>NC_039360.1:139004780-140353128 GCF_003573695.1 Papaver somniferum | reverse complement strand
ATTAACCAAATGAACACTCCATAGCAGTAACTATCTTCACCAGCCTAATCGCTCATAGCCAACTTCTTTCGAAGCTTCTGTCAAAACATAATCATCTCAGCCTGAACAACACTCAACCATCCTCAATCACAACATGATTAAACTCTAATCTTTCTCAAACTCCTCATAGATTCAATTGTATCACTGTCATTTTCTTAATCTAACCACCAACATCATATAACTCATTCCCCCTGTTAACTAACAGGAAACCTAAGTTCACATAAACCCTTCACCTGATTCCAATTCTTCCATCACAGACCCAAAACCCATTAATCAAACCCAATTTACAATTTTTCTTCATCTGTAATTTCCCAGCTCAAGAACCCTAAACTTCATCTTCAATACCCTAACTTGAAACTCAATTATCTTAAAGAAACTAAAATTAAATCCTATAGAACCATCCAGACCTCAATCAAACACAAACCCACCATAATAATTCAACCAATCAATCAAATCAAATAATAAAATCCCAAATTAATAAAACCCTAAGTTACCTGATTTCGATTCAGCATCAGAATAGCCTCATCTCATCAAATCAGCAACAACCTCTCTTCTCTTCATCCATTAATAACACTATATTCTCACCGGTTCTACACAAACCTTACTTCAGAAAACCCTAACTTGAATTTAACATCAACATCACCTTCTTCTTCTCTTGGAACTCAAACAATCTCAGTTCTAACCTCATCTTCATCGATTCATCATGCTATCTAACTTTCTACGGAAAACTCACACATAACAGAACTCAGTTCTTCTGAACTGAAATTGACAAAGAGGAGAATGAAAGAGAAGAAGAAAAGAGAAATCAGTCTCTCGACACGCGTAGAAGATAAGGCAGATGAAAATTATTAAAGCACCCAGAAAAAGGATAAGGACAGCCCCAGTCGGTTTAGATGAATGACTAATTTTCCCTTCCTAGCAAACTGATGATATCTTATTCGTCTGATATCCGAATTACGCGTTCGAGCAGTCCATTCCGCATAAATTTTCAAGACCTATCTAGTGATATTAGTTTCGTATCTAGATCACTGTTAGATTAATTTCTATTAATTAGAATCAACATTAACTAGTCGAGTCATTAGCGGCTTAGTCATCTCTTGATCATCGCTAGACCAGTCAAATAGCGTTGACGAGCTTGAGGGTCCTTAAAATGGTTATGGACTGTCAGTCCCCAGTATCATCGCTTTTTTTCTGCGTATATCAATCCCGTTTGAATTTTAGGGCTTCGGTAGAAATCACAATTGATTTGTCCATCTACAAAGGATAAGTATCCACCGTTTCTTGTGTATTGACCTTCTAGATTTAGGGTTTTCACTTACACCAATATATCTTCTTCCATTCTTGAGTCTAGTCGTACAGAAGAAAATTTTAATCATAATCAAACCTCTTATCATCATGTCTGAAAGTTGTACATCTTCTCAGAATGGATCTCCAGTGAGGCGTGAAATTGAAGCATCCATCTTGGTATGAAATATGTTTTCTTCTTCTTATGTAATCATAAATTGGTTGATATTGAAGAAATAATTGTTGCAGATGAACCGGAGAGACTGACTTTCTTCTTCTTCTTCCTATAACTTGAGACCCAAACAAACTGTTAAGGTCCCTGCTCGTTTCAAGCCAGCTCGTATGGACGCTGGAACATCCGTGAGTTTTTTGTTGGTCAGATACTTATTTAAACAATTTTCTGAATCTTTATTGAAATCAAATGTTTCATCATTGTAGGTTGATGTTCACATTGTTGGCGTTGGAAAGAGAAGAAATGAAAAGTCTACGGTTGTAGCTGATGATGATGATCGTGCTGACAATAATTCAGTTAACTCCATAGATGCTGACCTTGGAGTCTGTGAGCATCCGACAACTGGACTCTCATTTGACATCTTTATGGAAAATTCTTGCTTGGATAATCAACTTGTCGGTGGATTCATCGTGCCCAAGTGTTATGCATCTCTCTGAACCAAGATCTGGAGAAAGTACGGGCATATTGCTACTACTGAGGTGTGGAAGAACTTTCTGCCGACTCTTCTGACCACAGTTGCTGGACTGTTGCCCATTATTGATGAACTGAAAAATAAAAACTTGCGAGACGTCAAGAGCAAAAAGCTTTACCGATGAGATGAAATGGTCTCAAACTGTGAAACCTCGAAGTTCAATGTAGGGTGGCTCCGTCGCCGGCTCGAGTTTATCAAGATTGATAAAGCGGCTGTTGCTGCTAACATGATTTCCGCTTCTACTGCCATCATGGAGGAAGAAAAGGCGCTCGCACTAGAGTCAATTAGGGTTGACAGGCAATTCAAGAATTCAAGGGAAAAACTGAAAGAAGAGGATCAAAATGGTATTCGACAAAAAATATCCATTGCTAGATGGGTTGCTCTGAATGAGCGTTTGAGGTTGGTTTAGTAGGTTTAAGTTTTGTTTTTGAATGAGGTAGAATGATTGATCATGATGTTAATGAAGGAATTTCTTTTTTTAGATTAATGAAATCCTTTTTTGATTTTTGAACGAATGAGCATTTTGCACGCTCTTTTGAAGGAATAGAAATTACATTTCGAAAGTAAATTAATTGTTTACTACATGTTCAGGCATAATATTCTTTGAGCCACTTTCCGTTGAAATCCCTTCAACTCCTCCATTAACAACCAAGATTTTGTAATATCCACTGGATACTGCTTTGATGATTACGCACGACCCTTCCTATTTTTGAGAGAACTTGGGAGCAGACATGTCTTGTTGAATATGCTTTGCTGTTTTTAGCACCAAACTTCTACTTGGAATGTTCGAGGTCTTGCCATTTTGTTGTATGCCCTGGATGTCATTTGCTTGTAAGACTCCACATATTTTTCCACTTTAGCTCTCCTTGACTCGAGCATGTCCAGTTCAGCAATTCTTGAATTGGACACTTCAGCTTCGTCCCATTGTGCTCCACTGGCTGTTACAATCCTTTCTGAAGGAATCTTGATATCAGATGGGAGAATGGCATCAATACCGTAGACGAGGGAGTATGGTGAGGTACCGATTGAGCTTCTAGTTACGGTTCGATGACCCATAATCCATATGCAGTTGTTTATCCCGCGTTCTAGGATTATCATAAACCGCTCGACTGAG
The DNA here is from genome assembly GCF_003573695.1 of Papaver somniferum. NCBI lineage: Eukaryota > Viridiplantae > Streptophyta > Magnoliopsida > Ranunculales > Papaveraceae > Papaver > Papaver somniferum. The sequence continues at coordinate 140,349,987 of NC_039360.1, read as the reverse complement.
AATCCAGATCAAAGTCTTGTTGGTACTAACTCCTTGTATGTTTCCTTGGGGATAGTACGGTATAGAGAAAATCTGTCTGATACCATATTCCTCGAGCAATTCTTCCACATGTCTATTGGCAAAAAGAGTTCCATTGTTTGTGATGATATGTTTAGGAACGCCGAATCTACATATGATGTATTCCTTGATGAAGGCTACAATCGTGACTCCAGTGGTGCTTCGAAGAGGGATAGCTTCAACCCATTTGTTGAAATACTCAGTTATTGATGATGTATTCATGTTGCTTTGAAGACGCTGGATCGATTTTTTCGATGATATCCAGTCACCGGCTGTAGAAAGGCCATGGACTGCTGATAAGCACGCAAGTGAGACACTTTTATACTCACATTTATACTAGCTAGGTCTGGATTTTTATCTAATAATATTGTTTTAAGTCAATTACAGGAATTACAATTGAAATCTGTTCACCCGGAGAATAATTGGCTAAACAAGGATCTGAATGGCGTTTCCGAAAACAAAGCCCAAGGCACCAAAAGAGATAAGGCCTATGGTGATCTGACTTGTATGCCCATGCTGCTCATGGCTCAAACCACTTGCTTAGCTGCATCATTTGACTGCCACAGCTGTAGTTCAGTGGAAGGAAGAAATGTCACTATACCAAGCATGTGAGCCGCACGAGTGGGTCTAAGAAGGACAGAAGGTGTGGCTGCTTATGCACCACATTTTCTTATCATCATCTTCTCGTCTTTGTCAAAAAATGAAACATTCATTTCTCACCCGAGAAGCAAAGCAGAAGCAAGACAGATCTGTGAGGTTCTGAAATGGAAATGGAAATGGGTTGTTGGCCTAATTTTGGTGGAGCTAATCAATTTCAAAGAAGGGGATTTGAGGCAAGAATACAGGAACTGTAGCTACATAAATTTGGGGATTTTCGGAGTGCAAAGGCATGAGCGGTGATTCAATTGACTTGACTTAGCGCCTGCAGAATGAGTTCGATTGTGAACTGGTGATACTCAAGGAATCTCTTCTCAATCAATTTGTTGTTGATGTATGGGGTTATCGATTTGCTAGTGGTCTTGATAGCGAATTAGGTCTGAGTTTTGGGGGTTCGAAGTTAAATGATGATGAGTACTTGTTTAGTGGATCTGTGGTTTAAAGTATTGAAGGGTCCTTACTGTGAATTTTAGTCCGAACAAGAAGAGATTAATAACAGCAACGTTCCAACAAGCGATGAAGTTGGCTGAATAGGTTTGATGTTAATGGAATGGAAGCTGGGGGTTTCTCGGTGGTTGATTACTTGCAGTTTTGTTTCAATTCGTACAAGGAGGTGCAGACTGTGGCCGGAGTTGGATGCTATGGCCTGACTTTGAAAGGGCCTGAATTAAGAAAGTGGAGGCTGTGATTGGACTGGGCTTTGGTGGTCGTTTTCACCAATACAAGAGAAGAACTAGAGTGCTATTTAAGGAAGGAATAAGGAGAAAAAAAGGGAGACGGTAATCAGGGAAGAAACTAGGTTTTGCTATTTTGCTTTCTGCAATTCATATGCTTTACTTGTTATTATCTATATTATTTTTGATGGCTTTTAAGAAAACCATGTCTAGCTAAACTCCTCATTAGGGTGAAAGATGAAATTGTAGGTTGAATTTACTTGTGTTCTCAAACAATGGTTTCAAAAATAAAAACTTAACGTAATGTTTGTGTTTCTCAAAATTGGGTTGTTTGTCTAATGAGTTTTTCATGTTTTATGCCATGGATATTTCATAGTTGAATTCTTGAACAACATCCATATAGAATCTTGGTGATAAATGATTTATGATAAACCTTTGACTACTTATGCCTTGTATGATTAGTGCTCAGGATTTCTACCTTCTAGGTTGAGAACAAACGTATCCTCTTGATAATCCTTATCTACTGTTCTTAATTGAAATATCTTCCGTGTTTCGATAGCTAGGTTTGCTATTGTTCATGAGTTAAATGAGACCTTTGTGAGAGACATAAGTGAAACTTTAGCCTACAACGGATTCTGTAACCCTAATATTTCTACATCCTTGATTACATATCATTATAAATTTGCTTTATTTTACTTGACATCTTATTTTCTTAATACAACATCTCTGAAATATTGAATTTTGGTTAGTTCGGTCTTGATATTAATTAGTAGTAGTTTTCGCACTCCTTGAGGGAACGAACCGTGCTTGCTATTGTGTGTTATTTTTGACCGTGCACTTGCGGTAAAACAAAGTCGGTCTACCGATCCATCAAGTTTTTGGCGCCGCTGCCGGGGAGTGGTTGCATAATACTCTCTAATTGATATCTTTTTGTATATAGCTTATTTTTATATTATTTTTGTACATAATTTGTTTTTATTTTTCATTTAGTTTTTTTTTTTTTTTACGTAGCTTGTTTGATTATCTTTAGGTACCTTAGCTTGAAGAGCGCAACTGGAATCTCTCGAAAATAGGCAGAAAAGTAAGTATTTCGCTGGGCTTTTGCAAGGTGAGTTTGAACTGAATTCTGCATTTTGTTAGCTTTCGCAAGATCTACCTAGTGGTTGGGTAGAGAATTGTTTAAATCGTCTTGTTAGAGTTAAGTTTGTATACATGACGGGAACGAATAGTGAGGGTACGAACCCTCCGATTAAAAGTTTGAGAGACTATATGTATCCAACTAGAGTCTCTCAACTTTCTTGTATTGTTTTGCCTACCACCACAACAACCTATGAGATTAGAGCAAGCACCATTCAAGCACTTCCTAAATTTTATGGCGAGGAGAATGAAAATCCTTACTACCACATTAGAGATTTTGGAGAATTCTGTGGAGCAATGAAATTCAAGGACTTAGCTAATGAGTATCTTAAACTTAGGTTGTTCCATTTTTCCTTAAAGGATAAGGCTAAATCTTGGTTGAATGCGTTAGCTCCTTCATCAATTAGTACCTGGAATGACATGACTAATATATTCTTGCATAAATTCTTTCCTAGGCATAAAACTACTGCCATTCGTCAAAAACTATATAGTTTTTCGCAAAAAGAAGGAGAATCTCTTTATGATTATTTAGAGAGGTTCCATGATCTCTTGTTACAATGTCCACACCATGGGTTTGACACTCCTAGGCTCACGTTGATTCTTTATGAGGGAGTAGATTACAAAACATTGACTATGGTAGAATCACTTTGTGGTGGTAATTTTTCCGATAAAAGTGCTGAAGAAGGTAATAAATTCTTGCATGAAGTAGCTGAAAAAAACCAAGAGTGGGAGGCTACAGAAACCATAAGATCAGTAACTAGTAGCAATGGGGTTCACAGAGTTGACAATGACTTCGAGGCCAAGTTCGCTGGTTTGACACGAAGACTTGAGTCGTTAGAAAGAAAGGCTAAAATTAAGCATGTTGATTTTATTACACATCCATCTTCTATTCCTAGTTTGGAAGAAAGCCTGAGCTTGTTTGTGCAGACTACTCAAAGATCTATGGCGAACTTAGAGCATCAACTAGACCATCTTGCTAGCCAACTGAATGAGCGGAAGAAGGATCAGATCTCGCGTCAAATCCCGCCCAACTCCAAGGGTCCTTTTGAGGTAAGCACATCTGGTGCTAAGACGACTCATCATTTCCATGCCTACTCTACTCTAAGAAGTGGACGGATCGTTGATAACCATGTTAGTGATCATGAGGAGAACGAGCAAGTTAGGAACCCGCCTGCCATTACACATGTAACTCCTTCAACACCAAAGGAAAAGAATGTAACCAAGAAAGGTAAATCTGAAATTTCTTATGTTCCTCGCGCTCATTTTCCTCAAGAATTACTACCCCGTAAGAAAGGAGTTAGCTCCAGTGACATCTTAGAAGTGTTTAAACAGGTTAAAGTTAACATTCCTCTCTTAGATGCCATTAAACAAATTCCTTCTTATGCCAAGTTTCTAAGATATATGTGCACTGTGAAACGAAAATTGAATGTACATAAGAAAGCTTTCCTTACAGGTAAACTCGATTATTACACAGAAGACTCCACCCAAATTTAAAGATCCAGGTTGTCCTACGATTGCTTGCACTATAGGAGAACATAGAATTGAACATGCATTGTTAGATTTAGGGGCCAGTGTGAATCTCTTGCCATATTCTGTGTATGTGCATTTAGAACTTGGTAATTTGAAACCCACTAATGTTACCCTCCAATTGGATGATAGGTCCACTAAAATTCCTAGGGGAGTGGTAGAGGATGTTCTTATACAGGTTGAAGGTTTTATTTATCCCATTGATTTTATTGTTTTGGATACTCAACCTGTTTCTAATCCTAGTGGGAACATTCATGTCATCTTAGGTAGACCTTTCTTGGCTACCTCAAATGCGGTTATCAATTGTCGGAATGGGATCATGGAACTTACTTTTGGAAATATGAAAATGGAGATAAACGTGTTTCACCTTTCAAGTTCATCTTCGATTTTTGAAACCTGTGAACATGTATGCATGATTGATAGTGTGAATGATTATACTTTCTGTTACAATGAGAATCTCAAAAAAAATTCTGAAAACTTTGCAGATCGTGTGGAGTTTATTGAAATTGAATTATCGGATAATTGCTTATCTTATTTTGCCGATTCTGACGATCGTGTCTTATACGAAACTGCCTCATTGAATCATTCCTTCATTGATCCATCTAGTAGTTATCAGAATGCTTTTATGAGGATTGAGTATATGGATACTGGTCAAGTAATTCACAATGACAAAATGGAACAGAAGTTTGTTTTTCCAGATCTTGATGCCAACTCCGATTATCTCATGCTTGCTGAAAAATTTAGTACATTTCCGCTACTGATCTCTAGTGAAAGTAACGTGTCCGGTGGAGTTACTTTAACATGCTTAGGTGCAAATTTAGGGTATAAAAAAAGTGTTGACGTGTCTAAACATCATTTGCATGTTATGCTTATATCTGAGTTGTTTCACATGACCAGATGGGAAGGTTGGAATTATAGTCCTTTTAATTGCAGGGTTGATATCAATTTGTTTATTACTGTGGGCTTTAATCCTTATTGTTGTATGATCCTCTTTTTAGTGGACTTTGTGTGTTGGGTTGATCCCCAACTTTTCAGGATTTATATATATGCTGGCAGGTTGCTGTTATGCATCAATCTTCACTTTGTTTGAGACTACTTGTTGCGCGCAAGCAGGGAATAAATATCGTTCGCTTCGTGGGAGTCAGCCCATCAGTTTTGTTCCCTTCACTCTATCTTCTATTTTCATTTGCCTTAGAGTTTCCCACCTTAACTCTACGTTGGATGACTCAATTACATTGAGGACAATGTAAAGTTCAAGTATGGGGGAATGCTTAAGTATGTATAGATTTTTGGTAGGCATTTAATTTTGTTATGAATTTTCTTCAAAAAAAAAAAATTTGAAAAAAACGAAAAATGAAAAAAATCATCGTTACGTTTTGTTCAATAAGGCCAAAGGGAAGTAGAAATTTATAAGTCAAGCAAGAAATCGAAGAGAAGATTTAATTGTCAAGGTTCTATGAGGTTCGATAGTTTATCATCAACTGTTGAAGACCGAAGAAGACGTTGTTTCTACTGAGCACTATGAGAGAGTCGAAGAAAGATACATTTGGTTGCTTTGTTAGTCCGCTTTCAATCTGGCATAAGATCTTTTTAGCACTGGTTTAACTCATCACACGTAATTAGCCCAGATGTGTAGCAGATGTCCCTCTCATCTTTATCTCTCTCCTAATCTTATCCAGCTGTAAAGCAGCGGACGCATCTTACAATGTTTATCTAGATGTGTAGCGGATATCTCTTTATTTAGCAGTGTTGCGGATGTGTCTCCCCTTTTCTTCAGTCAGCTCTAACCTTTAATTTCTCTGGCATTCTAGTTACTTGGAGATAGGTTGAGAATATGTATGTCCTCATAGATCTTTGGATACTTTTGACCAATTAGAAGTCATGGTTTTGTGGGTACACCTCTGGTAAACCCTCCCGAGATTAACTCGGTTTTATTTTTTGTTAGTTTTGCTCGAGGACTAGCAAATAATAAGTTTGGGGGTATTTGATAGACACATTTTTGTGTCTAAATTGTACTCAATGTCTCTATTGTTAGTGCTCGATTTTTGTACTAATTTTGATGCTTTGTGTGTTTGTAGGTGTTTTTGGAGAAATACACTTGTGTGGAAAAAGTTGCTCAAAAAGTGCTATTTGGACTCCCAGCAGCCACACCACAAAAACTTGATGGATCGGTAGACCGACTTTGTTTTACCGCAAGTGCACGGTGTCAAAAATAACACAATAGCAAGCACGGTTCGTTCCCTCAAGGAGTGCGAAAACTACTACTAATTAATATCAAGATCGAACTAACCAAAATTCAATATTTCAGAGATGTTGTATTAAGAAAATAAGATGTCAAGTAAAATAAAGCAAATTTATAATGATATGTAATCAAGGATGTAGAAATATTAGGGTTACGGAATCCGTTGTAGGCTAAAGTTTCACTTATGTCTCTCACAAAGGTCTCATTTAACTCATGAACAATAGCAAACCTAGCTATCGAAACACGAAAGATATTTCAATTAAGAACAGTAGATAAGGATTATCAAGAGGATACGTTTGTTCTCAACCTAGAAGGTAGAAATCCTGAGCACTAATCATACAAGGCATAAGTAGTCAAAGGATTATCATAAATCATTTATCACCAAGGTTCTATATGGATGTTGTTCAAGAATTCAACTATGAAATATCCATGGCATAAAACATGAAAAACTCATTAGACAAACAACCCAATTTTGAGAAACACAAACATTACGTTAAGCTTTTATTTTTGAAACCATTGTTTGAGAACACAAGTAAATTCAACCTACAATTTCATCTTTCACCCTAATGAGGAGTTTAGCTAGACATGGTTTTCTTAAAAGCCATCAAAAATAATATAGATAATAACAAGTAAAGCATATGAATTGCAGAAAGAAAAATAGCAAAACCTAGTTTCTTCCCTGATTACCGTCTCCCTTTTCTTCTCCTCATTCCTTCCTTAAATAGCACTCTAGTTCTTCTCTTGTATTGGTGACAGCGACCACCAAAGCCCAGTCCAATCACAGCCTCCACTTTCTTAATTCAGGCCCTTTCAAAGTCAGGCCATAGCATCCAACTCCGGCCACAGTCTGCACCTCCTTGTACGAATTGAAAAAAAACTGCAAGTAATCAACCACCAAGAAACCCCCAGCTTCCATTCCATTAACATCAAACCTATTCAGCCAACTTCATCGCCTGCTGGAACGTTGCTGCTGTTAATCTCTTCTTGTTCGGACCAAAATTCACAGTAAGGACCCTTCAATACTTTAAACCACAGATCCACTAAACAAGTACTCATCATCATTTAACTTCGAACCCCCAAAACTCAGACCTAATTCGCTATCAAGACCACTAGCAAATCGAGAACCCCATACATCAACAACAAATTGATTGAGAAGAGATGCCTTGAGCATCAACAGTTCACAATCGAACTCATTCTGCAGGCGCTAAGTCAAGTCAATTGAATAACCGCTCATGCCTTTGCACTCCGAAAATCCCCAAATTTCTGTAGCTACAATTCCTGTATTCTTGCCTCAAATCCCCTTCTTTGAAATTGATTAGCTCCACCAAAATTAGGTCAACAACCCATTTCCATTTCCATTTCAGAACCTCACAGATCTGTCTTGCTGCTGCTTTGCTTCTCGGGTGAGAAATGAATGTTTCATTTTTTGACAAAGACGAGAAGATGATGATAAGAAAATGTGGTGCATAAGCAGCCACACCTTCTGTTCTTCTTAGACCCACTCGTGCGGCTCACATGCTTGGTATAGTGACATTTCTTCCTTCTACTGAACTACAGCCGTGGCAGTCAAATGATGCATCTAAGCAAGTGGTTCGAGCCATGAGCAGCATGGGAATACAAGGCAGATCACCATAGGCCTTATCTCTTTTGGTGCCTTGGGCTTTGTTTTCGGAAACGCCATTCAGATTCTTGTTTAGCCAATTATTCCCCAGGTGAACAGATTTCAATTGTAATTCATGTAATTGACTTAAAACAATATTATTAGATAAATATCAAGACCTAGCTAGTATAAATGTGAGTATAAAAGTGTCGCACTTGCGTGCTTATCAGATTCCCCCACACTTATATTTTGCTAGTCCCGAGCAAAACAAAACAAAATCCATTTTACAGCTGGATAATATAGGAGATAGGGGTATCCGCTCAACAGCTGGATAAAATAGGAGATGGGGATATGTCTGCTAAACAGCAAGACGAACCACTAAATAGTGGCTTAAAGAAGTATTCTAAACAGCGAGACTGATAATCAGAATGACCCGCTCAACAGCTGGTCATGTTATACAAAAGAAAAAATTTTAAGACCCGGTCAACATCTGGTCATGTCTTCACAAAATTGATCCCTTTTTTCTTTATACTTTTTTTTTTTTGAAGAAAATTCATAACGAAATTAAATGCCTACCAAAAATATATACATACTTAAGCAACTGCTCACATAATGTAATCGGAGACAAGGAGTGTGAATGAGGTTGACATGGATCTGGAACTGATGACATTTCTGAACGTAGGCAGCTGCATCGTCTTCCATGTTTGGCCAATAATATTTCTCATGAAAATGGAGAAATAATTTCGTCTTTCCCTGATGTTCTCCTTCGTGCATTTCTTTCAAGATTGTTGGGATTTCATGCTCCACTAAGCATCTCAATAAGCTCCCACCAAATCTTTTGCGATACAAGACCTCCTCAAGATAGACAAACCTATTAGCTCTATGAGTGAGTTTGGCCGCTTCTTTCTTCTCTGGTGGAAAATCATTGTCATGAAGGTACTTGATGAAAGGCTCTCTCCAGTCCCCTGTATGATGGATTGTCGGAGCTTCTAAATGATGAGGCGGTGTTTGAAATTGGGACAAGATCCTTGTAACATTCTTGATTGAGCTTCCATGGAGGGAAAATAGTACCCGAGTCTTTGAAGACTCCTGTAAAGTGTCACCACCAACATTTGTCCGCATATTTTCTCATGTATGCGTTTGATTTGCTCAGTCGCTTCTTCATCTCCGAGGCATCGTGACAAAGATCCATCAGGGTTGCGATAATATAATGATCCATGTAACAGAAAAAAGTTTTTTTAATTCTTTGAGGCTAATTTTCCCTCATGTAAGAGAACTGCTCAATTCATGAATGATAGGTGCCCGCCAGTCGCTTGCTTGAGCATCTTCAACTTGAGTGAGCCAGGTGGATGACACTGAAGTCTTTGTACAGTGATAAACTTCTTTGATCCTTCAAATTGAAATTTGGAAGCAAGAGTTTCCAAACAATCAACATGCATGTTGTTGGTACGACCAGTATGGATGATTGTTGCATCAACAAAATGGGCTAATAGTCGTTGTGCTTCAGCTCTAAATGGAGCAAGTGTTACTTCTTTGAGAGAGTATACATCATTCATCTGATTTACTAATAGCTTTGAGTCTCCTCTTATCTTCAGGTGCTTTGCTCTTGCTTGCTTGGCCAGGGATAATCCTAACAAGAAAGCCTCGTATTCTGTTGAATTGTTGGTGCAGTGGAAATCCATCTTGAACGAGTGTGAGAAGACTTTACCGGACGAGGATACCAACACCATTCCCGCTCCGCCAGTATCATTTCTATGAGTAGCATATCCACCAAACTATAGTAACCACGTTTCCTCTTTAATGACTGAAATTTCAGGAAACTCACCCGACACATCTTCATGCAGCATTGTGATGTCTTCCCCTGGAAAGGCAGCAAGTAAGTCTACAACTGCTTGTCCCTTGATTGCTCTGGGTGGGAAACATGCTATGTCAAACTCTGACATATGAAGTAACTACTTTGTAGATCTCCCTCTCAAAGTTGGTTTTGACAGTAAGAATTTTACAGGATCATCTTTAGCGACGAGCACTACTCTGTTTGACAACAAATAATATCTGAAAATCTGGATCGCATGAACCAATGCTAGGCACGCTCTTTCAGCTTTAGGATACCGGAGTTCAGCGTCCCTCATCGTACGACTAAAGTAATAGATCAGACGTTCAATGCCTTCTTCATCTTCCTGAGCAAGGAGAGCCCCAAAAACAACATCACTAGAAGCCGTGTATAGTATCAATGGTCGTCCTTGCAATGAGGATTTCATGACAGCCGATGATAATAGTATTTGCTGGATATTTTTAAAAACATCTTGCTGGACGGTCGTCCATACAAAACTTGCTCCCTTCTTCAGCAAAGGAGTGAACGAAGCAATAAGTTGAGTTAATCCTGGAATAAAACGTCGAATGTAATTTACCTTGCTCATAAAGCTCTGAAGCTCTTTCACAATGCATGGGGGAGGCATGGTGGTAATGGCTTTTGTCTTGTCTGGGTCGACTTTGATCCCTTCTGCAGTGAGTTGAAACCCTAGAAACTTCCCAAAAGAAACACCAAATGCATATTTCATGGGATTCATCCTTAATTTATACTCCCTGCGTCTTTCGAAGACTTGTCTCAGAACATCTAGGTGAAATGATCGATTTTTTGATTTGATGACCACATCGTGGAAATAATCTTTCACCTGTTTATGCATCATGTCGTGAAAGATAGCAGTCATTGCTCGTTGATAGGTGGCACCTACATTCTTCATTCCGAAAGGCATCACAATATAGTGAAAATTCCCGATGGGTGTTCGGAATGTAGTTTTCCTAACATCGCGCTCATACATCTTGATTTGGTTGTAGCCATTGTATCCATCCATAAATGAGAACATTCCATGACCACTGGTTGCATATATGAGCATGTCGATGTTGGGTAAGGGAAAATCATCCTTCGGGGCAATATTTATTCAGATTCCTAAAATCTGTACATCATCAGATCTGGCCATTTTTCTTATTGACTGGGACAACATTCGCCATCCATGTCGGATGTTGAATGGGTTTGATGAATCCAGCTGCCAGCTATTTCTGAATTTCAACTTTAATTTGTTCCTCGACTTCATGCCTGAACTGCCTGGACGGTTGTTTGACAGGTTTGGAGCCGAGAGTTATGTGCAAGTCATGCGTGACCAATTTGTCATCCAGACTGGGCATTTCCTCGTACGTCCAAGCAAAGATGTATTGATACTCCTTCAACAGGCTTATTAATCATGTCCGTTCCTCTGATGACAGTGCAGAGCTGATCAAGATTGGTCTTGGATCTTCCTCCGTTCAGGTGTTGATTGTTTCAAGGTCGTCAGTAGTGGAGTTTTGAAATTACCGTGGAACGTCTTGAATTTCTTTGTCAGGCAATTGTTCGTTCTGACATGATTCTTTGGGGCAGGGAGACTTTTCATCGATCTCCCCTGCTAATTGCTAATTTCTGTTTCGGAGGTAAATGATCCTTCCTTCCGCATCATAGCTGGTCATAAAGTGAGATCCCTTCTTAGTGTGATCGTGACTCGAAACCTGATCCTGGTGACGCTTGAGCGGTGTGGCAGGTGACCTGGAGGATATAACATTATCCGTGGAAGATGATGGTCTGTCGACATCTTTCTTGATGGACTTCCAACTTGGGAGTGAAGTGTTGTAGATCTTTCTTGGAGGTTCAGGGATGCTTTTTTGAGGTTCGAGAAACTCAACATCATAAATCGGAGCATAAGGAGATGATGAAGCTACGAAACAGACGATATTGTTGCTGAGCAGAACCTTCATACATTGATAATATGTCGATGGAACGACCTTTTTATCATGGAGCCACGGTCGTCCGAGTATCATATGATAGTCAGGCTCTTTCTCAATTACGTGAAATTTGACTGTTGATTGAATATGTCCCACTTTCAGATCCACATAAGCGTACCCATGTGTGGATATGGCTTCCTTCAAATCCTGTAATTAATATGGGACGATGGACGATTTTTTTTTATGGGACTTTGGCCGCCTTGAGAGTCTTCATAGACATAAGATTCTTAGAAGCGCCTGTATTGACGAGAGCTCTTCTGAATTCAGAGTCTTTGATAAAGGAAGTCACGTATAAGGCTCGGTTATGTCCTACTGCTGTCATTCGATATTCTTCAGTGAAGGTGATATTGTTTATCGAATGTTCGGACACCATGTATAATTCTTCAACTGCTAGAGATGATGGACTTATTTGCACGTCAGATGGTATTTGGTTGAGTGCAGCAAAAGTGTTCGACGCTAATCTCTGGAGAAGTGCAAGAGTTCATGTAAATTTTCGATTAGATGTGTAACTTCCTGATCCACATGCTTTTCATAAGTAGTGAAACTGTTGGTTCGAGGATGGGCATCAATGGTATCATGAGATAAACGCTCTATCAGTTGAGCTCCCAAAATTCTTGTCAAATCTACCATGCAGTTGAATAAATTATCGATCGCTCCTTCTAATCGATTATTATTTCTTTCTAAAATTTCTTGCCTCCGCCCTAGCTCAGTTAACGATGGAATTTTTCCATCAGATGCACTGATAAAGAGAAATGGAGTAGTAAAGTAGGAATGATGAATATTACCAGAGTCGTTTGGATGAACATGAGGAACATCACCGTCTGAATGACTCTGATCGGAATCTGGGATAGTTGAATCAGACTTAAGACTGACCATTTTTACGAATTGAGATTGCAACCGAGAAATTAATCTCCCATTGTGGTCGTCAATCTGTAGATGGGGCAAAACGATTATTGTTTTTTTAGGAAAGTAAAGAGACGACCGTGCGGACAGGGGGCTCTTCGACCGAGCAAATTGCTTAACCTTTCTTCTAACAGATGCACTACACGAGAGTGCTTTGAGTTCTCCAGACTAAACCAAGATAATTACCGTTCCAGAGTCAATTCGGTCACAAAGAGAGATGAGGGTCGATCTGTAGGAGGAAACCTGAGAAGTGTGTGAGATCAATGATGATCAAGTATTGTGGATGTGTTGAAGGTTTCTGCAAGATGAACTGTCGTGTTCAGGTGAAATAAGCTCTGATCGATTGAGTGATAATTTCTTGTTGGTTAAAATTGTTGTTTACCAGGTGATTCTTGGTTATTCAATCGTGGATTCAGAGACTTATTTATATTGCAAGAATAGTAGACACATTGATCCCAGTAAGTGTGATGGTTGCTCGACTAAAAGAGTGGGAAAGTGGTAAATCATGGTTAAACCATTTCCTTGTCGTGCGGAGACTTGGTTGATTATCCACCCACTACTTTGTTAACTTCCTCAACCGCTTGCATGACTTACACACATTTATCATCGTGGATGTACATACTTTCTGTAGACCACCAGACCAAAACCCTAGTGATTATCCCCCATGTGACGTGATTGATGTCTCATGAATGTGGAGTCTGCATGGCAGACGTGTATTTAATTAGTCAGTTGTTGACTTGACTAGCCGATGAGTCTTAGCATTGATGAGTCAAGCATAATGAAAGAATGTGGTATGCTCTGAGACTCATGGATTGAGCATAAGGTGTCTTATGAGACACACTTAGACGTTGAGTCTTGATGAACTGTGATATATCATTTTACCAGCCGAGGTAATAATGATATTTTGGGGAATTCAGATGATCGTCCGATGCGGTTGCTCGATCGAGGACTTATTCCAATATTTTCGATAGGAAATCAGAGATATTGTTGAATTATGCAGAATGCTCATTTCTGATTTAATATGTCATGAATAATCGAATGACAGAGGAATCAAAAATATTGGGTGGTCGTCCATTCGAACCATGTTGTTCAGTCGAGCAAAAAATGTTGGTTGCAGGACCAAACATTAAATTTGAATATTGATTGTTGGATCAATATAAAATTATTAGGGTTTGAACGCATTCAGAATTATGCTTTGCAAAGCATTTGATTTGAAACCCTAGTTTTGATCAATTGTTGATCAAATGAGGATTTACTGAAAATCAACCAGTGAGTGAGAGAGGGACCGATTATATGGGATGATGTCCGACCATGTAGCACCCAGGTGCTCGAATGAGCGTGCACCAAATTCCTTTGTAGACCAATTGGTGAAAAGATGATTAAATGATCGTTGAATCATTATTAAAATAGTGCTCGTCTGAGCATTAGGCAGTAAAACCTAATAATGACGAGAAGATGGACCCACCAAGGGGTATGGAACCGTCCCTGGTGGTTGTGGGACCAACTAATGGTCAAGTGATCAAATTCCAAGTCATTTGAAAGAGTTTAAACCCAATATATGAATTATGAAATGTTAATTAGGTCAAAATCATAAAAGAATGTGGAACCGGCTTTTGTATGCCAAGGGGATAACCTTGGTCGGTCAAGATGGCATGCCCATGTCACCATATTGTTTGTGACTCAATCCTGAGAATTTTGGTATTTTCTGGTGCGCGTTTGAGCGATATTATGGATTTTCAGAAGAGTTTGATCTTGACTAAAATTCTCGATTTTGCTGGAATGAGCAAGCAGAACTTTTCTCAGGCGACCAATATTTCGAGAATATTAAAATAAATGATATTTTAATATATGACGTGAGAAGCCCGGATGGTTGTGTGACCATTTGACTTTTTGGTTATTGTTGGTTTGAGAAATATTTGAGAAAAATGGAAAAACCAGGTTTTTTGCTCAATCGAAGGAGTTTCATGACACGAGGGAAGAAATAATAATACAATTAGGATTTAGGAAAGTGTGGGACCGGCCACTGCTAGGGCATGGTGTTAGAGCATTGTTCGGTCGAACTCGCATGTGTTGTTATCTCAAGCATGTTTGTCAATGTTAGTGATCAAAACTATAAGTTTTGATTTCTAGCTTATATAGCTAAAGGTCTCGGACTAGGATAAAAAGTGTAGTTGAGCTCAAGACTCCATTGCAATCATCATACAAGACGAAGGACTACTCAAGGAACTGGTGGATCTTCATCGACTAAAAGATATGTGGAGACTTGAACTTATCTGTCACTCAAAATTCTATTTACTCTATCTCCAATTCTTGAGACAAGAGTCGTTTTGATATATAGACTTCATTATACACATTTGCTATTTCGAGCCGAGTTTAACTCGCCTATCTATTTCTCGAAATATGTGTTGGTAAGCTTTCGCTTTAGCCAAATTCATCTTTACCTAGTGAAGAAAGTCATATTATGTTTCAATCACTTTGAAAATTGCTCTGACGAAAAATGGTCTGTGAATAACGGTTATATAACGTCCTCTGAGAATGTTTCAATGATTGAAATGAGAGTTTAGATTACATAACCATTGGTAGGTTATAAGAATTATTGTGGAAACACATATATGTATAAATCCTTATTCCTTGAACCAAAGTTTGCGAACTTTGTTGATCAAGAGAAACGGAATGTGGAGTGAGCCAAGTCCGCGAACTGGCGGAAGTTCTCGGCCCGAGAATTTCTGCTGGAGTTTGTGAACTCCTTTTGTGATCTTAAGTCCGCGAACCCAGTCCGCGAACTTGAGTTGGTTATATCTAAAATCGGTTGTTCTTGAACTCATGTTTAAATAAACTAAGGAATGCTTTTGCAAACCGTGGCTATAAAGTTCATGAACCGATTCGAGTGAATCACCCGTTTTTGCTTCGATTGTGTCTTATATAGTTATATAGGATCTAAGCAATTAAACAACTCTCTAACTAGTTCATTTGAGTCATTTGAACTAGTTATGGTGAAGAATAATATGGTGGATATGAAAGTGCTCATATGGCTAACCATTTGGTTAACTATTGTTGAACCAACAAATGTTAATGTTTGGGAACGGTTACATAAACCCAAAATTGGACATTTCGTTTGTGTGTAACAAGCTAAGGTTTCGATCCAACGGTTGAGAAATATTAGCTTGAATCTAACTAGGTTTTCATCTAACGGTGAATATTGAATGCTTTGTTACCAAGCTAATGTTGATTGCAAACCATATAAGGGAAAACTCTAGCAACTGGGAAATCCCCACACAATCTGTGTGATACTAGTTGTGCTAAGCTAGAGTCGATTCTCCTTTAAACTTTGGTTTTCTTCTTCTAAAACCAGGTTAACAACTTAAAGACTTCATTGGGATTGTGAAGCCAGACCGATACTACTTTTCTTGTAGTTGTGTGATCTGATCTTGTTGTTTCTATCGTAAGAGTACAATTGCAATAATTGGCTTGAGATTGATATCTCTGATAGGCAAGATATAAAAGAAATCACAAACACTTCGTCTAATCGTTTGTGATTCTACAATATCTCTTTTCGCTGCGTCGATTGAGATTATTGTGAGGTGATCAATAATACTAGGCTGTTCTTCGGGAATATAAGTCTGGTTTATTGATTGGTTCCTGTTCACCTTGATTTATCAAAATACGAAACAAAACTCGTAGGTATATTCGTGGGATACGGATTTATCCGTAGACTTTTCTGTGTGATATATATTTGTTTATAAAAGTCTTTGATTTTGGGTCGTAGCAACTCTTAGTTGTGGGTGAGACCAGCTAAGGGAATTAAGTACGTAGCATCCTGCTGGGATTAGAGGCGTAGGAGCATAACTATACCTTGGATCAGTGTGAGATTGATTGGGGTTCAACTACAGTCCAGATCGAAGTTAGTTTGGAGTAGGCTAGTGTCTGTAGCGGCTTAATACATTATGTATTCAATCTGGACTAGGTCCCCGGGGTTTTCTGCATTTGCAGTTTCCTCGTTAACAAAATTCTGGTGTCTGTGTTATTTCTATTCCGCATTATATTTGTTTATATAATTGAAATATCACAGGTTGTGCGTTGTTCAATCAATTAGAATATCCGACCTTTTGGTTGTAGATTTAAATTGATTGACACTTGGATATTGGTCTTTGGTACCATCCAAGTTATCTCTCTTTGATAAAGACTCGCAGATTTCAATTTGCTTAAGTAAAGATCAAATCGAGAGATTGAGATATAAACTCTTTGATATAATTTTCTCTAGATTGAGTCTGACTGTCTAGTTGATTCTATAGAAAGTGTATTGGAGTTTGTCCATACAGATTGATAATCGAATTGTTGGGTGTGGTTGTTGTACCCCCGCTTTTTCAATTGGTATCAGAGCAGGCAAACACGTTAAACCTAATAAGTTTGTGTTTGTTCGTTCCTTAAAAATTGTCCCCATGGGGAATTTCTTTGGAAAAATTGCTCTTGGCATCTGTAACACACGCCAGAAGTCCTTAAAGATTGCTCAAGGATTATTATGGTTAAAACCTCCGGGTTCACATGATAATCTCATCTCATCTAAAAAGGAAAATTTAGATGATGAGAACCAATCTAAAGGAAAAAATAAAAAGAAGAAAAGATTGAGGAAACGTTTGTCACGCTCAAGGATATGGACCCTCACTAGATTAACTCTTGATCTTTTTGAGGAATACTATCATAATGGATCAATTGATAAAGATCTATTTAGAGCATTCGAAGGCGTTTTTAATCTCTTAGAAAAACTTAATTCTGTTAAGTCTAAGAATCCTTCCGAAAAAGGTTCTGTACATATTAAACCTTCGAACGATATTGCACAACCTAGGAATCGGAAGAATTTTCCTTCTAGCCAGATTAAACAAAGGAAAGAAAGCTATGACTACCCTGACTATCATCATTATTTTGATTATACCACAGGTAATGTTCACACATATCAACCAGAAATGTTGTATGAGACTTCCTCTGCATGTTTTGCCTCTTGGTAACAAGATCGGCATCACCCCATTTGTACATATCTTGGAATGGGGCAAGAAATGGTTTTAATTGTGTACAGTTTTGTTATTCTCTTTTAGAATATCAAATAAAGCTTTCTAATGCATCCATCGTCTCTCACAAAGTGTGTTGTTACGGGATGCATAACCTTTAATATGCAACCAACAAAGAAAATCCCATCTTCCTTGTGTGGGTCGTGGTTCACAAACGGGTCCAAGCCCATTTTTGGTCTTATAAAGAAGAAGTTCGCGCACCCTTTTCTTCATCACCCATTCGCGTACGTGAACCTCTAGGGTTTTGTGTGCTTCCTCCATTGAATCCTTCTTGAAGAAATTGAAAGAAAGGGTGTTCAAGTTTCACTCCAACTAAGTAAATTCCTCTTGTTCCTTTCAATTTCTTAGATCTCATGATGAATTCTAAGGGCTCAAAAAGAAACTCCAAAAGCTCAAATACCTCTAGCATGGATTCTCCTTGTGACCAAAACACTCTTAGGATTAGGTTTGTGGATGACTCTTGTTCTAGAACTTTTGAAAAGATTTCATCTAAAGCGATAGACGCATTTATGTGTCTATTTTGTCCTCAATGTTTCGTATTGTTAGTACTCATTTTCGTCCTTATTATGGTGTTTTGTGTGTTTGTAGGTAATTTTTGGAAATAAATATTGTTGGAAAATTCGGCTCGAAAAGTTGCTCGGAGCGCCCCGGAGGACATTTGCTATACGGACCCCCACTTTTGCTATGTGTCACCCACGGCTATGTGTAGAGCATTTGTCCACAACACCCATTTCTTATTCGGCACCCAGGACGTTAGATTAGGGCTACCCATCTTCTTCATTTTCAAATATGAATTTTGGCGGGAATTCTAAGTCCATCAATGGAAAAACTAGGGTTGCGACTTTAAGCTTGCTGCAGTGAGACTAAAGGGCTAGAATCAATTGGGTGTGTTACTATGGGCTAGACAGGGATGGTATATGAGTTATTTTTGATCCAGTTTGGTTGGATATTCCGCAAGGAGAAATCAGGACACCGGAAAAACATGTTCATGGCAGCATAATTTAGGGTTTGCATTTTGGTCGTGAAATAAGGAGACTCAATGGCTGGGATTTTCCGGGATGAATTGGACGTACCAAACAGGACTGGTATGCCAGCCGGATTCGTCTAAATTTGGCTACAATCTCGCGTGGAAGCAAACAGAGTACACGATTTCTCCATGGGTCTGTGTGTTGATAACATATTCTGTGTGTGTTGGAGTGTGATGAATCGAGACAGAGGCATTGAAGAGTGAAGAAAATATAGTGTACGAATAATTGACAACTGCATATGCATGGCGCAGGCAAGAATGGAAAGATAAAATTCTCCAGAATATTTTCATTGACTGCCGAGTTATGGTGAGATTATATGGAGTTATTAGGTCATATTCTTGGTCGAGTTGGGTATATAAAGGGTCTACGGGAGTCAGTAAGGGGGATGGAGAGTTAGGGGAAGAAAAGAGAGGAGTTTGATCGAGTTGCAGAGTTGGTTCTTCTGCTGCAGAAACCCTAGAACACGAAGAACAGACTGCCAAAGACAGTCGTTTTTCTACAGTGATAACGACTCACATACGAGGGTCGTACATCAGGGGCAGACTTATTTGCTACAGCGTTTGCGACACAGAGCCGTGGGTCTTAGAGAAACAGTAACACATATAACTGTTACAAAGGCCCTGTTTTATACCTTTTCTCCTTGTAAACACCTTTTTGAGCAATGAAAAATTCCTTTGAGTGTGTTTTCACCATGCAGAGCTAGACCCCATCACTGGGACAACGGAGGAAGCAACTTTTCATGATTGTGGTAAATGAATTAATTCTTTTATTGACTTTTTGCATAGATTTAATTGTTTTATGATTTCTATTAATTATTTGTTATTTTGTTAGATGCCGCATGCTTAGTTTTAATTACTTTAGATGCGTCATGCTTTTAACTTACAAATAATATTTTACGAAATCTATTTTTGGCAAAGAACTAGAGTCACAACTTCTTTTGTTTGAGGTATATTGTCTAGAGTTAATGACTGAACCACAACAATATGAAAAGTAGTGAAATACCGAGTCCCGGTCTCCCTTCATCCTGTGACAAATTTTGTATATATATTTTTCCTTATTTTCTTTATTAAGTCTTAAACCAAATTCTCATCAAATTTGAGTGAACGAATCATCTTACTACAACTCAATTGAAAATACCATCAATTTTTGGCGCCGCTGCCGGGGATTTGTTTATAAATTTGTTTTTAGTTTGTTTTTTTTTTATTTGTTCCTTTTTACGCCTTTTGGTATTTCTTGTTTGCTTTCAGATTTGAAACTGAGCTAAAGAAAAGGGGAGAAAGTGCTGAAAACAAAAGCGAAGCCAAAGAAAAAAAGAAGGAGGAATCCAAAAGGAGTGAAGAAGAAATTTTTTGTATATAGATATTCTATTTTATTTTTTTATTTATTTTATTTTTTTAGAAACTGGATCTCTCTAGTGGGCATGAATAGGATTTATCTTGCTTCAAAAAACTCAATCTTGGAAACATCTTTGATGGTCATGGTCAAGGTTTTGATTCTCTCACAAGAATTTTCTATGCCAACATTCATGATGTTGATCTTGATAAGATGAAATTAAAATCCATGGTAAATAGAGAAAGATTTCTTGTTGATAGAGAATTAATTTCAAGGATTACCAACATTCTGTTGGGAAACGTGTGTTTTCCTAGACCAAGTGATGAACATCCATAATGTGATGAAATCTCTCTTGGGCTTTGTGGCAAGAAGGTACCTTGGAATCAAGGAAAATTTCCTACTAATGATCTTAGTATCCCGTTGATGGCATTTGGAAAACTTGGTATCCCCAATCTTTGTCCCTCCACAATTAAAAATTCTTGGTGGAGTCATGAGTTTGCAGAATTAGTCTATTTCCTTGATTCGGGTGTTCAAAGTCTCGATATTTGTGGTTTTAACATTCATCCAATGACTTCGATGACTTCACCCATCAAGATGTTAGGTTACCCTTGCTTGATTGGACAAATTTGCCGTGATAGTGGTCTTGATTCAATTGGAAACTCTCTCGGGGTTTCTAAACCGGTTCGTCCATGTACCTTCAGACGCATAAGAGAGAATGTGTGCAAAAGACAAAGAGATGCTTCACTTAACGATTGTGACCCTACCACTTTGAGTCTTCTTCAAAAAATTTATAAGGGTGTGTGTGTAAGGTCGATTCAAGGGTGAAGTGTGTCCAAGAACAATTGTTTTTGGTTGCAATGAAGTTTCCCGAGCTCAAGGAAAAATTGAACACAATTCAAGCATTTTGGAGTATCTCCGATGAGGAAAAAGATGAGTAATTTGTGTTCTTTTTGCCTAGTAAATATTGTATTTTCTTGTTTTGTTTAGAAGAATAACTAGAGTTTGGAATAGCCATTATTGTGATTACACATAGCTATGTCCAACGTTTTCATCTTCATGTTTTGAGATTTATTGGTTTAAATTCTAAATTTGTTTGGAAGATGACTTTTGCAATATTAATCTTTATGGTTTCATATATTGCAATATTGTTATGGGATATGTGTGTTTGCGACCGTGAACTATGATTGTCCCATATCTTATCAAAAGTAAAGTCTTTCGTAAGTCAATATTCTTATATTATAAAAGAATGAATGGACTTTTGACAAATACAAAAGTTAAGCCTATTATGTCAATTGTTGATGGAAGATAGGTTAAAATCTTTTGTTTTCAAGGATTATTTCTATTGAAGTTGTTATGCAAATAGTGATGGAAAATATAATGAATCCTTGTGTATTCCGCAGTAATTGATCTTCCCTGATCCATATTTTATGTATTACTGTGAGGCTCCGTAATGTGTCTTATGTTGAGCATTAAACGACCAAGTTGATTATTTTATGATTAGCTTTGTTGTTGTTCCAAGGTACTTTATGTCGAGCATATTGAACTAAATTAATCATCTTTTTTGATTATTTAGTTATGACTCCATAAGTTTTCTTATGTTTGAGCGTTTTTTACTGGGTTGATTATCTTCATGATTAACTTAGTCATTGCTCCATAGTTTCTCTTATGTCGAGCATGACCAATTAAATTGATTACTCTTTTGTAATTAGTTTGGTTGTGTACTCCAATTAGATTAATTATGTTAGACCATAGCTCGGTCAACCTCGCATGCGTTGCTATATCAAGCATGTTTGTCAATGTTAGTGATTAAAACTATGAGTCTTGATTTCTAGTCTACATAGCTAAGTCTCGGACTAGGATACAAAAGTGTAGTTGATCTCAAGGAATTCATGGATATTCATCATAAAACGACGAAGATCTACTCAAGGAACCGTGGAACTTCATCAACAAAAAGGTATGTGGAGACTTGACATTATCTATCACTCAAAATTCTATCTACTATATCTCCTACTTCTTATGAGACAAAAATCGTATGCTATATAGACTGGATCATACACATTTGATATTTCGAGCTGAGTATATCTCGCATATCTATATCTCGAAATCTTGTGTTGGTAAAGCGTTTCGCTTTGATCGGGTTTATCTTCACATAATGACGAAAGTCATAATGTTTCAATCACTTTGAAAATCGCTTTGATGAGAAATAGTATAACAACTATATAACGTCCTCTAAGAATGTTTCAATGGTTGAAATGAGAGTTTAGATCATTATAACCAATGATGGATATAAGCATTGTGTGGAAACACATATGTGCATAAGTCCTATTCCTTAATCCGAAGTTTTCGAACTTTGTTGATTGAGAGAAACCGGAGGAATTGGCTTTGCCAAGTCCGCGAACTCAGTTTGCAAACTCAGTCCGCGAACTGACGGAAGTTCTTGTCCGAGAATTTCTGTTGGGATTCCAAATTCGTTCGTGTGGTACAAGTCCGCGAACTGGCGGAAGTCTCCTTGCCGAGATTTTGTGCTGAGTTTGGAAAACTCTGCCGGTTGCCTTAAGTCCGCGAACTTGTTTGTGTACTTGAGTGGGTTATGATCTAAAGATGTGCTCTGAACATGAAACTTAAATTACTAAGGAATGCAGTATGCAAATCGTGGCTATAAAGTTCATGAGCCGATTCAATCGAATCGAATCATCTTTGTTTCATTTGTAGTTACATAAGATCTCATAGCAATTGAACAACTCTCTAACTAGTTCGTATTGAAGTCAATTGAACTAGTTATGGTGAAGAAGAACAAGGTTAATATGAAATGCTCATATGGTTAACCTTTTGGTTACTATGTTGAACCAGCATACACGTACTCGTTTGGGCATGGTTTTCACAAACCCAGTAAAATTCTACCCAATTGTGTGTGACAAGCTAAGTTTTCGATCTAACGGTTGAGAAATATTAGCTTGAATCTAAATCAGGTTTTCATCTAACAGTGAATATTGATTTCTTTGTACCTAAGGAAAAACCCTGATTTGAAGGCTATATAAAGGAGACATCTAGCATTGGGAAAAACTAATCCGCACACGTCTGTGTGATACTAGTGCGCTCGCTAGAGTCGATTCTCCTCTAACCTTTGGTTTTCTTCTCTAAAACCAGGTTAATGAATTAAAGACTTCATTGGGATTGTGAAGCCAAACCGATACTACTTTTATCGTAGTTGTGTGATCTGATCTTGCATCTTCTATCGTACTAAGTACAATCGTATTG
The DNA here is from genome assembly GCF_003573695.1 of Papaver somniferum. Classification (NCBI taxonomy): domain Eukaryota; kingdom Viridiplantae; phylum Streptophyta; class Magnoliopsida; order Ranunculales; family Papaveraceae; genus Papaver; species Papaver somniferum. Next base: position 140,326,699 of record NC_039360.1, on the reverse strand, counting down.
ATTGACTTGAGATCGTGAGAGTTCTACGATAGGTAAGATAAATAAGTCACAAACATCTTCGTCTCACTGTTTGTGATTCCTCGACATCCTCTTGTTTATTGCAAGTAAGACTGTTGTGAGGTGATTGATTAATCTAGGCTGTTCTTCGGGAATATAAGACCGGATTATCAATTGGTTCCTGTTCACCTTGATTTCATATCATAAGACGGAAAAAACCTAGGGTTCTTCTGTAGGAGACAAATTTATCATTTGATAGACTTTTCTGTGTGAGACAGATTTGTTTATTATCAAGTCTGCGATTTTGGGTTACAGCAACTCTTACTTGTGGGTGAGATCAGCTAAGGGAATCAAGTGCGCAATGTCCTGTTGGTATCAGAGGCATAGGAGTACAACTGTACCTTGAATTAGTGGGAGACTGATTGGGGTTCAACTGTAGTCCAGTCCGAAGTTAGCTTGGAGTAGGCTAGTGTCTGTAGCGGCTTAGTAAAGTGTGCATTCATTCTGGACTACGTACCGGGGTTTTTCTGCATTTGCGGTTTCCTCGTTAACAAAACTTTTGGTGTTTGTGTTATTTCTTTTCCGCATTATATTTGTTATATAATTGAAATAATACAGGTTGTGCATTAAAGTTTAATCGATTAGAGATCCGACCTTGTGGTTGTTGATTTCATTGATTAACACTTGGATATTGGTCTTTGGTACCATCCAAGTTATTCCTTGTGTTTGATTAAAGACTCGCTATTGTTTTAGCTTGAGTAAATCAACACAAGTGAGAGATATTAACTCCTTGAGATACTTTAATCTAGATTGAGTATGACTGTCTAGTTGATTCTCTAGCAAAGTATTTCGGAGTTAGTCCATACAGATTGCTAAGCAAAATATTGGGTGGTGTTATTAGACCCCTGCTTTTTCAATTGTTATCAGAGCAGACAAACACGTTAAGACCTCATCAGTCTGTGTTTGTAGCGATATGACTCTATGGACAAGAGTACTATCTCTGATAATGCATCGTCAGTCAGGGTTTTTCAGAAAAGTTTCAAAGATCTGAAACCACTGAGGAAAACTCCTTCTCGTCTCCTTCAGCCGTATCTGCATTCAACTGGAGAAAATCTCTTGATGAGCAGTTGGATGATCTTTCGGACGATAGTGATTCAGAAGAAGGACAGAGCATAGATGAGGAAGTTTCTCAATACATCAAGTTGTTTAATCTTGAATTGAAAGAAACAAAGACAACTGCTTGCTTGAGAAAATACATTGGTCCTCTCTGTCAAGAAAACAGGAAGTTGAGAAAACTCTTTAAAGGTTATGATGGTGGATACAAACTCTTACAATCTACCATTAAAGACCATGAAGAAGAGGTTCGCTCAAAAAATTCTGAATGTGATAATCTTCTTCGTAATCTCTTTGTGTTGAAAGAGAGACTTGTCGAAACTAAAGATAGATGTGAATCACAACAGAAATTCTTCAATGACAAAGAGCGCAGTCTTCTTACCAAAGAAAAATCCTTGGAAGCTAAACTTAATGCTGCTCTTAGTAAGGTAAAATCACTGTAAGAGAATCTAAATAGATTTAGTTCTAGCTCTACAAAGTTGTCCTCTATGCTGGGAGCATGTAAAGAACATCATGACAAACGTGGTTTGGGATATAAAGGAATAGATGCTCCAAAAATTGGTAAGATTACGTTTGTTAAAGCTGTTAATAATTCTCCATGTGAAAGACCTGTGTCAGCTTGCAAGAACAGTGATTCTACTCCGACAAAATCTGCTCGTAAGAGAACCACTGAATGTAATCTCTTTTACTGTTATTTCTGCGGGAACAAAGGACACTCTGAGCAAAGGTGTCATCTTCGGAAAAGGAATGAAAAACATCACAACATTCTGATGTCTAAAGAAGTTGTTAAACCTGTATCACAGATTGGTAGAATTAAGGATTTTCTCTATCAAGGGATCAAGTGTGATAAGGTGTTTCTAACCATGTCTCTTCGAAGGATACCTACAATGGGAGAAGAAAGAATGGCGAAAGTGTGTCGGATCTTGTAAATCAGTCTGAAAAGAGAAAAAGGAACAAGAGAAAGAAAAATGAGTCAAGTTCTAATCTTCTCAAAAAGGACTGTGGATCCAATTCAGATTTTCTACACATCAATAATCGAGTGTCTGAACTGAAGATCTGTATAAACAAACTAAGACGGAATATCAAAAAAACATGGAATGCTGTCAACCCGGGTACTCCTAAATCTCTTCTTGATAAAACTTCTTCTCCTCGTTCAAATGTTTTGGTAAACACTTTTGAAAAACAAAAAGAACAAGTGAATTATGATGAGCAAGATGCTCATCTTAATACATCCTGACATGTTTATGATTGCATCCTCTCTTTTAAGTTTTTCTAGAGAGAAGGATGCCCATAAGTCTCAGGACACCTTTTTTTCTTGAGATTTTTGTCAGGATTACTATTTATTCCATGATTAAAAGGTTTGTTTATTGTTTACTTGTTCGTAAGCCTCTCGACATCCTGTCACTCCTTTTGACGTTGTCATATGGGCTTCTTGTATGGACCTTGCCCTGTAGTACGCACACCAACCCACGATGAACGTCATGTTCTTCCTCTAAGGTTTGTTGGAATACCTATTTATATGTTCCATAATAACAAAAAGATATTTCTGAGATTCTTTTTGGGTGTGCAATGGAAGGAAGCAACAAAGTTGATGATGTTGAGTTGTGTCTTATTTTCATCTCATGCTTTCATGCTCTTGATCATGAAAACAAAGACAAACTACCAGTTCAGATATCTTCATAACTGGTAGGAAATCTTTCTATGGATTTTGAGGTTGTACGTGAACAACTTGGAATCGCAACACGAAATCTGGACTTTTTGAGAGGCGAACTTAAGAAGGAAACTGACGAACTCGTCCTTATTCGATCCCTGGTTGCTAACATGATTTAGAAGTCTTATGATTTCATTTTGTTTTTAGATACCTAGTATGTCTTTTTTTTGGATTAGTTGGAAGAATAACTAGCGTTTTGAATAGCAAAGATTGTGACTACACATAGCTATTTTGTTTTCATCTTCTTGTGTTATTTTTTAGGTTTATTGGTTTTAAATTCTAAAAATATTTGGATGATGATGTTATTGCAGCATTAATCTTTTTGATTTTGAAGTATTGCAATATGTTTATGGGATATGTATTGTTTGTGTCAGTGAACTTGAAGGTCCCATATATTGTCAAAAGTAAAGTCGTTCATAAATTGGTATTCCTATTGATGAAAGGACGAATGGACTTTTGAAAAATACAAAAGTTATGCCTATGCAGTCATGTATTTGATGGAAAATAGGATAAAAAAATTTGTGAGACAAGGATAAAGTCTATTAGGGCATTATGCAAATAGTGATTGAAAATAGAATAGATCCTTGTATGTATTCCACGGTATTGATCTTCATTGATCCATTCTTTTTGTATTACCGTGAGGCTCCATTATGTATCTTATGTCGAGAACGATACAACTAAGTTGATTATATTATTAGCTTTGTTGTTTGTTCCACAAGTTACTATATATTAAGCATTTTGAACTAAATTAATCATCTTGTTTGGTTATTTAGTTATTTGCTCCGAAAGTCTTTTTTTGTCGAGCAAAACAATTGACAATTAAATTTATTATTTTGGTGATTAGTTTGGTTGTGTATTCCAATTAGATTAATTACGGGTTCTCTTGTAATTAGTCTAGTTGAGTTTTCATATATTCCACAAGTTCTTGTGTTGAGTATATGAACGGCTATACTAATTATGTCTTATTGGTTAATGTAGTCGTATATTCCGTAAGGTTTTCCTTATGTTGAGTATGTGAATGGTTAAGTTATTCATCTCCGCATGATTATCTTAGTCGTTGCTCCGTAAGTTTACTTATGTTGAGCACAATCAATTAAATTGATCACTTTTTGTGGTTTGATTTAGTTGTGTATTCCAATTAAATTAATCATGGGTTTACTTATGATTAATTTGATTGAGTTTTGGATATAGAAAATCATTCCTATGGTTTTTGGTGTCCAATTCAAAATCCTTCTTTTCTTTCGAAATTAAGGTCGCTCTTGTTGTTCTTTCGGGAATGACATTAAATGGGGGAGAGTTGTTTTGAACTTGTGCTTAATGGTAATATCTTGCGGGGTGTGCGACTGTGGAATTTTATAGGGGTTATCTTGTATCTTAAAACTCCTTGATGAATGTTGTTAGCTTCGGCTATATGATTGCATCTAAATTAAGTTGGTATGTATTTTTTCTTTTAGTCTATGAAACGTCTCTTCTCAGAAATTTCATTATGATCCTGTTCTTGTACCTTTGCCAATTTATTGACAAAAAGGGGGAGAATTAATGTGTAGTTCTACTACATATACATATGGTTTTAGGATCATTGTAAGGGGGAGTGGTTTCCATGTGAGATGGAGTATTGACTAAGGGGGAGCTATACATATCAGAGTAGTATTATTGTTAAAGTCGCGATGCGATTGGACTTTGATGTTACATAATAATACTATGTCACTGTATAATGCTGATCGAGAATCTCGATTTCTCTCATTGTTATAGCTACAGATCTTCAACAACGGTGATGCTAAACTTACAACCTTTGAGATCATTGGAGTACTTGGAAGGACGAAGATTTCAAGGAACGTTGAAGATTAGACTATGGAATATGAGCCACTAAAGTTTATCTTTTTTGTATTCCATATGTATTAATAGTTTTGTCAGTAAAATTGACAAAGGGGGAGATTGTTAGAGCATAGGTCGGTCAACCTTGCATGCGTTGCTATATCAAGCATGTTTGTCAATGTTAGTGATTAAAACTATGAGTCTTAATTTCTAGTCTACATATCTAAGTCTCGGACTAGGATAGAAAAGTGTATTTGAGCTCAAGGACTTCATGGCGATTTATCATACAACGACGAAGATCTACTCAAGGAACCGTGGAACTTCATAAACAAAAAGGTATGTGGAGACTTGAACTTATCTATCACTCAAAAGTCTATCTACTCTATCTCCTACTTCTTATGAGACAAAAGTCGTATGCTATATAGACTGGATCATACACATTTGATATTTCGAGCTGAGTATATCTCACGTATCTATATCTCAAAATCATGTGTTGGTAAAGCGTTTCGATTTGATCGGGTTTATCTTAACCTAATGACGAAAGTCATAATGTTTCAATCACTTTGAAAATCGCTTTGACAAGAAATAGTGTAATAACTATATAACGTCCACTAAGAATGTTTCAATGGTTGAAATGAGAGTTTAGATCATTATAACCAATGATGGATATAAGCATTTTGTGGAAACACATATGTCCATAAGTCATATTCCTTAATCCGAAGTTTTCGAACTTTGTTGATTGAGAGAAATCGGAGGAATTGGCTTTGCCAAGTCCGCGAACTGACGGAAGTATGGCATCGGCTCCATAAAAAAGGGAATATGGCGAAGTACCGATCGAGCTCCTTGGTGCAGTTCTGTAAGCCCATAGAGCCATGGGTAATTGCTCATGCCATGATCGAGGATTGTCATGAATCGTCCGACTGATAATCCTGACCAAAGTCTTGTAGGTACTTTCTGCTTGACCATTTCCTTGTGGATAGTAAGGCGTGGATAAGATTTGTTTGATCCCATATTTATTGAGCAGCTTCTCAACATCTTGATTGGCAAAAGGAGTTCCGTTATCTGTGATGATATGCTTAGGAACTCCGAATCTTCATATTATGTGCTCTTTGATGAAGGCGGTAATCGTAACTCCAGTGGTGCTGCGAAGAGGAATAGCTTCGACCCACTTGGTGAAGTACTCTGTCGCAGTGATGATGTATTCATGTTATTTTGAAGATGCTGGATTGATCTTCCCAATAATATCTAGTCCCCAGCTGTAGAAATGCCACGGACTATTCACAGAATTCAATGGGAGACAAGGAGTGTGGATGAGATTACCATGAGTTTGGCATTGGTGACACCTCTGAACGTGTGCGGCTGCATCATTTTCCATGGTTGGCCAATAATATTTCTCATGAATTTGAAGAAATAGTTTCTTCTTTCATTGATGTTCTCCATCATGTACTTCCTTCAGGATTGTAGGGATTTCATGTTCGGCTAAGCACCTTAGTAAATTTCCACCAAAGCTTTTGCGGTATAAGATCCCATCGAGATGGAAAAATCTCTTAGCTTTCTGAATGAGTTTGACTGCTTGCTTCTTTTCCAGTGGTAGTTCGTTGTCCCGAAGGTATTTGATGTAAGGCTCCCTCCAGTCGCCAGTGTGGTGGACCGTCAAAACCTCCAAGTGATGAGAAGGTGTTTGGAAATCAGGACAAGATCCTTGTAAAGCTCTCAATTGAGTCTCCATGGATGGCCAGTAGTACCCCATTCTTTGAATCTTTCTGTAAAGTGTTACCACTAACGTTTGCCCACAGACTTCCTCATGTATGCGTTTGAGCTGTTCTTCCGCTTCGTCGCTCCCAAGACGTCGTGATAGAGATCCATCAGGGTTTCGATAGCATATCCCTCCATGAAGCAAGAAGTAGTTTTCCAATTCCTTGAGGCTGACTTGGCCTTCTGAAATAAAGCTGCTCAATTCATGAATGATGGGTGCTCGCCAATCGTTCGCTGGAATGTATTCGATCTGAGTGAGCCAAGTTGATGATACCGTACGTCTTTGTATAGTGATCGTTTTTTGTGCTCCTTCGAATTGCAACTTGGAGGCGAGAGTTGCTAGGAAATCAGCATGCATGTTGTTAGTCCGTCCAGTATGGACGATCGTTGCGTCGGCAAAATAGGTCAACAATCGCTGAGCTTCGGTTCTGAATGGAGCGAGTGTGATTTCTTTGAGAGAATACGTTCCATTCATCTGGTTGACCAATAATTTTGAATCTCCCCTTATCTCGAGGTGTGTTGCTCCTGCTTGCTTGGCCAAGGATAATCCTAATAGGAAGGCTTCATATTCCGCTGAGTTGTTGGTGCAGTGGAAAACCAACTTGAACGAATGTGAGAAAACTTCACCAGATGGAGACACCAACACTATGCCCACTCATCCGGTGTCACTACTAGGGGTGGAAGATCCATCAAAGTATAAAAGGCATGTTTCTTCCTTGATGACTAAGATGTCTGGGAATTCGCCGGGTACTTCTTCATGTAGTGTTGTTGTGTCTTCCCCTGGAAAAGCAGCGAGCAAGTCTGCGACCGCTTGAACTTTGATGACTTTAGGTGGCGTGCAAGCTATGTCAAATTCTGACATCTGATGTAACCACTTCGCTGGTCTTCCTATCAAGGATGGCTTTGATAGCAAGAACTTTATGGGGTCAGCTTTGGAGATGAGTACGACCCTATTAGATAGTAAGTAATGTCTGAACTTCTGGATTGCATGTACCAATGCCAGGCATGCCCTTTCGGCCTTTGGGTATCGGAGTTGAGCATCTCTCATTGTGCGGCTGAAGTAGTAAATCGGTCGTTTGACGCCTTCGTCATCTTCCTGAGCGAGGAGTGCGCCGATGGCGACGTCACTGGAGGTTGTGTAAAGAATCAGAGCTCGTCCCTGCACTGGAGACCTCATAACGGCCGGTGACAATAATATTTGTTGTATTTTATGGAACGCTTCTTGTTGAACAGCTGTCCAGGTGAAGCTTGCTCCTTTCTTCAGCAGAGGCGTGAACGAAGCAATGAGTTGAGCTAATCCAGGAATGAAGCGTTGAGTATAATTTACCTTGCCCATAAATCTCTGTAGTTCCTTCACGGTACGTGAAGGAGGCATGGTGGTAATAGCTTTTGCCTTGCCGGGGTCGACTTTGATCCCTTCAGCCGTGACCAGGAATCCTAAGAATTTTCCGGAAGAAACTCCGAATGCGCACTTTAAAGGATTCATTTTTAATTTGTATTCTCTGCACCTTTCGAACACCTGCCTTAGAACTTCGAGATGAGATGCTCCAGTCTTCGATTTTACCACCACATCATCAACATAGTCTTCTACTTGCTTGTGCATCATGTCGTGGAATATGGCAGTCATGGCTCGTTGATAGGTGGCACCAACATTCTTTAATCCAAAGGGCATCACGGTGTAGTGAAAATTCCCAATGAGAGTACGGAACGCAGTCTTGTTGGCGTCATATTCATACATCTTGATCTGGTTGTACCCACTATAGCCGTCCATGAATGAGAACATACCGTGACCGCTGGTTGCATCGACGAGCATGTCAATGTTGGGTAGAGGGAAATCATCCTTCGGACAACATTTATTCAAGTTCATGAAGTCGACACAACATCTGATTTGACCATTTTTCTTCTTAACAGGTACCACATTTGCTAGCCACGTTGGATGAAGAATAGGTTTGATGAACCCCGCTGCCAACAGTTTCTAGATTTCGACCTTGATTTGCTCCTCGACTTCGTGTCTAAATTGTTTAGGAGGTTGTTTGACAGCTTTGGAACCAGGGACGATGTGCAGGTGATGGGTGACGAGTTTGTCATCCAGACCCGACATTTCTTCGTACGTCCAGGCGAAGACATCTTGATATTCTTTTAATAATTTCACCAGCTCGGTCCGCTCCTCTGGTGATAGCGTTGAACTGATTAGGATTGTCCTTGGATCGTCTTCAGCCCCAATGTTGATTGTTTCAAGATCGTTAGTGGTAGAGTCACTGTCGTCCTGTAGTTGTTGTGGGGCATCTCGGACTTCTTCAAGTGATTGCTCACTCTGACATGATTCTTCATGGTGGGGAGACTTTTCATCGTTCTCCCCGATTAATTTCTAATCTTTCCGTCGGCGATAAACGACTCTCCCTTCTACGTCTCGATCGGTCGTGAAGTTTGTCCCTGGAGTTGAGACTTGATCATTATGGCGTTTAGCCAGTGTAGTAGGTGACTTGATCACTTTAGCAGCTGAGGATGACGGATCGTTATCAGCCTTCTTGATAGTCTTCCAGCTTGGTAGTCAGGTTCTTGCTCGATCACATGAAACTTCGCTTTCGATCGAATCGGCCCCACCTCAAATCTATGTATGCATATCCATATGTATGGCTTTGACTTCCTTCAAATCCTGTCATTAGGATGAGATAGCGAACGATTTTACTTTGTGGGAACCTGGCCATCCTGAGAGTCTTCATGGTGAAAATGTTGGTAGAAGCACCGGTGTCAACAAGAGCTCTTCTAAATTCGGTGCCTTGGATGAAACCAGTGACATACAATGCTCGATTGTGTCCTTCATCCATCATGCGATCTTCTTCTCGAAAAGAGATGTTGTCGATCGAATGCTCAGGCACTAGGGAGACTTCTTCAACTGATGGTGTTGGTGGCGTTATTTGCACGCTGGATGATATCTGGTTGAGTGTTGAAAATCTGTCTGTGCGCTGATCCCTGGAGAAGTACAGGAGTTCACATAGATTTTCGATCAAATGTGTGACCTCTTGTTCCACCGGCTTCTCATATGTGGTGAAGCTGTTGATTCGAGGGTCGGATGACGCTTCAGTCCCCGGTGTTGAGACTTCTGGAGCGGAGGTATCGCCTAACTCGGATGTTAATTTGATGAGAAAGTCGAGGATGTGGTTTATCGTCTCCTTCATCAGGTCCATGTTCCTGGTATGGACCTCTAGGATTTGAGCCAACTCTGCCAAAGTCGGGACCCCTCTGCCTTCCATGCCGCCAGGTGTAACATGAGGAATGTTTTCGTTTGAAATATTCTGATCTGAATTAGTTGAATTAGTCCTAAGACCAACCATCTTGTGAGATTTTGAGATTGCAACCGAGAGAATGATCTCCCACTGTGGTCACCAATCTGTAGATGGGGAAAAACAATTTGCTGGTTTTTAAGGAATTGAGGAGACGACCGTACGGAGGAGACTCCTCGGACCGAGCGAAATGTTAAACCTCACACAGATGCACCACTGCAAAGGGGGTTCTTTAGATTCGAGAGATCAATATGTAGTACTTCGGCCTAAATCAAGACAATGACCGTTCCAGAGTAAATTCGGTCACAAGAGAGGATGGGTTGATCTGTAGCAGGGAAGCTGAGAAATGTGTGGAATCAATGGTAATCAAATATTGTGGGTGTGTGAATTCCGAATACGATAAGCTCTAAGTGATTGAAATTTCTCAATTGAGAGTAGTTGATCAATTGATGACTCGATGATCTCGTGTTGTCAGTTTGACGTGAGATTGATGATACTTATGATGATTCAATCATGATTCAAAGACTTATTTATATTGTTGGAATTGTAGACACCATGATTCCATGAAGTGTGGCAGTTGATGGAATCAAGGAGTGGGGAAGTGGAGATCGTGTTTGAAATCAGTTGCTCAACGTGTGGAGACTTGGTCGATTTTCCACCCACTACCTCGTGAATTCCTTCAACTGATTGCACGACTTGCTCACATTCCATCGTGTGTTTGAACACACGTGCCGTAGACCGCCAGAACAAAACCCTAAGTGATATCCCCCCAAGTGACACGATTGACGTCTCGTGGTTTTTTATCCAATTGATGACTTCATGGTTTGATGGGACGATGAGTCCATGTAGTCGTTGAGTTGAACATGATGCTCTGAAACTCATAAATTGAACATGTCATGAGACAGATGTATAGTTCTTACGATGAAGTGGGCAAGTATTGCCCATTCGATGGATCGCTGAATGTTGATTGTTAAACCAATATTGAGCAAATATTCCTCATCTGAGCAAGTGCTGCTCATGTGATGAATTGTTGAATATTTGATCGTCTGAGCATGTGTTGCTCGTCTGATGGATTATTGGCTGCGTACCAAAAATATTAATTAGAATACTAGTCGTTGGGCTGAGCATAATTAATAAAATTAATGACCATGAGGTCGTCATAAAATTATTAAGGTTAGAATCTGGAATGATGATCCTTGGATTCAGAAACCCTAATTTGATCAATTGATGATCAATTCATGGTTCGTCAGAATTTAAACCATGCGACGAAGGAGGGAGCGACTACATGGGACCGTGGATCAACCATATAGTTTCCATATGCTCATGTGAGCAAATACGAAGAACTCATGAAGATTTGACGATTTGTTGGTGAAAGAATGATTAAATGCTGGTTTAATCATTTATTCGAAAATGCTCGTCTGAGCCTTAGGTGAGAAAACCTAATTAATTATGACGAGGCGAGGGACCGACCATGGAGTCATGAAACCGTCCCTGGGTTGTCACGTGACCGCCTAACGATCACTTCATGAAAATCCAAAGTGTTTGGGAGAGTTGTGGACCTAATACGTGCAATTGTGCAAATTAGGTCAAAACTGTGAAAATTGATGGGACCGGCTTCCGTGAGCCAAAGAGCCAATCTTGGTCGGTCAATATAGCGCGCTCGTGTCCCCAAGGCGTCCGCGTCTCAGTCCTGAGAATTTTGATATTTTCTGGCGTGCAATTGAGCATCCATTCGAGAAAATATAAAATAAGGAATGAGGAGGCGTGGGACCGCTGTGGTCAAGGCATGGTCGGCCGGTCGTGACCACGGTCCCGTGGTGCATTTTCCTTAATTTTATAATATTTTGAAGATTTTATGAAAAATTCATGAATTTTGAGAAATTTGATGAATTTTGGGAGTTTCCATGAATTGAAGGAGTTTTCATGAGTTCAAGGAAGCAAAAGATATTAAAATAATAAAACAAGGGCGTGTGGGACCGTGGAAGGCATGACTGGCCGGCCAGTTCCCGGTCCCACAAGTTTCCCTAATTTTATAATGATTTTATGAAAAATTCATGAATTTGAGAAATTTGATGAATTTAGGGAGTTTCCAAGAACTGAAGGAGTTTTCATGAGTTCAGGGAAGCAAAAAATATTAAAATAATAAAAACAAGGGCGTGTGGGACCGTGGAGGCATGGCCGGCCGGCTTGGGCCCGGTCCCACGAGTTTTCATAATTTTTAAATATTTTTTAAGTATTTTTGATGATTCGAGGGAATTTATCCTAATTTGAGAGAAATACCATGAAATCAAGGAATTTGATGAATTCAAGGAAAACTAATAATAAAATAATAAAACAAAGGGGCGTGTGGGACCGGCTAGGGCATGGCCAGCCGGCCAAGGCCCGGTCCCACAAGTTTTCATAATTTATATTATTTTATTATTATTTGATGATTTATGCAAAAATACCATGAAATCAAGGAGTTTTTTCATGAAATTAGAGAAATAATAATAATAATAATAATAATAATAAAATAATAAGAAACCGTGGGTGTAGGGCCGGTTGGGACCAAGGCATGGCCGGTTGGCCAATGGCCACGCCCCACACTCCTTTCCTTAATTTTATATTATTTTTTATGAATTAATGGAAGTACCATGAAACCGAGGAGTTTCCTCTAGACGAAGGAAATTTGATAAAATGAGGGAATTTTCATCAAATCATGAAAAATAATAAAAATGCATTAAAATATAAAACTGGCGTGGGATTGACCACGACACGGTCGATTGGTCGTGTGTCCGTGCTCCCAGCACCTTGGTCAATATTTTAATTATTTATTATTTTCTTCTCTATTTTGCATAAGTTCATCGTTTCGTTGTATTTTTGAAATACTCGTTCGTGCGGTGACTGTTAGTGTATCATCGTTGAATACACTTTTACCATTTGAATCGAGGCTTACTTAGAGGTAGCTCATACGCCCGGTTGTTGATTATTTATTACTAATTGTGGATTTCGATGGAGAATAATTCACAAAACTGAGTAATAAGATATTTATTATTAATTCATAGGATCAGCTGAGGATTCGACTACGAATTCAGAATAATAAAGTGAGCATTACCATTCCATGGGATCGTAGATTCGACCATAGAATCGGAGTAATTAAGATTTATCTATTACCATTTATGAGACCAGTTGTGGATTCGATCATTAAATCGGAGTAATGAGATAATATAGTTATTGCTATTCTATGAGATCAAGCTGTGGATTCGATCATAGAATCAGAACAATTGTTATCGCCATTCCATGGGACCAGTCGTGGATTCGACCATGGAATAGGAGAAATTAGGAATCATTAACTTTGTGGCTCCATACTGTAGAGCAAGTTGTCTAGGAGCATTAATCATCCCGATATGAGCTTGTCGGTAAGTCATATCTTTTAAATAGTCAGGGTAAACTCGTTGTTTTTTCCTGAAGACGTTATCGCTCTATACTAGCAGAGCAAGCTGTCTAGGAGCCGTCCATCACGTGATGCTATATAGAAATAATCACTGAAAGTATTCAGTATTCATGAGATATGCCGTTGTCCAGTTGTGAGACTGCATATCTACATGTACTCTGAGAGAAAGTACTCTCTGTTGAGAATTCGATGAGAGACTCGTGTCTCGATACTCACGTCCGATTGCTGAATCAGAGTTTCGTATGATTATGAGTTTATGAATTTAGCCTTTGTCGAAAATACACCATCTACAACCATGTCCAGTTTTGGTCATTGTCAGTCTCCAGTACGTTATTTTCCTCCGCGTCTCCAGTATTGATCTTGTTTGAAACTTAGGGTTTCAGTAAAACTCGCAACTGAATTGACTATTCGCAGAAGATAAGTATCCACCGTATCTTGCATATATCTTCAAGACTTAGGGTTTATTATTTACGGAAATATTTCCTCCATTCCTGAGTTAGTTTCATCGTACATAAAAAATCTTGATTATCATACCTTCATCAACATGTCAGACAACAGTTTATCTCCTCCCGTATCTCCATTAAAGTGGGGAGGCAAGAAATCCAATTTATGTGGTATTCCTTTTTATGTTTATTTCCTTTGCGCAGTCAATAGCTGATTAAAGAAAGTGTTTATTGCAGATGAACCAAGGAGACCAATGTTCTTCTTCTTCCCCGCATAGCTCAAGACCCAAGCGCACAATAAAGATTCCTGCCCGTTTCAAACCTGCTTGTGCAGGTGCCGGAACATCTGTAAGTCTTGACAGAGAACTTCTTGAATAATGTTTATCCAAATGTCTATTGAACTTGACTGTTGCATTTGCAGGTTGATATTCATGTTGTAGAGGATGGGAAGAAGAAGAAAAGACAACTGGCAGTAGCAGCAATTGATGATGATCATGTTGACGACGACTCAATCAACATTTTAGACGCTGATGTTGGAGTTCTTCGTGAGTACCCGAATGCTGGGCTTCCATTTGACATTCTCATGAAAAATACTTGCCCAGATAATCAACTTGTTGGAGGTTTCATCGTGCCCAAGTGTCATGCACCTCTGTACACCAAAATCTGGAGAAAATACGGACATATTGCCACCACATTAGAATGGAGGGGTTTCTTTCCAACTCTCTTGACCAAGATTGCTGGCTTGTTGCCTATTATTGATGAGGTGTACAGGAAGAACTTGCGGGATGTCAAGAATAAAGAGATTTACAGGTGGAATGATATGATCTCGAATTGTGAGATCTTGAAATTTAATGTAGGATGGCTTCGTAGTCGCATCAAAATCATCAAGATTGATAGGGATGCCGTTGTTGCTCACATGATCTCCTCGTCGACTGCTATTATGGAGGAAGAGAGAGCACTCGCTTTGGAATCAGCGAGAGTTGATAAAGCAATTGAGGATCTGAGGATAAGGAATGAAAACTTGCAAACGAAGCTGAAGATGTTGTCCAATAAGAATTATCTGTTATTGGACGGTGTGCTCTAGATGAGCATTTATGATTGTTGTTTCTCGAATAAGTTTAGGCTTTTCTTTAGGTAGAATAATTGATCAGGCATGAAGGAAATTTTTTATCATTTATGAGATGTTTAATGAACAAAGAAGCTGAAAAATCGGGGGTACAACAACCACACCCAACAATTTTATTAGCAATATGTATGGACAAACTCCAATATACTTTATAGAGAATCAACTAGACAATCAGACTCTATCTAGATAAAAGTATATCAAAGAGTTTATATCTCAATCTCTCGATTTGATCTTTACTCAAGCAAATAGAAATCTGCGAGTCGTTATCAAAGAGAGATAACTTGGATGGTACCAAAGACCAATATCCAAGTGTCAATCAATTTAAATCAACAACCAAAAGGTCGGATATTCTAATTGATTGAATAACGCACAACCTGTGATATTTCAATTATATAAACAAATATAATGCAGAATAGAAATAACACATAAACCAGAATTTTGTTAACGAGGAAACCGCAAATGCAGAAAACCCCGGGACCTAGTCCAGATTGAAAACACATTGTATTAAGCCGCTACAAACACTAGCCTACTCCAAACTAACAAACGATGGACTGTAGTTGAACCCCAATCAATCTCACACTGATCCAAGGTACAATTAGGCTCCTACGCCTCTGATCCCAGTAGGATGCTACGTACTTGATTCCCTTGGCTGATCTCACCCACAACTAAGAGTTTCTACGACCCAAAGTCGAAGACTTTAATAAACAAATTTGTATCACACAGAAAAGTCTAAGGTAATAGATAAATCTGTCTCCCACGAATATACCTATGAGTTTTTTGTTCCGTCTTTTGATAAATCAAGGTAAACAGGAACCAATCAATAACCCAGACTTATATTCACGAAGAACAACCTAGTATTATTGATCACCTCACAATAATCTTAATCGACGCAGCGAAAAAAGATATTGCGGAATCATAAACGATGAGACGAAAAAAGATATTGCGGAATCATAAACGATAAAAGTAGTATCGGTCTGGCTTCATAATCCCAATGAAGTCTTTAAGTCGTTAACCTGGTTTAGAAGAAGAAACCAAAGGTTAAAGGAGAATCGACTCTAGCTTAGCACAACTAGTATCACACAGAATGTGAGGGGATTAGGTTTCCCAGTTGCTAGAGTTCTCCCTTATATAGTCTTTCAAATTAGGGTTTGCAATCAATGTTAGCTTGGTAACAAAGCATTCAATATTCATTGTTAGATGAAAACCTGATTAGATTCAAGTTAATATTTCTCAACCGTTGGATCGAAAACTTAGCTTGTTACACACAAATGAAATGTCCAATTTTTGGTTTATGAACCATACCCAAACATCAACATTTGTTGGTTCAACAATAGTTAACCAAAGGTTAGCCATATGATCACTTTCATATCAACCATCTTCTTCTTCGCCATAACTAGTCCAAATGATTCAAATGAACTAGTTAGAGAGTTGTTCAATTGCAAGGAAATCTTATATAACTACACAAGACACAATCGAAGCAAAATCGGTTTGATTCACTCGAATTGGTTTATGAACTTTATATCCACGGTTTGCAAAAGTATTCCTTAGTTTATTTGAACATTAGTTCAAGAAAAACCGGTTTTAGATATAACCTGCTCAAGTTCGCGGAATGGATTCGCGAACTTAAGCTTATGGAAGGTGTACACAAACTCCAGCAGAAATTCTCGGGTTTGAGAACCTCGCCAGTCCGCGGACTGAGTTCGCGGACTTGGCTCATGCCACTTCCATTTCTCTTGATCAACAAAGTTCGCAAACTTTGGTTCAAGGAATAAGGACTTATACATATATGTGTTTCCACAACAATGCTTATATCCTACCAATAATTATGTAATCTAAACTCTCATTTCAATCATTTGAAACATTCTCAGAGAACGTTATATAGCCGTTATTCACAGACCATTTTTCGTCAGAGCAATTTCCAAAGTGATTGAAATATTACATGACTTTCGTCACAAGGCAAAGATGAATTTGGCTAAAGCGAAATCTTACCAACACATATTTCGAGAAATAGATAGACGAGATAAACTCGGCTCAAAATAGCAAATGTGTATAATGAAATTCTATACCAAAATGACTTTTGTCTCAAGAGTAGGATATATAGTAAATAGACTTTTGAGTGATAGATAAGTTCAAGTCTCCACATACCTTTTAGTCGATGAAGATCCACCAGTTCCTTGAGTAGTCCTTCGTCTTGTATGATGATTGCCATGGAGTATTGAGCTCAACTACACGTTCTATCCTAGTCCGAGACCTTTAGCTAAATAAGCTAGAAATCAAGACTTATAGTTTTGATCACTAACATTGACAAACATGCTTGAGATAGTAACGCATGCGAGTTCAACCGAGCAATGCTCTTTGGAGGAATATAAATTACATTTTGAAAATGAAATGATGAAAAGGTTATTATTTTTTTTACGGATCAGGCATAATATGCTTTGAGCCATTTACCGTTGATTATATTTCCTTCCACTCCTCCGTCAACAGCTAAGATCTTGTAATATCCACTGGATACTGCCTTGATGACTACATATGGTCCTTCCCATTTCGGATAGAACTTAGGAGCAGACAAATCTTGTTGAATGTGTTTTGCTGTTTTCAATACCAAATCTCCTACTTGGAATGTTCGAGGCCTTACCATTTTGTTGTAAATAATTAAAAATATTGACCAGGATGCTGGGAGCACGGACACACGACCGACCGACCGCGTCGTGGTCAATCCCACGCCAGTTCTATATTTTTAATGCATTTTTATTATTTTCCATGATTTGATGAAAATTCTCTCATTTTATCAAATCTCCTTCGTCTCGAGGAAACTCCTCGGTTTCATGGTACTTCCATAAATCCATACAAAATAATATAAAATTAAGGAAAGGAGTGTGGGCGTGACCATTGGCCAACCGGACGCCTTGGTCCCAACCGGCCCCACACCCCACGGTTCCTTATTATTTTTATTATTATTTCTCTAATTTCATGAAAAAACTCCTTGATTTCATGGTATTTTGCACAAATCATCAAATAATAATAATAAAATAAATTATGAAAACTTGTGGGACCGGGCCTTGGCCGGCCGGCCATGCCCTAGCCGGTCCCACACGCCCCTCTGTTTCATTATTTTATTATTAGTTTTCCATGAATTCATCAAATTCCTTGATTTCATGGTATTTCTCTCAAATTAGGAAAAATTCCCTCAAATCATCAAAATACCTAAAAATATTAAAAAATTAGGCAAACTCGTGGGACCGGGCCCAAGCCGGCCGGCCATGTCTCCATGGTCCCACACGCCCTTTTTTTATTATTTTAATATTTTTTTGCTTCCCTAAACTCATGAAAACTCCTTCAATTCATGGAAACTGCCTAAATTCATCAAATTTCTCAAAATTCATGAATTTTTCGTATAATCATCAAAATATTATAAAATTAAGGAAAAGGCACCACGGGACCGTGGTCACAACCGGCCGACCATGCCTTGACCACGGTGGTCCCACGCCTCCTTATTCCTTATTTTATAATTATTTTTCATCATCTCATGGTGTTTTCCTCAGTTTCGTCGAAACCCTAATTTTGGCATATTTTCTCGAATGGATGCTCAATTGCACGCCAAAAAATATCAAAATTCTCAGGACTGAGACGCGGACGCCTTGGGGACACGAGCACGCTATCTTGACCGACCAAGATTGGCTCTTTGTCTCACGGAAGCCGGTCCCATCAATTTTCACAGTTTTGACCTAATTTGCACAATTGCTCGTATTAGGTCCAAAACTCTTCCAAACACTTTGGATTTTCATGAAGTGATCGTCAGGCGGTCACGTGACAACCCAGGGCAGGTTTCATGACTCCTTGGTCGGTCCCTCGCCTCGTCATAATTAATTAGGTTTTCTCACCTAAGGCTCAGACGAGCATTTTTGAATAAATGATTAAGCCAGCATTTAATCATTCTTCCACCGACAAATCGTCAACTCTTCAGGAGTTCTTCGTATTTGCTCACGTGAGCATATGGACACTACATGGTTGATCCACAGTCCCATGTAGTCGCTCCCTCCTTCGTCCCATGGTTGAAATTCTGACGAACCATGAATTGATCATCAATTGATCAAATTAGGGTTTCTGAATCCAAGGATCATCATTACAGATTCTAACCTTAATAATTTTACGACGACCTCATGGTCATTAATTTTATTAATTATGCTCGGTTCAACGACCAGTATTTTAATTAATATTTTTGGTACGCTGCCAATAATCCATCAGACGAGCAACACATGCTCAGACGATCAAATATTCAACAATTCATCACATGAGCAACACTTGCTCATATGATAAATATTTGTTCAAACCAAGGAAAATTGGTTCAACAATCAATATTCAACGATCCACCGAATGAGAAATACTTGCTCACTTCGTCGTAAGAACTATACCTCTGTCTCATGACATGTTCAATTCATGAGTTTCAGAACATCATATTTGACACTCAGCAACTACATGGACTCATCGTCCCATCAAACCACGAAGTCATAAATTGACTAACAAACCACGAGAGGTCAATCGTGTCACTTGGGGGATATCACTTAGGGTTTCGGTCTGGCGGTCTACGGCACGTGTGTTCAAACACACGATGGAATGTGATTAAGTCGTGCAATCAGTTGGAGGAATTCACGAGGTAGTGGGTGGAAAATCGACCAAGTCTCCACACGTTTAGCAATTGGTTTCAAACACGATCTTCACTTCCCCACTCCTTGATTCCATCAACTGTCACACTTCATGGGGTCATGGTGTCTAAAATTCCAGCAATATAAATAAGTCTCTGAATCATGATTGAATCATCATCATCAGTATCATCAATCTCACGTCAAACTGACAACACGAGATCATCAACTCATCAGTTGAGCAACTACTCTCAATTGAGAAATTTCAATCACTCAGAGCTTATCGTATTCAGAATTCACACACCCACGATCTTTGATTACCATTGATTCTACACATTTCTCAGCTTCCCTCCTACAAATCAACCCATCCTCTCTTGTGATCGAATTTACTCTGAAACGGTCATTGTCTTGATTTAGTCCGGAGTACTATAGATTGATCTCTCGAATCTAAAGCACCCCCTTTGCAGCGGTGCATCTGTGTGAGGTTTAACATTTTGCTAGGCTCGAGGAGTCTCCTCCGTACGGTCGTCTCTTCAATTCCTTAAAAACCAGCAAATCGTTTTTCCCTATCTACATGGCAGAATGAAGGAAATAGTGAAATTTGTTGCCAGATACAAGCAATTGAAGATTGGTGGTGTGTACAGTTAACAAAGTGCCAGGGACTAGATGGAGTCATTACAGGTGATTGAAGCAATTACAGGAAATAAGAGTTTTGCGTTGATTGCAGCTGGAATAACAAGGAGTCGAAGGTGTTGGTAATGTGTGTATGAGAAGTGCAGGCATGACTTGAACTGGTTGTTGTTATAGTGAACTGCAGTTAAAGATATTGGATGCAGCTGAGAAGTTTACTGTCAAGAACAAGAGAGGGTATTGCAATGGGTATTTCGGCTGAGCTGAAATGGAAACAAAGCTGGGAACTGAGAGTGTTGCAGCTGGTTATGTTGCAGTGAAGGAAATTGGTTGCATGGAATGTGCATATTGTGCAGGGAAATATCAGAAGTGAAAAAGGCTTAAAAGTAGCTTGGATCGGTCAAAGCACGGCGAGTTGACTCACCGAGTCAGGTAGCTGACTCAAGTGGACCTGGACCTGTATAGAGTATAGATCGGGCTTGATTCCTGGGTTGTTTCAGGGTTGGTCTTTGGCAGATGGCCATGACCTAAACAGAGAAAGAAAGAAACATAAAAAGAAAGGATCCTCTCTACCCTAATATATTATCTTTGCTTCTACTTTTATCCTAGGGTTTGAACATGATAGTTCTATTTCTTCTTCTTGTTTATGAACTCCAACGATATGAGTAGAAAATTCTCTTTTGGTTAAGGAATAAATTAGATTTCCAAGCATGGGTTTTTTGCAATGAATTAGTTTTGTCTCCATACTTGTTGCTTATGATTCACTATTGATATTGTTATATGATTTGAATGCTAGTTTAGTCGAGTCGCGAATCGATTGAGTTTGTTTTCATATCTATTGCTAGATTAGGGTTATTATACGCAAAAGTGATAATTCCTGATTGCAAGTAGCATAATTGTAAGTATTGCTTGTAGTGATGCATCCTAATAGTCACAAGTGGATCATAACCTTTGTTAAAACGGGTTAGTGCTTTTACACGTTCGTTTGTTTTGATTAGTCTTATTCCATATAATTTAGTGCTTTTAGGGAGTTAAACTTAATTGTGCTTTTACACTTTAGGTTGCTTTCTAGGAAGAATTCACATATGTATCTTTTAATGTGGTTGTGATGAAATTAGGGAATTAGCGGGATATACTTGCGATCAAGGTATCTTAGGACTTTTAATAAAGTTGAGATTAAATATCAATTCTAGTTATTGTTAAAAAGCATGTTTGTGAATGAAGATGAATCCTTAACCAATATTTGTCTTATTTGATTTGCTTGTTTATTTCTTTATTTTCTTTTATTTTATCTTAATTTATAAAAAAATCAGAAAACTCCCCCCTTTGTTTATATAAGAAATCGAAACAAACGACAACCTAGACCTCTCTGTGGGAACGATCCTTTCTTACCCTTGCTATATTATATATTTTGAGCAGTGAGAAAGTGTTTATTTTTGACGCATACGACAGTTATCAAATTTTGGCGTCGTTGTCGTGGAGGCAGCGGTTGTCACTTGTTTTTGATTTCTTATTTTTGTTTTTAGTTTGTTTATTATTTTTGTTTTTCTTATTTTTCTGGTTATTAACCTTCGTTTGAGGACTCTTGTTTCAGGTACCTATTATGGATGGAGCATATTGAAACAATGGATACGGTTTCCAACAATCTCACCAACATGACAACTTCCAACAATTCCAGGGGTATAATCAAAAACAATTTATTGGCTATGACCAATATTCCATGGATCCTTATGGTTTTCCTCAACAACCTTATGCGGGTATGTGTGTGAACAACCACAAGGATGGGAGGATTCTTATGCTCATGAACAAAAAGTCTAGGACTTTTTAGACAAAGTTTCCAACTTTGTACAACAAGAGTTGCAAAAAGATAAAGAGGCTACAGAAGAGTATCTCCAAGAACTTCGTGAAGGTATTGCTAACTTACAAAGATTATTGATCAAATCAAAGTATAAAGGTATGAGGAAGAACTTTGCTTTAAAAACAATAATTATTCTAATGTGCCTATGGTTTGTGATGAATATTTGATTGGTGCTAATGTTGAAAAGGGCCAACCTTTGGGGTCTTTCGTTGATAATTGTGTAGCTACCTCAACTCTTGATCTTAATAATGATCAGTCACCTATTCAAAAGGATGAGATTGAGATTAGCAACACTAAATTCAGCGAGATCCAATCTTATGTTAACTATGAAAGTGATGATGATTATGAAGATACATCGCTTGAACCAACTCATGGTGTACAGCGAAATCTTTTTGGGATCAAAATGAAGACGAAGAAGAATATGTTGACACTTGTGTATATTAGTCAAGAATTGATCTTTATAATGATCAAGAGCCTATTCAAAGGGTGGAGCTTGAGGATGATGCATTTTTGAGTCTTCTAAAAAGTTCCTTATACCGAAATTTGGAGCCGCAAAAGAGTATGTGCCTTACAACGAAGAGGAGTTTGTTGAGAATGAAACCGATATGACCAATATTGTGGAAGACCCAATTGAGCTTGCAAAGAATTGTAATGATGATGTTTATATCGAGACTTTGGTTAAGGAAGAAACAGACGAAGAATGGTTGCAAGGTTTGATAGAGGACCGTGATATAAAAGAGGTGAGTAATTCACTTGAGTTTTTCAAGGATGAAGATGATATCGTGATATAAGAGATTGTGCAAGGTTTGTCTAACCCTTTGCATGTTGTTTCTCCTCCATTACCTCTTGTTGGTTTGAATGTATATGCTTCGAGAATATTGTTGAATGACTTTGTTTCTCGATTTCCACCATTAGAAACATTTGATTCTCATACTATGCAAGTTTGCAAAGAAGAAACCACAGAAGTTCCTGAATTTTATGTTCCTTATACACTTCCAAGTGTGGACGAGAATAAGTGTGGAGGAAACTTCTATTGGGATATAGCTTCACTTTTGCTTTATTATACTAATGTTTGTGTGAAGTTACTATTTGCAAAACAGGTTACATGGAAGGATCCCCAACAATGGGGAATTCGTCTTGCAAGTCGGGCTGACGAATTTAAATCAAGCATTAAATGGGAGGCAACCCATACGATGAGTATTTTTTGTCTTATTTTTATATTCTTGTCCTGTGTTTAGTTTTTTTTTTTCCTGATTTCTTGTCATTATCATATAGGATTTCCCACCTTGACTTTCTTTGGACGATTCAATTTACATTCAGGAAAATGTAAAGTTTAAGTGTGGGGGAATGGTTGCATTTGCATTGTAAATTTTTCATGAAATTTCAACTTTTGTGTAAAATAGTGAATAAGAAAACTCCAACTTGTGGTTAGTTTAGAGTCACATAGTATACATGTCGCTAAGATTACATCGAGATTCTCACAAGAGTGACTGAACTTAGAGATGACAGAGAACATGATCGGGTTTCTTATTTGTATGAGAGTTAAAGTTGGATTTAACCATCCCAGTGGCAAATGAGGTGCAGACTGAATTCAGTATTAGATTTGTGATCCCCTATAGTGGAGACTACCCATGTTACATCATGAGAGGCACCGACCTTCACTTCTTTATACCTGTCAAATATGTGCTTTTAGAGTGTGTGTCACCGTACGTAAACTCCGGGTAGAATGGTGAGCTACCCAACCTCCCACCAATAGAAGCACTATTTTGATCTCTTGAGTGTTATTTTATCAATCATGAATGGTGACATCGAATTGCTAACTTACATACCACTTGTAATCTTGTTCGCAGTTAGCACCATCCACTTTATCTCTCTCTACACCAACAGGTCCATAGAAACGCCATCATCATCAACAAGAGGAGCATCACAAATTCGAAGGAAAGTTGAAGACGTTTAAGGTTTACAAGCAACGTTACAGAAATGAGCATATTTAAGATTTAAGTATAGCACCAAGACAAGGAGCAGAATTTTTACAAGTTGAAGACTATTGTACGAGAGCAAATATTATCAAGATGAGAGTCAAGAAGTTTATGATATCGAGACATACAAGTTGTGAAGAATCGAGAGGTAAAGTACTTACACCGTGGCCTTTTGTATTTTATTTTATCTTTATTTTTATTTGTTAATTTGTATTTTATTTTCTCTTGTCTTAAAAAAAAGAAAAAAAAAACAAAAAAAAAAAAAAAAAGAGAAAGAGACAAGAGAAATTTTGTTAGGTACATTATTAGTTTTGTTTACTTTGTTTTGTTTCATTTTGTATTTACTTTATCTTGCAAAAAAAAAAAGAAAAAAAAAATCATTGCATCATATTTTGGTTTGTTTAGTTCGTTTTTGGTTTTGTATTTATTCAATAAAGCCAATGGAAGAAGAAATATCCATAATGAGGTTTCAAGCAACAAGGAATTAGAGGAAAGAGTTACATTGTCAAGATTCTACGAAGTTCAAGATTTCATCATCAAGAGTTGAAGACCGAAGATGAAGACAATGATTGAAGACCGAAGACGTTTCTATGAATGTTGTGAGAGTGGTGCTAACTGCACGCTGAACGGATAACGAGGTAAGTAAGCATATTCCCACTTTCGTTAAGTGGTTGATTTCCTGTCTTAGAGATCGTCAGAAATATGGGTTTTCAAAATGAATAAAATATGTGGGTTTTCAAAACAATTCAGAGGGTTTTTGCCTTCCTACCTATTCAACGTATAGCAGGATTCTCTCTTCATTCCTACCTCGACACATGTGTGACCCATAAAAAGTTGTTTATTATTGAGAGCAATATCATAAAACCCTTTCTTGTGAGGCAGAGTCGAGACTTTTGATCACTCCGAACCCGAATTTCTTTCGAGAAGGGATGGTTATTTCTCTCTCAACTTTTAAGGATGAGATTGTGTTCATTTATGTGTCTAACTTCTTATGACTAGTGTGCAAAATCTCTATGTCTTCTTAGCGCGTTGGATGCTATCATTTCAGAGAATTAGTAAGTTGGAAAATAGGTTTTGTGAGTATATCTCTAGTAAGCCCTCACGAGACTATAACTCGTCCACTAAGGACACTTAGGGGTTTAAAGGCATGTTATTCATGCTAAGAGTAACCGTATCCTCGGCGACACAGAGTTGTATGTATGTTTTAGAATTATTTTATTTGATTTGCTCGAGGACTAGCAAAGTCTAAGTGTGGGGGAATTTGATAGGTGTCTAAAAAACCTAATTTTATATCTAGTATTTATGCTTTCTTTGCTATTGTCTTTATGAATTGTGTATCTTATGTTTGATTTTGAGTTTATTAGGTGCAATAGAGTCGTTTGAAGCAAAAGAAGGAGAAATTAGCCATTTGGAGCGAAAAAAGTGAAAAGGTCAATTCATATGCAAGTTATACTTGGAGTCGGCTAGGTTACGCAAGAAGGAGGCGAAGAATGAACTGTCAGTTCTCCACAACCGACAGTTGAGCAAGGAAGAGAATAAGCAGTCAGTTATCTGAAACTGACAAGCCATATAAGAAATGGGTAGCCCTTATCGAAGTTATTGGTGGAAAATATCCGACCAAATCATTTCCACTCCTTAAAACCAAGAGAAATCAATTCTCAATCATTTGTGTCTGAAAGAGATGAAGAAAGAGAGTGAACGGCTGCTGTGTCTGAGAGTTAAAAAATTCAAAGATGAGAGTGGAGATCGTTCAGGGTTCAATGAAAGAATTCGTGAAGATTCAGATAGAGAAATTTAGGGTTCGAATGAGTTGAAATAAAGGGGTTTTTGAGCTGATAGTTGCAGCTGATGAAGATGATGGTTTTGTGATCGATTCATGAAGTTTTTGGATATGGCAGAGGTTCAATTAGGGTTGGATGGTCAGTTGAGAGCTATCAAGGTGGTTTCTGCTGAGTAATTTTATCGGAAGTGAAGAACAGTTGAGATGACATTGAGTTAGATTCGTTGTTGTTGGTGGTCAATCTGAGGAGAGGAAATGACTTCTATTGTTGAATACACAAAGATGGGTTTGTGTTGGTGTTCTTGCATATGAAGATTACAAGGGTTGCTGTTCATTTCATGGATGGAGAAGATGTTGGTGATGGATTGCAGGACCTGAAATCATATGGGTTTGGTGTTGAATTAGCTATTGGAGTTGAGTACTGTGTTGCTGAGAGTATTGAGTATTTGATGCTGGAAGGGTTTAATGATGTTGTTACAGGTGAACATGAAATGCAAGTGGTGCTAATGGAGAGTTGTTAGTGATGCGGATATGAAGGAAGAGGTGGTGCTGCAATGGGTTGGTTGAAGCCAAGAAGACTTTTGCTGCATTTGTGCTGGATATTACAAGGGTTAAGGCCAGAAGCTGTAGCTGAGAAGAAAGTTCGTGGTTCTGGATGAAGTGTAGGTGTTGGTTGTTCGCAATCGCGTATGGTTGGAGTGTGATGCACTGTTGGCGAAAAGGAAGAACTGGAATTGAAGGTGATGGGTATGGAGACGCAGTGTGCTGTTTTGCAGAGTGGAAGCTTAGATGGAGAAGAAAATGGCAGTTGCAGTGAGAATGAGCTACAGGGAATGTGTTGTGAATTATGGCTTGACTTGCAGGTAGCAGAATGAAGAGCATGAAACAGATGGTGGTGGCTGAGTTATAAGATCTGAATTGCAGGAGATGGATGCTGGTATGAATGGGTTTGAGATGGATTTGGTTTTGAGCTGTAGAAAGTGGCAGTAAGGTTAGATGGCTTGTTTGAGAT
Organism: Papaver somniferum; assembly: GCF_003573695.1. NCBI lineage: Eukaryota > Viridiplantae > Streptophyta > Magnoliopsida > Ranunculales > Papaveraceae > Papaver > Papaver somniferum. Next base: position 140,300,123 of record NC_039360.1, on the reverse strand, counting down.
GAAACTGGTGTTGTTGTTGCTCATGGAATTGCAGAGAAGAACAGTGAAACTGGTGATGTTGTTCCTGTATTAGATGGAGTTTGAATTGATGAGATGATGGTCTGTGACCAGGAAGATGCACATGATTTAGGTGCAGGTTATGCAGTTGAGCAGATTTATAACTAGATGAATGCTTAGGTGCAGGAACCAAGTGCAATGAACAAATGCAGATGCAGGTGCTGCGATGGGCTGTATTACAGCTGTTAGCAAGAAAGGATATGGAAGAGCTGAGCTTGAGTGAATGAGCTGAAATTGCAGTGATGAAGGAAATTGAGAATCCAGCTGAGTAACTGATGCAGTGGACTTGAGAAGTGCAGTTAGAGAATTGAAGATTGAGAAGCTACAAATATTTCTGTGATGCTGTGAGTTTCTGGAAGAATGGAGGAAATGGTGAAATCTGTTGCCAGATACAAGCAATTGAAGATTGGTGGTGTGTACAGTTAACAAAGTGCCAGGGACTAGATGGAGTCATTACAGGTGATTGAAGCAATTACAAGAGATAATAGTTGTGCCGTTGATTGCAGCTGGAATAACAAGGAATCGTAGGTGCTGGTAATGTGTGTATGAGAAGTGCAGGCATGACTTGAACTGGCTGTTGTTATAGTGAACTGCAGTTAAAGATATTGGATGCAACTGAGAAGTTTACTGTCAAGAACAAGAGAGGGTACTGCAATGGGTATTTTGGCTGAGCTAAATGGAAATAAAGCTGGGAACTGAGAGTGTTGCAGCTGGTTATGTTGCAATGAAGGAAATTGGTTGCATGGAATGCGCATATTATGCAGGGAAAGAGCAGAAGTGTAAAAGGCTTGAAATTAGCTTGGATCGGTCAAAGCACGGCGAGTTGACTCACCGAGTCAGGTAGCTGACTCAAGTGGACCTGGACCTGTATAGAGTATAGATCGGGCTTGATTCCTGGGTTGTTTCAGGGCTGGTCTTTGGCAGATGGCCATGACCTAAACAGAGAAAGAAAGAAAGATAAAAAGAAAGGATCCTCTCTACCCTAATATATTATTTTTGCTTCTACTTTTATCCTAGGGTTTGAACATGATAGTTCTATTTCTTCTTCTTGTTTATGAACTCCAGCGATATGAGTAGATAATTCTCTTTTGGTTAAGGAATAAATTGGATTTCCAAGCATGGGTTTTATGCAATGAATTAGCTTTGTCTCCATACTTGTTGCTTATGATTCACTATTGATATTGTTATATGATTTGAATGCTAGTTTAGTCGAGTCGCGAATCGATTGAGTTTGTTTTCATATCTATTGCTAGATTAGGGTTATTATACGCAAAAGTGATAATTCCCGATTGCAAGTAGCATAATTGTGAGTATTGCTTGTAGTGATGCATCCTAATAGTCACAAGTGGATCATAACCTTTGTTAAAACGGGTTAGTGCTTTTACACGTTCGTTTTCTTTGATTAGTCTTATTCCATATAATTTAGTGCTTTTAGGGAGTTAGACTTAATTGTGCTTTTACACTTTAGGTTGCTTTCTAGGAAGAATTCACATATGCATCTTTTAATGTGGTTGTGATGAAATCAGGGAATTAGCGGGATATACTTGCGATCAAGATATCTTAGGATGTTTGTGAATAAAGATGAATCCTTAACCAATATTTGTTTTATTTGATTTGCTTGTTTATTTCTTTATTTGATTTTATTTTATCTTAATTTATAAAAAAATCAGAAAACTCCCCTCTTTGTTTATATAACAAATCGAAACAAACGACAACCTAGACCTCTCTGTGGGAACGATCCTTTCTTACCCTTGGTATATTATATATTTTGAGCAGTGAGAAAGTGTAATTTATTTTTGACGCATACGACAGCGATCAAATTTTGGCGCCGTTGCCGCGGAGGCAGCGGTTGTCACTTGTTTTTGGTTTCTTATTTTTGTTTTTAGTTTTTTATTATTTTTCTTGTTATTAACCTTGGTTTGAGGACTCTTTTTTCAGGAACCTATTATGGATGGAGCATAATGGAAAAATGGATATGGTTTCCAACAATCTCAACAACATGACAACTTCTAACAATTCCAGAGGTATAATCAAAACCAATTCATTGGCTATGACCAATATTCCATGGATCCTTATGGTTTTCCTCAACAACCTTATGGCGGGTATGTGTGTGAACAACCACAAGGATGGGAGGATTCTTATGCTCATGAACAAAAAGTCTCTGACTTTCTAGACAAAGTTTCCAACTTTGTACAACAAGAGTTCCAAAAAGATAAAGAGGCTACAAAAGAGCAACTCCAAGAAGTTCGTGAAGGTATTGCTAACTTACAAAGAAGTATTGATCAAATCAAAGAAGAAAGGTATGAGGAAGAAATTTGCTTTAAAAACAACAACTATTCTAATGTACCTATGGTTTTTGATGAATATTTGATTGATGATAATGTTGAAAAGGGCCAACCTTTGGGGTCTTTCGTTGATAATTGTGTAGCTACCTCAACTCTTGATCTTAATAATGATCATTCACCTATTCAAAAGGATGAGATTGAGATTAGAAAAACTAAATTCAGTGAGAACCAATCTTATGTTAACTATGAAAGTGATGATGATTATGAAGATACATCGCTTGAACCAACTCATGGTGTACAGCGAAATCTTTTTGGGATCAAAATGAAGACGAAGAAGAATATGTTGACACTTGTGTATATTAGTCAAGAATTGATCTTTATAATGATCAAGAGCCTATTCAAAGGGTGGAGCTTGAGGATGATGCATTTTTGAGTCTTCTAAAAAAGTTCCTTATACCGAAATTTGGAGCCGCAAAAGAGTATGTGCCTTACAACGAAGAGGAGTTTGTTGAGAATGAAACCGATATGACCAATATTGTGGAAGACCCAATTGAGCTTGCAAAGAATTGTAATGATGATGTTTATATCGAGCCTTTGGTTAAGGAAGAAACAGACGAAGAATGGTTGCAAGGTTTGATAGAGGACCATGATATAAAAGAGGTGAGTAATTCACTTGAGTTTTTCAAGGATGAAGATGATATCGTGATATAAGAGATTGTACAAGGTTTGTCTAACCCTTTGCATGTTGTTTCTCCTCCATTACCTCTTGTTGGTTTGAATGTATATGCTTCGAGAATATTGTTGAATGACTTTGTTTCTCGATTTCCACCATTAGAAACATTTGATTCTCATACTATGCAAGTTTGCAAAGAAGAAACCACAGAAGTTCCTGAATTTTATGTTCCTTATACACTTCCAAGTGTGGACGAGAATAAGTGTGGAGGAAACTTCTATTGGGCTATAGCTTCACTTTTGCTTTATTATACTAATGTTTGTGTGAAGTTACTATTTGCAAAACAGGTTACATGGAAGGATCCCCAACTTTTCAGATTATTGGTGTATGGGATATTCGTCTTGCAAGTCGGGCTGACGACTTTGAATCAAGCGCTAAATGGGAGGAAACCCATACGATGAGTATTTTTTGTCTTATTTTTATATTCTTGTCTTGTTTTTAGTTTTTCTTGTCTTGTTTTGTTTTTTTTTTATTTTTTTTTTCTGATTTCTTGTCATTATCATATAGGATTTCCCACCTTGACTTTCTTTGGACGATTCAATTTACATTGAGGACAATGTAAAGTTTAAGTGTGGGGGAGTGGTTGCATTTGCATTGTAAATTTTTCATGAAATTTTCAACTTTTGTGTAAAATAGTGAATAAGAAAACTCCAACTTGTGTTTAGTTTAGAGTCACATAGTATACATGTCGCTAAGATTACATCGAGATTCTCACAAGAGTGACTGAACTTAGAGATGACAGAGAACATGATCGGGTTTCTTACTTGTATGAGAGTTAAAGTTGGATTTAACCATCCCAGTGGCAAATGAGGTGCAGACTGAATTCAGTATTAGATTTGTGATCCCCTATAGCGGAGACTCCTGTGGTAGCCATTTTGTCTGGGCTTTGGAGGTGTTTCTCATCGGCTCTGGAGGATGCGACTTCTGTGGTAGCCGTTCTGTCAGGGCTTTGAGAAAGACGAGTACTTCTTTCTGCGTAGAAACCATGTCCGTCTGGGCTCTAGCAATAACCTCATGTCGTTCCATCAAATCAGCGATGGTGATATAGGGTCGTTTTCCTCTGGTTCCTCCGGTTTCTCGTCCCGTTGGTGGGGTAATTGGAGCCTTGGTGGCGGTTGGAGGCATTATGCTTGACGAAGCATTGGGAGCGGGAGCGGCAGCTCAAGCTCTGGTGACTGGCGGCGTAATGCCTGAAGAAGCACTTTCGGTGCTGCCAGGATTGACAAGTTGTGCAGGAACATTAGAGGCGGCAGCGGCTCCGGCCCTGGTGATTGGTGGTGTTACACCTGAAGGAGCGTTTTCGGTGATGCTGGGGTCAGTAGGTTGTGTAGTGATGATTCTAAGAGTAGCGTTAAAACCAGGAACAGATTCTATGCTGGTGCTCTCGGAGTTCGCAGCTGATCCGGATCTGAGTTCCACCATTTTGAAATTAGGAGTGAAAGATGATACATGGAAATTAGAAATCGATATTGCAACCGAGAGATTGATCTCCCACTGTGGTCGCCAATTGTTTGTGGGTGAAAATGGTTTCTGCTGATTTCGGTAATTTCCAGTGTGTGGGTGAGAAACGAATTTAAACCCTAAACAATGTACTGCAAGGGAGTACTTTAGATTCGAGAGATCAATCTGTACAAGTCCGGCCTAAACCAAGAAATGGTCGTTCCAGACTTGATTCAGCCACAAAGTGAAGGAGAATGTGTTGGTTTTGTGGAGGGAAGCAAGGAAAGTGATGAGACCAGAATAGTTGATTTCTGGAAGAGTAGTTGTTTTCTACGACTTGTATCAGAAAGTGGGAAGCTAACAAAATGGAAATCTAGCAAATGTTTTGTGAGTGTTGTATGCTCCTGACTGAACTTGTTGTTCGGTGGAAATAGGTAAGACCTATTTATACAAGTCGAAGTGAAACGTACTCTGGTCTCATTAAGGAATGGAAAAATGGGTGAGTAAATGTGAGGAGGTGGTAACCGTTAAACACATGGAATTGATGTTTCATAAAAAAGAGCGTTTCACCATTACTCCCCGTATTTACTAACTGCCTCATCCTTATGACACTTCCTTATGATGGGCGTAGTGTACGCCGCACGTTGTAAACCACCAAACCAATACCCAAGGAGGATCCCCAGTTTGTGATATGTGTTGATGTCTTGAATGTTTTCATGGAAAACATGTAGCATATTGTTGTTTCCTGGCAAGTCGAGCTTGGGAGACTTGCTGGCTTGGTGACCTTCGACGGTCGAGATTTTGCGTCTTAAGAGGAAAGGTAGCCGTTGATAATTTCACGTTTTCATTTTTTGTGGACGCATAGGGAAGGCCAGCATGGTGACACGGCTAGGTTGGCATGTCATTGGCATGGCATGCCTTGGCGCGGTTTGGCGTGGCCAAACTAGGGTTTCGGGCCAAAGGTTACCATGCATTGTCTGGTAACCTTGGACGGCTAGGATTTTCTCCTGGGATTGAAAGGCGACCGTTGATTGTTGCACGCCTTTGTTTTGGTAGCCGCATAGGGAAGGCCAGCATGGTGGCGCGTCTAGGTTGGCATGCCTTGGCGCGGTTTGGCGTGTCCAAACTAGGGTTTCAGGCCAAAGGTTACCATGTGTTGTCTGGTAACCTTGGAGGGCTAGGATTTGTTCCTGGGATTGAAGGGAGACCGTTGATTATCGCACGCCTTCGTTTTGGTAGACGCATATGGAAGGCCGGCAAGGTGGCGCAGCTAGGTTAGCACGCCATTGGCATGGCATGCCTTGGCGCGGTTTGACGTGGCCAAACTAGGGTTTCGGGCCAAAGGTTACCATGCGTTGTCTGGTAACCTTGGATGGCTAGGATTTTCTCCTGGGATTGGAGGGTGACCGTTGATTGTCGCACGCCTTCGTTTTGGTAGCCGAATAGGGAAGGCCAGCATGGTGGCTCGGCTAGGTTGGCACGCCATTGGCATCGCATGCCTTGGCGTGGCCAAACTAGGGTTTCGGGTCAAAGGTTACCATGCGTTGTCTGGTAACCTTGGATGGCTAGGATTTTCTCTTGGGATTGAAGGGCGATCGTTGATCGTCGCACACCTTCGTTTTGGTAGTCGCATAGGGAAGGCCAGCATGGTGTGGCTAGCATGTCTAGGGCCGTGACAAGGTGCGTTTGGCATGGTGGGTACAAGGGCTTGCCATGCCGTTTGGCACATGGTGCGGCTAGCATGGCAAGGGCCATGGCAAGGTGCATTTGGCATGGTGGGGCCAAGGGATTGGCATGCGTTTGGCACATGGTGCGGCTAGCATGGCTAGGTGCGTTTGGCATGGTGGGGCCAATGGCTTGGCATGCCGTTTTGCACATGGTACGGCTAGCATGACAAGGGCCATGGCAAGGTGTGTTTGGCATGGTGGCGCCAAGGGCTTGGCATGCTGTTTGGATCATGGTGCGGCTAGCATGGCTAGGTGCGTTTGGCATGGTGGGGCCAAGGGCATGGAATGTCGTTTGGCACATGGTGCGGCTAGCATGGCAAGGGCCATGGCAAGGTGCGTTTGGCATGGTGGGGCCAAGGGCTTGGCATGTCGTTTGGCACATGGTGCGGCTAGCATGGCTAGGTGCGTTTGGCATGGTGGGGCCAAGGGATTGGCATGCCGTTTGACACATGGTGCGGATAGCATGGCTAGGTGTGCCTTGGCGCGGAGATGTGGCTGGCACGGTTTGCCAGTGGCACAGTGGTGCGGCTGGCATGGTTGGCATGCCTTGGCGCGGAGATGTGGCTGGCACGGTTTTCCATTGGCACAGTGGTGCGGCTGGCATGCTTTGGCGCGGAGATGTGGCTGGCACGGTCTGCCATCGGCACAGTGGTGCGGCTGGCATGGTTGGCATGCCTTGGCGCAGAGATGTGGCTGTCACGGTTTGCCATTGCCACAGTGGTGCGGCTGGCATGGTTGACATGCCTTGGCGCGGAGATGTGGCTGGCACGGTTTTCCATTGACACAGTGGTGCGGCTGGCATGGTTGGCATGCCGTGGCGCAGTATCATGAGAATTAGGGTTTTGTACAGGTGATGCCAATTAATGTTAAGGGTTCTGCCGTGGAACATGACTCATAAAAGAAAAAAGATACCCTGGTAATTCTTACGTAAGCATGCTGATGGATTCAATAAATGTGCTAACGGTCATTGATGACATCATGTCAGATGTGCGATTTTACGATTTTAACCCTAGGCTAAAAACCACCATCAACATTAGTATAAATTTACGAAGTATGAGTTTTGATGTTACCTTTTTGTGGATCCTCTTGCATTGGAGCTCGACGAGTTTTCTTCTTCTTCTTTTCTTTGTTCAACGTTGTTGCATTCTTGACATTAGCAGAAATGCCTTCTTTGATTACTGCTGGTTGAACACTATTCTTAGACTTGACAGACTTCTCTTCTTTACAAGAAATATGAGAGTACCTTTAACAAATTTTACCTCTTTGCTAACTTGTTAGATGAATTTGTACCTCTTTAACAAATTTCTTGTTCTCACGACAAAGAGGAGTCATAAAACCAAGAAAATATGAAGTTCTCAGCTTTTCATTTTTCAAAGGTTCCAGCAGTTTAGAGTATTCTGAGATATCCTCTTCTACTTCTTGTTCAAAATCTGAGTCATCATCATCGGAAATTTCATCTAACCCTTCTTGTAGACGTATTCGTCATCGGTTTCTACATTATTAACAAGATTAACTTGTCTCGTAGAATCTCTAGAGATGATTTCTTCAGATATTGAATCGTAGATGCCATCATCAAGTGTTAATTCAGAACTATATGTCTTGCTTTACGTTAACCGAATAATTCATTAGATTTTATAGGTTGGATCGCACCAAACACAGATTGTGAGATCTTTTTGTGTTTGTATGCTCTGATACCAATTGAAAAGGCGAGGGTACCCAAATATACCTCAAGCTAAAACTTTTACTACCTATAAGTCCTTTCTCCGAAAGTGATTGTCTATGGACTGAGACGAGATAATACAACTAATCGGTTCACACTTTGTGTGATCGTCTATGGACACATGATCAAGACAATACAACAACGAAATATGTTTACTTGATACAAAGGTTCGGACTTAACCAAACACAATAGGATTGCTTATCAAGTAAATAGGAATTAACGTTTGTGTGATTTACTTTAATTATAATATAAAACAATTATAATGCGGAAAATAAAAGTAAATGACACAGCAAGATTTTGTTAACGAGAAAACCGCAAATGCAGAAAAACCCTGGGACCTAGTCCAGAATTGAATACTCTCAGGATTAAGCCGCTACACAAAATTACACCTAACTTCATATAGTTGAGACCAAGTAATTAACCCTAGTTCACTTAGTTCCTTCTGTATTACCACGCCTCTGGCTTATGAATAATTCATGTACTTGGAACAATTCCTTTGGTTCGTATTCCAAACAGTAAAGGAACAACACATCTGTTTGGTATTAACTATATTCAACTAAGTGATATGAGTTGGACAAAGGCTCTTCCGTTTATCTTAACATAAACTCCTTCGTCGGGTCCTTAGATCTATCTTATGTTCAATCACCCAAAGGTATATTTAAGATTAAGACAACAACACCTTTAATCTGAAGAATCGTGTTGATGCCGATCTACTCAATTAATCAATCCAATCTACCACTAGGATAAACCGATTATTAATTGGATACTCTTTTACCGAAACAAGTATTGTGCACACCAAAGATTATGAACCCAAGTTAGATCTTCAATATATTCTTTGTCTTCAAATCTTCCTAAATCTTCAATAAAAACCTGCACACAATCTCTTGAATCTCTTGTTATCAATCACGCACAGAACGAAGTCTGTTAACAATGGATTATCACAAGATCGTCTTTAGAACTAATAACAGTCTAAAGATCCTTGTCGAAACTCTGAACTAGTTTGAGTGAATCTTATATCAGAAGAGAAGATTCTCAAGAATAAACAAACTAGGTGCAGTCAGATTTCAACCACCGTTAGTCAATCAAATCAGTCGAAAACAAAGATAAACCGCAATTATCTAGTTTCCCACCAACGGGTCGCGCTGGAGCTTCTCAATCCCAAAGAAGACTTTAAATTGAGCGTCTGTAAGAGATTTCTCCTAATTAGGTTACTCTCCTCTCCGAATAAGCGGCTACACCAGTAACAACAACAAAAGAGTAAATCTGTTGTTACGAAGGATTGGTTTCCTAGAAAGGCAAACTTCGTGTATTTATAGACAAGGAAGTTTGGACACCAAGGAATTTCCAAAACCGAAAATATTCTCAAGATATTCACTAAAGCAAAAATTCGGTTTCCATAATTCCTGGAAATGCTCTGTCCAAAAATAATGATCGAAATCTCTCGGAAAATATAAATAGTAAATGCACATTACTAATTCTGGAATTTCCATACAAAATGAAATTAATAACCTTAATTAAAAGATTCTTAACTTACTTATGTTTCGATCCTGGGATTCTCTTCCCTTAGTCGTTAAGGAATATCTTTGAACAATTATAGAAATAAACATTCTCAGCACGTGTTCAAAGTTTGTCGACATCTTTATTTTGTAAGTTCTCTTTCACACTTACAACCTTGAAACCGATTTTCCACACTTTCAAACAAGTTTAGAATTGGTTCATATAATTTTCAAGAACTATGTGATTGATCAAACCAACATTCAATCACAATCATGGGTTTATGGTTCTACCAAAACAAGTTTCGGTTCCACCTCCATGTGGGTACTGTGCATAGTCACACTAGCTTCTCAAAAGTTCGGTTGACTAGGTACTAGGATCAGTTCCTCACATGTATTGGTATCTAACTTATATGTGTTGCACATGTCCATAGGATCGGTTCCCCTTTCTTCTATAAACCTTGTTGCATCTCATACAAGGATTGGTTCCCTTTGAAGTACTGCACCCCTTACTAAGATCAGTTCCCTTTCCCTTACTAGGATCGGTTCCCTTTCCATTACAAGGATCGGTTCCCTTTCCCTTACAAGGATCGATTCCCTTTCCCTTACAAGGTTAGACATACAAAATCCGATTATACCACATGTGATTACTTAAGATTGGTTTTACTAATAAAAGTTATACTCAATACATAAGTTAGGCCTTTGTGAATAGTTCTACCAGGAATACAACAAGTTGTGACCGTTTATACTCTATCACACATATTGGTTGTTCATAAGATATGCAATGAATAAAAAAACCAATAACACCTGGCAATTTCCTTTTCGGTTCACAAACAAGTTTAAGAACTTACTTCCTTAGAACACATGCAAACATTGTTCCCTAGGATGAAATCCTCACCTCATACCCATACATAATCACAATAGCATTCAAATGATTATGGCGATATCTTATCTACAAATTTTAATGGTTAAGCAATAAACCTCGTATTGTATTCCTTAATACTATGTATATCTAGAGTTCAAATATGCATCGCAGTTATGTTTTCAATATGCACGACCTGAAAGATACGTTAGGGAATGAAACAGTTCAAGTCAAATATCACTAGCCTCAAGTGGAAGGATGATTGTTGTCCTTGTAGCTCCTTGCTTCTTCACATCTTCAAGTCTTCGCAATACTTGTAATGTCTCATATCCTAATACTTTCAAGCTAACCTATACGAAGTTTAACTCTGGTACATAATCAAGCGACTCTTAACATGAGTTTTGATTCACTAAAAAATATGACGACCAAACTTAATATACCAACGCTTGGTGGGTTCAACCGATCCATGCTCTAACATTATTGTTGAGAAGAGCGTTCATGCATTGATAGTACGTTGAGGGAACCACCTTGTTGTCATGGAGCCATGGTCGTCCGAGTATCATGTGATAATCAGGCTCTTGTTAGATCACATGGAATTTGGCCTTTGACTGAATAGGTCCTACCTTCAAGTCTGAAAAAACGGGGGTCTAACAACACCACCCAATATTTCACTTAGAAATCTGTATGGACAAACTCCAATATACTTTTTATGAGAATCACCTAGACAGTCATACTCAATCAATAAAAAGATATATCAAAGAGTTTATATCTCAATCTCTCGATTTGATTTCTACTCAAGCTAAAATCAATAGCGAGTCTTTATCAAAGAGAGATAACTTGGACGGTACCAAAGACCAATGTCCAAGGATCAATCAACTACAATCAACAACCAAAAGTTGGATTAGAGAAGTTGATGACCACGAACGCACAACCTGTATTATTTCTATTATATAAAAATATAATGCAGAAAAGAAATAACACAGACACCAGAAGTTTTGTTAACGAGGAAACCGCAAATGCAGAAAAACCCCGTGACCTAGTCCAGATTGAATACACACTGTATTAAGCCGCTACAGAAACTAGCCTACTCCAAGCTAACTTCAGACTGATCTATAGTTGAACCCCTACCAATCTCCCACTGATACAAGGTACAATTGTACTCCTACGCCTCTGATCCCAGCAGGACACTGCGTACTTGATTCCCTTTGCTGATCTCATCCACAACAAAGAGTTCCTGCAACCCAAAATCACAGACTTGATAATAAATGAATTTGTCTCACACAGAAAAATCTATCGAAAGGATAAATCTGTCTCCCACAGATAAAACCTAGGTTTTGTTCCGTTTTTAGATATAAAATCAAGGTAACAGGAACCAATTGACAATCCAGACTTATATTCCCGAAGAACAGCCTAGATTAATCAATCACCTCTCTATAATCCTTCTGACTACACAAGCGGATTGTCGAGGAATCACAAACAGTTAGACGAAGATGTTTGTGACTTCTTTATCTTGCCTATCGGAGAACTCTTACGATCTCAAGGCAATCAATCGATTGTACTCGTACAATAGAAGATGCAAGATCAGATCACACAACTACGATAAAAGTAGTATCGGTCTGGCTTCACAATCCCAATGAAGTCTTTAAGTCGTTAACTCGAGTTTAGAGAAGAAACTCAAGAGTTAATGGAGATCGACTCTAGCGAGAGTACTAGTAGCACACATACGTGTGGGGATTAGGTTTGCTCAATGCTAGACGCCTCCTTTATATAGCTTTCAAATCAGGGTTTTGCCTTAGGTACAAAGCAATTCTTATTCACCGTTAGATGAAAACCTGATTTAGATTCAAGCCAATATCTCTCAACTGTTAGATCGAAAGACATAGATTGTCACACACACTTGGATACACATTTACTGGGTTCTTGAAAACCATGCCCAAACGAGTACACGTATGTTGGTTCAACATGGTAACCCAAAAGGTCAACCATATGAGCATCTCATATTAATCATGTTATTCTTCACCATAACTAGTTCAATTGACTCAAATGAACTAGTTAAGAGTTGTTCAATTGCTATGAGATCTTATGTAACTACACAAGACACAATTGAAACAAAGATGATTCGATTCGATTAGAATCGGCTCATGAACATTATAGCCACGGTTTGCATAAAACATTCCTTAATAATTAATGTTTCATGTTCAGAGCACATCTTTAGATCATAACCTCTTAAGATCACAAACAAGTTCGCGGACTTAAGCTAATCGGTTGAGTTTTCCAAACTCAGCAGAAATTCTCGGGTCGAGAACTTTCGTGGGTTCGCGGACTGAGTTCGCGGACTTAGCACAAAAACGAGTTTTGGAAATCCCAGCAGAAATTCTCGGTCGAGAACTTCTGTCAGTTCGCGGACTGAGTCTGCGGACTGGGTTCGCGGACTTGGCAAGCCAATTCCACAATCCTACCGATTTCTCTTGATCAACAAAGTTCGAAAACTTCGGTTCAAGGAAAACATGGTTATATAATCTAAACTCTCATTTCAATCATTGAAACATTCTCAAAGGGCGATATTCAGTCGTGAAGAACAACAAACCTTTCTCGTCAGAGCAATTTCCAAAGTGATTGAAACTTTCATGACTTTCGTCACTAGGTGAAAATAAACCTGATCAAAGCGAAACGCTTTACCAACACATGATTTCGAGTAAAAGATAAACAATGAATACTCAGCTCGAAATATCAAGTGTATATGATCTAGTCTATATAGCATACGACTTTTGTCTCATAAGAAGTAGGAGAAGAATAGATAAACTTTCGAGTGATAGATAAGTTCAAGTCTTCACATGCCTTTTTGTTGATGGAGTTCCACGGTTCCTTGGTGTAGATCTTCGTCGTTGTCGTTGAATCACCATGAAGTCCTTGAGCTCAACTGCACTTTTCCTATCCTAGTTTGAGACTTAGCTAATAGGATAGAAATCAATACTTTATAGTTTTGATCACTAACATTGACAAACATGCTTGATATGGAAATGCATGCGAGGTTGACCGAGTTATGCTCTAACAAAGTCTATGTATGCATATCCATATGTATGGATCTGGCTTCCTTCAAACCTGTTATCAAGATGGGATGACGAACAATTTTATTCTGTGGGAATAAAATTTTGAGAGTCTTCATAGTAATAATTTTTGTAGAAGCGCCCGTATCAACAAGAACTCTCTTAAACTCAGAGTCTTTGATGAAGCCAGTCACGTACATGGCTCAATTATGCCCTTCGTCCGCCATGCGGTCTTCTTCTCCGAAGGTGATGTCGTTGATCGAATGCTCAGTCATCATGGATGTTTCAATCAAGTGTGTAATCTCCTGGTCCACCGACTTCTCGTAAGTAGTGAAACTGTTGGTTTGAGGAGTATCAGTGGCAGTAAAGCTGAGATTCCACTACTTCTGCTCCCTAAAGTCTTGTCAACTCTACCATACAGTTGAATAGTTCATCGATCGCTTCTTTCAATCGATTGATGCTCCCAGCCAGAATTCCTTGCCTCCGTGCTAATTCAGCCAATGATGGGATTTCTCCGTCGAATGTATCAATAGAGGGAAAAGGAGTAGTGAAGTAGGAATGGCGAATATTACCAGAGTCGTTCGAACGAGCATGAGGAGCATCAACATTTGAAATACTCTGGTTAAGATCTGAAGTTTCTGATGAAGACCTAAGACCGACCATTTTCATGAGAAGTGAGATTGCAACTGAGAGAATGATCTCCCACTGTGGTCGCCAATTTGTAGATGGGGAAAACGATTTGCTGGCTTTTACGAAATTGAGGAGACGACCGTACGGAGGAGACTCCTTGAACCGGGAGAAATGTTCAACCTTACACAGATGCAATGCAAAAAGGGAGTGCTTTAAGTTCGAGAGATCAATCTGTAGGACTCCGGCCTAAACCAAGACAATGGACGTTCCAGAGTCAATTCGGTCACAAGAGAGGATGGGTCGATATGTATGAGGTAAGCTAAGAAATGTGTGAGATCAATGGTGATCGAAGATTGTAGGTGTGTTGTATATTCTGCGTAAAGGAATAAGATAAGCTCTGATTGATTGAATTTGCTCCGTTGAGAATAATTGCTCTGACGTTGAGATGTTAATCTCGTGTTGTCTGTTCGATGAAAAGATTTTGTAGTTTGCAATCATGATTCATAGACTTATTTATATTGCTAGAATTGTAAACACCTTGATCCCATGAAGCGTGACAGTTGCTGGAGTCAAAGAGTGGGGAAGTGGAAATTGTGTTAAAACCAGTTGCTCATCGTGCGGAGACTTGGTTGATTTTCTACCCACTACTTTGTTAACTCCTTCAACTGATTGCACGACTTGCTCACATTCACATTGTGTGTATGAACACACATGTCGTAGACCGCCAGACCAAAACCCTAGTTAATATCCCCCCATGTAACACGATTGATATCTCGTGATTGTGGAATCCGCAAGGCAGACGTGTATTTAGTTAGTCAGTTGTTGACTTCATGGGACGATGAGTCCTTGTATTGCTGAGTCGAACGTGCTTTACGAATGTTCTGAGACTCATGAATTGAACGTGTCTGTTGAGACAAAAGTATTGTTGTCGAATAAATGTTGATAGTTAAGGTGAGCAAATATTGCTCATTCGATGGATTGTTGAATATTGATAGTTGAACCAATATTCCTTATTCTGAGCAAATGTTGCTCGTTTGATGAATTATTGGTAGCATGACCAAATAAAATATTATTTTAAGATACTGGCAACTGAACCGAGTATAATTAATAAAATGTTGATCATGAGATCGTCGTAAACTTATTAGCGTTCGAATCTGGAATTGTGAACCTTGGACTCGAAACCCTAATTCGATCAATCGATGATTTATTGAAAATTAACCACGGAGTGAAGGAGGGACCGGCTACATGGGATGATGGGTCAACCATGTAGCGCCCAGATGCTCGAGTGAGCAAATACCAAAGTCTCTTGAAGACCAGTTGGTGAAAGGATGATTAAATGCTGGTTTGATCATTTAAAATAATGCTCCTCTGAGCCTTAGGTGATAAAACCTAATTAATTATGAAAAGATGAAGGACCGACCAAGGGGTCATGAAACCGGCCCTGGTTGGTCACGGGATTGACTGACGGTCGTTTTATGAATTCCAAAATTATTTGGAAGCATTTGAACCTAATGTCAACAAATTAGGTCAAATGATGAAAGTATGTGGGACCGGCCTCTTACAAGCCAAAGAGCCAACCTTGGTCGGTCAAGGTAATATGCTCGTGTCGCCAAAGTGTCCGTGTCTCAGTCCTGAGAATTTTGATATTTTCTGATGTGCGTTTGAGCAACATTTTGAGAAAATATGAAGAAACCAAGAATTTTGCTGAAACTAAGGAAATCATTGCTATAAACAGGTATGAGGTTTGTGTCCATGATAGCTAGGGCTATCAGACGGACGACGTTTGACGGGAACCCCTATCCGGCGGTGGAGATGCTCCGGATGGAGTTTTTCAGCGGACGACTGAGAAAGACTCACGGTAATGTTTTTTCTTGGTAGAATTACCTGTGATGTCAGTGGAGATATTAGTCGGTGACTCTAAAACATTACCAGGGGGTTAGTCCACGAGTGAGTTGGAGGGAGTTTAATGTATTTTGAATCTTGGGGATTTTGAGGGAGTGTAAGAGAGTATAGGGAGTTTGAGAGAATTTGGTGTGTTGAGTGTAGGGAGTTTGAGAGACTCCCAAAATCTCTACTGTTTTGAGAGATTTGGAGTGAGGCAAAAATACACTATAAACTCCCTATAACTCCCCAGAACTCCAAAAAAAAAAAAAAACTCTCTATCATTCTAATTTTTACCACTAACAGGGAGTTTAAGAGTTTCTTTCAAACTCCCCCACGACTAACGGGGTTTTTTAGGGAGTTTGGGAGACTCTTCTAAACTCTCCCACGACTAACGGGGATTTTGAGAGACTCCCTCGAACTCCCTCACGACTAACGGGAAAAAACACAACTACACCCAACTCCCTTGAGTACTAACACCCTGTACGATTGATTTATTTTTTATTTTTTTTTCTTTTCTGGAAACACACTCTCTGATTTCAGTTTCTGGTATTTTTTTCCTAGCCCTAACATTCACCCTGACTGATTTCAATTTCTGCTATGTTTTTTCCTTGCCCTAACATTCAAACGGCGTCAACAAATCAAGATATGCAATGCAAGAGCATCATCCTTGAATACGATCAGGTACATTTTCTTACTTCCTCATTCTGAGATTTTCTATCTATCTGCAAGATATAGATTCCCCAGAGGTTTGAGCATGAAGATGTGTATTTTATTTATTTTGTCAATCCGAAGCATTACGTAACGTATAGGTGTTCTCCTTACAAAAGATTACTTCTGCAGTATGTAATTCTAGGGATCAAACGTTTTCTCTATTTTATTGTATTGATTTCATCTGGATATGGGGTTCAATTAGCGCTTATTTTTGTCGAACCCGAAGTCGAGATTGGTTTTAAATTGTTTTAGAAAGTAGTCTTAACTGCTTTTACAGGTTTAGAGCAAACTTTTTTTTTTTTTTTAAATACGACATCTGTTGCGGTACGCCAGATTGCTGCTATCATTGGTTAGCTGGACATCGAAAATTATGATAAGGAAGCTTATTTTTACTGATGGAATTTGATTTATTTAGCGCCATTGACAGAAGTGGTGCGCAGCAGTTGGACAGAGTGGCTGATGTCGATATACATACAAAGCCCTGTTGCTCGGTGTTTCATCTTTGGTCTTCATGTACTTGGAGGCAATTGACGACTACCCTGTGATATCCTGGATGATATAGCCAGCAAGTATTACACTGGCCACGTGAGGTGAGCCTTATTATCTGATTTAAGTCTCTGCCCCTGCACCTAATAAGAAATACTAATCATCTTCCTTGTCTCAATAAGAGCATATTATTGGATCGATTTGTGTCAATTTTGAGATTTCGCATTAGATTTTACTTATTTGATATGTTAATGTCATCATTATTTTTTTACATCGTGACCAAACTGCTTTTAGAATTTTAGACTGTCTTAACATAATTCCATTGTTTGATTTTTGTATCATTTTAATTTTTAAAGGTCGATAGATTGGTCGGAAAATGTTGTATAATAAACCGATTGGCAAAGCCACGAAGAAGCTATCTAATGATACAAGTTGAGGTCACCCAGGTAATATAAATCTCAATCAGCTTAGTAGATACGGTGAGAATTAGATAATGTAATTTACAATATATTGTTTCACATATTTGATTCATGTTACTACTGATGTATGTAGTTCGTTCGGGTCATGGATTATGCAAAGAGTTGAATCAGTTCCGATTGAACTATTGCGAATTATGGGAAGCATTTATTCTTTTGATAGAGAACCTAGCTAGCAAGGTGAGCAATTTGGTATTGGAAAGACTATTAAGTGGAAGGACTACTACATGTATAATTTTTCCCCCACGATCTTTCATTTTCCTTCTACATGCATGTAAACTACTGGGACGTGCATTTGCTCCTATTCTATTTTTGAACGAACATTTATTTTAAGAGAATCTGTTGCATGAGGTATTATTCTTTCTAGACTAAATGAACTGATGCCACATTACCTTTGTTGTGCTTAACATGCCATAATGGATGAAGGGTTCACCTTAGATTTAACTTGACATTAGTTGGTTGGTTCTGTTTAATTTGTATTTGTCTCATGTTCAGGGTAAAACCATAACCTAATTTTACCATGGACAAAAAAAAATATTGCTACACATATCTTGAATCTCTTTTGGTATTCCTTTGGATTTATTGACGTAATTCAGTTTTTACCCCTAAATTCTTATTGGAGAAGTTCTCTTCTGTTTCAAATATGTAATTCTGTTCCCAACAGTATCGTTTAATTATTTAAGTGATCTAATTGTCCGTAGATGCAAAAGGTTGTGGGAATACCAACTGAAAGTGTCAGGAGTTGTTGTTCGTCCTAAAAAACAAGGACACCCCTCAAGTTGTTCCTATTTTGAATGCTAAGTTCGGTGGTTCTTTATGTAAGGTACACAATACTATGAATTCGATATACATCCAGGTGAAAATAACAAACTATAGTCATCTTCGTCCTAAAAAGCAAGGACACCCCTCAAGTTGTTCCTATTTCGAATGCTAAGGTCGGAGGTTCTCTATGTAAGTTACAAAATACTATGCATTCGATTTACATCCAGGTGAAAATGGCAAACTATAGTCGTGTACCTTACAAACTGATTTTGAAATTATCCAATATCAGTTAAAAACAGTGACCAATCACCTGTTGTCGTGGGTTGTGTAGGGTGTCGTGTTGTGGTAATTATATAAGTTGGGTGTTTTAAGAATATTAGGGAAGTCTCTTATACTACTGTATTAAAGTGGGGAAGTATCTTAATGTTAGCATTAGGAAACATAGTTATTTATATCAATACATTATTAGGAAACGTAGTTATATCAAGATTAGGAAACAGTGCTGACTTTTTTGTTGACGCAGGGGAAAAGTGCTTACTTTTTTGGCATGTAAATGTTCCAGCATGCTCAATAAAGTGGAGAGAATTATGATAATTGATGAATTAATATAATCAAAATGTGATCGTAGTGGAATGAAGTTCACCCTGGATAGTGTTGTTGAATAATTTTCATCTACGTAACAGGTACCATAAGAGGTTCTTGGAAAGATGGGTGCGCGACCAATGACTGACCTGCCTATTATTACTCCTAACAATCTTGCTGATGCTGATGGGATTTATCTTTGGGTTCGATGGAAGCTCACTTCAAAGGTTTTCTAGACACACAGGGGGTCTATGGAGAACAGAATCTTTAGCTGGCAAACCCGCTGGAATCTTCTACAGTACTGGGTCTCAAGGTGGTGGTCAGGAAACAACTGTGTAAGTCACCCTTTCCTCTCTCTACCTAAGCAGTAACAAATTATATTCATCAAAAAGAAAACTGATTAGTCCTATTTTGTACCCTCTATATATGCAGGTTGAGAGCAATTACTCAGTTGGTTCACCATGGACTAATATATGTTCCCATTGGATACACATTTGAAGCTGGGATTTTTAAGATGGTGCAAGTGAAAGGTGGTGGCCCATATGGTGCAGGAATTTTTGCTGGGTATGGACCAAGACAACCAACTGAGCTCTAACTTGGACGAGCCTTTCACCAGGGGAAGTATATTGCTGCATTGCAAAGAAGCTCAAGTGAGTTGCTGGATTTCTATACCCTTATACAACTACTGTCTAAAGATTATGTACTTTTTGATTTCTCCTTTCCTTTTCTTTTCATATATGTGGAGCTACTGCTTTCGTTGTGCTCATAAGTTTATAACAACAAGATATTTTATTCGAATTATATGGACTATCTTGAGGTTTGTGTGTTCTATTTAGGGCAATAGATAGGCCATGATCTAGGCTGAGTAGAATCAATGAGCTTCCACTAAATGGTTCAGTTGTCATTAAAGGCTCGGTAGAATCAATTTCATTGAAGGCTGAGTGGAAGCAATGAGGATGGTCATGATCTAGGCGAAGCAGGATCTTCTTTTCTTTTACTGAGTTTTTCTTAGTTTGTGAACGAGTGTTTTTAATTTTATGTGGTTCCAAGTTCTTAAGCTGATGTGTTCAGTGTACTTCTCTTCCAGTCACTCAGCAACTTATACGAGGGCCTTCACTTCTAGAGAAAATGAATTTCCTATGATTGAGGAGAAGAAGCTTCAATAAATTATTGGGTCACTGCAAGGACATCGGATGTGATCCACTGAATCTATTTTTATAAATTGTAAGAACAAGGTCCGTTTGAGCTTTGCCAAAGAAATGGTGCAATGCAATCAAAAGGTACACTGTTTCTTATGATTCTATTGCGACAGTGGTCATGGCCGAATTATACAATGACAACAGTTGGTGAGAATTTAAGTTGCTTAGTCAGTTTTGTATTAGTGAAATTTCTTATCAATTTCTTCCTTCATATTGTATATAAGCTTTACTTCATATAGGATTAGAAATTGTGATTTTTCTTTTCTTTTTATATTTGTTATTTTTTATGTGACAAGCTCATAGAAATGGTAACAACCACTACTAGGTTTTGGTTTTGATTTTACTTTCTCGGTAGGAATTTTCAGTATTTCACTAAGGGTTGGATTAAGTCTCCGTTCTATTTTGGTTTTGTTGTTTTTTTCTGATTTTACTGATAGTACTTTTTTTCTTTCTGTTTTTTTCTTTTCTTTATGTTTTTCGTTATTTTTACGTGACAAGCGCTATTTTTATGTGACAAGCTCATAGAAATGGTAATAACCATGCGCATTCCAAACTAGGTTTTGATTTTGAGTTTTGCAGTATTTCTCTTACAGGATCATTCCTTCTTCTCTGACACAGGGCGACTTGAACATGTAGATTAGTAGATTGCTATTTCTAAAAAAGAGAGATCCAAAGGATTGTGCACCCATGTACATAGCAGTTAACATATTGCAAGTTTAGCAAAGATGAAAGGGATAAATCCGTTGTATTGGTATCACTCAATTTCCAGGTACGGTTTGCTAAATAATTTTGTTTACTAAAAACGCTATGTTAATTGTAATATCGGTAATTGTTGCATAGATTTAATTGTCTTTTATTTTTTAGCATCTTGAATGACCACCATACCTTGAGCTTTAAGGAGAAATCTCTCATTCTCTCTCGAAAGATAAATCTTCAGGTGATTGCTAAGGTTTTTTTCACAAAATAGCACAGTAGCTCAAAGGATATCCTAGCTTTGTTTATAAACAAAGAGGTAATTTTGGTTTTTCAGTTGGAGATTTCTTAACTAAAGAAATTAATTTTATCGGCTATTGTGCACTGATTTTAATTTGTTCTTTCTGATGTTAATTCTTAATTTTTATCTTTTTTTTTTCCAGTTTTCTTAGACCGCTGCAGTGTTGAGAATGTGATTTATGTTGCATGAGTCATTAAAGATTTCCTTTGCATCCATTTTTGGAGAAAGTCTATCACTTATGGAGGCAAGTCATAAGGATATATTGTGGGGTCATCTAGGTTGGTAGGTGTCCTAGATGACTACTGAATTAGTTACCAATATCATGTGGCTCTTAATAAGCACCCGAAGTACAAATCTCAAATAAATAAGAAAAGGAGGCAACCGGCTTGATACCAATTTTGGAGAAAAACATTAGTTAACCGGCTTGATACCAATTTTGGAGAAAATCCATGAGAGATTATTTAGGAAATCCTTAAGAAACTTAAGGACTATTCATGACTTCATGTTGAATTATTTGGTTGTTTGCAATATTTGGGTTGTTAGGTTTGTCAGTTGATCTGTTTTTGCTCGAGGTTGTGGTGAAAGGATTAGTTAATATACTCAGTTTACATAGTGAAGGAAACCATATCCATCTGAATTTGTTTTGGATGATCATTCAATTGAATATCAAATCTCTGGATTGCTGAAAGTTGATGCTACGTGGAGTTTTGTCTAAATTGATTCCGAGGATTATACCCAAGAAACCAAAGAAAGCATGTAACTCCAGAAACAATAGTGTGGCATATGATGAGTCTCCGGTATTACATCGCTCTTTTATTGCTAAAATCTAGCTGAGTAACAGGTCCTGAGCTAAATCCGCTCATTTGGGTCTTTGCATGGTGTGCTATCGCCTCATGTCAGACCATATGAATTATTTATGTGATTGGTCCATCAACCTAGGTTTTTGCTTATTTGTTCTCTTGAAAATTTATGCATTGTTTATTTAGATTTGCTAGGGAATCTAGACAAGTGTTATCTTGAAATCCTTTGGTGCTTGGTGTAGAAAGAAGTTCCAGCCGTTCCACGTTGACTTAACATTGTTGACATGATCATTTTTTATTTATTTTTTCTAACAATAAAGAATTTGCTGTTAACGAGTTTCGAACCCAGGTCACCGGTGTCATCGTTGAATAACTTTATCACCGTACTACTGTACAGGGAGAAAACTACAATTATGGGGTAAGCATCTTCCCCATCAAATGTATGAAGATTCATGGAATTAGTGTTGTATCTACGAGACATAGTGTTTGCACTAAATTCTTGCCATTAACCTGAAAACATTCTGTATCGAGGAGTTGCATAACAAGCACGTCGTGCAAAGGAAGCTCTGCAATAGATAGACGTGGCCTCGCACGAAGTATACACCATGCATTAATCTACAATTTCAAATCTAAATGTTACTATTGTTGTGGCTTAGTATGGAGCATGCAGGTTCAATTGATAGCTGTTTGGGTTCCATACATATTTGAAAGCAACTTCCCTACTGAATTGTTACTTGGTTTTGTGCTCTTAGATAAGACTCTACGTATAACTGATATCTATTGAATCCATCTGTCCATGAACAAAACAATTTGTATTGAAAATTTTACATCGGATGGTTCAGATGAATTTTTGGTTCGTCAGACGAAAAGGACGAGGTGGGTACACAGCGTTATAGATAAGAACTTTGACATATCTATCTGTACTATCTTAGAAAAATGGACATTGCATGCTATTTGTGTGAGGAAATGCACTGGATTGACGAGATATTTACTAGATCATCTAAGAAAATTCAACCTTTGCAAGATGTTGTCATAAGGGAAAAGTCCAAATCCTTATGTTGCTTGAACCTCCCTGATTTAGAGAGATTTATATAAAGGAGATGATTCCCTGTCAAGATAATTTGCATTCACATGTGAGAGTACTATAATGCTTCGAATGCATTTACCAGTCTTGGTTGTAGCCATGATAAAAGAGCTCTAAAAGGAAAGGGTCCAAACTCCAAAGTACTTTTCAATATACGGGGGACTTCAACACATGAGTGGAGCATTAGTACTCGAAACAAGAAGGGAACCATATCCTTCTCAGCTTTATATGTACGATCCTTATGTTGCTTGAACCTCCCTGATTTAGAGAGATTTATATAAAGGAGATGATTCCCTGTCAAGATAATTTGCATTCACATGTGAGAGTAATATAATGCTTCGAATGCATTTACCAGTCTTGGTTGTAGCCATGATAAAAGAGCTCTAAAAGGAAAGGGTCCAAACTCCAAAATACTTTTCAATATACGGGGGACTTCAACACATGAGTGGAGCATTAGTACTCGAAACAAGAAGGGAACCATATCCTTCTCAGCTTTATATGTACGAAACTAATCATGCCTTTAGCGTATAGGAAAAACAAAATCCCCCACTGGACCAAGATGTTCTTTGGAAAATTCAGAATACTCTCTCACAACATATCGTGTTATGTTCTAAGAATTCTTCCGCACATGAGATGTGAATGATGGCAGTCCCATGGATAAAAATATGAAAGCCATTAGTTTCCTAGGAATATGTTCGATATTTATCAGGATTCAATATATATTACACGTTTTTAACCATCAACCATATATCTTCTTGACAATGACCGCAAATCCAAATTAAAGACGAGCTTTACTATATTATCATATTTCAGATCGTTCCAATCTGATAACCCGTGTTTTCAAGTTGAAGAGATGACTGAATAATTCTACTGATGAAACAAATCAAGAAAGGAAATATGTATGGTAAAGAGGTAGCATATATGTTACGATTGAATTTCGAAAACGTGGTTTTCCTCATATGTATACTCTTTTATTCTTGGATAGTTTAGAAAAATTAGTACATTGGTATAGGTTGAGAAAATTATTTGTATTGAATTTTCGTACAAAAAATCTGACCCATCTCTATTTCAGACTGTACGGAAATGTAAGCTACAAGGTAAATTGCAGTAGATATCCAAAGAAACACGTTGACAGTGCAACCATAGACGAAGGTGTACCCAATATATTGTCGGTGGGATGAAGGAAGGGGTGATCAAGGGATACATAGCAAAAAAATATAGATATTTTTCCATTAAGTTAACCCATATGTGTCTAGGATGTTCAATTTCCACATCAATGTCGAGATATGTGGAGGTGTAGGGGTTTTTAAATACATACGTAAGTATATCTATAAAGGTCATGATCAATGTCACGCTAGATCCAATTTCCTATTTTTGCAATCAATATTTCGTTTTCTACACAGTAAACAGGGCGTTAGGACACCTTTTCAAGTATGTAAATAATGATTTTTGGAAAGTAAATGCTAATATATATAAAAATATTGGGAAAGTAAATGCTAATATAGATAAAAATGAGTCGCAATTCAAATTTGAAAAAGATCCAATCATTGACATCCGATTTTCAAACATACTAGAAACTATAGGTGGTTCCAAACTATCTAAAAAAAGGATTACTGCAACACTAACAACTGAAAACGAATATAAGATCGACTCACATTTGATATCACTTATGTCAAGAAACGAATACATATATTTAAGTAATAGATTTAAACAATAACGTACCTATATGAAATACATCAACATAGAATTTCATGATAAACATATAAAGGATTTGTGTATATGTCGATGAATTTTCCAGTAAAAACTTATTAATAAGGATAATATAATATCACTTAGGTGATAATGGTAATGAAGAGAAACCTAATACACAAGGGTTTACTTCTGCATCTCGACATGTCCATAATAAGAAATAAAAATATTTATTGACTTGGAAGACATGAAGAAAATTGTGGAAAATACATGCATTTAGATGGGTGGTTTAGATATAAAGAACATCAACACATAAAATAGACTAAGATTCATACTTCAAGAATTACTAAAACAGGGAAAAAAGAAAGGGAGAGAAATATTGAAAATATATACACTTGACAAGAAAGAGATGACAGATGAGTTAGCGAATGAAAAAAAGACCAACAAATTTAGAGAAGGCCAAGAAAAGACCAACCAAGTTAGAGAGGCCAAATATCGCCATATGAATTGGATTTGGAGGACTGGAAAACTTTCTTAGTCATGTAATGGAACTACAAGATGTATGCATTTGTCACTGGAGTACAATGGTAAAGTTATTGGGTGATAATTGTAGTACAATGATAAAGTTGTTGGACGATGATACCAGCGACCTGCGTTTGAAACTCGCTAGCATCAGGGTGAGGGTAAAAAACGGAAAATATATTCTTTGTGAAATCCGTTTCTGAATTGGAGAAAAAAAAAGACATACAAGAGGTACATATTCTTTGTGTAATTTGTTTGTGAACCGGAGAACCTGTTGCAGGATCTAGAGCAATAAAACAACATCGATAGTTGTGGAAGATTTAAGCCTTCCGAGTCATTTGAATCTAAAAATTAATTGTTTAAATATGAACTCGAAAATAAATTTTATGGAAGATTATGAAAAAACCAAAGTATTGAGCTAGAAAAAAATTAAATAATTTTAAAAAAAATTGAAAAAAGGTTAGAATTAACGATATTAAATATTTGGGGTAATTTGCGTTACCTCCCCTGACAAAGATTATAATTTGAGTTACCTCCCCTACAGAACAAATATTAGTAAAACCTCCTCATGTCACTTTTTCCATCCAAACCCGGTTAGCTGAGTCAGCTGCTTCGTACAACTGGACAATTTCTTACACGTAGATTTTATACTTTCCCATAATACCCTCCTGTATAAAGTAGACACGTGTTGGAGAAAGTACCTTTTCATCCAACGGCTCTGCATCAGGTCAGACAATGGATGGTTTCGATTTGGCACCGTTTGGGTAGCCGATTAGAATTGAACACGTACCCCTTCGTCTGTACAACTACCCCTCTATAGAGCGGGAACAAACATTAGAGAGAGAGAAAAAAGTTTATCAGTTGCAGAGAGAAAAAAAAAACCCAATTTTTCTGTGAGAGGAGAGTTTAGGGTTCCATCGAAGAGAAGAAGAAATTGATCGAAGAGAAGAACTGGCTTCCTATTTCTTTCTGTTTCATATGTTTTCTAGGGTTTAATCGTGATGAATCATAACCGGAGACGAAGATTGTGAGTTTTTTTTCCTAGGGTTTATGTTCTTCCATTCCGTTTTCGTTTAATGATTTGATACTTGATTATGGGTTTGATGTTATGCATGCTGTTCTTGGGTCTTTATCATTATCCTCTGATTTAGGATGGATGTTATATGCTTAATCGATTGTAGAAATTGCCTGTGTGTGAGTTGGTGATAGTTGAGAAAAGGGTCTCTGATGTGATATAGTGTAGGAATTGGGTTTTTGAAAATAACCTAATTTCATTTTTTATAATTTCTGTATTTGATGCTCTGTTTTTTTTTTGTTCATGTGATTTGGGTTTTTTGTATATTGTACAGTCTATTAAAGTTGTTGATTGTGGTGATTAATTTAGGTTTTTGGTTATGTTGCAGTGAAAATGTTGTGTATGATACTAAAAATGTCTATTTACACTATGATGGAGAATGGCCTAGGCAACAACCTGTTTGTGGATTCAGTTTCGTTGATTATATGAATGGAAAGGAGGTGTATTGGCCTAAGTATGATGGAGACACTCTGAACATGCTGGATCTGTTGCACAATGTTTATGAATATATTGATGGGATAGATGGCCACCATTGTGATTTTCAGTACTTAGAGAGTGGCTTTCTTTGTGATGTTGTGGATGATAAAGGTTTGCTGAAGTTTTGGAATGAATCAGATCAAGATGTTCCTAATGAAGTTCATTTGTTCATGACTCATGAGGGACCCCTAAAAGTTGTGCCACCAGGTGAACAAGTTGAGGTGAATTATGGTGTGGATGAAGAAGTTGAGGTGAATTGTGGTGTGGGTGATGGAGATATTGTGCCAGTCACGCAATCTCAGACAAAGCCATATGTTGTTGGGAGTTTGATTGAAGATGAGGAAACAACTCATCATATGACACAAGTGTCTGAAGATGATCCAAGTCAGCAGCCAAGTCAGACTGCAGTGACAACAGAGCAGCCAACTCAGACTGCTCAGCATACCCAAACTACAACTCCACATAGGTCACCTGCAACAAAGAAGAAGCTTGCATCCAAACCTCAAACTCCACAGAAGTCACCTGCAACAAAGCAGAAGCTTGCATCCAAACCTCAAACTCCACAGAAGTCAGCTGCAACAAAGAAGAACAAGAGGAAGGAATCAATTATTGCATTAGATGAAGAACACGATACTGTGGATGAGTTGTTAGATATGCCTGAAGAAGAGCTTGATGTACTACCAGAGTACACCAATCTGAAGACTCCTTCAATACATGAACTGCCAATAGAAGATGATTATCACAGTGGCAATTCATCAAGTTCTGAAGGTGAATTTAATGATGAGGGTGAACCTGATACTGATGTGGATGAGGAAGCAGGAGAAGAAGAACCTGCAAGGTACAATGAATATAAAAGTGATCACCAGAAATATGATGATATGTATGCTGATGTTGAGAGTGAGGAAGTTACTGAATGGACTTGTGATACTGAAGAGGTTGAGGAAGGGTTGATGTGGCCCAATATGGCAGAGTATAAGTTGTTTGTAACTAAATTTTGCATTGCCAACAGTATTGAAGTTGAGAAGTTTAAGGATGATCCAACCAGATTGAGGTGCAGATGCAAAGTAAAAAGGTGTTCATTCAGACTCTATGCTAACAGGTAAGCCCAGTTATACCATATTTAAGTATGGGCCTTTTTTTGTTTGTAACTTAATGATATCTAACTTTACACTTTGTGGGCTTTTTTGTTTACAACAGGCAACCAGATGAGCATACTATCAAGATCACTAAGTATATTCCTAAGCATATTTGTGTGAATAAAACTGGTACTGGCTACAATAGGATGACAAACTCAAGTTGGGTAGCTAGTGTCATTGAACAAGATATTAATGAAGATGATTACTCATTGCAACCTAAAAAGATCAAAAGTAGACTGCAGACAAGGTATGGTGTTGTACTTAGTTACTGGGTTGCTTGGAAAGGTAAAGGTAAAGCTTTAACAAATAAGTTTGGGTCTTATGAAGATGGGTACAAGTTAAAACCTGAGGTTATGGATCAGATAATGAAAAAGAATCCAAGGAGTATAGGTGTTGTTTCCACTGATACTGACCATGACTGAACCATCACCAGGCAGAGGAAGGCCTACGCCAACACAAGGCAGAGGAAGGTCTGCCCCAATGTCAGCATCAAGATCAACCACTATTGGAAATTATCAAAATCTATATGGGACTATGCCAGATGGAATGAGGGAACCAAATAGACCAGATTCTCAGACATTCAAGCCACCAAGATGGAGGATTTAACTAACAGTATGAACATCTTTTTTTGGAACTTAATACTTTTACTTCATTACTAATTATGCTATTACATAAGACTACATAGCAATTAAACAGTAGCTAATGGGACAGATGATGAACTGCCTTTTTTTGTGAATGCTATTACATAACAATAGCTAATGATGAAGCAGATGATGAAACTGCCTTTTTTGTGAATGCTACATAAGACTTTTGTGAATGCTCTTAGTTTTCTTTTTGTTCTCCCTTTTCCACAGTCACTGCACCTTTAAACCTGTCACATATTTCTGCAAACATACTGTCACTAACATCTGAATCAATGACCATTTTCATGTCATGTGTTTCAATTGAATATTTCCCTTTGAGAAAACACCCATCAAGGCTAGCTATTGGTGTGATTTTTTTGTTGGATAGCAGGTGAAGCTTCTGGGCGTTGTGAAACCCAATGAGAATCACTACCACACTTGAAGCACCCATCCCCTACCTGTTGTTTTTCTGTTCTTGGTATTTCTGTTACAACAGCTTTATCCAACCACTCAAATTCATTACACTTTGGTTGGTTTTGGCATCTCAAGAATCTCCTTCCTTTGTTGGATTGAGTGTTTGCTTCCCAAACTCTACGCAAGCCATCACATTTTCTACATTTGGAATAGAGGTAAGGGCATTTCATGGCTAAATGGGTAGTTCCCCTGCAAATTTGACACCTACACAGATGTTCAACACACTGCAAAAACATGAAAAATTCTTTAGTTTTACCTCCTAACTGTAAATATAATAATTAGTGTTACCTCCTCTAATGGTGGTTTTACTTACATCGGTGGAGTTTGAAGATGAATCACCCATAGTTCTGGCTGCACTTCAGATGGTGGGATTGGTTTTGTTTGAGAAGAGCAGGTCTGTGGTAATGGATTTAAGGAGAGGTGCAAAATTTTCCTTTTCATATCTGGTTTATATAGAATTGGATGGTGAAGATGACCGTTGAAGGTGACCGCACAAATTCAGCCGTTGAACGGTCGAATCTCAGAAAATCCGACCATAAGTTTGAAATGATTCTTGGCCTAACACGTGTCTAGGTGTCTACTTTATACAAGAGGGTATTATGGGAAAGTATAAAATCCACGTGTAAGAAATTATCCAGTTGTACGAAGCAGTTGACTCAGCTAACCGGGTTTGGATGGAAAAAGTGACGAGAGGAGGTTTTACTAATATTTGTTCTGTAGGGGAGGTAACTCAAATTATGATCTTCGCCAGGGGAGGTAATGTAAATTACCCCTAAATATTTTCAGTTTTTGTTGTTGTATGATTTTGATCAGGTTAAGTGTCATTATAGCATTGGCATTTTACTGTCACATGATAGTAAGATGCTTGATTTTTATTTGAATAATGAAAACTTCATTGAAGATAACCTCGATTAAACATTGAAGGAAATCGACAAGGATATGATTGCATTTTTATGGAGATGAGTTTATAAAAGCAGCGTGTGAAAAGCAAGCATGGATCATTCTTTTCCAAGAAAATAGGGTCCAACCAGGAAATTCACAATTACATGACACCAGAATATGAAAATTAGGATAAATTAAAATCAAAACTGAAGCGTGGGGCTACATCAATCAAAAATAATGTCGAAAACAGAAATAGATAACCAACATAGACAAAATATAGACTAGGGAAAGAATACAACTACTATACAACTATATTATGCTAGGACAGTAAAATGCATGAAGAAAGAAGATTGAAATCCACATTTTCATCATTTATATTCTTGACAAGGTATATATGTTATATAACTAAAGTTTATATAGTTCACGTTATCATATGGTTCACCAGGTTCTTTGGGTGTGTCAAAAGGCATTAACAACTTGACCATCATCAATAACTTTTACATTATTCACCTCATTATTTACCTTCTTATTGTTTTAGGTATTTGAATTCTTATTCGGATCAGACTGTTTTTCTCTTCGGTATAGATTTCCTAGACATTTTCATAAAATTTAGACCTGTTGCTTTTAAATTTTTAGAAACTTTTTTCTTTAGAATAATTTAGTAAGAAAATACTGGAATTGTGCATTTGTTTGTTTCAAGTAAATAATCAACTTTGTTAAACTATTCCATATATTTAGACCGTGTTGGCATGTTCTACTTTGGTAGATAAAACACCCAGTATCATTCTCATAAGTCACCTTATACTTTGACTGTCGTTAGTTTTCAAAGGTGATGTTTACATTTAATCAATGGCCATGCGGTCATGGTCATAATTTAATTGCAACAAGGTTAACGAATAAAAAACACTGGAAAGAATAAATTTTAGTAATCATCAATGGTGATGCCTAGATAACATGAACCGTAATATATTAGTAGGGATACATGGATAACAAAATATTTTAGAGTATTTTGATGAAATATTCCAGGCTAAAAAACCTATGTTAATACCAAAGTCTACATGACTATGACACTGATCAAAGGTTGAGTCGGGGCCGTAGGCCCCGGTGATACCTAGTAATAATAATAATAAATTAAGGAATCATGAAGTGTGGGACAGGATATGGCCAAGGCATGGCCGGCCGGCCAAAGAGCCCGGTCCACTTTTTCAAATTTTATATTATTTTTCATGATTTTAGGGAAATATCATGAAATCAAGGAGTTTCCTTGAAGTGAAGGAGTTTCCATGAGATGAAGGAAACAAATAATATTAATAATCATAAAATAAGGGCGTGTGGGACCGGCTTGGGCATGGTCGGCCGGCTAGGGCCTGGTCCCGTGTGCTTTCCCTAATTTTATGTATTATTTCATGATTTGAAGGAATTTTCATAATTTGAAGGGAATATCATGAAATCAAGGGATTTCATGGAATAAAGGAAACATAAAAAATAATAATAATAAAATAAGGGGCGTGTGGGACCGGATAGGGCATGACCGCCCGGCTAGGGCCCGGTCCCACGAGTTTTCCCTAATTTTATATTACTTTACATGACTTGAAGGAAATATCATGAAATTAAGGAGTTTTCATGAGATGAGGGATATATCAATAAGATAATGAGGAATCTTGAGGTGTGGGACCGACCACGACTAGGGCATAGCCGGGCGGCTAGTAGACACAGTCCCACGACACCTTTCCCGATTTTATATTACTTCCTTGATGCGAAGGAAACACCATGAAACTGAGGAGTTTCCTTAAAACGAAAGATATTTTTTCAAATGAAGGGATTTTCATGAGATCAAGGAAAATAATAAAATATGATAAAATATAGAATTGGACGTGGGACTGGCCACGACACGACCGGCCAACCGGTGGGCCCAGTCTCCCAGCGCCTTGATTAATATTTTATTATTTATTATTTTCTTCCTATTTTTGCATAGGTTCATCGTTCCTTCGTATTTTGGAATTCTCGTTCGTGCATTCAGGGGCTCGTTAGTGTATTATTGCTGAGTACACTTGCACCATTTTAGTCGGGGCTTACTCGATAGTGGCTCAGATGCCCGTGTGTCGAATATTTATTACTAACCCATGGAAATCTGCGGGGAAGAACCATGATTTAAAGTAACGTAATATTATGAAAACCTAGAATATTCTCCAGGGATTCAGTTAATGAATCTAATGATTTAGGAATAATTAATTGAGGGCTCTATACTAGTACGATCTTCTAGGAGCATTAATTATTCAGGAACTGAGTGATATGAGCTTGTTGAAGCGTCATATTTCTTTTATATAGTCAGGGAAAACATTGTTACATCCTGAAGACGTTATTGCAATATATTAGTAGGAAAGCTGTCTAGGAGCCGTCCAATCTTTCGATTCTATATAGAAGTAATTACTGAAATTGCTCAGCATTCATGAGATATGCCGTTGTCTCAGATGAGAGACTACATATCTACATACACTCTGAGAGACAGTATTCTCAGTCAGAGATTCTTGTGGCATGAGCTTTCATGCTTCGATGAGAGACATGAGCCTCAATACTCATCTGATTGCTGGACCAGGAGCAAGTATAATTATGGTTTTATGATTTTATCCCTTGTCTAAAATCCACCATCTACAATGATCAAATCTATCAAAGATAAATCTAATCTTAGTCGGATACCAGCCGATCAAGATTTGTGCACAAATTCACAAGATAGAAAAACTAATAAGAGAATCTTCTTTGTCTTCAAATCTTCAATTGCCTTCTCAATAACCTGCACTACACAAACTTTAATCCTCTTGCGATCAATCAGACACAGAACGGAGTCTTTTAACAGTATATTATCACAAGATGTCTTTAGATCTAAAAATAGTTCTAAAGATCCCGTTGATACTTTGATCTAGTTTAAGTGACCCTTATGTTAGAAGAGAAGGCTCTCAAGAATAATCAAATTACGTCGAATTCAATAGATAGTCAATTAAATCAATGATTGAAAACTAAAATAACAATGCAATTACCTAGTTTCCCACCAAACGGTACTCGTAGAGCTTCTTGATCCCACAAAAGTATTTAAACGAGCGGTCGTAAGATATTTCGCCTAATTAAGGTACTTTCATCTCAGGATAGACAACTCCACCAGAACAAACACGAATGAAGTTTTCCTGGCTCTTAGGATAGTTTGAAAGAAATGCAAACTCAAGTATTTATAGACCAAGGTTGTTGGACAACAAGAAAATTCCAAAATCGAAAATATTCTCAAGATATGCATTAAAGTACCTAATTTCGGTTTTCCTATTTCCAATAAATGTCAACCAATATTTACGAAATATCTCATAAAAAATTTCTATTATTATTATATCACATATACTAATAATCCATTTCTAGATTATCTGCTTTAATTGCTGGAAATAAAAGCATACAAAATCGAAAGTCATAATTAAATGTTTTTTTATATTTTGGTTTGGGATCACCTTGAATATCAAGGAATATCTTTGAAAAATTAATGATAAGAGTTACGCACATGTTCAAATAATGTCGACATTTAGAAGTTTCTCATTTTAGCAAACCCTAATTCCTAATTCACACATAACATGAAGAAATGTGTGAACTTTGGAAACTCGGTTTTGCTCTTGGGACAAGTTATACCATGACCCACAATATAAGTTGTGACCGGTTATCCCATGTTCGCAAAGATAGGTTGTTATCGGTTACACCATGCTTCCCAATGTAGCTTGTGACCGATTATACATTTCTTTCCAATATAGCTTGTGACTAATTACACCTTGCTTTTGAATGTAGCTTGTGACTGGTTACACCTTGCTTCCCAATGTAGGTTGTGATCGGTTACACCTTGCTTCCCAAAACTAGTTAGGATCGGTTACACCTTGTCACACAATATATGCTATGACCGGTTATACCTTGATTCTCAACATAAGTCAAGATCGGTTCTACCTTGTCATCTTGCATTGGTTATTCAAGTGATATTCAATAAAGAACAAGACCAACACACTTATGTTTTCTCTTTCGATTATGAAACAAGTTCATACATCTATTTCCTTAAACCAATGTAATAATACATAGTTTCCTATGATGAAATGACAACTATGTCCTACACATAATCAAGTAACTAAATACATAGATTATGTTGATGTTGTACTTACGAAGTTCAAAAGATAAGTGTTATACTTCGTAATATAACTCCTTGATACTTTGATCATAATTCTATGACCAAGTCTAATCACTAGAGTATTATATTTACAGCTTCGCATGTTATGTTTTCAATATAATAAGACTTGGAAGATACGTTAGGAATGGATGTTGTGGGAGATAGCAAAACTAACCACACCACTTTTTGGGAAAATCCAACTCGGATTAACCCACAAGAAACTAGATATTTGGATCGACATAGAATGAAAGATAAACGATGCAAACATACATTAGAAGCAATAAGTAAAGCACACAAGACTTAACGTGGTTCGGAAGTATGCCTACATCCACCTAAACGGCTACGACTTCTTCATTATTATGGAACCACTAAATAGAGAATTACACTTAACAATTGACGAATCAATCAACAAACTGTGATCCAACATTGTGTTGATCATAAACCCTAAAATAATTCTCATGAACAAAACGCTCCAATATTGCCGAATAATGTCTAACCAAACAAGATAATACTTATCTCACATATCCGAGATGATCTCCTTCTAAACGATGTATCTTCCAACACCAACGATAATCTTCCACCATCAACGAACAAGGCGATCTTCTCTTCACTAAACTTCCACCCCAAAAGGTGGGATGGAATCCCTAAAGACTTTAGAGAACTACATTGTGTATTCTCTAACTCTCTAGAAAACCACTGAATTCCATGTCTAAACACATAGCCTAGAACTCCTTATATATGAGTCACAAACTTGATTACCAAGTATTAGTTTCCTTGGAAAAGGAAACTCTAACCAACTAGGAAACCTATTGTTATTTAGGTAACCTATCTAAATATGGAAATCAACCTAAACTAGGAAACCTTGTGTTTCTCTACACGAAGGATTTCTAGTATGTTCCGGAATTTTCCGGAACCTTCCAAAACACCGACAATTATCTAACAATCTCCACCTTGTCGATGTTTCAACAAATCTCCACCTTGGTAAAGATTACACTAATTTGAGCCGACCTTCAAACCATGACAATCGCCTCAGCATCGAAAAGGATCTCAACGACGAGAAAACTGGATCAAGTACCAACTTAACCCCCAAATGACCGAAGTCAACAAATCTCGTCCAAACTTCTGCATAAGTATCTTCTTAGCAGAACAAAACTCCTTCATCTCGAAACTCCAAACTCAATTGCTTCTTAAAGCAATAAAATTGAACTTTCTCTTTGCCATGAGCATATCCCCGAAACCGAATAACGAGACAATAAGTTACCAAACATGTCAAGTTTCACAAAATCACTATATTAGTGAACAAACAAAATAGAGGCTCCAAAAGCTGACATACCAAACTTCCAAACTAAACCAGCAACATCAAACCAAACGGGTTGTGACAAATTAATGTCCTCCACCAAATCTCTAGGCAAGAATGCAGTTTCGACTTTGTCGACTAAGTCAAACCTCCACACTAAAACTAACAGGACTCGGATAGAAATGTGATTAACCACGGAGGAAAAACTTCATAAGAATCACACTCTGTCTTGTGCATATCCTTTAGTCAAACTTACCCCAAAAATGCGTACCAGTATGTAACTGTTCCAAACAAGATCTGGCAATCATCTTTCAAAAAATGTAAAGACCCAAACACACCCAACCGTCTTCTTAACCTTAGGAAACTCCACCATCTCCCAAGAAAATATCCAAAACTCTTTTGTGCTCACTCATTGTCTTCTTACTCTTAAGAAACCGTAATAAGTTATTAAGTAACTATCCAAGACAATAGTGCCAACTTCTCACGCTAAGCTGAGAATCAGAGGATGATAAAACTAAATTGTTGCGGAATAGACTTCTCAAAAGAAATATCTGATCTCATTTTCTACCGCCTCTGTACTATTGAAACCAAAATCTCAATATTTGTAGTAGATGATCAAAGGAACACAGTGCTCCACCCAAAACCAAAACCTCTCAAAATACCATCACTACTATAACATAACTCTCTTCACCTAGAATTCCTAACTGATCAAGAATTACAAACATAATTTCTGGAATACTAAAGAAAGAACACCTTCTTTAACATTAACACCAAAACTATTTCCTTTTGCGAGAAATAAACTTGGCAACCAAAACTTGATCCCTATCCAGAATTACTTAACCAAATAACAGTATATGATAAAAGGTTCACGAGATAGCACACCGAAAAATTAGCCCAAACTTGTCCAAAAAACCTGAACAATATGCACAATGCTTTCTCCAAGTAGTATGCCGCTTTCTGCACCAAACCGTAGAATTGTACCTAAACTTATAAAGTGCCCAAACGATACCTTGTTCCTCTCAAACGGGTTTTCACCTCCGAATTGGAACGTATCAACACTAAAAGACCTACTTGTTTTTCAAAACAGTCTTGCACTTCAAACCACTTCGATGATCCCTGATACACTGCAAAAATCCTCCGCCAAAACATCATCGAAACAAAGGTCACAATCTACTTAGCATCTCTCTCAGAAACAGTAAGAAAGATGCCCTAAACACCCAAATGGATGTCACTAAACGTATCATGTATATACGAAACATAATGATACCCAAACCTGTAGCCACGTCACTCTCCAAAGGTACACGCCCTTCGAAGCTACTACTTTCACAGAAACACAACTAAATAACCCTTTCTTCAATCATATGCCTAAGATGCATATTCCATAGTTTGTGTTAACAAAATTTTTTCTCATTAAATAATAAGAAAACATAGGTCCACCACAACTGAAATCCCCGTATACGAAGTCCAAAACATACCACGTCTCATCAAACGATCATCACAGTTCAATTTACTTGTAACCAACGCGCAACAAGTACTCCAAACGAAATTAAACTCTTCGAAACTGAAACATGTTGATCCTCGATAATGGTCAACAATTCCCAAAACGAAATCTTCAAAAAGATGTCACTAACTCTTCACTGCCTTATGAAATTGAAGCCACAAAAATGTTTGAGTCTAACTTCTTATGAACATCCTTCGACTTTTTAGGTCAAAAGATTGACACCAACATGATCTAACTGATGACGACCGATATCAAACTTGTATCCTTCGTAACGAAACAATAATAAGAATTTGGCACACTAAAAATTGTCGCCTTTACTTCAACCAACATACAAATCGAAACTTGTATCTTGACCACAACGCTCTTGCTTTCTGAAAACGTGATTTGCGAAGAAAACACACCCAAACGAAAACAACTTGGTCTTCCAAAATAGTCCACAATAGCCTTATACTAAACGAAGTAAAAACCACAATCAACTAACCACAATATGGGTACACAAATACTTACTTGGACCTATGTGGAATGCATAGGATTATACGCTTCAAGAAGTATAATATCAAATTCTTCAAATGTAGAGCACTACCAAAAACGAATGTGGAATAATAAAGTATCCCATTCTTCTGAAATACTTTAACTTGCTTCATACCCAAAATTGATAACATCAAACCCTTCAAACTTGAATGCTTGATAACATCAATATATGCATTTTCGAATATTTGATAACTTCAAATCCTTCGTACTTGAATACTTGAAAACATCATATCCTTCGAAACCAAAAAATTTGGATATCCGCAGAAAACAGCCAAAACCCCACTTCTAACTTCGATCCTCTCCACGCTCACCACACCACTTGTTGTGGGAGATAGCCAAACTAACCGCACCACTTTTTGGGAAAATCCAACTTGGATTAACCCACAAGAAACTAGATCTTTGGATCTAAGTAGAATGAAAGATAAACGATGCAAACATACATTAGAAGCAATAAGTAAAGCACAGAAGACTTAACGTGGTTCGGCAGTATGCCTACATCCACCAAAACAGCTACGACTTCTTCATTATTATGGAACCACTAAATAGATAATTACACTTAACAATTGACGAATCAATCAACAAACTATGATCCAACATTGTGTTGATCATAAACCCTAAAATAATTCTCTTGAAAAAAACGCTCCAATATTGCCGAATAATGTCTAACCAAACAAGATAATACTTATCTCGCATAGCCGAGATGATATCCTTCTAAACGATGTATATTCCAACACCAATGATGATCTTCCACCATCAACGAATAAGACGACCTTCTCTTCACTAAAATTCCACCCCAAAAGGTGGGATGGAATTCCTAAAGACTTTAGAGAACTACGTTGTGTATTCTCTAACTCTCTACAAAACCACTGAATTTCATGTCTAAACACATAGCCTAGACCTCCTTATATAGGAGTCACAAAATTGATTCCCAAGTATTAGTTTCCTTGGAAAATGAAACTCTAACCAACTAGGAAACCTATTGTTATTTAGGTAACTATCTAAATATGGAAATCAAGCTAAACTAGGAAACCTTGTGTTTCTCTACATTAAGGATTTCTAGTATGTTCCGAAATTTTTCGGAACCTTCCAAAACACCGACAATTATCTAACAATGGAAACAAGTAATCAGTATTAGTAACCTCAAGTTGAAGGATGATGTATTCGTTGCAATCGTTACTTCTTCACATTCTTCATGTCTTTTGAGTAATACTTGTAAACCTCAACATTCCTAGACTTTGTAGTCTAACCTAAAAGAAGTTGATTCTAGTATTTAATCAAGCGACTCTAGATGAGTCTTGATACTAAAATATGACAACCAAACTTGACATACCAACGCTTGGTGGATTCAACCGAGCTATGCTCTAACAATGGTATTAATAACTATTGGATTTGAATGAGTTGAATTTGGTGCTTGGCCCTTCTTCATCTATAATACTTCACTTCCTTGTACAGTTAAGCACTATGTAGCTCCTTTTTGGATGATTCACCTAATAAGACACATAAATCAGAAAATAATTATAATAACAAGTATTATAGCTCAAGAATGGATTTGACACTCTAAACATGTAAATTAAGCACTTATCAAATCCCAGAATCCCATGAAAGGTAAATTTCTTTGTCCAGACATTGTGCTACAATGCATATCCCATGCAAGATACTTACATGAATTCGATAATGGTGAATGGATGTGTACTTTGTAAGAAAGCAGCATAGTCAAATCATCATTTACTTCTACATTGTGAAACTACTAGAGACATTTGGCTTTTCTTCATGAAAATTTACGGTTTCAGCAGACAATTTGGGAGTGAAGGAGGAAAAAACGTAAAATACATATTGACATAAACAAAATTTGGGGCATCATCCTTTTTGCATTCTAATGGGCCGTTTGGATTGAGCGCAGTGATAGACTTAATGGGAAATACAACTCGACGCAATTATCAACAATGTAAAAGATTTCATTTACAATTGGTGTGTAGGAATAACGATTTTTCAAGGTGTCCCGCTGAAGTATTTCTTATATAATTGGGAGGGTTTTATCCATTAGGTTTTCGACTCTCATGTCTCATGTTTTTGGTTTTTTGGGTATTTTTTATTTTTCTTTATAAGTGGCTCTATTATAATTGAGTCCATTCTTGTATTCTTCAGTTTTTTACCCCTTTGGTGAAGAGATGATTTTTTTAATTTATTTTTGCCCTTTTCGAGTAAAATAAAAAATAAAAAACGGGTTATACGTGTTTTTCCATATACTTTGTAAATTTACACATTAATCTTTTTGGTTTTCTTTATTTCCCGCTCCTACTTTTCCTATTTTCTATCCCTTCACAATTTCTAAAATCAATCTTGTTTGTACCCAAAATTACCTTTAGGCACTAAGCACGATTGATTTGATGATGATGATGTAAAATTAGGGTTAGAAAGCGTATAAAAAGGGAAACTTATTTTTAAATACCCCTAAAAATCTACCTCTTGAAATATACACTTATTCAATATTTAAAAATACCCCCACCTTCTAAAAAGTTGAAGCAACTAGCACAAGTTGCTTCCGAAAGTGGAAGCAACTTTCTCAAGTTGACTCAAAAAAAAAATAGTTTTTACTCCTCGAGGGTATTTGTGCAATGTCAACCAAAATGGATGGTATTATAACATTCCCACTATAAAAAAGATCAATAGAGGAGCCAAGAATTTAACGTGGTTCAACTGCCTACATCCGCAGAGGAATCCCGTAAGGAGAGATAATGTATTGATATGAGGTTTACAATAATTATGGTTAGCTAACCTAGAATTCCATGTCTTTTTAGGGTTTATGATACATGTATTTATATAGTTTATGTATACCCTACTTATGATATAAACTTGATATGCAAGCAACTTGGGCAACAAGACTTCTAGAAACTTCTGGAATCTTCTTTCACAGGCTAGACGGGCTTGATTAGCGGGCTCTCCGTCTATTTTATAGACGGTACAAACAATACTTTTTAATCTTTTTTTATTCTTCCTATTTACTATCTCCGAAATCCAAATTAACTATGACCATCCATGGTTATTAATATTTTTATTTGTTTTTTCTTCCTTAGCGATAAAAAAAAAAGACTATTAAAAACCAACTAGTTAAAAATCCTAGGTTTGATTTCTATTCAATTATTATAGTACATCTATTCCTTTTATCTTTAATCAAACCTAGGTTTTATGATCAAGAATCCTTAAATGTCCTTATATTAGAAGAGAAGGACCTTAGAATAGACAAGAATTATTGATTAACCTAGATTACAAGTTGCGTAACTATCAAAGAGATTATTACCAACTCGGCTATGCGATCTCCAAAGCAAAGACCTTTTTGTCTCACTATTGTTCACGAAGAACAGAAATAGTGGAAAACAACCTTATAAAGCTTACACTAATTTTCCAAGGGATGAATTGTATAACTTACATGAACCCTTCATTTATAGTGAAGGATAGATTGAAATCACAAGCAAGTTCGTGAGCTATTTTCCTTTTTCAAGACTCTCCTTATTTTGAGAGTTTTCCCTAAGTTAGAACTCTTGCATAAATAATTAAATAAATAATTACTTTAGAATAAGTTATATTTTTGTAAAATAAATTATAGTTTAATTTAGGAAGGAGTTTAAAAACATCACACACACTTTATAT
This sequence comes from Papaver somniferum, assembly GCF_003573695.1. Taxonomy (NCBI): domain Eukaryota; kingdom Viridiplantae; phylum Streptophyta; class Magnoliopsida; order Ranunculales; family Papaveraceae; genus Papaver; species Papaver somniferum. Next base: position 140,259,113 of record NC_039360.1, on the reverse strand, counting down.
GGTAATCAATTTTGTGTGGAAGAATAGTCATATTTCCTAGATAAGGAAACGTCAAAAACTTGCCTAAAAATGGCATCTGGTCATGTTTTCACGCTCAAGTCCATGAACCGTTACAACAGTTCGTGGAGTGTTTCCTATTCACGAACTGCAACACTTAATTAGTGTTGCTTTAATAAATTACTCATGACTTCTCTGTTATAAATCGGAATTGAGTGATTCTTGGCTCGTTGAATTCATATGCTTATTCACTACAACATGAGGACATTTCCAGGGACAAAGGTCATTATCACTAAAGTCATGGCCCAAATATCCTCGAGTTCATACATAAATACATGCTTACCATTATATGAATTGTTCCATAGAGTGAGCACTTGTTTCGATAAAGTAGGAAGGTACAATTGAATAAGAGTTTCAAACGAAATCAGTCACCACATACCTTTGTTGATGAAGTCCTCATTGATGTCTTCGTTTGATCTTCAATATTCGAGGGTTATCTAGTGATGTCTGATACTCAACTACCAACTTCTAATCCTAGTCCAAAACTTGATTTTAGTAGACTAGAAATCAAGATATAGTTTTGATCATCTAATATTGACAACAAGCTTGAAATAGCAAGACTTGTGGGCTCAATCGAGCATTGCTTTAACATAAACTCTAACTACAGAGACCCATTCATGGTAAATCTAGACAAACTTAGGTTATAATCAAAAACTCCATTCCATGCTCATCATATTTGTTTCAAGTTTCATATTCCTTATCAATTATGTAAACACAAACATGAAAGTAACTTTATTAAACTAACTAAGAAATAATTACCTCAAACAGTTTTCCTGATTCAAAACCTCATCTCAAGCCATCATCACCCCATCAGTTTAGTTCAACAAACAATCAGAAATCTTCTTCACCATCATCGATTCTCTGGAAAACCCTAAAGTGACTATCAATATCTCTTCTCCAGCTCGAACTCAAAACGTCACTCTAAATCCTCAGATCAATCATCTTCTAATTTCTCCTCATCCAGCACAAATTAAAACTACCAAGTACCAACCTAATTTCCAGTAACCCTAAATCTTCAATCCTTCACCGTGAATCGACAATTAGATACTAAATCTTCTCCTTTGCTCTCGATACACAAAACCCATCTCTAATTGATTTATGTCATACTCAATTTTTCATAATTCCTCAATCGACTCTGTAGATGGGGAAAAACGATTTGCTGGTTTTTTAAGGAATTGAGGAGACGACCGTACGGAGGAGACTCCTCGAACCGAGCGAAATGTTAAACCTCACACAGATGCACCACTGCAAAGGGGGTGCTTTAGATTCGAGAGATCAATCTGTAGTACTCCGGCCTAAATCAAGACAATGACCGTTCTAGAGTAAATTCGGTCACAAGAGAGGATGGGTTGATCTGTAGGAGGGAAGCTGAGAAATGTGTGGAATCAATGGTAATCAAAGATTGTGGGTGTGTGAATTCTGAATATTATAAGCTCTGAATGATTGAAAACGCTCAATTGAGAGTAGTTTCTCAATTGATAAGTTGATGATCTCGTGTTGTCGATGAGACGTGAGATTGATGACGCTGATGATTCAATCATGCTTAAGAGACTTATTTATATTGCTGGAAATTTAGACACCATGACCCCATGAAGTTTGACAGTTGATGGAATCATGGAGTGGGGAAATGGAGATCGTGTTTGAAACCAGTTGCTCAACGTGTGGAGACTTGGTCGATTTTCCACCCACTACCCCGTGCATTCCTTCAAATGATTGCACGACTTGTTCACATTCCATCATGTGTTTGAACACACGTGTCGTAGACCTCCAGACCAAAAACCTAAGTGATATCCCCCCAAATTGACACGATTGACATCAGGTGGTATGTTAGTCAATTGATGACTTCGTGGTTTGATGGGACGATGAGTCCATGTAGTTGCTGAGTTGAACATGATGTTCTGAAACTCATGAATTGAACATGTCATGAGACAGAGGTACAATTCTTACGATGAAGTGAGCAAGTATTGCTCATTCGATGGATCGTTGAATATTGATTATTGAACCAATATTCCTTGGTTTGAGCAAATATTTATCATCTGAGCAGGTGTTACTCATGTGATGAATTGTTGAATATTTGATCGTCTGAGCATGTGTTGCTCATCTGATGGATTATTGGCAGCGTACCAAAAATATTAATTAGAATACTGGTCGTTGAACCGAGCATAACTAATAAAATTAATGACCATGAGGTCGTCGTAAAATTATTAAGGTTGGAATCTGGAATGATGATCCTTGGATTCAGAAACCCTAATTTGATCAATTGATGATCAATTCATGGTTCGTCAGAAGTTTAACCATTGGACGAAAGAGGGAGCGACTACATGGGATCGTGGATCAACCATGTAATGTCCATATGCTCACGTGAGCAAATACAAAGAACTTCTGAAAAGTTGACGATTTGTTTGTGAAAGAATGATTAAATGCTGGTTTAATCATTTATTCGAAAATGCTCGTCTGAGCCTTAGGTGAGAAAACCTAATTAATTATGAAGGAGTGAGGGACCGACCATGGGGTCATGAAACCGTCCCTGGGTAGTCATGTGACCGCCTGATGATCACTTCATGAAAATCCAAAGTGTTTGGAAGAGTCTTGGACCTAATACGTGCAATTGTGCAAATTAGGTCAAAACTGTGAAACTTGATGGGTCCGGCTTCAGTAAGCCAAAGAATCAATCTTGGTCGGTCAAGATAGCGTGCTCGTGTCCCCAAGGCGTCCGTGTCTCAGTCCTGAGGATTTTGATATTTTCTGGCGTGCAATTGAGCATCCATTCGAGAAAATATGCCAAAATTAGGGTTTCGACGAAACTGAGGAAAACATCATGAGATGATGAAAAATAATTATAAAATAAGGAATGAGGAGGCGTGGGACCGCCGTGGTCAAGGCACGGTCGGCCGGTCGTGACTACGGTCCCGTGGTGCCTTTTCCTTAATTTTATAATATTTTGATGATTTTATGAAAAATTCATGAATTTTGAGAATTTTGATGAATTTAGGGAGTTTCCATGAATTGAAGGAGTTTTCATGAGTTCATGGAAGCAAAATATTAAAATAATAAAAACACGGGCGTGTGGGACCATGGAGGCATGGTCGGCCGGCTATGGACCGGTCCCACGAGTTTTTCATATTTTTTTTAATATTTTTAGGTATTTTTTATGATTTGAGGGAATTTTTCCTAATTTGAGAGAAATACCATAAAATCAAGGAATTTGATGAATTCAAGGAAAAATATGATAAATAATAATAAATTAATAAAGCAAAGGGCATGTGGGACCGGCTAGGGCATGGCCGGCCGGCTAGTGGCCCGGTCCCACAAGTTTTCATTATTTTATTTTATTATTATATGATGATTTGTGCAAAAAATACCATGAAATCAAGGAGTTTTTTTTCATGAAATTAGAGAAATAATAATAATAAAATAATAAGGAACCGTGGGGTGTGGGGGCGGCTGGGACCAAGGCATGACCGGTTGGCCAATGGTCACGCCCCACACTCCTTTCCTTAATTTTATATTATTTGTTATAGATTTATGGAAGTACCATGAAACCGAGGAGCTTCCTCGAGATGAAGGAGATTTGATCAGATGAGAGAATTTTCATCAAATCATGGAAAATAATAAAAATGTATTAAAAATATAAAACTGGCGTGGAACTGACCACGACACGGTCGATAGGTCGTGTGTCCGTGTTCCCAGCACCTTGGTCAATATTTTTAATTATTTATTATTTTCTTCCCTATTTTGCATAGGTTCATCGTTTCGTTGTATTTTGAAATACTCGTTCGTGCGGTGACTGTTAGTGTATCGTCGTTGAATACACTTTCACCATTTGAATCGGGGCTTACTTAGAGGTAGCTCAGATGCCCGGTTGTTGATTATTTATTACTAATTGTGGAATTCAGTGGAGAATAATTCACAAAACTGAGTAATAAGATGTTTATTATTAATTCATAGGATCAGCTGAGGATTCGACTACGAATTCAGAATAATAAAGTGAGCATTACCATTCCATGGGATTGTAGATTCGACCATAGAATCAGAGTAATTAAGATTTATCTATTACCATTAATGAGACCAGTTGCGGATTCGATCATGAAATCGGAGTAATGAGATAATATAGTTATTGCTATTCTATGAGATCAACCCATGAATTCGATCATAGAATCAGAACAATTGTTATTGCCATTCCATGGGACTAGTCGTGGATTCGACCATGGAATAGGAGCAATAATAGATTATTCTGGGAATTCAGTAGTGAATGTCACGACAGAATTAATCTTAATTAGGAATAATTAACTTTGTGGTTCTATACTAGCAGAGCAAGCTGTCTAGGAGCATTAATTATCCCGATATGAGCTTGTCGGTAAGTCATATCCTTTATATAGTCAGGGTAAACTCGTTGTTTGTTCCTGAAGACGTTATCGCTCTATACTAGCAGAGCAAGCTGTCTAGGAGCCGTCCATCTCGTGATACTATATAGAAATAATCACTGAAAGTGTTCAATATTCATGAGATATGCCGTTGTCCAGTCGTGAGATTACATATCTACATATACTCCGAAAGAAAGTACTCTCCGTTGAGAATTCGATGAGAGACCCGCGTCTCGATACTCACGTCTGATTGTTGGATCATAGCTTCGTATAATTATGAATTTACGATTTTATCCCTTGTCAAAAATCCACCATCCACATTAAGTGCCCTGCTTACTGAGGAAAGCTGTGTTCCTCAGTCAGCATTAAATGGTGATTTTACGGCCATAAATAATAATACCAGTAATTGAGCCTAGTCGTAAGTTGAGACGTTACCGGATTTTGATAGTACGAGCAAACCATGACTTGAAGAAAGATCCCAGTGGCATGATAGAGCGTCGTTTGGTGAGCATAAATTGGTGTTGAACCGCTGATTTGGACGACGAGTCCTTGGTCGTTTAGGATTCGCGGGCCGGTCCCAATAAGGAAATCCTTGTTTTAGGAATAGACGCTCGTTCGTTCGTTATTTTAGGGAACAAACAAAATAGACCCGAGCCTAATGACATGAAATTTTGTTTATGAGCTTTCAAGAAAACCAAAATTTTATTTTTTAAATATGTGAGATTTCACAAAGTGGAATAAACTCTTGTTTCAAAGGTGGATGCTCGTACGAGAGAAATTTTTTTTTTTTTTTGAATAGACGTGCGTCTATTAATAATAAAATTTTGTTTATGAGCTTTCATGAAAAACTTTTATCTCGAGCTTTCAGAAATCTTTGAGAATATATTCTCGCTTCAAAGACAGATGCTCGTGCGAGGGAGTAAAATATATAGATATATTTTTCAAATTTATGTGAGTTTCACATCAAATATTTATATATTTTGTAAAACCATGTTTTATTTTTAAACAACTGTTGAAAGTAAACATGGTTAAATAATGTCTGTATGTGAGTTTTCACAATTGTAGAATGGACGTCTGTCCAGTTTTTGAAAAACCAGTGGATGTTAAGATTCACGTGAGTTGTTCACGGTTTTATGAAAATCAAGTCATGATTTTGAATAATGAATTTTGGTCGTCCTTGCAGGTTTGACAGAACGAGCGGATTTTCAAAATTCTGATGTTATAATCACTATAGCTAGTGAAATTGTAAACATGTGAGAGTTGGATTGTTACCATTTTTGACGCTGATGTGAGCACCTTTGTTATGATTTAATTTCACTGCTTTGATGAAATTTGCACCTCTGAATGACATTCTGAAGTAGATATATCAGATGGATACCGCAGCTACTTTGCAGAGATGTAAAATGGTGGTTATGAGACTCCTTTAGTTGATGAAGAGGAAGAAGTGGTGACTAAGAGTTCTCCAAATGCGAATGAATTCTTCTTGGTTCAATATAAACCCAAAAAACGTCACCCAGTTTCGAGCACTGTAAAGTCCCCTGTCTCTTTGGTGAGTCGTTAGCGCTCCTTACATCATGACCTTTTCTTGTCCGTGCAATTAGGATCGCGAAACCAATATTTTTTATCCCATTGCAGAACTTTCCTCCATCAAGTATTGACGGTCTTCGATTCTCTGCGGATGGTCAGACGGTTTCTGACTCGAGTGTGGAAGAAGAGGCCGAAGTAAGTATTTCTCCATATACAAATTATGATATTTTATAGATAAAATGTTCATTGTTGAGAATATATCCAGGAGGATGTCTTCATGGAAGTAGAGAGTGCTGATACTCGGTCATCCTATGAGAATAGATATGGAGGAAATTCCAAAGTTTCGGAACCGAATGGAAGTAATGAGCCTCTTGATGTTGACACGGGCAATCCCAATTCCTTGAATGCTTCGGAGACCTCCCAAGTAAGTACATATATTGTAACCTCTTCATAGAAGTATGGAATTTCTGATTTGTGAGTGAATGAATGAGAATCCATGTGAATATGCACGTAATTTCGGCGAAATACGTCGTCAGAAAATTTCAGGCTTCAGCTTTTAATGAAAACACCGTAAAATCTTCGCCCGGAATCGTATTTTCAATGTATGCATATGTATCCTCAAGCCCAGGAAATTTCCAAGATTTATAAGAGGATATTTTTAAGGTTTGAGCATGTTCAGGTCCTGAAAAGGGTGAAATAGTAAACTTCCAGGAGACTTTCAGAACTTTTCCAGATGGTATGTTGCTCAATCTTTTTGTCACATCTCCTTGATCGTTCATCTGATTGTTATGAAATTTTGACACATTGTAGAGGACATCCATACGAAGAGAATGGTATATAACTGATGTAGTGCAAGATATGGCAGAATCCTACTTGGAAGGAAGGGATCGACGAAAGAATATCCGTTAAATATTTTCCTATTTGTTATTTTTGTTAGGAAATAAGAGATATCTTGCTAGTATTGGCATGATATTATATTTAGTAGGATTTCCTCTTTATTAGCATTAATCATAAAAGATATTGGCATATCCCATAAGGCCTATATATGGCCACGTTTGTAAGGAAGATCGGCAGATTTTTGAGAAAAGAAAACTCTTCCTTTGAGAAGTTTATTCATTGTGTGATTTCTAGTACTAACATTCTACACCATTTGGTATTCAGAAACTGGGTATCGATCCTTCCAACATGGTTCGTGGTAGAGGTCAGGGTGGTCCTCGCGAGGCTTTAGTTGAGGAGGTAATGGAGAGAACGAGATACGATGAACTATCACGCACGGTTGAGCAGCTCGCCGGTCAGGTAGCAACCCTGTTACAACGACATGAGCGCCGTCATCCTCCTATTGATGAGTCCAATTCATCTGATGACGATGACGATAATGATACTGATAACCCTTTTGCTGGGCGTGAGCGTGAATCTAGGAGTTGGGAATCATCATTCCGCATCGAAATTCCTGAGTTTCATGGTAGCGGGTTGACACCAGAGGATTGTATCGACTGGTTTTCTACTGTGGAGGAAGTTCTGGAATTTAAGAGGGTTCCTGATGATCGAGTGGTTCCGCTTGTGGCTACACGCTTTCGGGGTAGGGCTGCTGTTTGGTGGCGTCAACTGAAAGCTTCCCGGATTCAAAAAGGTAAAACTCCTATTTCTTCCTGGGCAAGGCTTGAAAAGTGTATGCGTTCAGCCTTTTTGCCATTTAACTATACCAGAGAACTGTATATTCGTTTACAAAACCTTCGTCAGGGTTTTCGTTCCATTGATGAATATACAAAAGAGTTCTATGATTTGGTCACTCGGTCAGGTATTACAGACACCGATGATCAGCTTGTCTCCCGCTATATAGGTGGTCTACGTGAGACTTTCCAAGACACACTAAATATGTTTGATTTTTTTCTGTGTCTGAGGTTCACCAACGAGCTCTGCGTTTGGAAAAACAATTATCCCGTAAGTCAATTAGAGCAGCTGTTGGCCGTCCTACTATTACTCCTTCACAGATTGCTTCCGCTCAACAGAATGTTAGTACGTCTCAAAGGCCTGGTCCTAAATGCTACCGTTGTGGTGATCCTGGTCACTTGGCAAACGATTGTCGTAAGGCTGGTCGACCTGGCAAAGCTTTACTTGTAGAGACGACTGCTGATGATGATGTCTTTGCTGATGCGGAGGAGACATCAACTGAGTTCGATGAAGTATTTCTGCCAGGAGACCAAGGTGACTGCTTGATGATTTCTCGACCATCGTTCCTGACGCCGAAGGTTGACACTGACGAGTCATGGCTCAGAAAGAACATCTTCCAGACAACGTGCACCATAGAAGGAAAAGTCTGTCGAATGATCATTGACTCAGGCAGCTGTGAGAACGTGGTGTCTGAAGAGGCTGTGAGAAAACTCAAGTTATCGACAGAGAAACATCCTAGTCCGTACTCTCTTCACTGGCTGAGTAAAGGTTCGGAGGTAACTATTTCCAAACGTTGTCTTGTGAAGTTTTCCATTGGTTCTGTATACGAGGATGCTTTGTGGTGTGATGTCGTGGTTATGGATGCTTGTCATCTGCTATTGGGACGACCTTGGCAATACGACAGGGAGGTAATTCACAATGGTAAACTAAACACATATTCATTCTTGTTCAAATCGACTCGCGTCACGTTAGTACCTGCCAAGGAAACTGTGCACAAACCACTCTCTAATCTGGCTTCCAATTTTCTGTCTTGGCGTACGTTTGAGACCGAGATGATGGATGAGGGTATTGTGTTCATCTGTGTGGCCTTTCTCTTGCATCTGCGTCGACTGTGGCGGTTCCGTCATGTATCCAGGGAGTATTATCGGACTTTGCAGACATTTTTCCCGTTGACCTTCCGGATGGGTTGCCTCCATCTCGAGCTATTCAGCACCGGATAGACTTAGTACCAGGATCGGTTCTCCCTAATCGAGCTCATTACCGTATGAGCCCAAGAGAACACGAGGAACTACAACGTCAGGTAGGGGAGTTGTTAGCCAAGGGTCTCATCAGGGAGAGTCTTAGTCCTTGTGCAGTTCCGGCGTTACTCATTCCTAAGAAGGACGGTTCATGGCGCATGTGTGTGGACAGTCGTGCTATTAATAAGATTACGGTGAAGTATCGTTTTCCCATCCCTCGTCTGGATGATATCCTGGACCAGCTTCATGGTGCTACGATTTTTAGCAAATTGGATTTGCGTAGTGGCTACCATCAGATTCGTATACGGCCTGGAGATGAGTGGAAGACCGCTTTTAAAACTAGGGAAGGACTTTATGAATGGTTGGTGATGCCGTTTGGTCTCTCCAATGCTCCGAGTACGTTTATGCGTGTCATGAATGAAGTATTAAAACCATTCTTGGGTAAGTTTGTGGTCGTTTATTTCGATGACATTTTGGTTTATAGTACTAACTTGGATATGCACTTGCGTCATCTTCGTGAGGTCTTGGTAGTCTTACGCCAGCAAAATTTCTTTGCCGCTACAAAGAAGTGTGTCTTCGGTACAGATCGCATTTTGTTTCTTGGATACGTCATATCCAAGGATGGTATTTCCGTGGATGAATCGAAGGTTGATGCTGTGCGTACTTGGCCTTGTCCGCAAACAATCCATGAGGCCAGGAGTTTTCATGGGTTCGCATCCTTTTATAGAAGGTTTATTCCCCACTTTAGCACTATTGCAGCAGCAATCACCGATTGCATGAAGAATGGCAAGTTTTCTTGGACAGATGCAGCTACAGCAAGCTTCATCTTACTGAAGGAGAAGCTTTGTTCTGCCCCTATACTGTCGTTACCAAATTTTTCTTTACCATTTGAGGTTCATACAGACGCCTCTAAGGTTGGTATAGGTGCAGTCCTCAGCCAATCCAGTAAACCGATCGCATTTTTTAGTGAGAAATTAAATGGAGCTAAGCGTAATTACAGCACGTATGAACTAGAGTTTTATGCCATCATCCAAACCCTTAAGCACTGGCGTCATTATTTGATTCATTCTGAATTTGTGTTGTTTACTGACCATGATGCTCTCAAGCACATCGGCAATCAAGACAAGATGAATGCACGACAAGTTAAATGGGCTAATTATCTACAAGATTTCACATTTGTCCTCAAACACAAGGCTGGAACTCAGAACCGTGTGGCTGATGGTCTCAGTCGTCGACGAAGTCTGCTAACGTCACTACGGACGGAGGTCTTGGGTTTGGAATCGTTTGCTGATTTATACAAGACTGACCCCTATTTTGGTTCAATTCTGGACGCTGTGCATGCTGGCAACAGTACCCAGTTCTCGCTGTTGGATGGTTTTCTCTTCAAGGGAACTCGACTTTGCATTCCTGACTGTAGCTGGCGTTTACGTATCATTCAAGAACTGCATCACGAGGGTCACTTTGGTCGTGACAAGACCTTCCAGTTGGTTTCAACATCATACTTTTGGCCGCGCTTGTTTAAAGAGGTACAACGTTTCGTTTCTCGTTGTCATATCTGTCAGGTATCTAAAGGTTCTACGACAAATGCTGGTCTTTATATGCCATTACCAATTCCGTCTAAGCCTTGGACTGATATTAGTATGGACTTTGTTGTGGGTTTGCCTCGCACTCAACATGGGATGGATTCTATTTTTGTCGTCGTTGACAGATTTTCCAAAATGGCGCACTTTATAGCTTGCAAAAAAACTACGGATGCAGTTCATGTGGCATTTTTGTTTTTTCAACACGTGTATCGTCTTCATGGTCTCCCAGAGTCCATTGTATCGGACCGTGATTCTAAATTTCTTAGTCATTTCTGGAGGTCTCTTTGGAAATTATTGCGTACGGAGTTGAAATTCAGCAGTGCTTATCACCCTCAAACGGATGGGCAGACAGAGGTTGTTAACCGATCTCTTGGGAACATACTTCGCAGCCTGGTGGGTTCTCACACTAAACAATGGGACAGGCATTTGTTTCAAGCAGAATTTGCCTTCAACAGAGCCATTCATAAGAGCACCGGGTTTAGCCCTTTCCAAGTGGTCTGTGGATTTAATCCGCGTTCACCCCTTGATCTTGCGCCTGTGCCAGATTTGCAACGAGTGCATGCCACTGCTGATGAGTTGGTGCATCACTTACAGCAGATACATGCCGAAGCTGCTCAAAACTTGGTGGCGTCCTCTACGAAGTACAAAACGGCTGCCGATAAGCATCGTCGTCACGTTGAATTTGAGGTAGGTGATTTCGTTTGGGCTGTACTTATTAAGGAACGTTTCTCTACGGGCACATACAACAAATTGGGTCCTCGCAAGATTGGTCCGTTTGAAATTATTGAGAAGATCAATCCTAATGCTTACCGTTTGCGACTTCCCAGTCATATTCATACTGCTGATGTGTTCAATGTCCGTCATCTCATTCCCTACCACGGCGACTTGTCTGATGATGATTTTTCTACCCTGCCTAATTCGGGGGCGAATTTCCTCTTTCCCGGGGAGAATGATGTAGTGCAAGATATGGCAGAATCCTACTTGGAAGGAAGGGATCGACGAAAGAATATCCGTTAAATATTTTCCTATTTGTTATTTTTGTTAGGAAATAAGAGATATCTTGCTAGTATTGGCATGATATTATATTTAGTAGGATTTCCTCTTTATTAGCATTAATCATAAAAGATATTGGCATATCCCATAAGGCCTATATATGGCCACGTTTGTAAGGAAGATCGGCAGATTTTTGAGAAAAGAAAACTCTTCCTTTGAGAAGTTTATTCATTGTGTGATTTCTAGTACTAACATTCTACACCAATAACCCATCTTCAGGTTACTTGTATATTGCTCCCAGTTCACCTTTTAGTACAGGGCATAGTACAGTTTCTCCTGACGAGGTTGCCGTAAAACGTATTTTCACGACTTTCATGCTATTTGTTCATATCTCAGGTGAATGATGATGAACTTTGATGATGTTGCACTGCTTGCATACTGAATTTTATAATATCACTTGGTTTCATGTTTAGATTGCTCTAACCTCATGTAATCTTCGTATCAGGTGCCAAATACCGAAGTTGAGGATATTGAAACCAATAAGGATAACTCGAGCTGGTATGGAGTTGTTGATGAAGAGACAAACATCCCTGCACTTCAAGGCCATGAGAAGGTTGTAACTGAAGTTATGAAAACTTCGATTATTGCTGCCTCAGTGATTGAAGAAGCCGAGCCACCAGCAGAGAATACTGAAGAAACTGTCGCCCTGATTGTAGAAGCTTCCTCAGTAACTGAGAATCGTGGTGTATGAATACCCAAGTGCAGGGGTTTTTTTGGTCCTCCATGCATCACTCCCATACTAAAAACTAGTTGGTGGAGTATTTCAATGCTATTGATTCATTTGAGATCAGGACCCTTGATTGACACATGAGCATGGTGCTTGATTGCCATCTTGTTTCTGTCAGTCGTGGAAACATTACTTTTGAAACCCTGGTCATGGGACCATAACTGAGCTTGCTCTCAAGAGGGGATTATGTAATGACCATGATTTCATGTCCCGGTGGTAGCATTCCTTTTATTATGAGTGATTAGCACTGGAGAGCCCGGCACCACGAGTGTTGGGCTGTGAAATTGATCGTCATGATCGGTGGACCGTCAGCCCCCGATATTTTGTTGAATCTCTCTCTTTCGTTTTCCCTTCTTCTGACAAGACCTAGATAGAGGACCCGGGTAGAAAATTGATGTAAAGACCTAGGTGGTCGAAATTGGAGGTACCTTGATGAAGAACTTAGCGAAAAGACCTGGTAGACATCGATCGACTGTAGAAGTTATGAATCCCGTCTAAAAATTGTTGCTTGCATGTTGTACGCTCTGGAAGCTGTAGGAACCTCATACGACGTCTGAATTTGATGCTTTACCCTAACTTTTGAAGCTAAGAGACTGAGTTCTCTCATGATACAAGAATCACCCAATTTGGAGTTGCAGAGGTCATCCAATGAAGCGTGCACATTCGTAATTTGTAATCCCGTTCAAATATTTCATATTTCGTAGACCTGACGGTGAAGGCCAAATCATTCAGCTCGTATGTCCAATTGATGCGCCCTTTTGGTATGTTGTATAAGAGACATAAACGAACATCTTTCATTGAGGAAGAATTGTCCCATTCCTCACCCGTTGGTAGGTTTTTGCAAACCCATGGCCCGGAGCACGTCGTATCTCATTTGTAGAGGCAATGAGAACATCTTGTAGGAGACTTTGGATTATTCCCACCAGTCGTGCCAGCTTTGGGAATACTTTCATGTGATCATGTTATCAGGTCTACACATCTTGTTATGATTCATTAGTTCTTAGAGAAGTCCGCTTCATGTGTAACACTTCAGAGAATGATTAGTTGATGAAGCCCTGAGGATGTTGCTCTTGAGACCGTTGTTGGCGCTGAGACTATGAATGATTACACTCCAGAGATCCTTGTCGATGCTGAGATCATGGATGGCGTTCTTCTAGAGATTATTATTAATGCTGATACCATGGTTGAAGTTGCTCCAAAGACCGAAAAGGCTAGAGCCATGATTATAGATATAACCTCTGCTTCTTCAGTGTGCCTTTTATATTCACGAACTAGTTGATGAGTTGAGCGTCCGTAAGATGAAGGTGTACTGAGAGTTCAACCTGAATGCTTACTTTGATCGTGCTGGTGTTGAATCAATGTGTCATCGTTAAGATGTTTGTGCCGACGCTAAGCTGTACTCTTTGATTGGGAGTACAATTTGATGGATTCTTAGATGCTTGAGCGTCGAAGCGTATATTCCTTAAGCATCGAATGTCTTAGGGGTTTTATCATCTCGGCCCTGGAATATCTTCTGTTGATTCAGCATCCCTTTCGTTGCGGTAGTGGCATTCGACACTTGTACAGACATCAGAGCTTTCTGATTTTGTGGAACACGTGGTCTTGCAGGAAAAAATCCAAAAGTATGTTTTGCAGACATCATCTCAGTAATGAATGTTCCAGTGCTTGATTCGGAGAAACGTCAGATTCGACCACTTGGTAAAATACTAATGCGGTGAAGCTACCATTCATAACGTCTTGTAGAGTTGCTAGCATAATTAAGTCCCCATGCTAGGGTAGCATGTGAGGAAATAAATAACATAAACATGAAATGAGAATTTCCTGAGTGCGGAACCTCTTGATGAATGTCTATGCATCTTTTGCAAGTTCTTGCTTCAACCTCGTCGAAATTCCTCAAAGTACTCTGATGATGGAATGTCCGTCAAATATTCTGGATCAGAACTTTCTTCGTTGGAGAGATGTGTAACTAAAGGCGCTTTGTAAGTACCCATCTTTTCAGCGTGGATCCATGCTCGTATGAAGGACATGTCATATCCTGGATCTTCCTGATTATGTGAAACTTGGTTTCTGTCCAGGTTGAACTTATGTTCACTTTGAGAATGATGTAGCCATAAGTATTTCCGAGCGCTCCTTCAAGGTCTCTGATTGATATGGAGCATGAGTACCTTCATGTTCGAGTGATGCATGTGGATCCGATGGTTTTCAGTGGAATGTTGTTGATGGCGGTGTCAGCATCGATCAACGTTCTTCCAAATTCGTTTTTTCTGAGAATGATTGTGGTAAGCAGTCCCCAGTCGTACATCTCTTGGTCTGTGGCTGGAGACTCAAGAAATATTTCCGGAATGGACTTCTTGACACGATGTGGTTCAGTACTGTGAACATGTCTCTCCTTTGTGCCTTCGGCAGATAACACAATTCACGTTCGACCAAGGATTGAACTGCCGCTTTGATAGGTTTTTCAGAGAATGTAAAAATTCTGACTGGGAGAGGATTCTTGTGTACTCCTTCAGTACCCAGTTGAAGCTATTGTGGATCAACCTTCTCTTTGAAATGTGCTTCAAAACTCGGCAGTCGCTTGTGGGATGATTGACGAACCTGTGGAAGTCACCTCTTTAATGGAAAAAGGAAAGTCAGGTGCTTCTTGATCAGGAATTCTTGTGCGTTGGTCAGAGGCTTGTGCGTCTTGCTTATCCTTCCTTTGTGCTTTTGAAGGAGCTGAGGTATGCTTGCGCGGCGGTTTGGCTTTCCGTTTGCTCCCTTCTGCAACATTTTTTGTGGAAGGCTGGAGGTTTTACTGCTTCTTGATCAGACGTCCGCTACCTCGAGTGTCTCGCGGTTCCTGCATTTGTAGATTTTATTTTTTCTAGTAAAGCGGGTGCAGTAGTTGACGATCTCTTCGAGGCTTCGTGAAGCTCTGAGAAAGTCTGGAATCAAAGATTTTCCAGTAGAGCTCTGTAAACCGGGAGCATGCCATTGATGCACAAATCTACTAGCTGTTGCTCTGTGACATTTGGATCATGACAATCCAAGGCTTGGACTCTGAATCTTTTCACGTAGTCATTGGGGTTTTCACTGACCCTCTGAAACATTCTTCCCAGGTCAGAGAGAGTGACTTGCTCTGATAAAAAGAAGTACTTCCTGTAGAAGGTATTAATCATTTCTCCCCAATTTTTGATAGTCCCTGGTGCGATGTTGTTATACCAGGTGTATGCTCTGCCTTTCAGAGACTTTGAGAATTCTTTGAGACGAACGACATGATTATGTTCATGTTCTCCCAAGGCTTCGAGAAAACGAGAGACATGTTCCTGAGCATTGCCAGTTCCATCATATAAGGTGAAGTTTGGAGAAACGTAACCTCTGGGGAGTGGAATCCTCTGCGTAGCGGCAGGATAAAGAGGTTTATGACGATGGACATGCGATGTTTTGTCTTTTCCACGGTTCTCCAAGAGGTGCTCCAGATCCTCGCGAGTGATGAAATTCGATGATCCCTTCGCTGATGAGTTGTCTGCAGCAGTTTTGCGGACTTCGTCGTCCTCTACTGTATGGATTGGAATTACTTCAGGATCGTCGTCTGAGGATTTCTCCTTCTCCTTTCCCTTCTCTTGAGTTTTCTCTGACATCTTGTCAGTACGAGTTTTGAGATAATTACACAGCTCCTTCTGTGTAGCATCCATGTCAGTCTGATTCTTTGCATGAGTCTCCTGCGCTTTGAAAAGATCAGCAATGGTAGGTGGTGGATCTCCTCTGACTTCTTCAGGGTTTCGTCCGCACAGTGGATGACCTTAGACGTGAGGAGGAGTAATGTCACCACCATCAGTGTTGGAGGTCGGAATTGTCTCTGGGATATTTTGATTGTTTTTGTTGCTAGTGCTAGCACGGTTTGTGTTAGGATTCGTAACGGAACCTGACCTGAGATCAACCATCTTGTGAGACTGTGAGATTGCAACCGAGAGAATGATCTCCCACTGTGGTCGCCAATCTGTAGATGGGGAAAAACGATTTGCTGGTTTTTTAAGGAATTGAGGAGACGACCGTACGGATGAGACTCCTCGAACCGAGGAAAATGTTAAACCTCACACAGATGCACCGCTGCAAAGGGGGTGCTTTAGATTCGAGAGATCAATCTGTAGTACTCCGGCCTAAATCAAGACAATGACCATTCCAGAGTAAATTCGGTCACAAGAGAGGATGGGTTGATCTGTAAGAGGGAAGCTGGGAAATGTGTGGAATCAATGGTAATCAAAGATTATGGGTGTGTGAATTCTGAATATGATAAGCTCTGAATGATTGAAATCGCTCAATTGAGAGTAGTTGCTCAATTGATAAGTTGATGATCTCGTGTTGTCGATGAGACGTGAGATTGATGATGCTGATGATTCAATCATGATTCAGAGACTTATTTATATTGCTGGAAATTTAGACATCATGACCCCATGAAGTTTGACAGTTGATGGAATCAAGGAGTAGGAAAATGGAGATCGTGTTTGAAACCAGTTGCTCAACGTGTGGAGACTTGGTCGATTTTCCACCCACTACCCCGTGCATTCCTTCAAATGATTGCACGACTTGTTCACATTCCATCATGTGTTTGAACACACGTGTCGTAGACCTCCAGACCAAAACCCTAAGTGATATCCCCCCAAATTGACACGATTGACGTCTCGTGGTATGTTAGTCAATTGATGACTTCAAATTTAATCACATGATGGAATGTGAACAAATCGTGAACAAGAGAACCCAAAATACTCAATTAAATTAACACAAGAGAACCCATGATTAATTTAATCGAAAATGCTCAACATAAGTGAACTTATGGAGACTCAAAATACTTAATTAGATTAATCACAAGAGAAACCATAATTAATCTAATCGGAATACACAACCAAATTAACCACAAAAAGTAATCAATTTAATTGGTCATGCTCGACATAAGAAAACTTACGGAGCAACAACCAAATAACCACACGAGGATGATTAATTTAGTTGAACATGTTCGACATAAAATACCTCATGAAGCAACAAGAATAACTCAGTCGATTGTGCTCAACATAAGACACTTTATGGAAAACACAATATATGCACAAAAATTGTAGACTGGAGGTCGACCAAATACTGTGGAATAATGAAGGATGCATTCTATTCTCCATCACCATTTGCACAATGGCATACAATAGACATAATCCTTGTAAACAAAATATTTTAACCTATCTTCCATCAATAATTGACATAATAGGCTTAACTTTTGTATTTGTCAAAACTACATTCCTTCTTTTATCAACACATGCATATCGACATATAAAGGACTTAACTTTTGACAAGGTATGGGTCAATCAAAGTTCACGGACGCAAACACACGTATCCCATAACAAATTGCAATATATAAAACCATAAAGATTAATACTGCAAATATCATCTTCCAAATAATTTTAGAAACATGAAGATGAAAACGTTGGACATAGCTATGTGTAGTCACAATAATGGCTATTCCAAACTCTAGTTATTCTTCTAAAAAAACAAGAAAAAATAGAAGATTTACTAGACAAAAAGCATCAACAAGCTAAACAAAACCATGCCAAATACGAACACGAACTGAAGTCAAATAGACGATTTTGGATCCTCATGAGCTTTGAGATCTCTAAGCTTGTGATTGACAGCATCCACAACATCAACAGAGTGGATATCCTTATTGAGAAGTCCTTTAACATGAGTTTTCATGAGAACAAGGTCATAATTAACCTTTTTCAACTTAGTTCTTACCACATCAAGACACTTCATTGTATCAACAAGTTGCTGCTTTGCATCCTCAAAGTTTTTGAGAAAATTGAGAAGCACTTCAGCTGAAATCTCTTCAACCTCCTCAATATCTGAGTAGTAACCAGGAGATTGAGGAACAGATCATTCAACTTCGAAAAAAGTCCCCTTCTCTTTATCGAATTCGAAATATACCGCATCATCAACGAAGTCTTCAGGCAAATCCCAAGAGCAGGATGATGAAGCCATTGATGACAGAGAGCCTAGAGTGAGATAATTCAACACAATAGGGTAGGTATATAAACAAGTTTCGAGAGACTTAGGGTTTACAAATTTGGTTTGTGAGAGAATTCCAAAACCGTACGTATACCCATGAGAAGAGGGTCCACAAAGCTCCTTCCAAAAAGGTTGTTTTTGAAGCATCTTGTTGACAGACAACATCCAAACTTTTGTTTTTTAAAAAAACAATTTGAAGGTATAGAGCCAAAAACTAGAAGAAAAACAAATACTCAAATAAAGGTGTTACTTGATAATCCATCTAAGAACGATAAGAAATTAGATGGATAATCAGTGTCACTTTGGCAAAGAGTATACCTAAACATATCTCACTCAGCTAGGATTTTTGTAAGTGAGATTTCAACCTTGTGATTACTTAACACAAGTATGAGCTATTAGCTCATTAAATGAATTTTGTTTACGATCAAGTCTCTTTTTCCTTTCAAATCTAGGAAGGAAACCTATTTGATGTGACAAATTATCATAAAACTTACTGTCATCAAAATATGAGACATAGTTTGAGTCCTTAGCAGAGAATTTTTGCCTTGAGAGGGTAGACAACCTGTTGATGGTTTCTTCATAACCTTTAATTATTTCCTTTAGGTCATCTTTGACATCATCACTTTTCCTCCTTTCTTATGGAATTTTATTCTCACTTAAGGTAACATCACCTTTTCTGTTAACAGTAGGCAAGACTTGATCTTTCCTTAGACGATGTTTATTAAGACGTCTGTTCTGCTTTTGAGCATTTGAGGAACTCATTCAACTGACCTTCCTGGTAGTATACACATGGAAAGTACGAAAACCAATTGGTTTGTACATACGAATGTCAGTTACACCTTTGAGAATTAAGTCTAAGGTGTGTTAAAGTTGAACCACAGAGTTTTTATTCAACCTAGAGTTTCCCTTTTGTTTAACAGAACTCTTTGTCTCACAGAAGAGACATACTTTCTGATCACAAGAATGATTAGATAGTACAGTCTTAACAGTATCGTTAGGAGATTTCTTCCTTCCATGTGATGTAGAACATCCTTGATTGGAGGAGACAAAAACATCTTTTCTGAATGGAAGGGATTCCGATTTTACTTCTGGAGCTGGAACATTTTCAGTCATAGCAGAAGTACTTGATTTGTTGGACTGCATAGAGCATCCTTGAATAGAGAGTTTACTCAAGCGATGTTTAATTTCCAAAGCATCCTTTTTGAGGCTTGGCCCAAGAGATATACGTGAAGAATGATCTTCAGTATTTTTCTTTGAACTTGCAGTCCCTTACAACACCAAGGAGAACATCGACATGATGTTTTAACCGATTAAATCTATCATCTTGGATTCTAACAAGATTTAGAATCAAATCACTCTCTTCAGATGTTTCCCGTTCATTTAGAGAGATAGACTCTTTTGAAAGGTAATCAGAATAACACATGTCGGAGCCTGTTTGTCTAGTTTGAACACAGGGTTCATCTATATTTGAGATTGAAGAATCTTTCTCTTTAATAGAAATAGACGAGACAAAACTTTATTTCTGGTGACGCGTTTATCAGAGATAGTACTCTTGTCCACAGAGTCAGATCGCTACAAACATAGACTTGTAAGGTCTTGAACGTGTTAGCCTGCTCTGATACCAATTGAAAAAGTGGGGGTACACCAACCACACCCAATATTTTGCTTAACAATCTGTATGGACAAACTCCAATATACTTTCAAGAGAATCAACTAGACTCAATCTTAATAAAGTATATCAAAGAGTTATATCTCTCTTTCTTGATTCAATTCTTTCTCAAGCAAATAGAAATCTGCGAGTCTAATTGAATACAAGAGAAATCACTTGAACGGTACCAAAGACCAAAGTTCAAGTATCAATCAATTTCAATCAACAACCAAAGGTTGGATTTCCAATTGATTGATTCTAACACACAACCTGTGATATTTCAATTATATAACAAAATATAATGCGGAATAGAAATAACACAGACACCAGAATTTTTTTAACGACGAAACCGCAAATGCAGAAAACCCCCGGGACCTAGTCCATATTGAACACACACCGTATTAAGCCGCTACAGACACTAGCCTACTACAAACTAACTTCGGTCTGGACTGTAGTTGAACCCCAATCAATCTCACACTGATCCAAGATACATTATGCTCCTACGTCTCTGATCCCAGCAGGATACTACACACTTGATTCCTTTAGCTGATCTCACCCACAACTAAGAGTTGCTACGACCCAAATTCGAACACTTTAATAAACAAATCTGTATCATACAGAAAAGTCTACAAGAATAGATAGATCTGTCTCCCACAAAAATACCTACAAGTTTTTGTTCCGTCTTTTGATAAATCAAGGTGAACACGAACCAATTGATAAACCAGACTTATATTCCCTAAGAACAGCCTAGTATTATCAATCACCTCACAATAATCTTAATCGACGCGGTGAAAGAAGATATTGTGGAATCACAAACGTTGAGACGAAGATGTTTGTGATTACTTTTATATCTTGCCTATCGGAGATATAAATCTCAAGTCAATCGTTACGATTGTACTCAAAACGATAGAAGATGCAAGATCAAATCACACAACTACGAGAAAGTAGTATCGGTCTGGCTTCACAATCCCAATGAAGTCTTTAAGTCGTTAACCTGGTTTACAAGAAGAAACCTAAGGTTAAAGGAGAATCGACTCTAGCTAATACAACTAGTATCACACAAGAGGTGTGGGGATTAGGTTTTCCAGTTGCTAGAGTTCTCCATTATATAGTCTTTCAAATCAGGGTTTGCAATCAATGTGAGCTTGGTAACAAAGCATTCAATATTCACCGTTAGATGAAAACCTGATTTAGATTCAAGCTAATATCTTTCAACCGTTGGATCGAAAACTTAGCTTGTTACACACAAATGAAATGCACGATTTTAGGTTTGTGTAACCATACCCAAACATGTACATTTGTTGGTTCAACAATAATTAACCAAATGGTTAGTCATATGAGCACTTTCATATCAACCATATTCTTCTTCACCATAACTAGTTCAAATGACTCAAATGAACTAGTTAGAGAGTTGTTCAATTGCAAGGAAATCTTATGTAACTACACAAGACACAATCGAAGAAAAAACGATTTGATTCACTCGAATCGGTTCATGAACTTTATAGCCACTGTTTGTACCACCATAAAATGGTGTACGTACGGGACACACAAGCCCCTCGAAACCATAATTGGCTTATTAAAGAAGCCCAGCGGGGTTTATTAAGGAAACCCAGTGGTTTAGTAAAGAAACCATAATTGGCTTATTAAAGAATCCCAACTGGGTTTATTAAGGAAACCCAGTGGTTTAGTAAAGAAACCATAAATGGCTTATTAAAGAAGCCCAACTGGGTTTATTAAGGAAACCCAGTGGTTTAGTAAAGAAACCATAAATGGCTTATTAAAGAATCCCAACTGGGTTTATTAAGGAAACCCAGTGGTTTAGTAAAGAAGCCAAAAGTGGCTTATTAAGGAAGCCCAGCTGGGTTTATTGTAGAAACCCAGTTGTTTATAAAAGGAGACAAAAATAGCTTATTAAAGAAGCTCAACCGGACTTATTAAGGAATCCTGAACCCGTCGGGCTTATTATGGAATCTCAATTGGGTTTATTTTGTGGCCCAATGGTTTGTTATGGAAACCAGTTTGAGATTAGTTCAAATCTCAAAGAGATAAACATGGATCTTTTGAGATTTTCATAAATCTTGTGAGGATAGATACAATCAGGTGGTTGTTAAAGATAACCACAAATCTTATGAGATAAGGATGAATCCAGGTGGTTATAGAAGATAGCCACAAATCTTATGGGATAAAGATGAATCTAGGTGGTTATTTGGGATAACCACAAATCTTAACAGCTTGATTTGATTTCTGCCTATAAATAGAGGTTGAAAATCAACTCAAAGGACACAATCAGAATTACTTTTCTCTTCTAAAAAAAACCTGTCTAGAGCTCTCTCTGACATAAGCATCAGAGTGTCTTTGCAGGTACCCCCTCATTTTTCATCAACATCTCTAGAGAAATAAAGCAACGGTGCAGATTCGATCAACACACACAAATCTCGAAGATTGTTGGGGTGATTAATTTTGCTCCAACATATTTTGGCGCCGACTAAGGGGACCCAAACCCTTGATCGTGCTCCCCTTGCAAAAGAAGTTGTTTTTTCAAGCTTTTTCAGAAGAGAAGTTTTCTGTAACAGACATCAGACGTTGCTGAAAAATTGCTGCAACAGTTATCTGCCCAGAAACAGCAACAGTTAGCACTTTGTTACAGATCTGTTCAGAAACGGCAACAGTTAACTCTGTGTTACAGATCTGTTCAGAAACAGCAACAGTTAAATCTGTGTTACAGATCTGTTCAGAAACGGCAACAGTTAACACTGTGTTACAGATCTGTTCAGAAACGGCAACAGTTAAGTCTGTGATACAGATCTGTTCAGAAACAGCAACAGTTAGGTTCTTGTTACAGATCTGTCCAGAAGCTACAACAGTTAATTAAGCGTTGCAGAGAACATTGTAACAGAGACGCTTTTCTGTTGCAAAAGTCAGTGTTACGAAAGGTAACAAAACAAGAGAAGTTTCATGGAGTTTTCACAAGCAAATAAACATGAAGGGAACGGAAACGCACCTATCGAAAATCGTCCTACTCAAGGCGTCAGTTAAACGATATGGAGCGCTATCGTCCCACCCCTTCAAGATGGAAGGGAAACGTCAGTTTCATCAACAGCGTCGGGAGCTCGTTCTGCCAGATCCACTCCAACTTTCAGAGGAAACAATGCTTGGGAACGTAGAACATCTCCTCGTGCCAATAGTAAAAACATCAACTATCAGGGAGGGAATCAAAACCAACACCCGAGCATTCGGGAGCTTCGACAAAGGGATATTGCTAATAGGGGTGTGAGGAATCACCTACAAGTTGGGAAAGCTAGCAATATTCAAGCCGTGCAGGCTAACAATCCTCCAGCTACGCAAGCTAGCAACCTGCAGGTTGCGCAAGCTAACAACCCACGAGTGACCCCGATTGACTTGACGTTACGCGAGCGTTTTCAGGAGTTGGAAAGGGAGAACAAGCGGCTCAAAATTGCATTGGATAAAAGAAAAGAACTCGAAGGTGCAGCTACCCCGCACTACGAAAATGAAATGTCAAATCATCGTACTACACGAGAACGTGGCATCCCACACGGAAGGGACGAAGTCCTTGACGAGCAAAGGCCAGGTCGGAGTAATTCAAGAAGAGCTGAAGATGCTAGAGACGATCATCAAAGTCATGATCACCATAATGGTAGTTATTATGATCGTTATGTACCCGAAGATGATGACTACTATTTGATTGATCAAGACAGGCGAGCAAGGCCAAGTCATAAGAGACATGACGGGCATAGACACAGAGTTGGTCACGACGACAACGACTACTCAAAGAAAACTAGGCGTGAAAGAGATTATCGAGAAAGAAGAACTGAACTTGTCAGGAATGAGCGGATCCGTAGAGAAACTGACGGAGATTCACCACGAAGCAATCACCTCAGTAAAAAGAAAATCGACGAAATGATTGAAGAAGCGTTGTCACATAAACAGTCCAAGGATGAGAGACAACAAATCTTATCAATGAAGAGATCGATGGATTCACCGTTTACTAACAGGATAAAGCAGTTTCGACCACCTCTGAATTTCATCCTGCCTCAGTTTAAAGAATTCTTTGATGGGAGGAGTGGCGATCCAGTGGAACACGTCCAACATTTTCATGCTTCGATGAGTTATGGGGATTTAGTGATGAGTTACTTTGCAGATCCTTCCCAACAACTTTGACTGGTAAGGCTTTAACTTGGTTTTCACAACTAGAGCCAAATTCGATAGTAAACTTCGGAATGTTGTCGGATGCATTCTTTGAGCAGTACAAAATTAATCTCGGAAATAAGAAAGGAAGCAGCCATTTTTTCTTGTTACACAGAGAAGCCGGTGAAAGTCTTATTGATTTTACTAGGAGGTTTCGCCAGGAAGTTAGTGAAGTCGGAAAAGTAGATGCTGGACTCGTAATAGAGGCATACAAAAATGCGCTGGATTACGATGAGTTAGAAATTTACAATTCCGTAACAGTCCAACCAGTCGGAACTCTCAAAGAGTTATATGACAGGGCAGACAGGTATGGTGGAGCTGAGAAAGAAAAGAGGGCAAAGTTGTCACGTATGACAAAAGCTCCATGTGCCTAAGGACATGGCAAACAAAAACAACATTTAGAGAGTAGTTCGAAGAAGAAAAATCATGATGACCCCCGAAGTAGAGCTGGAGACGGAGAAGAATTAAGAAAAGCTCAGGGTAAGGTGAAAATTAGATTTCCCAGTCTAAATATCGGACTGGGGGAACTCTTCAAAAAGATCAAGGACTCTCTTCCAGTTCCAAAACCAATGTCAGAACAAATAAAGGATAAAAGAGATAAAAGTAAATATTATGCTCATCATCGAGATCACGGGCACAATACCGAGTCTTGTCGAACTCTGGCAACAGAAGTTCAGAAAATGATCGACGAAGGAAAGCTTCAACAGTATGTGAAGAAGAATCCATCACAAGTGAATACATTAGATCTCCGAGAAATCAGAGTGAGTCATGCAAGAGTCAATTCAACTTCAAGGAAGGCTCATGAGAATGCAACACGTCTGAAGCTGCGCCATATCCAGGATTGGCGGATTTCGAATAAGGTTGACTATGCTAATCTTATCGGTACGGAAACTCTAGAGAAAGGAAAGATAGAGATATGTTTTTCAGTTGCTGATCTTGCTGGAGTTTACCAACCACATAACGATGCAATTGTTATCTTAGCTCTCATTGGAATGTACAAGGTACGCCGAGTTCTAGTCGATACTGGAAGTTCAATTAGCGTCATATTCTACGGAGCATACACATCAATGAGCTTGAATGAAAGTCAAGTTGAAGCTGATGATAATCCCATTATCGGCTTTAGCGGAGAGATAATGACAACAATAGGAAGAGTAAGTTTGCCTATAACTGTGGGAGGAAAAACGGTTATGCAATACTTTTCATTGTTAGATTGTCGCGCACCTTACAATGCCATATTAGGACGTGACTGGATTCATGCAATGGGGGCGATAACTTCTACCATTCATCAGTGTTTGAAGTTCGTTACACCAGCAGGGGTCATGAAAGTCAGAAGTGATCGGGTGGCATCTCATAAATGCCATGAAAACGCAATGGAAGAGTACAAAAATTCTGAGCTAAAAGGCTCGGAAATACTCCATGCTGAAAAAAAGTTATAGCAATTACAGTGTTTCCCAACCTCTTATCAAGGAAGAGTGGAGGAAGGACCGCCAACTATTGAGGAGTTGGTGGAAGTTCAAATTGGAGATCAAAAGGAACACACAACCTTCATCGGCGCTGAACTGCCGTTAGGGGAAAGTGAAAGTTTGATTACCCTTTTGAAAGAAAATAAAGATGTGTTCGCTTGGAGTCTCAAAGACATGCAGGGCATTGATACATCCATCGCATGCCATCGATTGAATATTGATGAGGGTTTTAAACCAGTAAGGCAAAAACCACGGAAGATGGCTCCTGAACGAAAGGAAAAAGTAGGATAAGAGATTGAGAAAATGCTAGAGGCTAGGATCATCAAACCCGTCAGATATCCTAAATGGTTAGCAAATATTGTTGCAGTACCAAAAAATAATGGGAAAATCAGAGTATGCATTGATTTCACAAACTTGAATAAGGCATGTTCAAGTGATCCTTATCCAATGCTCAGGATTGTCGATCTAGTCGATTCCACCTCGGGATACGGAAGGTTGTCATTCATGGATGGTTTTTCTGGTTACAACCAAATACCATTATTTGGAGATGATCAAGAGCATACATCTTTTATAACAGACAAGGGGGTATACTGCTACCTTGTCATGCCATTTGGATTGAAGAACGCGGGAGCTACTTATCAACGTTTAGTAAACGAAATGTTTAAGGACATGATCGGGAAAACCGTTGAAGTTTACATCGACGACATGGTGGTCAAATCCAAGCAGAAGGAATCTCATCTTTCTGATCTGAAAAGAACCTTTGAACGACTGCGACAATATGGAATGAAGTTGAATCCTGCCAAATGTTCTTTCGGACTCACGTCCGGGAAGTTTCTTGGGTATATGATGACACAGAGAGGAATTGAAGCCAATCTAGAACAAATAAGAGCAATACAAGAGATGCCTTCACCTAGAAGTGTGAAAGAAGTACAAAGACTTACTGGGAGATTGGCCGCATTGAGCAGGTTTATTTCTCGAGCATCTGACAAATTCAGATCATTTTTTCAAATTCTAAGGAAGGCAGAGAAGTTTGGTTGTAGTGACGACTGTGAGCGTGCTCTAAACGAAATCAAAAGGTACTTGACCTCTCCTCCTGTACTTACAATCCCCAAGACGGGACAAACCATCTACATATATCTGGCTTCAAGTGAGTTTGATGTGAGTGCGGTTTTGTTTGTCCGAGAGCCTGACAAAAAGCCAGTATATTTCGTTAGCAAATCGTTAACAGACGCTGAGACCAGGTACTCAAAAATAGAAAAAATGGCACTAGCACTTATGCATGCAGCAAGACGCCTAAAGCCATATTTTGAAGGGCGACGAATCGTGGTATACACTGAGTATCCACTTAAGAAGGTATTGGGAAGAACTGATGATTCAAGTAGATTGGCCACATGGGCTACTTACCTTGGCGCATACACCATTGATTATGAACCAAGGACGGCAGAAAAAGGACATGCTTTAGCATCGTTAATGGCATATTTCCCAGTAGATGATATTGTCGTTTCTGAGTCTATTCTCTACGAGGAAATCCTGCATGAAACAAATAATGTGTCACCAATACCGTTGCCATGAGAACAAGTGAAAACAAGTAAAAAGTCTTCAAAGGAAATACATGTGCAAAAGAGTATTGAAGACTCGACATCGGTACCGGATAAAGACAGTGGGATATGGAAGATATACATTGATGGATCAGCAAACACCGACGGAGCTGGTGTTGGTTGCGTACTAATTTCCCCCGAAGGAGTACGAGTAGAAAAAGTTGTTCGACTAGGATTTACTGCTTAAATAATCAGGCCGAGTACGAGGATGCAATCTCAGGTCTAAAAACAACACTCCACTTGGGGGCGAGGAGAGTCATACTGACAACCGATTCAAGGTTAGTTGCCAACCAGTTCACTGGTGCATACAAAGCCAAGAATGAGAAGTTAGCCTCCTATTTAGAATATATTAGCGAGTTGGCAAAAGAATTTGAAGATTTCATCATCGAGCAAAAGCCAAGGCTTGAGAATAGGCATGCAGATGCCCTGGCGTACCTGTCAGCGGCAGTAGAGTCAGATTCAACACGGTATGTCATAGTTGATTTCCACGAATTTCCTAGCATTCATAACACTGTGGCGACTGCACATAGAATTTGTGCAAATGAAAACGAGGGTAGTTCATCTGAAGTCCAACAAGATCCTATGGATATTGATGATATGGACAATGGTCAATCCGAAGATTGGAGACAATCGTATGTTCGTTACCTACAAACAAAAGAGCTCCCACAAGATAAGTACCAAGCTGGGAAAATTATGAAGACTGCTTGAAGGTACGCTTTGATAGAGGATGAACTCTATAAAAAGCCAATCTCGATGGAACCATACCTGCGGTGTGTAACTCGTGATGAGGGGATGAAATTGTTAGCTGAGACGCATGAAGGTTGTTGTGGCAATCATTCTGGAGGCAGGAGTTTGGCACATAGGTTGCTTTCTCAAGGATACTTCTGGCCCTATATGCAGAACGATGCAAAGGAGTACACGAACAAATGCGTATCTTATCAGATGCATGGTCCTCTAATAAAGAGACCAGCAAATGAGCTGCATCCAGTTATGAGCACATGGCCATTCAGTAAATGGGGTTTGGATATTGTAGGTCCGTTCCCAGCTGCACCTGGGGGGGTCAAATATCTGTTGGTTGCTACTAATTATTTCACCAAGTGGATAGAAGCAGTGGCACTTGTAAAAATAGAGGCAGTGCATGTCCGCAGGTTCAATTGGGAAAACATTGTCTGCAGATTCGGCATACCAGCAACGATCGTTTCTGATAATGTGAAGCAATTCGACTCTGAAACAATCAAATCTTTGTGTGAAGGGTTACACATTAAACACAACTTTTCCACCCCATACTATGCGCAGAGAAATGGGCAGGCGGAGGCGACAAATAAGGTTATCCTAGATAATATGAAGAAAACCTTGGATAAATCTAAAAGGACGATGGACAGAATTTTTACCTGGAGTTCTGTGGGCATATAGAACGACGCCAAGACGGTCAACTGGATTTTCTCCATTTACTCTAGCATACGAGACAAAAGTTGTACTTCCCGTGGAGCTATTAGTACCAACTACAAAATCTCTGGCGGAGCGTTCGGGTTTGAACTCAGGGATTCTATCCAAAGACAGGGAGCTCCTTGACGAAGTAAGAGATGAAGCTTCACGAAGGCTAGCAATATATCAACAGTCAATGAAGCAGCAGTATAACAAGAAAGTACGCGAGCGATCATTCCTTCCCGGAGAACAAGTCCTGAGAAGAACCAGGCCAAAGTCATTGGATGCAAGTGGTGGAAAATTAGGAGAAAATTGGGAAGGACCTTACCTAGTGGAAAAGCTTGCTAGCTGTGGTGCCTACTGGTTAAGGAACATGAGTGGCAAGATGGAGCCCAAACCATGGAATTCCTTTAACCTGAAAAAATATTTTTATTAATCAGTGTAATGATAATTACTGTTCAATAAATACCACATTGCTCCATGGAGCTATTTCTGCAGTAAATGTCTTTGAAAAAAATGTACTTACCAATTAGCGGAGATGTTGGCAATCGAAACGCCGAGCTTTTGGAAGTACAACTGATAACCATGGTGTCCAGGACTTTGCAGTTGCAACAGGCGATGGAAGCGCCAAAACCTAGACAAGAACAGTGGACAATCAAAGTGCCCACTCCAGTATAGGAGCAACCTGTGTTCAATTGAAAGGTAAAATAAGACATCTTTTTATTGAAAAAGAAGCAAGGCGACAAGTACTCACGATGCGGCCATCAAGTTCCAACAAGCGTCTACTCTACAAAGAATGCAAGCTAAGAATAAAACGAATAACATCTCTACGGAAAGAAAAGGGAATACTGGCAGAAAAGGGAAAAATAAAGGAGCTCAGGATCATTCTTGTTTAGAGCTTATCTCCTCTGGCTCGTAGTCGTCATCCTCAGGATCGTAGTTGTACGCAAACTCAGCAGCTTCTTTGAGCTTCTCCTTGGTGATCCTTAGTTCCTCTTCGATACCGACACCATCTTTACTTTCCATCTCCAACTTCTCGTTCCTGGTATATTCCTCGAACAACCATTGTTCTTTCTGATACAACTCCAAGTTTCTGTCAACTAGTGTATCGCGAAGTTTTGTAATTCTAGCATTCTTTTCGGCTATTGTTGCACAAAGCCCTGCGATTCTAGCATCCTTTCCGGTTACCTCTTGCATGTGCAAAATCTGTGATCGGCGAAGGAGAGCTTGCATCTGAAATTCAAAGGAAAATGTTAAACATGGAATTAACAGTATGCATGCTTATTTAGTTGAAACTGAAACAAAGTGTTCGTTCACCTCAAAGCTACACTGCTTCACTTTGTCCAGAACGACGCAAGTATCATCGATCCAGTCAAACAAGCCCCTGTCGACGGGTAACATAGAAGTGTCGATCAACCCACGAGCTACAAAGGGATCTAAAATAGCAGAATCCTCATGAGTCATGGGATTGTCATTTCTCTTGATCGGAATCGGTATGAATATGTCAGCGTTAAAAGGGTATTTTTCCTCAGTTGCATTAATAGGAGGGTTTGCATTACAATGGTCATTTGACTGAGTTGCTGTGACTGAACCATTAGCCTTAATGGCACCATTCAAAGGATCATCAATGGTAGGATGGTTCAAAGACGTAGCTGTCATGGGTTGCTGAGTCATTTGATTTGCATCAAAGTGGTAATTGGAGTGAGTAGCTGGAGAGTATGAAGGAGAATCATGCTCCATCTCATCGTCATCACTTATCAAGATAGGGATATCTTTTGCATGACCGGCTGGCGCCATTGAAAACAATATTGAGCATGGTTTTTCCCCACAGGTCATCCTTGTTTTCGTCATACTACATATACATGCGAAGACATAAAACGAAAGTTAGTGGATATCATTTAAACTCCATTGCTGGAATGAAAATGTGCATTCAGTTAGAAATTGCTGGGAAGAATCAGCATACCTTGATGTTTCGAGAACACATCAACACTTGAATCTGGAAAAATAGAAGTTGGAATTAGTAAATCATGATCGCTAATGAAGAAATAAAATTATACACTGCAAGGAAAGATCTAAAAGCTTACTCTAAAAAACAGAGGACTCGTCAACGAACTCAGATGCTGGAATGGGAAGATACCAAGATAATATGCGGTTTATATACGGCAATTCCAAGAGACGTAAGAAAATTTAATTGCATTCAAAAGATCTAATGGAGATTCCAGAATATCAAAGCTGAAATTCGTTTACATCTAAAAAAGATACTTTCCGACAGATGCATCCTAGAAAATATTTTCTCTAACAGCATGGATACACTACGAGCCAAACAAAAAATGACAGCAAAGTTTAATAGCTACATTTATAGTCGGAAGCAATCATCCATGTTCTTGGATCGTTACGGCGTGATTCTCTGTCATCCAGGGGATGTCAAAGAAAATCCAAAGTTAAGGCTGCGAAAGATAGACATCAGGGATTCAAAAAGATATGGACATCATCTGATATATCATGATGCAGGATAAGTATATTTGGTGGAAATTCTGATATGAAACTCATTTGACGTGGACAGGGCGTAGAGGTTTTCTCACTTCAAAAAGACGTTGGAAATTGACACCTAGGCTTGGAAGTTGTTCACACTCGTGCAAGTATAAGGCTAAATGGGTTCATCCATAAGAAGGATCACGCGCGCTGGATAAACTCTTACCACATGTTGAGCATGCGTTTCCATGTGCGGAAGAGTGGGAGGATTTTTTCGTTATTTGATTTTGAGATAAATGATAGTACAAGAAAGTAATATTTCTCTTTTATGGAAATGGGATCCTACTGAAGTGGCTATGTAGTACCAACATGAGCACGTGTCAAAAAGAGAAGGGTCCATGACAATTAGCCCCATGCACATATTAGTCCCAAACGCACGGAAATTGCCAGGTAAAAATGGACTCAATTTTGCAGTAATCAACGACACATGCTTAGGGGCTTTCGAAGCTTTCCGGCGTTGTTTGTCTTCTGGCATAAAGGGAATTTCATTTTTCTTAACCCATCAACAAATTGAAGATTAAGAGGGGGCGATGTTGTACCATCATAAAATGGTGTACGTACGGGACACACAAACGCCTCGAAATCATAATTGGCTTATTAAAGAAGTCCAACGGGGTTTATTAAGGAAACCCAGTGGTTTAGTAAAGAAACCATAATTGGCTTATTAAAGAAGCCCAACTGGGTTTATTAAGGACACCCAGTGGTTTAGTAAAGAAACCAATAAATGGCTTATTAAAGAAGCCCAACTGGGTTTATTAAGGAAACCCAGTGGTTTAGTAAAGAAATCATAATTGGCTTATTAAAGAAGCCCAACTGGGTTTATTAAGGAAACCCAGTGGTTTAGTAAAGAAGCCAAAAATGGCTTATTAAGGAAGCCCAGCTGGGTTTATTGTAGAAGCCCAGCTGTTTATAAAAGGAGACAAAAATAGCTTATTAAAGAAGCCCAACCGGACTTATTAAGGAATCCTGAACCCTCCGGGATTATTATGGAAGCCCAATTGGGTTTATTTTGTGGCCCAATGGTTTGTTATGGAAACCAGTTTGAGATTAGTTCAAATCTCAAAGAGATAAACATGGATCTTTTGAGATTTGCATAAATCTTGTGAGGATAGATACAAATCCAGGTGGTTGTTAAAGATAACCACAAATCTTATGAGATAAGGATGAATCCAGGTGGTTATAGAAGATAACCACAAATCTTATGGGATAAGGATGAATCTAGGTGGTTATTTGGGATAACCACAAATCTTAACAGTTTGATTTGATTTCTGCCTATAAATAGAGGTTGAAAATCAACTCAAAGGACACAATCAGAATTACTTTTCTCTTCTAAAAAAACCTGTCTAGAGCTCTCTCTGACTTAAACATCAGAGTGTCTTTGCAGGTACCCCCTCATTTTTCATCAACATCTCTGGAGAAATAAAGCGACGGTGGAGATTTGATCAACACACACAAATCTCGAAGATTGTTGGGGTGATTAATTTTGCTCCAACAGCCACGGTTTGCATTTAGCATTCCTTAGTTAATATAAATAAGTTCACAAACAATCGTCTTTAGATATAACTAACTTAAGTTCGCAGACTTAGTTCGCGGACTTAAGTTCCCGATGGAGTTATCAAACTCCAGAAGATATTCTCGGGTCGAGAACTTCCGCTAGTTCGCGGACTGAGTTCACGACTCTTGTTCCGGTTCTCTTGATCAACAAAGTTCGCAAATTTCGGTTCAAGGAAAAAGGACTTATACATATATGTGTTGCCACACAATGCTTATATCCAACATTGGTTATATAATCTAAGCTCCCATTTCAATCATTGAAACATTCTTAGAGGACGTTATATAGTAGTTATTCACAATTCATTTTTCGTCAAAGCAATTTTCAAAGTGATTGAAGCATATCATGACTTTCGTCACTAGGTAAAGATGAACTTGGCCAAAGCGAAAGCTTACCTACACAGATTTCGAGAAATAGATAGGCGAGATAATCTCGTCTCGAAATAGCAAATGTGTATAATCAAAGTATATATATCAAAGCGACTTTTGTCTCATGATAGGAGATAGAGTAGATAGACTTTTGAGTGATAGATAAGTTCAAGTCTCCACATACCTTTTAGTCGATGAAGTTCCACCAGTTCCTTGAGTAGTCCTTCGTCTTGTATGATGATTTCCATGGGGTCCTTGAGCTCAACTACACTTTCTATCCTAGTCCGAGACTTAGCTATAGTAGACTAGAAATCAAGACTTATAGCTTTGATCACTAACATTGACAAATATGCTTGAGATAGCAACGCATGCGAGTTCGACCGAGCAACGCTCTAACAATTTGCTCTGTAAAATAAAGAAGGAATCATAATACAATTATATATACATATATTTTTTTTTTTCAAATTTATCATTCACTTTCATGTACATTTAGAGATCTGTTTTGGTTCGACAAAGAAAAACCCTGAGTGCTTCCATTCAAAAATTTACTTTTTGTTGAATTGTTATCATATAATCATAACCCTAAATTGAAAATCAGTTTCATATGCAATATAAATCTTAAATTTTCTTATTTATTTATGTGTAAACCCTAAAGTAAATCCTTAGTTCAAGTTTTGTACCGAAGAACAATAAATTTGATGGATGTTAATGATGAAAACCTGACTGAGATTTGCGCAATTGATTTACTAAGGGATAATTAAGAAGCAGTAATGATAATGAATAAGAACATCGATCGAAAAAAAAAAATATTGTGATAAAAGTAAGAGTAGAGGTAGAGGCATAAATATTGATGGTTCTCGGTGGAGAATGGTGGTGGAGATCGTCCATGTATCTGTAACAGAAGAAAGAAAAAGGTCAAGGCCAAAATTTTTGCTTTTCTAACAATTTCACTTTTTAGTCAATTGTATTTGGCTTAAGTCTACAAAAAAGGTGGCCCTTCGTCTAACAGTTTATGGCCCTGTGTACGTGAGGGGTCATGCTTAAGGTTAAAACCATCATATTCTTTGCTTTAAAGTGGTTATTGGCTGTAAAAAGTTATTGGTTGTAAAGTTTCACCTATTAAGGGAGGAGGGGACTTTCTTAAACCCAAGTTTACAGCCCTTACTACTGAGTTCATATTCTTTTGGGTTTGGCATTCTATTTTACCTTCTTCTTATGAAGGTGATATTAGGATGACTAAAAATGGACACATTCATTGAAACTTTGTATGGAATTTGTGCACTACATTTGTAGCGTCTTCTTCATTAGCACCTGGAACATTTGGACCAAGATTCATTCCCTGTTTTCTAGTCTTAATTTTTTTTTCTTAACTATGAAGTTATGGCATAGTCAAAGGCATAGAAGATTTGATCACACGCTTTTGGCTTAATGAACAATTGACCTTGAAATGTCTCGAGGCTTCTTAGAGCTTCTCCAATGGTTGTTGCATGTATTTCCTATGTGGCAACACAAACAAGACATCTTTATTCCAAGTTTTCTTTAAGTTTAGGTGAAAAAAGTTATTCATCTCCAATGGTGTCGTCTGTGATCATTTTCTTATTAAATGTAAATTTTATGTTTAGTAATTTTAAGATTTTATTAGATCTAAAAATAATTATTCATTATATTAGAATTAATTTTAATAAATGAAATATGTTCTTAATTAAAAAAAGATGACTAGGATGATAGACAATTTCAAGATATTTTATTTTTTTTGTTTGAAGCGAATTTCTTCTGTTTTTCAATTGTACCGTGGTTGCCGAAATTTAAAGGTATGATCAATGGGCTCATAAAGAAAATAATCTACCGGAGCTAGAGACTTGGTAGGATTATAATTTTATTGGCATGTTTTGTTGCCCCGAAATAATCATTTTATATATGTCGTTGATATGTTTGATTTTTTGAATTCACCGAAGGATCCGCTTAAACAAAAGTAAAAAAGGAAGATTTTAATAAGTCTTTTGTTGATTAAGCCGCAACAAGCTTGACAGAATATTTGTCTCAAGACTCAATTTCACACGTCTTCGAAGTTTCAAACTCTACAGTATTTTGACTTTACTTGCACAAAAAACATACCCTCAATAAATAAATAAAAACCCATTTTAAATGTAAAAAGAAAAGAAAAGAAACAAACAATAAAAAAAAAACACCTCCCCAACATCCAACAAACAACTGGATCTTCAAATTCAAGTTCAGGGTTCTTCTCCTCTCTCTCTCTCTCTATATATATATACGTTCTTCTTTACACAGTGAATATTGATTTAGAAGAAAAAAGAAAGAAAATATGAGTCAAGAATCGTTTATATATAGTTTTGTCGCGAGAGGAACAATGATATTAGCTGAATATACAGAGTTTACTGGTAATTTTCCAGCGATTGCAACTCAATGTCTTCAAAAACTTCCTTCTACTAATAACAAGTTCACCTACAACTGTGATCATCATACTTTTAATTTCCTTGTTGAAGATGGATATGGTAAACTTCTTTACTCAATACTTTTGATTTCCTTGTTTTATTTCTCTCTTTTAGGGTTCTTATGCTGTTATATTGCTTTGTTGAGCAAAGTTAGATTTTGATTATGATATAGTATAGCAGTAGTGTTCGTTAGAGCTAAGATTTGGTTTTGGCTGGGTTGGGTTGGGTGACCAATTAGTGTAATCTAAGGATTCGGATTCAGATTAATTTGTGGAAGAGTTAGGAACTTGTTAGACCTTGGTTAAAATGTCTGAACCATGAATTTTGATCTCCATATAAAAGTTCTTGAAATCTTCTCAGGAGAACATTTGAATTGAAGGGACAAAACTGAAGAAGATATTGCTAAATCAAACTATCCTAGCTAGGTCATATTAGGTGAAAGTTGAATCTCAATGCTGGGATAGGTTCCCAATTTGTCCCGGAAAAGAATGTGACATTAGATTGTCATTCGTTGTATTTCAACACAATAGGAAGCTAACTGTGACATGCTATTTGAGTCCGAAGTAATCTCACGAGTTGCTTCTCAAAAAAATTTGAGGGAGCAGCAAGTTGTTTTTTTCTGTTCAAATCAGAAGAATTTTCTATATTACTCTTTAGATCATGTGTCACCAGTTTGGTTAATACCTGTTCAGATTATCTTATGAATATTGTAGTCCCATATAGGATTCTTTGGTTCTTTTATGTAGGACCACTTTGTGTGTGGATGTGAAAGATACTTGCATAAGCTTTGAGCTAGGAAGCTGATACCACCCCATGTCACGTTTATACTATATTCGGTCTTCTAAGTGATAATTAGTTTCTTATTGATGTGTTAAACTAATTTAGGCAGTCTTAACAGTTTGTTGTGTGTCACCTTTCTCTGCTTCATTTCACGTTTTCGTTGTGTGTAGCATACTGTGTTGTTGCCAAAGAGACGGTTGGGAAGCATGTATCTATAGCTTTTTTGGAACGTGTGAGAGCAGATTTCAAGAAGAGATATGGAGGTGGTAAAGCTGATACTGCCATTGCTAAAAGTCTTAACAAGGAGTTTGGGTAATTATTTTCTACTAATGTTCAGTTTTATTAGAAAAGATAGTCATATACCTTTCTTTCTAGTAGCTAAAACAGATCAAGTTTTCCTTAGCTAAGTTTGTGTCAATAAACTGCAGTCCTGCTATGAAGGAACACATGTGTTACATCATTGAACATGCTGATGAGATTGGAAAGCTATCAAAAGTGCAGGCACAAGTTTCAGAAGTTAAAAGTATTATGATTGAGAATATAGACAAGGTTTGTATCCTTTTTGTATTTCTCACTCAACTAGTCTGTCACCAGTTATCTAGGGTCTGCTTTGTTCTGGTAATTGCATACAGCTTCTTGGAGTTTTCAGGGGGTTGACCTGTCTCAAATATTCATTCCGTCTTTGTGCTTAATCCCAGCACATTGCTTATCGAATCACCCATATGCTCTGTGCCAGGCTTCTCTTTATTAACCTGGTGATGTCCAAGAAAGCATAATTTTCTTTTTAGTCAATCTTATGTGACCCACAATTTCAATTTTCTCATTTCTGTATAGGTGACTATAGTTTCACCTGAAAATGATCAGATCCTGACTAAAATAGAAAACCAATATCATGTTTCTGTTGAGTAATTGAAATTTTTTTCGACAAATATAGGTTGTATATCCAAGAAACAGATTTGCCACATCAGTCATAGTACACTAATATATGCTTTGTTTGAGATTTGAGATATTAAGATCAAATACATCCTTTTTAAGCATTCTTGCTTAAGGATTTTCTGTTGATAAAAACTTACTCATGTCACTGTTACACTTTCCCACGCAAGATGCTTTCCGAACACACTACACTTTTCATCTAATATGATTACTTATTGCCGCATCTTTCAACCATGAAGTAAATTCATAAGCCTGATGGGTTATTGTCGCTGGTCTATCTCTTAAGCTATTCATAGGGATATATTTTATTGTCTAGATTTCTTAACATTTTAAATAAAGCAATATGTTGCCCACATGCTAATTTGTTAGAGCAGTGTATAACTATTAACAATGAGAATTGTCTTTCAGGTTGTTGATAGAGGGGAGAAAATAGACATTCTGTCCGAGAAGGCTGCAGACCTGAACTCAAATGTTCGCATCGTAACATGGACACTGAATTCAATTCTGCTTTAGTAGATAACTCTGCTACCACCTTCTGAACATTTGTACTAAATGATATTTTCAGGCACAAGAGTACAAGAAAAAGGGAACACAATTGAGGCGAAAGCTGTGGTATCAAAATATGAAAATCAAGCTGGTTGTTCTTGCGGTTCTCTTGATTCTGGTGTTGATAATATGGCTTTCTATTTGTAAAGGCTTTGACTGCACGAATTAGCACATATCAAGAGTACAATTCAATCACTCAAGCGGTAACAGAAGTTAATCATGAAACAATAAGATATAAGGGAAGAAGATTCAGAAATAGACTGCTATAAGAGCCTTCCATAACTACGTCAAGACGGTATCAAACATCATCATAGAAAATAGTTGAGCTGTAAAAAGGAATATATAAATATATTTGTGGTCTTCCCTTTTATTTTCTTATTTTTAGAACAAAGTAATAATGTGTAACTGATCAGTTAGATTGTTTGTGGTTCCTTATTTGGTGATTCACTTCTATTTTTAGTACGATTGCGAACCAAGTTGAGACCTTGTATGGGCTTAACCGGGTTCCTAGTTGAGGGGATCAAAACGGACTCGGTCAAAATTAAGGTAGAAATGCAAATGCTAGCCTTTTTTCCCTGGCAATTTTAAGGGCTGCTGAAAATAATTACTAGCAATAGAACAAATTAAGATCACTAAAAAGTATAGTCCAAAAACCCTTGTCCATCGTTTTTCATAATGATTAAGCTGTCCTTGGTTAATTAGTGTTAGTTGTTGGGATTTATTGGATCACACCCGAATTAGTTCTAGAACTTTGAATCAGGAGAATTTTTTTGAGGGGGGCGAATTTGGATGGAGCCGTGAGGGACAAATAGAATTAAGTCATGTGTCATCGTAGTTAACTGTTTCTAAACTAACAAAAGTTCGGGTTATGCAGAATATAAGGGTATTTCTGTCTGTAATTAAAAAGCATCGATCATGGCAATTCTGGGTTCTTGAAAATTAAAGTTATGATGCACTGCAGATCAAGTACAGTACCAAAATTGAAACCATTAATCCTGAGAACTTTAATTTTTCATTCACCCATTTCAAAAAGAGGCAAAACAAAGAGGATTCATTTGAAAATTATATACAAGTTAGGACATCTTTTTGGGGTTTCATTTATCTCGATGCTGATAGTGATAGATACTAAGATTTTTGAGATCAAATAATTTAGATCAATATAAACCTAAGAAAGAAAGGATGCCCACTATTGGTGTTATTGTGATTTAAGATTACTACTGATCCATGTTCTTCTTGTTCTTCTAATGAGTAATGATACTGTTAGGGATGGAGGAAAATTTTGTGTGTGAGAGGAAGAGATGATTGAAGCTTTCTCCAACCAAAACAAAATCGACCAAAGCCGATATATAAAATCACTTGATCCAATGATTCATATATTTCCTGTAAGATATGGGGAGACGAAAAATAATAAGACACACAGAACACCGAAAACGCCCTTTTCCATACGTAGTAATCGGAATTTTTGTTGGTTTAAAACAGTTAGCTACACAGATACATGACGCCATTCTATTTGTCCCTCACGCCCCAACCATATTTTCCCCCATCAAAAATTCTCTTTTGAATCACACCCAAATAAAGATAATAATGCGGGAAACAAATGAAATTTGGGTTTAATTTTTCTTAACACCTACCTGGAAGCCACAAAGACTATAGACCCCTTTTTTCTAATTCCATCCTCTGTCAAAGAGCCAAGTAGATATCTTCTTTAAACGATCCACTTTTGCTTGACTTGGGGCCGAAATTCGAAGTGAAAATGTTGATTTTCCCGTTTCTAGTCGTCATGGGAAAGAAAGGAAGAAAGAAGAAAGAAGAAAGAGATTATTCCCCTAGAGCGTGTCCAGTACCGAGACCCCGTTAGTCGCGGCGAGCGAAAGTGGGTAGCCCCTTCCAATCTTGCTAACCTTTCGACTTGGGACAGTTCAATGCATATTGGGGATTCGTTTTTTTCAATGAAGGTCGAGGAGCATCAAGGGTTCGGCTTCATTCTCTTCCATTTCTCTTCCAATGTTAGGCGCAAAGAACAGTTCAAGTATGAAGAAGAACAAAGAAGTTGATAGGAGCCATTGAAGGACCAAGGCATAAAGGAAGGAAAAGTAAACAAGAAGGTGATCCACGTGAGATGAGTAAGACGGTGGGGGCAAGCGTTCTTCGCAAGTTGGTTAGAGCAAAGTGAACATATAGGAGTGACTTAAGGTGCCATTGCTCTTCATAAGCTCAAACTTAGTCTCAAGCTTTATTGATTTTTTACAATCTCATTTGCTAACTGTAAAAGCTATCCCTGTCTTTACCTCTCCTCATTCACAACCAATAAACTTAGCTCCTACCACGTCTTTGAGACTTAGTAAACCAATGCCTTACAAAAGTGGGTCAATATATCTACTGGTCTTTTTACTACGCACCACAAAGAACTCTAAAAGGGACGCCCTTAAATCATACTATTTGTATTAAGAAAAAAACTCAAATACCAGTTTTGTATGTGATCCTTAGAAAAACACTCGTTTTTTGAATGTATTTAAAGAGAGCTCAAC
Organism: Papaver somniferum; assembly: GCF_003573695.1. Taxonomy (NCBI): domain Eukaryota; kingdom Viridiplantae; phylum Streptophyta; class Magnoliopsida; order Ranunculales; family Papaveraceae; genus Papaver; species Papaver somniferum. The sequence goes on along the minus strand of NC_039360.1, from coordinate 140,218,834 downwards.
AGCCCTAGCTAAAGCAAACACACGAGAAGAAACAAAAAGAGAAGACATCGAGAAAATGTGTTGCGGTTATTGTTTAAGTTATTTTAATTTATTTGAATTTCGTTTATGTTATGTCAGATCAACAAGTTTAGAGAATAATTAGGTGTTTACTTTTTCAACTGTGAACGTGTTTAGTTTAGTTAAGAGTCTAAGTAATTTTAGTTGGTTTTGAATTCCTAGTTTGTAGCATCTAGAGGGTTAGTCATATCTTTTGTAATCTATTTAAAATTTTAGAATGAATGGAAAAAGACATCGATTGAATTAAGTTATTGAAAGGGATTACACTGTACGTTATCTTGGACGGAAGGACCGTCAGTAATCCGGAGGTTAAAGCTCCTCAATTAGCTTGGACGTTGGGTTCGTCTGTAAACCTATCTATCTACTCTTCTTCACATCAACTTTCATATCATAACTATTATTTTCCATCTTAAACTATCATCAGTTTATCCCCCATATCATCTACTTTGTCTTCCCTAGTGTGATCGTAACAAGTGGTATTTCCAGAGAAAGGTTTCGGCTTTCGCAAATCACAATCATTGCTTCCAAAAAGACCTATCATAGTACCATATTTCCACCAGTTTGGCGCAAAAATCAGAACATGGACTAGAGAATTAAAAACTTGGAAAAACTTCAGAAGACCTACACAAAACTATGACTTCTATGGTTGGCGGTCAAAAAGAGATTGTTGAAAACCTAACTGATCTTTTCGAAAAGCTTGCTGCAATGCTGGAATTGAAGAAAAACTCTCCTGAAGATGATGGAAAACAAACTAATGAAAAGGGAGGTACTTTTTCAGACTCTTCTTCAAAACCAAAAGGTAATGTTAAGTTAGTTTTCCCAAGTTTCAAAGGTTATGATGATCCCACTAGTTGGTTATGTAGAGATGAACAATACTTTTTTCTCCATGAAATTCCTGAAAGTGAACGATTTTCTTATGCTTCTTATCATCTTGATGATGATGCACATATATGGTACCAAATATTAAAGCAAGAGCTGATTTACGTCACCTGGGAAGATTTCAAATCAGCGCTCCAAACCCGTTATGGTCCAAATAACTATCTCGATTTCTTCGGAGAACTTACTAAGTTGTAGCAAAATGGAAGTGTTGAAGACTACCAAAATCAGTTTGAAAAGTTAGTGGTAAAGTTTGGTCCAATACCGCAAACTAGACAAGTAAGTTTGTTTGTTAGCGGGTTGCGAGAATCCATTCGAACTGATGTGCAGGTAAATAAACCAGCAACACTGTCAGAAGAAATTGGGTTGGCACGTCTATATGAGGCTCGTGATAAGTCACAAGTGTTTGCTTTTACTCCAACAATAACTCAAGGAAAGATTCCAATAAGGCAGTTAACTACTATGCAGTTACTAGAACGCAAGAAGCAAGGACTTTGCTTCCATTGTGATGATATGTTCAAGCCGGGACACCACTGCAAGAAATTTTTTATGATTACTCCGGTCATTCAAGAGCTTCATGGAGATCATGTCATGGAGACTGACAGTCCATAGCCTTGAGAACAAGGCTTAAGTTAAGGAGGAAGGACTTGTTACGATTAGTTGTTTTAATTTATTTGAATTTCGTTTATGTTATGTTAGGTCAACAAGTTTAGAGAATACTTAGGTGTTTACTTGTTCAACTGTGAACATGTTTAGTTTAGTTAAGAGTCCAAGTAGTTTTGGTTGGTTTTGAATTCCTAATTTGTAGCATCTAGAGGGTTAGTGGGATAGTGCCATATCTTTTGTAATCTATTTAAGATTTGAGAATAAATGGAAAAAGGTATCGATTGAATTAAGTTATTGAAAGGGATTACACTGTGTGTTATCTTGGACGGAAGGATCGTCGGTAATCCGGAGGTTAAAGCTCCTCAGTTAGCTTGGACGTTGGGTTCGTCTATAAACCTATCTATCTTCACTTATTCACCATCAACTTTCATATCATAACTATTATTTTCCATCTTAAACTATAATTTGTTTATCCCCATATCATCTACTTTGTCTTCCCTAGTGTGATTGTAACAGAATGCAACTCGATGTACCTGAGAAAAAAATCGTCAAATGTAACTTGCGAACCAAAACAAGAGCGCTATACCTTAGAAACAAATTATCAATGTAACTTGCGAACCAAAACATGAGCGCTAGCTACGATTAAGCAGGACTTTCATCTACCTCTTCTATGATTAACCCTTTATGATTTTTTTTCCGCATCACTAAACATTTCTTGACGATTTGCTTTCGACGAGGGGAAACTTAACCCTCAGATGGAACCTACTCCATTTTTAAATCTCCCCCCTCTTTAAGGCAAGCAAGCTTAATTAAAATCCTTACTCTTTTTTTGGTTCACCAAACTGAAAATGGTTAACCAAACGGATTTTGGTAAACCAGACGGATTAGGGACTAAAATGTTAAACAAAATAGGGATTGTTTAGTTAAAAAATATAAATAAGGACTGAAATGCTTAATAAAATAAGGACTTAAAAATAATAATATATGAAATCGTTTATTTACAGAAATGTCATTTTTATAAAAATAAAGATAAATATTTTGAAACTTCGTATCTTCCAAATGGCACGTCGTATTTTTGTGAATTTTATATATTTGGAAAACTCTTTCAATCACCTACTCAACGAGTGTAAACAACCATATCAAATTTTTACTTTTTAATATATTTATAGTTCTCCGAAAAAATAACTATAATTTAAAGGTAAATTGAAAGAGCTTATGTACTTTTTATATGTTCCTATATAATGCTCAAATACTTCACTCGATATACTATAAAATTACTTAGAAGAATCTGTAGATTTTAGTTTCGATACGAAAGATTACCTTCGTTTCATTAAAAGTGATATTTTAATATTTTTTTCTTTCCATTTTTACCTAATATTAGGCTAAATTGAAAATTAAAATGAAGGTACCACATTTTAGAAATGGAATGAAAAATTAATGTTGCCGATGTGCATCGCATGTGCTCAGTACTTGTGTATTTAGTGCCACTAACGTCCCATAATTGGTAGATAATGGAGTATGATATCTACTGATTATACACTTCTGTTCCAAAACAGAAGCACAATCGGTAGTTCGATAATATCTATTATTGCCGATTATGAAAAATGCTCCAAATTGATTTTTTTCTCCAGTTTCAAATTTGTCTATTTTTCTAATCGGTAGTATTAGAGCACTGCTCGGTCGAACTCGCAAGCGTTGGTATCTCAAGCTTGTTTTTCAAGTTTAGTTGATCAAAACTATATACTTGATTTCTAGTAGCTATATCTCGGATTAGGATGTAATGTGTAGTTGAGCTTTAGACTTCACGACGTTCACCAATTGAAGAAGAAGATCTACCGAGGAGCTTGGAGGAACTTCATCAACAAAAGGTATGTGGAGACTAAAACTTATCTATCACTTAGAAGTATATTCTATCCTATATTCTAATGAGGCTAAGTCGTATAGCTATATAGACTTTTACATTATACACATTTGATATTTCGAGCTGATTTTATCTCGCTTATCTATATCTCGAAATATGTGTTGCAAGCTTTTTGCTTTAGTTATGTTCATCATATTCTTGACGAGTTTAGTTGGAAACAATTTATTTGTTGGAAACTAAATATTAAGTCAAAAGATGATCATGTGAAAATTACCTTCAAAATCTTATATGATTTGTGTGAGACGGTCATTTGATATTAGCTTGGGAAGTTTCGTACTGATCATTCGATCACTTGAAAAGTACTTGAAGCTAATGGTACTGTGAGACTACCATTTTCGTCTTACAAGGATGTTTGAATGATTGAAATGGGAGTTTAGAACAATTACCCATGTCTGGATACAACACGGTATGCATACGTAGTATGCGAACAATATTGTGATGATTCAGGTACGGAACTCTTGTTTGTGTACCTAGTATGCGAACGAATTTACCTGAGAAGGTCCAGAACTCTTGTTTGCGTACCTAGTATGCAAACGAGTTTACCTGAGTTGGGTCTGGAACAGTTGTTCGCGAACTGGGTTTGTGAACGGCTTGACTAGGCCAAGGTCTGTAGCTGCTGTTAACGTACCTGGTTTGCGAACGCAGTTGTTAAGTTCTAAAAATGGTTATGTACGATTTTCATACTCATGAACTAAAACATTTATGATTTAAATAATGCAATCTTTGCAAACCGTGGCTTGATGTTCATGAATTGATTCTTGTATAAGTACAACTTGTACGATTACGAATCAAACCAAGTTCGATTCAGTTTGTTCATATATATTTCTATGAGATAGTGAACAATTGAAAAAATCTATTTGAAACACAATTAAACTCATTTGATTATCTTTCATGATTGATTGATCTTCATATTTGATCCAGAAGTGTTAGATGAATACGGCTAAGACAAAAATGTTCATATGGCTAACTCCGGTTAACTGTTATTGAGCCAACTCAATATACACGTTTAGGTACGGTAAACCATATCTAAATATAAGTATATTTCATTTGTGTGTAACAAGCTAAGACCATATAACGGTGGAGATTGATTGCTTTATTTCTAAGCATACTTAGCTTGAATCTTAAATCAGGAATTCATCTAACGATGAATATTGAATGCTTTGTTACTAAGTTACCTTAAATTTGATTGAAAGCAACCCTGATTTGAAAGCCTATATAAGGGAGAACTCTAGCAATTGGAAAACCTAATCCCGACACTTTCCTATGTCCTAGTTGCGTACTAGAGTCGATTCTCCTTTAACCGAGGTTTTTCCACAACCATTATTAGGTTAACGACTTGAAGACTTCATTTGGGATTTGTGAAGCCAGATCCAACTATTTTCTATGTAGTTGCGTATTCTGATCTTGCTTGTTCTATCGTATTGAGTTTTATCTTCTCTAAGATTTACTCGAGATTTATCTCCGACAGGTAAGATATAAAAAGTAATCACAACTGTTCTTCATCTCAGACTCTTGTGATTCTGCAATAACTTTTCATGTTAATCAGTTGAGGTATTTTGAGGTGAATAATATTTCTAGGATACTCTTCGAGAGTATAAGACTGAATTATTAGTTGGTTCCTGTTCACCTTGATCTTTGTATCAAAAGACGAAACAAAAATCGAATAAAGAATAGACATAACTGTGGGAGACAGATTTGTTTGTAAGTCTTCGACTTTGGGTCGTAGAAACTCTTAGTTGTGAGTGAGATCAGCTAAGGGAATGAAGTGTGCATAATTCGTCGTGGTTCTAGAGGCGTAAGGAACGCGACTGTACCTTAATGGCTGTGAGACTTGGTTAGGGGTCAACTGCATTCAAATCCGAAGTTAACTTGTAGTAGGCTAGAGTCTGTAGAGGCTTAATACAGTGTGGTGTCTAAATCTGGACTAGGTCCCCGGGTTTTTCTGCATTTGCGGTTTCCTCGTTAAAATTTTTTCTGGTATCTGTGTTATTTCTTTTCCCCATTATATTTATTTATATAATTGATATATCACAGGTTGTGTGTAGTTCAATCAATTGATAAATTCGACCTTGATTGTTGGATAAAACTTGATTGACACTTGGGCATTGGTCTTTGGTACCGTCCAAGTTATTTCTCACATCAACCAGGCTGGCGGATTTCCATCTGTTTGATTTGTAGATTGTATTGAGAAAGAGATAAAAACTCTTTGATATAATTCTTGATTGAGTCTCGATTTTAAGTTGGTGCTCTCGGAATTAAATTGAAGTTTAGTCCATGCAGATTTCCGAACAAATTATTGGGTATGGTTGTTATACCCCCGCTTTTTCAATTGGTATTAGAGCAGGCAAACACGTTAAGACCTAATAAGTATGTGTTTTAAGCAATCTGATTTTAATGGATGAGTCTATCTCTAATAACGTACCAGTTCAGAAATTACCAGATGCTTTTCAAATATTAAATTCACTTGAGAGAACTGTCACATCTAGGTCAATATCTTAACATCCTCGTGATGTAGAAACTGTTGATAACTGGGAAAGATGCCAAGAAGAACAGTTGGATGAACTTTCTGACGAAGGTGACTCAGATATTGATAGAGACGTTGATGAGAAAATCTCAGTGTATGTTAAGTTGTTGAAACCGGTGGAAAAGTTGACGACTACTTCTGTCACTCCTTTTCTAACTCATATCTGTTGAGAAAATAAGAAATTGAGAAGAATTTACTTAGGTCTTTATTCTTGGAATAACATTAACGATTCGATTCTCAAAGATCGTGAGAATGACCTAAGTAAAAAATCACTTGAATGTGATAATACTCGTAGAGATTTATTTAAGTTGGAAGAAAGACTTGCATCAACTGAAACAAGGATTAACTCCTATCAAACTGGATTTGATGACAGAGAAAGTGCTTATCTCGCTCGAGAAAAACGCCTTGAGGGTGATTTAACTGCTGCACTTGATAATATCAAGATATTGAAAGACGACTTTAAAAATTTCAATACTAGTTCAAGCAAATTAACCACAATGCTAGGAGCAAGTAAAAATCATCGTGATACACGAGGATTGGGCTATAAGGGAATAGATGCTCCAAGTATTAGCAAATAGGTAAAATTTGTCAAGGCTAGCGGTTCATCTGAACAAAAAATTTCTACTGATGGCAAAAGTGAAATACCTTCACCAGCAGTTAAGGTTCGAAAGTGCAAAGTATATCAACCTCCAAAACCAGCACACATGAATCTGGGTAAGAACGTTTCTTATATTTGTCATTATTGCGGAAACAAAGGTCACCCGAAAAGGAGATGTCGTTTTCGTATAAGGAATGAAAAACTCCATGATATTCTTGTTTGGGTGTCAAAAGAAGTGATTAAACCTAGATCACATGTTAAGGCTAATACCCTTGAAATTACGGGTTATGAACGTCCAACCTTTAGGCAAAGAAATCAGTGATGTGATAAACCTAGATTTTCCTATGAATGTCATACAAAGTCTTTTCACAATTGTAATGATTATCAAAAGGATAACTTTTTAAAGACGAAGACAAGATCTGATGCTCCCAATTAGAGAAAGGCTAACTTGCAAAAGAATAGTCAATCCAATTCTCTTCTGAGAAATCTAGAAGAGAGTAATGGGAAGAAGGTTCTGATTGTTCCAAAACGCACTCAGAAGTGGGTACCAAAGAAAGCTAATGATGCTTTGAGCGTGAAAAGGTATGATCTCCCAGAAAATTCCATGACTATGGAGAAGGAAGTATCCATGATGTTGGAAGTTAAAGAGTTCTTTGGAAATATGGATTTGAATATGAAAGGTTCTAAAAGCGATCTCTTTCATGACAATCCAAAAGTGAAACACAAGAATTGGTAGAAGAAGAAACGAAGTAAGCCAAAGACTATAGATTGTGAAAAATCGATAGTTGCAGAAAAGCCGGTTTCTGTCACCTGTGGTGAGAAAGACATTGTTAAACTCAACACAACTTGATTGTGTTGGAAGTGCATCCTCACCAAGGAATGCCATGCTATGTATACGGTGAGGGAAGCATAAGAATTGGGGCGCACATATGGGTAAGATTTTGAATTTTTGGTAAGACTGTAGAGTTCGATTGGATTCTTCTAAAAAGGTATGTCTATAAAATTGAGCAATATTTGTGATTTTATTATTTGCATAAAGTACTTATCATGATCCATGTACCTTGTGTATCGTTCATGTCCACCTAACTTGATTTATGGTTAAGGTTCTTAAATGTCCAGGTTCGAAAATAGTAGTTCGGGATGTTTGGCCCTCATGGTACACATACCATCATTCAAAATCAAAATCCCGGGTCTTCAGTTCGCAAATACCGTTTGCAAACAAGTTACACCCGTTTGTGAACACCGTTTGCGAACTGGCCTGTAGACGTCGATATTTGACAACTTGGTTTGGCTGTAACTTCTTCGTCCGAACTCGGAATGACCTCATTCTTTATGCATTATATTCCTATTTGAGTTCTCTTCAAAATGGTGATGAGAAATCTTGAATTTGGATGAGTTAAGATTGGTCTTTGTTCTGTCTCTTGTTTTTGAGTGTTTTGCACCGTTTCGTCTCACTTGTACCACTTCTCTTGGATTTGGGTGATTGGATTCTTGGAGTACTTCTCTTCTAAGCCAATTTGTAGATTTTTTAAAAATATTGTTGGTGAATCACAAAGAAGAAAGTTCAGTAATGGGCAGTAGTACGCGTTACTCTGGGATTCTTGAATGTTCACAATCCTCGTATGTGAACTATGGTGCGTGGTCGTTAATGACTTTGTATTTTCTTCTTTGTTAATAAAATCTTTTTATCCGCTTTTGTTATCCATTCTTGGTGTAAATCCGTGCGAAAAAGATTGATTATACCTTCAAAGGGCAAATCATCTTGTATGTTCTTTATGAGTTAGTTTCGTACAAATTTGTTTCTTCGTTTTGTTGTTTAGAAAACTTCTTATGAGAATTTATTCTTATGTTTAAGAAGGATAACTAGGGTTTGGAATAGAAATTATTTTGATTACACATAGCTATTTCAACGATTTTCATCTTGCAATATTAATAGATTTATTTATTTAAATTCTAAAGTTATTTGGAAGATGATTTTTGCAGTATTTATTATTTTTGATTTCATATATTGGAATCACTTATGAGATATATATATGTGTTTACGTTCATGAACTGTGCTTATCTTATATATGCTCAAAAGTTAAGTCTATTATGTCTGAAAACAAGAGGGTACCCAAATACACCATAATCTTTTTGTTTCAACCTGTAAGTCCTCTACCGAAAGTCATCTTCTATGGACAAAGTCGATACAATACAACTAATCGGTTTACACTTGGTATGATTGTTTATGGATACGATATCGAGACAATACAACAACAAGATAACTTGTGTAATTGACTATAAATACAAGATCGATACAATACGACAACAAAGTATGTTACTTGATAATAGGTTCGGACTTAACCAAACTCTATAGAATCACTATCAAGTAATACGGAGTTAACGTAAAGTGCAATTTACTTTAATTATAATAAAACAAGGACTAAATATAGATGTACCCCTGTTTCTTTTTGCGTTTACAAATGTACTCCCATTTTTTGACTTTTGCAAATGTGCCCCCGTTTTGACCTTTTTTTATTTTTTGAAAAAACGGTAGATGGAGAGTTATCCTCTACATGCAACGTTAAGTGTACCTAAAAAGACTATTTAGTCCTTCAAATTACCGTGTTATTAGAGTTGTTCTTATGGAATGAACAAACTTGAAGTTTGTTCATTTTGTTCCCACTATGGACTCAACAAACATGAAAATTGGATGTACAAACAAACAAATTTGTTGGTTTGTTGAGTGAGTTGGATTATGTAGCGCGCGCGTGGTGGAAGGCCGGGAAGCCTTGGCATCAACGCTGGTGCTTGAGCCAACAACGCTAGCGCATGTCCTTGCAATGCCAGTTGTTACTTCACGCGCCAGCGTCCTTCCTAAAAGCACCGCATTTTTCACAGAAGTGCCAACGGCTGAATCTGCACGGCTTAAAACTCTTGTGATCTAACGGCTATAATTTTTGAGTTCTATAAATACTTTCCATTTCAACTCCAAATTCACATTCACACATCTAGTCTTCTTTATTCTTCTTCTCTGAGCTTAAAAAAATTCTTCAACTTCAATAAATTTATTTGAAGAAACTATGTTTTTTTATTTATTCAGCTTGTTTCAGCAAACTATCCATGGGTGAATTTCTGGGAGGTTATTCACGACGGGTTCTGCAGTGACACCTGTAATTCGAGTCGTCGTTCTATATGCGACGTAGAAAATCGCTTTCATAAAATTAAGAAAGAACTAAGTGAGTTTGTAGCTTTAACCATACAAGCCAATTGATGTAGACTGAGAGGTGAAACTGATGCTAAGATGGTAACAAGATCTTTGGCTGAATGGCGAAGATGGAAAAATGTGGCTTTTCCTTTCGAAAAATGTTTCGAAATCCTTAAGGTGCTGAACAGTTCCAAACCCTTCTTTGAAGCTAATGTAGTCCGCCGTAATTCAGTGAAGCTAATGTAAAACGCTTAATTTTAAACATATGCAATTTCATTTAATTCAGGTCGTCGTACTTTTAAAACCAAAATTACAAATGTAAAAGAATTAAAAATTACAAACAGTCTCTCTAACGTCGCTCATCACTATCTCTCCCATTGTTATTGTTAGAGCATTGCTCGGTCGAACTCGCATGCGTTGCTATCTCAAGCATGTTTCTCAATGTTAGTGATCAAAACTATAAGTCTTGATTTCTATCTTACATAGCTAAAGGTCTCGGACTAGGATAGAAAGTGTAATTGAGCTGAAGAACTCCATGGAAATCATCATACAAGACGAAGGACTACTCAAGGAACTGGTGGATCTTCATCGACTAAAAGGTATGTGGAGACTTGAACTTATCTGTCACTCAAAAGTCTATCTATTCTATATCCTACTCTTGAGACAAAAGTCGCTTTGCTATATAGACTTTGATTATACACATTTGCTATTTCGAGCCGAGTTTATCTCGCCTATCTATTTATCGAAATATGTGTTGGCAAGCTTTCGCTTTAGACGAATTCATCTTTACCTAGTGACGAAAGTCATGTTATGTTTCAATCACTTTGAAAATTGCTCTGACGAAAAATGTTCTGTGAATAACAACTATATCCGTCCTCTGAGAATGTTTCAATGATTGAAATGAGAGTTAGATTACATAACCATTGGTAGGATATAAGCATTGTTGTGGAAACACATATATGTATAAGTCCTTATTCCTTGAACCAAAGTTTGCGAACTTTGTTGATCAAGAGAAATGGAAGTGGCGTGAGCCAAGTCCGCGAACTAAGTCCGCGAACAGGCGGAAGTTCTCGACCCGAGAATTTCTGCTGGAGTTGGTGAACTCCTTCCATGAGCTTAAGTCCGCGAACCCAGTCCGCGAACTTGAGCAGGTTATATCTAAAACCGGTTGTTCTTGAACTCATGTTTATTTAAACTAAGGAATGCTTTTGAAAACCGTGGCTATAAAGTTCATGAACCTATTCGAGTGAATCAAACCATTTTTGCTTGGATTGTGTCTTGTGTAGTTACATAAGATCTAAGCAATTGAAAAACTCTCTCACTAGTTTATTTGAGTCATTTGAACTAGTTATAGTGAAGAAGAATATGGTTGATATGAAAGTAATCATATGGCTAACCATTTGGTTAACTATTGTTGAACCAACAAATGTTAATGTTTGGGAACGGTTCGTAAACCCAAAATTAGACATTTCATTTGTATGTAACAAGCTAAGTTTTCGATCCAACGGTTGAGAAATATTAGCTTGAATCTAATCAGGTTTTCATCTAACGGTGAATATTGAATGCTTTGTTACCAAGCTAACATTGATTGCAAACCCTGATTTGAAAACTATATAAGGGAGAACTCTAGCAACTGGGAAATCTAATCCCCACACCTTAGTGTGATACTAGTTGCATATCTAGAGTCGATTCTCCTTTAACCTTTGGTTTCTTCTTCTAAACCAGGTTAACGACTTAAAGACTTCATTGGGATTGTGAAGCCAGACCGATACTACTTTTCTTGTAGTTGTGTGATCTGATCTTGTTGTTTCTATCGTACGAGCACAATTGAAATAATTGGCTTGAGATTTTGTATCTCCGATAGGAAAGATAGAAAAGTAATCACAAACACTTCGTCTTATCGTTTGTGATTCCACAATATATTTTTTCACTGCGTCGATTAAGATTATTGTGAGGTGATCAATAATACTAGGTTGTTCTTTGGGAATATAAGTCCGGTTTATTGATTGGTTCCTGTTCACCTTGATTTATCAAAAGACGGAACCAAACTCGTAGGTATATTCGTGGGAGACGGATTTATATATTACCGTAGACTTTTCTGTGTGATACATATTTGTTTATTAAAGTCTTCGACTTTGGGTCGTAGCAACTCTTAGTTTTGGGTGAGATCAGCTAAGGGAATCAAGTACGCAACATCCTGCTGGGATCAGAGGCATATGAGCATAGATGTACCTTGGATCAGTGTGAGATTGGTTGGGGTTCAACTACAGTCCAGACCGAAGTTATTTTGGAGTAGGCTAGTGTCTGTATCCGCTTAATACAGTGTATGTTCAATCTGGACTAGGTCCCGAGGTTTTTCTGCATTTGCGGTTTCCTCGTTAACAAAATTCTGGTGTCTGTGTTATTTCTTTTCCGCATTATATTTTGTTATATAATTGAAATATCACAGGTTGTGCGTTGTTCAATCAATTAGAATATCCGAGCTTTTGGTTGTTTATTTAAATTGATTGACACTTGGATATTGGTCTTTGGCACCATCCAAGTTATCTCTCTAGTATTTGATAAAGACTCGCAGATTTCTATTTGCTTGAGTATATATCAAATCGAGAGATTGAGATATAAACTCTTTGATATACTTTTTATCTAGATTGAGTCTGACTGTCCAGTTGATTCCCTAGAAAGTATATTGGAGTTTGTCCATACAGATTGCTAAGCGAAATATTAGGTGTGGTTGTTGTACCCCCACTTTTTCAGTTATCTTCTGGAGTCAAGAATTCTCCAAGACCTGGGGATAGACCTGGGATATCCCCAGTTGCCAACATAGATAATAAATTCCCATAAGGAGATAAAGATGGTTGAACAACATTAGGCGATTGGAAAACACTCGGTCCTCCAAGCTTATAAGATGTTTGTGGTTGAGGTGGTGGTGGTGTATAGAAATCATTTGGGTTGTAGGGAGAGAATGATGATGAAATGCGCCTAGGATCTACCCGAAATACTTGAGGTTGAGATACAAGCACAGTCTGTGGTGAAGTATTATGCCGTATGTATGGTGAAGAAGAACTTTGACGTACTTGTGTTTCTCCCACCATCGTTTTATCACTATCGTGCCATGCTCTGTTGCTCCTGGTGGAATCGGAAGACTGTGACCGCTGCCTATCATCATTTACAGTGGGACTCAATCGGAACATTGTGTCCTCGTGCCATTTCCGACACACATTCAAGTGTATAACCCCAATTTTCCGAGTCATCCAATGGTACTCGTTCAGTTGGTTCCGCAACTCTTCGTCAGTGGCAGTGACATTGTAGTAAGGATAATCACGTTCCATAGATTGGGAAACAATGGGGATCGTGGTTGGCTCACCTTGTGAAGTAATACTTGGAATCTCCCAATGAATTTTGGGTATATTTGACGAAGATGATGAAGAACTTGCACCCGTGGTGGAGTAAGTCATAAAGCATGGCTCTTTTGGAGGTAGCTGACTAGGAACTTGCACCATGGGACAGGCGTGATAACTCTGGGAAATCAAACCCATAGAAGTGCATGTTATGTGTCCCAATTACAGGCTTCGCAATCGACTCGTAACATCTGACATAATGCGCTTCACTAATATCCATATGTGTATTTAGTTCATACCTTTCCTAATTGGTTCTTCTCAGCCTTTCAAAATATGATCCAGAGGTTTGCATCTGTTGTGGCGGGTTAATTGGAATTGCATATATACCTTGCATTTGGTACTGCAATCTTTATCCCAGGTACGAAACCCCTCTTTCTGATTCTGAAGTGTAAAAAACAACTCTACGCAGAGAATAATCAAGAATACGTTGTCCATCATTAGCACCATACTGAGGAAAATAAATGTAAGGGTGAACGACGATGTTGTTGTGACTCCAAGTCATCTGATGAAACCTCTGAACAAAACTGGAACCCGAGATGTCGCTGCCAGTGTCCTTGGCTAAGTTGGTCGAGATGTACATATCCAACATTGGAAATCTAAGGGTATCGTCTTTAAGGACTGGGTTGTTAACACGGAAGTAGGTATACCACCAATACTGAAAATTACTCCATAATTTTAGTATTTTGACTTAATCTACATTTGCTCATAAAACTAATCGTTATTTAAAAATAATAATTTTGATATTTACTTCTATGATTCCCCAGAAAACAGTGAAGTTATCTCCGCCCATGGATGCTTGATCCAGCGCACAGTACAATTCTGCTAAAATTGCAGATCCCCAGTCGTAATTTGGTGCTTTGTCAAGATCTTCTAACGCTTTAAGCCAACTAACAAGAGTAACACAAGTTGATTTTGGAAAGAATGTCTGACAAAACACCCATAAGATAAACATCCTTTCGAGTTCAAGATAGTCATCTACATGTTCTTGGTTTCTGGGTTGGAGAAGGAAACACTTCAACGCTGAACGTTTAATCCCACCTTCTTTCAATTGTTTATGATATTCAAGTATTTCTGAATCTATAAACGAGGGAAAAGCGTCTCACATTTACTATTTGATATCCATTCGTGTTGGTTGAATGGTGGTGGCTCTCCCATTCCACTTGGGATCCCACGAATGAAATACAAATCAAGGGGCGTAATTCCTATTACAAGTATAATATTAACTATGATTAATTATTTTGATTATTTAGTAATTATTTAAAAAATATAATTTAAGTTAAAGTTAAACAAGCTTATCAATTTAAAAATCCAAAAAATGGAATGTGTGCGTCGTCGCCCACCACCTTTCTACCACTGTTTTCGGAATTCTGTTGTTGTGTCTTCTAGGCTTCACACTATAAAGCGCACACCAGGGATATCTGTCAACTCTTTCTCGGACTTGAGGGGGTAAAACTACATAAACAACATGTAACTCTGAAAATCCACCACTCATTCTAAAATAATCCTCACACTGATCTTGATGCCCCGACACATGACCTTGGACTAATGATGGAGCAACAACGACACTCGGAGAAGCGAACTCTGCTTCCCGATTTTGAGAAAAATCTACACCTGTGGCAGGCCGCGGTGCCGGTTCATTTCTTTGATATCTTTTCTTCTTTACACTATTGACCGCTTTTCTAAAAATGCCGCTCATATTGTATCAAAAAATTTTGATTTAGAAGAGTTTTAGAAGAAGGAAATAGTAGTGGTGTGACTGAAAATGAATTCAGTTGAAGCAATTTATAGCTTTGAAAATAATACCGTTGAAAACATGGGCGTTAGAGAATCGACCGTTGGCATTTTTGTGTCTAACTCCCGTTGGTGTCTTCAACGCCAACGACTATGTCACCAACGCCAGCGTTTTGGTTTTCAATGCCTGCGTGTTTCCTTCCAACGCCAGCGTTTGTCTGGAGTTCAGGCACTTGATGGTCAACCGCCGAGTACTTTACCAGAGTGAAAAAATCAAGTTTGGTCATCCAGTTGGCTCAACAAAAATTTTCATTTGGCCATTACCATGAGAATTGCCCTTAACATACAACTTATTTTAGTGATTCAAAACGCCGATTTCAGCTGCTAACTCGGATCGGTCTTTGGTAACATGACTACATCAGTGTTGTGTACATGCCGAGACGTGTCACTTCATATCGATGAGTTAACTAAACTAAGATGGGTCGTTCAAGACCTTTTTCAAAACATCTGTTGTACATAAACTACTCGAAACGAATACAAAATCCAACTTAAATACTTCATACTATGGCATTAGCACAGTTAAAATGTCCTTTACATTCATTCACAAATGCAATGAGATATATAAATTGAAAAAAAACAAACAACCTACTTACACATTTCGTCTGATGTTCTAAGCTAACACGTTTTAGTGATTCAAGTTCCATGTTCCCCCCACACACAAAAAGAAAGCCAGATTATCCAATTAAGAGCATACCTAAATTTGAGAAGCATTTCTTTTTCTAATAGCACCACTTCCTAAGAAGCTTGGGAAGATTGTGTACCCCAATGGCCAGGATCATCCGGCTAATAGCTCCATAAATTTGAATACAACAATGTATATCTAGACATCATATGGAGAACTAGACAGAAGCAAAGAACATCAGAAATATAAACATGGATCACTTACTAATCTGGAACAACATAAACTTCAAAAAAACAATTTACAGAGATCAAGTGCTTGGATTAAGGAGGCTAGAGAGAGATTGAAACTGCAAAACGACTGTGTCCAACATTTCCCACGTCACCAACATTTCTCTTACTGATTATCACATGAAATATTAATTCCTGTGCCGCAACGATACAGATACGGTATCGGATACAAGATACCAATGCGCTACTATGATACACCAACTTGAAAAACTAAAATACGGCGATACGGCATACTCAATGTTGATCAGTAGTTTAACATAAATATATTATATATAAGATAGAAACTTAACAAAATACATACATGTGTTTGCATGATTAAAATATCATATGTATGATTAACCTCACTGAAGAGAGAAAAAGTCTGGATAAAAAGGAAGAAAGTCTAGAGCAAGATCGGTGGACAGATTCCGAACTAATATTTTGTCAGTATAGTTAAAAATTCTCATAAAATCTAGTAAAATATCTAAATTTTCTATTATTTAGTCAAAGTTTTCTAACTGAGTTGTATCTTGAAGTATTGGGAGTATTAGTACGTGTATCCGTGTAAATACGTATCGATACGACTGATTTTTTTTAGGCGTATCGTTGTAACACAAATTAATTCATTACCTTGTTGCGACCTTCTGTCAAACGGCTTAAATTCTAGAGCAAAATCAGTGGACAGATTCCGAACTAATATTTTGTCACTATAGTTAAAACTTCTCATAAAATCTAGTAAATTATCTAAATTTTCTAATATTTAATCAAAGTTTTCTAACTGAGTTGTATCTTGAAGTATTAGGAGTATTAGTACGCGTATCCGTATCGATACGACTGATTCTTTTTAAGGCGTATCGTTGTAACACAAATTAATTCATCACCTTGTTGCAATCTTCTGTCAAACGGCTTATAAGCATCACTGTTTTCACTCCACTTAGCCAACACAATTCAATTCGCCAACAACGAATTTAAGTGGTACCCAAGTTTAAAAACAAGCTCATAAATGAACTTCCAATCATAATAATATGTTAGAATCGATTAATGAAGGATTACCGGATATTAAAATTATTAACTAGCCATTTGTATAAGAGTGATGGTGAAAACCCAATAGAGATTTCGACAAAAAATAAATGAAAATCACTCTAAAATTCCGTTCCAATTCGGAATCAACACAACTGAATACTGAGTTACCCATCCAATTTTTTTTGTTGTTGTTTTTGTTTGGTTGGGGTGTCCTTGACCCCGCTTGTTGTATCAAAATTTAAAAAAAAAACACCACTACCAAAAAACCACCATACAGGACACCAGTTTTGTTGCCTAGAACCGGACAGTAGAAAGGAAAATAAAAGGGGTTTCGACATCTAATGGTCACAAAGTTTCTCCAAACTTCAACACGTGCCCACGATGATTCTACCTAACAATCTTAACCGAAAATTCTCACATAGATCATACGATGTGAGATAGATGATTCATATTTCACCACGCTTCTTCCAATATGTGGCTATGAGAAAAGGGCATAAATGTAATATTGTTGTCATCATTTAATCTCGGTCGACGGGATATTGACCCATCATCACGAGAAATTGACTAAACTAGCAGAGTTGGATGGAAAAGTAACAACATGCCTATATTTGTAAAAGTGAAAAAAACGGGGGTACATTTATCTATCGGGTGTAATAACAGGGATACATCTTGAAAAGACGAGGGTACCCAAATATACCTCAATCTAAAACTTTTCGACTTATAAGTCCTTTTTTCGAAAGTGATTGTCTATGGACTGAGTCGAGGACAATACAACTAATCGTTTCACACTTTGTGTGATCGTCTATGGATACGAGATCGAGACAATATGACAACAAGATAACTTGCGTGATTGATTATGGGTACAAGATCGAGACAATACAACAACGAAGTATGATTACTTGATAATAGGTTCGGACTTAACCAAACACAATAGGATTGCTACCAAGTAAATAGGAACTAACGTTTGTGTATTTTACTTCTAATTATAACAAAACAATTATAAATTGCGGAATAGAAAAGTAAAAGACACAGCAAGATTTTGTTAACGAGGAAATCGCAAATGCATAAAAACCACGGGACCTTTTCCAGAATTGAATACTCTCAGGATTAAACCGCTATACAAAATCTAAACCAACTTCGTATAGTTGAGACCAAGCAACTAAACCTATAGTTCACCTAGTTCCGTTTGTATCCCTGCGCCTCCAACTTGCAATAAGTCACGCACATGGAACAATTCCTTTGGTTCGTATTCCAAACAGTAAAGGAACAATAAATTTGTTCAGTAACAACTTTCAAACAACGTGATATGAGTTTGACAAAAGGCTCTTCCGTTTATCCCAATAAACTCCTTTGTCAGGTTCTTAGATCAATCTATTTAACAACTACCAAAGTAATTGTCTAGACTATGCAATCAATACTATTAATCACAAAGAAATGTATTGATGTCTATCTACTCAACTAATCAATCAAGGTTATCACAAAGATAAACCGATTATAGTTGGATCCCCAGCCGATCAAGTTTTGTGCACACCAAAGATTATGAACTCAAATATTGAATCTTCTTTGTCTTCAAATCTTCTTAGATCTTCAATAAACACCTGCACACAAACAACTGGAATCTCTTGTGATCAATCATACACAGAACGGAGTCTA
The DNA here is from genome assembly GCF_003573695.1 of Papaver somniferum. Classification (NCBI taxonomy): domain Eukaryota; kingdom Viridiplantae; phylum Streptophyta; class Magnoliopsida; order Ranunculales; family Papaveraceae; genus Papaver; species Papaver somniferum. Next base: position 140,200,312 of record NC_039360.1, on the reverse strand, counting down.
TTAACAATGGATTATCACAAGACGTCTTTAGATATACAAACAGTTCTAAAAATCCCCGTCGATACTTCGATCTAGTTTGAGTGAATCTTATATCAGAACAGAAGATTCTCAAGCATAAACAAACTAGGTGCAATCAAAGTTCAACAACCGTTAGTCAATCAAATCAATCAAAAAATAATAATAAACTGCAATTATCTAGTTTCCCACCAACGGTACTCGTACAGCTTCCAATCCCAAAGAAGTCTTTAAAACGAGCGGTCGTAAGAGATTTCGCCTAATTAGGGAACTTTCCTCTCCGAATAGACGGCTCCACCAGTAACAACACAACTAGGTAGTTTGCTGGCTCTGAGGATTAGTTTGCTCGAAATGCAAACTTCAATATTTATAGATCAAGGAAGTTTGGACACCAAGGAATTTCCAAAACCGAATATTCTCAAAGATATGCAATAAAGCCAAAAACGGTTTTCATAATTCCTGGAAATGCTATGTCCAAACATTGACCGAAATATCAGTAGAAGATCTCCAATTAGTAAATGCACATTACTAAATTTTATTTTCTAAAGATATGCATTTAATTTCTGGAAATTAAAAGCATATAAAACTAAAAACCTTAATTAAAAGATTCTCAATTTATTTCGATACGGGATTCTCCTTTAGTTATTAAGGAATATCTTTGAATAATAAAAGATATGAATTACTGCACATGTTCAAAGTATGTCGACATCTTTACTTTGTAAATCCTTTTTCATATTTACAATCTTGGAACCGATTTGCCACACTTCCAAACGAGTTTAGAATTGGTTCACCTGACTTCCAAGAACTATGCGATTGATTATCCTATTAAATCACCATTAATGGGTTTCACGGTTCTACCAAAACACAAAGCTTCGGTTCTACCTCCATGTGGGTACTAGGATCGGTCACACTAGGTTTCCAAAAATTTGTTGACTAGGTACTAGGATCAATTACCACATTATTATGGTATTTACTTGTGATCGGTTGTACAAGTCATATGATCGGTTACCAATTACTAAGACTTGTTGTACCTATTATAAGGATCGATTCCATATACTTATGATTGGTTGTACCTCTTACTAGGATCGGTTCCCCAATGTCTAGATTTGGTCACACCAATTACAAAATATCGATCATACCATCTCAGGTGATTACTTAAGATCGGTTTCACTAATAAAAGTCATACCAATACAAAATTCAGGCATTGTGAATAGTTTTACCAAGATACATAAACAAGTTATGGGCGGTTATACTAAACACACATATTGGTAATCCAAAGATTTGCAATGAATAACAATACCAATAAGCCTAGCTATTTCCCTTTCGATTTACAAAACAAGTTTGTGAATTGTACTTCCTTTAAAAGAATGTAAAACATTGTTTCCTAGGACGAAATCTTCACCTATACCCATACATATTCACAATAGCATTCATACGATTATGTCGATGTCTTATATACGAAGTTCAAAAGATAGACGTTATACTTCGTATTGTAATTCCTTAATACTATGTCTAACTAGAGTATAATCATTCACAGCTTCTCAGTTATGTTTTCAATATGCACGACTTGAAAGATACGTTAGGAATGAAACATTTCAAGTCAAATATTACTAACCCCAAGAGGAAGGATGATGTCGTCGTTGTAGCTCTTTACTTCTTCATATTCTTCAAGTCTTCACGTAATACTTGTAAGTCTCATATCCTAGTAACTTTCTAGCTAAACTATACGAAGTTGACTCTAGTAAATAATCAAGCGACTCTTTAAATGAGTTTTTATTCACTAAAATATGACAACCAAACTTGGCATACCAACGCTTGGTAGGTTCAATGAGATATGCTCTAACAATGCCCCCCTTTATCAATTTTAGTGACAAAACTCTTACATCATATGGATAAACAAATTACAAGAATTCATTACACATACGCTTGATTCCAAGTTTCAACAACACAATAACCTGTATACATTCAATCCATAAATGTCGTTGTTGACATTATAATAACAAAGCTAATACTCCCCCTAAAGGTAAGACATGTAGATTTTCAATCCGCGCGTCTTTGTTATTCCCTTTGTAGTTAAGATAACCACAAGTATCAATAGGATATGTTACTCCCCCTTCATCTATGCTTTACTCTTTCATTAGATATAACGTTTAAGCACCATTGTCCTTTCCTTAGTGATACCAAATCACTTGTTTACTCCATATATTTCTCCTCGTTATTGTCATAAAATGACAAAGGTATGAGCAAATAAAATGACAAACCGAAAGGATCTTACAAATCTTAAAAGACTTGCAAAACCTATAAGAATCAAGCACGAGGGTTCCATACACCATTTTAGATAACCAATATCAAAACCGAAACTACAAAGTAATTTTGTTTTGATATGTAACAAAGGAAACAATTGCCAGAAGCAATTTTCCCTAATAGTTTAGCAAATCAAAAATTGACTAAGCACCTTAGTTCTTTTGCTAAACCGATTGTACAAATACAATCGCTTGTTTGATAAGACCAAAATAAAGATCAGAACTAACTCTATTTCTCTCATCAGGTTCTAATTATTCAAACAATAATTTAGACCTTTCACTTTTAAACAAGACAAGTACTAGCTTAGTTAACTAGCATTTATTGTTAAGACATTCAATTAGACTTGAATAACCGAAATCTACACTTTGATAAGTCTAACTAATATCAGAATTAACTTAGTTTCTCTTATCTGGAATCGGATTGGACTAAACAATTGATCCCGAAAACTTTTTGTTAAGCCATAAACAATTCATACAAACCAAATAAATCAACTTGCATAATTATTTACCTCAACTGGAAGCAATTGAAACAAACATAGACATTAAAGTACCGCAATTGCACCGAAATTTCGTAAGCCTAAACAATTGATACCAAATAATAAAGCAAGATAACAATAGTTTTTCTTAACCGGAAACAATTGAATCATACACACATCCATACACAAATAATGGAATAAACATCAATTGTACCGAATTTTGTTAAGCAAAAGCAATGAATATATGCAATAAAATCAGGCTTTTCTTAAACAGGAAAACGATTAACTAACAAATTCGTTACCTCAAGTTCCGCATCCTCTTCTCCCCAGAAAGATATATCATTAAGCGCAAGTTCACATAGAACTCCCCCTCGTTGTGTTGTCATCCTCTCACAAGACAAAATAACAACAACAAAAAGGAAACATTTACTAGAAAAAGGTTGAAAACCGATTTTAACTATTGCAAGCAAAAGTTGAAACCACGAAACACATATGCTTTTATACTAAACCAAACGATTCAACATATTGTGACTTTTTCACATATTAGTTTCAATCAGAACCCCTTATGATCCTTTGATAAATCCTACCAACATGGGCTAGAACTTAATCCTGCCAAACCAAAAAGTCACCCAAACCATAAAGGGTCACACCATATGAGATCGAATATTAATGTTATGAAAACCGAAATCAAACATCCCATAAACACATAACAATAATATAAATCATTCAAGCACAGGCTACGTAATCGAAAACTATCACAAGAAAAATTATAAAATAGTAATTTTATTCATAAATAAGATAGTTTTATTCAAAATAGACTTTATTGAAAGAGATCAAAAACTGATGTCTATTTTATTTGATTAAGTATTACAACAAATAAGTTAATCTTTAGAAGTGCTCTCATTATTCACCAAAGATTCCTCAGTGTTCTCATTTTTGAGTCTTCTCTTTTCTTTCAGATGATTGAGTCTCCTTTTTCAAGAGATTTACTTCCACGATCAACTTTAAGAGATTTGACTCAAGCAGCTTTTCATTCAAAACTGCAGTTTCCATAAGTTCACGAGCAACTTCAAAATCTCCCATTAACATAAGCATTATTTCAAAAGAAATATGATTCTTTTTATGTTCTTTTGAGAAATAGCATTTGAGCTCTACTTGAAAGGTTTCAAGTTTTTGTAGTTGAGATTCAACGTCAACAATATTTTCACCCATCTTTGACCGCAGACAAAACATAGACAGAAGTATCTGTTAGAGCATTGCTCGGTCGAACTCGCATGCGTTGCTATATCAAGAATGTTTGTTAATGTTAGTGATCAAGACTATAAGTCTTGATTTCTAGTCTACTATAGCTAAGGTCTCGGACTAGGATAGAAAGTGTAGTTAAGCTCAAGAACTCCATGGAAATCATCATACAAGACGAAGGACTACTCAAGGAACCGGTGGATCTTCATAGACTAAAAGGTATGTGGAGAGTTGAACTTATCTATCACTCCAAAGTCTATTTATCTCCTATCTTGAGACAAAATTCGTTTTGCTAAATAGATTTAGATTATACACATTTGTTATTTCGAGCCGAGTTTATGTCGCATATCTATTTCTCGAAATATGTGTTGGTAAGCTTTCGTTTTATCCAAGTTCATCTTTACCTAGTGAAGAAAGTCATGACAAGTTTCGATCACTTTGAAAATTGCTTACTTTGACGAAGAATAGTTTGTGAATAACAACTATAGAATATCAACTTCCTCTAAGAATGTTTCAATGATTGAAATGAGAGTTTAGATACTATAACCGTTGGAGGATATAAGCGTTGTTGTGGAAACACATATATGTATAATTCCTTATTCCTTGAACCGAAGTTTGCGAACTTTGTTGACCAAGAGAACCAGAATAGTGGCGTGAGCTAAGTCCGCGAACCCAGTCCGCGAACTGGTAGAAGTTCTCGACCAGAGAAATTCTGCTCGAGTTTGTGAACTCCGTCCGGGAACCTAAGTCCGCGAATATAGTCCGCGAACTTGAGTAGGTTATATCTAAAAACGATGTTTGTAAACTTATTCTTATATAAACTAAGGAATGCAAATTGCAAACCGTGGCTATATAGTTCATGAACCGATTCGAGTGAATCAAATCGTTTTTGCTTCGATTGTGTCTTGTGTAGTTACATAAGATTTCCTTGCAATTGAACAACTCTCTAACTAGTTCATTTGAGTCACTTGAACTAGTTATGGTGAAGAAGAATATGGTTGATATGAAAGTGATCATATGGCTAACCATTTAATTAACGATTGTTGAACCAACAAATGTACAAGTTTGGGTACGGTTACACAAGCCTAGAAATGTGCATTTCATTTTTGTGTAACTAGCTAGTTTTCGATCTAACGGTTGAAAGATATTATCTTGAATCAAATCGGGTTTTCATCTAACGGTGAATATTGAATGCTTTGTTACCAAGCTAACATTGATTGCAAACCCTGATTTGAAAGACTATATAAGGGAGAAATCTAGCAACTGGGAAACCTAATCCCCACATCTTCCATGTGATACTAGTTGTGCTAAGCTAGAGTCAATTCTCCTTTAACCTTTGGTTTCTTCTTCTAAACCAGGTTGTAGATGGGGAAAAACGATTTGCTGGTTTTTAAGGAATTGAGGAGACGACCGTACGGAGGAGACTCCTCGAACCGAGCAAAATGTTAAACCTCACACAGATGCACCGCTGAAAAGGGGGTGCTTTAGATTCGAGAGATCAATCTGTAGTACTCCGGACTAAATCAAGACAATGACCGTTCCAGAGTAAATTCGGTCACAAGAGAGGATGGGTTGATCTGTAGGAGGGAAGCTGGGAAATGTGTGGAATCAATGGTAATCAAAGATTGTGGGTGTGTGAATTCTGAATATGATAATCTCTGAATGATTGAAATTGCTCAATTGAGAGTAGTTGCTCAATTGATGAGTTGATGATATCGTGTTGTCAATGAGACGTGAGATTGATAATACTGTTGATGCTGATCCTTCAATCATGAATCAGAGACTTATTTATATTGCTAGAATTTTAGACACCATTACCCCATGAACTGTGACAGTTGATGGAATCAAGGAGTGGGGAAGTGAAGATCGTGTTTGAAACCAGTTGCTCAACGTGTGGATACTTGGTCGATTTTCCACCCACTACCTCGTGAATTCCTTCAACTGATTGCACGACTTGCTCACATTCCATCGTGTGTTTGAACACACGTTCCGTAGACCGCCAGACCAAAACCCTAAGTGATATCCCCCCAAAGTGACACGATTGACGTCTCGTGGTATGTTAGTCAATTGATGACTTCGTGGTTTGATGGGACGATGAGTCCATGTAGTTGCTGAGTTGAACATGATGTTCTGAACCTCATGAATTGAACATGTCATGAGACAGAGGTATAGTTCTTACGATGAAGTGAGCAAGTATTTCTCATTCGATGGATCGTTGAATATTGATTGTTGAACCAATATTCCTTGGTTTGAGCAAATATTTATCATCTGAGCAAGTGTTGCACATGTGATGAATTGTTGAATATTTGATCGTCTGAGCATGTGTTGCTCATCTGATGAATTATTGGCAGCGTACCAAAAATATTAATTAGAATACTGGTCGTTGAACCGAGCATAATTAATAAAATTAATGACCATGAGGTCGTCGTAAAATTATTAAGGTTGGAATCTGGAATAATGATCCTTGGATTCAGAAACCCTAATTTGATCAATTCATGATCAATTCATGGTTCATCATAAGTTTAACCATGGGACGAAGGAGGGAGCGACTACATGGGACCGTGGATCAACCATGTAGTGTCCATATGCTCGCGTGAGCAAATACAAAGAACTCCTGAAGAGTTGACTATTTGTTGGTGAAAGAATGATTAAATGCTGGTTTAATCATTTATTCGAAAATGCTCGTCTGAGCCTTAGGTGAGAAAACCTAATTAATTATGACAGCGTGAGGAACCGACCATGGGGTCATGAAACCGACCCTGGGTAGTCACGTGACCGCCTGATGATCACTTCATGAAAATCCAAAGTGTTTGGAAGAGTCTTGGACCTAATACGTGCAATTGTGCAAATTAGGTCAAAACTGTGAAACTTGATGGGACCGGATTCTGTAAGCCAAAGAGACAATCTTAGTCGGTCAAGATAGCATGCCCGTATTCCCAAGGCGTCTATGTCTCAGTCCTGAGAATTATGATATTTTCAGGCGTGCAATTGAGCATCCATTCGAGAAAAAATGCCAAATTTAGGGTTTCGACGAAACTGAGGAAAACACCATGAGATGATGGAAAATAATTACAAAATAAGGAATAAGGTGGCGTGGGACCGCCGAGGCTAAGGCATGGTCGTCCGGTCGTGACCACGGTCCCGTGGTGCCATTTTCCTTAATTTTATAATATTTTTGATGATTTTATGAAGAATTCATGAATTTTAAGAAATTTGATGAATTTAGGGAATTTCCATGAATTGAAGGAGTTTTCATGAGTTCAAGGAAGCAAAAAATATTAAAATAATAAAAACACGGGCATGTGGGACCGTGGGGGTGTGGCCGGCCGGCTAGGGGCCCGGTCCCACGAGTTTTCATAATTTTTATATTTTTTAAGTATTTTTCATGATTTGGGGGAATTTTTCCTAATTTGAGAGAAATACCATGAAATCAAGGAATTTGATGAATTCAAGGAAAAATAAAATAAAATAATAAAACAAGGGGCGTGTGGGACCGGCTAGGGCATGGCGGGCCGTCTTGTGGCCCGGTCCCACAAGTTTTCAGAATTTTATTTATTATTTGATGATTTGTGCAAAATACCATGAAATCAAGGAGTTTTTTCATGAAATTAGAGAAATAATAATAATAATAAAATAATAATGAGGAACCGTGAGGTGTGGGGCCGGCTGGGACCAAGGCATGGCCGGTTGGCTAACGGTCACGCCCCACACTTCTTTTCTTAATTTTATATTATTTTTTACGAATTTATGAAAATACCATGAAACCGAGGAGTTTCCTCGAGACGAAGGAGATTTGATAAAATGAGAGAATTTTCATCAAATCATGGAAAATAATAAAAATGCATTAAAAATATAAAACTGGCATGGGATTGACCACGACACCGTCGGTCGGTCGTGTGTCCGTGCTCCCAGCACCCTGGTCAATATTTTTAATTATTTATTATTTTCTTCCCTATTTTGCATAATTTCATCGTTTCGTTGTATTTTGAAATACTCGTTCGTGCTGTGACTGTTAGTGTATCGTCGTTGAATACACCTTCACCATTTGAATTGGGGCTTACTTAGAGGTAGCTCAGACGCCCGGTTATTGATTATTTATTACTAATTGTGGAATTCGGTGGAGAATAATTCACAAAACTGAGTAATAAGATGTTTATTATTAATTCATAAGATCAGCTGAGGATTCGACTATGAATTCAGAATAATAAAGTGAGAATTACCATTCCATGGGATCGTAGATTCAACCATATAATCAGAGTAATTAAGATTTATTTATTACCATTTATGAGACCCGTCGTGGATTCGATCATGAAATCGGAGTAATGAGATAATATAGTTATTGCTATTCTATGAGATCAAGTCGTGGATTCGATCATAGAATCAGAACAATTGTTTATTGCCATTCCATGGGACCAGTCGTGGATTCGACCATGGAATATGAGCAATTGTTATTGCCATTCCATGGGACCAGTCGTGGATTCGACCATGGAATAGGAGCAATAATAGATTATTCTGGGAATTCAGTAGTGAATGTCACGGCAGAATTAATCTTAATTAGGAATAATTAACTTTGTGGCTCTATACTAGCAGAGCAAGCTGTCTAGGAGCATTAATTATCCCGATATGAGCTTGTCGGTAAGTCATATCCTTTATATAGTCAGGGTAAACTCGTTGTTTGTTCCTGAAGACGTTATCGCTCTATACTAGCAGAGCAAGCTGTCTAGGAGCCGTCCATCTCGTGATACTAATATAAATAATCACTGAAAGTGTTCAGTATTCATGAGATATGCCGTTGTCCAGTCGTGAGACTACATATCTACATGTACTCTGAGAGAAAGTACTCTCCGTTGAGAATTCGATGAGAGACCCGTGTCTCAATACTCACGTCTGATTGCTGGATCAGAGCTTCGTATAATTATGAGTTTACGATTTTAGCCCTTGTCGAAAATCCACCATCTACATTAAGTCCCCTGCTTACTGAGGAAAGTTGTGTTCCTCAGTCAGCATTAAATGGTGATTTTCCGGCCATAAATAATAATACCAGTAATTGAACTTAGTCGTAAGTTGAGACGTTACCGGATTTAGAGAGCATGAGCAAACCACGACTTGATGAAGGCTTCAATGTCATGATTGGAGCATCGTTTGATGAGCATAAAGTGGTAGCACCGCTGATTTGGTGACGGAACCTTGGTCGTTTAGGATTCGCGGGTCGGGCCCAAGAAAGGAGTCTGTTTTAGCACGGACGCTCGTTCGTTAGTTTAAGAAACAACAAAATAGACCTGAGTCTAATGATAAAAATTTTGTCTATGAGCTTTCACGAATAACAAAATTTTATTTTTTAAATATGTGAGATTTCACAAAGTGGAATAAACTCTCTTTTCAAAGGTGGATGCTCGTACGAGAGAAAAGTTTTTTTTTTGTAAATAGACGTGCGTCTGTTAGTAATAAAATTTTGTTTATGAGCTTTCATGAAAATTTTTTATCTCGAGCTTTCAGAAATCTTTGAGAATATACTCTCGCTTCAGAGACAGATGCTCGTGCGAGGGAGCAAAAATATATAGATATATTTTCCAAATTTACGTGAGTTTCACGTTAAATATTTATATAGTTTGTAAAATCATGTTTTGATTTTGAACAACTGTTGAATATAGACCATTATACATGGTAAAATAATGTCCATATGTGAGTTTTCACAATCATAGAATGGACGTCTGTCCAGATTTTGAGAAACCAGTGAATGTTCACATTGTAAAATTTACGTGGGTTGTTCACGGTTTTATGAAAATCATGTCAGAATTTTGCTCGTCTTAGCAGGTTTGAAGGAACGAGCAAGATTTGAAGTATTAACTCATGTACTGTTAGTGGAATCGTAAACAGGTAATAGTTGAAAGTTACCATTTTTGCAGACGCTGATGTGAGCATCTTTATTCCATGATTCGTTGTTTTGTTGAATCCTGTGCTTTGAATGATGCGCTGAATGTTATGCATATTTCACAACCAGTTTGCAAGAATGACTGACTCACATGATGACACTTTCAAAGACTATGTTTCCAGGGATGACATCTCCGCGGGTGCAACTTCAAGAAATGGTACTTCTGGGACCTCTGAGTGATGGTGAGAGATCCTTCATACTGAGTTGTACGCCTGGTTATTTCATCAACTATACCACAGGATGATCGTGTAGTGAGGTTTCAGATCAATGTAGACTCCTCGGAAATGGAAGAAAGTCTTCGGGGCGGAGCACCCAAAAGTAAGGACTACAGGATGTTAGCAAATGACGTGCAATCCCCAGTCGTTTCTTTGGTGAGTTGTTAGCGCTCCTTGTGTCATGACTTTTTCCTATCAGTGCAATTAGGATCACGAGACCAAGGTTTTGTTATTTCTTTTCAGACCTTTTCTCCATCGATTGACGGTCTTCAACTTGTTCCCAGGCGAACAATTCAGGAATCCAATACTGATGAAAAAGTCGATGTAAATATCTCTTTCGTGCAGGTGATCACGTCATCTCCTTGAATGAAATAATAATAATTTTTGTTGATGAATCCAGGAAGAAACCATTGTACATAGAAGCATGTTGATGAAGCGCACTCTTCTTTGGGACATGGGAATATGGAGAATTCCCGAAATCCCGAATCGAATGGAGATAGTGGTGTTGTCAACGGAGATTCTGGCATTGTCGAGGCTTCAAATGATTTAGAGACTCCCTTAGTAAGTATATCTCCTGTAATTTCTTCAAAGAAGTATGATATCGCTGATTCGTGAATGAATGAAAATCCATGTGAATTTATGGATAACTTTGCCGAAATACGTCACCAGAAAATTTCAGACTTCAGATTTTACTAGAAACGCTGTAGAATCCTCGTCCGAAGTCAGAATTTCTCAGTTTGCATATGTATATTCAATCCCAGGAAATTTACAAGCTTTATCAAAGAAGCTCTTTGAAGTTTGAGCATGTTTAGGGCCTGAAAAAGGCGAAATAGTGAACTTCCAGGAGACCTTCAGAACTTTTCCAGATTGCATGTTGTCCGATGTTTTGGCCACATCTATTAGCTCGTTCATCCGATTGGTATGCAATTTTGATATGTTGTAGTAAACATACATACGAAGATAATGGTATATGACCCAAACTTAAATTCTTTATCAGTTGCTCCCAGTTTTCCGTTGAATACATGGCAGTGTAAAATCTCTTCAGCTGAGCTTGTTTGAAAACGTGTTTCATGACTTCTACACTATTTGCGCATGTCTTGGGTGCATAATAAGGAACTTAGATGATTCTAGTTCACTTAGATTATGAATTTTATGGTTGTGTTGGGTTTCCACGCTTGAATCATTCTAATCCCATGTAATCTTCACATTAGGTGCCAAATGCTGAAGTTGGGAATAATGGATCTAACAATGATGACTTGAGCAACTATGGAGCCGTTGATAATGATACCTCCATCCCTTTACCTCAAGGTCATGGAAAGCTTGTTGTTGATGTCGTGGAGGTGACTGAAACTCCAATTTTGTGTGAGATGGTGGAACCCGAATCGAGAATGGAAGAAGCTGCTTCAACCGAAGTTGTTCCTATGATTGCTGACGCTGCTCCAGTGACTGAGAACCGAATAATAGTGCATGAGTATCCCAACGCAGGGATTTCTTTTATTCCTCCATTTGGTGATATACTCCCATATCGCAGGTTTGTTGGTGGATTGAGCGTTCCCATTAGATATGCTGCTATGTACAAGAAACCGTAGAAGACGTATGGGCACATTGTCGTTACCAAGGATCCGGAGCATAGTTATTTCTTGACGAGGCAAGTAGAAGCCATCTTGTGTGTTATAAATGATATCCGCATCACAGCTGGAAATACTGTCGCCCGGGATGTACTCTTTGATTGAGAGTACAACTTGAAGAAAACTGAAGAACTTGGCTCCAATCTGAAATGGCTTCGTCAAAATATTGATGCTATCAGGAAAGCAGTGGAAGGTGGCACTCCTTTCACCACCAGTGATGCCGTGTTGAAGAAGATGGATGAAGTTGCTCCAAATACCGAAAAGGCTAGAACCATGATTATAGAATATTTGCTACTTCATCCAGTGAGCCTTTTACATTCACGAACTAGTTGATGAGTTGAGCGTCCGTAAGATGAAGGTGTACTGAGAGTTCAACTTGAATGCTCCTGAAAGCATAACTTTATCATGAACTGGCTTTGTCAGTAAGTCGACGTTGTTGCGGTAGATAACATCAGCAGTTTTTATACTGGACGTGATTTGTAAAGAGAAGAAGTTCCTCAATCATGCAGGGGCTTGTGATGTAGAGAAATCCCGTTGATGAAGTTTCATGGAATCACCTCAGGTTTCCCAGTGTATGTTGAAGGAGTTAGTTCCATCCATGTATGGATGATGTTACATCTGCTTCAGAAGTCTTATCATGGGATAATGAAGACTTATCGATTGTAGTTTAGTTTGATCGTACTGGTGTTGAATCAATGTATCATCGTTGAGATATTTGTGCTGAAGCTTTACTCTTTTATTATGAGTACAATTTGATGGCTTCTTAGATGCTTGAGCGTTGAGGCGTATATTCCTTTAGTATCGAATGTCTTAGGGGTTTGATCATCTCGGCCCTGGAGTATCTTCTGTTGATTCAGCATCCCTTTCGCTGCAGTAGTGGGATTCGAAACTTGTGCAGACATCAAAGCTTTCTGATTTTGTGGAACACATGGACTTGCAGGAGAAACTCCCAAAGTGTTCTTTTCCATTCTTGGACGTCAGTAATGAATGTTTCAATGCTTGATTCGGAGAAACGTCAGATTCAACCACTTGGTAAAATACTAATGTGGTGAAGCTACCATTCATAACGTCTTGTAGAGTTGCTAGAATAATTAAGTCCCCATGCTAGGATAGCATGTGGGGAAATAAATGACATAGACATGGAATGAGACTTTCCTGAGCGCGGAACCTCTTGATGAATGTCTATGCATATTTTGCAGGTTCTTGCTTCAACCTCGTCAAAATTACTCAAAGTACTCTAATGAAGGAATGTCCGTCAAATCTTCTGGATTAGAACTTTCTTCGTTGGAGAGATGTGTATCCAAAGGCGCTTTGTAAGTACTCATCTTTTCAGCATGGATCCATGCTCGTCTGAAGGACATGTCATATCCTGGATCTTCTTGATTGATTATGTGAAACTTGGTTTCTGTCCAGGTTGAACTTATGTTCACTTTGAGAATGATGTAGCCATAAGTATTTCCGAGTGCTCCTTCAAGGTATCTGATTGAGATGGAGCATGAGTATCTTATTGTCGAGTGATGCATGTGGATCCGATGGTTTTCAGTGGAATTTTGTTGATGGAGGTGTCAGCATCGATAAACGTTCTTCCAAATTCGTTTCTTCTGAGATTGACTGTGGTAAGCAGTCTCCAGTCGTACATATCTTGGTCTGCGGTTGGAGTCTCAAGAAGTATTTTCGGAATGGACTTCTTGACACGATGTGGTTCAGTACTATGAACATGTCTCTCCTTTGTGCCTTCGACAGATAACGCAATTCATGTTCGACCAAGGATTGAACTGCCTCTTTGATAGGTTGTTTAGAGAGTGTAAGGTTTTGACTGGGAGAGGATTCTTGTGTACTCCTTCAGTCCCTAGTTGAAGCTATTGTGGATCAACTTTCTCTTTGAAAATGTGCTTCAAAACTCCGCAGTCGCTTGTGGGATGATTGACGAACCTGTGGAAGCGGTAGTAACGAGGACTTTCCATGTCTTCTTCAGTTGGTTCTTTCTTGACATATGGAAACTTGATTGCACCATCTTGGACCCAGAAATCCAGGAGTTCGATCACCTCTTTAATGGAAAAAGGAAAGTCAGGTGCTTCTTGATCAGGAAATCTTGTGCGTTGGTCAGAGGCTCGTGCATCTTGCTTATCATTCCTTTGTGCTTTTGAAGGAGCTGAGGTATTCTTGCGCGGCGGTTTGGCTTTCCGTTTGCTCCATTATGCAACAGTGTTTGTGGAAGGATGGAGGTTTTACTGTTTCTTGATCAGACGTCTGCTACCTCGAGTGTCTCGCGGTTCTTCAGCCTTTGCAGCTTTTATTCTTTCCAGTAAAGCGGGTGCAATAGTTGTCGATCTCTTCGCCGCTTCATGAATCTCTGAGAAGGTCTGGAAACAGATATTTTCCAATAAAGCTCTGTAGACCGGGATCATGCCATTGATACACAAGTCTACCAGTTGCTGCTCCGTGACATTCGGATCATGGCAATCCAACGCTTGAACTCTGAACCTTTTCACATAATCGTTAGGATGTTCGTTGTTCCTTTGAAACATCCTTCCGAGATCAGAGAGGGTAATTTGCTATGAAACGAAGAAATACTTTCTATATAAAGCATTAACCATTTCTCCCCAACCGTTGATAGTTCCTGACGCGATGTTGTTGTACCAGGTGTATGCTTCCCTTTCAAGGATTTTGAAAATTCTTTGAGGCGAACAACATGGTTACGCTCATGTTCGCCCAAAGCTTCCAGGAACCGAGAAACATGTTCCCGAGCATTTCCGGTTCCGTCGTACAACGTAAAGGTTGGAGAGATATAATCTTTTGGAAGAGGAATCCTCTACGTAGCAGCAAGGTATGGAGGCTGGTGACGATGGACATGTGAGGTCTTGTCCTTTCCACGGTTCTCCAGAAGGCGTTCCAAATCCTCCCGAGTGATGAAGTTTGATGACTCCTTCGCCGATGGATCATCTGCAGCTTTGCGGACTTCATCATCATCTATTGTATGAACCGAAATTACCTCAGGATCAGCGTCTGAGGATTTTTCCTTATCTTTTCCTTGGGTCTTCCCTGACATTGTATCAGTGAGAGCCTTCAGTTGATTAAATAGATCCTTCTGTGTTGTAGCCATATAGGTTTGATTCTTTGCAAGAGTCTCTTGCACTTTGATGAGATCAGCAATGGTAGGTGGGTTTTCTCTGATTTCCTCAGGGGATCGACCAAACAGGGGATGTGCTCCAGTCTGATGAGGAGTGACGCCAACGCCATTTTTGGAAGTAGGAATGGTTTCTGGAATATCATCATTAGTGTCGTTGCTAGTGTTAGCATCATTTATGTTAGGATTTGTGATCGTGCGTGACCTTAGATCAACCATCTTGTGAAAGCTTGAGATTGCAACCGAGAGATTAATCTCCCACTGTGGTCGCTAATCTGTAGATGGGGAAAAAAGATTTGCTGGTTTTTAAGTAATTGAGGAGACGACGGTACGGAGGGGACTCCTCGAACTGAGCGAAATGTTAAACCTCACACAGATGCACCGCTGCAAAGGGGGTGCTTTAGATTCGAGAGATCAATCTGTAGTACTCCGGCCTAAATCAAGACAATGACCGCTCCAGAGTAATTTCAGTCACAAGAGAGGATGGGTTGATCTGTAGGAGGGAAGCTGGGAAATGTGTGGAATCAATGGTAATCAAAGATTGTGGGTGTGTGAATTCTGAATATGATAAGCTCTGAATGATTTAAATTGCTTAATTGAGAGTAGTTGCTCAATTGATGAGTTGATGATCTCGTGTTGTCGATGAGACGTGATATTGATGATATTGTTGATGCTGATCCTTCAATCATGATTCAGAGACTTATTTATATTGCTGGAATTTTAGACACCATGACCCCATGAAGTGTGACAGTTGATGGAATCAAGGAGTGGGGAAGTGGAGATCGTGTTTGAAACCAGTTGCTCAACGTGTGGAGACTTGGTCGATTTTCCACCCACTACCTCGTGAATTCCTTCAACTGATTGCACGACTTGCTCACATTCCATCGTGTGTTTGAACACACGTGCCATAGACCGCCAGACCAAAACCCTAAGTGATATTCCCCCAAAGTGACACGATTGACGTCTCGTGGTATGTTAGTCAATTGATGACTTCGTGGTTTGATGGGACGATGAGCCCATGTAGTTGCTGAGTTGAACATGATGTTCTGAAACTCATGAATTGAACATGTCATGAGACAGAGGTATAGTTCTTACGATGAAGTGAGCAAGTATTGCTCATTCGATGGATCGTTGAATATTGATTGTTGAACCAATATTCCTTGGTTTGAGCAAATATTTATCATCTGAGCAAGTGTTTCTCATGTGATGAATTGTTGAATATTTGATCGTCTGAGCATGTGTTGCTCATCTGATGGATTATTGGCAGCGTACCAAAAATATTAATTAGAATATTGGTCGTTGAACCGATCATAATTAATAAAATTAATGACCATGAGGTCGTCATAAAATTATTAAGGTTGGAATCTGAAATGATGATCCTTGGATTCAGAAACCCTAATTTGATCAATTGATGATCAATTCATGGTTCATCAGAAGTTTAACCATGGGACGAATGAGGGAGCGACTACGTGGGACCGTGGATCAACCATGTAGTGTCCTGATAAGCACGTAAGTGCTACATTCTATACCCATATTTATATTAGCTAGGACTCGATACTTTGGCTAATGACACTATTTTAGTGCTTTTATATAAAGTACACGAGAATTCGATCACCTGAAGAAGAAGAACCGGCTAAATGAGAGCTAAAGTAGCACTTGCGGCAAAAATGGCCAAGACAACCCATGGCATGAAAGAGACACATAAACTGCGAAAGCACATGCCTGGAAGTCAAGAAGCAAAGCAAATAATTGTCTCGGCCTGTTCAACCGTGCCAGACCCATGTTGAGTCAAAAGATACTCGATGAGAAGATAGAGAGAAACTGGAGCATTCAGTCGCAGGGGTTAGCTTGGTCCTGTTGGGAGTTTTGTAGTTCAATGAAACATGATCAGTTCATGAAACACATCAATGGAGTTTGTTTTGGTCGCTGTGATTGTGCTCAAGAGATTATGAAGAGTTTTCGCATTTGAGATGTTAATGGAGAGAAGATGGAGACTTCAAGGATTCATAACTGGGAGCTGTGCTTGGAAGATGTTGCTGCTATTGATTGTTTGAACTATGTTCGGTGATTGGTTCACCTGGTTCTACCGGAACTGAAACAAAAGGAAAGAAAGGTGTTGGCTGAACTGGTTCGTGGTGTTCGTCTCATTTGAAGGCAAGGGTACTGAAGAGCATTTGAGTATGGTGTAAAACAATGGCAGTCGACGGTGAAGAATGGCGTAGAATGACTGTTTGGATTTTGTGTGAAGTAAGAGATTGGTGTTGTGGTCAGTGTGACCGATATTTGAGAAGTTGAGATGGATAGCATTGGGCTGGACTTCGGTGGAGGAGGATTGGCATCAAAGCAATGTTCAGGGAGGAAAGCACGGTGCTTATGATGACTGGCGGAGACACGGATAGTGACAGTAGTGGTTGAAACCAGTGTTGCTGAGATGGATTTGTTAGTTTATATGATGTTGAAGGACGAAGAACAAGTCCAAGGAGATATGAGAGTTTGGTGGCTCGATGCACTTTGTAGCCGTCAGTAAATGGAAGTGATTCGCGTAATGAGAGTTAGACAGACAGAAAAGAGAATGGAAATGATTGCAGCGGTGGTTATTGTATCACATTCGATGATTCCTTCCACAGCAGATGGATTTTTTTTTATTTTTTTTTACTCGGTCAATAAAATAGAATAAAAAAGAGAAAATGTACAAGGATCAGACTAATTTAGTGCTAAGCCAAAAAGGCCGCACACTAAAAAGCCTAAAAACGATAGTAAACCTCTCCAGGCCATTCAACAGAATGAATAAAACCTGGCCTACCCTCGTAAAACTCATAATGTTCCTCAGCCAACAAACAAGCTTGTTTGGCCGAGACATCCGCTGAAAAATTAGCCTCTTTTTAGCTATGAATATAGCTAATATTGTTATAAAAACTCTTCGCTATTCTCCACCTCTGCATTAGCTGCCATGGCAAATCGCCTTTTTGAAGAGCATATAAACAACTCATCGAATCAGATCTGACACATAGGTTCTTCACATTCCATCTTTGAGCAACGACAGCACCATAGATCACCGCACAAACTTCAGCATAGAAGTTAGTCTGCCAGCCCAGGCCAACGCACAGAACTCCCAAGACTACCGAACTAGAATCACGGAAGACAACACCAGAACCAGCCTGCCCCGGATTACCAAGAGATGCACCATCACAACAGATCATAATCTCACCAGGATTTGGTGGACTCCAAGTAACTTCAACTGGGTCAGAGTGATCGCAAGATCTATGCATCACTCTAAAGAAATTAACAATACGCAAATCCTCCAAAGTATTATGCATATGGCCCTTCAATCTAATAGAGTTATCACGAATTACCTGATGAACTCTGCCTTTAAACTCCAGCCAACGAATCTGTTTGTTCTCAAAATAAGCTTTGTTACGCATCTTCCACAGCTCCGTAACTATTGCAAGATTTGCAACAAGCCACAGATCCTTAATCATTCGACTCCGGCCCTTTGCAGCCTTGTAGGAGACCACCAGGTCCTCATTCGGCATCAATCTGAAAATTTCAGCTGCCCACTTCCAAATTCTTTTGGCAATTTTGCAATGCCAAGTAATATGGCTAACATCTTCACAATCTTCTCTACATAAACGACACATAGAAGGCATCTCCCTACCAGTCTTCTTCATAACATTATCATCAGAAGCACAACACTGTTTATAAAATAGCTTCCAATACTGCACACCCAAAGTAGGATGTATAACACTTCTAGAGAAGAGTGCCGCAGCTGGCAAAATTTCAGCTGGCCCACGAATAGCAGCCTTGGCCGACTTGACAGTGAAAACACCCTTACTGTCCAAGTCCCAAATTTTATAATCATCTCCACCACCAATAAGAGGCAAATTATCAACATCAATATTGCATCGTAACATCAATTCTTTAGTCTTTGGAGGAATAACCCAAGAGCCATCAATAATAATATCACTCACCTTGGCCTTAAAATCATTAGGGCCTTTTATTGTGATGCCAAGACGTTGAGCAATTGAAAAATCAGCACACCAATTATCAAAAAATAAGGAAGTATTAGCACCGTTACCTATAATTGAGCGCGTGTGTTTTTGAACAAAGTTATGCACCTTCCACAGCAGATGGAATTGGAGTTCGATGGGGTTTCTCATTGTGTTAAGGAAGTAGATGGAGTTGGTTTTGCCGGTGATGGAGAATGGCTTGTACGCCATCTGAAATTGACTGGGGATGATTCTCAAAATGGTGGCTGTATTTGAGTCGATGGAGTGATCAAGGAAGATGTTGGGATTGATATTAAAGATGATGGAGCTGTTCACAAAGTAGATGAAATTAATTACCGTCGTTCACTGTTGTTTCTCGGTCAATTCAAGGCGTAAATGAAGATAAATTCGTGAAATCTGGAGATTGTATGAACTGTGGTCAGTTCATAGTGCAGCTTCGAAGATGAAGGGTATGCATGTCAGCGACACAGCCGGAGTTCAGAGATAATAAGGGTTGATATTGCAGAGATGGGGTTTACCCATTCTTGGCATTGTTTAATGATCTGCAGGCGGAGAAGAACATGAAATTGGGTTTGCAGGTGACGATGGCAGTGATGGCTTGATTGAACGGTGGAGGAAAGAGCTTGGCTGGCAGTAAGGGTATGAGCTTGTTATTGGATTACGTACAGGGAAGTGTTTTGCACGGACAGAAAGTAGAAACTGGAGTTAGTGGTGCTGTGACCGTGGTGAATAAAGGTAAAGGAGGAGTTGGTTCTGTTGTTTGATTTGAAGACGAGGGTTGGTGATTGAATTGGGATGGACTGGGCCCATTAGAGGTAGAGTTTTCGATAGGCCTTTCGGCGAATCCTGGACAGCATATATGAAGACAATCGAATAAAAACGATCGGGGGCCGATCGGGGAGAACGGGGTGTTGCGGCTACAGAGCCTAAACCACAGAAGGGAAGAAGATTGTTGCGGCCGAAAAACAGAAGGAGGAAGGAGATCGATTTGATTGTGGTGACGCGGAATTTAATATTGATTTAATTTCTCCTCCCTTATAATATGTTTATGGCTTTTGAGAAAGTCATGTTTTGCTAAGTTTTGTAATTAGGGTTTTATGGATTGAAGCCCATTTGGGGTATTAGGCTGTTTTGATTTGAATAATTGAGCATAGACCGTTATGATTTGAATAGATCTATTCCTGATTTTGTTTATTGATTAATTGAAAAGGAGTTGTTGCTTCACCGGTTTCGTAAACCTTCGTGCGTCATTGTTAGGATAATAAATATATTTGTCTACTTATTTGATATTTCATGCTTGGGTTAAATCTTTTGATGGGGTATTCTTAGAATAGCCGGGTATTATTTGTGAACCTATTTTTAGTTTCGTATAATTTTCTCACTAATGC
The DNA here is from genome assembly GCF_003573695.1 of Papaver somniferum. NCBI lineage: Eukaryota > Viridiplantae > Streptophyta > Magnoliopsida > Ranunculales > Papaveraceae > Papaver > Papaver somniferum. Next base: position 140,179,979 of record NC_039360.1, on the reverse strand, counting down.
AATTTGATGGTGCATGCTTGGGTTTAGTCTTTTGATGTGCCATGCTTAGGGTGTCCCAGTGATATTTGCGATTCTAATACTGATAATAGGTGATGTCGATAGAACGGACAATAGACAAATATTCAGGAGTTATGTTTCATTTCAGTAATTGAACAGAAATAGTGGTGGATACTATAAATCCTGGTTATCAACTCTCCCATTTGATTCGTTTTGTTACTTGAGTTTATTCTTCTCATTGTCTTTATTCTTTCAAAAATCCAAAAACATCTTTATTTGTTAGTCCATTAGAGATATTGAATACGTATTTCCGCCGCTCCTTGTGGGAACGACCCGTACTTGCCCCTGTCTACTAGTTGGACACCATGCGATTGCGGTTATCATATATAGGCATCTCCATATCCTATCAATTTTTGGCGACGCTGCCGGGGAGCGACTGTGGAATATTGTAATTAGTATTGTTGATTTTGTAAATAGTTAGGTGTTTATTTATTTTAATTTTTTGTACAGTATTTTTATTTTTTAGGATTTCTTTTTCCTTTTGACTTGTTTTGTGCTTAAGAATTTTATTTCAGGAGCCTTTTTGAGAATGATGAGTGCTTTGCGCGAGACGTCGTCTATGACTCTTGGGGAATACATGTATGGGTCACGGTATAAGGAAGTTATTGCTTATAATCGTTTCAGGTATGAAACTTGGAATCCACGTAATTTCGTTATGGGTGGTTATTCAGATGAGTATCAACCCCAATACCATGAGGGTAAAAATTAACTTGACACTAGAAGTGATTTTAGGAATTATGATACCGATATAATATCTGAATCTATTGTATCTTACCCAACTCATGATCATTTAGTTGATTATTTGTCTATTCAAAAGGACGAGAGTTGTGTTAGAGATGCCATTTATTCAGATAATGATGATTTAGAAGAACATATTTATAAAGAAGATACTATTGTTGAGTCTGATGACATAGAGACAGTAGACGTGCGTAATGAGATATTTTCTAATCATTCAAATAATGAGTTTCCTATCAGTCACTTAGTTGCAGATAGCGATGAGATGATTATTTATGATATTGTTGCTCCATTGTGCTCTTGTTATTCTGATCCATCTAGTGATTTTCTGAATGCTGATATAAATGTTGAACATATTGATATTGGTCAGATAACTTGTGTCAATGATTTTGAGACTTTATCTGTTTGTTTAGTCCACTTTTCTGATTCCGATGACCCTATGATTATTGATATTATCAATGCATTGCGACCTCCAATAAATAATCAAGGTAACTCAACAACGGAAGTTATTTCCGTGGAATTAGAACCGGATTTAGGAGTTGAGATTTTGACAAACTTGAACCATTATATACAAGTTTAAACCATTGTGTTGAGTTTGATAATCCGGTACCTTTTTGCATTGTTAATACATTGCTTCCTATGATTTCTAGTGAAGAAAATGTGTCGACCGGATGTATTTCAGCTGATTTAGAACCTAATATAGAGTGTGCTTCCCGAATAGAAAATAAGATACATTCTATGTTTGTTGTCCATGTGAGTGATTTATTTATCTCTGCTTAGGACTATTTTCTATTGGGAATGGATTTACACATCTTTTTGGAGGTTAATAGTGTTTGCAGGTTCATATTCGCAGCTGACCTGATTCGTTGGATTGATCCCCAACTTTTCAGACTTTATATATATGCTTTGCTGCTTACTTTGGTGCAACCTCACCTTGTTTGAGGTTCTTTATGTGCGCAAGCAGGGATACAAATATTTCGCTTCATGGGAGTCAACCCATCAAATTTGTTTTTCTTCCTCCATCATTTATCTGTTTGCTTGAATTTCCCATCTTAAATTCTACGTTGGATGACTCAATTACATAGGACAATGTAATGTTTAAGTGTGGGGAGTGGCATTTTCGTTAGTTAGAAGAAAAAAAAAAGATGACCAGCTGTGTAGCGGGTCTAAAAAAAAAATATCAATTATTTGAATATCATGACCAGCTGCATAGCGGGTCTAAAAAAGCAAAAAAAGTAAATAAAATAAAATAAAATAAAAAATTAATTTGATTGTTTGGGTTATGACCAGCTGTGTAGCGGGTTTTTTCTATGGTATTTTGTATGACCAGATGTGTAGCGGGTCCTGGTGTGGTATTTCAAATTTTCATTTTTTGACCAGCTGTGTAGCGGGTCTAACCCTCTCTTATGATATGACCAGCTGTGTAGCGGGTCAATTCTTTGTTTTGCTCGTGGACTAGCAAAATATAAGTGCGGGGGTGTTGATAAGCACGTAAGTGCTACATTCTATACCCATATTTATATTAGTTAGGACTCGATACTTTGGCTAATGACACTATTTTAGTGCTTTTATATAAAATACACGAGAATTCGATCATCCGAAAGAGAACCAACTAAATGAGAGCTAAAGTAGCACTTGCGGCAAAAATGGCCAAGACAACCCATGGCATGAAAGAGACACATAAACTGCGAAAGCACATGCCTGGAAGTCAAGAAGCAAAGCAAATAATTGTCTCGGCCTGTTCAAACGTGCCAGACCCATGTTGAGTCAAAAGATACTCGATGAGAAGATAGAGAGAAACTGGAGCATTCAGTCGCAGGGGTTAGCTTGGTCCTGTTGGGAGTTTTGTAGTTCAATGAAACAGGATCAGTTCATGAAACACATCAATGGAGTTTGTTTTGGTCGTTGTGATTGTGCTCAAGAGATTATGAAGAGTTTTCGCATTTGAGATGTTAATGGAGAGAAGATGGAGACTTCAAGGATTCAAAACTGGGAGCTGTGCTTGGAAGATGCTGCTGCTGTTGATTGTTTGAACTATGTTCGGTGATTGGTTCACCTGGTTCTACCGAAACTGAAACGAAAGGAAAGAAAGGTGTTGGCTGAACTGGTTCGTGGTGTTCGTCTCATTTGAAGGCAAGGGTACTAAAGAGCATTTGAGTATGGTGTACAACAATGGCAGTCGACGGTGAAAAATGACGTAGAATGGATGTTTGGATTTTGTGTGAAGTAAGAGATTGGTGTTGTGGTCAGTGTGACCGATATTTGAGAAGTTGAGATGGATAGCATTGGGCTGGACTTCGGTGGAGGAGGATTGGCATCAAAGCAATGTTCAGGGAGGAAAGCACGGTGCTTACGATGACTGGCGGAGACACGGATAGTGACAGTAGTGGTTGAAACCAGTGTTGCTGAGATGGATTTGTTAGTTTATATGATGTTTAAGGACGAAGAACAAGTCCAAGGAGATATGAAAGTTTGGTGGCTCGATGCACTTTGTAGCCGTCAGTAAATGGAAGTGATTGGCATAATGAGAGTTGGACAAACAGAAAAGAGAATGGAAATGATTGCAGTGGTGGTTATTGTATCACATTCGATGATTCCTTCCACAACAGATGGAATTGGAGTTCGATGGGGTTTCTCATTGTGTTAAGGAAGTAGATGGAGTTGGTTTTGCCGGTGATGGAGAATGGCTTGTACGCCATCTGAAATTGACTGGAGATGATTCTCAAAATGGTGGCTGTATTTGAGTCGATGGAGTGATCAAGGAAGATGTTGGGATTGATATTAAAGATGATGGAGCTGTTCACAAAGTAGATGAAATTAATTACCGTCGTTCACTGTTGTTTCTCGGTCAATTCAAGGCGTAATTGAAGATAAATTCGTGAAGTCTGGAGATTGTATGAACTGTGGTCAGTTCATAGTGCAGCTTCGAAGATGAAGGGTCTGCATGTCAGCGACACAGCCGGAGTTCAGAGATAATAAGGGTTGATATTGCAGAGATGGGGTTTACCCATTCTTGGCATTGTTTAATGATCTGCAGGCGGAGAAGAACATGGAATTGGGTTTGCAGGTGACGATGGCAGTGATGGCTTGATTGAACGGTGGAGGAAAGAGCTTGGCTGGCAGTAAGGGTATGAGCTTGTTATTGGATTACGTACAGGGAAGTGTTTTACACGGACAGAAAGTAGAAACTGGAGTTAGTGGTGCTGTGACCGTGGTGAATAAAGGTAAAGGAGGAGTTGGTTCTGTTGTTTGATTTGAAGACGAGGGTTAGGGGTGTAAATAATACCCGAAAATACTCCGCCTGCCTGTATCCGTCCGAGCCCGCCTGTACCCGAAGTAGCCCAAAGCTTGTAATGGCCCGTCATGGACCACCCGGCCTGGCCTGGATTAATTTATTGGGCGGTCTCGGGATTTGCGATTAATTATGATGCCCGGCCTGATACCCGGCCTGGTGCCCGGCCTGAAAGCCTTCTATGTGCCATTAATCATTTAATATCCTCTTAAAAAAACTTAAAAGTTACAATTTTATAATTGTCAATTTTATGTCAAGAAAAATAAAATGTATAATTATTTTTTTACTTATAATTAACTTTTTCAAAACATTAATGGTAATATATTTTCTTATTAGAAAGTTTATTGTACTCTAGTTAATTATTTATTATAGGCTAAAATTAAAAATTTGTCAGTGTAATTTAAATATAAAATAATACTATCACTTACGATATGCGATGTTGGAAAGGAAAGGATATTGTATTTAATACCGTTCATTTGAAAATTTAAACTTAAAAAAAAAAATTCAAAATAGTGGCCTGTCCGGCCGGATCTGGCCTGCCCGTATAAAAAGCGGGCTTTGGGAGGTCTTTGGGTAGCAAATTATCTACTTGTGCCCGGCCTGTCCGGCCTGAATTTGTTTACGGGCTCACAAATATTAATCCTGGCCTGCCCGGCCTGTCTAAGTTTTTGGGTCGGGGGGGCCGGCCTGCCCGAATTTACACCCCTAACGAGGGTTGGTGATTGAATTGGGATGGACTGGGCCCATTAGAGGTAGAGTTTCCGATAGGCCTTTTGGCGAATCCTGGACAACATATATGAAGACAATCGAATAAAAACGATCGGGGGGCCGATCGGGGAGAACGGGGTGTTGCGGCTACAGAGCCTAAACCATAGAAGGGAAGAAGATTGTTGCGGCCGAAAAACAGAAGGAGGAAGGAGATCGATTTGATTGTGGTGACGCGGAATTTAATATTGGTTTAATTTCTCCTCCCTTATAATATGTTTATGGCTTTTGAGAAAGTCATGTTTTGCTAAGTTTTGTAACTAGGGTTTTATGGATTGAAGCCACTTGGGGTATTAGGCTGTTTTGATTTGAATAATTGAGCATAGACCGTTATGATTTGAATATATCTATTCCTGATTTTGTTTATTGATTAATTGAAAAGGAGTTGTTGCTTCACCGGTTTTGTAAACCTTCGTGCGTAATTGTTAGGATAACAAATATATTTGTCTACTTATTTGATATTTCATGCTTGGGTTAAATCCTTTGATGGGGTATTCTTAGAATAGCCGGGTATTATTTGTGAACCTATTTTTAGTTTCGTATAATTTTCTCACTAATGCAATTTGACGGTGCATGCTTGGGTTTAGTCTTTTGATGTGCCATGCTTAGGGTGTCCCAGTGATATTTGTGATTCTAATACTGATAATAGGCGATGTCGATAGAACGGACAATAGACAAATATTCAGGTGTTATGTTTCATTTCAGTTATTGAACAGAAATAGTGGTGGATACTATAAATCCTGGTTACCAACTCTCCCATTTGATTCGTTTTGTTACTTGAGTTTATTCTTCTCATTATCTTTATTCTTTCAAAAATCCAAAAACATCTTTATTTGTTAGTCCATTAGAGATATTGATTACGTATTTCCGCCGCTCCTTGTGGGAACGACCCGTACTTGCCCCTGTCTACTAGTTGGACACCATGCGATTGCGGTTATCATATATAGGCATCTCCATATCCTATCAATTTTTGGCGACGCTGCCGGGGAGCGACTGTGGAATATTGTAATTAGTATTGTTGATTTTGTAAATAGTTAGGTGTTTATTTATTTTAATTTTTTGTACAGTATTTTTATTCTTTAGGATTTCTTTTTCCTTTTGACTTGTTTTGTGCTTCAGAATTTTATTTCAGGAGCCTTTTTGAGAATGATGAGTGCTTTGCGCGAGACGTCGTCTATGACGCTTGGGGAATACATGTATGGGTCACGGTATAAGGAAGTTCTTGCTTATAATCGTTTCAGGTATGAAACTTGGAATCCACGTAATTTCGTTATGGGTGGTTATTCAGATGAGTATCAACCCCAATACCATGAGGGTAAAAATTAACTTGACACTAGAAGTGATTTTAGGAATTATGATACCGATATAATATCTGAATCTATTGTATCTTACCCAACTCATGATCATTTAGTTGATTATTTGTCTATTCAAAAGGACGAGAGTTGTGTTAGAGATGCCATTTATTCAGATAATGATGATTTAGAAGAACATATTTATAAAGAAGATACTATTGTTGAGTCTGATGACATAGAGACAGTAGACGTGCGTAATGAGATATTTTCTAATCATTCAAATAATGAGTTTCCTATCAGTCACTTAGTTGCAGATAGCGATGAGGTGATTATTCATGGTATTGTTGCTCCATTGTGCTCTTGTTATTCTGATCCATCTAGTGATTTTCTGAATGCTGATATTAATGTTGAACATATTGATATTGGTCAGATAACTTGTGTCAATGATTTTGAGACTTTATCTGTTTGTTTAGCCCACTTTTCTGATTCCGATGACCCTATGATTATTGATATTATCAATGCATTGCGACCTCCAATAGATAATCAAGGTAACTCAACAATGGAAATTATTTCCGCGGACTTAGAACCGGATTTAGGAGTTCATATTTTGACAAACTTGAACCATTATATACAAGTTTAAACCATTGTGTTGAGTTTGATAATCCGGTACCTTTTTGCATTGTTAATACATTGCTTCCTATGATTTCTAGTGAAGAAAATGTGTCGACCGGATGTATTTCAGCTGATTTAGAACCTAATATAGAGTGTGCTTCCCGAATAGAAAATAAGATACATTCTATGTTTGTTGTCCATGTGAGTGATTTATTTATCTCTGCTAAGGACTATTTTCTATTGGGAATGGATTTACACATATTTTTGGAGGTTAATAGTGTTTGCAGGTTCATATTCGCAGCTGACCTGATTCGTTGGATTGATCCCCAACTTTTCAGACTTTATATATATGCTTTGCTGCTTACTTTGGTGCAACCTCACCTTGTTTGAGGTTCTTTATGTGCGCAAGCAGGGATACAAATATTTCGTTTCATGGGAGTCAACCCATCAAATTTGTTTTTCTTCCTCCATCTTTTATCTGTTTGCTTGAATTTCCCATCTTAATTTCTACGTTGGATGACTCAATTACATTGAGGCTAATGTAATGTTTAAGTCTGGGGGAGTGGCATTTCGTTAGTTAGAAGAAAAAAAAAGATGACCAGCTGTGTAGCGGGTCTAAAAAAAAAGAAAAAAAAGTCAATTTTTTGAATATCATGACCAGCTGTATAGCGGGTCTAAAAAAGCAAAAAAATAAAATAAAATAAAAAATTAATTTGATTGTTTGGGTTATGACCAACTGTGTAGCGGGTCTTTTCTATGGTATTTTGTATGACCAGATGTGCAGCGGGTACTGGTGTGGTATTTCAAATTTTCATTTTTTGACCAGCTGTGTAGCGGGTCTAACCCGCTCTTATGATATGACCAGCTGTGTAGCGGGTCAATTCTTTGTTTTGCTCGTGGATTAGCAAAATATAAGTGTGGGGGTGTTGATAAGCACGTAAGTGCTACATTCTATACCCATATTTATATTAGGTAGGACTCGATACTTTGGCTAATGACACTATTTTAGTGCTTTTATATAAAGTACACGAGAATTCGATCACCCGAAGAAAAAGAACCGACTAAATGAGAGCTAAAGTAGCACTTGCGGCAAAAATGGCCAAGACAACCCATGGCATGAAAGAGACACATAAACTGCGAAAGCACATGCCTGGAAGTCAAGAAGCAAAGCAAATAATTGTCTCGGCCTGTTCAACCGTGCCAGGCCCATGTTGAGTCAAATGAGACTCAATGAGAAGATGGAGAGAAACTGGAGCATTCAGTCGCAGGGGTTAGCTTGGTCCTGTTGGGAGTTTTGTAGTTCAATGAAACATGATCAGTTCATGAAACACATCAATGGAGTTTGTTTTGGTCGTTGTGATTGTGCTCAAGAGATTATGAAGAGTTTTCGCATTTGAGATGTTAATGGAGAGAAGATGGAGACTTCAAGGATTCATAACTGGGAGCTGTGCTTGGAAGATGTTGTTGCTGTTGATTGTTTGTACTATGTTCGGTGATTGGTTCACCTGGTTCTACCGGAACTGAAACGAAAGGAAAGAAAGGTGTTGGCTGAACTGGTTCGTGGTGTTCGTCTCATTTGAAGGCAAGGGTACTAAAGAGCATTTGAGTATGGTGTACAACAGTGGCAGTCGACGGTGAAGAATAACGTAGAATGGATGTTTGGATTTTGTGTGAAGTAAGAGATTGGTGCTGTGGTCAGTGTGACCGATATTTGAGAAGTTGAGATGGATAGCATTGGGCTGGACTTCGGTGGAGGAGGATTGGCATCAAAGTAATGTTCAGGGAGGAAAGAACGGTGCTTATGATGACTGGCGGAGACACGGATAGTGACAGTAGTGGTTGAAACCAGTGTTGCTGAGATGGATTTGTTAGTTTATATGATGTTGAAGGACGAAGAACAAGTCCAAGGAGATATGAGAGTTTGGTGGCTCGATGCACTTTGTAGCCGTCAGTAAATGGAAGTGATTCGCGTAATGAGAGTTGGACAGACAGAAAAGAGAATGGAAATGATTGCAGTGGTGGTTATTGTATCACATTCGATGATTCCTTCCACAGCAGATGGAATTGGAGTTCGATGAGGTTTCTGTGTTAAGGAAGTAGATGGAGTTGGTTTTGCCGGTGATGGAGAATGGCTTGTACGCCAGCTGAAATTGACCGGAGATGATTCTCAAAATGGTGGTTGTATTTGAGTCGATGGAGTGTCAAGGAAGATGTTGGGATTGATATTAAAGATGATGGAGCTGTTTGCAAAGTAGATGAAATTAATTACTATCGTTCACTGTTGTTTCTCGGTCAATTCAAGGCGTAAATGAAGATGATGGCCAGTTCATAGTGTAACTTCGAAGATGAAGGGTCTGCATGTCAGCGACACAGCCGGAGTTCAGAGATAATAAGGGTTGATATTGCAGAGATGGGGTTTACCTATTCTTGGCATTGTTTAATGATCTGCAGGCGGAGAAGAACATGGAATTGAGTTTGCTGGTGACGATGGCAGTGATGGCTTGATTGAACGGTGGAGGAAAGAGCTTGGCTGGCAGTAAGGGTACGAGCTTGTTATTGGATTACGTACAGGGAAGTGTTTTACACAGACAAAAAGTAGAAACTGGAGTTAGTGGTGTTGTGACCGTGGTGAATAAAGGTAAAGGAGGAGTTGGTTCTGTTGTTCGATTTGAAGACTTGGGTTGGTGATTGAATTGGGCTGCACTGGGCCCATTTGAGGTAGAGTTTTCGATAGGCCTTTTGGCGAATCCTGGACAGCATATATGAAGACAATCGAATAAAAACGATCGGGGGCCAATCGGGGAGAACGGGGTGTTGCGGCTACAGAGCCAAAACTACAGAAGGGAAGAAGATTGTTGCGGCCGAAAAACAGAGGGAGGAAGGAAGGAGATCGATTCGATTGTGGTGACGCGCAATTTAATATTGGTTTAATTTCTCCTCCCTTATAATATGTTTATGGCTTTTGAGAAAGTCATGTTTTGCTAAGTTTTGTAACTAGGGTTTTATGGATTGAAGCCACTTGGGGTATTAGGCTGTTTTGATTTGAATAATTAATCATAGACCGTTATGATTTGAATAGATTTATTCCTGATTTTGCTTATTGATTAATTGAAAATGAGTTGTTGCTTCACCGGTTTTGTAAACCTTCGTGCGTAATTGTTAGGATAACAAATATATTTGTCTACTTGTTTGATATTTCATGCTTGGGTTAAATCATTTGATGGGGTATTCTTTGGATAGCCGGGTATTATTTGTGAACCTATTTTTAGTTTCGTATAATTTTCTCACTAATGCAATTTGATGGTGCATGCTTGTGTTTAGTCTTTTGATGTGCCATGCTTAGGGTGTCCCAGTGATATTTGCGATTCTAATACTGATAATAGGTGATGTCGATAGAATGGACAATAGATAAATATTCAGAAGTTATGTTTCATTTCAGTAATTGAATAGAAATAGTGGTGGATACTATAAACCCTGGTTACCAACTCTCCCATTTGATTCGTTTTGTTACTTGAGTTTATTCTTCTCATTGTCTTTATTCTTTCAAAAATCCAAAAACATCTTTATTTGTTAGTCCATTAGAGATATTGATTACGTATTTCCACCGCTCCTTGTGGGAACGACCCATACTTGCCTCTGTCTACTAGTTGGACACCGTGCGATTGCGGTTATCATATATAGGCATCTCCGGATCCTATCATGTCCATATGCTCACGTGAGCAAATACAAAGAACTCCTGAAGAGTTGACGATTTTTTGTTGAAGGAATGATTAAATGTTGGTTTAATCATTTATTCGAAAATGCTCGTCTGAGCCTTAGGTGAGAAAACCTAATTAATTATGACAAAGTGAGGGACCGACCATGGGGTCATGAAACCATCCCTGGGTAGTCACGTGACCGCCTGATGATCACTTCATGAAAATCCAAAGTGTTTGGAAGAGTCTTGGACCTAATACGTGCAATTGTGCAAATTAGGTCAAAACTGTGAAACTTGATGGGACCGGCTTCTGTAATTGAGCATCCAGTACAGAAGCCGTGTCCCAAAGGCGTCCGTGTCTCAGTCCTGAGAATTTTGATATTTTCTGGCGTGCAATTGAGCATCCATTCGAGAAAATATGCCAAAATTAGGGTTTCGAAGAAACTGAGGAAAACACCATGAGATGATGAAAAATAATTATAAAATAAGGAATAAGGAGGCGTGGGACCACCGAGGCCAAGGCATGGTCGGCCGGTCGTGACCACGGTCCCGTGGTGCCATTTTCCTTAACTTTATAATATTTTTGATGATTTTATGAAGAATTCATGAATTTTAAGAAATTTGATGAATTTAGGGAGTTTCCATGAATTGAAGGAGTTTTAATGAGTTCAAGGAAGCAAAAAATATTAAAATAATAAAAACACGGGTGTGTGGGACCGTGGGGGCGTGGCCGGCCGGCTAGAGGCCCGGTCCCACGAGTTTTCATAATCCTTTATATTTTTAAGTATTTTTCATGATTTGAGTGAATTTTTCCTAATTTGAGAGAAATACCATGAAATCAAGGAATTTGATGAATTCAAGGAAAAATAAAATAATAAAACAAGGGGCGTGTGGGACCGGCTAGGGCATGGCTGGCCGGCTAGTGGCCCGGTCCCACAAGTTTTGTAATACTCGTTCGTTGTATTTTGAAATACTCGTTCGTGCGGTGATTGTTAGTGTATCGTCGTTGAATACACCTTCACCATTTGAATCGGGGCTTACTTAGAGGTAGCTCAGACGCCCGATTGTTGATTATTTATTACTAATTGTGGAATTCGGTGGAGAATAATTCACAAAACTGAGTAATAAGATGTTTATTATTAATTCATAAGATCAGCTGAGGATTCGACTACGAATTCAGAATAATAAAGTGAGCATTACAATTCCATGGGATCGTAGATTCGACCATAGAATCAGAGTAATTAAGATTTATCTATTACCATTTATGAGACCCGTTGTGGATTCGATCATGAAATCGGAGTAATGAGATAATATAGTTATTGTTACTCTATGAGATCAAGCCGTGGATTCAATCATATAATCAGAAAAATTATTTATTGCCATTCCATTGGACCAGTCGTGGATTCGACCATGGAATATGAGAAATTGTTATTGCCATTCCATGGGACCAATCTTGGATTCGACCATGGAATAGGAGCAATAATAGATTATTCTGGGAATTCAGTAGTGAATGTCACGACCGAATAAATCTTAATTAGGAATAATTAACTTTGTGGCTCTATACTAGCAGAGCAAGCTGTCTAGGAGCATTAATTATCCCGATATGAGCTTGTCGGTAAGTCATATCCTTTATATAGTCAGGATAAACTCGTTGTTTGTTCCTGAAGACGTTATCGTTATATACTAGCAGAGCAAGCTGTCTAGGAGCCGTCCATCTCGTGATACTATATAGAAATAATCACTGAAAGTGTTCAGTATTCATGAGATATGTCGTTGTCTAGTCGTGAGACTACATATCTACATGTACTCTGAGAGAAAGTAGTCTCCGTTGAGAATTCGATGAGAGACCGATGTCTCAATACTAAGGTCTGATTGATGTATCAGAGCTTCGCATAATTATGAGTTTACGATTTTAGCCCTTGTAGAAAATCCACCATCTACACAGGTTAACGACTTAAAGACTTCATTGGGATTGTGAAGCCATACCGATACTACTTTCTTGTAGTTGTGTGATCTGATCTTGCTGTTTCTATCGTACGAGTACAATTGTAATAATTGACTTGAGATTGATATCTCCGATAGGCAAGATGTAAAAGGAATCACAAACACTTCGTCTCATCGTTTGTGATTCCGCAATATCTTTTTTCGCTGCGTCGATTAAGATTATTGTGAGGTGATTGATAATACTAGGTTGTTCTTCTGGAATATAAGTCTGGGTTATCAATTGGTTCCTATTCACCTTGATTTATCAAAATACGGAACAAAACTCGTAGGTATATTCGTGGGAGACGAATTTATCTATTACCGTAGACTTTTCTGTGTGATACAGATTTGTTTATTAAAGTCTTCGACTTTGGGTCGTAGCAACTCTTAGTTGTGGGTGAGATCCGCTAAGGGAATCAAGTACGTAGCATCTTGTTGGGATCAGAGACGTAGGATCATAAATGTACCTTGGATCAATGTGAGATTGATTTGGGTTCAACTAAAGTCCAGACCGAAGTTAATTTAGAGTAGGCTAGTGTCTGTAGCAGCTTAATACAGTGTGTGTTCAATCTGGACTAGGTCCCAGGGTTTTTCTGCATTTGCGGTTTCCTCGTTAACAAAATTCTGGTGTCCGTGTTATTTCTTTTCCGCAATATATTTTGTTATATAATTGAAATATCACAGGTTGTGCGTTGTTCAATCAATTAGAATATCCGACCTTTTGGTTGTTGATTTAAATTGATTGACACTTGGATATTGGTCTTTGGTACCATCCAAGTTATCTCTCTAGTATTTGATAAAGACTCGCAGATTTCTATTTGCTTGAGTATATATCAAATCTAGAGATTGAGATATAAACTCTTTGATATACTTTTTATCTAGATTGAGTCTGACTGTCTAGTTGATTCTCTAGAAACTATATTGGAGTTTGTCCATACAGATTGCTAAGCGAAATATTGGGTGTGGTTGTTGTAACCCCGTTTTTTCAATTGGTATCAGAGCAGGCAAACACGTTTAAGACCTTACAAGTCTGTATTTGTAGCAATCTGACTCTATGAACGATAAAGTCTCTTGTAACGCTTCACCAGGTTTAAAAACCAATCGTAGAAAAAGTTCTGATAAACTGGTTATTCTCCAAAAAAAGTTGGATGAACAAATCCGGATCAATTCTGATCTTGTTGCTAAAATCGCGATACTTAAGGATTTGAAACCCATTATAAATCCTTTGATGGATTTGAGTAACTCCAGTTGTTCCTCTCTGAAGAACTGTCGTAGATCAGATGATAAACAACGATTAGATGTTGTGGAAACTGATATGACTCAGAAATGCTCTGCCAAACTAAAAGGTGTTGGCCCATGTTTGTTTTGTGATTCCTTCAATCACTTTCAACATGATTGTGTGTCTTTTCAAAAGAGTCTAAAAGTCGCAAAAGAACTAAACAACTTTTTGCTTCTCTAAAAGAACATACAAAACTATCAGGAAGCCCTAAACAGAATAGTACTGATAGTATGAGAGCTTTTGCTTTAAAATCAACATCACCCTTTCAATGGTTTCTTGACAGTGGATGTAGCAGACATATGACAGGTGATTTCACTTGGTTCGTCTCCTCAGACGACTATGATGGCGGGCCTGTAACATTTGGAGATGAGAGTTGTTGATACATAAGCAAGAAGGGGACGATCAAATTACCTGGTGTACCTGAAATCCATGATGTAGTCTACGTAAAAGGTATGACTGCAAATTTTCTTTCTGTTAGTCAAATTTGTGACAAAGGCCATCGAGTTGTCTTCAATGCAAATGGATGTGACATTGTAGACAAAACTGGAAAAGTAATTTTTCAAGGAACTCGTGGTAAAAATAACTGTTATCTTCTTGATACTCAGTTCAGCAAATGTTGCAATTTGATTAAGATGGAATCTACACATCTTTGGCATGAGCGTTTTGGTCACATCAACTATCATCTTCTAACTAAGATCTAAACAAAGAACTTGTTAGAGGCGTTTCCAAAATCAATGCAAAGATTGAAGGTGTATGTGGTGCCTATCAAAAGGGTAAACAAACAAAAGTTCAACATAAATCATCTCGAGATATTCTCACTAAAGCTCCACTTGATTTAATTCATATGGATCTCTCGGACCAATTCAACAACCCACGGTTGCTGGTAAGAAGTATGCTTTAGTTATGGTAGATGACTACACCAGATTCACTTGGGTTGTATTTCTGTCTCATTAGAATGAAACCCTTGATGAATTCAAGATTATTGTTAAAATAATCCAGAACGAACAAGGTCGCAAACTAAAGAAAATTAGGAGCGATTGTGGAACTGAATTCAAGGACACCAAAGTATTTGAATTCTGTGAAGAACTGAGGATTATTCAACAATACTCACCACCCATTACTCCTCAAGCTAATGGAGTTGCAGAAAGAAAAAATAGGAACATTCAGGAAATGGCTAGGGTAATGCTCCATAAAAAAAACTTACCATTAAGGTTTTGGGGAGAAGCTGTTTTTACAGCATGTTATTTGATCAACCGTGTTTACTTACGGTATAAAATCCTAAACACTCCTTATGAGTTGTGATATGGAAGAAAACCCAACCTACACTATCTCAGAGTGTTCGGAAGTAAGTGCTACATTCTAAAAGATCGAGAACATAGAGGGAAATTCGATACCAAAAGTGATGAAGGTATCTTTCTTGGCTATGCTTCTGATAATCGTGGGTTTTGAGTATTTAATCTCAGAACCCAGGTCATGATGGAGTCCGCTAATGTTATCATCAATAATATTAGTGATTTTCATCATGATAATCCTCCTGCTGAATTTCCTCCAACTGAAACAATTGAGAAAGTCAAAGAAATCCCAGATTCAGTTGAAGTCATCCCAACTGTCACTGATCCTGATATTTCTAATAATGAGGAGAAGAGCACTGATCAAGCTACTCCTGACGAACAAGAACGTGTCCCTCCACGACACCTCTGGGTTCAAAGGAATCATGATACCAACAGTATTATTGGAGGAAGAGATTCTACATCCAAGACAATAGGACAACTTCAAAATATTTGTAATTTTGGTTGTTATCTCTCACAAGTAGAACCAAGAAATATTGATGAAGCTCTGAGAAATCCCTTTTGGGTAAATGCAATGCATGAAGAGTTAAATGAATTTCAAAGACATGACGTATGGGAACTTGTACCTTGTCCTTCCAATATTAATATTGTTGGTACTAAATGGATATTCAAGAATAAGTCCGATGAATTCGGCACAATTGTCAGAAATAAAGCCAGACTTGTCGCTCAAGGATATTCACAGATTGAAGGTATTGACTTTGACGAAACCTTTGCTCCTTTGGCACCCCTTGAGTCCATCCGACTTTTATTATCTCATGCTTGTTTTCTTAAGGTTAAGCTGTTTCAAATGGATATTAAATCCGCATTGTTAAACGGGATATTAAAGGAGGAAGTCTATGTCGCTCAACCAAAGGGGTTTGAAAACCCTGATTTACCATATCATGTTCTTAAACTCAAGAAGGCATTATATGGATTAAAACCAGCACTGAGAGCCTGGTTTAAAAAACTCACCACTTCTCTTATTAGAAAAGTTTTTCAAGAGGCGGAGCTGATAAAACTTTGTTTACCAAATAGAGTGGGAAAGATGTTGTCATTGCTCAAGTCTATGTAGATGATATCATCTATGGTTCAACTTCTGAGAGATTTGCAAAGGATTTCCAAGTCTCTCTTTCTAAATAATTTGAAATGAGCAATGTTGGTGAATTAAAATTCTTCTTAGGATGACAAATTCAACAACATAAGGATGTAATTTACTTATCCCAGGAAAAGTATGCAAGGGATCTTGTGTCGAGATTCGGTCTGGATAAGTCATCTCCAAAACTGACACCTATGCCCACTACTGGTAAACTGTGAAAAAGCGGGGGTACAACAACCACACCCAATATTTCGCTTAGCAATCTGTATGGACAAACTCTAATATACTTTCGAGAGAATCAACTAGACAGTCAAAGTCAATCTAGATAAAAAGTATATCAAAGAGTTTATATCTCAATCTCTCGATTTGATATATACTTAGGCAAATAAAAATCTGCGAGACTTTATCAAATACTAGAGAGGTCACTTGGATGGTACCAAAGACCAATATCCAAGTATCAATCAATTTAAATCAACAACCAAATGGTCGGATATTCTAATTGATTGAACAACGCACAACCTGTGATATTTCAATTATATAACAAAATATAATGCGGAAAAGAAATAACACAGACACCAGAATTTTGTTAACGAGGAAACCGCAAATGCAGAAAAACCCCGGGACCTAGTCCAGTTTGAACATACACTATATTAAGCCGCTACAGACACTAGCCTACTCCAAATTAACTTCGGTCTGGACTGTAGTTGAACCCCAATCAATCTCACACTCATCCAAGGTACAATTATGATCCTACGTCTCTGATCCCAACAGGACGCTACGTACTTGATTCCCTTAGCTGATCTCACCCACAACTAAGAGTTGCTACGACCCAAAGTCGAGGACTTTAATAAACAAATCTGTATCACACAGAAAAGTCTACGATAATAGATAATTCTGACTCCCACGAATATACCTACGAGTTTTGTTCCATCTTTTGATAAATCAAGGTGAACAGGAACCAATTGATAAACCGGACTTATATTCCGAAGAACAACCTAGTATTATCAATCACCTCACAATAGTCTTAATTGACGCAGCGAAAAAATATATTGTGGAATCACAAACGATGAGATGAAGTGTTTATCATTTCTTTTATATCTTTCCTATCGGAGATATCAATCTCAAGCTAATTATTATAATTGTACTCGTACGATAGAAACAACAAGATCATATCACACAACTACAAGAAAGTAGTATCGGTATGGCTTCACAATCCCAATGAAGTCTTTAAGTCGTTAACCTGGTTTAGAAGAAGAAACCAAAGGTTAAAGGAGAATCGACTCTAGCTTAGCACAACTAGTATCACACAGAAGGTGTGGGGATTAGGTTTCCCAGTTGCTAGAGTTCTCCCTTATTTAGTCTTTCAAATCAGGGTTTGCAATCAATGTTAGCTTGGTAACAAAGCATTCAATATTCGCCGTTAGATGAAAACCTGATTAGATTCAAGCTAATATCTTTCAACCATTAGATCGAAAACTAGCTTTTTATACACAAATGAAATGCACGTTTCTAGGCTTGTGTAATCGTACCCAAACTTGTACATTTGTTGGTTCAACAATAGTCAACCAAATGGTTAGCCATATGATCACTTTCATATCAACCATATTCTTCTTCACCATAACTAGTTCAAGTGACTCAAATGAACTAGTTAGAGAGTTGTTCAATTGCAAGGAAATCTTATGTAACTACACAAGACACAATTGAAGCAAAAACGATTTGATTCACTCGAATCGGTTCATGAACTATATAGCCACGGTTTGCAATTTGCATTCCTTAGTTTATATAAGAATGAGTTCACAAACATCGTTTTTAGATATAATCTATTGTATGTCTAGCTGCTTGTACATCTCAGATGCCTGAATACTATCCAAGTTTGACGTGCTCGTTTTGTTCGATGAAGGGACATGAACTATCAAGGTGTTACAAGTACAAGCACCAAATAAGGCACGCCAGCAAACTTCAACGAAGAACAAATCGATTAGCAAGGAAGCTGAAACTTGCTCAGAAGACCGCCGAGGTATGTAGGATCTTATCTTCGTCTAAGAAGTTGGTTTCCAGGGATAGAGTAAGACCATTTGAAAAGAAAGTATGGTCGAATCGTTTTGATAGACAGAAGTCTAAAGATTCCTCCCTTGAGGAAAAAGATGGACAAATCGTTGTTCATCGCAACACAACTTGATTGTGTTGTTGGGAAAATCTTGTCTCATGTGCCTGATCGAAAAGAGACAAGATTGAGTGCTGATTCAGGCTTCAGTAAAGTTTTTCCTTCTTTTCTTAGATTTGGTATTTTCTATCTATCAAATAAAATAAATGGTTATTATCGACAATTCTACTCTTTATAGGGTTTTAGAGTTGGGCGTATACGAACCTGTCAATAGGTTTCGAACCCTACATTCCTTTTTCCTTTTTGACATCCTATATAAGATTGCTTATTGAGTTAGGTGATTCAATCACATAAATCCAGTTGTTTATAACTGTTCTCAAAACACCATGTCAGATGGAAAGGATGTCAACATGATTGTTAAATCTTCAATCAAGGAAAAAGAAAAATTTCATGTTTCTAAGTCCCTGAAAAGAAAAAGGTATTGGTCTCACACCGTGTCTAGTACGGTTTTGAGAGACTGAGTTGAGGTGAGAGACTGTCTGCGAATCGGCTCCCAAACTCAGATTTTTCCTTCATCGTTTTTCGAGGTGTGACATCAAATCTTGATCCAAAAATCTCTTCGTTGAGCATTTATTTCACAATGGTTAGCTTGTATTGATATGGATACTGGTAATAAGATGAATTTAGACAGAGAGAATAAATCTTTTGAGATACATCAATAGGTGGTGGATCTGTCAAAATCTTATGAAGCTCAAATCTCGATTAACTTGTTAGATTCTCAAGAAAATACAAGGTATGATCTGTGGAAACATTCATTAATTGGGCTTCTTGATTTACAGAGTATTAAATTTGTAGAAGCTTCAGCCTTATTATTGAAATAATGGAAGTTGACGGGTAAATGTCAATTAATTCCTTTAGGTAAAGGTTTTTCACAATCAAACTAGAAAATGCAGTGGATAAAAATTACATTAAATCTGGTAAATGGGAAGTTAAGGAACAATTCTTAAGTCTAAGAAATTGGATTCCCAATTTTAGACCTGAAAATCAGAGAACATCTAAAGCTATGGCGTGGGTTCATTTTCCAGGTTTGAGTTTAGAATATTGGGATGAAGAAACCTTATTCAAGTTAAGCAGAGAGTTAAGGTGGATGATGCTACCTTAAATTATCAAAGAGGGTATTATGCAAGAGTTTTGGTCGAGATTGATTTAGCAAAAACAATACCAAATAAGCTTTGGATTATTACCAAGTATGGATGTTTCTCTCAAAGTGTTGTTCTAACTAATTTACCTAAATTTTGTTGGAAATGTAAAATTGTTGGTCATCAGCATTCTGAATGCAGAATTAAAACTCAAACAGAGAAGCCTATTGAGCAAGGTCCTTCTACTAAGAAGCAACCAGAAGTTCCTCAAGCTCCAACTCCAGAGAAGGTTCATGAGGTGGTAATGAAACCATTTGATATAGATCCAACTCCAGAGAAAGTTCATGAGGTGGTACATGTTTCAAATGTTGATATTTCATCATCAAGTAATATATCAAGTACAATTAAAATTTCTAAAGGAAAATTCAGTCCATTACAAGATGATTCTGCTGTTAAAGATGTCGAATTAAGCCCTTCTAAAATTCTGAAAGTAGCAGAAGATAATGCTTTGGATAATGGTGTGGTTAAATATGTTAATGGTATTGATGGCTCTGTATCTGAAGAAAGGGTACCATCTACTTCTTGGTCAAGAGTAGTTCAAAGACCTTCAGTTCCAAAATCTCCCACAATCAATAATGAAGAAGCTGCAAAGGAGGTAACTACTAAACCACAACCTAAATGGAATTTTAGAAAGAATCCATGGAAGGGAGGCACTGCAGGCATCCATCCTAAACAATGAAAGTCCTATTTTGGAATTTAAGGGGCCTTAGAAGAGCCAGGTCCCAAAATAAATTATGGTCTCTTATTAATCAGTTTAATCCTTCAGTGGTATGGGTTGCTGAACCTAAATTAGTTTGTTCTTCTTCCTTTTGCAATAAATTAAATTTGCCTGGTATGCAAAGCATGGTAATTCATAACTCAGTCTCAAATAAAAAAGGTAATATATGGTTATTTTGGAATAAAAATTTACCTACTCCTATAGTAGTCTCAATGTCAAGTCAGATGATTACAGTGGATATAGCTGGTGTTCTTATTTCTGGTATTCATGCTCATGTGGGTGTGGTTCAAAGAATATATTTATGGTCAAAAATGGAAGTAGTAAGTGGTTTAAATAAGCCATGGCTTGCTATTGGCGACTTTAATGCCATTACTTCAGCTGAGGAAAAAGTTGGTGGTAAAAATCCAAATATAGGTGAAATGATGGATTTAAATAATTGTTTAGGTACTTGTGGTTTAATACAGGCTCCTAAAACTGGTCTTATGCATTCATGGTCCAATTGTCAGCATGACAGTAAAAGGATATTGTGCAATCTCGACAGGGTTGTTTTCAATCACTTATGGTTACAAAAATTTGAAGGATGGGGTTATAAAGTTGGTATCAGAGTAGCATCTGATTATGCACCTTTGATGGGTGGATGTGCTCATATTCCTAAGCCACAAAATGCTCCTATGAAATTCCAAAAAATGTGGTTATCACATCCAAATTTTATGGAGGTAGTATGTAATAGTTGGTAGAAAAAGTGGAAGGTAACCCTGCTTTTATCTTTCAGCATAAACTTAAAAAGCTTAAAAATATCCTCAGAGAATGGAATTGGAATGTGTTTGATAACATAAATGTTCAGGTTAAAGATGTTGAAGCTAAAGTTCAAGATGCTATGGTGAAGTCTGATAATGATCCCTTTGATGAAATGACTCTTAATAATTTGGTAGAAGCTCAAAATCTCTATAATTCTAAAGAAGTTCAATTGCATACTTTTATGAAGCAAAAATCAAGAACAAAGTGGATTAAAGAAGGTGCAGCAAATACTAGATTTCTCCATGCTAATCTTAAAATAAGACAAACAATAAATACTATTAATGAATTAGAAGATGTCAATGGTGAAATTATTTCTGATCATAAGAAGATAGCTGAAGAACTTGTAACTTATTTTGAGAAGAAATTTAAATATCGGGAAGTTGAACAAAATGATCACATCTTAAAAGTTATTCCAAAGGTGTTAACAAATGAAGTTCAGGAAATGATTGAAGCTACTCCAAATGCAGATGAAATTAAAGAAACTATATTTGCTATGGACCAAGATAGTGCTCCAGGTCCAGATGGTTTTTCTGGTTGTTTCTACAGAGCATGTTGGGATATCATAAATCAAGACTTAGTTGCATCTATTCAGTTTTGATGGGAAAAGAAGTTCATTCCTAAAGGGCTTAACTCTAACTTCTTAGTACTCCTTCCTAAATCTGCTGGTGCTAGAAGCCCTAATCAATTTAGGCCAATTAGTCTGAGTAATGTCATATTCAAGATTTTCACTAAAATACTTGCTACAAGGATTGGCAAATTGATGAATAAACTAGCTTCCTCTCAACAAGTGGCTTATGTGAAAGGTAGATGCATTCAAGATCAGATTTTGCTTGCTTCTGAATTAGTTAATGAAATGCCAAAGAAGAGAAGATGTGGCAATGTAGCTCTTAAATTAGATATTTCCCAGGCTTATGATTCTGTCAGCTGGGGGTTCTTATTTCAAGTCCTGCAAAAGTTTGGTTTTTCAAAGAATTGGTGTTACTGGCTTCATATCTTATTCAAATCAGCTAAAATTTCTGTGATGGTAAATGGTGGACCTTGTGGTTTCTTTTCAGTTGGAAGAGGACTTAGACAGGGTGATCCATTGTCTCCTATTCTATTTGTACTTATGGAAGAGGTTTTGAGCAGGGGCATTACTCAAATGGTGAATGAAGGATTAATAATACCAATGGTTGAAAGAAAAGGTACACATCCAACTCATCTTTTCTTTGCAGATGATGTTTTCATTTTCTGTAATGGAGCAAAAAAGAGCATTCTAAATCTCATGAAATTACTTGAAGAATATCAGAAATTCTCAGGGCAAGTTATCAATAAACACAAAACTAAAATGTTCATTGATGGTGCATCAGAATTAAGGAAACTTCAAATTAAAGATATGATTCAAATGGAGATAAGTAGCTTCCCTGATAAATATCTTGGAGTGATACTTATTATTGGCAGAGTGAAAGTATCTACTGTTTGGCCTATGGTTGAGATGATGCAAAAGAAGTTTGCTGCTTGGAAGGGTAAGTTGCTATCTTTTCAAGAAAGATTGTTGTTAATAAAATCAGTATTATGTAGTATTCAAGTCTATAATATGGCAATATACAAATGGCCATCATCTGTTATTAAAACATGTGAAAAAATCATAATAAATTTCCTCTGGTCTGGTGATGGTGAAATAAGGCAGTATAAAAACAAATTCTTGGAGAAAAGTTTGCACTCCATTGAGTGAAGGGGGTCTTGGTATTCCAAGATTAGAGGTAATCAATAAAGCCTTTCTTATGAAAATGATGTGGAAAATTAATAATTTAACAGATGATTGGGAAAAAAAAATTCAAGCAAAATACAAAGATAAAAATGGTCAATGGAGCACAAAATGGAAAAAATCCTCTATATGGCCTGGTCTGAGGTGGGCTTGGGATGCACTTAAAGAAGACATTAGATGGAATGTTGGTAATGGTGCAAGAATATTTGTCTGGTTTGATTTATGGATTGGTGATTGCAGACTCATTGACAAAATTGGGAATAATGCTTATATATCTGAAAACACCAACTTGAAAGTATCTGACATCTTGATAAATGGTGAATGGATCTTAAATAATGAACTTCAACAATTGTTACACAATATTCAAATGCCAGAAGTTCATGGAGGTGAAGATAAGTTGATATGGACAGGTAACTTAAAAGGAAAATTCTCAATCCCTGAAGCAGTTAATAAACTGAGACATAAAGAAACTTTAGTAAAATGGCACATGTATATATGGAATTCTTTCCTTCATCCTTCAGTGGCCAGTAATGTATGGAAGCTTATCCAAGGAGTATACACTGATGACACTGTTATGGTTAAAAATGGATATGATATGGTTTCCAGATGTTGCATCTGTGAAACTGATCAAGATAGTATGCATCATTTGTTATGGGAATGCAGCTTCAGTGTGGAAATATGGAGATGGGTATGTAGTATATTTGAATTTAAAACACCTAAATCTTTTGCAGAAGCTTGGAAGTGTGCAACAAATAAAAGCCCTCTGGTTAAACAGGTTTGGATCACTGCAACTTGTGTTATTCTGAAAGAATTGTGGTTTCAGAAAAATAAGAGATTTTTTGAGAACATCAAGCCAAATCTGCAGAGTATTAAGTGCAGAATTTTAAAATTTATTCATGAAGGTGGTATGAGAATTACTGGAACCAAATGGTGTCAGAACTATGATCAAGACATAATTGCAAGATTTCATCTAGGTATCAGAAGGTCCAGATTTCAGTGTATTGAAAGTGTAATTGGTTTCCACCTGAGCAAAACTTCATAATGTTGTGTTGTGATGGTTCTTCCTTTGGAAATCCTGGGAATGCAGGTTTTGGTGTTGTGGTTAGAGATTCTCAATGTCAGGTAGTTGGAACTTTAGAAGGTGGTATTGGTATTGCAACCAATTACTTGGCAGAAGCTTATGGTGTTTTGTGTGCCTTGGAGTTAACAGTGCAATGGAGTATGTTTAAAGTCATTGTAGTGTATGATTCCAAAACTGTACTAGCTGATTATGCTCAGGGAGAGATTCCTTGGTTTTTACAAGGTAGATGGAACAATGCTACGAAGAAAATTTCTGAAATCAGATTTCAACATTGCTACAGAGAAGTTAATTTCTCTGCAGACTGCACAACTAAAAGAGGTGCATCACTTGTTGCTGGCACAAGAAAACTGCATATGAGAAGGCCTCACTGGCTTCCAAGGATAGAAATGCCTGATGTTGACTATTACATATTTAGTTGAGCTGAAAAAATTTATAAAATTTTGAGTGTAATTTTTGTTATGCTTTTTAGAGGGTTATGTTTAGTGCCTGTTATTTGATTGTGAAAACTTAAATTGTAATCATTTTTCAATTTTTAATAAAAAGTATATGATTCAGGAAAAAAAAAAGAAAAAAAAAAGAAGGAATTCAAAAAATCTCAGGGTTGTGCCTTCTAACTCTCAGAAGTTTTCCGATGTTCTTGATGAGTTGAAGGAAGTAAGAAAGGAGATTCGTGAAATAAAGGCTTTTGTGTCAAAGTCCTTAGAAATTCAGAGAGCCTTGGTACGACATAATCAGCCAAGACAGTTCGTTGATATAAACTCCTATCTTCGTGAACCGTATGTTCCAATGGCTGTTGACAACAAGAAGTTCGGGAATGATGCTGAATTTCTCAAAGGCATTGTCGCCTAGGATGTCTTCTTTTTGGATTAGTTGGAAGAATAACTAGTGCTATGAATAGCGATGATTGTGACTACACATAGATATTTTTGTTTTCATCTTCTTATGTTATTTTTTAGGTTTATTAGTATTAAATTCTAAAAATATTTGGAGGATGATGTTTATTGCAGTATTTTAATCGTTTGTGATATTACAATATTTTTATGGGATATGTATTGTTTACGTCCGTGAACTTGAAGGTCCCATATTGCAGTCAAAAGTAAAGTCGTTCATGAATCAGTATTCGTATTGATGAAAGGAAGAATGGACTTTTGACAGATACAAAATTTATTCCTAAGAAATCATGTATTTGATGGAAAACAGGATAAAATCTTTTGTTCAACAAGGATAAAGTCTGTTATTTCATTATGATGGAAAATAGAATAGATCATTGTATGTTATCCATGGTACTGATCTTCATTGATCCATTTTATTATGTTTTACCATGAAGGCTCCATTGTGTGTCTTATGTTGAGCACCTTACAACTAAGTCGATTTACCTTGGCTTTGTTGGTTGTTCCATAAGATGTTATATGTCGAGCATTAGGAACTAAATTAATCAACTAGTTTGGTTATTTAGTTAGTACTCCATAAGTCTTCTTTCTTATGTTGAGTACATGTACGGTTAAGGTTGTCATATTCTATGATGAACTTAGTCGGGGTTCCATAAGTTATTTTATATTGAGCCCAAAATAATTAAATTGATTACTTCGGTGATTAGTTTGGTTATTTGTATTCCAATTGGATTAATTATAGGTTCTCTTGTAATTAATCTAGTCGAGTTTTCATATATTCCACAAGTTCTTGTGTTGAGTATATGAAAGGCTACACTATCATGTTCTTTGGTTAATGTAGTCATATATTCCGTAAGGTTTTCCTTATGTTGAGTATTTGAACGGTTAAGTTAGTCATCTCCGTGTGATTGACTTAGTCGTAGCTCCGTGAGTTTACTTATGTTGAGCACTTTCAATTAAATTAATCACTTTCATGGTTTAAATTAGTTGCGTATTCCAATTGAATTAATCATAGGTTTACTTGTGGTTAATTTGGTTGAGCTTTGGATATAGAAAATCATTCCTATGGTTTTTGGTGTCCAATAAAAAATCCTTCTTTTCTTTCGAAATTAAGGTCGCCCTTGTTGTTCTCTCGGGAATGACATCAAATGAGGGAGAGTTCTTTTGAACTTGTGCTTAATGGTAATATCTTGCGGGGGAGTGCGGCTGTGGAATTTTATAGGGTTATCTTGTATCTTAAAACTCCTTGATGATGTTGTTAGCTTCGGCTATTAGATTGCATCTAAATTAAGTTGGTATGTATTTTTCTTTTGGTCATGAAATGTCTCTTGTGGAAATTTCATTATGATCCCATTGTTGTACCTTTGCCAATTTTATTGACAAAAAGGGGGAGAAATATTGTAGTTCACACTACAAATACATATGGTTAACGGGGAAACCGCAAATGCAGAAAAACCCTGGGACCTAGTCCATATTTGAACACCACAATGTATTAAGCCGCTATAGACTCTAGCCGACTACAAGTTGACTTCAGACTGGAATGTAGTTGATACCTAACCAAGTCTCACACCGATTAAGGCACGGACGCGTTCCTTAAGCCTCTAGAACCACGCCGGATTATGCACACTTGATTCCCTTAGATGATCTCACCCACAACTAAGAGTTTCTACGACACAAAGTCGAAGACTTAAAAACAAATCTGTCTCCCACAGATATGTCTATTCTTTATTCGGTTTTTGTTCCTTGTTTTGATACAAATATCAAGGTGAATAAGAACCAACTAATAATCCGGTCTTATACTCCCAAAGAGCAGCCTAGAAATATTAGTCACCTCACAATAACCCAACTGATTAACACAAAAATTTATTGAGGAATCACAAGAGTCTTGGATGAAGAACTGTTGTGATTACTTTTTATATCTTACCTGTCGGAGATAAATATCGAGTAAATCTTAAAGAAGATAAAACTCAATACGATAGAAAAAGTAAGATCAGAATACACAAATACATAGAAAATAGTTGGATCTGGCTTCACGAATCCCAAATGAAGTCTTCAAGTCGTTAACCTAATAATGGTTTTGGAAAAACCTAGGTTAAAGGAGAATCGGCTCTAGTACGCAACTAGGACACAAGAAAATGACGAGATTAGGTTTTCCAGTTGCTAGAGTTCACCCCTATATAGTCTTTCAAATCAGGGTTGCTTTTAATCAAAATTAAGATAGCTTAATAACAAAGCATTCAATATTCACCGTTAGATGAATTCCTGATTTAAGATTCAAGCTAAGTCTGCTTAGAAATAAAGCAATCAATCTCCATCATTAGATGGTCTTAGCTTGTTACACACAAATGAAATATACTTATATTTAGATATGTTTTACCGAACCTAAACGTGTATATTGAGTTTGCTCAATAACAGTTAACTGAAGTTAGCCATATGAACACTTTTGTCTTAGACTTATTCATCTAACACTTCTAGATCAAATAAGAAGATCAATCAATCATGAAAGATAAACAAATGAATCTAATTGTTTTTCAAATAGAGTTGTTCAATTGTTCACTATCTCATAGAAATGTATATGACCAAATTAAGTCGAATCGGGTTGATTCGTAATCGTACATAGTACTTATACAAGAATCAATTCATGAACATTAAGCCACGGTTTTGAAAAGATTGCATTCGTTATATCATAAATATTTTAGTTCATGAGTATGAAAATCATACATAACCGATTTTAGAACTTAACCATTGTGTTAGCAAACCAGGTACGCGAACAGCAGCTCCGGACCTTGGCCTAGTCAAGCCATTCGCAAACCCGGTTCGCGAACAACTGTTCCGGACCCAACACAGGTAAACACGTTCGCATACTAGGTAAGCAAACAAGAGTTTTGTACCTTCTCAGGTAAATCCGTTCGCATACTAGGTACGCAAACAAGAATTCCGGACCTGAATCATCACAATACAGTTCGCATACTAGGTATGCGAACCGTGTTGTATCCAGAATGGGTATTGTTCTAAACTCTCATTTCAATCATTGAAATATCCTTGGAAGACGACAATGTTAGTCTCACATGTACCATTAGATTCAAGTACTTTTCAAGTGATCGAATGATCAATACGAAACTTCCCAAGCTAACATCAAATGACTGTCTCACACAAATCATATAAGATGTTCAAGGTAATTTTCACATGATCATCTTTTGACTTAATATTTAGTTTCCAACAAATAGATTGTTTCCAACTAAACTCGTCAAGAATATGATGAACATAACTAAAACAAAAAGCTTCCAACACATATTTCGAGAAATAGATAAGCGAGATAAACTCGGCTTGAAATATAAAATGTGTATAACGTAAAAGTCTATGTAGTTATATGACTTAGTCTCATTAGAAGATAGAATAGAATAGACTTCTGAGTGATAGATAAGTTTTAGACTCCACATACCTTTTGTTGATGAAGTTCCTCCAAGCTCCTCAGTAGATCTTCTTCTTCAATTGATGAACGTTGTGAAGTCTAAAGCTCAACTACACATTCTATCCTAATCCGAGACATAGCTATAAGTATACTAGAAATCAAGTATATATTTTTGATCAACTAAACTTGACAAACAATCTTGAGATAGAAACGCTTGCGAGTTCGACCGAGCAGTGCTCTAACAATCTCCCCGCTGTAAATTTTAGTGACAAAACTATTAATACATATGGATTACAAAATAAATAAACTTTGTAGCTTCTCATCCATGATGCTTGATTTCCTTGGCTCTTCCACATTCCTTGAATTCTTCGTTACTCCAAGTACTTCAGCGACTCTGAACGTGTTCAACTCAGTATCATTGTTGTTGAATATCCGTAGCCATAACAATAAGAAAACAGATGTTCTCGATCATTGTTTTAAAGTGTCATAGTATTACTACAGATAATAAAAGTCCAATCGTATCACAACTTTGAAATAATACTATGGCGATATGTATCACTCCCCCTTAGTCAATACTTCATCTTACAATGAAAACCACTCCCCCTTACGTAATGATCCGTAAACCATATGTATGTAGTGTGAACTACCAAATAATTCTCATTCCTTTTGTCAATATAAATTGGCAAAGGTACAAAAATTATGGGATCATAATGAAATTTTCAAAAAGATACTTCATGACTAAAATACAACATATCAACTTTGGTTCAGTGATTTCACATAGTCGAAACTTCATGTATTCATTAAGAAGTTTATAAAGATACAAGATAACTCCTACAATATTCCACAACCGCACTCCCCATAAAGATATGGCAATTAAGCACAAGTTTAATTAAGAACTCTCCCCAATTTGATGTCATTCCCAAGAGAACAACATGAGCGGCCTTACTTTTACAAGAAAATAAGGATTTCTTTGGACATTAACAAATCACATGGATTTGTATCCAGTAAACTTGAATAAATTAACCACAAGAAGACCTTATTGATTAGTTTAATCGGAAATGCTCAACATAAGAAAACTTATGGAGCCATACAGTACTTTCACATAGAAATGGATTAGGGAAAGATCAATATTGCGTATTTTTTCAAAAGTCATTGTTAGAGCATAACTCGGTTGAACTCACCAAGCGTTGGTATGTCAAGTTTGGTTATCATATTTTAGTGTGTCAAAACTCATCTAAAGTCTCTTGATTAAATACTAGTGTCAACTTCGTTTAGGTTAGACTAGAAAGTCTAGGAATGTTGAGACATACAAGTATTACTCCGAAGACCTGAGGATTGTAAAGAACTAGTGAACTACACCGACGACATCATCCTTCCACTTGAGGTTAGTAATATTGACTTGAACTATTTCATTCCTAAAGTATCTTCCAAGCCGTGCTATATTGAAAACATAACTGCGAAGCTGTATATATTGTACATATTGTATAATACTCTAGTGATGTGACATGATCATAATAGTGTGATCATCGTATTAGCGAATTAGACTATGAAGTATAACGTTTATCTTTTGAACTTCGTAGATATGACATCGACATAATCTTGTATATATTTTTATGATTATGTGAATGGGTTATGATGGAGATTTCATCCTAGGAAACAATGTTTTACATTCTTTTAAAGGAAGTACATTCATGAACTTGTTTCGTGAATCGAAAGGGAAATCATTAGGCTTATTGGTCCAGTTATTCATTGTAAATCTTTAGATGACCAATATGTGTGAGTAGAACCGATCTTAACTATGTTATGTATCTTGGTATAACTAATCTCAATGCCTGACTTATGATTTGGTATGACTGGTTTTTATTAATTAGTGTAACTGATTCTAAGTAATCACCATGTGTTGGTATGATCGATCATTATAATTGGTGTGACTGATCCTAGTAATTGGTGTGACCGATCATGAGTATGTGTAATCGATCCTTGTAATTGGTGTGACCGATCATGAGTATGTGCAATCGATCCTTGTAATTAGTGTTGTTAGAGCATTGCTCGGTCGAACTCGCATGCGTTGCTATCTCAAGCATGTTTGTCAATGTTAGTGATCAAAACTATAAGTCTTGATTTCTAGCCTATTTATAGATGTCTCGGACTAGGATATAGATAGTGTAGTTGAGCTTAGATCTCTCGGCGTTCATCTCTTGAAGACGAAGAACTACTAAGGGGAGCTTGTGGAACTTCTTCAACAAAAAGGTATGTGGAGACTTGAACTCATCTATCACTTGGAAAGTCTATTTCTACTATCTCCTATATTGAGATATAAGTCGTGTTACAATATAGTTTTCTCTATACACATTTGAGATTTCGAGCTGAGTATATCTCGCTTACATATTTCTCGAAATATGTGTTGGTAATCTTTCGCTTCAACCAAGTTCATCTTATATCATGAGAAAATTGCCGAGTAACATCTTACATGGTTTGTGTGATACAATCATTTGATGTAGGCTTGGAATGTTTCGATAATGATTATTTCAATATCTTGAAAATTGCTTTATTGCTAATAGTGTGTGAAAACGGATATTGTCGTTATAGAAGAATATTTCAATGATTGAAATAAATAGTTGATGATGTAACCATCTTTATAAGCATATATAGTGTGTTTGCACATTAGTGTATAAATCCATAAACCGGGAACCAAGAGTATGCATATGTGTAGGAGACAAGATAAGTATGCGTACCCGTAAGCATACTGGTGGAAGTTTTCGAACCGAAAATATCTGCTGAGTTTGGGAATTACAAACTCCTAAACTAGTCACCTTGAGTATGTGTATCCGTACGCATACTGGCGGAATGAAAAGGCGAGGGTACCCAAATATACCTCAAACTAAAAATTTTCCTACCTATAAGTCCTTTCTCCGAAAGTGATTGTCTATGGACTGAGTCGAGACAATGCAACTAGTCGGTTCACACTTCGTGTAATCGTATATGGATACGAGATTGAGACAATATAACAATGAAGTATGTTTACTTGATAAGAGGTTCGGACTTAACCAGACACAATAGGATTGCTATCAAGTAAATAGGAATTAACGTTTGTGTAATTTACTTTAATTATAATAAAAAAATCATAATGCGGAAAATAAAAGTAAATGACACAACAAGATTTTGTTAACGAGGAAATTGCAAATGCAGAAAAACCCCAGGACCTTGTCCAGAATTGAATACTCTCAGGATTAAGCCGCTATACAAAATTAAACCAACTTCGTATAGTTGAGACCAAGCAACTAAACCTATAGTTCACCTACTGTATTCCCACGCCTCCGACCTGTAATAAGTCACGTACTTGGAACAATTCCTTTGGTTCGTATTCCAAACAGTAAGGGAACAACAAATCTGTTTGGTAGCAACTCTCTTCAACCTAGTGATGTGAGTTCGACAAAGGATCTTCTGTTTATTTCAATAAACTCATTCATCAGGTTCTTAGATCTATCTTATTCTCAACTACCAAAGGTAATTGTTAAGATTTTTCAATCAATACTTTTAATCACAAAGAATTGTATTGATGCTGATCTACATAACTAATTAATCCAATCTACCACAAGGATAAGCCGATTATAGTTGGATCCTCTATACCGAAACAAGTATTGTGCACACCAAAGATTATGAACCCCAGATCAGAAATCTTCAATATCTTCTTTGTCTTCAAATCTTCTTAGATCTTTAATAAACACCTGTACACAATAACTTGAATCTCTTGTAATAAATCATGCACAGAACGGAGTCTGTTAACAATGGATTACCACAAGACGTCTTTAGATCTACAAACAGTCTAAATATCCCTGTCGAAACTTCGATCTAGTTTGAGTGAATCTTATATCAGAAGAGAAGATTCTCAAGCATAAACAAACTAGGTGCAATCGAAGTTCAACCACCATTAGCATTAACAAACTGGGTGCAATCAAACTTCAAGTATTTATAGACATGGAAGTTTGGACACTAAGGAATTTCCAAAATCGAAAATATTCTCAAGATATGCAATATATTCCAAATTCGGTTCCATAATTTCTGGAAATGCTCTGTCCAAAATAATGACCGAAAATCTCTTTGGAAAACCTTCAACTAGTAAATGCACATTACTAATTCTCATTTTCCTAAAATAAAATTAAAAACCTTAATTAAAAGATTCTTAACTTATTTATGTTTCGATCCTGGGATTTTCTTCCTTTAGCTATTAAGGAATAACTTTGAACAATTAAAGATAAGCGTTACAGCACATGTTCACATTATGTCGACATCCTTACATTGTAAGTCCTCTTTCATACTTACAACCTTGAAACCGATTTGCCACACTTCCAAACAAGTTTAGAATTAGTTCATCTGACTTTCAAGAACTATGTGATTGATCAAGAACACTCAATCACAAATCAAGGGTTTAACGGTTCTACCAAAAAAAATTTTGGTTCTACCTCCACATGAGTATTGTGCATAGTCACACTAGCTTTCCAAAATTCGGTTGACTAGGTACTAGGCTCGGTTCCCCACATATATGGTATCTAACTTGAATGTGTTGCACATGTCCATAGGATCGGTTCCCCTTTGCCTAAAAACGTGTTGCACATGTACATAGGATCGGTTACCCTTTCTGCTAAAACATGTTGCACCTCATATAAGGATCGATTCCCCTTTGTGATGTGTTACACCTCTTACTAGGATCGGTTCCCCTTTACCCAGAGTCGGTTATACACAAAATCACAAACTCGATCATACCATCTCAGGTGATTACTTAAGATCGGTTTCACTAATAAAAGTCATAACAATACATAAGTCAGGCCTTTGTGAATAGTTTTACCAAGAACACAAACAAGTCATGAGCGGTTATACTAATCACACATATTGGTTGTTCACAAGATATGCAATGAATAACAATACCAATAACGCCTGGCGATTTCCTTTTCGATTCACAAAACAAGTTCATGAATTTACTTCCTTAAAACACATGTAAACATTTTTTTCCTATGATGAAATACTCACCTCATACCCATACATAATCACAATAGCATTTAAACGATTATGTCGATGTCTTATCTACAAAGTTTAATGGTTAATCAATAATCCTCGTATTGTATTCCTTAATACTATGTCTATCTAGAGTGTTCATGCTTCGCAGTTTTGTTTTCAATATGCACGACTTGAAAGATACATTAGGGAATAAAAAATTCAAGTAAAATATCACTAACCTCAAGTGGAAGGATGATCTTGTCGTTGTAGCTTCTTACTTCTTCACTTCTTCAAGTCTTCGCAGTACTTGTAATGTCTCATATCCTAATACTTCCAAGCTAACCTATACGAAGTTGACTCTAGTACATAATCAAGCGACTCTTTAAATGAGCTTTGATTCACTAAAATATGACAACCAAACTTGACATACGAACGCTTGGTGTAGAGCTGGCAAACCAAGCCAAAACCCGCGGGTTGGCCCGTCCCGTGAAAACCCGCACCCGTCCCGGATGGTAACTAAAAAAGACGGGCGCGGGTTGTAAAATTAGTGGCTTGTGAAGAAACGGGTTAACCCGGCCCGTAACGTGAAACCCGCGGTCTGGCCCGTAACCCGTAATTTCATACCCTGATGAAACTGAAACACGTAGCTTGTTACGTGTCATCCAAATTTCCATCGTATAAAACGGAAAAACCCTAATCTTCAGAGCCGCTGCGGAGAGATTTCTCAAGTTGAGCTTCAGAGGAAGAAGAAGAAGCGGCTGCAAATCACAAAATGGTAAGTCCCTCTTTCAATCAAATGAACCCTAAATCATGTTTCAATCTTCATGATAGATGTTGATTTATACAAGTTTATGATTTTGAATTTCTGGTGATTTTGTTTTGATTTCTTTAGACGTTTAAGCGAAGGAATGGTGGTCGTAACAAACATGGCCGTGGTCATGTTAACTTCATCCGTTGTTCAAACTGTGGAAAGTGTTGCCCTAAGGTAACTAATTGATTTCATTTTCACAGATTTGATTTTATTTTTTCTTGGGATCTGATATGAATGGATGTAGATTTTCTGATTCAGTAGTTGTTTTTTGTGGTGGTGGTGGTGATTTGGAATAGGATAAGGCAATCAAGAGATTTTTGGTGAGGAACAGGAACATCGTTGAACAAGCTGCTGTTAGAGATGTTCAGGAAGCTTGTGTATATGATGGTATGTGTTTTTTGGAAATGATTTTTTTTGTTTTTTGGATTGATTCTGGGTGTTTACTGTGATTTATAGATTGATTTTGATTTTGGGTGGGTGATTGATTCTTTATGTGTAGGATACACTTTGCCTAAATTGTACGCCAAGATGCTTTACTGTGTGTCCTGTGCTATTCATTCTCATGTGGTGAGAGTTCGTTCTAGAGAGAAGAGGAGGAACCGTGACCCACCTCAACGTTTCAAGCGTCGGGTATGTTCCCTGCACTTTTGTTTCTCATTATGAATGATTGGATGGTTTTGTTTACTTTATTTTTTACCTGTGTAGATGTACTTTCTTGTGTCGGTAACGAAGAGTTTGTCTCATAGTTTTACGTGATTTTGTGAGTTAACTAGTTAGTAACCAATGTTGTGGACTCTGGTGAATTTTTTTAATGTGTAATGCCGATTTTGGTTTTTGGAATGCGGCATTGGGTTTGTTCTGAAGTAATTGGTAAATGCCAAAGAGGTGCATCTGAGAATCCTTGTAGCTATTCGTTCATGATGTACATTAAACTTAAACTGCTTCCATTGATCATGCATACTATTAGGATCTCTATGCTTTGTGTATTAGTGATTTAACCAGTTAGTAGTCACAGTTGTGGACTATTGTGAATTTTTTTTATGTGAAGTGTCCAATTTGGTTTTTAGCATTATGCAATGTGACAATGGATTTTTTGTGATGGAAATGTAATTCCAACTTTTATAATTGGTTTAGTGTAAGTATTAACTGCCGAAGAGGTATATTACAGGCATTCTTGTAACCATTCCTCTGTTTTGTTCTTTTACGCTGCTTCTGTTTATCATACACATCATAGTGCTCTATAGTTAGGTTCATTTATGGTAGTGTGTACCTTCTCTTCACCCTGTTCTTTTCAATGACTTGCAACTTAAACAACTGTTAATTATCATGAAATTGTATGTGGTTGTAGTTTTCAATGACTTGCAACTTACCAGTATCTCCAAATATTGCATAGAAAAGAGATTGGAGATGTATTTTTGATAGTTAACACTTTTTTTTACTAACCACGCAATATATATTTTGTGCAGGAAGTGGTTATTAATATTGTCGCACTTGGTGATACAAATTAGAAACAATGGTATCTACAGTCTCGGTCTCGGAAGTTTATTTTCATTATTTATCAATTATCATCATGAACTGATGAAATACTGTGTAACTGTAATTAAAGTACTTAAGTACTAAAGTAAACTACTAATGACTAGTATGATAGTATCTGTGTCTGTGTTTCTTTAAATGCAAAATTAGTTTAGTTTTGCAATTTTGAGTTTTTGAATTGATATACCAAATGAATTGGATGACTGTTAGATACTTAGGTTGTAGCTCGTAGGAAAGGAACTTTAGATGCCCTGAATGTGGAAGAAAATATCCCAGAAATCGATTTCTTGCGAGTTGACTCAACAAAAACCAGGTAACCCGTGAGCACCCGTGAACCCGCGAGCTTTACCCAGGACGGGCACGGGTTGGATAAATGACCACCCGTGAAGAATTTCAACCCGCAAGCTTAGGCTTGTATTAACCCGTAACCCGCGGGTTGGTCACAAGCCAGCCCCGTCCCGCCCGTTTGCCAGCTCTAGCTTGGTGGGTTCAACCGAGCTATGCTCTAACACGGAAGTTTTCGAACCGAAAATTTCTGTTGAGTTTGGAAACTTAACAAACTCAAAATCCGGTTGCTTAAGTACTCATACCCGTACGCATACTAAAGATGGTTACTTTGTCAAATCGGTCAGTTCATGGACTTAAACATTTAAATCATAAGGAATGCAATCTTTGCAAACCGTGGCTATAATGTTCATGATTGATTCAAGTGAATCAAACCGATTTGGTTTCAATTGTGTTTTCTATATAATTGAACAACTCTTTAACTAGTTTCATTTGAGTCATTTGAACTAGTTATGGTTAAGATGGATAAGGTTGATATGAGAGTAATCAAATGGCTAACCTCGGTTAACTATTTGTGAACCAACCTAGTGTAGATGGTGGATTTTCGACAAAGGGTAGAATTGTAAAACCATACTCCAGATTCGGCAACCGGATGAGTATTGAGGCTCATGTCTCTCATTAAAGCATGAAAGATCATGCCATAAATCTCTAACTGAGAAGGCTGTCTCTCAGAGTACATGTAAATGTGCAGTCTCTCAGCTGAGACCACGGCATATCCCATGAATACTGAGCAATTTCAGTAATTACTCCAGATCCGACAATCGGATGAGTATCGAGACTCATGTCTCTAGGCATGAAAGCTCATGCCACCTCTGATGGAGAAAGTTTCTCAGGGAAGATTTAGATGTGTAGTCTCTCAGCTGAGACCACGGCACATCTCGTACTGTGTAGAATCGGCTCAACCCTCAGATAATTAATGCTCCTACACAGGAATCCCTTCTAGTATAGAGCCGGCAATTAACTATCTTAAATCGTCTGAATATCCAGCAATATTCTACGAGCCATCACCTGAATATCCAGCAATATTCTATGAATCGTCAATTAATCGCCTGAATATCCAGCAATATTCTACGATTCTTCGTTATATTTCGTCACTTCAATTTGTGGTTCTTCCCAGCATAATTCCACGGGTTAGTGATAAATACTCGACGAGACAGGCGTCTAAGCATCGAATAAGCCCTGACAAAAATGGTGCAAGTGTACTTAATAAACGATGCACAGACCAGCATTTTGAATGCACAAACGAGCATTTCAAAAGATACGAATGAATGAGGAACCTATGCAAAATAGGAAGGAAAAATAATAAAATATTAGCAGGGGCACCAGGGGACTGGGCTCACCAACCGGCCGGTCATTCCATGACCAGTCCCGCGTCCAATTTCATATTTTATCATAATTTTCCCTAAAATCATAAAAATTACCTAATTTCATGTATTTCCTATAAAATCACATGATTTTATCAAAAATAATAAAATTAGGGAAACGTGTTGCGGGACCGAGCACCAGCCGGCCGTGCCTTGGCTGTGGCCGGTCCCACACCTCACTTCCCCATTATTTTATTATTTTCCTCTTAAATTATGAAAATTCCCTTGATTTCATGAATTTTCCATAAAATTACCTAATTTCATGTATTTCCTCTAAAATCACATGATTTTATCAAAAATAATAAAATTAGGGAAAGGTGTTGCGGGGCCGAGCACCAGCCGGCCATGCCTTGCCCGTGGCCGGTCCCACACCTCACGTCCCCATTATTTTATTATTTCCTCTTAAATTATGAAAATTCTCTTGATTTCATGAATTTTCCATAAAATTGCTTAATTTCATGTATTTCCTCTAAAATCACATGATTTTATCAAAAATAATAAAATTAGGGAAAGGTGTTGCGGGACCTAGCACCAGCCGGCCGTTCCTTGGCCGTGACCGGTCCCACACCTCACATCCCCATTATTTTGTTATTTTCCTCTTAAATTATGAAAATTCCCTTGATTTCATGAATTTTCCATAAAATTACCTAATTTCATGTATTTTCTCTAAAATCACATGATTTTATCAAAATATCAAAAATTAGAAAAAATTTGTGGGACCAGGCTCTAGCCAGCCGGTCATGCCCTAGCCGGTCCCACATGCCATTACTATATTATTATTATTTGGTGTTTTGTTTCCTGATTTCATGAAAACTCCCTATTTCAACAAAATATCTTGGTTTTCAACAAATCTTTTGATTTTATGAAAGTTAGCTAAAATCATCAAAACTACATAAAATTGGGAAGAGTGGCTTGGGACCCGCGCCCATTGGCCGACCATTCCTTAGCCATGCCGGTCCCACATTCCCATTCCCTATTTTATTATTATTTTATCTCTCATGAGAGTTCCCTAATCTCACCAAACTCTCCAGTTTCATGAAATTTCCCTCAAATCAGAGAAAACACATAAAATCACATAAAACTGGGATAAACATGTGGGACCGCGTCTGTCAGCCGGCTGGCCATGCCCTAGCCGTGCCGATCCCACACCTTGAAATCCCATGTTTTATTTATTATTTACATCATCTCATGTACTTTTCCCAGTTTCAGCCAAACCATGGATTTTTCATATTTTCTCCAAATGTTGCTCAAACGAACACCAGAAAATATCAAAATTCTCAGGACTGAAGCGCGGACATCATGGTGACACGAGCACATCCCCTTGACCGACCAAGGGTGACCCTGAGGCTTGCAATTAGCTAGTCCCACATGCTTTAATGATTTTAACCTAATTTACTCAGTTGCTCATATTAGGTTCAAACTCTTTCCAAGCAATTGGAAGTTTGCTCAAACGACCATGTATTGGTCCCACGACCACCAGGAGCCGGTCTCATGACCTCTTGGCGGGTCCCTCATATTTTCTACACCAGGTTTTATTATTTGTCGCTCACACGAGCATTATTTTAATAAATGGTTAAACCAACATTTAATCATGATTTCACCAACTGGTCCTCAAGAGACTTTGGTATTTTTGCTCATTTGAGCATCCGGGCGTTATATGGTGAACCCGTCATCCCATGTAGCCGGTCCTGTGTTGATTTGCAATAAATCATCATTTTTGTAAAATTAGGGTTTTGAATCCAGAGCTTTGCAGAAACGTGATTCTGAGCAGATTCAAACACTGATAATTTTATGTTGATTCCATGATCAACTTTCTCATTTATTTTGCTCGACCCAACAATTAGTAATTTAAATTAATATTTTATTTGGTCCTGCTACCAATAATTCATCAAACGAGCAATAGATCAAACTAGTAATATTCGCTCGAACCGGCAACATTCACTCAAACTGGCAATATTCGCTCAGACTAGCAATATTTGCTGAGATCAAAACAATATTGGTTCAACTATCAATATTCAACAATTCAGTAATGCAGTTTGCTCGTCTTAGGTTATAACGATACCTCGTCTCAGCAAACATATTAAATTCACGAGTTTCAGAACATTTGCTAATCATGTTCAACTCAGCACTACATGGACTCATCGTCCCATAAAGTAAGCAACTGACTCCACAATCACGAGATTTCAATCGTGTCACATGGGGGATATTAATTAGGGTTTTGGTCTGGCGGTCTACGGCGCGTGTGTTCACCCACGATGAGAATGTGAGCGAGTCGTGCAATCAGTTGGAAGAGTCAGCAAAGTAGAGGGTGGAAAGTTAACCAAGTCTCCGCACAATGAGTAATTGGTTTTAAACACGATGTCCCACTTCCCACTCTCTGATTCCAGCATCTGTCACACTTCATGGGATCATGGTGTTTTCAACTCCGGCATTATAAAATGTCTCTGAATCCTGATTGAAAGGACATGAGTTTTCGAACATTTGAACAACAGTCGCCTAAACGAGCAATTTCTTATCTAAGTTCATACATACAATCTTTCGTCTACGCGCACTCAGAGAAATCACTCTCAGTTGTGCAAAACTCAATTATCCAGAGCATTCTTATGTTGAATTCACAATACACCTACAATCTCAGATCACCATTGATCTCACACATTTCTCAGCTTCCCTCCTACAGATCAATCCATCCTCTCTTGTGACCGAATTGACTCTGGAACGATCATTGTTCTTAGTTTAGGCCGGGGTCTTATAGATTGATCTCTCGAACTTAAAGCACTCCCTTTTTGCAGTGCATCTGTGTGAGGTTCAACATTTCGCTCGGTTCATTGAGTCTCCACACGGACGACTCTTCAATTCCGCAAAAACCAGCAAATCGTTTTTCCCCATCTACACCTGGTGTACACGTTTAGGTACGGTTACATAAACCTAAATGAGGGCACATTTAATTTGTGTGTAACAAGCTAAGTTTGATCTAGCGGTTGAAAGATATTAGATTGGTTGAATCAGGTTTTTCATCTAACGATGAATATTGAATGCTTTGTTACTAAGGTAAGTTGGATTGCAAACCCCGATCTGAAAACTATATAAAGGAGAACTCTAGAAACCGGAAAACCTAATCCCCACACCTCCTGTGTGTTACTAGTGGCATAACTAGAGTCGATTCTCCTTTAACCTTAGGTTTCTTCTCGAGACCCTGTAGGTTAACGACTTGAAGACTTCATTGGGATTGTGAAGCCAGACCCAACTATTATCTTTGTAGTTGCGTGATCTGATCTTGCTGTTTCTATCGTGTTGAGTGAAATTGAAATAATTGGCTCGAGATTTTATATCTCCGATAGGCAAGATAGAAAAGTAATCACAAACAAACTTCGTCTCATCGTTTGTGATTCCACAATAACTTGTTTCTCCAGTCGATTAAGTTTATTGTGAGGTGATTGATAATTCTAGGTTGTTGTTCGTGAATATAAGTCTGGGTTATCAATTGGTTCCTGTTCACCTTGATTTATCAAAAGACGGAACAAAAACTCTTGGGTATTTCTGTGGGAGACAGATTTATTCAATCCTATAGACTTTTCTGTGTGAGACAGATTTGTCTATCATGTGTTCGACTTTGGGTCATTGCAACTCTTAGTTGTGGGTGAGATCAGCTAAGGGGATCAAGTGCGTAGTATCCTGTTGGGATCAGAGACGTAAGGAGCGTAACTGTACCTTGAATCAGTGTGAGATTGATTAGGGTTCAACTACAGTCCAGTTGAAGTTAATTGGTAGTAGTCTAGTGTCTGTAGCGGCTTAATACAGCGTGGTGTTCAATCTGGGCTAGGTCCCGGGGTTTTTCTGCATTTGCGGTTTCCTCGTTAACAAAATTC
The DNA here is from genome assembly GCF_003573695.1 of Papaver somniferum. Taxonomy (NCBI): domain Eukaryota; kingdom Viridiplantae; phylum Streptophyta; class Magnoliopsida; order Ranunculales; family Papaveraceae; genus Papaver; species Papaver somniferum. The sequence continues at coordinate 140,138,980 of NC_039360.1, read as the reverse complement.
TGGTGTCTGTGTTATTTTTTTTCCGCATTATATTTTGTTATATAATTGAAATATCACAGGTTACATGTTAAGATCAATCAATTAGAATATCCAACCTTGGGTTATTGATTTACATTGATTGACACTTGAACATTGGTCTTTGGTACCGTTCAAGTTACTCTTCTTATATTCAATCAGGCTCGCAGATTTCTATTTGCTGATTGCGGATTGACTTAAGAACTAGAGATATTAAACTCTTTGATATACTTTATTATAGATTGAGTCTGACTGTCTAGTTTTTTCTCTAGAAAGTGTATTGGAGTAAGTCCTCTCAGATTTCCAAAAAAATTGTTGGGTATGGTTGTTAGACCCCCGCATTTTCAAGTGTAACCGGTCCTGGTAACTGGTGTGACCGATCACAAGAATTACCATATGTAGAAGGAACCGATACTTGTAACTGGTGTAACCGGTCCTGATAACTTGTCTGACCGATCACAAGTATTTCCATATTGAGGTATAACTGATCCTAGTGATTGGTAGAACCGATTGAACCGATGTATGTGATTTGGTATTTGATCAATCACATAGTTGTCTTGGAATATAGGGAAACCAATTATAAACTTGTTTGGAAGTGTCGTATGACCGATTCCAAGAATGTAAATCCATGTGAATATGAAATAAGGATTTACAGTGAAAAGATGTCAACATACTCTGAACATGAGTAGTAACTCTTATCATTTATTGTTCAAATATATTCCTTAGTACTCAAGGAGATTTTGTGCCGAAATAAATTGAGAATATTTTAATTAAGGTTTTTGGTTTTGTATGCTTTAATTACCAACAATTAAATGCATATCTCTAGAGAATAAAAATTAATAATGTGCATTTACTAATTTGAGATTTTCTACTGAGAGATTTCGGAAATATTGGACAAGCTTTTATTGTAATTATGAAAATCTTGCCATTCATTGCAAATCTTGAGAATATTTTTAGTTTGGGAAATTCCTCGATGTCCAAACATCCTTGGTCTATAAATACTGAAGTTTACATTTCTAGCAAACTATTCTAAGAGCTAGGAAAACTTCAATTATTGTAGTTTCTGGTGGAGCCATCTATTCGGAGAGGAAAGTATCCTAATTAGGTGAAATCCCTTATGACCGCTCATTTAAAGACTTCTGTGTGATCAAGAAGCTCTACGAGTACCATTGGTGGGAAACTAGATAACTGCGGTGTTATTAGTTTTCCATTGATTTGATTGACTAACGGTTGTTGAAACTTTGATTGCACCTGGTTTGTTTATTCTTGAGAATCTTCTCTTCTAATATAAGATTCACTCAAACTAGATCGAAGTATCGACGAGAACTTTAGAACTGTTGTTAGATCTAAAGATATCTTGTGATAATTTATTGTTAACAAACTCCGTTCTGTTCGTTATTAATCACAAGAGATTCAAGTGGTGTTGTGCAGGTTATTGAAGATTAAAGAAGATTTGAAGACTGTTGATGGTGGTTTTTAGCTTAGGGCGAAAAATGTAAAAGTCTGTCTACCTGACCCGGCATCAGAAGTAGTGGACCTTGATATATCTATATTTCGCAAGGAATTTGGTGAATATATCAGAATCTGATGAGTGCCTATGTATCTATTCACATTATATTGAAACTCAAGCTCCTAGATGAATTGTTCACTAGTATAGAGCCTAATGAGTATTTAAGCTCCTAGTTGCATTACTCATTAATTTCGGAGCCTGCCTAGTGTTTTCCTATGCTATGTTCTCAGCTGAACTCTCAATATTGACATTACATGACGATTAATGTTCACTCGCAACGGAGTAGCATAAATCTCGCGAAGTGTCAGTATTGAGACCTGCATGAAAACACTCATATAGGCTACACCACCCTCCGACAAAGAGATCAGTGTGTTTATGCACCTTTTAATTAAAATTCAGCGCGATCGAACGCGTTTAATTCCTTAAGGAAAATCTAGACTGTCAATATCAGTCTTAAAAGATGATCACGGCCACACGATTTGTCCACGCAATTCAACCATCCTCGCCTTCTCCTAACGGAACCAGGAGATCGTCATGATAAACGTCGGCGGGCCCACTAACATCATGACCGGTCGAAATTCCTTTAGCTCGTCCGCTACATCTTTAAACGCTCACCAAAACATGGGTGATCGCGCTGTCTAAAAAATAGCTCAAATGTGCTAAGACCGACAAAAACGGTCTCAAAATCTATCGCAGCCGTCCAGCTTAGCCGGCCTAGTTGGACGGCTTAGATCGCATCTCGAACGATCAAAGAGGTGCCAATCCGTTCACCGCCGGACCAATTTCATTCCCAATCGATTGACTTGCTCATGGGAAGTCAATGACGCATCAAACTGTTCGATTGAACTAGGGTGGACGCGACCGTCTTAAAACCCTAATTTATATTTGCGGCAATATGCTACTAGTGCAAATCGATCGTGACCACCCATCTTCGCCAGCCAAATCAAGTGGCTTAGATCTAATTTCAGATGTCCAGGAGATGCTAACGCGTTCACCGTCGACCCGACTCCTCCCTTGGTCAATCGACTTGATCATAGCAAGACCAAAGCACATCAAATCACCTGCCAAAAGTAGGGCGAACGCGCTGTTTGAAAACCCTAAAATTACTTTGCAGCAACACGCTACTGTCACAAATCTATCACAACCATCCATCTTTGTCGGCCTGATCGAGTGGCTTAGATTCAATTTTAGACGGCCTCGAAGGCATCAACATGATCGTCGTAGATCCGTCTTTGCACATGATCAATCGGCATGTTCGAACTAATGTTCAGTGCCTTGAATCGCTCGCCCAAAAAGGGTTGGCCGCGCGACCCCTTGTAGAAGGTGGATTTTCAACAAAGGGTAGAATTGTAAAACTATACTCCATATTCGGCAACCGGATGAGTATTGAGACTCATGTCTCTCATTAAAGCATGAAAGCTCATGTCATAAATCTCTGACTGAGAAGGCTGTCTCTCAGAGTACGTGTAGATGTGTAGTCTCTCAGCAGAGGCCACGACACATCTCATGAATACTGAGCAATTTCAGTAATTACTCCGAATACGGCAAGCGGATGAGTATCGAGACTCATGTCTCTATGCATGAAAGCTCATGCCACCTCTGATGGAGAAAGTCTCTCAGAGAAGATGAAGATGTGCAGTCTCTCAGCTGAGGCCACGACACATCTCATACTGTATAGAATCGAAAGATTGGGCGGCTCCTAAACAGCATGCCTGCTAGCATAGAGCGACAACGTCTTCGGGATGTAACCAGATTTTCCCCGACTATGCAAGAGGAATATGACACTCCAGCAAGTTCATATTGCTCAACCGTCAGATAATTAATGCTCCTAGACAGGAAGCCCTTATAGTATAGAGGCAACAATTAATTATCTTAAATCGTCTGAATATCCAGCAATATTCTACGAGCCATCATTTGAATATCCAGTAATATTCTACGAGTCGTCAATTAATCGCCTGAATATTCAGCAATATTCTACGATTCCTCGTTATATTTCGTTACTTCAATCTGTGGTTCTTCCCAACAGAATTCCACAGGTTAGTAATAAATATTCAACGGAACATGCATCTGAGCATCGAATAAGCCCTGACAAAAATGGAGCAAGTGTAATTAGAAGATAACGCACAGACCAGCATTTTGAATGCACGAACGAGTATTTCAAAAATACGAACGAACGAGGAACCTATGCAAAATAGGAAAGGAAAATAATAATAATAATATATTAAACAAAAGCGTCAGGGGACTAGGATCACCAGCCGGCCAGTCATGACGTGACTAGTCCCGCGCCCAATTTTATATTTTACCATATTTTTACTATTTTCACGATCTCATGAAAATCCTCTCGTTCGAGCAAATTTCCTTTATTTCAAAGAAATTATCTAAATCACATGATTTTATCAAAAAAATAATAAATTTAGGGAACGGTGTCGCGGGACCGAGCACCAGCCGGCCATGCCTTGGCCGTGGACGGTCCCACACCTCACGTCTCCATTATTTTATTATTTCTCTCAAATTATGTTCCTTGGTTTTATGAATTTTCTCTAAAATCATGAAAATTACCTAATTTCATGTATTTTTAACTAAATCACATGATTTTATCAAAAAATAATAAAATTAGGGAAAGGTGTCGCGGGACCGAGCACCGGCCGGCCATGCCTTGGTCGTGGCTGGTGTGGACCTCACGTCTCCATTATTTTATTATTAAAATTCCTTGATTTTATGAATTTTCCCTAAAATCATGAAAATTACCTAATTTCATGTATTTTTATCTAAATCACATGATTTTATCAAAAAATAATAAAAATAGGGAAAGGTGTCACGGGACCACCGGCTGGCCGGTCATGCCTTGGCCGTGGCCGGTCCCACACCTCACGTCCTATTATTTTATTATTCCTTCTCAAATTATGAAAATTCCTTGATTTTATGAATTTTCCCTAGAATTACCTAATTTCATGTATTTTCTCTAAAATCATGGAAAATATTAAAGAATTAGGAAAACTTGTGGGACCGGGCTCTAGCCGGCCGGCCATGCCCTAGCCAGTCCCACACATCTATTATTTTATTATTATGTGGTGTTTTGTGTCCTGATTTCATGTAAACTCCCTGATTTCAACAAAATATCTTGGTTTTCAACAAATCCCTTTGGTTTTATGAAAATTATCTAAAATCATGAAAATTACATAAAATTGGGAAGAGTGCCTTGGGACCCGCGCTCATTGGCCGGATGACCATGCCACGGCCATTGCTGGTCCCACACTCCCATTCCCTATTTTATATTTTAATTTATGTCTCTCATCTCATGGAAGTTCCCTAATTTCGCCAAACTCTCCAGTTTCATGGAATTTCCCTTAAATCAGAGAAAAATACATAAAATCACATAAAACTGGGAAAAGCATGTGGGATCGGGTGTCAGCCGGCCGGCCATGCCTAGCCGTGGCCGGTCCCACACCTTGTAATTCCTTGTTTTATTTATTATTTTCATCATCTCATGTATTTTTGCCGGTTTCAGCAAAACCATGGATTTTGCATATTTTCTCCAAATGTTGCTCAAACGTGCATCAGAAAATATCAAAATTCTAAGGACTGAGCACGGACACTATGGTGACACGGGCACATCCCCTTGACCGACCAAGGGTGACCCTGAGGCTTGCAAACAGCTGGTCCCGCATGTTTTAATGATTTTAACCTAATTTGATGAGTTGCTCATATTAGGTTCGAACTCTTTCCAAACAATTAAAAGTTCGCTCAAACGACCATTTACTGGTCCCACGACCATCAAAAGACGGTCTCATGACCTCTTGGTCGGCCCCTCATATTTTCTACATCAATTTTTATGATTTGTTGCTTACACGAGCATCATTTCAGTAAATGATTAAATCAACATTTAATCATTCTTTCACCAACTGGTCCTCAAGAGACTTTGGTATTTTTTTCTCATTCGAGCATTTGGGCGTTATATGGTGAACCCGTCATCCCATGTAGCCGGTCCCGTGTTGATTTGCAATAAATCATCATTTCGGTAAAATTAGGGTTTTGAATCCAGAGCTCTGCAGAAACGTGATTTTGTGCATATTCGAACACTCTGATAATTTTATGTTGATTCCATGATTGATATTCATATTTATTTTGCTCGACTCAGTAGTCAGTAACTTAAATTAACATTTTATTTGGTCCAGCTACCAACAATTCATCAAAAGAACAATATTTGTTCAAACTATCAATATTTGCTCAAGCTAGCAATATTCGCTCAAACCGGCAATATTTACTCAATTAGCAATATTCGCTCAACTAGCAATATTTGCTCAAATCAAAGAATATTGGTTCAACTATCAATATTCAACAATTTAGCAACACAGTTTTGCTCGTCTTAGGTTATAATGATACCTCGTCTCAGCAGACACATTAAATTCATGAGTTTCGAAACATTTGCTAATCATGTTCAACTCAGCGCTACATGGACTCATCGTCCCATAAAGTCAGCAACTGACTCCACAATCACGAGATTTCAATCGTGTCACATGGGGGATATTAACTAGGGTTTTGGTCTGGTGGTCTACGGCACGTGTGTTCACCCACGATGAGAATGTGAGCAAGTCTTGCAATCAGTTGGAAGAGTCAGCCAAGTAGTGGGTGGAAAGTTAACCAAGTCTCCGCACGAAGAGTAATTAGTTTTAACACGATTTCCCCATTTCCCATTCTCTGATTCCAGCAACTGTCACACTTCATGGGATCATGGTGTTTTCAACCACGACATTATAAAATGTCTCTGAATCCTGATTGAAAAGACAAAGAAGTTTTCGAACATTCGAACAACATTCACCAAGACGAGCAATTTCTCATCAAAGTTCATACAGACAATCTTTCGTCTACACGAACTCACAAAAATTACTCTCAATTGAGCAAAATTCAATCATTCGGAGCATTTTCACGCTGAATTCACAACACATCTACAATCTCAGATCACCATTGATCTCACGCATTTCTCAGCTTCCCTCTTATAGATCAACCCATCCTCTCTTATGACCGAATTGACTCTGGAACGACCATTGTTCTTGGTTTAGGCCGGGGTCTTACAGGTTGATCTCTCGAACTTAAAGCACTCCCTTCTTGCAGTGCATCTGTGTGAGGTTCAACATTTCAATCGGTTCAAGGAGTCTCCACACGGTCGACTCTTCAATTCCGTAAAAACCAGCAAATCGTTTTTCCCCACTCACATATTGGCGACCACAGTGGGAGATTAATATCTCGGTTGCAATCTCACGATTTCACAAGATGGCTGGTCTTAGGTCTGGGTTAGTTACAGGTTCCAACACAAACGACGCTAGTACTAGCAAATACAACAATGACAATCAAAATATCCCGGAAATGATTCCGGCCTCCAACACTGACGGTGGTGACATTACTCATCCTCACGCTGAAGGTCTTCCCCTGTTCGGTCGACACCCTGAAGAAGACAGAGGAAATCCACCACCTACCATTGCTGATCTTATCAAAGTGCAGGAGACTCTCGCAAAGAATCATACTGACATGGCTGCTACACAGAAGGAGCTGTGTAATTATCTCAAAACTCTTACAGATAAGATGACATAGAAGACTCCATAAAAGGGAAAAGAGAAGGAGAAACCCTCAGAGGTTGCTGATCCTGAAGTAATCCCAATCCATACAGTGGATGATGATGAAACTGGCAAAGCTGCAGATTCATCAGCAAAGGAACCATCAAATTTCATTACTCGGGAAGACGTGGAGCGCCTTCTGGAGAACCGTGGAAAAGACAAGACATCACATGTCCATCGTCACCAACCTCCTTATCCTGCCGCTACGCAGAGGATTCCCCTTCCAAAAGGTTACATTTCTCCAACTTTCACTCTGTATGACGGAACTGGCAATGCTCGAGAACATGTCTCTCGTTTCCTCGAAGCCTTGGGAGAGCATGAACATAACCATGTTGTTCGCCTCAAGGAGTTTTCAAAATCCTTGAAAGGCAGAGCATACACCTGGTACAACAACATCGCACCGGGGACTATCAACAATTGGGGAGAAATGATCAACGCCTTCTACAGGAAGTACTTTTTCGTGTCAGAGCAAGTCACTCTCTCTGATCTTGGAAGAATGTTCCAGAGGGTCAGTGAATCCCAATGATTACGTGAAAAGATTCAGAGTCCAGGCCCTGGACTGTCATGACCCAAATGTCACAGAGCAGCAGCTGGTAGATTTGTGTATCAACGGCATGCTCCCGGTCTACAGAGCTCTACTGGAGAATCTTCGATTCCAGACTTTCTCAGAACTTCACGAAGCCGCGAAGAGATCAGCAACCACTGCACCTGCTGTTAGAAAGAGCAAAGTCCACAAAGACTGAGGAATCACGTGACACTCGAGGAAGCAGACGCCTGATCAACAAGCAGTACAACCTGCAGTCCTCTACAAACGTGTTGCAGAAGGGAGCAAGCGCAAGGCTGAATCCCCGAACAAGCATGCTGCAGCTCCTCCAAAGACGCAAAAGAAGGACAAACCAGAGACACAGGCTCCTGGCCAACGCACAGATACTCCTGATGATGCACCTGATTTTCCTCTCCCCATTGGAGAAGTGCTCGAACTATTAGACGCCTGGATCCAAGATGGTGCAATCAAATTCCATACGTCAGGAGAGACCCAACTGAGGAAGACATGGAAAATCCTCGTTACTGCCGATTCCACAGGTTCGTCAATCACCCCACAAGTAGCTGCAAAGTTTTGAAACGCATATTCAGAGAAAAGGTTGAGTCAGGAGAACTTAACCTTGGAGCCGAAGGAGTACACAGAGATCCTCTTCCTGTCAGGACTTTCTCTATTTCTGAAGCACCAGTCAAGGAAGCAGTTCAGTCATTGATAGAGCATGTTTGCGAATTGCTCTATCTATCAAAAGCACAAAGAGGAGACATGTTCACAGCTTTGAACCACATAGTGTCTGGGAAACGCCTACTGATTCCAGAAGTACCTCCTGAACCATCAGCCACCGACAAAGAAATGTATGACTGGGGACTGCTCACCACCGTGCATATTAAAGGAAATGAATTCAAAAGAGCATTGTTGATGTCGGCACCGCCGTCAACATCATCCCTTTGAAAACTCTCAGAGCTGCTGGCATTACTCGACAAGAGGCTACTCATGCTCCCATAGCAATCAGGACCACGAAGGAATCTCCAGAGATGCATACGGCTTCATCATTCTCAAAGTCACGAGAATTTGGTCTGCACTGAGACCAAGTTTTACATAATTCGAGAAGATCCTGGATATGACATGATCCTTGGAAGAACTTGGATTCATGCTGGAAGGGTAATTCAAAGCTTTCAACACGCTCTGTCGCCGACAAAGACTCCAAGTTGAAGAGAAACAGAGGACACCCCACCGTTGAGCATCTGGAGGAAGTAAAAACCTTGATGGGACTTACGCAAGAACCTGGGGAAAATCCACATACCTTTGTCAAAGGTTTCGAGCTCAGGCAAGTCTTATTCCTTTCATGCTCCAATATTACCAATGTTCAAATATGATGCTTTGATTCAAGGACTTCTCCCTACAAACGATTTAGCAATTACCAAAAGTTATGAATGGACAACTTCACCCGCCAATATTATACCCAATGGTTGGGTTCAGAGCTTCTCCAAGTCGGTCATTCTATCAAGAGGTTTATTGCTGAAGACCTGGCTAAGCACGACAGACAGTATGCTGGGTACTTCCTCTACATGAGTGCCCATACGTGCCACAACCATGGAATCAGCAAAAGATATTCAAGGCGCGAACTACTAAGCCGAACAAATTCGAGGAAGGGAATTTGGTTCTCAAGGCGGCTAAACGAGATCTCCACTCGCAAGGAGCTCCAATTGGGAAGGACCATTTATGGTTGCTAAGTCCATAACTGGAGGATACTACAAATTGGTCAACACGGATGGCAGAACCCTGCCAGTAATTCACGAGAATTGGCTTAAGGCGTTTGTCTGAAATTATTGGGTATTTGAGGTACTGAGCGTTTGAGCACTCATGATGTCTGGATTTGGCATTTAGGATTTTCTTTCATTGTATTTCAATTCCTCCAAAATTTGCAATACTTGCAATCAGTATTTGAATTCAGCAATTTATCAAAATTCAGTTCACTTTACTTAAAGGAAAATCTCAATCAAATCCAAAAGAAAATCCTTAACCATCTAGCAATCCAAAACCACTAATATCAAAACCCAAATGAAAACCTCACATCTCTCAGAAGTTCAGAAATTCATGGGATTATGGAAAGGAAACTAAAGAAAACCATCGAAGAAAGATTTTGCTCCTCTGCCTCCTCCAAGACTTTCAGAGCCGCCTTTTCCACCTCCAGCTTCCTGGTTAGATCACAACTTCATTCATCTTCTTCAACAGCATCACTGGTAGGGAAGGGAACATCGCCCTTTACTGCTTTCCTGATAACTTCAAGTCTTTGACGGAGCCACTTCAGATTGAAGCCAAGATCTTCAGCATTCTTCAAGTTGTATTCCCAATCAAAGAGTACATCTTGAGTAACAACATTTCTGGCAGTAATCCGGATATCATCTATGACACGCAAGATACTCCACTTGTTTCGTCAGAAAATAACTGCGTTCTGGATCCGAGTGACAACAATGTGTCCATACATTTCCCACAGTTCCTTGTACATAGCAGCATATCCGATAGGAACGCTAAATCCTCCAACAAGCTGGTGATACGGGAGTAACTCACCAAATTGAGGATCAAAGGAAATCCCTGCAGTCGGATACTCATGCACTATCATCTGGTTCTCAACTACTGGAGCAGCATCGGTGATCATAGAGACAATTTCAGAAGAAGTAGCTTCCGCTATTTCGGGTTCGGGTTCCACCGTCTGAGGCACAATTAGAGTTTCTTCTACCTCCACGGCATCAACGACCAGCTTCATCATCTTGAGGCACAGATATGGAAGTCTTGTCACCGACAACTCCTGGATTTCCCAAACCATCATTACTGGATTCATAATTCCCAACTTCGTTATTCGCACCTAATGCGAAGATTACATGGGATTAGAATGATTCAAGGATGGAAATCCAATACGATTATAAAATTAAGAAAGTAAGTGAACTAACATCATCTAAGTTCCTTATCATGCATCTAAGATGTACAAGTAGCATCAAAGTCATGAAACACGTTTTCAAAGAAACTCAGCTGAAGAAATTTTACACTGCCCTGTGTTCAATGACGAACTGGGAGCAATTGGTATGAGTCTAGAGTTGGGTCATATACCATTCTCTTCGTATGGAAGTCCTCTACAACATGTCAAAATTTCATGGCAATTGGGCGAACAGCTAGGATGTGGTCAAAACATCGGGCAACATGCAATCTGAAAAAGTTCTGAAAGTCTCCTGGAAGTTTACTATTTCGTCTTTTTCAGGCCCTAAACGTGCTCAAAACTTAAAAATTCTTAAAGCTTGGAAATTTCCTGGGCTTGAGGATACATATGCAGATATTGAAAATCCGACTCCAGATGAAGATTTTACGGCGTTTTTGGTAAAAAACTGGGTTCTGAATTTTCTGACGACGAAGTTCGACCAAGTTTTTCATATATACATAGATTCTCATTCATTCATTCACAAATCAGCACTTTCATACTTCTATGAAGAGGGTACAGGGTATATACTTACTTTGGAGGTCTCCGAAGTACTCAAGGAATTATGATCGTCCGTATTAACGACAAGGGGTTCATTACTTCTATTTGGCTCCGAATCTTTGGAAGCGCCTTCATCTATATTCTCAGAGGAAGGTCGAACATCAGCACTTTCCGCCTCCATGATGACATCCTCCTGGATATTATCAAGTAATTAGCATCTTCACATGAAACTTTTATGTCCGATGGTAAAGGAAATTACTCACGGCGACTTCTTCTTCAACGCTCAAATCAGAAGTCGTCTGCCCAGCAGAGAGAATCGAAGACCGTCAATACTAGACGGAGCAAAGTCCTGTAACCAAATAACAAATATTGGTTTTGAGATCCTGATAATGCGGATGGAAGAAGTCACAGCGGAAAAATATCAACAACTCACCAAAAAGGCGACTGGGGACTTTATGGTGTTGGGCAACAACTTGCAATTCTTGCTTGCCTTCTCCACCGTGGGCAATTGCCTCCTCTGAGAAATTCACTTCAATTCGAGGTCTCACAGCACGACCCTCCTGCAAAAGAAATTGATGTGTAATTAAAGACGATTATACGAGTTGTATGAGGAATATGCAAAAGAATACATACGGTGAACCTCCTGGAGATGTCTTTCGTTTGTCACCACCAGAAATATTCCTTAGTCTGGGACGAGAGGCACTCATCTCAGAAGAAGGGGATCCTTCACTAAAGGTTGGGAGGCCGTCACATAATCATTAAGACGCTCAAGCTGCTGATCCCAGAATTCCATGTAACCTGGAGTCACATACGTGGTTCGATCAATACAAGGGAACCAATAGGAGCTCCCTTCATCATGTGTGATCTAAACAAGTCTTAAGTTGTTCCACTGATGGTCTTCTCCTTCTGAAGGTTGGAACACATTGGTCCATACCCATCTGACGGGCGGTTCTGTCAATATTATACTCCTCCACCGAAAAATCTCCATACGCTGCTGATATTATGTGACCGGGAGTACGACTCAGCATGAAAGATCTTTCGCCATCACTCAAATCAGCACCGGATTTCAAATACTTACTTTCTTCAGCATTGAAAGTCTTCAATTGAGAAATGTGAGGAGGAGCCACCACCCAAGGACGGAAGTTGAACTCAGATTCGTCATCTAATACATCAATGAATCGTGTCTTGGACTGAATTTGCTTTGTAGACCAGCGCATAATCCTAGCATTATCTTTCTCATGGAAGATACGTCAAGCGTCAGCAGAGTTCAGACTTTGTAAGATACTATGGGGAATGGGTGCATAGTTTCCGAAACACTCCCACATCAGGGCTTGGATAAACATCGTATTGGCGTATCATTCGATCTTCATGAAACCGTTCGAAACACTGGAGTCTACGACTAAAGAGTCCAGGTTAGAATATAAAGAACCCAAGAATAAGCTACCGAGCGGAAGTTGTTCACCTTGAGCCAGTTTAATAGCGAAAGGAGTTACAAACGGCTTCAACAAGGTACCAGCATCTTCAAACACATCTCTGGACAGCCATAAGCACAAGAAAGCAGCAATAGACAACATACCGTCGGGTTCATCAAGAGGGGCGTCTCGTGGATACCAATGTGTCAACCAATGAGCGTAACAACCTTTACCAAAAACCTTGCTGATTATCTCCATCTCAGTTGTTAAAGTTTTGGAAAGTGTTTTCTCTTCAGCCGTCCAAAGTTCTTCAGGAAAGTTACCTGTAATTGGAAGATGCAACAAAGAAACTACATCTTCTAAGGTAATAGTGAACTCTCCCCAGCTGCATATAAACGTGTGAGTTGGGATGCACCAGCGAGCAAGAAGATCTACAATACCTCGTACGCCATGAAAGATATACAAATCTCCAGATGTTTGAACGGCCCTGGTAATTTGTGCTCTATCCAGCATAGCTATAACACGAGGAAATCCCAGCATGTCTTTAGACCATCTCGAGAACTTCTCTAAGGGGCGTCGAGAAAGCTTGAATTCAATCATTAAAGCCCAGAATAGTCCTCGTTCAAGACAGAACCGAATGACAGCACGAGGAGTCACCAATTTCTTTTGAATGACCATCCTGGGATTGATCAGAAGACGATATACCGGGGACTTGAGACGATTTTCTGGCTCCTGAACCTCAAACAATGCGTCATCTATGTTTGGGACATTCTTGACTCCAGGTGTTTCGTATTCCTCACCAACGGAAGTCTCATCCATGTATGTTTCCTCTACGGATATATCATCATCTGCACACCTTTCATCTCTGGAGGCATCATTGGCTGGAGAATCAGACATCCTCGCTAAGCTGCTGTGAAATCCACACAATGTTTTAGTCATCCGCGAATTCAGTAAGATGATGGAATCATGCAAATTAAAAATACCGGTGTCTACAAACGGTAAATCTTGAACTCTTACCTCTTTCAATTTCACTAACAATAGTGGTTGCAATACAAGAGTTAACACACGAAATCAATTCGTTCCTTAAAACCTGCAATAACGAACAACACTTCATTAGTTCATGGAAAATGATTTTCTCATAAAATCATGTACATAATTTTCATAATGTGAACATTCACACAACTGAACTATGATATTCACAATAAGACATGACTTCATCAAAAATAAGTTGTATAGTTTGAAGGTTACTCAAAACCCATGTCTTGATTTTACAAAACAATATTTAATGCAATTTATTCATATAAATTTTCAGAATTTATCTAATAAGAACAAATCCATGTGAATAAAATATGTCATCATGTTTCACATAAAATATGTCATGGCTACATATATATAAAAAATCTATTTTCCTTCGTATTAGCGTTTTATTAAAAACGAAGGTTTATGCTAGTTTTGTGAAAGCTCACACCTCTTATGATAAAATACTAGTTCACATGAAAGCTCATAAACAAAGTTTTATCACTGGACATAAATTTACATATATAAAATTACATGTATCTATTTTCCTCGAATGAGCATAATTTTCTAAAACGAGGTTTATTTCGGTTTTGTGAAAGCTCACATCTATTAAGGTAAAATCTTGGTTCACATGAAAGCTCATACACTAAGTTTTATCACTGGATCTAAGTCCACATACATATAAAAAATTCCTTCTAAATCAGGGATTATTATTAGTTTTCAAAACTAACGATCGAACGAACATACGTTTAATAAATAAGGGTTTTTTCCACAAAACTCACATCAACATATACCCATGTATATAATTTTAACATGATGGAAGCATGAACATCTCATGAAATCAGCAAACTTTAAAAAAAAATAAAAATGCACGTACCTGGTCGGCGCCGGCGGGTGGAAGACCGGCGTAATTTTCTCCTGCTGCTCTTGCTCGGCGTGAAGATGAGAGAGAGGTGAAGGTGGTGGTCGGTTGTGGGAGAAATAAAAAAAAGAAGGATTTAATTCCTTTTATACCTAATTTTATCTCCAAAACCTAATTCCTTAAGGATTTCCCTTTTGGGCTCGGCCCATGAATCCTAAACCAACCAAGGTTCCACCATCGAATCAGCGGTTCTACATCAATTTATGTTCACTGCATGATGTTCTATTATGCCACAGAGGTTTCCGCTCAAACCATGGTTTGCTCATTCAGTCTAAATACGGTAACATATTATCTTATGACTAAGTTCAATTACTTATTTTTGTCTGTACCTGGAAAATCACCATTCAATGCTGACTGAGGAACATGATTCTTCCTCACTAAGCAGGGGACTTAATGTAGATGGTGGATTTTCGACAAAGGGTAGAATTGTAAAACTATACTCCAGATTCGGCAACCGGATGAGTATTGAGACTTATGTCTCTCATTAAAGCATGAAAGCTCATGTCATAAATCTCTGATTGAGAAGGCTGTCTCTCAGAGTACGTGTAGATGTATAGTCTCTCAGCTGAGGCCACGGCACATCTCGTGAATACTGAGCAATTTTAGTAATCACTCCGGATCCGGCAAGCGGATGAGTATCGAGACTCATGTCTCTATGCATGAAATCTCATGCCACCTCTGATGGAGAAAGCCTCTCAGAGAAGATGAAGATGTGCAGTCTCTCAGCTGAGGCCACGGCACATCTCATACTGTATAGAATCGAAAGATTGGGCGGCTCCTAGACAGCATGCCTGCTAGTATAGAGCGACAACGTCTTCGGGATGTAACCAGATTTTCCCCGACTATGCAAGAGGAATATGACACTCCAGCAAGTTCATATTGCTCAACCCTCAAATAATTAATGCTCCTAGACAGGAAGCCCTTCTAGTATAGAGCCAGCAATTAATTATCTTAAATCGTCTGAATATCCAGCAATATTCTACGAGCCATCGTCTGAATATCCAGCAATATTCTACGAGTGGTCAATTAATCGCCTGAATATTCAGCAATATTCTACGAATCCTCGTTATATTTCGTTACTTCAATCCGTGGTTCTTCCCAGCAGAATTCCACAGGTTAGTAATAGATATTCAACGGAACAGGCATCTGAGCATCGAATAAGCCCTGAAAAAATGGTGCGAGTGTAATTAGCAGATAATGCACAGACCAGCATTTTGAATGCACGAACAAGTATTTCAAAAATACGAACGAACGAGGAACCTATGCAAAATAGGAAGGGAAAATAATAATAATAAAATATTAAACAAAAGCGCCAGGGGACTAGACTCACCAGCCGGCCAGTCATGCCGTGACTAGTCCCACGCCCAATTTTATGTTTTACCATATTTTTACTATTTTCACGATCTCATGAAAATCCTCTCGTTTGAGCAAATTTCCTTTATTTCAAAGAAATTATCTAAATCACATGATTTTATCAAAAAAATAATAAAATTAGAGAAAGGTGTCGCAGGACCGAGCACCAGCCGGCCATGCCTTGGCCGGTCCCACACCTCCGTCTCCATTATTTTATTATTTCACTCAAATTATGAAAATTCCTTGATTTTATGAATTTTCCCTAAAATCATGAAAATTACCTAATTTCATGTATTTTTATCTAAATCACATGATTTCATCAAAAAATAATAAAATTAGGGAAAGGTGTCGCGGGACAGAGCACCAGCCAGCCATGCCTTGGCCGTGGCCGGTCCCATACCTCACGTCTCCATTATTTTATTATTTCTCTCAAATTATGAAAATTCCTTGATTTTATGAATTTTCCCTAAAATCATGAAAATTACCTAATTTCATGTATTTTTATCTAAATCACATGATTTTATCAAAAAATAATAAAATTAGGGAAAGGTGTCGCGGGATCGAGCACCAGCCGGCCATGCCTTGGTCGTGGCCGGTCCCACACCTCACATCTCCATTATTTTATTATCTCTCTCAAATTATAAAAATTCCTTGATTTTATGAATTTTCCATAAAATCATGAAAATTACCTAATTTCATGTATTTTTATCTAAATCACATGATTTTATCAAAAAATAATAAAATTAGGGAAAGGTGTCGCAGGACCGCCGGCCGGCCGGTCATGCCTTGGCCGTGGCCGCTCCCACACCTCACGTCCCATTATTTTATTATTCCTTCTCAAATTATGAAAATTCCTTGATTTTATAAATTTTCCCTAAAATTACCTAATTTCATGTATTTTCTCTAAAATCATGGTAAATATTAAAAAATTAGGAAAACTTGTGGAACCGGGCTCTAGCCGGCCGGGCGTGCCCTGGACGGTCCCACACGCTCATTATTTTATTATTATTTGGTGTTTTGTTTCCTGATTTCATGTAAACTCCCTGATTTCAACAAAATATCTTGGTTTTCAACAAATCCTTTTAATTTTATGAAAATTATCTAAAATCATCAAAATTACATAAAATTGGGAAGAGTGCCTTGGGACCCGCGCTCATTGGTCGGCCAGCCATTGCCGGTCCCACACTCCCATTCCCCTTTTTATATTTTAATTTATGTCTCTCATCTCATGGAAGTTCCCTAATTTAGCCAAACTCTCTAGTTTCATGGAATTTCCCTTATATCAGAGAAAAATACATAAAATCACATAAAACTGGGAAAAGCATGCGGGACCGCGTGTCAGCCGGCCGGCCATGCCGTTGCCGTGGCCGGTCCCACACCTTGTAATTCCTTGTTTTATTTATTATTTTCATCATCTCATGTATTTTTGCCGGTTTCAGCAAAACCATGAATTTTGCATATTTTCTCCAAATGTTGCTCAAACGTGCATCAGAAAATATCAAAATTCTCAGGACTGAAGAACGGACACTATGGTGACACGGGCACATCCTCTTGACCGACCAAGGGTGACCCTGAGGCTTGCAAACAGCTGGTCCCGCATGTTTTAATAATTTTAACCTAATTTTATCAGTTGCTCATATTAGGTTCGAACTCTTTCCAAACAATTGGAAATTCGCTCAAACGACCATCTACTGGTCCCACGACCATCAACAGCCGGTCTCATGACCTCTTGGTCGGCCCCTCATATTTTCTACATCAAGTTTTATGATTTGTTGCTCACACGAGCATCATTTCAGTAAATGATTAAATCAACATTTTATCATTCTTTCACCAACTGGTCCTCAAGAGACTTTGGTATTTTTTTCTCATTCGAGCATTTGGGCGTTATATGGTGAACCCGTCATCCCATGTAGCCGGTCCCGTGTTGATTTGCAATAAATCATCATTTCGGTAAAATTAGGGTTTTGAATCCAGAGCTCTGCAGAAACGTGATTTTGTGCATATTCGAACACTCTGATAATTTTATGTTGATTCCATGATTGATATTCATATTTATTTTGCTCGACTCAGTAGTCAGTAACTTAAATTAATATTTTATTTGGTCCAGCTACCAACAATTCATCAAAAGAACAATATTTGTTCAAACTATCAATATTTGCTCAAGCTAGCAATATTCGCTCAAACCGGCAATATTTACTCAATTAGCAATATTCGCTCAGACTAGCAATATTTGCTCAAATCAAAGAATATTGGTTCAACTATCAATATTCAACAATTTAGCAACACAGTTTTGGTCGTCTTAGGTTATAATGATACCTCGTCTCAGCAGACACATTAAATTCATGAGTTTCGAAACATTTGCTAATCATGTTCAACTCAGCGCTACATGGACTCATCGTCCCATAAAGTCAGCAACTGACTCCACAATCACGAGATTTCAATCGTGTCACATGGGGGATATTAACTAGGGTTTTGTTCTGGTGGTCTACGGCACGTGTGTTCCCCACGATGAGAATGTGAGCAAGTCTTGCAATCAGTTGGAAGAGTCAGCCAAGTAGCGGGTGGAAAGTTAACCAAGTCTCCGCACGATGAGTAATTAGTTTTAACACGATTTCCCCATTTCCCATTCTCTGATTCCAGCAACTGTCACACTTCATGGGATCATGGTGTTTTCAACTACGGCATTATAAAATGTCTCTGAATCCTGATTGAAAAGACAGAGAAGTTTTCGAACATTCGAACGACATTCGCCAAGACAAGAAATTTCTCATCAAAGTTCACACAGACAATCTTTCGTCTACACGAACTCACAGAAATTACTCTCAATTGAGCAAAATTCAATCATTCAGAGCATTTTCACGCTGAATTCACAACACCTACAATCTCAGATTACCATTGATCTCACACATTTCTCAGCTTCCCTCCTACAGATCAACCCATCCTCTCTTATGACCGAATTGACTCTGAAACGACCATTGTTCTTGGTTTAGGTTTGGGTCTTACAGATTGATCTCTCGAACTTAAAGCACTCCCTTCTTGCAGTGCATCTGTGTGAGGTTCAACATTTCGCTCGGTTCAAGGAGTCTCCACACGGTCGACTCTTCAATTCCGTAAAAACCAGCAAATAGTTTTTCCCCACTCACACCCCTAAACCCTAAATTACATCAACGGCAATATGTAACTGCCGCAAATCATCTCGTCCGTCCAACTTCACTAGCCTATTTGGATGGTGTAGATTTATTTTCATAAAAACAACAAGATAAGATTGTGATCATCGGCCATCCCTCCTCCACAGGGAGTGATCTACCAAGTGATAGCTTTCCCATAGGGCCCTCAAGCGATCACCCAAAGGTGGTCGGTCGTGCTACTTCTTTAAGACGATCAATTCGTGACTGATCAATCGAGCTCTAAAACAACGATGCTTATAGCACATCGATTATTTTTCAGTTGCTTGTTTAAAAGCGATGATTCATACACATCGATTATAAGCGATGTTTTATAAATATTGGTTTCACAAATAATTTATTATTTGACCTAAAAGCACTGTGTGCTGCTTTCAACGACGAGTCTCACGAATCGACCCACTTACGCGAGACATCAAACATGTTAGAAACTGGGGGATGTTCACTGGGGTATTGGTCTGGCGGTTTACAGCGTGCGGCGTGCAACGTGCCCATTATGAGAAAGTGTCAGGAAAGACAAACGATTAATAGTAATGAGAGTAGTGGGTGAAAACGTGATCAATCTTCCTTCATAACGGAAACACGATGATCACCACCTTCCGCACAACTCCACTACTTAACTTCCTCTACTTCTTATGAGATCAGGGTATGCTCAATGACTTATATAAATAGGTTTTCAACCTATTTCAAAGAGGTCGGAAGTGTTATCAACACAAGCATCCAGAAACCATTTTCTGATACAAGTCATAATAATAACCACACCTTCATAATTCAACATTCTGATCTCAAACACCTTCTTCGCTTCCCTCCTTAAGATCAACCCTTCTCATTCACCTTGTGACCGAATTGAATCTGGAACGACCATTTCTTGGTTTATGCCAGAGTCCTACAGATTGATCTCTCGAATGTAAAAGTACTCCCTTGCAGTGCATTTGTTTAGGGTTTGAATTCGTTTCTCATCAACACACCCAAATTTACTAAAAAACAGCGAAATCAGTTTTTACCCCAAAACAACTAGCGATCACAGCGGGAGATTGAACTCTCGGTTGCAAAAAAAATCATTTCCCCTATCCCGTTTTCAATTTCCTAAATTTATCAATATGGTTGTTCTTAGGAATGGTTCAGAAACCCTCAATCCCAATTTTACTTCTCCCAGCACTGACAATACTTCACATGTTATTCCAGAATCCGTTCTTTCATTCAAAACCCTTGTCGAGGCTATGGAGTCTCAATATTTAGAAACTATTCATGATTTGATGAAAATCCTGAATGATATTTGCGCTTTTGAATGTCCTCACAGATCAACTATCAAAGGAACCAACGCGCATTCATTCTGAAGGAAACGCCACTAACAATTCATTTTGGATCAATACTGATGGTAGTAGTCCTTCTTCCAAGATTCATATTCCTATTCCTGGTGAGGAAGATGAAGCCTATGGTCACGTCGAATGGAAAGGCAGCCACCAACCTAACATGTCTGCTCATGAAGATCGAGAGATGTTTCCTCAAACTCAGAAAGAAGACTCGTGGGATTTATCACGTTCTCATCAGATTCATCGCAATGAAAAATTGATTTCATTATGTGCGTCCTTCCTGGAAAATATCAATTCCCATATTGCATCAGAAGTTGCTAAGAGATCCGCTGCTGCTTTACTCAGTCGATCCGAACCGTCCCAGAATGAAGAAACTCGTAAAGATGTTCAGGAAAGCAAAAGTCCTTCCAATAAATGATCCAACCTCCATACAATCGCCCGTGAGGGTGGAAAGAGAATGCATCTGGGGAACGGCTATCAACAATCCAAATGTGTGGCACTAGCGCATCTGACAACTCAAACCTGGAAAGCTGCGACTAAGACGCCTGCACATCAACAAGAAACTGGAGAGGCTGCTCTAATTTTCCCGTGTACAATTGAAGAGGTAATCGAAATCCTAGAAGTGTGGATTCAAGATGGCATCATCAAGCTACCTCCTACCAGACTTCCTCCAACCGAAGAAGAAATGGCAAATCCAAAATATTGCCGTTACCATAGGTTCGTCCATCACCCCACCAGCGATTGCAACAAATTGAAGCGCATTTTTCAAAGAGAAGGTGGATGCAGGAGAACTTCAACTAAGCGCTGAAGGAGTGCACAGGGATCCTCTTCCGGTCAGGAGATGCGTAGTCTCTGGGTACTCTGTCTACGAAACCGTACATACCATGATAGAGCATTCATGCAAGCAACAATAAGCGAGTTTCCGCACGTAGGGAATCAGGGAGGAGCTTCTTCACCAAAAATAAAGAAGGCAGAATAAACTCACATACATGATTTATCAAAGCCCGTCCATGTTCATGGTCGTGGCCGACCAAGGTTCGTGCTCGTAGTTGTCGCTCTTTCCTTTCAAGATCCATGGCCGTAACCACCACTCGTCACTGCCAAGGTTTATGCCTGTAGTCATAACTCGTCCCTATCAAGGATCTTTATCGTAGCCATCCAAGCTCCAGCCAACTTGTTTTGTACATAGTCATCAACATGGATGCAAGAGGGTGATACACTCATCATGGTCAACCCATCAACCCTACAGGATACAACAACGTAAACTGGGGACTGAGGCTCATCATGAAATTCATTCGCCGTCAGTCAAGGAATTCTTCAACACAAGAGAGACGGTCAATCAAGAAGCATGTAATTTGCAAGATAAAATCAAACTTAAGGTTGGTCGAATCCTTAACCATTATTGTTATCTCCCCTATTTCGAATCACCGGAGAGAGCGTTGCATGCGTTGATATGTTACAATAGAATCGGTATTCTTTCCCATGAGGAGAAAACACGACTTGCCGGCCAGCACTATTTGTATGTCGTCTTCCCATCTGCCATATCGTATGGCCTCAGAAGAATGTGAAGAACTCATTTTTCTAAATCAAGGGTTAAGGGCGCCCTCACTGGAGTTCTTTCCTGAAGCCGCTTCAACGCTCTCTCCAGAAGAAGCCGCTTCAATGCACGCTCTCTCATGAAGCCGCTTCAACGCTATCTCCTGAAGAAGCCGATTCAACGCTCTCTCCAGAAGCCGCTTCAACGCACGCTCTCTCCTGAAGCCGCTTCAAAACGCACGCTCTCTCCTGAAGCCGCTTCAAAACGCACGCTCTCTCCTGAAGCCGCTTCAACGCTCTCTCCAGAGGAAGCCGCTTCAACGCTCTCTCAAGAAGTCGCTTCAACACACGCTCTCTCCTGAAGCCGCTTCAACGCTCTCTCTCCCGAAGCCGCTTCAGTGCTCTCTTCAGAGGCCGAAGCGACTTCAACACCCTAGCAAGCCACACAGACCAACTGCATCATGTCTGCCACATCGCCGAAAAAATCAGACTCGGTGTTTCTAGATTTCAAATTTCCTATGGAAGGGGTGCATGAGCTGTCAAAAGTTTGGATATAATACATATCTATCAAACACGACTCTGATCAACAAGTGACGAATCCAAAAGATTTCCGCCTTCATCAATTCTTCAACCACCTTACCAGCAAATGCAATGGAAGTACGTCTTTCAAGAGAAAATAGGCTCAGGATAATTACACCTGGGGACTGCCAGCACGGGATGGATTCACATCCCTCAACCAGGTTATTTCTGATATAGCATCGTCACTGTCAGAGCTTTACGAGGCGCATGAAGTTCTCAACATGAATCCGTACACTACATCAAAGACTCCAAAGTACGCTGCAGAGATATTTTCACGTATCCGGCCACGCCATCGGATCTAGTACACATATACACCTCCTTACAAGACCGCATTGTATTCCCAAGCCGACTCAAAAATATAGCTCTAGTGACCAGACAGAAGTGTAACTGGGGACTGCTCATCGCATCCCATTCCATACAAGAATCCAAGATTCAGAAGATGATTCAAAGGATGTCGCTTGAAACGAATTCCTTGAAGACTTCATAGCAGCACGTCGTCAACGGAACGCCTCTCAGCTCATCTACTTCACTCAACGGCTCTGAAAGATCTTGCCCATACAAGCTTTCCAAGCATGTGATCATCGCAATTAGAAAGGAAAGAATGGGTCTATGAGCTAAAGAGTCGGAATAAATACAATTTCATGCCAGTCAATGTTCAAGAGTTTAAAGAACATTTCAATTACAACTCAGCAGTCCAGACACTAAGCAACTTAAAGTCAGGGCCTCTTGCAATTGAGCGCAATGGAGTTTGGTAAATTTCGAAACCCACTGGAGAGGTTAGATACTCATTCTTCTGGAGTCAGAACCTTATTACATATTCTGGAGAAGATCGGTGGTACTGTTGGATGGCTACATGTGCAAAATAGAAAAAAAGAGCACCTGCCTTGAGTTCTCCTGGATCGCCTTGCTGCTGATTATAACTATTGGAGATTGCTTTGTTGTCGTTGACGCTCGCTAAACCGCTACTAACAAAGAAAGTCATTCACACCGAGCTAAATATCCAAGTTTGATCAACCACCCTTGGATATTACACTCACAGCTAAGATACGAATACAAGATGAACTTACCTTGCCGCTGACGATTGGCACGCTTATGATCGAGCTGCTGACAGTGATGAAGAGGAGCCGGTCGCTGCAGACGAAAGCACGGAGACAGACGAGCAACAAAGAGGGTCGATACCCCTTTTCATACGAACGAAGTTTCTAGAGTTTGAACAGACAAAGGATTCCTTCTTGCTCCATGAACGGGAACGGATGACTGAGCGCACCGCACCATACCCCATAACTGAGCTAGAAACACGCTACTACAAAATCCACCGGCCGCATGATCCCGCTGCTGAAGGTCGATTTGGATTTCTCTAGTAATATCTACCTACTTTGTCTTTTCAACTTTATTTTTTTCGTCTGTCACCATCTAGTACATACCCCGCAACAATGTCATTGTTACGTGCTAAGCAGGGGACATAATGTTGATGGTGGTTTTTAGCTTAGGGCGAAAACTGTAAAAGTTTGTCTACCTGACCCGGCATCAGAAGTAGTGGACCTTGATATATTTATATTTCGCAAGGAATTTGGAGAATATATCAGAATCTGATGAGTGCCTATGTCTCTCTTCACATTATATTGAAACTCAAGCTCCTAGATGAATTGTTCACTAGTATAGAGCCTAATGAGTATTTAAGCTCCTAGTTGCATTACTCACTAATGTGGGAGCCTGCCTAGTGTTTTCCTATGCTATGTTATCAACTGAAATCTCAATTTTGACATTACATGACGATTAATGTTCACTCGCAACGGAGTAGCATAAATCTCCCGAAGTGTCAGTATTGAGACCTGCATGAAAACACTCATATAGGCTACACCACCCTCTGACAAAGAGATCAGCGTGTTTATGCACCTTTTAATTAAAAGTCAGCGCGATTGAACGCGTTTAATTCCTTAAGGAAAATCTAGACTGTCCATATCAGTCTTAAAAGATGATCACAACCACACGATTTGGCCACGCAATTCAACCAGCCTCGCCTACTCCTAACGGAACTAGGCGATCGTCATGATAAACGCCGGCGGTCCCACTAATATCCCGACCGGTCGAAATTCCTTTAGCTCGTCCGCTACATCCTTAAACACTCACCAAAACATGGGTGATCGCGCTGTCTAAAAAATAGCTCAAATGAGCTAAGACCGACAAAAACGGTCTCAAAATCTATCGCATCCGTCCAACTTAGCCGGCCTAGTTGGACGGCTTAGATCGCATCTCGAACGATCAAAGAGGTTCCAATGCGTTCACCTCCGACCCAATTTCATTCCCAATCGATTGACTTTCTCATGGGAAGTCAATGACGCATCAAACTGTTTGATTGAACTAGGGTGGACGCGGACTCTTAAAACCTTAATTTATATTTGCGGCAATATGCTACGGGCGCAAATCGATCGTCACCACCCATCTTCTCCAGCCAAATCAAGTGGCTTAGATCTAATTTCAGATGGCCAGGAGATGCTAACGCGTTCACCGTCGACCCGACTCCTCCCTTGGTCAATCGACTTACTCATAGAAAGACCAAAGCACATCAAATCACCTGCCAAAAGTAGGGCGAGCGCGCTGTTTGAAAACCCTAAAATTACTTTGCGGCAACACTCTACTGTCGCAAATCAATCACAACCATCCATATTTGTCGGACAGATCGAGTGGCTTAGATTCAATTTTAGACAGCCCCGAAGGCATCAACATGATCGCCGGAGACCCGTCTTTTCACATGATCAATCGACATGTTCGAACTAATGTTAAGTGCCTTAAATCGCTCGCCCAAAATGGGTTGGCCACGCGCCCCCTTGTAGATGGTGGATTTTCGACAAAGGGTAGAATTATAAAACTATACTCCATATTCGGCAACCGGGTGAGTATTGAGACTCATGTCTCTCATTAAAGCATGAAAGCTCATGTCATGGATCTCTGACTGAGAAGGATGTCTCTCAGAGTACGTGTAGATGTGTAGTCTCTCAGCATAGGCCACGACACATCTCATGAATACTGAGCAATTTCAGTAATTACTCCGGATCCGGCAAGCGGATGAGTATCGAGACTCATGTATCTATGCATGAAAGCTCATGCCACCTCTGATGGAGAAAGTCTCTCAGAGAAGATGAAGATGTGCAGTCTCTCAGCTGAGGCCACGACACATCTCATACTGTATAGAATCGAAAGATTGGGCGGCTCCTAGACAGCATGCCTGCTAGTATATAGCGACAACGTCTTCGGAATGTAACCAGATTTTCCCCGACTATGCAAGAGGAATATGACACTCCAACAAGTTCATATTGCTCAACCCTCAGATAATTAATGCTCCTAGACAGGAAGCCCTTCTAGTATAGAGCCAGCAATTAATTATCTTAAATCGTCTGAATATCCAGCAATATTCTAAGAGCCATCGTCTGAATATCCAGCAATATTCTACGAGTCGTCAATTAATCGCCTGAATATTCAGCAATATTCTACGATTCCTCGTTATATTTCGTTACTTCAATCTGTGGTTCTTCCCAGCAGAATTCCACAGATTAGTAATAAATATTCAACGGAACATGCATCTGAGCATCGAATAAGCCCTGGAAAAAATGGTGCAAGTGTAATTAGCATATAATGCACAGACCAGCATTTTGAATGCACCAACGAGTATTTCAAAAATACGAACGAACGAGGAACCTATGCAAAATAAGAAAGGAAAATAATAATAATAAAATATTAAACAAAAGCGTCAGGGGACTAGGCTCACCAACCGGCCAGTCATGCCGTGACTAGTCCTGCGCCCAATTTTTTATTTTACCATATTTTTACTATTTTCACGATCTCATGAAAATCCTCTCGTTCGAGCAAATTCCCTTTATTTCAAAGAAATTATCTAAATCACATGATTTTATCAAAAAAATAATAAAATTAGGGAAAGGTGTTGCGGGACCGAGCACCAGCCGGCCATGCCTTGGCCGTGGCCGTTCCCACTCCTCACGTCTCCATTATTTTATTATTTCTCTCAAAATATGAAAATTCCTTAATTTTATGAATTTTCCCTAAAATCATGAAAATTACCTAATTTCATGTATTTTTATTTAAATCACATGATTTTATCAAAAAATAATAAAATTAGGGAAAGGTGTCGCGGGACCGAGCACCAGCCGGCCATGCCTTGGTCGTGGCTGGTGTAGACCTCACGTCTCCATTGTTTTATTATTTCTCTCAAATTATTAAAATTCCTTGATTTTATGAATTTTCCCTAAAATCATGAAAATTACCTAATTTCATGTATTTTTATCTAAATCACATGATTTTATCAAAAAATAATAAAACTAGGAAAAGGTGTAGCAGGACCGCCGGCCGGCCGGTCATGCCTTGGCCGTGGCCGCTCCCACACCTCACGTCCCATTATTTTATTATTCCTTCTCAAATTATGAAAATTCCTTGATTTTATGAATTTTCCTTAAAATTACCTAATTTCATGTATTTTCTCTAAAATCATAAAAAATATTAAAAAATTAGGAAAACTTGTGGTACCGGGCTCTAGCCGGCCGGCCATGCCCTAGCCGGTCCCACGCACCGATTATTTTATTATTATTTGGTGTTTTGTTTCCTGATTTTATGTCAACTCTCTGATTTCAACAAAATATCTTGGTGTTCAACAAATCCCTTTGATTTTATGAAAATTATCTAAAATCATCAAAATTACATAAAATTGGGAAGAGTGCCTTAGGACCCGCGCCAATTGGCCGGCCGGCCATGCGACGACCATTGCCGGTCCCACACTCCCATTCCCTATTTTATATTTTAATTTATGTCTCTCATCTCATGGAAGTTCCCTAATTTCGCCAAACTCTCTAGTTTCATGGAATTTCCCTTATATCAGAGAAAAATACACAAAATCACATAAAACTGGGAAAAGCATGCGGGACCGCGTGTCAGCCGGTCGGCCATGCCGTAGCCGTGGCCGTTCCCATACCTTGTAACTCCTTGTTTTATTTATTATTTTCATCATCTCATGTATTTTTGCCGGTTTCAGCAAAACCATGAATTTTGCATATTTTCTCCAAATGTTGCTCAAACGTGCACCAGAAAATATCAAAATTCTCAGGACCGAAGCGCGGACATCATGGTGACACGGGCACATCCCCTTGACCGACCAAGGGTGACCCTGAGGCTTGCAAACAGCTGGTCCCGCATGTTTTAATGATTTTAACCTAATTTGCTCAGTTGCTCATATTAGGTTCGAACTCTTTCCAAACAATTGGAAGTTCGCTCAAACAACCATCTACTGGTCCCACGACCAGCAAGAGCCGGTCTCATGACCTCTTGGTCGGCCCCTCATATTTTCTACATCAAGTTTTATGATTTGTTGCTCACACGAGCATCATTTCAGTAAATGATTAAATCAACATTTAATCATTCTTTCACCAACTGGTCCTCAAGAGACTTTGGTATTTTTGCTCATTAGAGCATTTGGGCGTTATATGGTGAACCCATCATCCCATGTATTCGGTCCCGTGTTGATTTGCATTAAATCATCATTTCGGTAAAATTAGGGTTTTGAATCCACAGCTCTGCAGAAACGTGATTTTGTGCAGATTCGAACACTCTCATAATTTTATGTTGATTCCATGATTGATATTCATATTTATTTTGCTCGACTCAGCAGTCAGTAACTTAAATTAACATTTTATTTGGTCCCGCTACCAACAATTCATCAAAAGAACAATATTTGTTCAAACTAGCAATATTTGCTCAAGCTAGCAATATTTGCTCGAACCGGCAATATTTACTCAATTAGCAATATTCGCTCAGACTAGCAATATTTGCTCAAATCAAAGAATATTGGTTCAACTATCAATATTCAACAATTTAGCAACACAGTTTTGCTCGTCTTAGGTTATAATGATACCTCGTCTAGCAGACACATTAAATTCATGAGTTTCGAAACATTTGATAATCATGTTCAACTCAACGCTACATGGACTCATCGTCCCATAATGTCAGCAACTGACTCCACAATCACGAGATTTCAATCGTATCACATGGGGGATATTAACTAGGGTTTTGGTCTGGCGGTCTACGGGACGTGTGTTCACCCACGATGAGAATGTGAGCAAGTCGTGCAATCAGTTGGAAGAGTCAGCAAAGTAGTGGGTGGAAAGTTAACCAAGTCTCCGCACGATGAGTAATTGGTTTTAACATGATTTCCCCATTTCCCATTCTCTGATTCCATAAACTGTCACACTTCATGGGATCATGGTGTTTTCAACTACGACATTATAAAATGTCTCTGAATCCTGATTGAAAAGACAGATAAGTTTTCGAACATTCGAACGACATTCGCCAAGACGAGCAATTTCTCATCAAAGTTCATACCGACAATCTTTCATCTACACGAACTCACAGAAATTACTCTCAATTGAGAAAAATTCAATCATTCATAGCATTTTCACGCTGAATTCACAACACACCTACAATCTCAGATCACCATTGATCTCACGCATTTCTCAGCTTCTCTCATATAGATCAACCCATCCTCTCTTATGACCGAATTGACTCTGGAATGGCCATTGTTCTTGGTTTAGGCCGGGGTCTTACAGATTGATCTCTCGAACTTAAAGCACTCCCTTCTTGCTGTGCATCTGTGTGAGGTTCAACATTTCGCTCGGTTCAAGGAGTCTCCACACGGTCGACTCTTCAATTCCGTAAAAACCAGCAAATTGTTTTTCCCAACTCACACCCTAAACCCTAAATTACATCAACGGAAATATGTAACTGCCGCAAATCATCTCGTCCGTCTAACTTCGCTAGCCTAGTTGGATGGTGTAGATTTATTTTCAGAAAAACAACAGGATAGCATTGTGATCAATGGACATCCCTCTTCCACAGGGAGTGATCGACCAAGTGATAGCTTGCCAATAGGGCCCTCAAACGATCACCCAAGGTGGCCGGTCGTGCTACTTCTTTAAGACGATCAATTCGTGACTGATTCAATCGGGCTCTAAAACAACGATGCTTCTAGCACATCGATTATTTTTCAGTCGCTTGTTTAAAACCGATGCTTCATACACATCGATTATAAGCGATGTTTTATGAATATTGGTTTCAAAAATAATTTATTATTTGACCTAAAAGCATTGTATGCTTCTTTCAACGACGAGTCTCACGACTCGACCCACTTACTCGAGACATCAAACATGTCAGAAACTGGGGGATGTTCACTGGGGTATTGGTCTGTCGGTTTACAGCGTGCGACGTATAACGTGCCCATTATGAGAAAGTGTCAGGAAAGACGGACGGTTAATAGTAATGAGAGTAGTGTGTGAAAATGTGATCAATCTTCCCTCATAACGGAAACACTTCTCCACTAATTAACTTCCTCCACTTCCTATGAGATCATGGTACGCTCAATGACTTATATAAATAGGTTTTCAACCTATTTCAAAGAGGACGGAAGTGTTATCAACACAAGCAGCCAGAAACCATTTTCTAATACAAGTCACAATAACAACCACACCTTCATAATTCAGCATTCTGATCTCAAACACCTTCTTCGCTTCCCTCCCTAAGATCAAGCCTTCCCCTTCACCTTGTGACCGAATTGAATTTGGAACGACCATTTTTTGGTTTAGGCCAGAGTCCTACAGATTGATCTCTTGAATCTGAAAGTACTCCCATGCAGTGCATTTGTTAGGGTTTGAATTCATTTCTCATCAATATACCCAAATTTACCAAAAAATAGCGGAATCAATTTTTACCCCAAAACAAAGACGAAGAGGATTTCTTGTTGGTTTTCGTATCTTGTTGTGTGCACAAACCTTGATAGGTTGGGATCCAACTAGAATCGAATTTACTCTATTGATTAGTTGCATGAGATCAACATCGCTTTATAGTTTCTCTTTGATATCTATAATGATTGATTGTGAATCTAGAATTGACTATTTCGATAGTTAAAGTTAGATTGATCTAACCAGGCAAAGGACTTTATTAGATTAAATGGAAGAGCCTTTGCGTATGACTTAAGATATCTTTATCTTTATCTTGAAAAGAATCTAAGAAGTTGTTACCAAACAAATTCGTTGTTCCTTTGTTGTTTGGAATACGATCCAAAGGAATTGTACCAGTGCGTGACTCTTGAAGTCAGAAGCGTAGGGATACTGAGAGAACTAAGTAGCTAGGGGTAGCCTGCTTGGTATGAACTATACAAAGTTGATTTAGTTTTTTCATAGCGGCTTAAATCTGAGAGTATTCAATTCTGTACTAGGTCCCGTGGTTTTTCTGCATTTGCAGTTTCCTCGTTAACAAAATCTTGCTATGCCATTTACTTTACTTCCCCTCATTATAATTGTTTTATGGAATATAAACAGATGTATTAGAGCATAGCTCAGTTGATCCCACCAAGCGTTGGTATGTCAAGTTTGGTTGTCATATTTTAGTGAATCAAAACTCATTTAAAGAGTCGTTTGATTATTTACTAGAGTCAACTTCGTATAGGTTAGCTAGAAAGTTACTAGGATATGAAACTTACAAGTATTACGTGAAGAATTGAAGAATGTGAAGAAGTAAAGAGATACAACGATGACATTATCCTTCCTCTTGAGGTTAGTAATATTTGACTTGAACTGTTTCATTCCTA
Organism: Papaver somniferum; assembly: GCF_003573695.1. Taxonomy (NCBI): domain Eukaryota; kingdom Viridiplantae; phylum Streptophyta; class Magnoliopsida; order Ranunculales; family Papaveraceae; genus Papaver; species Papaver somniferum. The sequence continues at coordinate 140,107,875 of NC_039360.1, read as the reverse complement.
ACATATCTTGCAATTTGTGCATATTGAAAACATAACTGCGAAGCTGTGAATGATTATACTCTAGTTAGACATAGTATTAAGGAATTACAATACGAAGTATAACGTCTATCTTTTGAACTTCGTATATAAGACATCGACATAATCGTGTGAATGCTATTGTGATTATGTATGGGTATGGGTGAAGATTTAGTCCTAGGAAACAATGTTTTACATTCGTTTAAAGGAGGTACAATTCATAAACTTGTTTTGTGAATCGAAAGGGAAATCGCTAGGTTTATTGGTATTGTTATTCATTGCAAATCTTTGGATTACCAATATGTGTGTTTAGTATAACCGCTCATAACTTATTTATGTATCTTGGTATAATTATTCACAATGATTGACTTTTGGATTGGTATGACTTTTATTAGTGAAACCGATCTTAAGTAATCACCTGAGATGGTATGATCGATATCTTCGTAGAATAAAGGTGGATAAGGTATATTATCTCTTGAGGATGATGGAACGACTGATGGACTTTGTGCTGGCATCTCTGGTGCTGGTGAGGTCATCTGGTTGACTCTTTCAGTCAGATTTGAGATGGACCTCAGCAAATTCTGAAACATGTCATGTGGAATTTGTACCATAGGCGATGCATTCAGATATGGAGATCTGGGGAGGTTTCTCATTCCTCTAGCTGTCACCTCTTGTCCTACCAAAACTACTATTTGTTGACCACCTAGACCTAACACATTGGATAGTGTGATCGGTGCTTCATCTCGTGAGCAAGCTGGCTCAAGTTAAGGATCAGCTGAAATTCTAGCTCAACCTGAAGGCATGATCTGCATCTGAGGTGTGACAGTTGGTGTACCTCAAATGTTGTTTTTGCGGGAGGTATCACCTATGATGTTGGTGTCCGACCTGAGGAAGTAATCTTAGGTCAAGGAGGTAATACTTTTCTTGGTGTTGAGATCGTCATATGTTTGTACAACTCAGATCGAGAGTCAACACGTTAGGGTTTGTACCTATTTTCCGCGAGAATCCTTTTGGATATTAGCTAAATATATGTTATTTTTACCCAATCTGAAATATTCTCTTGGGATGCAATAGTCAGATATACTATTTTGGCAGTCAGATCTTGACTTTGATATAATGATTCGTGACAAGTAGTCGAGTGAATTAGATGAAAATCAATAATTCGCAATGTGACTTCATATCTAAAATATAAGTGATTTTATCACTCGGGGTTTTATTTCTTTAAGATATAGGAAAACATCCCGAATCTGTTGTATTCTATCTCGACTTTCCCATAGATGATTATGTCAAAGTTATGTTCAACGTAAATCAAACATTTTAGTCTTTAAAAGATTAAAATCAATTAAACATTACAGATATAAACAATGAGACAACCGGATACCGATTATTCACAGATTTTCCCTAAAAAATATTCCAGATCTTTAGAGATCGCATCAACTTATAAAAATGATGTTGAGATAATGAAATCATGCGACTATCTACACAAGATGATCAGATGAAGATAGATCTGCACGAATTATGTCGTATATGTAATGATTCGTTGACGATGAATTCATATCATGCATTTTTACGCTTATTTGATGTAGAAAGATAAGATTAAGCTAGATCTATATGATTCATAGCTAATATTCTTCAATTTTTAGATGATAAAGCTACGATAATATGAAATAACACATAGATGAGATAAAAAAATGCTCAAGAAATCATCATAAACGAGATTCAAACCAGATCAAAATAGTAACACATCTTTACGATCTGAATGCGAGATTAGAGATGATTTATACGTATGATGCTCAGATCTAGGTAGAGATTACCTTATTGGAGATATTTCATGCTAAACATCCTTAAAAAATAAAAAAAATATCAACGCATCTTTTGCATATAAAATCTTAGTTCTATGCATTTAGTTCAAGAAATCATGCACATATAGTGATTTTTGCGAAAATCCATATTTTCTCCCAAATTTGGGTTTTCCAAAAATCAAGATTACGACTTGTCATGATTTTTCCAAACTAAATCATAATTTAGATGTTAAAAAGTTGTTTATAGCGCCAACAATGATGCATATTTCGTGTCCTAGGAGTAGAGACTTCGTATACGTATCAACACATAGTTAAGGTCCGATGATCTGGTTAGCCGATCTCCGATTATAATCAACTTACGATACTTTCAGGTGATTCTCGATTCAAACTGTTAGGAAATGGTAATTATCTTCTCTATCAGTCAGACTGTCAATTCAGAAGGAATTAGGAGAAAGAGAGAATACTGAAAAGTATTTCTTTATTGATCAGTCAAAGTTGTGTATATTATACCGGTTTACAAGTTATCCTTTCTTGATATTTATACTGGCGTAGCTATCACACAAGAAGCATGTCTAATTGGAAACCTCCTTAATCTAGCTGGAGATGACGTCATTATCCACTTGAACATTACTTCCTTCTCAAAAATCTCTCCGACCTGGGTAGTTCTCTCGTACCACATAGATTTTACTCCAGGTCGTGAGCTCTCAGTTCTGATTTCTAGATGTGTCTTCGGTCTCTGTCTTCACTGTGTGCTCCAGAACTCAGATCGTGCACGTGGTTTTGTCTTCGTCTTCAGGTCGTGATTATGAGAATGTGGCGTGCTTTATAAGTCTTGCACGTACTAAAGACTCGTTCACCCGAGCTCGACCTAGGTTCTCTCTCAGCGCTCTAGCTCGTAAGACCTATACAGTTGTCAGTATTTGGTAGATGTTATATTTTGTCGTCTACATATCTCAACTTAAAAAATACTATCAATAAAATTGTAACTGCCAAAGTGCAGGAAAATAAAAATTCTCAAGACTTTTGGTCTCTACTGTTTTATTTTTAGTTATCTAAAGATAAAACAGTACTTCTGTAAGCTTAATTTACTCCATTGTTTGAACTAGTAAGATCAATAAATCCGGTAAAGTGATCAAACACTCACCGCAATCAAAAAAATGCTTATAAAAATTCGAAGTGACCAAAGTAAGCAAAATAAGTGAAGTGATCAAATACTCACTACAAAAAAAATGCTTATAAAAACTCGAACTGATAAGATTTAAGAAAATAAGTGAAGTGATCAAACACTCACTACAAAAATATGCTTATAAAAGCTCGAACTGACAAAAGTCAGCTGAATAAGTGAAGTGAGTAAACACTCACTATAAAAAGAAAATGCTTATAAAAGCTCGAACTGACAAAAGTCAGCAGAATAAGGGAAGTGACAAAATACCCACTACAAACAAAAAATTATTATAAAGTCTCGAACTGACAAAGTAAGGAAATCTGGTAAAGTATCAACACTCACTAAAATTGTTTTAAGATGTTTATTCTCGAAATGTTGGTCATTAGGGCGTATCGGATCATAATCGTATGGTTAAAGGAACCCAAAAACATTAATGTGTTATAAAGAGAACGAAAGACCATAGACTGACAGAGAGCATGCCGAATATTAGGACCTACTACTAAGCTCCAGACCGGTATTTGACCGGTACAGAATAGCACCCTGGCCAAGTAGCTTCGGAAATAAGACACAATTATCTTTGCTATAGTGGTGAGGCGCACATCACTAGCAAATTAGGTAATCAACTCATAAGACCCACTATCTCAGCAGTGATAACAAAAATAAAAGAAAAAAGAAAAAATCAAAATAAACGAGTTTGAATAAAAAGCTCGAGATAAGGATCAAAAAGAGTTGTAAAGCAGACAAAGTTGCAAAGTTGACTAAGTTAATTAAGCCATCATAACGAGAATAAAATGAGTTGAAAAATAGCCTAAGCTGGCAAAGCTAATTAAGCTAACTGAGCCAATGAAAAACATAAGGTCGAACTACTAACCGACCTAAAATATTTAAGACTTAAAAGGTTGAAAAGATAAAAAGCATAATAAAAGCTTGACCTCGGTAATATAGGTCGAGAATAAAACTCAGTAAGAATAAAAAAAAAGCAGAGTCAAACAATATGGACTGAAAGATTAAACGATCCCAACCAGGGTTAAAAAAAAAGATTCGAGGTCAAAGAGACCGGAGAGTAAATCGACATAGATTGAAAGATTAAAAGTAATATTCCAATCAGGTCGATAAATCAAATCAAAAGAAAGAAAATAAAATATAAGAGTTCGAAAGACCAAAAGTCAAACAACACGGACTGGAAGACTAAAAGAAAGAAAATTTTCTGAAATAGGTTGATAAACCAAAGGAAAAAATATAATAAGAGCTCGAATAAGCTCTTAAATAAAATGGTATTGATAAAAATATAAAAGGTCAGAAAGACCGAAATACAATTCTATATCAAGAGTGAATATTTAGATCGATAACAAGTAATCAAAGTCGAAAATAAGGCTAGACTAGAAACAAAACAAAACTAAAGTCAGAAGTAATGACTAAAGTTAATCAAAACTAAAATACACAACAAGAGTCTTTTGTTTAACAAAAGACCAGACAGAGATCGCGAATAAAATTGAAAATCGAATAAGTAAAAATACCTAACTCACTGGAAAGCCCAGTCTGAGATCCTAAGATCTAAAGGTCAAGATCAAATACCATAAGTAGATCCCGAGCAAAATGACTATCCAAGTTGATAAGATATTATATTGCCAGAAGGCAAAGAATAAATGAGACTTAGTCAAAAAGAAAAAAATCGAAAGACTAAGGTCTGATTTCAAGACAAAAGGTCAAGATCAAAGGAAACAAGTGGAGCTCGATCAAAATGACTATCTAGGTTGATAAAATGTTGTATTTTCAGAAGAGAAATAATGACTAAATAAAAAAAGACTGAAGTCTAATTTCATGAGTAAAAAGTTAGAGTCTGCAAAAAACAAATTGAGAAAAATTAATTGGGATAAATTAACTTATCCTAGAAAAGATGAGTCAGGCTAAGATATGACCTCAAACTCAAATAAGAGAATCCCAAAATCATGGTCAAGTGATAAATTCAGCCAAGCTAAAATACCAATTCCGGGTAAAAAGCTAAGGCATAAAAGAATAAGGCTACATCACAATTAGATCTAAAAGCATATCGAACAATTAAACTATGATCATTATCTCAGATAGAGAACAACCAATTGGATAAATAAAACATCCAAGCATAATACTCCATCGGAATTAAAGAAGAGGGGGAGTAGCAAAAACAGTGCAAAATGTTGATACAAAATAAACGTATTAGCACAAAAAATTCTCCATTAAAATTCAAAAGAAAGACTTTACAACATATATATGTTAAATAAAAAAAAGGTCTTCAGTCAGACTCCTCTTGGGATTGATAAGCTTTGCCATCAACATAATCTGATTTCTCAACACCAACATCAAAAAGCTACTGCTCAAGCAAAGCTTTCCCCAATGTCGTGGGAATGAAAGGAAAGAGATTCAGATAGGGTGAGCTTCTCACGAGCATTGTTGAAATCCTAAGTTACCTGAACGGCTTGATCCTTGAGGAGATTTTCGTTCAACTCATGTTCCCTTTCCCTACACTTTGTGCTCAAATTCTTTATCTGTTGGGATAAACTAGAGTTGTTTGATCTTTCAAGATCAAGCCTGGCTTTACGATGAGAGCAAGAAGCTTTCAAGGATCGCAAGGAGGGGGATTCATCAGGCTTCTGTTGCAAACGCCTCGTAAAATGAACCCCTCTAGTAAATTCATTATCATCTACAAAAATAATATGGAACACTAGGTAAAGGTGTTTAGACACATCAAGACTAAAGACAAACAATTATACCTTTGAACGAACACCTATAACAACAGTCTTAGATGCCATCTGCATCTCGATCTCGGAAATCTCAGTTGATGAAGAGGATGGGTCAGCTGGTTGAGTATTATTCAATAAGAATTCGAATGCTTAAGCAGCACCTGGTTTAACATACCCTTCTCGACCAACATGACCTTCCTATAATTGGGTAGGTCATACGTTAGCTGAAATATGAAAAGAACAAACCTTACTGTTCTTTCAGGTCGGGAAGAAAACCCGAGCTCCATAACTTTCCTTTATCTGGAAAAAAGAAAAGTAAAAAGGAACGGATTAAAAAAAAAACGGATGTTTAAAAGTTAAAACTAAAAAGAATGAATAATATTCTGTTCTTCGAAGCTTACGAGGAAAAGGAAAAAATTTCAACCTCCAAGAGCTGGTAATAAGACTACCGTGCTCCCAACGACCTGAAAAGACAAATGGGAAGTTATCATTAAATCTGGTGCCATCCAGACATTTACGTCATGTTCAAAGCTAAGAGAAAGATCCGGGCTCCTGCAAAAAATGTTCTTCAGATAAGAATCATGAATAGTTCAGACTTCATAATTGGCATAAATCATTTCAATGATAATATTCCTTTCTTCGTAGAGATTATGACTATCGTACAAAACAGTACACATGTGATCAAAAACATTTGATTCTAGCTCAGCCGAAGAAAGATTGCCATAGAAAAGAAATTCGAGAACAAATGAAGGAATGGAAAAAATGAAACCACACTAAAGATATGATTCATGATCAATAGTTCTCCCTCCTTTAAATCTTTAACTTCCATAACATTAATGGTATACGGCGAAGGCCAACAGACCTGTATGCCAAAACCAGTAGGAAGATGACAAAAGTCAAAAATATTTTGAGGAGGTGTTGGAATAGGTACCCAGCCATTGATAATTAAAGAACATGAATAAGTTTGAAAACCTTTGAAAACAAACTGACTTCTGAAAAGTAAAGAAGAAGGGAAAAATAAGATTGTCTAAAGAATCTTTATATAAGAAGATGAAAGGGAAAGTGAAAATACGTGACCGCCTTAGCCAGTCCACTATCTCCACTACGTAACTTTAAAACTTAAAGACAGCTGTACAAGGACCGACAAACACGGGTCATGCACCACTAATTCATTAAATAAGAGGAAACTCCTCGACTTCCAAAAAAGAGGTGAACAGCACCCACTTAAAAGACCCTTTCATCTCCAAGAGAGGTGAAAATTACACCCCATGTGAAAAACTGCGTTCATAATTAGCAGTACTAATTTTAACATCTCTGCAAAAATTAGCGGCTAATGTTCATGTAGAGAATATTATTTATAGCCAGGGCTCGACATGTGTCGCGTGATAAGAAAAGGTGGAGAGAATATCACCTAAACCACTAGCCGACAATCCAATATATTTATTAAAAAAATGCTCATGTTTTTAGGGGAAATAGGAATACTCGATCTCAACAGAGATATCCTCGATCTGAGCAAAAGTTTAAGTTATGATACCCAAGTCGTATCGCTTATCTATTTAACGAATAAGATACCATATCGATGAGTTGTTTAAGTTATCAACCAGATGAGCTGTCAAAAGCTTTCTATAGATAAGTTGAAAAAAAAAAGTACATCTTTTAGACGAACTGAAAAAGTATAAAAAGATAAAACAAACAAAGTATTAAATAAAATACAGTCTAAAGACTACATTTTAAATAAATTGGGAGAAAATATATAAATGACAAAATATAACATCTACCACCAACTGACAATTGGAGCATCCTAGAGATTGGAGCTAATAAGGAGATCACGTTGAGATCGAGTAATAAATCCTCACATCGAGCACCATTTGAAGATAAATACTTAACATAGTATGAGGCACGACACATAATATGATGACACATGAAAGACGCGAGTTATGGAGCAAGAAGTGAAGACAATACCAATGAAAACGCCGGGGGTACCAAAATACGCTACCAATTTTTCTTAAGCAATCTGTATGGACAAACTCAACAGAACTCCGAGAGTAAAAACTCAATCAAGGAAAGTTCCTAGATTTATCTCTCTTTCTCTCTTGTTATTAGAACATTTACAAAATTGAATCCGTGAACCAAACTACAAAGAGAGTTCTTGGATGGTACCAAAGACCAATGTCCAAGGGTCAATCAAGTTTTATCCAACTAACAAGGTTGGACCTAGCTACTGTGATTGATCAACGCACAACCTGTGATAATTCGATTATATATATAAACAATATAATGCGGAAAAAGAAATAACACAAACATCAGAAATTTTGTTAACGAGGAAACCGCAAATGCAGAAAAATCCCGGGACCTAGTCCAGATTGAACACCAAACTGTATTAAGACGCTACAGACACTAGCCTACTACCAATTAACTTCGGTCTGTAATGTAGTTGAGCCCTAACCAATCTCATATTGATTAAGGTACAGTCGCATTCCTTACACCTCTGAATCTCAGCAGGACTCTACGCACTTGATTCCCTTAACTGATCTCACCCACAACTAAGAGTTGCTACGACCCAAAGTCGAAGACTTGATAAACAAATGTGTCTCCCACAAAAAAAGTCTATTCTGATAGATAAATTTGTCTCCCACAGAAATACCTACGAAGTTTTTGTTCCTTCTTTTGATAAATCAAGGTGAACAGGAACCAATTGATAATTCGGTTTATATTCCCGAAGAACAACCTAGAAATATCAATAACCTCGCAATAACTTAAGTATATGGTAGTAGAACAAGTTATTGTGGAATCACAAAGAATGAGATGAAGAGCTTTGTGATTACTTTTTATATCTTATCTATCGGAGATAAATCTCGAGCAAATCTTAGAGAAGATAGTACTCAATATGATAGAACAAGTAAGATCAGAACACGCAACTACAGAGAAAATAGTTGGGTATGGCTTCAGAATCCCAATGAAGTCTTCAAGTCGTTAATCTATAATGGTTTTAGGAAAAACCTAGGTTAAAGGAGAATCGACTCTAGTCGCAACAAGTATCACACATGAGGTGTGTGGATTATGTTTCTTAGTTGCTAGAGTTCTCCCTTATATAGTCTTCAAATCAGGGTTTGATAACTTTGTAACTAAGCAATCAATATTCATCGTTGGATGAAAACCTGATTTAAGATTCAAGCTAAGTTTGCACAAAACTGAGGCAATATCTCTCCACTGTTAGATGGTATTATCTTGTTACATACAAATGAAATATACCTTCATTTAGATATGGGTAACCGTACCTAAAAGTGTATATTGAGTTGGCTCAATAACAGCTAACCGAAGTTAGCCATATGAACACTTTTGTCTTAACCATATTCATTTTAACACTTCTAGATCAAATGATAATTAAATGAATCTAGTTGTGTTACTCATAGAGTTGTTCAATTGTTTATATTCTCATAGAAGTATACAAGACATAATTGAAGCAAAATCGGATTGACTCAAAAGAATCAGATCATGAACACTTTAGCCACGGTTTGCAAAGATTGCATTCCTTAATATACATGTATTTTTCATGAATATGAAATCATACTTAACCGATTTTATAACTTAATCACATAGGTTTGCAAACAAGTACGCAAACTTAAGTTCCGTACTTTGATCTTTTCCGACAGTTCGCAAATGGGTATGCATACTGTCGATCCAGACCGCATTCAGGTGAAACAGTTTGCAAACGGGTACACAAACTTAGTCCCGGACTTTGACAGTTAAAACCGTTTGCATACGGGTATGCATACTTGGTTCCCGGACCTGAATTATTCTTATAACAATTTGCATGCGGGTATGCATACTGTTGTAGATGGTGGATTTTCGACAAAGGGTAGAATTGTAAAACTATACTCCAAATTCGACAACCGGATGAGTATTTAGGCTCATGTCTCTCATCAAAGCATGAAATCTCATGCCATAAAATCTCTGACTGAGAAGGCCGTCTCTCAGAGTACATGTAGATGTGTAGTCTCTCAGCTGAGGCCACGACACATCTCATGAATACTGAGCAATTTCATTAATTACTCCGGATCCGGCAATCGGATGAGTATTGAGACCCATGTCTCCATGCATGAAAGCTAATGCCACCTCTGATGGAGAAAGTCTCTCAGAGAAGATGTAGATGTGCAGTCTCTCAGCTAAGGCCACGGCACATCTCATACTGTATAGAATCGAAAGATTGGGCGGCTCCTAGACAGCATGTCTGCTAGTATAGAGCGACAACGTCTTCGGGATGTAACCAAGTTTTCCCCGACTATGCAAGAGGAATATGACACTCCAGCAAGTTCATATTTCTCAACTCTCAGATAATTAATGCTCCTAGACAGGAAGCCCTTCTAGTATAGAGACAACAATTAATTATCTTAAATCACCTGAATATCCAGCAATATTCTACGAGCCATCGCCTGAATATCCAGCAATATTCTACGAGTCGTCAATCAATCGCCTGAATATCCAGCAATATTCTACGATTCCTCGTTATATTTTGTTACTTCAATCTGTGGTTCTTCCCAACAGAATTCCACAGGTTAGTAATAAATATTCAACGAAACAGGCATCTGAGCATCGAATAAGCCCTGACAAAAATAGTGCAAGTGTAATTAGCGGATAATGCACAGACCAGCATTTTGAATGCACGAACGAGCATTTCAAAAATACGAACGAACGAGGAACCTATGCAAAATAGGAAGGGAAAATAATAATAAAAAAATATTAAGCAAAAGCGCCAGGGGACTAGGCTCGCCAACCGGCCAGTCATGCCGTGACTAGTCGCGCGCCAAATTTTATATTTTATCATATTTTTACTATCTTCACGATCTCATGAAAATCCTCTTGTTCGAGCAAATTTCCTTTATTTCAAAGAAATTATTTAAATCACATGATTTTATCAAAAATAATAAAATTAGGGAAAGGTGTCGCGGGACCAAGCACCAGCCGGCCATGTCTTGGCCGTGGCCGGTCCCACACCTCACGTCCCCATATTTTATTATTCCTTCTCAAATTATGAAAATTCCTTGATTTTATAAATTTTCCCTAAAATCATGAAAATTACCTAATTTCATGTATTTTTATCTAAATCACATAATTTTATCAAAAATAACAAGATTAGGGAAAGGTGTCGTGGGACCGCCGGCCGGCCGGTCATGCCTTGGCCGTGGCCGGTCCCACACCTCACTCCCATTATTTTATTATTCCTTCTCAAATTATGAAAATTCCTTGATTTTATGAATTTTTCCTAAAATTACCTAATTTCATGTATTTTCTCTAAAATCATGGAAAATATTAAAAAATTAGGAAAACTTGTGGGACCGGGCTCTAGCCGGCCGGCCATGCCCTAGCCGGTCCCACACGCCCATTATTTATTATTATTTGGTGTTTTGTTTCCTGATTTCATGAAAACTCCCTGATTTCAACAAAATATCTTGGTTTTCAACAAATCCCTTTGATTTTATGAAAATTATCTAAAATCATCAAAATTACATAAAATTGGGAAGAGTGCCTTGGGACCCGCGCCCATTGGCCGGCCGGCCATGCCACGGCCATTGCCGGTCCCACACTCCCATTCCCTATTTTATATTTTAATTTATGTCTCTCATCTCATGGAAGTTCCCTAATTTCGCCAAACTCTCCAGTTTCATGGAATTTCCCTTAAATCAGAGAAAATACATAAAATCACATAAAACTGGGAAAAGCATGTGGGACCGCGTGTCAGCCGGCCGGCCATGCCCTAGCCGTGGCCGGTCCCACACCTTGTGATTCCTTGTTTATTTATTATTTTCATCATCTCATGTATTTTTGCCGGTTTCAGCAAAACCATGGATTTTCATATTTTCTCCAAATGTTGCTCAAACGTGCACCAGAAAATATCAAAATTCTCAGGACTGAAGCACGGACATCATGGTGACACGGGCACATCCCCTTGACCGACCAAGGGTGACCCTGAGGCTTGCAAACAGCTGGTCCCGCATGTTTTAATGATTTTAACCTAATTTGCTCAGTTGCTCATATTAGGTTCGAACTCTTTCCAAACAATTGGAAGTTCTCTCAAACGACCATCTACTGGTCCCACGACCATCAAGAGCCGGTCTCATGACCTCTTGGTCGGTCCCTCATATTTTCTACATCAGGTTTTATGATTTGTCGCTCACACGAGCATTATTTCAGTAAATGATTAAACCAACATTTAATCATTCTTTCACCAACTGGTCCTCAAGAGACTTTGGTATTTTTGCTCATTCGAGCATCTGGGCGTTATATGGTGAACCCGTCATCCCATGTAGCCGGTCCTATGTGATTTGAAATAAATCATCATCTCGGTAAAATTAGGGTTTTGAATCCAGAGCTCTGCAGAAACGTGATTCTGAGCAGATTCGAACACTCTGATAATTTTATGTTGATTCCATGATTAACATTCATATTTATTTTGCTCGACAGCAGTCAGTAACTTAAATTAATATTTTATTTGGTCCAGCTACCAACAATTCAAAAGAACAATATTTGTTCGAACTAGCAATATTCGCTCGAACCGGCAATATTTACTCAATTAGCAATATTCGCTCAGACTAGCAATATTTGCTCAAATCAAAGAATATTGGTTCAACTATCAATATTCAACAATTTAGCAACACAGTTTTGCTCGTCTTAGGTTATAATGATACCTCGTCTCAGCAGACACATTCATGAGTTTCGAAACATTTGCTAATCATGTTCAACTCAGCTACATGGACTCATCGTCCCATAAAGTCAGCAACTGACTCCACAATCACGAGATTTCAATCGTGTCACATGGGGGGATATTAACTAGGGTTTTGGTCTGGCGGTCTACGGCACGTGTGTTCACCCACGATGAGAATGTGAGCAAGTCGTGCAATCAGTTGGAAGAGTCAGCAAAGTAGTGGGTGGAAAGTTAACCAAGTCCGCACGATGAGTAATTGGTTTTAACACGATTTCCCCATTTCCCACTCTCTGATTCCAGCAACTGTCACACTTCATGGGATCATGGTGTTTTCAACTCCGGCATTATAAAATGTCTGAATCCTGATTGAAAAGACAGAGTTTTCGAACATCGAACAACATTCGCCAAACGAGCAATTTCTCATCAAAGTTCATACAGACAATCTTTCGTCTACACGAACTCACAGAAATTACTCTCAATTGAGAAAATTCAATCATTCAGAGCATTTTCACGCTGAATTCACAACAAACCTACAATCTCAAATCACCATTGATCTCACGCATTTCTCAGCTTCCTTCCTACAGATCAACCTATCCTCTCTCGTGACCAAATTGACTCTGGAACGGCCATTGTTCTTGGTTTAGGCCGGGGTATTACAGATTGATCTCTCGAACTTAAAGCATTCCCTTCTTGCAGTGCATCTGTGTGAGGTTCAACATTTCATTCGGTTCAAGGAGTCTCCACACGGTCGAATCTTTAATTCCGTAAAAACCAGAAAATCGTTTTCCCCCACTCACAGATTGGCGACCACAGTGGGAGATTAATCTCTCGGTTGCAATCTCATGATTTCACAAGATGGCTGGTCTTAGGTCTGGGTTAGTTACAGGTTCCAACACAAACGACGCTAGTACTAGAAACAACAACAATGACAATCAGAATATCCCGGAAACGATTCCGGCCTCCAACACTGACGTTGGTGACATTAATCCTCCTCACACTGAAGGTCATCCTCTGTTCGGTCGACACCCTGAAGAAGTCAGAGGAAATCCACCACCTACCATTGTTGATCTTATCAAAGTGCAGGAGACTCTCGCAAAGAATCAGACAGACATGGCTGCTACACAGAAGGAGCTGTGTAATTATCTCAAAACTCTTACTGATAAGATGACAGAGAAGACTCAAGAAAAGGGAAAAGAGAAGGAGAAATCCTCAGATGTTGTTGATCCTGAAGTAATTCCAATCCATACAGTGGATGATGATGAAACTGGCAAAGTTGCAGATTCATCAACAAATGAACCATCAAATTTCATTACTCGGGAAGACGTGGAGCGCCTTCTGTAGAACTGTGGAAAAGACAAGACATCACATGTCCATCGTCACCAACCTCCTTATCCTGCCGCTACGCAGAGGATTCCCCTTCCAAAAGGTTACATTTCTCCAACTTTCACTCTGTATGACGGAACTGAAAATGCTCGAGAACATGTCTCTCTTTTCTCGAAGCCTTGGGAGAGCATGAACATAACCATGTTGTTCGTCTCAAGAGTTTTCAAAATCCTTGAAAGGCAGAGCATACACCTGGTACAACAACATCGCACCGGGGACTATCAACAATTGGGGAGAAATGATCAACGCCTTCTACAGGAAGTACTTTTTCGTGTCAGAGCAAGTCACTCTCTCTGATCTTGGAAGAATGTTCCAGAGGGTCAGTGAAATCCCAATGATTACGTGAAAAGATTCAGAGTCCAGGCCCTGGACTGTCATGACCCAAATGTCACAGAGCAGCAGCTGGTAGATTTGTGTATCAACGGCATGCTCCCGGTCTACAGAGCTCTACTGGAGAATCTTCGATTCCAGACTTTCTCAGAACTTCACGAAGCCGCGAAGAGATCAGCAACCACTGCACCTGCTCTGTTAGAAAGAGCAAAGTCCACAAAGACTGAGGAATCACGTGACACTCGAGGAAGCAGACGCCTGATCAACAAGCAGTACAACCTGCCCTCTACAAACGCTGTTGCAGAAGGGAGCAAGCGCAAGGCTGAATCCCCGAACAAGCATACTGCAGCTCCTCCAAAGACGCAAAAGAAGGACAAACCAGAGACACAGGCTCCTGGCCCGCACAGATGCTCCTGATGATGCACCTGATTTTCCTCTCCCCATTGGAGAAGTGCTCGAACTATTAGACCTGGATCCAAGATGGTGCAATCAAATTGCCATACGTCAGGAGAGACCCAACTGAGGAAGACATGGAAAATCCTCGTTACTGCCGATTCCACAGGTTCGTCAATCACCCCACAAGTAGCTGCAAAGTTTTGAAACGCATATTCAGAGAAAAGGTTGAGTCAGGAGAACTTAACCTTGGAGCCGAAGGAGTACACAGAGATCCTCTTCCTGTCAGGACTTTCTCATTTCTGAAGCACCAGTCAAGGAAGCAGTTCAGTCATTGATAGAGCATGTTGCGAATTGCTCTATCTATCAAAAGCACAAAGGGAGACATGTTCACAGCTTTGAACCACATAGTGCTGGGAAACGCCTACTGATTCCAGAAGTACCTCCTGAACCATCAGCCACCGACAAAGAAATGTATGACTGGGGACTGCTCACCACCGTGCATATTAAAGGAAATGAATTCAAAAGAGCATTGTTGATGTCGGCACCGCCGTCAACATCATCCCTTTGAAAACTCTCAG
This sequence comes from Papaver somniferum, assembly GCF_003573695.1. Lineage (NCBI taxonomy): Eukaryota > Viridiplantae > Streptophyta > Magnoliopsida > Ranunculales > Papaveraceae > Papaver > Papaver somniferum. The sequence continues at coordinate 140,092,786 of NC_039360.1, read as the reverse complement.
AGCTGCTGGCATTACTCGACAAGAGGCTACTCATGCTCCCATAGCAATCAGGACCACGAAGGAATCTCCAGAGATGCATACGGCTTCATCATTCTCAAAGTCACGGAGAATTTGGTCTGCACTGAGACCAAGTTTTACATAATTCGAGAAGATCCTGGATATGATCCTTGGAAGAACTTGGATTCATGCTGGAAGGGTAACTTCAAAGCTTTCAACACACTCTGTCGCCGACAAAGACTCCAAGTGGAAGAGAAAAGAGGACGCCCCACCGTTGAGCATCTGGAGGAAGTAAAAACCTTGATGGGACTTACGCAAGAACCTGGGGAAAATCCACATACCTTTGTCAAAGGTTTCGAGCTCAGGCAAGTCTTATTCCTTTCATGCTCCAATATTACCAATGTTCAAATATGATACTTTGATTCAAGGACTTCTCCCTACAAACGATTTAGCAATTACCAAAAGTTATGAATGGATAACTTCACCCGCCAATATTATACCCAATGGTTGGGTTCAGAGCTTCTCCAAGTCGGTCATTCTATCAAGAGGTTTATTGCTGAGGACCTGGCTAAGCACGACAGACAGTATGCTGGGTACTCTCCTCTACATGAATGCCATACGTGCCACAACCATGGAATCACAAAAGATATTCAAGGCGCGAACTACTAACCAAACAAATTCAAGGAAGGGATTTGGTTTCAAGGCGGCTAAACGAGATCTCCACTCGCAAGGAGCTCCAATTGGGAAGGACCATTTATGGTTGCTAAGTCCATAACTGGAGGATACTACAAATTGATCAACACGATGGAGAACCCTGCCAGTAATTCACGAGAATTGCTTAAGGCGTTTATCTGAAATTATTAGGCATTTGAGGTACTGGCGTTTGAGCACTCATGATGTCTGGATTTGGCATTTAGGATTTTCTTTCATTGTATTTCAATCCTCCAAAACGTTTGCAATACTTGCAATCAGTATTTGAATTCAGCAATTTATCAAAATTCAATTCACTTTACTTAAAGAAAATCTCAATCAAATCCAAAAAAGAAAATCCTTAACCATCAGATCCAAACCATCTAATATCAAAACCCAAATAAAATCTCACATCTCTCAAGTTCAAAATTCTTGATTATGGAAAGGAAACTAAAGAAACCATCAAAGAAAGATTTCTGCTCTCTGCCTCCTCCAAGACTTTCAGGCGCCTTTTCCACCTCCAGCTTCCTGGTTAGATCGCAACTTCATTCATCTTCTTCAACACGGCATCACTGGTAGGGAAGGGAACACCCTTTACTGCTTTCCTGATAACTTCAAGTCTTTGACGGAGCCACTTCAGATTGAAGCCAAGATCTTCAGCATTCTTCAAGTTGTATTCCCAATCAAAGAGTACATCTTGGTAACAACATTTCTGGCAGTAATCCGGATATCATTATACACGCAATATGACTCACTTGTTCGTCAAGAAATAACTGCGTCTGGATCCGGAGTCAACAATGTGTCCATACATTTCCCACAGTTCCTTGTACATAGCAGCATATCCGATAGGAACGCTAAATCCTCCAACAAGCTGGTGATACGGGAGTAACTCACCAAATTGAGGATCAAAGGAAATCCCTGCAGTCGGATACTCATGCACTATCATCTGGTTCTCACTACTGGAGCAGCATCGTGATCATAGAGACGATTTCAGAGAAGTAGCTTCGCTATTTCGGGTTCGGGTTCCACCGTCTGAGGCACAATTGGAGTTTCTTCTACCTCCACGGCATCAACGACCAGCTTCATCATCTTGAGGCACATATATGGAAGTCTTGTCATCAACAACTCCTGGATTTCCCAAACCATCATTACTGGATTCATAATTCCCAACTTCGTTATTCGGCACCTAATGCGAAGATTACATGGGATTAGAATGATTCAAGGATGGAAATCCAATACGATATAAAATTAAAAGTAAGTGAACTAACATCATCTAAGTTCCTTATCATGCATCTAAGACGTGTACAAGTAGCATCAAAGTCATGAAACACGTTTTCAAAGAAACTCAGCTGAAGAAATTTTACACTGCCCTGTGTTCAATGACGAACTGGGAGCAATTGGTATGGGTCTAGAGTTGGGTATATACCATTCTCTTCGTATGGAAGTCCTCTACAACATGTCAAAATTTCATGGCAATTGGGCGAACGAGCTAGGATGTGGTCAAAACATCGGGCAACATGCAATCTGAAAAAGTTCTGAAAGTCTCCTGGAAGTTTACTATTTCGTCTTTTTCAGGCCCTAAACGTGCTCAAAACTTAAAATATTCTTGTAAAGCTTGGAAATTTCCGGGCTTGAGGATACATATGCAGATATGAAAATCCGACTCCAGATGAAGATTTTACGGCGTTTTTGGTAAAAAACTGGGTTCTGAATTTTCGACGACGAAGTTCGACCAAGTTTTTCGTATATACACATGGATTCTCATTCATTCATTCACAAATCAGCACTTTCATACTTCTATGAAGAGGACAGGGTATATACTACTTTGGGGTCTCCGAAGTACTCAAGGAATTATGATGTCCGTATTAACGACAAGGGGTTCATTACTTCTATTTGGCTCCGAATCTTTGGAAGCGCCTTCTCTATATTCTCAGAGGAAGTCGAACATCAGCACTTTCCCCTCCATGAGACATCCTCCTGGACATATTATCAAGTAGTTAGCATTCACATGAAATTTATGTCGATGGTAAAGGAAATTACTCACGGCGACTTCTTCTTCAACGTTCAAATCAGAAGTCGTCTGCCCAGCAGCAGAGAATCGAAGACCGTCAATACTAGACGGAGCAAAGTCCTGTAACCAAATAACAAATATTGGTTTTGAGATCCTGATAATGCGGATGGAAGAAGTCACAGCGGAAAAATATCAACAACTCACCAAAAAGGCGACTGGGGACTTTATGGTGTTGGGCAACAACTTGCAATTCTTGCTCCTGCCTTCTCCACCGTGGGCAATTGCCTCCGCCTCTGAGAAATTCACTTCAATTCGAGGTCTCACAGCACGACCCTCCTGCAAAAGAAATTGATGTGTAATTAAAGACGATTATACGAGTTGTATGAGGAATATGCAAAAGAATACATACGGTGAACCTCCTGGAGATGTCTTTCGCTTGTCACCACCAGAAATATTCCTTAGTCTGGGACGAGAGGCACTCATCTCAGAAGAAGGGGATCTTCACTAAAGGTTGGAGGACGTCACATAATCATTAAGACGCTCAAGCTGCTGATCCCAGAATTCCATGTACCTGGAGTCACGTACGTAGTTCGATCATACAAGGGAACCAATAAGAGCTCCCTTCATCATGTGTGTGATCTAAGCAAGTCTTAAGTTGTTCCACTGATGGTCTTCTCCTTCTGAAGGTTGGAACACATTGGTCCATACCCATCTGACGGGCGGCTCTGTCAATATTATACTCCTCCACCGAAAAATCTCCATACGCTGATATTATGTGACCGGGAGTGCAACTCAGCATGAAAGATCTTTCGCCATCGCTCAAATCAGCACCAGATTTCAAATACTTACTTTCTCCAGCATTGAAAGTCTTCAATTGAGAAACGTGAGGAGGAACCACCACCCAAGGACGGAAGTTGAACTCAGACTCGTCATCTAATACGTCAATGAAGCGTGTCTTGGACTGAATTTGCTTCGTAGACCAGCGCATAATCCTAGCGTTGTCTTTCTCATGGAAGATACGTCGAGCATCAGCAGAGTTCAGACTTTGTAAGACACTACGGGGAATGGGTGCATAGTTTCCGAAACGCTCCCACATCAGAGCTTGGAGAAACATCGTGTTGGCGTAGCATTCAATCTTCATGAAGCCGTTCGAAACACTGGAGTCTACGACTAAAGAGTCCAGGTTAGAATATAAAGACCCAAGAATAAAGCTACCGAGCGGAAGTTGTTCACCTTGAGCCATTAATAGCGAAAGGAATTACAAACGGCTTCAACAAGGTACCAGCATCTTCAAACACATCTAGACAGCCATAAGCACAAGAAAGCAGCAATAGACAACATACCGTCGGGTTCATCAAGAGGGACGTCTCGTGGCCACCAATGTGTCAACCAATGAGCGTAACAACCTTTACCAAAAACCTTGTTGATTCTCTCCATCTCAGCTGTTAAAGTTTTGGAAACTGCTTTCTCTTCCGCTGTCCAAAGTTCTTCAGGAAAGTTACCTGTAATTGGAAGATGCAATAAAGCAACTACATCTTCCAAGGTAATAGTGAACTCTCCCCAGCTGCATATAAACGTGTGAGTTGGGATGCACCAGCGAGCAAGAAGAGCTACAATACCTCGTGCATCATGAAATATATACAAATCTCCAGATGTTTGAATGACCCTGGTAATTTGTGCTCTATCCAGCATAGCTAACACGAGGAAATCCTAGCATGTGTCTAGACCATACCGAGAACTTCTCTAAAGGGCGTCGAGAAAGCTTGAATTCAATCATTGAAGCTGGAATAGTCCTCGTTCAAGACAGAACCGAATAGCAGCACGAGGAGTCACCAATTTCTTTTGAGTGACAGTCCTGGGATTGATCAGAAGGTGATATACCGGGGACTTGAGACGATTTTCGGGCTCCGGAACTTCAAAGAATGTGTCATCTATGTTTGGGACATTCTTGACTCCAGGTGTTTCGTCTTCCTCACCAACGGAAGTCTCATCCGTGCATGTTTCCTCTATGGAGATATCATCATCTGCACACCTTTCATCTCTGGAGAATCAGACATCTTCGCAAAGCTGCTGTGAAATCCACACAATGTTTCAGTCATCCGCGAATTCAATAAGATGATGGAATCATGCAAATTAAAACGCCGGTGTATACAAATGGTAAATATTGAACTCTTACCTCTTTCAATTTCGCTAACAATAGTGATTGCAATACACGAGTTAACACACGAAATTAGTTCGTTCCTTGAAACCTGCAGTAACGAACAAAACTTTATTAACCTTCAAAATTGATTTTCTCATAAATATACATAATTTTCATAACGTGAACATTCACACAACTGAACTATGAAATTTACAATAAGACATGACTTCATCATAAATAAGTTGTCTAGTTTAAAGGTTACCCACAACCCATGTCTTGATTTTACAAATCAATAATTAATGCAATTTGTTCATATAAATTTTCAAAAGTTATCTAATAAGAACAAATCCATGTGAATAAAATATGTCATCATGTTTCACATAAAATATGTCACGGCTACATATATATTAAAAAAAATCTATTTTCCTTCGTATTAGCGTTTTATTAAATAATGAAGGTTTATGCTAGTTTTGTGAAAGCTCACACCTATTGTGATAAAATACTAATTCTCATTAAAGCTCATAAATAAAGTTTTATTACTGGACATAAATTTACATACATAAAAATATATATGTCTATTTTCCTCGAATGAGCATTATCCTCTAAAACGGGGTTTATTTCGGTTTTGTGAAAGCTCACATCTATTAAGGTAAAATATTGGTTCACATGAAAGCTCGTACACAAGTTTTATCACTGGACTTAAGTCCACATATATAAAGAAATCTCTCATAAATCATGGATTTTTATTAGTTTTCAAAACTAACGATCGAACGAACATACGTTTGACAAAACAAGAGTTTTTCTATAAAACTCACATCAACATATACACATGTATAGAATTTTGACATGGTGAAAGCATGAAAAACTCATGGAATCAGCAAACTCTGGAAAAAAAATCAACTCACCTGACGGCGCCGGCCGGAAACTGGCCGGATGGTGATCGAACGACGGCAACTCCGGCAGAAAATCTCCTGCTTCTCCTGATGCACGGACGTGAGGGAGATGAAAGAGGTGGTAGACGTGAAAAAAAAGAGGATCCATTCCCTTTTGTACCTAATTTTATTTCCAAAACCTAATTCCATAAGGATTTCCTTTTGGGCCCGACCCGTGAATCCTAAACCAACCAAGGTTCCACCATCGAATCAGCGGTTCTACGTCAATTTATGTTCACTGGATGATTTCTATTATGCCACAGAGGTTTCCGCTCAAACCATGGTTTGCTCATTCAGTCGAAATCCGGTAATATCTTATCTTATGACTAAGTTCAATTACTTATTCTTGTCTGTACCTGGAAAATCACCATTCAATGCTGACTGAGGAACATGACTATTCCTCAGTAAGCAGGGGACTTAATGTAGATGATAGATTTTCGACAAAGGGTAGAATTTTAAAACTATACTCCAGATACGGAAACCGGATGAGTATTGAGGCTCATGACTCTCATCAAAGCATGAAAGCTCATGCCATAAAATCTCTGACTGAGAAGGCCGTCTCTCAGAGTACATGTAGATGTGTAGTCTCTCAGCTGAGGCCATGACACATCTCATGAATACTGAGCAATTTCAGTAATTATTCCGAATCCGGCAATCAGATGAGTATCGAGACTCATGTCTCTATGCATGAAAGATCATGCCACCTCTGATGGAGAAAGTCTCTCAGAGAAGATGTAAATGTGTAGTCTCTCAGCTGAGGCCACGACACATCTCATACTGTATATATAATCGAAAGATTGGGAGGCTCCTAGACAACATGTCTGTTAGTATAGATCGACAACGTCTTCGCGATGTAACCAAGTTTTCCCCAACTATGCAAGAGGAATATGACACTCCAGCAAGTTCATATTGCTCAAATCTCAGATAATTAATGCTCCTAGACAGGAAGCCCTTCTAGTATAGAGCCAGCAATTAATTATCTTAAATCATCTGAATATCCAGCAATATTCTATGAGCCATCGCCTGAATATCCAGCAATATTCTACGAGTCGTCAATCAATCGCCTGAATATCTAGCAATATTCTACGATTCCTCGTTATATTTTGTTACTTCAATCTGTGGTTCTTCCCACCAGAATTCCACAGGTTAGTAATAAATACTCAACGAAACAGGCATCTGAGCATCGAATAAGCCCTGACAAAAATGGTGCAAGTGTAATTAGCGGATAATGCACAGACCAGTATTTTGAATGCACGAACGAGCATTTCAAAAATACGAAAGAACGAGGAACATATGCAAAATAGGAAGGGAAAATAATAATAATAAAATATTAAGCAAAAGCGCCAGGGGACTAGGCTCACCAGCCGGCAAGTCATGCCGTGACTAGTCCCGCGCCCAATTTTATATTTTATCATATTTTTACTATCTTCACGATCTCATGAAAATCCTCTTGTTCGAGCAAATTTCCTTTATTTCAAAGAAATTATCTAAATCACATGATTTTATCAAAAATAATAAAATTAGGGAAAGGTGTCGCGGGACCGAGCACCAGCCGGCCATGACTTGGCCGTGGCCGGTCCCACACCTCAGTCCCCTTATTTATTATTCCTTCTCAAATTATGAAAATTCCTTGATTTTATAAATTTTCCCTAAAATCATGAAAATTACCTAATTTCATGTATTTTTATCTAAATCACATAATTTTATCAAAAATAATAAGATTAGGGAAAGGTGTCGCGGGACCGCCGACCGGCCGGTCATGCCTTGGCCGTGGCCGGTCCCACACCTCACTCCCATTATTTTATTATTCCTTCTCAAATTATGAAAATTCCTTGATTTTATGAATTTTCCCTAAAATTACCTAATTTCATGTATTTTCTCTAAAATCATGGAAAATATTAAAAAATTAGGAAAACTTGTGGGACCGGGCTCTAGCCGGCCGGGCATGCCCTAGCCGGTCCCACACACCCATTATTTTATTATTATTTGGTGTTTTATTTCCTGATTTCATGTAAACTCCCTGATTTCAACTAAAAATATTGGTTTTCAACAAATCCCTTTAATTTTATGAAAAATTATCTAAAATCATCAAAATTACATAAAATTGGGAAGAGTGCCTTGGGACCCTCGCCCACTGGCCGGCCGGCCATGCCACGGCCATTTCCGGTCCCACACTCCCATTCCCTATTTTATATTTTAATTTATGTCTCTCATCTCATGGAAGTTCCCTAATTTCGCCAAACTCTCCAGTTTCATGGAATTTCCCTTAAATCAGAGAAAAATACATAAAATCACATAAAACTAGGAAAAGCATGTGGGACCGCGTGTCAGCCGGCCGGCCATGCCCTAGCCATGCTCGGTCCCACACCTTGTAATTCCTTGTTTATTTATTATTTTCATCATCTCATGTATTTTTCCCAGTTTCAGCAAAACCATGGATTTTTCATATTTTCTCCAAATGTTGCTCAAACGTGTACCAGAAAATATCAAAATTCTCAGGACTGAAGCACGGACATCATGGTGACACGGGAACATCCCCTTGACCGACCAAGGGTGACCCTGAGGCTTGCAAACAGCTGGTCCCGTATGTTTTAATGATTTTAACCTAATTTGCTCAGTTGCTCATATTAGGTTCGAACTCTTTCCAAACAATTGGAAGTTCACTCAAACGACCATCTACTGGTCCCACGACCACCAAGAACCGGTCTCATGACCTCTTGGTTGGTCCCCTCATATTTTCTACATCAGGTTTTATTATTTGTCGCTCACACGAGCATTATTTCATAAAATGATTAAATCAACATTTAATCATTCTTTCACCAACTGGTCCTCAAGAGACTTTGGTGTTTTTGCTCATTCGAGCATTTGGGCGTTATATGGTGAACCCGTCATCCCATGTAGCCGGTCCTATGTGATTTGTAATAAATCATCATCTCGGTAAAATTAGGGTTTCGAATCCAGAACTCTGCAGAAACGTGATTCTGAGCAGATTCGAACACTCTGATAATTTTATGTTGATTCCATGATTAACATTCGTATTTATTTTGCTCGACTCAATAGTCAGTACCTTAAATTAATATTTTGTTTGGTCCAACTACCAACAATTCATCAAAAACAATATTTGTTCAAACTAGCAATATTCGCTCGAACCGGCAATATTTACTCAATTAGCAACATTCGCTGAGACTAGCAATATTTGCTCAAATCAAAGAATATTAGTTCAACTATCAATATTCAACAATTTAGCAACACAGTTTTGCTCGTCTTAGGTTATGATGATACCTCGTCTCAGCAGACACATTAAATTCATGAGTTTCAAAACATTTGCTAATCATGTTCAACTCAGCAATACATGGACTCATCGTCCCATAAAGTCAGCAACTGACTCCACAATCACGAGATTTCAATCGTGTCACATGGGGGATACTAACTAGGGTTTTGGTATGGCGGTCTACGGCACGTGTGTTATCCTAAGATGAGAATGTGAGCAAGTCGTGCAATCAGTTGGAAGAGTCAGCAAAGTAGTGGGTGGAAAGTTAACCAAGTCTCCACACGATGAATAATTGGTTTTAACACGATTTCCCCATTTCCCACTCTCTGATTCCAGCAACTGTCACACTTCATGGGATCATGGTGTTTTCAACTACGGCATTATAAAATGTCTCTGAATCCTGATTGAAAAGACAGAGGTTTTTCGAACAATCGAAGAACATTCGCCAAAACGAGCAATTTCTCATCAAAGTTCATACACACAATCTTTCGTCTACACGAACTCACAGAAATTACTCTCAATTGAGCAAAATTCAATCATTCAGAGCATTTTCACGCTGAATTCACAACACACCTACAATCTCAGATCACCATTGATCTCACGCATTTCTCAGCTTCCCTCCTACAGATCAACCCATCCTCTCTTGTGACAGAATTGACTCTGGAACGGCCATTGTTCTTGGTTTAGGCTGGGGTCTTACAGATTGATCTCTCGAACTTAAAGCACTCCCTTCTTGCAGTGCATCTGTGTGAGGTTTAACATTTCGCTCGGTTCAAGGAGTCTCCACACGGTCGACTCTTCAATTCCGTAAAAACCAGCAAATCGTTTTTCCCCACTCACAACTGTACTATATCCACATAATGGTTAATTGTTCTAAACTCTCATTTCAATCATTCAAAAATTCTTAGAAGACGACAATAGTTGTTTCACACAACTATAAGTTATAAGCAATTTTCAAGTGATCAAATGATCAATGTGAAATATTCTGAGTCTACAACAAATGACTGTCTCACACAAATCATGTAAGATGTAACAAGGCGATTTTCACATGATCATCTTTTGACTTTCATTAAGAATGATGATGAACGTAGTTAAAGCAAGCTTTCCAACACATATTTCGAGAAAGATATAAGCGAGTTAAACTCAGCTTGAAATATCAAATGTATATAATGTAAAGTCTATATAGCTATACGACTTAGTCTCAATAGGAGATAGAATATAATAAACTTCCGAGTGATAGATGAGTTCAAGTCTCCACATACCTTTTGTTGATGAGGTTCCTCCAAGCTCCCCTTAGTAGATCTTCGTCTTCAATCGATGAATGCCGTGAAGTATAAATCTCAACTACACATTCTATCCTAATCCGAGACATAGCTATAAGTAGACTAGAAATTAAGACTTATAGTTTTGACAACTAAACTTGACAAACAAGCTTGAGATAGCAACGCTTGCGAGTTCAACCGAGCAGTGCTCTAACATCCTCCCACAGATTAAGCCTATTTATTGATTTCCTGATTTACTATCTAAACGGATGATCAGATCAAACGATAGATCCAGGTGATGTAAATCGATAGCAACTTATCCAAAAGTCTGGCTATCCTCAAAATTCGTACTTATGCAACCCGAAGTGCAGCCTAGATTATTGTTCACCTCACAAGTACAAAACTTGCGGAATCAACAAAGTATGAGAGACTTTGTTGATTACTATCTATCTTGATTTATGGAGCAAGGCTCTACAAACAAACAAGATCAGGATACTCAAGTTATCAAGATAAAAGATAATAGGACCTGGATTCACGAATCCCAATGAAGTATTTGTAGTCGTTAAACCCTAAAAGGGTTTCTGGAGAGGGCGACTCTAGATACAACTAGGACACACCAAAAAGTAGTGTCAGGATTCAAAGATCCCAGTTGCCAAGAATTCCCTTTATATAGACTTCAAAGCCTAGGTTGCTTTAGATTTAAGCTAAGATAGCTTTGGAACAAAACAATAAATATTCACCGTTAGATGAAAGCTTTAAATATTATTCACATATACAAGATATACACTATGGTTAGGTAAACTGTAACCGAACCGTGTATAAAGACTATGTTCAATATGGTTAGCCGAAACTAGCCTGTTTGAACTTAAAAGCTTAATACTCACTCATGTTCACAAGATATTAATATTGAGTCACAATTATGTGGCCAAATGAGTCTAGTGTTAATTAGAGAATTGATCAAATGAAAATTACTTCAAGGAAATAATTTAATCGGAATTGAAACGCAATCGACATAGTTTGTAAATGTACAAAGTACAAGTACTTGAACTTTTCGTGAATCGGCTGAGTCGTAGTACGTGGACTGGTATGCAAACTTGTATGCAATGAACGAGTTCCGGAGTCAACAGAACTACTCAGTTCATAAACCGTTTTGCACACTTATGCAATTACCAAGTTTCAGACTCTTACAAAACTTTTCAGTTCACGTACCGGTTTGCAAACTTTGAACTAATTCAAAGTTCCGGAGTCTACAGAGCTTTTTAGTTCACATACCGGTTTGGAAACTTTGGAGCTTTGAAAGTTCCGGAGTTCACAGAACGTTAAGTTTATGTACCGGTTTGGGTATTAAACTGGTTCTAGAACATATAACTATTTTGGCTCATGTACCGATTTGATTATTTTAATCTGGTTCCTTACCACAGTTCCATAATGGTTTGTATACGAATATACATACCTATATGGATCATGAAACAAACAGATTTTCCCATGATGTACGTACGAGTATGCATATCACACAAATCTAAAAGTCGATATATAGCTACTCCGCTACGTGTACGAATACATGTAATACGGCTTCAGACAAATTCCAAATATAGTAGTTCTATATATATCTTAATTGATTCGAAACATTCCTGAATAACATCAATGACACATATCATTGTTCCAAGCTATTTTCGAACAATAAACTTGAATCGTGGTTTGGTTTCGAAAAATAAATTGTTCTCCTCCGAATTTGATTAAGTATGAACAAATGTTTACTAAGCTTAGTCACTATATTTAAAGAAATTCGTAAACTAAATAATTAGTTCTCGACTCGAAATTCATGTCTATGCAAGCTAGTCTAATTAGTTATGCGACAATCGTCTCAAGATAGAAAAGTGAATATAACTTGATAAATAGGTGGTTTAGTCTCCACTTACCTTTTCTTGATGAAGTTCTTCAAAAGCTTCGGTTAATCTTCGCCTTCAAACGGCAGAACGCAAATGATGACTGGTTCATTTATCAACTCCACTATCCTAGACCGAGACTTAACTAATTGTAGACTAGAAATCAAGATACAGTTTTGGAAACTAAATTTTACAAAAAGCTTGATATAGAAACACTTGTGAGTTCGACCGAGCAATGCTCTAACAACCAAGGCTGTCAGGATCACGACATGTAGATCAAGAGAATGGAAGATCACAGGTCGAGAGATTAATGAAGATGTATTTTTTGGGATCTTCACGAGATTGGTTTGATTGTTAGGAGTTAGATTGCATAAAGGTAAATAATACAATCATTTAAGTAGTTCGATCTTAAAGACCTATGTTCACTGTGAGTTTTTGGTGTGTTTTTTTTTCCATTAATGGGGATTGGAATTACAGAGATTTATATCCTTTCTCTAGTTACATGAGAGAGAAAGTTCTAGTGATAATGAGTTGGAGAGAATAAGATCCCTCACTTGTCCTTGCAAGTGGGTCTTTATACTATTCGTTGTTGCGTCTTGACCCGTGTTGATGACGTCATGGAGGCTGTTATTTTTCCGCCAAGCTGTCTTTACGACCTGGACTTGATCTTTGGATTCTAAATGAATATCAATTCCAGGTCGAGCTCTTGGGTAAAGGTTGATCTCACTGGTGAAGCTCGAGCTCATAGGTGGAAGTTGAGCTTGTATGTAGAGCTTGATCTCTTAGTTGTTGGTAGATGTTATATTTTGTCATCTACAATTAACCTTCTAATGAAGTAAAGTATGAGTGGATCATGACGTCACCCCCAACTAGGCATAAGTAGTCCCTCTGTATTAACATATTTAGTGTGAGTTACACGCTAAACTAATTGTATACAAGCCTCTGAGGCTCACTTTATAAACTAAGACGTGTGATTTCTAACTAAATGAATAACAATTATCATTCTCTGATTCTCTCATGTTAAATTGTGATCACCGACCTAGAGGTAACTCGATAATCACCTAAACAGACTCAGAGATAGTCATCTATGGACGAATATCAAGAACAATGGAAATAAAACTAAAACAGTAATCTCATCATTAAATTGTGTATGTGCGTATCACGTAAGCTTGGTCATCGGATACGAAAAATATGCATCTTCATAAAGAACTTTGGTTCAGCTCGGTTTATCGGTTTTACCCATACCATGTGCATCCTTAAATTTGCCGCATAATTTGTTACGTATCCTTTGTGGTTTCTGGTAGGCTCAGAAACCTACAATAATAATACTGCAAGTGCACAGTGTCTAACTAGGAGAACAATGGCAAGTACAGGTCGTTCCCACGAGGAGTGTGAAATACTTCTACTAATTAATACCAAGAATCAACAAATCAATAAGGTGATGTTTAACGATTTTTCAGGAATTCGGGAAAAAATGAAATAATAAATAATTGTTAACAATAAACGGAATGAGAGCGGGTTATTAGGATTTTCGGTTTCCACCAAATAACTATGCAAATTCTACTAATCTTTAAAAATATATTCCATGCTTTTATTTTCAAATATTGTTTCTCCTCTATAGTTTTCTTCGCTTCATGGGTAGTGATTCTAAAGCATTACCTATCAATCCTTGCATACCACGTCTAGGGATTTAACCGAAGCACGAAATATCAATTCAAAAGCATAAATAATCAAGAAAATCACATAAACGATTAAACACCAAGCTTTGTGAAGAAAAACTATTAATCAATCAAATCATTATTAAGCATATATCAATGTTGAGTTTTCACAATTAATCGGTTTCTACCTAAACCCTAACAAACAATCTAGCAAATCATGGAGAAAAGGAAATCAAAACAACAAAACCCTCTTGTCTATAAACTGTCGTAGCCGCGCCTCCTGGTTTCTCAAATAGTCACCCCCTTCTTATACACCTTCCTTTTCTTTTATTTCATTAATCAAAGTATCAAAATAAATTATTCTATGAAATATCTTGCATGCAAGTTGATGTCGTCATCAGTATCTTTCTCCAAATAGTATTGCCACCTCGTTCTTCCAATGAAATAATAAACTCCCCTTATTTCCAAAATCTCCCAAATGAAGAAAGAGTTATTTAATTTCCAAAATGGTCACGTGTAAATATTCCTCAATTAATTCTTCACATGACAAATAAATTATCTTTCTCGGTGAAATATATTTGTATTAAAGTAAGAAAGATAAAATAGTTCCCATTTTCAGTTTTCATGTGCCAACCCCACTTTGATTTCAATTCCTTTGTTGCGTTTCTATCTCGCCTCTGAAATAATTCTATGCTACTGATATATATGGAGATACCAGGCCAGCTACATTTTGTCATTTTTTGTCATTGTGGTTGCTGATATATGGAAATACCAGGCCAACCCATTTCATCATTGTGGTTGTTGATATATGGAAATACCAGGACAACCCGGCTGCTGATACATGGAAATACCAGGCCAGCATAATAAGTGTTGCTGATATATGGAGATACCAGGCCAGCATAATAAGTGCTGCTGATATATGGAGATACCAGGCCAGCATAATAAGTGCTGCTGATATAGAAATACCAGGCCAGCATAGTAAATGCTTCTGATATATGGAAATACCATGCCAGCATAATAAGCTGCTGATACATGGAAATACCAGGCCAGTATAATAAGTGTTGCTGATATATAGAAATACCAGGCCAGCATATTTCATCATTGTGGTTGTTGATATATGGAAGTACCAGGCCAACCACATTTTGCCATTTTCGTCGCAAACACCATTAAGTCTCACATTTTGCTGTTTATTCGCTGGATGATCGAATTCACTTGTACTTGATAGATGCATTTATGTGTCTAATATGTCTCTATTGTATGTATTGTTAGTGCTCAATTTTGTATTAATTGTGTTCTTTTATGTCTTTGTAGGAATTATTAGAGAAATAATCCATTGCGGCGAAATGGGCTCAAAAATGTGGCATTTGGACCTCCGTTGATAGTATACCGGAAGCGCCCCAGAAGTGGACCGGAAGTACCCCAGAAATACCCCGGAGGAACCTCGAAAAAGTGCGGAAAACATCCCAGAAAAATTACTAAAGGGACCCATGTTTTGGTTATTTCCACCCCAAGAAGTCTATTTCAACCCCACTTGCTATTTGCACCCCTGAACTGGATAGGGGAAGGTCTTCAACAAAATTCAAATTCTTTTTTTTGGCGGGAAATTTTTCTTCTTCCCTGGCAGAATTTCGTTCGAGATTTTGATGGATCTGTTGGGAGATTAAAGAGCTGAAACTTAATGGGTATATGTGATATGAGTATAAGAAGATATTATGGTGGTTGGGATCGATCAACTTTGGCCAGAAAATCAATTCCCGATCAAAACAGGAGAGAAGAATATCGTTTTCATTTTTGGAAATAAAATCACGTAAAAGATGTTGCATGGTTGTGGAGTTAAGACCAGATACTTTCCTAGGTTGCGTATCAATCAGTTTCTGAAGATTTTCAAGGAAATTAACGTACACAGAGAAAGAAATAAGAAATTATTCTCAAAAATAATTTTCTTCACTGTGAAGATTTTTGAGGAGTTATGGCGAGATTAAATGAGGCTTAGGAGTATAAATAGGTTACTATTATCACAGAAAAATGGTGATTCTCCCTCTGCAGCCTTCTCTCCTCTCCTCCCAACTCTCGACCCCCTTCTCTGTGATAATAGTAACCTATTTATACTCCTAAGCCTCATTTAATCTCGCCATAACTCCTCAAAAATCTTCACAGTGAAGAAAATTATTTTTGAGAATAATTTCTTATTTCTTTCTCTGTGTACGTTAATTTCCTTGAAAATCTTCAGAAACTGATTGATACACAACCTAGGAAAGTATCTGGTCTTAACTCCACAACCATGCAACATCTTTTACGTGATTTTCTTTCCAAAAATGAAACCGATATTCTTCTCTCCTGTTTTGATCGGGAATTGATTTTCTGGCCAAAGTTGATCGATCCCAACCACCATAATATCTTCTTATACTCATATCACATATACCCATTAAGTTTCAGCTCTTTAATCTCCCAACAGATCCATCAAAATCTCGAACGAAATTCTGCCAGGGAAGAAGAAAAATTTCCCGCCAAAAAAAAGAATTTGAATTTTGTTGAAGACCTTCCCCTATCCAGTTCAGGGGTGAAAATAACAAGTGGGGTTGAAATAGACTTCTTGGGGTGGAAATAACCAAAACATGGGTCCCTTTAGTAATTTTTCTGGGATGTTTTCCGCACTTTTTCGAGGTTCATCCGGGGTATTTCTGGGGTACTTCCGGTCCACTTCTGGGGCGCTTCCGGTATACTATCAACGGAGGTCCAAATGCCACATTTTTGAGCCCATTTCGCCGCAAGGGATTATTTCTCTAATAATTCCTACAAAGACATAAAAGAACACAATTAATACAAAATTGAGCACTAACAATACATACAATAGAGACATATTAGACACATAAATGCGTCTATCAACACCCCCAAACTTATTATTTGCCAGTCCTAAAGCAAAATTTATTCTTGAAAAGTGACCGAGTTAATCTCGGGTGGGTTTATCAGAGGTGTACCCACAAAAACCAATACTCCAGACCCTAGCTATCTACGCAGAACCTTGGAAAGCACTAAAGAACCTCCTTGGTTGGCATACTTATTAATTACAGGAGGAAGTACCCTGACGCGAAATTCCAATTGCTGTATACGAGTTTGCACTCAAGCATACTAAAATTCATATAAGTGACAGAGCTCTACTAAGATAGTTTCACGATGGACATCATACTCGGAGTCAGACTAATCACATGAAAAGATTAAGAAGATGGAAAAAGAAAAATGTAGATGGTTGAAAAGTGAACGGTGTTTCCCATATATGTCTGAAGGCCTCTGCCAAGGTGAACCTAACCTAAATGACTGAGATACTGGTCTGACTAATATTAACACACTGACATATACAAGGGAACCAGTGGTCAATAACTTAAATCTAGATCAACAAACTGGCAAATACAAGGGAACCAGCAGTTGACTACACATAACAATAACCATTTTTTTTAACTTAACGACATGAATAGATCTTTTGGATCCAAGCGCATGCTTCTTGTCAGCAGATTACACGATAGTTCCCACGGGTCCTGCATTCCACGCTTGCTTAGGCGACGGAAACAGGGAGAACACACGCATATTGCTATCCAAGTGTTAATACTTATTCCGATTGGTCTAACTGGTCCGGTCAAAAATAGGCTCTATGGGTCGACTAGAATGGGTGTCGAGAGTTTGGGGTCGAGAGGAGAGCTCAGGAGGCGTGAATCAAGAGTTTTCAGAACTCTGTTGCTGTTGTTCCTGCTGCTCGTGAAGAACAAGGAAACGGCGACGGTTTATTCATCCGTCGTAACAGTTTCTTCAACTGGATTGCAACATTTATCTTCATTGTAACAGTTCCTTCATCCTCGTTTGCAACATTTATCTTTAGATTTGTAACGATTATCTTCAGCATAACAGTTGAGACTTGAAATAGTCGGTCTGTAACGGAAATGCGCTGTTGCATATTTCCTGTTTCATTGTTTTCTCTTCTTGTAAATACCAATTGAGCTTAATAAAATATTTTGAGAGGTATTTCACCATGATGAGCTAAACCCCAACACTGGGGCGATGGAGGAAGCCTTAATTCATCTATGTGGTAATTTTATTTAATTCTATATTTACTTTTTGCACCAATTTTAATTGAATTAAGATTTTAATTAATTATTTGTGATTTCATTTGATGGTTTATGCTTAGTCCTAGGGATTTTTGATATGCCATGCTTAAGAAATACAAGTAATATTTTATAAAATCTACTTTGGCAAAGAATAGAGTTAATATTCATTTTGTTTTGAATTATAATTGCCTAGAATTAATTTCTGAACCATTTAAGAAATGAATTTGGCCGAATCCTAAGCCCCGGTAACTCTCACCATTGTTAATATTTTATTGTATATATTTATTTATTTTTTATTAAGTCTAAAAAAATTATCCTTCACAAATCCGAGAGTTTAAACCTCATTACTACAACCACGAAAAATCTTTTAAATCATTTTGGCGCCGCCGACGCGGAATTGTGTTTAGGTAGGATTTTTTATTTTTTAGATTTATTTTTCTTTGTTCTTTTTTACGTTCTTTGGGTATTTGTCTATGTGATACAGGTTTTGAGGCTTGAATCGAAAAGAAAAAGAAGAAGAAGAAGTTGTCAAACATTTTTGGCGATTCATAAAGACTAGGAGCAAAGCTTAAAGCAAAAAGAACGGAACGAAGACGAAGGACTTTTTTTTTATTATTATTTTTTAGATTTTTTTTTTTTTAGAAACTGTAATTAAAGTTTTTATTTTTGTAATCTTTTATTTTTGGACATTTTTTTCCGGACATTGAACATTGGACATTTTTTAAACCCTACGGAAGAGTTATATAATTAAAAAAAAAAAATTTATTAAATATAAACTGTGTGCAGGGAAGGACGACGATTACTATATCGTCTCGGCCCCTCGGGTTCGCACATGGCATAGGAGTCGTGGCCCGAGTCGACGACAACGGTTCATCGCCCGTCTGGTACGGGAGGTAAGTCCAATCGAAACACCCGCGAATGTCCTGCAAGCGGGTTACTGTCTGCCTTAAGGTGATAATTGTTTGAGGACGAACCGGACTGTCTTTATTTTCTTAGTAAAAGGCAAGGCCTGGCCTAAACAAGATAAGGGTTCGGATTTCATCACCGTTCCCTTCTTGCCCACCTTAGGAAAACGAAACCTAACGCGAACCCAAGCTTAAAATTTGGAATAGAACGAGACTGATAGGGTAACGAGCTTAATAGGAAACTCGTTCGAAAAATATTGGTTGATCTTTAAGCACACTCCAAAGTTCATGATGGTTTCTGTGAGTTGAATGCGTGACTGCGCCGCCTTGTGATAGCGGTGAGGCCTTGGGTATCAAAGCTCCACTGAGCTTCCCTCGCCTCAATTCAACTTACTTTGACTCGGATTGATTCCAGAGGGGTTTGCTCAAATTGCAACGAATTCCCTTTCTAAAGATAGAAGCTGGTCTAGAAACAATCTAAGTGAAGCCATCATGATTTTTGTTTGCTAGAAATATTTAGGTTTGCTTTGGTGGAGTCGAGTCGGCCTTGTTTGTGATTGTATAGAATCCCTCTGTAGTTTATATTTCTTCGGTGATGAATCCTTTTGAGGAGACGCCACCTGCGATGACGTTGCGAGAATATATGTCTAGAAATTCTCGTTATCAAGAGACGTCTTCCGAAATGACTCTTGGTGAATATATGCGTGGGCAGCGATATATGGATACTCCAACTTTTATTGAGGAATCACCTCTAACGATCTATGAGAAATATTATAAACATAGACCATGTAGTTTGGAACAAAGATTGAGAATTCTTGAATTTCAAAAATTGTATCATGATGATGAGGATAGTGATGATGAAGAATCTGAAATATGTAGGCAGAGTAATCAGGAATATGTTTCTCCAATTGAGCCTTATAATGATAATGTTATTTCTAGTTCAAATCCAAATAATTTTAATAATTATTCACCTATTCAAAAGGACGAGGATTTGACTAGAGATACCACAGTTTTAGACGAGGATTACGAAGCCGATAATGGTCTAGAGGAACGAGTTTATTCTGAGAATATTGTTTTAGAGTCTAGCGATTTAGAAACGTTAGTCTTAGACGAAGAACATGAACTCGTAGAGATTTTAAATATGAGTAAAGATGCACCACCTGATAATAACTTAGAAGAATCAATTGACCATTTCCAAGAATCTAATGATCCAGAAATTAGGGAGATTGTGACTAGTCTAGCTAGAGACACTGAAAACTCTAAGTTTGGGGGTGATTATCACCTTCCTAGTGCCTTACCTTTAACTCTTAGAAAGGTCCCTCACTTGGGACTTGACATATGTGCCTCAACCATTTTACAAGATTACCTTCATACTCGTTTTCCCGAACCTAATGATGTCCAGGAAGAAGTTCAGTCGTTAGAAACCCATCCTCTGGTTGATGTGGTTTGCCCAGGCTATGATCCCCAGATTGACTTTGTTTTCCCACCAAATAGTTTTCTTCCAACTGTGGGAACGTTTATATTCCAAATGTGTCGAATATTAAGTTGTGAGACTAGACCTAAATGCTTTAGGAAATTAGAATCGACACATTTGCTTAAGGATGACCACTACTCTCATTGTGGTCAATTATGTAAGTCATATCTGATTGACTTAGAGGATCCGCAATTATTTAGGTTATTACTTCGTGATTCTAAGTTCGTATTTGAGTTTTTCCAGACTCTAGGACCTAGTAATTTAGATCCAATCTATGAGGAAATGCATCCAAGAAAAATATTTTATTTAGACCCTTTCATAGAACCTGAACCTGAACCACAATTAGATATAAATATCTTAATCAGGAAACTAAGTAAGGGAATGCTAGTCTTGTTCATTTCGTTGGTTCAATGCAGTTTTCTTTTGTCAGCTCTTTTTGGTTTTAAAGACCCACAGTTATTCCGGCTACTGTTATATGGTTCGAGTTGACTAAACCTTTCCTACGTCTGGCTGAAGACTTTAAACTTAGCACTTCTTGGGAGGTAACCCAATATTCTTGCGACACGGTAATATCCTTCCTTATCTCTTTTGCTTCAAGTGGTAACAGTTTCTCCTTGTTCATGCTTTTAGTTTCATCTTTAGAACATTGAGGACAATGTTAGATTTAAGTTTGGGGGTATGGGAGAAACTTTTTAGTTGCAATAAATAAACTCCAGAGCCTAGAAATTTACGCCTATTAAGGATAGCACTAACCAATCTAAGTGGATGGAAACATTTTTGTTTTAGGAGCTGAGGAACCAATCTGACTAGATGGAAACATCTATAGAGTCTATTCATAAAAGCACAGAGCTCAGGTGTTAGAATTAACATGATAGTTTCGCCATATCTCGTCGAGTCCTTTTCACTTTCTATTTTTAGTTTTCTTTTATTTCAAGTGATTTGGTGGGGCACACGATTCAAGTTGTTACCTTTGCTAGGGTGAAATAGAGTGACTGAGTTACCTTTTCACCATTTTTCTCTGCTGCTGCTGCTGCCATTGATGAAGAGGAAGAACACGAAGAACAGACGGCCAAAGACAGTCGTTCCCCAACAGTGACAACGACAGGTCTCTGTGGGTCGTAGTCAGCTACGCAGACAACAGCAGCACTCTTTTATCCTTCTTTGTAACGGTGTTCTGTAACGCTTATAAGCGTTGCAGTTTACCGATTTTCACCCTTTTCTCCATTTTCTCTTCATTGTAAACACCAATTGAGCTTAATAAAATATTTTGAGAGGTATTTCACTATGATGAGCTAAACCCAAGCACTGGGACGACGGAGAAAGCCTTAATTCATCCATGTGGTAATTTAATTAATTCTTTTATTTACTTTTTGCACTAATTTTAATTGAATTAATATTTTAAATTAATTACTTGTGATTTTATTTGATGGAGTATGCTTGGTCCTAGGGATTTTTGATGCGCCATGCTCATAAAATACAACTAATATTTTATAAAATCTATCTTGGCAATAAACTAGAGTTAATATTTGTTTTGTTTTTGAACTATAATTGTTAGAATTAATTTCTGAACCACTTGAAAATGAAAAAAACGGCCGTATCTTTAGTCCCAGTACTCTTGCCCATATTGTTAATATTTTTTGTATATATTTTTATTTTTAAATCTTTACAAGTCCGAGCAACGAACTTTTACTACCACTTTCAAAACTACAACAGTACTTTCTACAAAAGCACTAAAATAGTATTAGTAACTAAAATATTTTATCCTAGCTAATATAAATATGGGTATAAAATGTAGCATTTACATGCTTATCAACACCCTCACACTTATATTTTGCTAGTCCTCGAGCAAAACAGAGATATTATGCAATTGATTTTTATTTATTTTTATTTTTTATTTTTTTTGCAAAAATATCGATAATAACCCACTCCCCCATACTTAAACATTACATTGTCCTCAATGTAATTGAGTCATCCAACGTAAAAATTAAGATGGGAAATGCAACAATAAAAAAATAAAAATAAATAAGAGATAGAGTAGAGGGAACAAATATGATGGGTTGACTCCCATGAAGCGAAATGTATTTGTTTCCCTGCTTTCAGTAGCACGTTCCCAAAAAAGATGAGGTTGGTACCCCAAAGTACGCTGCAAATCATATATGTACAGTCTGAAAAGTTGGGGATCAACCCAACTAATTAGATTTGATGAAAAGATGATACTGCAGCAATGATGATTAGTACCCAGAGAGCAAAAACTGAACTCAGTCTTATACGGAACATTCACATAAGCTTTTAGAAAATCACGATCTGAGAAACAAGTGCTCAACGGAACAATGATATCGTGACTAATTGGCCCATTATCATCTACAAAGGTTTCATTATTAAGAGTCAAGGTCAGAGCTTTCTCAACTAATGGAACTAGTCAAAACCCGAGAAGAATTAAAGGTTCTAGCTTGGGCTTCCATTTATTAGTGTCTAGCAGTGGTGTGGAATCTAACAAAGCATTGACTTCACAAATAACACTATCATCATCAAAACCATACCCAAAATGAGCTAAGCAAATCTCTAATGGATCTTCCGAGTGGCTCTTGCAAAAGGCTTGCGAGTGCATACTTTCTTTTCGCCCACAAAACTTAAGGCTAAGGTACCTAAAAAAAATCAAATAAAATGCATAAAAAGATCCAAAAAAAATCTAAAAGAAAAACAAAATAAAATTATGTACAAAAAGATATCATTCAGAGAGTATTTTGCAACCACTCCCCGGCAACGGCGCCAAAAAACTTGGTAGGCTCATAAACCTACAACAATAATGCTGCAAGTGCAAAGTGTCTAACTAGGAGAACAATGGCAAGTACAGGTCGTTCCCACGAGGAGTGTGAAATACTTCTACTAACTAATACCAAGAATCAACAAATCAATAAGGTGATGTTTAACGATTTTTCAGGAATTCGGGACAAAATGAAATAATAAATAATTGTTAACAATAAACGGAATGAGAGCGGGTTATTAGGATTTTCGGTTTCCACCAAATAACTATGCAAACTCTACTAATCTTTAAAAATATATTCCATGCTTTTATTTTCAAACATTGTTTCTCCGCTATAGTTTTCTTCGCTTCATGGGTAGTGATTCTAAAGCATTACCTATCAATCCTTGAATACCACGTCTAGGGATTTAACCGAAGCACGAAATATCAATTCAAAAGCATAAATAATCAAGAAAATCACATAAACGATTAAACACCAAGCTTTGTGAAGAAAAACTATTAATCAATCAAATCATTATTAAGCATATATCAATGTTGAGTTTTCACAATTAATCGGTTTCTACCTAAACCCTAACAAACAATCTAGCAAATCATGGAGAAAAGGAAATCAAAACAACAAAACCCTCTTGTCTATAAACTGTCGTAGCCGCGCCTCCTGGTTTCTCAAATAGTCACCCCCTTCTTATACACCTTCCTTTTCTTTTATTTCATTAATCAAAGTATCGAAATAAATTATTTATGAAATATCTTGCATGCAAGTTGATGTCGTCATCAGTATTTTTCCCCAAATAGTATTGCCACCTCGTTCTTCCAATGAAATAATAAACTCCCCTTATTTCCAAAATCTCCCAAATAAAGAAAGAGTTATTTTATTTCCAAAATAGTCACGTGTAAATATTCCTCAATTAATTCTTCACATGACAAATAAATTATCTTTCTCGGTGGAATATATTTGTAATAAAGTAAGAAAGATAAAATAGTTCTCATTTTCAGTTTCCATGTGCCAACCCCACTTTGATTTCAATTCCTTTGATGCGTTTCTGCCTCGCCTCTGAAACAATGCTATGCTGCTGATATATATGGAGATACCAGGCCAGCTACATTTTGTCATATTTTGTCATTGTGGTTGCTGATATATGGAAATACCAGGCCAACCCATTTCATCATTCTGGTTGCTGATATATGAAAATACCAGGCCAACCCGGCTGCTGATACATGGAAATACCAGGCCAGCATAATAAGTGTTGCTGATATATAGAAATACCAGGCCAGCATAATAAGTGCTGCTGATATATGGAGATACCAGGCCAGCATAATAAGTGCTGCTGATATAGAAATACCAGGCCAGCATAGTAAATGCTGCTGATATATAGAAATACCAGGCCAGCATAATAAGCTGCTGATACATGGAAATACCAGGTCAACATAATAAGTGATGTTGATATATAGAAATATCAGGCCAGCATATTTCATCATTATGGTTGCTGATATATGGAAGTACCAGGCCAACCACATTTTGCCATTTTCGTCGCAAACACCATTAAGTCTCACATTTTGCTTTTTATTCGCTGGATGATCGAATTCACTTGTACTTTCTACAAAAGCACTAAAATAGTATTAGTAACTAAAATATTTTATCCTACCTAATAAAAATATGGGTATAAAATGTACCATTTACATGCTTATCAGTTTCTGCAAAATTAATTGCACATCTTTTTTTTTTCTATTTTTTGATTGTTGTAACTAAATGTATTAACTTTAAAGTGGCTGCATAATTATGCATCCTTTGTGGTGGTTGCATGATTCCATATGTCTTTTTCAGAAGTGATTGCATAAACTGTTATTTTTAGCACACACATGATTTTGTGGATGCGTGGATCAAAATGTGGTTGCATTATTTTTTATGCATCCTTTGTGGTGGCTGTATAACTCATTATGCATAACTTTTTTTTGAATAATTATATGCATTAACTTTATGGTGACTACATAATGTGGCTAAGTGATCTTTTATGTATCTTTTTTTTTGAAACGTTGTACTTATATAGTCGCTTTTAGAAGTGGTTGCATAATCTTTTATACAATTGACGAAATGGATTCAATAATCGATGTGCCTAGAAAAATAATCACTCCCGATATTCTCCTTAAAAAATTAAAGTTATTATTTTTGTTTGTACTAGTTATGTAAAATCTTTTTAAGAGCTTTACAAGGAGTTGAAATTTATAAAATTTAGAGTTACGGTTTGTTAGATATGTTTTATATTTTACTTTGCTTGTTAATTATGCCTCGAAGGAATCTTCTAAAATGGATGCATCATTCGCTATGCATCCACTTTACCGAGGAAGTAAAAAATCTGGGATTTATTAGTTGTAATATAAAACATGTTAAAGGATATTCTTGTCATGTTATTCTTTACTGATTTCAAATAATTCTGAAATTACATGAGACTTGAAGATATTAAAAAAAAAAAAAAAGCCTTATATCGTTAATTCCCCAGTACACAATTACTACACCCAACAAATATAGGTGAACCAAAATGGAATAAAATGCTTACAAAGATATCCCCGGACGTCACCATCCCTGGGGTATAATACATATACAAAAAAAAGAAGCTATTATATAGTCCTCCACTATTGGAAGAAAAACAATGAGTAAAATATTTATATTTTAAATACAAAAAATGCTAGCAGACAATTCCAAACAGGAATTATGCAATGTTCCTAAGGTTTGCAGCAATATTTGGGATTTGGAGAAGACAAACATTGCCGCAGATCTCAGGCATGTCTGGGATATAAATTCAGGAAGGGAAACTATTTGGACCCAGTGGATCCACTTAAATCTTATAAGGAAAGGGATTCCTGGGATTTATCTACCCGTCACGATTGTTCTTAGAGTGGAAGAAGAATACTTGAGTATAGAGAGATTGCAAAGCAGTTTATGAGCACTTGTTTAGGAAATGGTGGAAATGGTGAAGCTACAAATTTTATTTCTGGTTTCTGGCATTTTAATGGCGGACTCTGTGATTGGATGTCCGAGGAATGTTTTGAGGTGATTGATAGAGGAAGGATGGTGGGTGATTATATGGTGGAGGGTGATCTGGTGGAGTCTTGTTCTCACAACTCTCAGTATCATACTCCTATTCTTTTACAAACTGTGGAGTTGCTGTCAGGGATGAGGACAAGATAATATAGAAGGGGAGTAAGAGAGGAGATATTTTCTATGAAAGATACTTTTAAAGCTCTTCATGTGTTTGCTGTTGGACAAGGTTGGTATGGTTTAAACAAAACACTCCAAGGCATTCTTTCATTTGCTAGCTTTCCTTCCATATAATATTAAAGATGAGGGGTTTAGGGAAATGTAAATTGTGTCCTTTGTGAGGGAGGGATTGAAGATGAAGAACATCTATTTTTAACTTGTCTTTTTTCTAGAGTAATATGGCTTGGAATTTTAATTAAATTTGGATTGAGTACGATGCTGGAAAGCTTTTGGGATGCTGAGTTTCTTTGGTGCCAGAATAATTTTTTTAGGACATAAAGCTGTTAACACTGTCAAAAAGTTGTGCTTCAATATCTTTGTCTTCATATTTGGATTTAACATAATAATAAAGTTTTCTCTTCTAAGAAGATGAATCTGTTGGAGTAAGTCATTTAGTTTCTTTGGATATTAGACTCAAATGTGTCTCAGTATAGATTTAGCCTTATATCAGAAACTTTATCGATGTTTGGGGTATTGTTTGCGGGAAAAAATGACTCACTGGTTTTCTAGTAAAAAATGGTGGAGGAGGCAAATGCTCGATGAAGAAAATCGTCTGAACCTTTAAACAAATGTACGTAGTGCATGAGAGTAGTTTGATTTCGAGAGATTAATCTGTAGTACCCTGCCCCAAACCAAGACAATGGATGTTCTAGGTTCAATTCGGTCATAATAAGAGGAGAATGGTCGGTCTGTAGAGAGGGAAGCTGAGAATGTGCGAAGATTAATGGAGATTGATCAGTTCATGATATGATGTGTTGAACTGCTTTGAAGATGATTTCTCTGTGCATAGGAGAGAAATTCTCTAATAGTGTTTGATAATTGACAGAGTGATGAGTCTTACTCGAGTTTTTTTGTTAAGTTATCAAATCATAGGTTAAGGAACCTATTCATTTCAGCACATCGATCTCTCGTGAGTGGTGAAAATTGAAGGAACTGGAAGAATGGGAAGTGGGAGAACGTCCAAAAACCACTTCCGCTTTGAGTGAAAGCCTTGTTTGATTGACCATTCAATATGTCATTTACTCCTTAACTGTCAACACGACTTAATCACATTTCTCATCGTGGATATATTGCACATCCCACGTGTTGTAGGCCGCCAGACCAAAACCCTAGTGATATCCCCCCATGTGACATGAATTGATGCCTCATGTGAAAGTCTGCTTTGCAGACATATTTTTATGTGTGGCCCATCTTTGACCTAAGACTATGAGTCTTAATCGATGAACTGAATAGTTCATGGTTCAAGGTCATGATGGATGAAGCATGAAATGCTTGCTGGAACAACAACATGCTATGTGGACCATGGACGTTGAATTAGGTCACTGATGAATGCGACATATTATTATGATAGATTAAACAATAATGATAACTGAATGACTTGGATTAATGAGCATAGGTTAATGAGATTGTTGGATCGATCATAAATTATTATGTTGGTGCGTTGAGCACTTGACAGGATTCGTATGAAAATAATCATTGTTGAATGATCATAGGAGGTTCATCTCGATCCATGTGTCATGAATCAGTCGAGTGACAGGAGAGATTATAATATTGAAATAATGGTCGACCGATGATCCAAATGTTGGTTGACGGACTAACAAAATACTAATAGTTGGATCAGTATGAAATTCTTAAATGTTGATAGCTGAATCAGTATGAGAAATATTGCTTTGCATAACAATTGATAGTTGAATCAATATTAATAAAATATTTGTAGCCGACCGAATATTGAATTATTAATTTAAATGTTGATTCCTGGATCAACGTAAAATTATTGATGTTCAAACCTGTTAAGAACTATGCTTTGCAGAGCATTAAATTCAAAACCCCAATTTTGATCAATGGATAGATAAGAATCAACCAATGGATGAGACATGGAACCGCTACATTAGGTGATGGAACGACCATGTAGTACTAGGTGCTCGACTGAGCATTCACCAAAGTCCTTTGTAGAGCAGTTGGTGAAAGGAAGATTAATTGTTGTTTAATCATTATTAAAATAGTGTTTGACTGATCAATAAGTAAAACCTAATTATGGAGAGATGGGGGACCGACCTAAGGGGTGTGGAACTGGCCCATGGTGGTCGTGAGACCATCTGATGGTGAATGTCTTCCTAGTTGCTGGAGAGAGTTTGAACCAAATATGAACTGCAGATGATTAATTAGGTCATTAATCACTAAAAAAGGCGGAGCCAGCTTCTGCAAGCCAAAGGGCCGACCATGACTGGTCATGGTGCCATGCTCGTGGTACGATGTTGTTCGTGGACCAATCCTCAGAATTTTAGTATTTTTTGATGGTCCATCGAGCATTATTTGGTCCTTTTATGAAGAATCTGAGTTTAACTGAAACTTCTAATTTTGACTGGTCATGGTGCCATGCTCGTGCTACTATGTTGTTCGTGGACCAATCCTGAGAATTTTGGTATTTTCTGATGGTCCGTCGAGCATTATTTGGGCTTTTTATGAAAAATCTGAGTTTAACTGAAACTTTTAAGCTAGGTTGAAAGACCAACCGCTAAAAATATTAAAATAATATTATTTTAATATTCCTCATGGTAGAAAGACAAGATGGTTGGGGCCACTTGATTTACTAACCATATGGTCCCTGGAACAATATTTGAAAATATATGAAGGTAGGGAGTTTTGAAAAAGCTGGGGGTCTAACAACCACACCCAATATTTCGTTTGGCAACCTGAATAGACAAACTCCAATATACTTTCAAGAGAATCAACCAGATAGTCAGACTCAATCTAGAGAAAAGTATATCAAAGAGTTTTATATCTCTATCTCCCAATTCAACCCGCAATCAGCAAATAGGAATTTGTGAGCCCGATTAAATATAAGAGAAGTAACTTGAACGGTGCCAAAGACAATGTTCAAGAATCAATCAATTTCAATCAACAACCAAAGGTTGGATTTACCAATTGATCGATTCAATGCACAACCTGTGATATTTCAATTATATAACAAAATATAATGCGGAAAAGAAAGAACACAAACACCAGAATTTTGTTAAAAAAGAAAACTGTAAATGCATAAAAACCCCGGGACCTAGTCCAGCTTTGAACACCACATTGTATTAAGCCACTACAGACACTAGCCTACTACCAATGAACTTCAGACTGGATTGTAGTTGAACCCTAATCAATCTCACACTGATTCAAGGTACAATTGCGCTCCTTATGTCTCTGATCCCAACAGGATACTACGCACTTGATTCCCTACCTCACCCACAACCAAGAGTTTCTACAACACAAAGTCGAAGACTTGATAAACAAATCTGTCTCACACAGAAAAGTCTATTGGAATAGATAAATCTGTCTCCCACAAAAATACCTATGAGTTTTATTCCGTATTTTGATAAATCAAGGTGAACATGAACCAATTGATAAACCAGACTTATATTCCCGAAGAACAACCTAGTATTATCAATCACATCACAATAATCTTAATCGTATGGTAGCGAAACAAGATATTGTGGAATCACAAACGATGAGACGAAGATGTTTGTGACTACATTTAATCTTACCTATCAGAGATAAATCTCAAGCAAATATTAGCAAAGATAATACTCAATCACGATAGAAGAAGTAAGATCACAACACGTAACTATAGAGAAAATAGTTGGGTCTGGCTTCACAATCCCAATGAAGTCTTCAAGTCGTTAACCTACATGGTTTCGTGAAAAACCTAAGGTTAAAGGAGAATCGACTTTAGCTTATACAACTAGTATCACATAGGAGGTGTGGGGATTAGGTTTCCCAGTTGCTAGAGTTATCTTTTATATAGTTTTTAAATCAGGGTTTGCAATATAAGTTACCTTGGTAACAAAGCATTCAATATTCATCGTTAGATGAAAACCTGATTGGATTCAAGCTAATATCTTTCAACCGTTATATCGAACTTAGCTTGTTATACACAAATGAAATGTACCTTTATTAAGGTTTAAGTAACTGTACCTAAACGTGTACACCATGTTGGCTCAACCGTAGTTAACCGAGGTTAGCTATATGAACACTTTCATATCAACCTTATTCATCTTAACCATAAATAGTTCAAATGACTCAAATGAAACTAGTTAAAGAGTTGTTCGATTGCTATATTCTCATAGAAGTATACAAGAACACAATTGAAGCAAAACCGGTTTGATTCACTTGAATCAATTCATGAACATTATAGCCACGACTTGCAAGGAATGCGTTCCTTAATATATAAATGTATTAGTTCATGTCACAATCGATTTTAGAACTTTAACCACTCAAGTATGCGAACGGGTATGCATACTTAAGTAGCCGGTCTGAGTTTGGGTTTGCCAGTATGCGAACGGATACGCATACTTAGTACACTTCAAAAATCCAGCAAAAATTCCCGGACCTATACCTTACGCAAGTATGCGTATCGGTATGTGTACTTGGTACACGGAATTTCACAACTACAAGTACGCATACGGGTATGCATACTCTAGTTCCGGTCATGGATCACATACATGCAAGAATGCATACTATGTTCATAATCCAATTATGGTTAAGTATTCTAAACTCTATTTCAATCATTGAAACATTCTTAGTGGATGACAATGGCCGTTTTCACACACTATTAGCATCAAAGCAATTTTCAAGTTATTGAAATAATCATAACGAAACATTACAAGTATACACCAAATGATTGTATTACACAAACCATCTAAGATGTTACTCGGCGATTTTCACATGATCATCTTTTGACTTTCGTCAAGAACATAAGATTAACTTGGTTGAAGCGAAATCTTACCAGTACATATTTCGAGAAATATGTAAGCGAGTTAATCTCAGCTCGAAATCTCAAATGTGCATAATAGAAAACTACATCGTAACACGACTTATGTCTCAATATAGGAGATAGAGTAGAAACTTACTTTCCAAATGATAGATGAGTTTTAGTCTCCACATACTTTTTGTTAAGTTCCACAAGCTCTCCTTAGTAGTTCTTCGTCTTCAATTGATGAACGCCGGGAAGTATAATGCTCAACTACACAATATATCCTAGTCCGAGACATCACTATAAGTAGACTAGAAATCAATCCTTATAGTTTTGATCACTAACATTGACAAATAAGCTTGAGATAGCAATGCTTGCGAGTTCGACCGAGCAGTGCTTTAACAATCTCCCCCTTTGTCAATTTTAGTGACAAAACTATCAACACATATGGATTACAAAATAAATAAACTTTGTAGGTTCTCATCCAAATGCTTGATCTCCTTGGTTCTTCAGCATTACTCGAAATCTCCGTCACTTCCAAGTACTCCAATGATTTCAAATGTGTTCAACTCAGTATCATAGTTGTTGAATATCCGAAGCAATAACAATGAGATAACAGTTGCTCTCAATAATTGTTATACAGTGTCATAGTATCATTACACAACGTCAAAGTCCAATTGTATCACAACTTTGACAACAATACTATGGTGATATGTATCACTCCCCCTTAGTCAATACTTCATCTCACAATAAAAACCGCTTTCCCTTACATAATGATCCGTAAGCCATACGTATTTGTTGTGTGAACTACACATTAATTCTCCCCCTTTTTGTCAATATAAATTGGAAAAGATACGAAAACTAGTGGGATCCTCATGAAATTTTCATAGAGATACTTCATGACCAAACGAGAACAACATACCAACTTGTTTCAATGATTTCACATAGTCGAAACTTAGAGTATTCATCAAGGAGTGTATAAAGATACAAGATAACTCTTGCAATATTCCACATCCGCACTCCCCACAAAGATTTGGAAATTAAGCACAAGTTCAATTAAGAACTCTCCTCCGTAAAATGTAATTCCAGAAAGAACAACAAGAGCGACCTTACTTTTACTAGAAAAGAAGGATTTCTTTGGACATTAACAAATCACATGAAACATGAATTTGTAACCAAAAAACTCAATTGAATTAACCACAAGGAAATGATCAATTCAATTGGTCATGCTCAACATAAGAGAATTTACGGAGTAACACAATATACACAAAGATGCGGATCAGCGAAAGACCAATACTGCGGAGTAATCAAATATTCATTCTATTTTTCATCACTATTTGCACAATGACATATAATAGACTTAATCGTTGTAGGAAAAAGTTCATCTTTTCTTCCATCACTATTTTCATAATGACATAAAAAGCTTAACTTTTGTATCAAAAGTTCATTCTATCTTTTATCAATACTTTCATACCGACATATAATATAGTTAACTTTTGAAAAAATATGGGACAATCAAGGTTCACGGACGTAAACAACACATCCCATAACAATTTGCAATAAATATATAAAACCATAAAGATTAACACTGCAAAAATCATCTTCCAAAACAACTTTAGAATTTAAATAAATAAATATAAAAACATTGCAAGATGAAAACGTTGTCAATAGCTATGTGTACTCACAATAATGGCTATTCCAAACCCTAGTTATCCTTCTTAAAAACACAAGAATAAAATCTCACAAGAAGTTTCCTAGACAATAGTCAAAAACAAAACTACTCTATGTAGATGGGGAAAAACGAGTTGCTGGTTTTTAAGGAATTGGAGAGACGACCGTGCGGAGGAAACTCCTTGAACCGAGCGAACTGTCAAACCTCACACAGATGCACTGCAAGCAGGGAGTGCTTTGAATTCGAGAGATCAATTTGTAGTACTCCGCCCTAAACCAAGACAATGTTCGTTCGAGAGTAAATTCGGTCACAAGAGAGGATGGGTCGATCTGTAGGAGGGAAGCTGAGAAATGTGTGAGATCAATGGTGATCGAGATTGTAGGTGTGTTGTGTATTATGCATAAGAAAGTTCTGAATGATTGAATTTAATCAGTTGAGAATGATTGCTCAGATGATGAGTTCGTGTAGACGAAAAATTTTCTGTATGAACGTTCTTGTCGAGAAATTCCTGTCTTTTTTAATCATGATTCAGAGACTTATTTATATTGCTGGAATTGTAAACACCTTGATCCCATGAAGTGTGACAGTTGTTGAAGTAAAAGAGAATGGGGAAGTGGGAAATCGTGTCAAAACCAGTTACTCATCGTGCGGAGACTTGGTTGATTTTCCATCCACTACTTTAATAACTCCTTCAACTGATTGCACGACTTGCTCACAGTCTCGTCGTGTGTATGGACACACGTGTCGTAGACCGCCAGACCAAAACCCTAGTTAATATCCCCCCATGTGACACGATTGATTTCTCGTGGTTTTAGTTAGTCAGTTGTTGACTTCGTGGGACGATGAGTCCATGTATTGCTGAGTTGAACGTGATTTGAGAATTTTCCGAAACTCACGAATTGAACGTGTCTGTCGAGATAGAGGTATAATTCTCGAATAAATGTTGATAACTATAGTGAAAAAATATTGTTCATTTGATGAGTCGTTGAATGTTGAACCAATATTCCTTGACGCGAGCAAATGTTGCTCACTTGGTGAATTGTTGAATATTGATAGTTGAACCAATATTCCTTAGTCTGAGCAAATATTGCTCATTTGAGCAAATGTTGATCGTTTAATGAATTATTGGTAGCACGACCAAATAAAATATTATTTTAAGTTACTGGCAACTGAACCGAGTATAATTAATAAAATGTTGATCATGAGATCGTCATAAAATTATTAGCGTTCGAATCTGGAATTATGAACCTGGACTCGAAACCCTAATTCGATCAATTGATGGTTTATTGAAAATTAACCACGGAGTGAAGGAGGGACCGGCTACTGGGATGATGGATCGACCATGTAGCGCCCAGATGCTCGAGTGAACAAAATACCAAAGTCTCTTGAAGACCAGTGGGTGAAAGGATGATTAAATGTTGGTTTAATCATTTATTCAAACAATGTTCGTCTGAACCTTAGGTGATAAAACCTAATAAATTATGAAGAGATGAGAGACCAAGGGGTCATGAAAACTGGCCCTGGTTGGTCACGGGATCGACCGACGATTGTTTTATGAAATTCTAAAACTATTTGGGAGAGTTTGAACCTAATGTGAACAAATTAGGTCAAATGATGAAAGTATGTAAGACTGGCCTCTTGCAAGCCAAAGAGCTAACCTTAGTCGGTCAAGGTAATATGCTCGCGTCGCCAAAGTGTCCGCGTCTCAGTCCTGAGAATTTTGATATTTTCTGATGTGCGTTTGAGCAACGTTTTGAGAAAATATGAAGAAATCAAGGATTTTAATGAAACCGAGAAAACTTCATAAGATGAAGGAAATAATAATAATAAATTAAGGAATCATGAAGTGTGGGACCGGCTATGTCCAAGGCATGGCCGGCCGGCCAAAGAGCCTGGTCTCATGGCACTTTTCCTAATTTTATATTATTTTCATGAGATGATGGAAATAATAATAAAATAATGAGGAATCATGAGGTGTGGGACCGGCCACGACTAGGGCATAGCCGGACGGCTAGTAGACACGGTCCCACGACACCATTCCTAATTTTATATTATTTCCTTGATGCGAAGGAAACACCATGAAACTGAAGAGTTTCCTTAAAACGAAGGATATTTGTTTAAATAAAGGGATTTTCATGAGATTAGGGAAAATAATAAAAATATAAAATTGGGCGTGGGACTGGCCACGGCACGACCGACCGGTTGGTGGGCCCAGTCCCCAGCGCCTTGATTAATATTTTATTATTTATTATTTTGTTCCTATTTTGCATAGGTTCGTCGTTCCTTCGTATTTTGGAATGCTCGTTCGTGCATTCAGGTGCTCGTTAGTGTATTATTGCTGAGTACACTTGCACCATTTTAGTCGGGGCTTACTCGATAGTGGCTCAGATTCCCATGTGTTGAATATTTATTACTAACCCATGGAATTCTGCTGGGAAGAACCATGGATTGAAGTAACGAAATGTTATGAAAAACGTAGAATATTTTCCAGGGATTCAGTTAATGAATCTAATGATTTAGGAATAATTAATTGATGGCTCTATACTAGTACGGTTGTCTAGAAGTATTAATTATTCAGGAATTGAGCGATATGAGCTTGTTGAAGCGTCATATTTATTTCATATAGTCAGGGAAAACATTGTTACATCCTGAAGACGTTATTGCTCTATACTAGCAGGCAAGCTGTCTAGGAGCTATCAAATCATTCGATTATATATAGGAATAATTACTAAAATTGCTCAATATTTATGATATATGTCGTTGCCTCAGCTGAGAGACTGCACATCCACATATACTCTGAGAGATAATATTCTCAGCAAGAGATTCTTGTGGCACGAGCTTTCATGCTTTCGATGAGAGACATGAGTCTCAATACTCATCTGATTGCTGGATCAAGAGTACGTACAATTATGGTTTTACGATTTTAGCCTTTGTCGAAAATCCACCATCTACATTAAGTCCTCTACTTAGTGGGGGACAGTCATGTTCCTCAGTCAGCACTGAATGGTAATTTTCCAGTTATGAACGAAATAAGTAATTGAACTTAGTCGTAAGATAAGATGTTACCGGATTTTCGATTGCGCGAGTGGACCAAGGCTTGAACGAAGATTCTAGTGGCATGATAGAGCGTCGTCTAATGAGCATAAATTGGTGTTGAACCACTGATTTGGTGATGGGACCTTCGTTGTGAAATTAGGTTTTGGAAATAAAATTTGATATAAAAGAAATTAATCCCTTTTTTTTACCTTCACACGACTAGCCACCACCTTCATAAACTCTTCATCTTCCTCACGTCAGGGGAAAAAATTTCGTACGTCGGAGCCGACCGTCACCTCCCATCGTCGGCCGAATTTCGACCAACTCCGACGTCGACCAGGTACGTCATTTATTTTTTATTTTTTATTTTTTGCCGATTTCATGAGTTGTTCATGCTTTTATCATGTTGAAATTATATACATGTGCATATATGAGTGCGAGTTTTGTTGAAAACCCTTGTTTTTTAGAAAACGTATGTTCGCTCGATCGTTAGTTTAATAAACTAGTAATAATCCCTGACTTAGGAGAGATTTTTTTTATATATAGACCTGCGTCCAGTGATAAAATTTTGTTTATGAGCTTTCATGAAAACCAAAACTTTATCTTGAAAGATGTGAGCTTTCACAAAATCGAAATAAACTCTCGTTTCGAAGACGGACGATAATACGAAGGAAAAAGATTTTTTTTATAAAACCATAATTAGAGTTTTGTGTAATCATTAGAAGCAAAAAATTATTTATGATGAAATAATGTTTTAGTTTTATAATCATATGGTGAATGTTCACACAGTAGAAATATTCATAATTTTAAGAAAACCTGAATTTTGCTCGTTTTTTGTAGATTCGAAGAAACGAGTAAGTTTTGGTAACTCTTGCATTACAATCACTACTGTTAGTGGAATCGTAAAAAAGTAAGAGGAGAATTACCATTTTGTAGATGTTTGCATGAGTATTTTTCCAATTACTTCATTCCATTGATGTTTGCGCCTTGTATGAACAGTATATTGAAGCAGAGTATTGTGTGCATGTTACAACTACTTCGCGAGGATGTCTGACTCCCAAGAAAATGATATTTCCAGAGATGATACGTGCATGGATGAGACTTTTATTGGTGAAGAAGAAGAAGAGACATTTGGGATCAAGAATGTTCCAAATGTAGATGATGCGTTTTTTGAGGTTCAGCAGGAAACCGAAAAACGTCTCAAAACCCCAGCATATCGTCTTCTGATAAATCCCAGGAGTGTTACTCAAAATAAGTTGGTGACTCCTAAGATAGTAATTCGATTTTGTCTTGAACGAGTACTTTTCCTTGCGTCAATCATAGAGTTTGAGCTTTCTCAACGACCTTTAGAGAAATTTTCTGGATGGGCGAGGCACATGCTGGGTTTTCCTCGCGTCAGAGCTATGTTGAACCAGGCACAAGTAACAAGGGCCATTCAAGCATCTGGAGACTTTTTTATTTTTCATGATGTGCGAGGCATAGTGGCTCTTCTTGCTCGCTGGTACATTCCGACCCATACCTTCATATGCAGATGGGGAGAGTTTACTATCACCTTAGAGGATGTAGCTGCTTTGTTGCATCTCCCAATCATAGGTAATCTTCCTTAGGGTCTTTCAGCTGAGGAGACGGCAATTTCCAACATCTTGGCAGCAGAAATGGAGAGGATCAACAAGGCGTCTGGAAAATATTGTTATGCTTACTGGTTAACGCGTTAGTGGCCAAGAGATGAGGCTCTTGATTGTCATGTTGACGGTAAGTTGTCCATTGCTGCTTTCTTATGCTTATGGCTGTCCAGAGACGTGTTTGAGGATAGTGGGACTTTGTTGAAGCCGTTTGTGATTCCCTTTGCTATTAAGATGGCTCAAGGTGAGCAACTTCCGATAGGTAGTCTATTCTTGGGTTCTTTGTACTCAAATTTAGATTCCTTGATTATAGACTCCAGTGTGTCGAATGACTTCATGAAAATCAAATGCTATGCCAATACGATATTTATCCAAGCTTTGATGTGGGAACACTTTAAGAATTATGCTCTTGTTCCACGTACTATCTTGTCAGGACCGAGTACCGATGCTCTTCATGTCTTCTCCGAGAAAAATAATGCCAGGATTATGTGTTGGTCTACAAAGCAGCCTCGGTTCAAGACACGTCTCATTGATGTTTTAGACAATGAATCCAAGTTCGATTTTCTCCCGTGGGTGTCAATTCCTTCTTGTATTTCCCAGACGACAACTTTTAATACTAGAGAGAGTATGGCTTTGGCGTCTGGTGCAGGTCTGAGCGACAACGAGAGATCTTTCATGTTGAGTTGCACTCCTGGTCACTTGATATCAGCAATATATGGAGAGCTTTCAGTGGAATAATACAACATTGACAAGGCATCTCGACAAATGGGTATGGATCAGTGTGTTCCAACTTTTTGAAGAAGGAAACCATCAGTCGAGCAACTTAGGACCCATTTAGACCGTATACATATGGAAGGAAGCGATTACTGGTTCCCTTGCTATGAGAGAATTACATATGTAACTCCAGGTTATGTAGACTTTTGGGATCAACAGCTTGAGCGTCTACATGATTTTGTAACAACTGGTCAACCTCCGGTAAAAGATGCTCCTTCTGTTGAGATGATTTCCGCTCGACCAAGATTGAAGTATCTTTCTGGTGATAAACGAAAGACATCTCCAGGATGTTCACAGGTATGAACCCCTTTACATAATCTTCATAAAATTATGATAATTGTATTTTGATCATTGCATCAAATTTTTCCACAGGACAGTCGTAATGTGAGACCTCGAATCTGTGTATATTTCTCAGAAACCGAAGCAGTTATTCATGGCGGAGAAGGCAGGAGTAAGAATTATAAGATGTTACCTAATACCATAAAGTCCCCAGTTGCTTCTTTGGTGAGTTATCAATACTCCTTTTGTTGTGACTTCTTCTTCCGTGTAATTAGGATCGTGAAACCAATATTTGTTATTCCGCTGCAGAACTTTGCTACATCAAGTATTGACGGTCTTCGATTCTCTGCTGCTGGGCAGACGGTTTCTGACTCGAGTGTTGAAGAAGAGGCCGAAGTAAGTATTCCTTCATATAAAAAATTATGATGTTTCGTAGATAAAATGCTAATTGTTGAGAATATATCCATGAGGATGTATCCATGGAAGTCAAGAGTGCTGGTGATGCTCCCTCGGAGAATGGCGATAAAGAAAATTCCCAGAGCTCAAAGCCGAATGAAAGTAATGGTGTTGTCGATGTTGATGCAAGCAACTCTGGTTATTTGAACGCTTCAGAGGCCAACCAAGTAAGTATTTATCTTGCATTTTATCCATAGAAGTATAAACTTGTTGATTT
Source organism: Papaver somniferum (assembly GCF_003573695.1). Taxonomy (NCBI): domain Eukaryota; kingdom Viridiplantae; phylum Streptophyta; class Magnoliopsida; order Ranunculales; family Papaveraceae; genus Papaver; species Papaver somniferum. The sequence goes on along the minus strand of NC_039360.1, from coordinate 140,053,652 downwards.
ATGAATGAATGGATGAGAATCCATGTGAATATACGAAAAGCTTTGCCGAAATACGTCATCAGAAAATTCAGAACTCAGCTTTTCAGCAAAAACACCATAAAATCTTCATCTGATGTCAGATTTTCGCGATCTATATATGTATCCTTATACCCAGGAATTTTCCAAGCTTTCACATAGAAGATTTTTAAGTTTTGAGCACGTTTAGGGGCCGAAATCGACGAAACAGTAAACATCCAGGAGACTTTCAGGAAATTTTCAGCTGGCATGTATTCCAATGTTTTGGCCACAACTCTTTTCTAGTTTATCCAATTGCTATGAAATTTCGATATGTTGTAGAAAACATCCATACGAAGAGAATGGTATATGGATAAACCTTAGATTCCTTACCAATTTCTCCCAGTTCGTCGTCTCATACAGAGCAGTATAAAATCCTCTCAGACGAGCTTGTTGTAAAACGTGTTTCCATGACTTTCACGTTATTTGCTGATGTTGTGAATGCATGATGATGAACTTTAATGATGTTAAATCATTTATATACTAAATTTGCAATTTCCTTTGCTTTTCATGCTTGGATGGCTCTAATCTCATGTAATCTTCGTATTAGGTGCCAAATGCCGAAGTCGAGAATAATGGAACCAATAATGACGACTTAAGAAACCCTGAGGCTATTGATAAAGAGACAACCATCTCTGCACTTCAAGGCCATGAGAGTGTTGTTGTTGAAGCAATTAAAGAGACCGAGACTTCAATTGTCGTTGCTTCAACGGTGGAAGAAACTGAGCCGCGAGTAGAAGAAACTGAAGAAACTGTTGCCATGACCGTGGAAGTTGCTCCAGTAATCGAGAATCTTATAGTAGTGCATGAATACCCGAGCGCAGGGATTTCTTTTGATCCTCCATTTGATGCATCACTCCCATATCACGAACTGGTTGGTGGATTCAGCGTTCCCATTGGACATGCCGGCTTGTATAAGAAGATATGGAAGAAATTTGGTCACATCATCGTTACCAGAGATCCCAAGCGTGCTTATTCTTTAAAAATGCAAGTAAGTGTTATATTGCGTGTTGTAAGTGATATATGCGCTAGGGCCAGAAATACTGTCACTCCAGATATACTCTTTGATTGGGAGTTCAACTTGGAGAATTATGAGAGACTTGGCTTCAACGTGAAGTGGCTTCGTAAAAAGATAAATGCTATCAAGGACTCATGTGATAAGAACATACCCTTTCCAAATGATGTTGTTATGGAGAAGGAAGACAAGATTTCTAGGCTGACTGAAGAGTTGAACATGGAGAAGGCGGCTTTACAAGTCTTGAAAGATGCAGAAGAGAAAAAGTCTTTCTTTGCTGATTTTCTTTGATTTATTTTCATAATCTCTTGAACTTCTGAACTTCTGAGAGATGTGAGGTTTTATTTCTGGTTTTGATTAGTTTTGGATAAGTAGATGATTGGGGATTTTTGGGTTTGATAAAGATTTTCTTTAAGTAAACTGAATTTTGATAAATTGCTGAATTCAAATTACTGAATGCAAGTATTGCAAGCATTTTGGAGAAATTGAAATACAATGAAAGAAAATTCTAAACGCCAAATATTTGGGGTGTTCGTGTCTTGAACATCCAATACCTCGAATATCTAAAACCTTAAACATCAAAGGCTAATTCTCGTGTATTACGGCCACAGTCTCCTTGCTATCCATGTTGATTAATTTGTAGTATCCACCAACAACAGACTTAGATATCATAAAAGGTCCTTCCCAGTTGGAGTTCTTTGCAGAATGAAAGTTACGCTTAGTTGCTTTGAGAACTAAATCTCCTTCCTGGAATTTGTTAGACTTGATCATCCGTGCTATGAATATCTTATGTTGGTTTGGGATTCTTCGTGCAGTGGAATTCCATGTTGTTGAAGTCTTCCTACCTTGCGGTACATGCGGACATTCGTGCAAAGGAGAGTATTTTGGATACTGTTTGTCGAATTCAGCCATTATTTCAGCAATGACCGTATTAGTGAGGTGTTCGATTCGGAGAGGTTCTGCATCCAGCCACTTGGTGAAATATTATTGAGGTGAGGTTATCCATTCATAGCATTTTGCAATAGATAAGTTGTTGATGGAGTGAAGCCCTCAGACCAAATAAGCATATTTGAAAACTGATGATATGGACACATGAGGAGGAATAAGACTTGCCTGAGTACGAAATCTTTTGATGAAAGTATTTGCATTTTCCTCGGGCTTTTGTGTTAGCCCTGTCAGGGATTTGACCTCCTCCAGATACTCGAACGGTGAAATATCTTCTTTTTCTTCTTCTGAATCAGAAGTTTCTTCAACGTAGAAGTGTGCAATCGAAGGTGTTGGTGTTAACTTTCCAGCATGAATCCACGTACGCCCTAAGATTATATCATATCCTGGATCTTCTCGGATTATGTAAAACTTTGTTTCTGTCCAGGCTGAGTTTATGTTCACCTTGAGAGTAATGTAGCCATAAGCCTCTCTGGGCATTCCCTCATGATCCATAATTGATGTTGGAGCATGAATGACTTCCTGTCGTGTGATACTGGCGGCTCTAAGAGTTTTTAGAGGGATAACGTTGACAGCAGTGCCGACATCAATCAATGCTCGTTTGAATACGTTTCCCTTGAGATGGACTGTGGTGAGAAGTCCCCAGTCATACATTTCTTTGTCTGTTGCTGCTGAAGGCTCATGTGGCGTCTTCTGGATCGATAAACGTTTTCCTGACACAATGTGGTTCAATGCAGCAAACATGTCTCCCCTTTGAGCTTTTGATAAATACAACAATTCGCAAACATGCACAATTAAGGATTGAACTGCTTCCTTGACAGGCGGTTCAGAAAGAGTGAAGGCTCTGACTGGGAGAGGATCTCTGTATACTCCTTCAGTCCCCAAGTTAAGCTCTCCCGATTCAATATTTTCCTTAAATATGTGTTTCAAAGTTCTGCAATCACTTGTGGGATGGTTGAAGAACCTATGAAAGCGACAGTAACGAGGATTTTTCATGACCTCTTCAGTTGGTTCTTTCTTGACATATGGCAACTTGATCGCGCCGTCTTGGATCCAGGCATCTAGTAATTCAATTACCTCTTCAATGGGAAAGGGGAAGTCAGGTGCCTCCGGATCAGCTTCCGCGTGTTGAGCAGGAACTTGTGCATTATCCTTCCATTGTGCCTTTGAAGGAGTTGAGGAAGTATGCTTGCGTTGTGGCTCGGATTTTCGTTTCCCTCCTTCTACAACAACGTTTGTGGAAGGTTGGAGATTGTATTGTTTGTTGATCAAACGTCTGCTACCTCGAATCTCCCGTGGTTCTTCGGTTTTTGTAGTTTTATCCCTCTCCCGGTGAAGTAGTTGCCGACCTCTTAGTCGCTTCATGAATTTCGTAGAAAGTCTGGAACCTGAGACTTTCTAGTAAAGCCCTATAGACTGGAATCATTCCGTTGATGCACAAGTCCACGAGTTGTTGTTCTGTGACATTTGGATCATGGAAGTCCAAATCTTGAACTCTGAACCTTTTCACATAATCGTTAGGATGTTCGTTGCTCCTTTGAAACATCCTTCCGAGATCAGAGAGGGTGATTTGCTCTGAAACGAAGAAATACTTTCTGTAAAAAGCATTAACCATTTCTCCCTGAAAAAGCGGGGGTCTAACAACCACACCCAATATTTCGCTTAGCAATTTGTATGGACAAACTCCAATATACTTTCTAGAGAATCAACTAGACAGTCAGACTCAATCTAAATAAAAGTATATCAAAGAGTTTATATCTCAATCTCTCGATTTGATCTTTACTCAAGCAAATAGAAATCTGCGAGTCTTTACTAAAGAGAGATAACTTGGATGGTACCAAAGACCAATATCCAAGTGTCAATCAATTTAAATCAACAACCAAAAGGTCGGATATTCTAATTGATTGAACTAACGCACAACCTGTATTATTTCAATTATAAAGATAAAACAATATAATGCTGAAACAACATAGACACCAGAAATTTTGTTAATGAGGAAATCGCAAATGCAGAAAAACCTCGAGACCTAGTCCAGATTGAACACACAATGTATTAAGCCGCTACAGACACTAGCCTACTCCAAATTAACTTCGGTCTGGACTGGTTGAACCCCAACCAATCTCACACTGATCCAAGGTACAGTTATGCTCCTACCCCTCTGATCCCAGCAGGATACTGCGTACTTGATTCCCTTAGCTGATCTCACCCACAACTAAGAGTTTCTATGACCCAAAGTCGAATACTTTAATAAACAAATATGTATCACACAGAAAAGTCTACGATAATAGATAAATCTGTCTCCCACGAATATACCTATGAGTTTTGTTCCGTCTTTTGATAAATCAAGGTGAACAGGAACCAATCAATAATACCAGAATTATATTCCCGAAGAACAGCTTAGTATTATTGATCACCTCACAATAATCTTAATCGACGCAACGAAAAAAGATATTATGGAATCACAAACGATGAGACGAAGATGTTTGTGACTTATTTTCAATCTTGCCTATCGCAGATATAAAATCTCGAGCTAATTATTCCAATCGTACTCGTGATGATAGAAGATGCAAGATCAGATCACACAACTACAAGAAAAGTAGTATCGGTCTGGCTTCACAATCCCAATGAAGTCTTTAATTCGTTAACCTAGTTTAAAAGAAGAAACCAAAGGTTAAAGGAGAATCGACTCTAGCTTAGCACAACTAGTATCACACAGAATGTGTGGGGATTAGGTTTCCCAGTTGCTAGAGTTCTCCCATATATACACTTTCAAATCAGGGTTTGCAATCAATGTTAGCTTAGTAACAAAGCATTCAATATTCACCGTTAGATGAAAACCTGATTAGATTCAAGCTAATATTTCTCAACCGTTAGATCGAAAACTTAGCTTGTCACACACAAATAAAATGTCCAATTTTGGGTTTATGAATCGTACCCAAACATTAACATTTGTTGGTTCAACAAGTCAACAAAATGGTTAGACATATGATTACTTTCATATCAACCATATTTTTCTTCACCATAACTAGTTCAAATGACTCAAATGAACTAGTTAGAGAGTTGTTCAATTGCTTAGATCTTATGTAACTACACAAGACACAATCAAAGAAAAATCGGTTTGATTCACTCGAATTGGTTCATGAACTTTATAGCCACGATTTGCAAAAGCATTCCTTAGTTTATTTAAACATGAGTTCAAGAACAACCGGTTTTAGATATAACCTTCTCAAGTTCGCGGACTGGGTTCGCGGACTTAAGCTCATGGAAGGAGTTCACAAACTCTAGCAGAAATTCTCGGGTCGAGAACTTCCGCCAGTTCGCGGACTTAGTTCACGGACTTGTCTCACGCCACTTCCATTTCTCTTGATCAATAAAGTTCGCAAACTTTGGTTCAAGGAATGAGGACTTATACATATATGTGTTTCCACAATAATTTTTATATCCTACTAATGGTTATGTAATCTAAACTCTCATTTCAATCATTGAAACATTCTCAGAGGACGGATATAGCCGTTATTCACATACCATTTTTCGCCAGAGAAATTTTCAAAGTGATTGAAACATAAAATGACTTTCGTCACTAGGTAAAGATGAATTCGGCTAAAGCGAAAGCTTTCCAACACATATTTCGAGAAATAGATAGGCGAGATAAACTCGGCTCGAAATAACAAATGTGCATAATGAAAGTTTATATATCAAAACGACTTTTGTCTCAAGAGTAGGAGATAGAATAGATAGAATTTTGAGTGACAGATAAGTTCAAGTCCCCACATACCTTTTAGTCGATGAAGATCCACCAGTTCCTTGAGTAGTCCTTCGTCTTGTATGATGATTTCCATGGAGTTCTTGAGCTCAACTATACTTTCTATCCTAGTTCGAGACCTTTAGATATGTAGGCTAGAAATCAAGACTTATAGTTTTTATCACTAACATTGACAAACATGCTTGAGATAACAACGCATGCGAGTTCGACCGAGCAATGCTCTAACACTCCCCAACTCTTGATACTTCCTGGTGCGATGTTGTTGTACCAGGTATATGGCCCGTCTTTCAGATATTTTGAAAATTCCTTCAGTCGGACAGTATGGTTGTGATCATGTTCACCCAATGCTTCCAAGAATCGAGGGACATGTTCTCGAGCGTTACCCGTTCCATCATAAAGGGTTATGTCGGAGAGGTGTAACCTTTTGGCAGAGAAATCCTTTGTGTAGCAGAAGGGTATGGAGGTTGGTGACGGTGGACAAAAGATGTCTTGTCTTTTCAACGATCTTCCAAAAGACGTTTCAGGTCTTCACGAGTGATAAAACTGGATGGTTCTTTCGTTGGTGGATTTTCTGCAGCCTTATGGATTTCTTCATCATCTAATACATAGATTGGAGTGACCTCGGGATCAACATCTGGAGGCGTTTATTTGGCTTTTCCTTTCTCTTGAGTGCTCTCCGACATCTTGTCTGTAAGAGTCTTGAGATAATTGCATAGTTCTTTCTGAGTAGCAGCCATGTCAGTCTGATTTTTGGCAAGAGTCTCTTGCACCTTCATGAGATCACCAATGGTAGGTGGATTTCCTCTGATTTTTTCAGGAGACTGACCAAAGAGTGGATTGTTGATGGCGCCAGTGTCTTCACTTGCAGGGGTGATCACCGGGGCATTTGGAAGAGTAGTGGTGGTAGGCTGCGCCGGAGAAGTAGTTTTGGCAAGTTGCGCCGGAGGAGTGGTAGTGGCAGGTTGCGCCAGAGGATTTGTATTGGCATTACCACTAGAGCTTGCAATATTGGAATCGAGCGTTGAACCCGGATTGGTAACTGAACCAGACCTAAGACCAACCATCTTTGTGAGAATTGAGATTGCAACCGAGAGAATGATCTCCCACTGTGGTCGCCAATATGTATATGGGGAAAAACGAGTTGCTGATTTTTACGGAATTGAAGAGACGACCGTGCGGAGGAAACTCCTTGAACCGAGCGAACTTTCAAACCTCACACAGATGCACTGCAAGAAGGGAGTGATTTTAATTCGAGAGATCAATCTGTAGTACTCCGGCCTAAACCAAGACAATGGTCGTTCCAGAGTAAATTCGGTCACAAGAGAGGATGGGTCGATCTGTAGGAGGGAAGCTGAGAAATGTGTGAGATCAATGGTGATCGAGATTATAGGTGTGTTGTGTATTCTGCATAAGAAAGTTCTGAATGATTGAATTTACTCAGTTGAGAATGATTGCTCAGACGATGAGTTCGTGTAGACGAAAAATTGTCTGTATGAACGTTCTTGTCGAGAAATTCCTGTCTTTTTCAATCATGATTTAGAGACTTATTTATATTGCTGGAATTGTAATCACCTTGATCCCATGAAGTGTGACAGTTGTTGAAGTCAAAGAGTGGGGAAGTGGGAAATCGTGTCAAAACCAGTTACTCATCGTGCAGAGACTTGGTTGATTTTCCATCCACTACTTTGCTAACTCCTTCAACTGATTGCACGATTTGATCACCTTGTCGTCGTGTGTATGGACACACGTGCCGTAGACCGCCAGATCAAAACCCTAGTTAATATCCCCCCATGTGACACGATTGATGTCTCGTGGTTTTAGTTAGTCAGTTGCTGACTTCATGGGACGATGAGTCCATGTATTGCTGAGTTGAACGTGATTTGCAAATTTTCTGAAACTCACGAATTGAACGTGTCTGTCGAGACAAAGGTATAATTCTCGAATAAATGTTGATAGATATAGTGAACAAATATTGTTCATTTGATGAGTCGTTGAATGTTGAACCAATATTCCTTGATGCGAGCAAATGTTGCTCATCTGAGCAAATGTTGCTCACTTGATGAATTTTTGAATATTGATAGTTGAACCAATATTCCTTAGCCTGAGCAAATATTTCTCATTTGAGCAAATATTGCTCGTTTAATGAATTATTGGTAGCACGACCAAATAAAATATTATTTTAAAATACTGACAACTGAACCGAGTATAACTAATAAAATGTTGATCATGGGATCGTCGTAAAATTATTAGCGTTCGAATATGGAATTACGAACCTTGGACTCGAAACCCTAATTCGATCAATTGATGGTTTATTGAAAATTAACCACGGAGTGAAGGAGGGACCGGCTACAAAGGAGGATCCACCATGTAGCGCCCAGATGCTCGAGTGAACAAAATACCATAGTCTCTTGAAGACCAGTTGGTGAAAGGATGATTAAATGTTGGTTTAATCATTTATTCAAACAATGTTCGTCTGAACCTTAGGTGATAAAACCTAATAAATTATGAAGAGATGAGGGACCGACCAAGGGGTCATGAAAACCGGCCTTGGTTGGTCACGGGATCGACCGAAGATTGTTTTATGAAATTCCAAAACTGATTGGGAGAGTTTGAACCTAATGTGAACAAATTAGGTCAAATGATGAAAGTATGTGGGACTGGCCTCTTGCAAGCCAAAGATCCAACCTTGGTCGGTCAAGGTAATATGCTCGCGTCGCCAAAGTGTTTGTGTCTCAGTCCTAAGAATTTTGGTATTTTCTGATGTGCGTTTGAGCAACGTTTTGAGAAAATATGAAGAAATCAAGGATTTTGCTGAACCTGAGGAAACTTCATAAGATGAAGGAAATAATAATAATAAATTAAGGAATCATGAAGTGTGGGACCAGCTACGGCCAAGGCATGGCCGGCCGTCAAAAGAGCCCGATCTCATGGCACTTTTCCTAATTTTATATTATTTAGGGAAATATCATGAAATCAAGGAGTTTGTTAAAACCAATGAGTTCTGTTGAAATCAAGGAGTTTCCTTGAAGTGAAGGAGTTTCCATGAGATGAAGGAAACAAATAATATTAATAATAACAAAATAAGGGCGTGCGGGACCGGCTTGGGCATGGTCTGACGGCTAGGGCCCGGTCCCGTGAGCTTTCCCTAATTTTATGTATTATTTCATGATTTGAAGGAATTTTCATAATTTGAAGGAAACATCATGAAACCAAGGAATTTCATGGGATGAAGGAAACATAAAAAATAATAATAATAAAATAAGAGACGTGTGGGACCGGCTAGGACATGACCGGCCGACTAGGGACGATCCCACGAGTTTCCCTAATTTGATATTATTTTTCATGAATTGAAGGAAATATCATGAAATTAAGGAGTTTTCATGAGATGAGGGAAATAATAATAAAATAATGAGGAATCATGAGGTGTCGGACCGGCCACGACTAAGGCATAGCCGACCGGCTAGTAGACACGGTCCCACGACACCCATCCCAATTTTATATTATTTTCTTGATGCGAAGGAAACACCATGAAACTGAGGAGTTTCCTTAAAACGAAGGATATTTGTTCAAATGAAGGGATTTTCATGAGATTAAGGAAAATAATAGAAATATGATAAAATATAAAATTGGGCATGGGACTGGCCACAGCCCGACCGGCCGGCCGGTGGGCCCAGTCTCCATCGCCTTGATTAATATTTTATTATTTATTATTTTGTTCCTATTTTGCATAGGTTCATCGTTCCTTCCTATTTTGGAATGCTCGTTCGTGCATTCAGGTGCTCGTTAGTGTATTATTGCTGAGTACACTTGCACCATTTTAGTCGGGGCTTACTCGATAGTGGCTCAGATGCCCGTGTGTTGAATATTTATTACTAACCCATGGAATTCTGCTGGGAAGAACCATGGATTGAAGTAACGAAATATTATGAAAAACGTAGAATATTTTCCAGGGATTCAGTTAATGAATCTAATGATTTAGGAATAATTAATTTATGTCTCTATACTAGTACGGTCGTCTAGGAGCATTAATTATTCAGGAATTGAGCGATATGAGCTTGTTGAAGCGTCATATTTCTTTTATATAGTCAGGGAAAACATTGTTACATCATGAAGACATTATTGCTCTATACTAGCAGGCAAGATGTCTAGGAGCCGTCCACTCATTCGATTCTATATAGGAATAATTACTGAAATTGCTCAGTATTTATGAGATATGTCGTTGCCCTCAGCTGAGAGACTGCACATCCACATATACTCTGAGAGATAATATTCTCAGTCAGAGATTCTTGTGGCACGAGCTTTCATGCTTTCGATGAGAGACATGAGTCTCAATACTCATCTGATTGCTGGATCAGGAGTACGTACGATTATGGTTTTACGATTTTAGCCTTTGTCGAAAATCCACCATCTACACTCTAAAACCATCACAACTAAACACACGTTAAAATAAGAGTTTGGGTTCAGTATCTTCATGGGTTTCAAGACCTTCAAGCTCGTGACTGACAACATTGACAGCTTCTTCGGAGAAGATATCCTCTTTGAGAAGATCCTTAACATTTGATTTCATGAGAACAAGGTCAGAATTAACCCTTTTCAAATCAGTTCGTAACATATCAAGATCCTTCATAGAGTTTCCAAGCTTCAGTCTTGCTCTCCCGAGATCATTGAGAAAACCACAAACCACTTCAGCAGAAACTATCTCGGCATTTTCTCGATCTTGATAAGAATATGCATAAAAGCATAATGCACCAGGATAAAGATAGTCATCTTTAACAATGGTTCTTTTCTTCTTTACTTCGAACTCGAAGTAAATAGAGTTATCAACAAAATCTTCCGGCAAATCCCAAGAACACGGAGGAGCAACCATTCTTAGATAAACAAAACCTGGAATATGCGTACTCAAACAAAAGTTTTTGGTATTTAAATGGTTTCTCAAGGAAACAGAGTTTAGGGTTTCCAAAGTTGGTCCGTGATGAGTAACGTGGGTACCCGTACGACCACAAACTTGATCCAAATGGGAAAGGAATCAAAAATCCACGAAGAAATCAATCCAAAGAGACGGTCTGCCAAGCAATACTTTGCCGAGTGAAAGATTTCACAAGTCTTAGCTCGATAAATTTTACATTCTCACACGAGAAAAATATAGAGAATAAGAGTAGCAATTTTTGACATAATAAAACTTCAAAAAAGAATTAAAAAATGTCAAAACATAATACAAATACTTATGCAAACATGTTTGTGAAAGATAATCCGACTAGGAACGATAAGAGAGTAGCCAGATAATCAGAAAACACTTTGCCATGAGTATACCTGATTATATCTCACTCAACCAGGAATTTTTGTGAGTGAGGTTTCAACCTTGTGATTAATTAGCACAAGTATGAGCCTTGAGCTCATCAAATGAACGTTGTTTTCGGTTAAACCTATTTTTCCCGATATTCGGAGGAAAACTGTTATGATATGGAAAGTTATTGTAAAACTTACTATCATCAAAATAAGACGCATAATTTTTGTTCTTACCAGAAGAAATTTGTCTAGAGGAAATTGACATCCTGTTAATAATCTCTTTATTTCCTTAAATTATCATTTTTAGGTTGTCTTCCATATCTCCATTTTGCTTCCTTCTTCTGGTACCTTTTTCACATCATGAACAACATTATCTCCCTTTTTAATAGAAGAAGATACTTGAGCTCTTCTTGGACGAAATGCTTTAGGAAGACTGCTTCGTATTTGAACATTTGAGGAACACATCGAATTGACTTTCCTGGTAGGGTACACAGGGTGAGTACTAAAACCAATTGGTCTAGACATACGAATGTCAGTAACACCTTTGAGAATTAAATCTAAGGTGTGTTGAAGATGAACAATAGAATTGTCATTCAACCTCAATTTCCTCTTTTATTCAACATGTCCTTTTGAATTAAAAAGGAGACATACTTTCTGGTCACCTGAGTGATTAGACAGAACAGTCTTAACACCATCGTTGGGAGATATCTTCCTTCCATGTGATGCGGATATTCCTTGATTAGAGGAAGACACAGCCACATACTTATCAACAGGAAGGGATTTCGATTTTGCTTCTGAAACTGAATCTTTTACAGTTAAATTATGAGCATTTGTTATAGTGGACTCTTTGGAACATTCTTGAACAAAGATTTTACTCAAAAGAAGTTCAATTTCCAAAGCATCCTCTTTGAGTTTTTCCTCAAGCTCAATTCATGAATAACAGACTGAGGCGTTTTCCTCATGAAGAACCTTTAGAAGAGAGTCACGCTCATTTACCATACCAACAAGGACATTGACTTTGTGTTTCAACCGGTTGACATCATCATCCTGGAGTCTAACAAGTTTTAGAATCACTACACTCTCTTTGGATGCTTCCCTTTCAACTTCAGAGTCAGACTTGTCCGTAAGGTAATCCGGGTAACACATGTCAATGGAAGTCTGTTTCATTGGAACACTAGGTTCTAGGGATGTTCATGGTCGGTTTCGGCTCGGTTTCTAGCAAAACCAAAACCGAAACCACTACTCTCGGTTTCTAATTTTCCAAACCAAAACCGAGCCATTAACCAATGGTTTCAGTTTCAGTTTATCCTTCGGTTTCGGTTTTAACCATTAGGTTTTGGATAACCGATAATTGTGTCAGTCTTAGGTAACTGACTGTTCAAAAAAAAAATCACAAAAAATAAAATATCACAAAAGAACCTTGCCTAAATCCATCATTAACATCAAAAGGGATTTCCATATATGATTATCTTATCTATGAAATTGGATTCACAAGATGGGCATGAACCCCCAAAAAAGTTACAGAACAATGTAACCAAGAGTTTACAAATATTGAAGAAGAAACATGTATAACCAGGGATCAACCAAGGTTCCTTGAGAACATGAATCATAAATGTCCTTGATTGGATTTGGGACGTTAAAAGGAATCGTGTGCTTGGAATTTGCAGCTCCTGCAAGATCTACATAATACTCAAGACATCCAGCAACATCATCCTGGATTGAAGTAAAAATCAAATAATTGGATCCAAATTTAAACCCACAAACAACCAATCAAACAAAAACACTATTATGTTAAAATTAACATGCAAACATTCAATTGAAAGGTGTAATGAATCAGATAATTGAAAAGGGGAAAACAAGTTTCTCACCTCACCAAAAAAAAGAAGAGGTCATAGTATAATATATATCAGTAACCACCACGTCTCCACCACCACTGCATACAAAAAACACCACCATCACTAACGACGACAACCACCTCTTCTCCGTTACAAAAAAAAAAAAACCCAATCAATTCAACAGTCAGTAAACAATATCTACAACTCTAGAAATAAAAATAAACAATATGGAAAACCCTAAATCAACTCATATTACACAAATAAGATTTCTCTGTTTTGTATCTGTTCTTCTTAAGCTTTGTTATATTCTTGTTCTTGTAGGAACATGAGAAAGAGATGAGAAAGTAAATGGAAACAGAAGAAAAAAGTGGGGGTACTGAGTAGCAGCCGCAGACGAGGAGAAGAAAGAATATGGGAGAAAAAAATGAGATTTAGTTTCTAGTGTTTCTAACTTTATAGTCTTAATCAATGAGTAGGATTTAATACCTAAATCTACGGTGGAAAATCAGGATAATAACCCTTCCACTAATAATCGGTTTTCCACTGGGAGTTGGTTCGGTTCTTAACAGAAACCAAAACCGAACCACTAATATCGGTTTTTAACATTTTTAACCAAAACCGTTCCATTAATAAATGGTTTGGTTCGGTTTTATTCTAATCGGTTTGGTTCGGTCCGGTTTTGGGTGAAAAACGGAACCATGTTCACCCCTACTAGGTTCATCTATATTCGATATCGACAAATCTTTCCCTGTAACAGATTTCATAGAAACAGATCTTTTGTTTCTGGTAATGCGTTTATCAGAGATAACACTTCTGTCCATATTCAGATTGCTATAAACACATACTTATAAAGTCTTTAACGTGTTTGCCTGCTCTGATACCAATTGAAAAATCGAGATTCTAACAACAAAACCCAATATTTCTTTTGGAAATTTGAATATACAAAATCCAATATACTTTCAAGAGAATCAACGAAACAGTCAGACTCAATATAGAGAAAAGTATATCAAAGAGTTTTATATCTCTATCTCTCAATTCAATCCGCAATCAACAAATAGGAATTTGCGTGCCCGATTGAATATAAGAGAAGTAACTTGAACGGTACCAAAGACAATGTTCAAGGATCAATCAACAACCAAAGGTTAGTTTTACCAATTGATCGATTCAACGCACAATCTGTGATATTTCAATTATATAACAAAATAAAATGCGAAAAAAAATAACACAGACACCAGAATATTATTAACGAGGAAAATCGCAAATGCAGAAAAACCCCGGAACCTAGTCCAGCTTTGAACACCACACTGTATTAAGCCGCTACAGACACTAGCCCACTACAAAAAAACTTCAGACTGGACTGTAGTTGAACCCTAATCAATCTCACACTGATTCAAGGTACAGTTGCACTCCTTATGTCTCTGATCCCAATAGGATACTACGCACTTGATTCCCTTAGCTAATCTCACCCACAACCAAGAGTTGCTACGAACCAAAGTCGAAGACTTGATAAAAAAATCTGTCTCACACAGAAAAGTCTATTGGAATAGATAAATCTGTCTCCCACAGAAATACCTATGAGTTTTGTTCCGTCTTTTGATAAATTAAGGTGAACAGGAACCAATTGATAAACCGGACTTAAATTTCCAAAGAACAACCTAGTATTATCAATCACCTCACAATAATCCTATGGTAGCGAAACAAGATATTGTAGAATCAAAAACGATGAGACGAAGATGTTTGTGACTACTTTTAATCTTACCTATCGGAGATAAATCTCAAGCAAATCTTAGCAAAGATAATACTAAATCACGATAGAAGAAGTAAGATCAGAACACAGAACTACGGAGAAAATAGTTGGGTCTGGCTTCACAATCCCAATGAAGTCTTCAAGTCGTTAACCTACAGGGTTTCGTGAAAAACCTAAGGTTAAAAGAAAATCAACTCTAGCTTATACAACTAGTATCATACAGGAGGTGTGGGGATTAGGTTTCCCAGTTGCTAGAGTTCTCCTTTATATAGTTTTCAAATTAGGGTTTGCAATCTAAGTTACCTTGGTAACAAAGCATTCAATATTCACCGTTAGATGAAAACCTGATTGGATTCAGGCTAATATCTTTCAACCGTTAGATCGAACTTAGCTTGTTATACAAAAATGAGATGTACCTTCATTTAGGTTTAAGTAACCGTACCTAAATATGTGCACCATGTTGGCTCAACCATAGTTAACCGAGGTTATCTATATGAACACTCACATATCAACCTTATTCATCTTAACCATAACTAGTTCAAATGACTCAAATGAAACTAGTTAAAGAGTTTTTCAATTGTTATATTCTCATAGAAGTATACAAGAACACAATTGAAGCAAAATCGGTTTGATTCACTCGAATCAATTCATGAACATTATAGCCACGGTTTGCAAAGAATGCATTCCTTAATATAAAAATGTATTAGTTCATGTCACAACCGATTTTAGAACTTTAACCACTCAAGTATGCAAACGAGTACGCAAACTTAAGTAGTCGGTCTGAGTTTGGGTTCGCCAGTATGCGAACGGGTACGCATATTTAGTCCACTTCCAAAAACCAACAGAAATTCCCGGACTTATACCTTATGTAAGTATCCGTACCGGTATGTGTACTTGGTACACGGAATTTCACAACTACAAGTACGCATACGGGTATGCATACTCTAGTTCCGGTCATGGATCACATACATGCAAGAATGCACACTATGTTCATAATCCAATGATGGTTAAGTATTCTAAACTCTATTTCAATCATTGAAACATTCTTAGAGGATGACAGTATCTGTTTTCACACACTATTAGCATCAAAGCAATTTTCAAGTTATTGAAATAATCATAACGAAACATTCCAAGTCTACACCAAATGATTGTATCACACAAACCATGTAAGATGTTACTCGGCGATTTTCACATGATTATCTTTTTACTTTCGCCGAGAATATAAGATGGACTTGGTTGAAGCAAAAGCTTACCTACACATATTTCGAGAAATGTGTAAGCGAGTTAATCTCAGCTCGAAATCTCAAATGTGCATAATAGAAAACTACATCGTAACACCACTTATGTCTCAATATAGGAGATAGAGTAGAAATAGACTTTCCAAGTGATAGATGAGTTTTAGTCTCCACATACCTTTTGTTGACGAAGTTCCACAAGCTCTCCTTAGTAGTTGTTCGTCTTCAATTGATGAATGCCGTGAAGGCTAATGCTCAACTACACAATCTATCCTAGTCCGAGACATCACTATAAGTAGACTAGAAATCAAGACTCATGGTTTGATCACTAACATTGATAAACAAGCTTGAGATAGCAACGCTTGCTAGTTCGACCGAGCAGTGCTCTAACAAGTTTTAATAGAAATAGGAAGTCCTTGAAAGAGAAAACCCTAATAATAATAAAATAATATTATAATAATATAAACACCAGACCAGCGAATATTCTTGTCTACAATTGAGAGGATGGTCGTGATACTTGTTTGGATGTGACGGGGGTTTCTCCTTTTGTCGGGGATGGTGTAGAAGCTTTTACACCGGGTCTTGCTTTGTTCAAAACTGTTGAGCGTAAAAGGAGTAAATACCTTGATGTATGTAGAGATAATGGATATAGTTTTGGTACCTTGGCGTTTACTACCTAAGGTGAGCTTGGTATTGAAACTATAGATTTTTTGTTAAAGTTGAAAAATTACATAGCTAGACATGATGCTAATATTGGAGTTCATAATTTTCTTTTCATTAGATTAGACTTGGCTATCCAAAAAGGGGTTGGAGTGCAACTTGTTGCACGGGTACCAACTAGTTTCTTGTTAAAACAAATAAGGAAAAATAAGGAAAAAGGAGCGGGGACCGGCCAAAACCGGTGCAGCTAGCCGACCGGCCATGTGGGTCCCACTCCACGATTTCCTATTTTTTACTATTTGATTAATATTTTCTTTCTCTTTGTTTTCCTTTTTTGATCAAACTTCCATATCCTTATTCTTCCATGTTTTTGGATGCTTCTTTGAGCATTATTACTAAATACATCCGTGTATTTTTACTCGAGGCTTACTCGGGGGTGCCCCATATGATCGAAAGTTAAATATTTATTACTGATTGAAAAAACGGGGGTCAAACAACACCACCCAATATTTCGCTTAGAAATCTGTATGGACAAACTCGAATATACTTTTAAGAGAATCAACAAGACTCAATCAATTAAAAGTATATCAACGAGTTTATATCTCTCTCTTGTTTTGATTTACTCGAGCTAATAGAAATCAGCGAGTCCTTAATCAAACACAAGGAATAACTTGGATGGTACCAAAGACCAATATCTAAGGATCAATCAATGAAAATCTACAACCAAAGGTTGTATTACTCTAATTGATGATCTAACACACAACGTGTATTATTTCAATTATAAAGATAAAACAATATAATGCGGAACTTGAAATAACACAGACACCAGAAATTTTGTTAACGAGGAAACCGCAAATGCACAAAAACCCTGGGACCTAGTCCAGATTGAACAAACATTGTATTAAGCCGCTACAGAAACTAATTGTTAAAGCATAGATCGGTCAACCTCGCATGCGTTGCTATCTCAAGCATGTTTGTCAATGTTAGTGATCAAAACTATAAGTCTTAATTTCTAGCCTACATAGCTAAGTCTCGGACTAGGATAGAAAAGTGTAGTTGAGCTCAAGGACTTCATGGCGATTCATCATACAACAACTAAGATCTATACAAGGAACCGTGGAACTTCATCAACAAAAAGGTATGTGGAGACTTGAACTTATCTATCACTCAAAAGTCTATCTCTTCTATCTCCTACTTCTTATGAGACAAAAGTCATACACTATATAGACTAGATCATACACATTTGACATTTCGAGCTGAGCATTCATTGCTTATCTTTTATCTCGAAATCGTGTTGGTAAAGCGTTTCGCTTTGATCAAGTTTATCTTCACCTAGTGACGAAAGTCATGAAAAGTTTCAATCACTTTGAGAATTTCCCTGATGTGAATCGGTTTGTGAATAACGGCTACATAGCGTCCCCTGAGAATGTCTCAGTGATTGAAATGAGAGTTTAGATTACATAACCATGTATTCCTTGAACCGAAGTTTTCAAACTTTGTTGATCAAGAGAAATCGGGAGGATTGTGGAATTGGCTTGCCAAGTCCGCGAACCCAGTCCGCAGAGTCAGTCCGCGAACTGTCGGAAGTTCTTGACCGAGAATTTCTGCTGGATTTTCCAAAACTCATTTGTGTGCTAAGTCCGCGAACTGGCGGAAGTTCTCTTTCCCAGAATTTCTGCTGAGTTTGGAAAATTCAACTGATTAACCTAAGTCCGCGAACTTGTTTGTGAACTTAAGAGGTTATGATATAAAGATGTGCTCTAAACATGAAACATTAAATTACTAAGGAATGCTTTATGCAAACTGTGGCTATAATGTTCATGAGCCAATTCCATCGAATCGAATCATCTTTGTTTCAATTGTGTCTTGTGTAGTTACATAAGATCTCATAGCAATTGAACAACTCTTCAACTAGTTCATTTGAGTCAATTGAACTAGTTATAGTGAAGAAGAACAAGGTTAATATGAAATGCTCATATGGTTAACCTTTTGGGTTACTATGTTGAACCAACATACACTTACACGTTTGGGCATGGTTTTCACGAACCCAGTAAACATTTACCAAAGTGTGTGTGTCAAGCTAAATTTCAATCTAACGGTTGAGAAATATTAGCTTGAATCTAAATCAGGTTTTCATCTAACGGTGAATAAGGATTGCTTTGTAACTAAGGCAAAACCCTGATTTGAAGGCTATATAAAGGAGACATCTAGCATTGTGCAAGACTAATACCCACACGTCTGTGTGCTACTAGTGCGCCCTCTAGAGTCGATCTCCATTAACCTTTGATTTTATTCTCTAAAATCAGGTTAACGACTTAAAGACTTCATTGGGATTGTGAAGCCAGACTGATACTACTTTATCGTAGTTGTGTGATCTGATCTTGCATCTTATATCGTACGAGTACAATCGATTGATTGGATTGAGACTGTGAGAGTTCTCCGATAGGCAAGATAAAGAAGTCACAAACATCTTCGTCTCACTGTTGGTGATTCATCGACAATCCGCTTGTGTAGTCAGGAAGGATTGTAGAGAGGTGATTGATTAATCTAGGCTGTTCTTCGGGAATATAAGACCGGATTATCAATTGGTTCCTGTTCACCTTGATTTCATATAAAAAAGACGGAACAAAACCTAGGGTTTATCTGTGGGAGACAGATTTATCCTTTTATAGACTTTTCTGTGTGAGACAGATCTGTTTATTATCAAGTCTGTGATTTTGGGTTACAACAAATCTTGGTTGTGGGTGAGATCAGCTAAGGGAATCAAGTACGCAGTATCCTGATGGGATCAGAGGCGTAGGAGTACAACTGTACCTTGGATCGGTGGGAGACTGATTGGGGTTCAACTATAGTCCAGTCCGAAGTTAGTTTGCAGTAGGCTAGTGTCTGTAGTGGCTTAATACAGTGTGTATTCAATCTGGACTAGGTCCCGGGGTTTTTCTGCATTTTCGGTTTCCTCGTTAACAAAATTTCTGGTGTCTGTGTTATTTCTTTTCCGCATTATATTTTATATAATTGAAATAATACAGGTTGTGCGTTCATGATCTTCAATTGGAAATCCAACCTTTGGTTGTTGATTGATATTGATTGATCCTTGGACATTGGTCTTTGGTACCGTCCAAGTATTCCTTGTATTTGATAAAGACTCGCTATTGTTTTAGCTTGTGTAAAAATCAAATCAAGAGAGAGATATTAATTCCTTGAGATACTTTTATCTAAATTGAGTCTGACTGTCTAGTTGATTCTCTAGCAAAGTATTTCGGAGTTAGTCTATACATATTGCTAAGCGAAATATTGGGTGTTGTTGTTAGACCCCCGCTTTTTCAATTGGTATCAGAGCAGGCAAACACGTTTAAGACCTCATCAGTCTGTGTTTGTAGCAATCTGAGTCTGTGGATAGGATCTCATACGTATACCAAAATGCCTCCTAAAGCTGTCAACTTTGTCAAGCGTCTCGGAAATACCTCAAAGGGTCACTTCTTAGATGATTCTTCCGAATCCCGAGGTATGAAGACTGTTCCATCATGTGTTGGTCATTCTTCCTCCAATGATACTTTGGACATAATGGCAATAGCTGAAATGGAGCTCACCAGAATTTCAAAATATTCTACAGAGTTTGTTGATCTCAAGGATCATGTACAGCTCATGGATGAATTCGAAAGGTCTATTGATCGTGAGCAAGTACTCTACAACATTATAGGGTCATTCTCTAAGGAAATTGAGAAACTTCTTCAAGAAAACGACATACAACGTGAAAAGATTTGTGATCTTGAAAAGCTGGTCAAAGAAGGTTCAATTAGAGAATTTTTTTTGATCAAGACGCATTCATCTGATCTAGACAGACTTCGTGTTGAGAAGGAGAAACTTGAAGCATCGCTTGTCTTAGCCCATGGACAGTGCGAATCCTTGGAAAAGGAAAACTCTATCTTAAAGAAAAATTCTTCTGCACAATCTAATTCTCATGAGTTACTGTACAGAATGAAATTTTCTCCAGAAGAAGATTGTGTCAAGAAAAGTTTTCATAACTTACAATCTTCTCCGGTGGCTATAAAGTTTAAACAAGTACCAATTGTTGCTTCTCCTCCATGGATTTGTACCTTCTGTGGAAAAGGAAATCTCTATGCTATCCATTGTTTTGCTAGAAAGAAACGTGTTTCTGAACTTCACAAGTTGCTTCTTTCTACTGTCAATGGAGTAAATAGTCGGACGACTACTACAGTGAAGGTCCCGTTCATAGGAAACCAGACATCTTATAAAAATGATCTCTCTCCTAGAAATCATTACATGACATTTGTAAATCCACGTGTTACCAATGAAAGTATGTCCTGTACTTATAAGAACACATCTGATAAATCTAAGTCTAGTGTGTGGATACGAATTTCATAAAATCCCCTAGAACCTATTTCTAGAGGTCCTAGACTTTGTCATCAGAAGGGTTTCTCGCCTGTGATTCCCAGAAGAACTGCTAGACGCACCCTTTTTCCTGGAAACTGCAGTGAAAGGACTAGAAATGCTGTAATAAGACATCCTGAAAGAAATTACAGCTACTCTCTCAGAACCTATAGTGAGACTATGTCTCCTTCTGCTACTTAGCAGCAGAATGGTCCATTCTTGTGTCTAACTTGAGAGATACAAGGATGAGGATTTGAGAGATGCTCAAGTATTGTGATATATTTTTCTTTTCTTTGATGTTTTACCCTCTTCGCTTTGTCTCTATGATTTTGGGATGGAGGATTTTTTAAAGCTACATAGTGTCAATTTTAGGGCAAATGGTTTTTGGTCGGCCCACGAAAGCCCGTATTCTCCTCAAAGAACTCTAGGGTTTCTAGCCAGGGCATTCACGAACATATATAGATCTTATATGTGTTTCATTTTTCTTCAGAAAGGAGGACTATGAAATCTGTTCCCAAAGACGAAGTTAACCCCTTGGTTGAGGATGATCTCAAAGGAAGTGATTCTGGTCAAGAGTTTATACGGAAGAAGATTCTTGAAAGAAAAGAGTATAACACTTGGATTGGTGAATCTGTCAAGGATTTGATTAGTGTTCAGAATGAAGTTAAGAACGAAGTGGCTAACCTTCAGTTGCAGATAAACCAGCTGATTGATGTACAGGCGAAAATCCTTGGTACTCCGAATATCTTGATCAAAAATCAGAAGAAAGTTATCATTGACTGTGCAAAGGCTCGTCATTATGCTCGCACTATTGATCGAAAAGTTAACGTTCTGACTTTTGAACATGGTGTCTCTACGGTCAACAGGGTCAAGGATATCAGTGACTCCTACTTTGATGGATCATTTCAGAGGTATGAAATCATCAAGGAAAACTGAGTCTTATATGCATAGTAAGTCTTCTTTTTGGATTAGTTGAAAGAATAACTAGTGCTTTGAATAGCGATGATTGTGACTACACATAGCTATTTTTGTTTTCATCTTCTTATGTTATTTTTTAGGTTTGTTGATATTAAATTCTAAAAATATTTGGAGGATGATGTTCATTGCAATATTTTTATGGGATATGTATTGTTTACGTCCGTGAACTTGAAGGTCCCATATTGCAGTCAAAAGTAAAGTCGTTTATGAATCGGTATTCGTATTGATGAAAGGACGAATGGACTTTTGACATATACAAAAGTTATGCCTATGCAGTCATGTATTTGATGGAAAATAGGATAAAATCTTTTGTTCAACAAGGATAAAATCTATTATGTCGTTATGATGGAAAATAGAATCGATCCTTGTATGTTATCCACGGTATTGATCTTCATTGATCCATTTTATTATGTTTTACCGTGAAGGCTCCATTGTGTGTCTTATGTTGAGCACCTTACAACTAAGTCGATTTACCTTGGCTTTGTTGGTTGTTCCATAAGATGTTATATGTTGAGCATTAGGAACTAAATTAATCAACTAGTTTGGTTATTTAGTTAAGTACTCAATAAGTCTTCTTTCTTATGTTGAGTACATGTACGGTTAAGGTTGTCATATTCAATGATGAACTTAGTCGGGGTTCCATAAGTTCTCTTATGTTGAGCCCAAAATAATTAAATTGATTACTTCGATGATTAGTTTGGTTGTTTGTATTCCAATTAGATTAATTATAGGTTCTCTCGTAATTAATCTAGTTGAGTTTTCATATATTCCACAAGTTCTTGTGTTGAGTATATGAAAGGCTACACTATCATGTTCTTTGGTTAATGTAGTCATATATTCCGTAAGGTTTTCCTTATGTTGAGTATTTGAAAGGTTAAGTTAGTCATCTCCATGTGATTGACTTAGTCGTAGCTCCGTGAGTTTACTTATGTTGAGCACTTTCAATTAAATTGATCACTTTTGTGGTTTGGTTTAGTTGCGTATTCCAATTGAATTAATCATGGGTTTACTTGTGGTTAATTTGGTTGAGCTTTGGATATAGAAAATCATTCCTATGGTTTTTGGTGTCCAATAAAAAATCCTTCTTTTCTTTAGAAATTAAGGTCGCTCTTGTTGTTCTCTCGGGAGTGACATCAAATGGGGGAGAGTTCTTTTGAACTTGTGCTTAATGGTAATATCTTGCGGGGAGCGCGGCTGTGGAATTTTATAGGGGTTATCTTGTATCTTAAAACTCCTTGATGAATGTTGTTAGCTTCGGCTATTAGATTACATCTAAATTAAGTTGGTATGTATTTTTCTTTTGGTAATGAAATGTCTCTTGTGGAAATTTCATTATGATCCCATTCTTTTACCTTTGCCAATTTTATTGACAAAAAGGGGGAGAAATATTGTAGTTCACACTACAAATACATATGGTTTTAGGATCATTGTGTAAGGGGGAGTGGTTTCCATGATTGAGATGGAGTACTGACTAAGGGGGAGTGATACATATCATCGTAGTATTATTGTTAAAGTCGTGATACAATTGGACTTTGATGTTATATAATAATACTATGACACTGTATAATAATGATCGAGATTCTCGATTTCTCTCATTGTTATAGCTACGGATCTTCAACAACGATGGTGCTAAACTTACAACCTTTGGGATCATTGGAGTACTTGGAAGGATAAAGATTTCAAGGAACGTTGAAGATTAGACTATGGAATAGGAGCCACTAAACTTTATATTTTTTATATTCCATATGTATTAATAGTTTTGTCATTAAAATTGACAAAGGAGGAGATTGTTAGAGCATAGCTCGGTCAACCTCGCATGTGTTGCTATCTCAAGCATGTTTGTCAATGTTAGTGATCAAAACTATAAGTCTTGATTTCTAGCCTACATAGCTAAGTCTCGGACTAGGATAGAAAAGTGTAGTTGAGCTCAAGGACTTCATGGAGATTCATCATACAACGACGAAGATCTATACTAGGAACCGTGGAACTTCATCAACAAAAAGGTATGTGGAGACTTGAACTTATCTATCACTCAAAAGTCTATATCTTCTATCTCCTACTTCTTATGATACAAAAGTCATATGCTATATAGACTAGATCATACACATTTGACATTTCGAGCTGAGCATTCATTGATTATCTTTTATCTCGAAATCATGTGTTGGTAAAGTGATTCGCTTTGATCAAGTTTATCTTCACCTAGTGACGAAAGTCATGAAAAGTTTCAATCACTTTGAGAATTGCTCTGACGTGAATCGGTCTGTGAATAACGACTACATAGCGTCCTCTGAGAATGTTTCAATGATTGAAATGAGAGTTTAGATTACATAACTATGTATTCCTTGAACCGAAGTTTTCAAACTTTGTTGATCAAGAGAAATCGGGAGGATTGTGGAATTGGCTTGCCAAGTCCGCGAACCCAGTCCGCAGAGTCAGTCCGCGAACTGTCGGAAGTTCTCGACCGAGAATTTCTGCTGGATTTACCAAAACTCGTTTGCGTGCTAAGTCCGCGAACCCAGTCCGCGAACTGGCGGAAGTTCTCTTTCCGAGAATTTCTGCTGAGTTTGGAAAACTCAACCGATTAATTTAAGTCCGCGAACTTGTTTGTGAACTTAAGAGGTTATGATCTAAAGATGTTCTCTGAACATGAAATATTAAATTACTAAGGAATGCTTTATGCAAACCGTGGCTATAATGTTCATGAACCGATTCAATCGAATCGAATCATCTTTTTTTCAATTGTGTTTTGTGTAGTTACATAAGATCTCATAGCAATTGAACAAATCTTTAACTAGTTCATTTGAGTCAATTTGAACTAGTTATGGTGAAGAAGAACAAGGTTAATATGAAATGCTCATATGGTTAACCTTTTGGGTTACTATGTTGAACCAACATGCACGTACACGTTTGGGCATGGTTTTCACGAACCCAGTAAACGTCTACCAAAGTGTGTGTGACAAGCTAAGTTTTTGATCTAACGGTTGAGAAATATTAGCTTGAATCTAAATCAGGTTTTCATCTAACGGTGAATAAGGATTGCTTTGTAACTAAGGCAAAACCATGATTTGAAGGCTATATAAAGGAGACATCTAGCATTGTGCAAAACTAATCCCCACACGTCTGTATGCTACTAGTGCGCCCGCTAGAGTCGATCTCCATTAACCTTTAATTTTCTTCTCTAAAATCAGGTTAACGACTTAAAGACTTCATTGGGATTGTGAATCCAGATCGATACTACTTTATCCTAGTTGTGTGATCTAATATTTCATCTTCTATCGTACGAGTACAATAGATTGATTGGCTTGAGATCGTGAGAGTTCTCCGATAGGCAAGATAAAGAAGTCACAAACATCTCCGTCTCACTATTTGTGATTCCTCGACAATCTGCTTGTGTAGTCAGGAAGGATTGTAGAGAGGTGATTGATTAATCTAGGATGTTCTTCGAGAATATAAGACCGGATTATCAATTGGTTCCTGTTCACCTTGATTTCATATCAAAAGACGGAACAAAACCTAGGGTTTATCTGTGGGAGACAGATTTATCCTTTTATAGACTTTTCTGTGTGGGAAAGATCTGTTTATTATCAAGTCTGTGATTTTGGGTTACAGCAACTCTTGGTTGTGGGTGAGATCAGCTAAGGGAATCAAGTGCGCAGTATCCTGCTGGGATCAGAGACGTAGGAGTACAACTGTACCTTGGATCGGTGGGAGACTAATTGGGGTTCAACTATAGTCTAGTCCGAAGTTAGCTTGCAGTAGGCTAGTGTCTGTAGCGGCTTAATACAATGTGTATTCAATCTGGACTACGCCCCGGGGTTTTTCTGCATTTGCGGTTTCCTCGTTAACAAAATTTCTGGTGTCTGTGTTATTTCTTTTCCGCATTATATTTTATATAATTGAAACAATACAGGTTGTGCGTTCGTGATCATCAATTGGAAATCCAACCTTTGGTTGTTGATTGATATTGATTGATCCTTGGACATTGGTCTTTGGTACCGTCCAAGTATTCCTTGTATTTGATAAAGACTCGCTATTGTTTTAGCTTGAGTAAAAATCAAATCAAGAGAGAGATATTAACTCCTTGAGATACTTTTATCTAGATTGAGTATGACTGTCTAGTTGATTCTCTAGCAAAGTATTTAGGAGTTAGTCCATACAGATTGTTAAGCGAAATATTGGGTGGTGTTGTTAGATCCCCGCTTTTTCGCTAGCCTACTCCAAGCTAACTTCGGACTGGACAGTAGTTGAACCCCAATCAGTCTACCACAGATCCAAGGTACAGTTGTACTCCCCACGCCTCTGATCCCAGCAGGATACTGCACACTTGATTCCCTTAGCTGATCTCACCCACAACTAAGAGTTGTTACGACCCAAAATCGCAGGCTTTGACAATAAACAAATCTGTCTCACACAGACAAGTCTATCAAAGGATCAATCTGTCTCCCACAGAAAAACCCTAAAGTTTTTGTTCCTATTTTGATAATAATTAAGGTGAACAGGAACCAATTGATAATCCGGTCTTATATTCCCGAAGAATAGCCTTGATTAATCAATCACCTCACAACAATCTTAATCGTATGGTAGCGAAAAAAGATGTTGTGGAATCACAAACAATGAGACGAAGATATTTGTGATTACTTTTTATATCTTGCATATCGGAGATATCAAATCTCAATCCAATCAATCCGATTGTACTCGTACGATAGAAGATGCAAGATCAGATCACACAACTACGATAAAAGTAGTATCGGTCTGGCTTCACAATCCCAATGAAGTCTTTAAGTCGTTAACCTGGTTTTAGAAGAATAAAACCAAAGGTTAAAGGAGAACCGACTCTAGTATGAAAACTAGTATCACACATACGGTGTGGGGATTAGTTTTGCACAATACTAGATGTCTCCTTTATATAGTCTTTCAAATCAGGGTTTTGCCTTGGTAACAAAGCAATCAATATTCACCGTTAGATGAAAACCTGATTTAGATTCAAGCTAATATTTCTCAAGCGTTAGATCGAAAACTTAGCTTGTTATACACAAATGAAATGCATGCTTCTAGGTTTGTTAACCGTACCCAAAAGTGTACATTGTTGGTTCAATAATAGTTAACCAAAAGTTTAGCCATATAAGCATTCCATATCAACCATGATTTGGAATGCTTCTAGGTTCTTCACCATAACTAGTTCAAATGACTCAAATGAACTAGTTAGAGAGTTGTTCAATTGCAAGGAAATTTTATGTAACTACACAAGACACAATTGAAGTAAAGATGATTTGGTTCACTTGAATAGGTTCATGAACTTTTATAGCCACGGTTTGAAAACTGCATTCCATAGTCTTTTTAAAGTTTAAGTTCAGAAATCATCTTCAGATATATATAACCTTCTTAAGTTCGCACACTAGGTTCGCAGACTTAAGCAACCGGCAGAGTTTACAAACTCCAGCAGAAAATCTCGGCAAGAGACCTTCCGCCGGTTGACAGACTAGGTTCGCGGACTGGTACTCACGCAACTAGTTTGTCAACTCCATCAGAATTTCTCGGGATGAGAAGTTCGGCAGTTCGCGGACTGAGTTCGCGGACTCGGCAACAAGCCATTCTTCCGGTTTCTCTTGATCAACAAAGTTCACAAACTTTGGTTCAATAAATAGGACTTATACATAAATGTGTTTCCACAACAATGCTTATGTGCATCATTGGTTATGTAATATAAACTCTCATTTCAATCGTTGAAACATTCTTAGAGGACGTTATATAGTTGTTACACCATTTCTCGTCAAAGAAATTTTCAAGATGATTGAAACATATCATGACTTTCGTCACTAGGTAAAGATAAACTTGGTCGAAGCGAAAAGCTTACCAACACATATTTCGAGATATAGATAGGTGAGGTGTACTCGGTTCGAAATACCAAATGTGTATAATCTAAGTCTATATATATAGCATACGACTTTTTGTCTCAAAAAGTAGGATATAGAGTAGATAGACTTTTGAGTGACAGATAAGTTCAAGTCTTCACATACCTTTTTGTCGAGAAGTTCCACCGGTTTCTTGAGTAGTTCTTCTACTTGTATGATGAATCGCCATGAAGTCCTTGATCTCAACTACACTTTCTATCCTTATTCAAGACTTAGCTATAATAGACTAGAAATCAAGATTTATAGTTTTGATCACTAACATTGACAAACATGTTTGAGATTGCAACACATGCGAGTTCGACCGAGCAATGCTCTAAAAATCTCCCCCTTTGTCAATTTTAGTGACAAAACTATCAATACATATGGAATACAAAAAAGATAAAGAAACTTAAGTAGCTCGTATTCCACATGTCTAATGTTCAACATTCCTCGAAATCTTTGTCACTTCCAAGTACTCCAATGATCCCAAAGGTTGTAAGTTTAACATCACCGATGTTGAAGATCCGTAGCTATAACAATGAGAAAGCATCGGTCTCGATCATTGTTATACAGTGTCATAGTATTATTACACATCGTCAAAGTTCAATTGTATCACAACTTCAACAATAATACTATGGTGATATGTTTCACTCCCCCTTAGTCAATACTCCATCTCACATGGAAACCACTCCCCCTTACATAATGACCCGAAGACCATATGTATTTGTAGTGTGAACTACATATTAATTCTACCCCTTTTTGTCAATAAAATTGGCAAAGGTACAAGAACGGGATCATAATGAAATTTATGTAAGAGACATTTCATGACTAAAAAGAAAGAACACACATCATCTTATTTAGATGCAATCATATAGCCGAAGCTAATAGCATTCATCAAGGAGTTTAAAGATACAAGATAACCCCTAAAATTCCACACCCGCACACTCCTCAAGATATGACCATTAAGCACAAGTTCAAAAGAACTCTCCCCCATTTGATGTCATTCCCGAAAGAACAACAAGAGCGACCTTAATTTCAAAAGAAAAGAAGGATTTTATTGGACACCAAAAACCATAAAAATGATTTTCTATATCCAAAAACTCAATCAAATTAATCACAAGTAAACCCATGACTAATTTAATTGGAATACTTAATCAAATTAAACACAAGAGTGGTAAATTTAATTAAAAAATGCGAAACATAAGAGATTTTACGGAGCTACGACTAAGTTAACCATAAGGGATTGATTAGCTTAACCGTTCATATACTCAACACAATAAGACTTGTGGAGTAATGCATTATACTCATAAAATATGGATCAGGGAAGATCAATACTGCGGAATACACAAGGATTCATTCTGTTTTCCATCAGTATTTGCATAACGATAATCAATAGACATAATTCTTGTTCATAAAAGATTTTAACCTATCTTCCATCAAAGATTGACATAATAGGCTTAACTTATGTATTTGTCAAAAGTCCATTCATTATTTTATCAATACATGAATATCGACAACAAAAGACTTTACTTTTGACAAGGTATGGGACAATAAAGTTCACGGACGCAAACACACATATCCGATAACAAATTGCAATATATAAAACCATAAAGATTAACACTGCAAAAATCATCTTTCAAACAATTTTAGAATTTAAACCAATAAATCCAAAAACATGAAGATGAATTCGTTGGACATAGCAATGTGTAATCACAATAACGGCTATTCCAAACTCTAGTAATCCTTTTCAAAAATAAGAATAAATTCTCATAAGAAGTTTCCTAGGCAACAAGACAAACTCGTAATGCACATACAAGATGATTTGTCCTTATAGGGTAGAATCAATATTTTTCGCATGGATTTACACCAATAATAGCTACCAAAGTCATATAAAAAGATTTTCTTAACAAAGAATAATATACAAAGTCAATAACGACTATGCCCATAGTTCACAAAGGATGATTGCGAACATTCAAGAATTTCGTAGCACTGCGTACTAATTTCCATTCTTGAACTTACTTCTTTGTGATTCATCAACAACATTCTTGTAAAATATACAAATTATCTTAGAAGAGTATTACTCCAAGAATCCAAGTTCCCAAGTTCAATAGAAGTGGAACAAGTGCAACGAAACGGAGCAAAATACTCAAAACAAGAGACAGGAAAAATACCAATCTTAACTCATCCAAATTCAAGGTTTATCATCTCTATTTTGAAGGGAATTCAAAGATGAAGAGAGTACAAAAATAATGAGGTGAATCCGAGTCCGGACGAAGAAGTTACGGCCAAAACAAGTTTACCGAATATCGACGTCAAGTATGCGTATGGGTTTACAAACGAATTTTCGTATCCTGAAGCAGTATGCAGACGGGGTTTGCGAACTTCAACCCCTGGATTTTGGTTTTAACTGAGTTTATGCATACTTGGTATGTGTACCATGAAGTCCAAACATCCCGAACTAATGTTTTCAAACCTAAACATTTAAGAACCTTAAACACAGATCAAGTTAGGTAGAAATGTACGATAAGCAAGGTACATGGATCATTATAATTACTCTAAGAAAATAAAAACACAAATATTTCTCAAGTTTATTGACATACCTTTTTAGAATAATCCAATCGAATTCTATAACCTTACCGAACATAATCTGTGTGCCCATTTCTCGTGTTTCCCTCACCGTATACATAGCAGGGCGTTCCTTGGTGAGGATGCACTTTCAACACACTCAAGTTGTGTTGAGGTGAACAATGTCTTGCTCAACACAAGTGACTTTTGTATTATAATGAAAGAGATCGCTTTTATAATCTTCCACATCCACATCCAATTTTTCAAAGAACTTTTTAAGTTCCAACATCATGGATACTGCCTTCTCCATAGTCATGGAATTTTCCGGGAGATCATTCCTTTTCACACTCAAGGCATCAGTAACTTTCTTTGGTATCCATTTGCGACTGTGTTTAGGAACAATATGATCCTTCTTCCCATTAGTCACTTCTAGATTTCTCGAAAGAGAATTGGATTGACTATTCTTTTGCAAGTTAGTCTTTCTCCAACTGGGAGCATCGTATCTTGTCTTCGTCTTTACGAAGTTATCCTTTTGATAACCATTACGATTGTGAAAAGGATTCGTATGACGTTTATAGACAAATCCAGATTTATCACACCACTGATTCCTTTGCCTAAAGGTTGGACGGTTACAAACTATAGCATTAAGGGGATTAGTCTTAACATATGATCTTGGTTTCGCAACTTCTTGTGATTCCCAAACAAAAACATCATGAAGTTTCTCATTCCTTATACATAAACGACATCTCCTTTCCAGGTGACCTTTATTTCCGCAATAATGGCAAACATAAGGAATGTTCTTACCTCGATTCGTGTGTGCTGACTTTAGAGGTTGATATACTTTGATCTTTTGAACCTTAACTGCTGGTGAAGGTATTTCACTTTTTCCATCAGTGGAAACCGTTTGTTGAGAAGAATCACTAGCCTTGACAAATTTTACCTCTTTGCTAATACTTGGAGCATCTATTCCCTTATAGCCCAATCCTCGTGTATCACGATGGTTTTTACTTGCTCCTAGCATAGTGGTTAATTTGCTTGAACTAGTATTGAACTTTTTCAAGTCATCTTCCAACATCTTGATTTTATCAAGATCAACAGCTAAATCAGCCTCAAGGCGTTTTTCTCGAGCGAGATAAGCACTTTCTCTGTCATCAAAACTAATTTGTTGAGAGTTAAACCTTGCTTCAGATTCTGCAAGTTTCTCTTCCAACAAAAAATACTTTTGATAAAGATTATAACATTCAAGTGACTTCATACGTAGGTGTTTCTCAGAATCCTTGAGGATCGATCCGTTAGAACGATTCGAAAAATAAACACCTGCATAACATCTTCTCAATTTCTTGTTTTCTCGACAGAGAGGAGTCAGAAGAGGTGTGACATGAGAAGTTGTAATCTTCTTCATTTTCCACGAATCTAAAAACTTAACATACTCTGAGACTTCCTTATCAACATCTCTATCAATATCTGAATCACCTTCATCAGAAAGTTCATCCAACTGTTCTTCTAGGAGAGTTTCCCAATCAACATTTTTTACATCAAGAGAATGTTTAGATATTGACTTAGATGTGACAGTTCTCTCAGGTGAATCCAAGCTTTTAGAATCATATGGTAATTTCTGAACTGGTACGTTATTAGAGATAGACTCGTCCATAATCAGATCGCTACAAACCCAGACTTATTAGGTCTTTAAACGTGTTTGCCTTCTCTGATACCAATTGAAAAAACGGGGGTCTAACAACACCAACCAATATTTCGCTTAGCAATCTGTATGGAAAAACTCGAATATACTTTTAAGAGAATCAACAAGACTCAATCAACTAAAAGTATATCAACGAGTTTATATCTCTCTCTTGTTTTGATTTACTCGAGCTAATAGAAATCAGCGAGTCCTTAATCAAACACAAGGAATAACTTGGATAGTACCAAAGACCAATATCCAAGGATCAATCAATGACAATCAACAACCAAAGATTGGATTACTCTAATTGATGATCTAACGCACAACCTGTATTATTTCAATTATAAAGATAAAACAATATAATGCGGAAATTGAAATAACACAGACACCAAAAAATTTGTTAACGAGGAAAACGCAAATGCAGAAAAACCCCGGGACCTAGTCCAGATTGAACACACACTGTATTAAGCCGCTACAGACACTAGCCTACTCCAAGCTAACTTCAGACTGGACTGTAGTTAAACCCCAATCAGTCTCCCACTGATCCAAGGTACAGTTGTACTCCCTATGCCTCTAATCCCAGCAGGATACTGCGCACTTGATTCCCTTAGCTGATCTCACCCACAACTAAGAGTTGCTACGACCCAAAATCGCAGGCTTTGACAATAAACAAATCTGTCTCACACAGACAAGTCTATCAAAGGATCAATCTGTCTCCCACAGAAAAACCCTAAAGTTTTTGTTCCGTCTTTTGATAATAATCAAGGTGAACAGGAACCAATTGATAATCCGGTCTTATATTCCCGAAGAACATCCTAGATTAATCAATCACCTCACAACAATCATAATCGTATGGTAGCGAAACAAGATGTTGTGGAATCACAAACAATGAGACGAAGATGTTTGTGATTACTTTTTATATATTTCCTATCGGAGATATCAAATCTCAAGCCAATCAATCTGATTGTAATCGTACGATAGAAGATGCAAGATCAGATCACACAACTACGATAAAAGTAGTATCGGTCTGGTTTCACAATCTCAATGAAGTCTTTAAGTCGTTAAACTGGTTTTAGAAGAAGAAAACCAAAGGTTAAAGGATAACCGACTCTAGTATGCAAACTAGTATCACACGTAAGTTGTGGGGATTAGTTTTGCACAATACTAGATGTCTCCTTTATATAGTCTTTCAAATCAGGGTTTTGCCTTGGTAATGAAGCAATCAATATTCACCGTTAGATAAAAAACTTAATTTAGATTCAAGCTAATATTTCTCAACCGTTAAATCGAAAACTTAGCTTGTTATACACAAATGAAATGCACGCTTCTAGGTTTGTTAACCGTACCCAAACGTGTACATTGCTGGTTCAACAATAGTTAACCAAAAGGTTAGACATATAAGCATTCCATATCAACCATGTTCTTTTTCACCATAACTAGTTCAAATGACTCAAATGAACTATTTAGAGAGTTTTTCAATTGCAAGGAAATCTTATGTAACTACACAAGACACAATTGAAGCAAAGATGATTTGATTCACTTGAATCAGTTCATGAACTTTTATAGCCACGGTGTGTAAACTGCATTCCTTAGTCTTTTTAAAGTTTAAGTTCAGAAATCATCTTCAGATATATAACCTTCCTAAGTTCGCACACTAGGTTCGCGGACTTAAGCAACCGGCAGAGTTTACAAACTCCAGCAGAAAATCTCGGCAAGAGACCTTCCGCCGGTTCGAGGACTGGTACTCACGCAACTAGTTTTTCAACTCCAGCAGAATTTCTCGGGATGAGAAGTTCGGCAGTTCGCGGATTGAGTTCGCGGACTTGGCAACAAGCCATTCTTCCGGTTTCTCTTGATCAACAAAGTTCGCAAACTTTGGTTCAAGGAATAGGACTTATACATAAATGTGTTTCCACAATAATGCTTATATCCATCATTGGTTATGTAATCTAAACTCTCATTTCAATCATTGAAACATTCTTAGAGGACGTTATATAGTTGTTACACCATTTCTCGTCAAAGCAATTTTCAAGATGATTGAAACATATCATGACTTTCGTCACTAGGTAAAGATAAACTTGGTCGAAGCGAAAAGCTTACCAACACATATTTCGATATATAAATAGGCGAGGTATACTCGGCTCGAAATACCAAATGTGTATAATCTAAGTCTGTATATACAGCATACGACTTTTTGTCTCAAGAAGTAGGAGATAGAGTAGATAGACTTTTGAGAGACAGATAAGTTCAAGTCTTCACATACCTTTTTGTCGAGAAGTTCCACCGGTTACTTGAGTAGTTCTTCTACTTGTATTATGAATCGCCATGAAGTCCTTGAGCTCAACTACACTTTCTATCCTAGTCCGAGACTTAGCTATAATAGACTAGAAATCCAGACTTATAGTTTTGATCACTAACGTTGACAAACATGCTTGAGATAGAAACGCATGCGATTTCGACCGAGCAATGCTCTAACAATCTCCCCCTTTGTCAATTTTAGTGACAAAACTATCAATACATATGGAATAAAAAAAAGATAAAGAAACTTAAGTAGCTCCTATTCCACATGTCTAATCTTCAACATTCCTCGAAATCTTCGTCACTTCCAAGTACTCCAATGATCCCAAAGGTTGTAAGTTTAACATCACCGCTGTTGAAGATCCGTAGCTATAACAATGAGAAAGCATCAGTATCGATCATTGTTATACAGTGTCATAATATTATTACACGGCGTCAAAGTTCAATTGTATCACAACTTCAACAATAATACTATGGTGATATTTATCACTCCCCCTTAGTCAATACTCCATCTCACATGGAAACCACTCCCCCTTACATAATGACCCGAAGACCATATGTATTTGTAGAGTGAACTACATATTAATTCTCCCCTTTTTTGTCAATAAAATTGGCAAAGGTACAAGAACGAGCTCATAATGAAATTTTCGTAAGAGACATTTCATGACTAAAAAGAAAGAACACACATCATCTTATTTAGATGCAATCATATAGCCGAAGCTAATAGCAGTCATCAAGGAGTTTAAAGATACGAGATAACCCCTAAAATTCCACAGACGCACACCCCTCAAGATATGACCATTAAGCACAAGTTCAAAAGAACTCTCCCCATTTGATGTCATTCCCGAAAGAACAACAAGAGAGACCTTAATTTCGAAAGAAAAGAAGGATTTTATTGGACACCAAAAACCATAAGAATGATTTTCTATATCCAGAAACTCAATCAAAGTAATCACAAGTAAACCCATGATTAATTTAATTATAATACTTAATCAAATTAAACACAAGGGTGATCAATTTAATTAAAAAATGCTCAACATAAGAGAACTTACGAAGCAACGACTAAGTTAACCATAAGGGATTGATTAGCTTAACCGTTCATATATTCAACACAAGAAGACTTGTGGAGTAATGCAGTATACACATAAAATATGGATCGGGGAAGATCAATACTGCAGAATACACAAGGATTCATTCTATTATCCATCATTATTTGCATAACGACGATCAATAGACATAATCCTTGTTCACAAAATATTTTAACCTATCTTCCATCAAAGATTGACATAATAGGCTTAACTTTTGTATTTGTCAAAAGTCCATTCATTCTTTTATCAATACATGAATATCGACAACAAAAGACTTTACTTTTGACAAGGTATGGGAAAATCAAGTTCACGGGCGCAAACACACATATCCCATAACAAATGGTAATATATAAAATCATAAACATTAATACTGCAAAAATCATCTTTCAAACAATTTTAGAATTTAAACCAATAAATCCAAAAACATGAAGATGAATCCTTTGGACATAGCAATGTGTAGTCACAATAACGGCTATTCCAAACTCTAGTAATCCTTCTCAAAAATAAGAATAAATTCTCATAAGAAGTTTCCTAAGCAACAAGACAAACTCGTAATGCACATACAAGATGATTTGTCCTTATAGGGTAGACTCAATCTTTTTCGCATGGATTTACAATAATAATAGCTACCAAAGGCGTATAAAAAGAGTTTCTTAACAAAAAAGAACATACAAAGTCAATAACGACTATGCACCATAGTTCACAAAGGATGATTGTGAACATTCAAGAATTTCGTAGCACTGCGTACTACTTTCCATTCTTGAACTTACTTCTTTGTGATTCACCAACAACATTCTTGTAAAAGATACAAATTATCTTAGAAGAGTTTTACTCCAAGAATCCAAGTGCCCAAGTTCAAGAGAAGTGGAACAAGTGCAACGAAACGGAGCAAAATACTCAAAAACAAGAGACAGGACAAAGACCAATCTTAACTCATCCAAATTCAAGGTTTCTCATCTCCATGTTGAAGAGAATTCAAATATGAAGAGAGTTCAAAAAGAATGAGGTGAATCCGAGTTCGTACGAAGACGTTACGGCCAAAACAAATTTACCGAATATCGACGTCAAGTATGCATACGGGTTTACAAACGAATTTTCGTATCCTGAAGCAGTATGCAGACGGGGTTTGTGAACTTCAACCCCTGGATTTTGGTTTTAGCTGATGTCATGTATACTTGGTATGTGTACCATGAAGTCCAAACATCCTGAACTAATGTTTCCAAACCCATTTAAGAACCTTAAACGCATATCAAGTTAGGTAGAAATGAACGATAAGAAAGGTACATGGATCATTATAATTACTCTAAGAAAATAAAAACACAAATATTGCTCAAGTTTATAGACATACCTTTTTAGAAGAATCCAATCGAATTTTACAACCTTACCGAACATAATCTGTGTGCCCCAGTTCTCGTGTTTCCCTCACCGTATACATAGCAGGGCGTTCCTTGGTGAGGATGCACTTTCAACACACTCAAGTTGTGTTGAGGTGAACAATGTCTTGCTCACCAC
The DNA here is from genome assembly GCF_003573695.1 of Papaver somniferum. Lineage (NCBI taxonomy): Eukaryota > Viridiplantae > Streptophyta > Magnoliopsida > Ranunculales > Papaveraceae > Papaver > Papaver somniferum. The sequence goes on along the minus strand of NC_039360.1, from coordinate 140,016,710 downwards.
AAGTGACTTTCGGATTATCATGAAAGAGATCGCTTTTAGAACCTTCCACATCCACATCCAATTTTTCAAAGAACATTTTTAATTTCCAACATCATGGATACTGCCTTCTCCATAGTCATGGAATTTTCCGGGAGATCATTCCTTTTCACACTCAAGGCATCAGTAACTTTCTTTGGTATCCACTTGCGAGTGTGTTTAGGAACAATATGATCCTTCTTCCCATTAGTCTCTTCTAGATTTCTCGAAAGAGGATTGGATTGACTATTCTTTTGCAAGTTAGTCTTTCTCCAACTGGGAGCATCGGATCTTGTATTCTTCTTTACGAAGTTATCCTTTTGATAACCATTACGATTGTGAAAAGGATTCGTATGACGTTTATAGGAAAATCCAGATTTATCACAACACTGATTCCTTTGCCTAAAGGTTGGACGGTTACAACCTGTAGCGTTAAGGGGATTAGTCTTAACATATGATCTTGGTTTCACAACTTCTTGTGATGCCCAAACAAGAACATCATGAAGTTTCTCATTCCTTATACGGAAACGACATCTCCTTTCCAGGTGACCTTTATTTCCGCAATAGTGGCAAACATAAGGAATGTTCTTACCTCGATCCGTGTGTGCTGACTTTGGAGGTTGATATACTTTACTCTTTTGAAATCAAAATCTTATAAGTTTTTGAAAAATCAGAATTTGGGGATATTATCACAATCGGTAGATAATGAACATCATGAGACTACCGATTGTGAAAGCAGAGAAATTCACAATTTTATTAATTTTTGAAAAACCAGAATATGGGGCTACTATCACAATCGGTAAACAATGAACATCACGAAAATACCAATTGTATAATCGGTAGATAATGAACATCCTGAAACTACCGATTGTGCTTCTCTCTTTTGGAACAAAAGAGTATAATCGATAGATAAAGTACTCTATTATCTACCGATTCTGGAACGTTAATGGCGCTGAATGCATTCAATCGTCTCTCTAACCGTTATTGAACCTTTAACATGATATTCTTCGTGATGTTTTCCATCTTCTTCTTCATATGTATGTTATCCATTCAAGAAAAAAAATAGTATTCTCCCACTTTTTTTTTCTTTTTCTTCTATTAAAACCTTAAAACTTACAAACTAAAATAATTTTCCTTTATATAAAAAATTTCTCCCGATTATAAACTTAACTACCGATTGTCAAGGGTTATTTAGCCATTATGAAAAACCGGAGATAACGGTTAATTTCATTTTAGATTTGGGTGACCTGTTTTTATCGTATTAATTGTCCCTACTTCTTTTCGGATCATCCCTAAAAATATCAGGGAGGAAAACCAGGAGTCTAATGATGAAATATATAATCCCTTCCTTTATCCTAATTTATTCATGTCTTTACGGACAAGGGTTCTCACCCTGCTGGCGTTCCTCTTTAGATTTTATGCATAGACACAATTTCAATTTGTTATATAATGTATAAACGATTGGCATCCCCTTGAGAATCCCATTGAACTGAACCCTACACCTTTATTCCGAAAGAAATACATAAAAATAAAATGTGTTTGCGGGTGCCTAAGTATCTTACCAAAACAAGCAGGCTATACTAGTAAAAACGAAAAGATGATTTGCCCCTTCCGTATAAACAAACAACATTACATAATATACATTATATTCCTTTCATGTTTATAGTATACTTCATTTGTTTATTTTCTCGCTGCCTATGCCTTTTTTCCAGTTTCCTGAACTTTAATTTTTTGATTAAATCGTCCAAACATAATAAATTTGTATAATCTTTTGCTTAAGAATATTTCACCTTTCTAATTCTCCTACTGGTATATTTTACTTTTTTAGACCATTCTCCCTATGTTAATTAGTTTAAAAATTCTGGTTAGACAGTGACCTTAAAGGGAATAATTCTTCTCTAAAATATCGTTGTACAAATGGGCCTTAAATTTCTATTTCTTTTACTCGGTGCGTTTGAATTGGCTTGTTGTAGTTAGTAACGTACAAGAGCCCCGCCGCAACAATTACAGGCACATTGTTATTAGGAAAAAGATTTAAAAATAAGGGTCAATTGCTACTCCCTCCGTCCCAAATTAGATGAGCTAGTTGTAATTTGCATAATTTTTAATGCAACGAGGAAATGGGAGTATATTTAAGTATTTTTTATAATTATATCCTGGATAATAACTAGTAAAATTTAGAAATGATTTATCTCTTAAATTATACCACGGTTTTTCGTAAACTTTATACCGTTGAAAAACATTTTAAAACACCTACCTAACGAATATAAACATGACTATCAAATTATACATATTTCTTATAGTAACAATAATCAATTAAAAGGGTAGTTTTAGAAATACCCCCTTGATTAGTGAGATAGCTCATCTAATTTGGGACGAAATTTAAAACCAACTAGCTCATCTAATTTGGGACAGAGGGAGTATTTGATATTTGGTACTTTAGGTTCTGTCGTTAGAGTTCAGATAATCCTTAGGCCACCGGTTAGCTAAGGAAAGAGCATACAACCGGCCTTAGCTCAGTTGGTAGAGTGAGAGGACTATAGTTGTGTTGTACCAGATAACCTTAGGTCAGTGGTTCTTCAAATATTTATGCATTTACCATGTCACCTTTCACTTATTAAATATTCACATCAAATATTTGCACGGAAGTTCCTTAAACTAATATACTGTTAGAATATGACTGTAATAAGGGTTGCAAACTTTATTTTCTGTTTTTAGTCTTTTGTTTAGTCAAGGTCAGTCAGTTTGTTGACTCCATCTTATACACTGTCTTTCCCTTCCTTGTTCCAGAACTGCTATTATTAGATTATTGGTCTCTCTCTGACATGGTATCAGAGAAAAAACCAATTTAGGTTTTCCAATTTTCGATCCTAGAGAGTATCTGCTTTTCTCTGCTACCTCAATTTCTTTGATACTTCATCATCATCATGTCTTCTTCAGACCCTAAATCACCTCATATTTCTCTTAGCTTCAAACCTCCCATCAAACTCACATCTACCAATTATTATCTCTGGAAACCGCAGATTGCTTCATTGCTCCGTAGTTATGATCTTTTTCGATATGTTGATGGTGATTTTCAGTGTCATGCCAAGTATATACGAAGTTCTGGTATTATTATTCATATTTCAGATCCAGATATTGCTAAGGATCTTATTCTTAATCCGTTATATACTGCCTGGGTACATCAAGATCAGGCTATTTACTCGTGGTTATTATCATTGCTCTCTGAAGAATGTCAATCTCAAGTGCTTGGATGTTCTACTCCATGTGATGTTTGGAGACGACTTGAATTGGATTATTATGCTAACACCAAATCCAGATTGATGCAGATTCGGAGTGACCTCCACAGTTTAAAGAAAGGTACAAATTCTATGCAAATATATTTCAATCGTGCTAGGTCTTTGTCACATCAACTATTCCAAATTAATCGACCAATTCATGATGATGATCTTGTTTTTCACATTCTTCATGGTTTGCCTGCTGAGTATCATGCCTTTTTTACCTATGTTAATGCTCAACAGTTGAAGAAGTTGGATCCTGTTACTTCTGCTAATCTTCTAGGACTGCTTTTAGCTGAGGAATCTAGATTAGATGATGTTTCTTATATTGATTTAACTACTGCATCTGCTAATGTTAGTCAACATCATTCGACTACTTTTTCATCTAATCCTTCATCCGGTCATAGTTCTCCTAATTATCCTAGAGGCAATTCTTACTCACATCAGAATTGGAATTGTAACTATGGTGGTTATCCTAGAGCTTCACAATTTGGTGATTATCTTAGAGCTTCACAATTTGGTGGTAGAAATGCTAATTTTGGTGGTGGTTCACTTAGAGGAGGTTATAATAGATTTGGTTTTAGAGGAGGTTCCTATAGAGGTGGTCGATTTGCTCGTGGTGGCAGACCTGCTTCCAATTTCTATCCTTCATCCGCAGTTAAGTATAACTATTATATTGAGTGTCAGTACTGTCGAAATCCTTGTCATTAGGCCGCTGAATGTAGTCAAATTACAGCTGATTATGGTCATCCTGTGCAAGCTCATTACACTTTTGTCGTGGAATTCTATGATGATACCTTCGAGGATCCCTGGTCACCTGAGACTGAAGCATATGCCGTGTACAATGATGCTGGTCCTTCTACTTCAAATAGTTGACTGATGATTCTGGGGCTACTCACCACATGACTCATGATCTCACAAACTTGAATTTATGTTCTCCATAATGGTTCTGATCAAGTCAGAGTTGGCAATGGTTCAGGTTTGTCCATCCAACACATTGGTTCCACTGCTTTTTCTTCTCCTAGTACTAAATTTCATCTTTCCAATGTTCTCCATGTACCTTCTATCACTAAAAACTTATTGTCAGTTCATTAGTTTGCTAGGGAGAATAATTGTTATTTTCAATTTTATCCTGATGAATTTTATATTAAAGATATTAGTTCACATAGAGAGCTACTTAAGGGACCTTTTAGAAATGGTTTGTATGAACTGAATTTGGATTCTGACACAGTGAAACAAGTCTTTCTCTCACAATCAGTCACTCATGCTTGGCATAGTCACTTAGGCCATCCAGCTTACAAGACACTTAAACATGTTTTACCTGAGATTGATTCCTCTTTAACATCTCATTTGGAACCTAGTATTTGTCAAGATTGTCAGCTATCTAAATCCTATTCCTTACCCTTTTCATCCCCACAAACTGATATTCATGGTCCGTTAGACCTTATTCATTTGGATGTTTGGGTCTCTCCGGTGTGTTCAATTAATGGGTACAAGCACTATGTTTCCTTCATTGATGCTTATAGTAGATTCACTTGGCTATTTCCTTTATCTTATAAGTCGGAAATAACTTTCATCAAGTTTCAGAAATTAGTTGAAATCTTTTTAGTAGGAGAATCAAATATTTACAATATGACTGGGGCGAAGAGTATAAAACAGTTTCCACTTACTTACAATCTTGTGGTATTAGTCATCGCATTTCTTGTCCACGCACGCATCAAAAAAATGGGACAACTGAATGGAAACATCGTCATATTGTCGATACAGGCCTTGCTCTTTTAAATCATGCTTCTTTACCTCTTACTTTCTGGTCATATGCTTGTGAAACTGCGATTTTTTTGATCAATAGATTTCCTTCTTCTGTTTTGAACAATAAATCTCCTCTTGAGACTTTGTTTCATTCTGCGCCTAATTATCCTTTTCTCAAAATATTTGGTTGTTTTTGTTACCCCTGTTTACGACCTTATAACCCACAAGCTAGAAAATAGGTCCGTTTAAAGCATATTCTTAGGGTGTAGTTTGCAGCATAAAGGGTATCGTTGATTGAATCCTCGCACCAATAAGATCATTGTATCTCGTAATGTTTTTTTTCGATGAGAGTCAATTTCCATACGCTTTTATGTTCTCCTCCATTTCTTCAGTTAGAAAAGTTGTTACTTCTTCTCTTGCCCCTATCTCAAATATAGCTTTAGAGTCCATCTCATCTCCACCTCCACCTGTTTCATCTCCATCCATCTCATCTCCACCTCCACCTGTCTCATTCACTTTGCCCATTTCAGCTGTTGTACCGGTTATTCCATCATCTGACTCCATTCACACCATGACTACTAGATCAAAAAATGACATATCAAAGCCCAAATCATTTGCTACTTCACTTGCTTGCTGACTCTGTTGAAGATTTTGTTGCTACTTCCTTCACTTATGCTAACAAGATTCCAGTTTGGAGAGAGTCCGTGGTTGATGAAGTTCATGCTTTAAAGCTGAATGATACTTGGTCCCTTGGATTTCCTCATCCTTTTCATCATGTCATAGGATGCAAATGGGTGTTTGGTATTTAAAAGAATGAAAATGGCTCTATTGAAAGGCACAAGTCTCGTCTTGTCGCCAAAGGGTATAATCAGATATAGGGTGTTGATTATCATGACACTTTTAGCCCTGTAGTGAAGCCGACCACCATTCGAATGATCTTGTCTATTAGCTTGTACAAGGGATGGATTGTTAGGTAGTTAGATGTTAAAAACACATTTTTGCATGAGAATATTTTGGAGGATGTATACATGACTCAGACACCTGGGTTCGTTGAAAAAGACAAACCTAATCATGTTTGCAAGATCAAAAAGTCTATCTACGGACTCAAGCAGGCACCTCGTGCCTGGTTTGATAGACTTAGAAACTTTTTGTTCTCTCAGGGTTTTCTGGCTTCAAAAACAGATACTTCCTTATTTTTCAAAGTTACTTCTAAACAATGATTATATGTCTTTATTTACGTTGATGACATTCTAATTACCGGTAGTTCTTCTCATAGCATCTCTTCACTTATATCTATTTTGAGCACTGAATTTGCAATCAAGGATCTTGGTCCTTTGTCCTTCTTTTTAGGCGTTGAAGCCACTTATAATTCACATGGTACTCTTCTTAGTCAACAACAATATATTCTGAATTAGCTTAAGAAAGCTAATATGGAAAATGCTAAGCCTGTTGCGACACCAATTGCACGACCATCTTCTGACTTAGTCTGTGATTCTACTGCTTTTGATGATCCTGCTTTATATAGAAGTGTTGTTGGCGCTCTTCAGTATGCGACTATTACACGGCCTGACATTTCTTTTTCTGTTAATAATGCCTTCCAGTACATGCAAGCTCCTAGCAATTGTTAGAGCACTGCTCGGTCGAACTCGCAAGCGTTTCTATCTCAAGCTTGTTTGTCAAGTTTAGTTTTCAAAACTATAAGTCTTGATTACTAGTCTACTTATAGCTATGTCTCGGATTAGGATAGAATGTTTAGGTGAGCTTTAGACTTCACGACTTTCATCGATTGAAGACGAAGAACTACTAAGGGAAGCTTGTGGAACTTCATCAACAAAAGGTATGTGGAGACTTGAACTCATCTATCACTCAGAAGTTTATTTCTATTTTATCTCCTATTGAGACAAAAGTATTATAGCTATATAGACTTTACATTATACACATTTGATATTTCGAGCTGAGTTTAACTCGCTTACATATCTCTCGAAATATGTGTTGGTAAACTTTCTTAACCAAGTTCATCTTTTATTCTTGAAGAAAGTCAAAATATGATCATGTGAAAATCGCCTGGTAACATCTTACATGATTTGTGTGAGACAGTCATTTGATGTAGACTCAGAATGTTTCGTATTGATCGTTTGATCACTTGAAAATTGCTTTGAAGCTAATAGTTTGTGTGAGACAGCTATTCTCGTCTTCCAAAAATGTTTCAATGATTGAAATGAGAGTTTAGAGCAATTAACCTTTGATTGGATATAGCACAGTATGCGTACTTGTATGCTAACTGTTGCATGTGTATTCCAAGTCCGGGAATTTAGTTTGCATACCCGTATGCATAGTGATTCAACAGTTGAAGTCCGGGAGTTATAGTATGCATACCCGTATGCGTACTGATTCAACTGAGTTCGGCCATGAACGACAGTATGCGTAACCGTTTGAATACTGGCGAACAAGACCAAGTCCGGGAACTTAGGTATGCGTACCCGTTTGCATACCTGAGTGGGTTAAGTTCTAAAATCGGTTAAGTATGTTTACATACTCATGAAAAAATACATTTATATAATAAAGAATGCAATCTTTGCAAACCGTGGCTATAATGTTCATGAATTGATTCGAGTGAATGAAAACCAATTTTTGCTTCAATTGTGTCTTGTATACTTCTATGAGAATATAAACAATTGAAAAACTCTATAACTAGTTTCATTTGAGTCATTTGAACTAGTTGTGATTGAGATGAACAAGGTTGATATGAAAGTGTTCATATGGCTAACTTCGGTTAACTATTGTTGAGCCAACCAAGTGTACACGTTTAGGTATGATTACCCATATCTAAATCAAGGCACATTTCATTTGTGTGTAACAATCTAAGACAATCTAAAGGTTGAATGATATTAGCTTGACTCTAATCATGTTTTCATCTAACGGTGAATATTGAATGCTTTATTACCAAGGTAGCATTGATTGCAAACCATGATTTGAAGACTATATAAGGGAGAACTCTAGCAACTGGAAAATCTAACACCTCATGTGTGATACTAGTTACGACTAGAGTTGATTCTCCTTTAACCTAGGTTATTCCTAAAACCATTATAGATTAACGACTTAAAGACTTCATTGGGATTCTGAAGCCAGACCCAACTATTTTCTCTGTAGTTGCGTGTTCTGATCTTCTTTGTTCTATCGTATTGAGTACTACCTTCTCTAAAATTTGCTCGAGATTTAATCTCTGATAGGTAAGATAAAAAGTAATCACAAAGCTCTTCGTCTCATTCTTTGTGATTCCACAATATCTAGTTCCGCTACCATACAGTTAAGATTATTGTGAGGTGATTGATATTATATAGTGATCTACACATACAAAGGCTGATAATACTCATAAGATAGTAACAGGGAAGAGATTATGAGGTTGAGAAGAGAGTTGCAGGGAAGGATAAGATAAGACTACTAAGAAATATGAGAGGAGAATAACAAATGAAAGAGATAATAGATCTGATAATAATTCACTAGCTTACAAAGAGTACTGGCAAGTAGTATAAGTACACAGGATTCACGTGCATGGTGGTGAAGGCACCTGCTATCTAGTTAGGGGCAGCCTGACAGTGTAATGGCATGACTAGGGTTATGAAAATACCCCCTACTCCACAAGATTCTTGTCCTCAAGAATCAACTTAGGAAAACTCTGGTGCATGAGAGCAGTGTCTTCCCATGTAGCTTCAAATGATGTGGAGTGGGACCAATGCATAAAGACCTGGGGCACCAACTGGATGTGCTTCTTAACAACACGAGAAGCTAAAACTTGCAATGGTTGAACCTTCAAGTTACCAGCAGAGTCTAAGGTTGGCAATGCATTCTGAGGAAGAGAACCAAGTCCCAGCTTTGGCTTGAGTTGAGACACATGAAAGACTGGGTGGATTCTTGAATCAGGGGGAAGTTGTAATTTTTATGCCACCGTTCCAACCTTAGCAATCACCTTGTATGGACCAAAGAACTTAGCTGCCAGCTTTAAATTCCTACGCAGTTGGACTGAAGTTTTCCGATATGGCTGGACCCTGAGATAAATCCAATCTCCAACAACAAATGATCTCTCAATTCTCTTCTTGGCTGCTCACTGCTTGATCCTGTGCTGAGCTTCCTCCAAGGTGGACTTAAGGAGAATCCCCATAGCCTGTCTTTGTTGTAAATAATCTTCAGTAGCAGGGTTAGTAGCAGGCTGATGAGGAAAAAGACCAAATTGTGGAGGAGAATACCCATACAAAGCTTGGAAGGGAGTGAGTTTAATACTAGTGTGGTAGTTAGTATTAAACCACCATTCAGCAAGAGATAGCCAACAGACCCACTTAGTTGGCTTGTAACTTGTCATGCACCGCAGATAAGACTCCAAACAAGCATTCACTCTTTCAGTCTGGCCATCAGACTGTGGGTGATAAGTTGTACTCATGTGTCAAGAAGTGCCAACTCTAGTGAAAAGTTCTTTCCAGAAACCGCTCAAGAAGATACTGTCTCTATCAGAGACTATGAACTTAGGGAGACCATGTAACTTGAAAATGTGATCCATAAACATCTTAGCTACATAAGAAGCAGTAAAGGGATGGCTGAGGGCTATGAAATGGCTGAATTTAGTGAATATATCCACCACCACTAGTATGACTTCTCTGCCTTCAGATTTAGGTAACCCACTGATGAAGTTCATGCTAATGTGTTGCCATGCTTGGTCTGGAATTGGCAATGGCTGTAAAAGACCAGCTGACAAGGAATTTTAGTCTTGTGTTGTTGATAAATGTCACACTCTTTGATGAACTGGATCAACTCCTTTTTCATGCCCACCCCACAAAAATACATCTTAGCTTTTTGGTAACTTGCTTGAGTGCCAGAATGACCTCCAATGGAAGAAGAGTGTAGAGCAGTCATAAGTTGTTGTCTTAAAGTACCCCCAAAACCAACATATATTTTATTCTTTTATCTCAGAATACTTTGGGAATATGAATAGGGAGGTTGACATTTAGGACATACTAGTAGTTTGGGAATAAGAGAAATAGCCAAAGGATCTGTTGTGTAACTCTAGAAAACTTCTTCAAGCCATACTGATTGCACAAAAGTAATCAATTAACAACTTGGCTGTGGCATTCTAGAAAGTGCATCATCCTCCTTGTTTTCATTCCCCTTCTTATAGACCACTTCATAGTCATACTTCAAGAGCTTAGAGACCCACTTTTGTTGTAACATAGATTGAAGTCTTTGTTCCATAAAAAACTTCAGACTTTGATGGTCAGTGAAAATAGTAAAATGAGGGTCCAACAAATATGGCTTCCACTTGTTGACTTCCATCACAATGCCCATGAGCTCCTTCTCATAAGCTGACTTAGATGAAAATCTTGGTCCCAAACCTTTGCTAAAGAAGGCAATAGGCTTTTTCTCTTGCATTAGCACTGCACCTACTCCCAAATCACAAGCATCAGTCTCAATTTCAAATCATTTGGAGAAGTCAGGTAAATATAAGACTGTATTAGAAGTAACAGCTACCTTGAGTTGGTCAAAAGCATATTGAGCAGAAGCATTCCATCCAAAGCAGTTCTTCTTCAACAAGTCAGTAAGAGGTTTTCAAATGAGACCATAATGTTGAACAAACTTCCTATAATATCCTGTAAGTCCCAATAAGCCCTTTAACTTCTTCAAAGAAGTTGGAGTTGGCCAGTGAAGCATACATTCAGTTTTGGAAGAGTCAGCAGCCACTCCTTCTCCACTAATAATATGTCCCAAGTACTCAATTTTTTGTTGGCCTAAGGTGCACTTGCTCATCTTTTCAAACAAAAAATGTTGGTGCAGCAGATCAAGAGTGATCTTTAAGTGTTGTAGATGAGATCCATGTCAGGACTATAGATCAAGATGTCATCAAAGAAGACCAAGATGAATTTTCTCAAATGTGGAGCAAAAACATCATTCATGAGGGCTTGAAAAGAAGCTGGAGCATTAGTGAGCCCAAAGGGCATAACCAGAAACTCATAGTGGCCCTGATGAGTTTTGAATGCATTCTTATGAGTGTCAGGGGGATAAACCAAAATTTGATGATAACCAGATCTCAATCTATCTTAGAAAACACTGTTGCTCCTTTCAGTTCATCTAGAAGCTCCTCTATGACAGGAATTGGATATTTATCCTTGATGGTAACATTATTGAGCTTCCTATAATCCACATAAAATCTCCAACTTCCATCCTTTTTCCTGACAAGTAAGATTGGAGAACAGAGGAAGAGTGACTAGGTTGAATAACACCAGATGATAACATTTCTTTGACTAGTTTCTCCACTACCTCTTTTTGGACATAAGGGATTCTATATGGTCTTTGATTTGGTGGCAATGAATATGGTTTAAGGGGAATATGGTGGTCATGTGTTCTGGAGGGTGGTAGGGATGTAGGTTCTTGAAAAACTGAAGAATAAGAATCAAGTAATTCTTTTATGGGTGTGGGTATTGAAGCTTGAGGGGCTTCAGCAGAAATGGAACATAAATGTCCAACCAAGCCAGTTTTATTCTTAAGAAGGAACTTTTGAAGATCATTCTCAGACATACAAGATATTTTGGTGGTCTCAGGTTGACCTTGAAGGATAATGTTATTGCCATTGGTGAGGAAGGAGACAGTAAGTTTCTTGAAATCAAAAATCATAGGGATGTGTTCTTTCATCCAATCAATACCCAACACCATGTCACAACCACCTAATTGCAACACCCTGACATCAAACTGAAAATAATGATCCTGCATATTCCACTTGAAAGAAGGACATTTAGAATCACTAACAAGCTTATTTCCATCATCCACAACAACTTGTAAGGCAGCAGTAGGAAGTATGGTAGCACCACATAAGTGAGCAGCCTTAGGATCCAAAAAACTATGGGTACTACCACTATCTATAAGAATAGTAAACTTTTGCTGCTTAACTGAACCAATAAACTTAATGGTAGAGTGATGAACATTACCAGATATGGCATGAACTGAAACTTCCACTTCCTCTTCTGATTCATTGTCCACTTGCAAGTGTGTAACTGGTGATGATCCACCAAAAGCACCATTGTCTTCCTCATCTGCTGCTAACATATAAATTTGTTGTTTGATGCATTTATGACCATTAGAAAATACCTCATCACAGTTATAACAAAGTCCTTTTTCCCTTCTAGCTCTCATGTCAGCATAGGAAAGTTTCTTAATAGGAGGTATGGCTGATTGAGAAACTGAATTGTTGGTGGTAACTGGTTTTAATTGAACTCTAGGACTTGTGTTAGGGGATTTTTTTTTGGTAGAAGCAGAATTAGATGGAACATAAATGGGTGGTGGCCTGTGAATAACTCTGTGTTTTTTAGAAGAATTCTCTAAGACTGCTTCCTGCATCTTATCCAGATAAACAACATGATCTAAAGATGTTGGAGAAAACATTTGCACATGCATTCGGAGTTCCTTTTTAAGTCCAATGATGAAGCTAGAAGTAAAATAAGCTTAAGTAAGGTAACGATTCCTATCAATCATCAGAGCTTTGAGTTCCTCAAAAATTTCCAAATAGTCATTAACAAAACCTATCTGAAAGAGTTTATTAAATTCTCCTACAATGTCATCATGACCAAGCTCTTGAAAACGCCTACAAAGATCACGAAGGAACTCTTCCCAAATCACCACTGGTTTACAAGCTTGATAATCTTGAAACCATACATCAACTTTGCCATCTAAATATAGGGAAGCAAGGTTTACCTTCTGTTCATCGTCCATAGGGTGGATCTGGAAAACATTTCTACACTTTCTGATCCAAGATCTTGGTTTCTGTCCATCAAACCTCGGGAAATCTACCTTCGGTTTAGGTTGATGGAAGTTTCCTTCATTAATTCCAGCCACATCATGATGTGAATGAATGCCCTCATCTGGAAAAGTAGTTCTCTGGCGTCGATCTTGAGTATTAGTAGAGAACCCTGGTGAAGCACCAAGAACACCACCAAATCCTGAAGTAAGATCTCTATGAACAGGAGATCTATTATTATTCTCTAAGATCTGGGAAAAAACTTCACTCATAACTCTTACATACTCCTCATAGGGTTTTTTATGGTTCTCTGTAACTGTGAGTAAGAGAGCATAGTGTTTTTGAAGAAGAGTATCATGTTTCTGAGAAAGTATTTCTTGATTTTGAGCATACTCTTGTTGTTTTTGGTTAAGATCCTCAATCTTCTTAGTAAGTTCTTCAACAACAGCTCTGTTAGCCATTGAACCCAAGGATTTTACTGCTCTAGATACCAATTTGTAGTGATCTACACATACAAATGCTGATAATACTCATAAGATAGTAACAGGGAAGAGATTATGAGGTTGAGAAGAGAGTTCCAAGGAAGGATAAGATAAGACTACTAAGAAATATGAGAGGAGAATAACAAATGAAAGAGATAATAGATCTGATAATAATTCACTATCTTACAAAGAGTACTGGCAAGTAGTATAAGTACACAGGATCCACGTGCATGGTGGTGAAGGCACCTGCTATCTAGTTAGGGGAAGCCTGACAGTGTAATGGCATGACTAGGGTTATGACATATTATTAGGCTGTTCTTCGGGAATATAAGTCCGGTGTATCAATTGGTTCCTGTTCACCTTGATTTATCAAAATACAGAACAAAAACTCGTAGGTATTTCTGTGGGAGACAAATTTATCTATTGAATATACTTTTGTGTGTGAGACAAATTTGTTTATCAAGTCTTAGACTTTGGGTCGTAGCAACTCTTAGTTGTGGGTGATATCATCTAAGGGAATCAAGTGTGTAGAGTCCTGGTGGGATTCATAGGCGTAAGGAACGCGACTATACCTTAATCAGTGTGAAATTGGTTAGGGCTCAACTACATTCCAGTCCGAAGTTAACTTGTAGTAATCTAGAGTCTGTAGCGGCTTAATACAGTATGGTGTTCAAATCTGGACTAGGTCCCGGGGTTTTTCTGCATTTGCGGTTTCCTCCTTAACAAAATTTCTGGTGTCTGTGTTATTTCTTTTCCGCATTATATTTTCTATATAATTGAAATATCACAGGTTGTGCGTAGTTCAATCAATTGGTGAATCCAATTTCTGGTTGTTGATTGAAATTGATTGACGCTTGGATATTGGTCTTTGGTACCATCCAAGTTATTTCTCATATTAATCCGGCTCACAGATTTCTATATGTTTGATGCAGATTGATTTGAGAAATTGAGATATAACTCTTGGATATATTTTCCTTGATTGAGTTTGACTGTCTAGTTGATTCTCTTGGAATTATATTAGAGTTAATCCATATAGATTGCCGAAACGAAATATTGGGTGTGGTTGTTAGACCCCCGCTTTTTCAATTGGTATCAGAGCAGGCAAACGCGTTTAATACCTCATAAGTCTGTGTTTGTAGCAATCTGACTCTATGGACAGAAGTGCTATCTCAATAAATGTACCACAAGATCCAGGGATTGCAGAATTCCTTCCATGACTGATTTAATAAAATCTATAGAAGAAATTCTGTCTAAACCTCCACCAGGTCTAAAATCCCTTGAAGTGTTTTCAGGGCTTGAAAATAAACTTGAAAGTTTATCTCTTGATGTTGAGTTATATCTCCAGAAAGAGCAAGATTCTCTTAATAATCTAAATCAAGTTATGATGAATAATATTCATGTTGAGGTTGATATTGCTCTGCTAATTTGTGAAACCAATGCTCCTTCTCTGTGTGATCCAATTGGTGGTAACAAACTGAACGAATTACAAGAGGAGCTTAATTCTCGGATATCAGATTGTATCATCTCAGAGCATGAATCATTTCATCAGTCAAATCCTGATACACCCTCTCAAGATAATTGTATTTCCCTCCTTTGTCTGAAAGTCAGGATGTCTCTTCTTATCAAAATAGTTTCCTTATGCAGTACTGAACATTATCTGCAGAAAACGTTCTTTATAAGTTACAAACGAAGAAATGAGGAACACAAATTCTCTTGTGTCTCTTTAAAGTTTTTTGAAAAACTTGTAACAACAGTTCCTTGGGTATTTCTCAATACTGTAAGATGCAAGAGTAATTGGAAAGAAACTCTCTCTTGGTGTCACGGTGTGCAAACTCTCTTTGTATTATCTTGTCTAGTCTATACAAAGAATTTCTCAAGAAAATGTTTGTTGTTTATGAAAAAGCGAGGGTACCCAAATATACTACAAGCTAAAACTTTTCTTACCTATAAGTCCTTTCTCCGAAAGTGATTGTCTATGGACTGAGTCGAGACAATACAACTAATCGGTTCACACTTCGTGTGATCGTCTATGGATACGAGATCGAGAGAATACAACAACGAAGTGTGTTACTTGATAAAAAGGTTCGGACTTAACCAAACACAATAGGATTCACTTATCAAGTAAATAGGAATTAACGTTTGTGTGATTTACTTTAATTATAATAAAACAATTATAATGCGGAAATATAAAGTAAATGACACAACAAAATTTTGTTAACGAGGAAACCGCAAATGCAGAAAAACCCCGGGACCTTGTCCAGAATTGAATACTCTCAGGATTAAGTGATGGTTATTTTCAATGATGTTGTAGTAAAAGATTCGTTGAGACTTGTGAAAGCGGATTTTTAGACTTAATTTTTATAAATAAAAATAGCAGACTAAATTAAAAAGATGTTCAAGAATTTTTCTTCTTCTTTATATTCTCTAAATTTCTTTATTATACCCAAATCTTCTTTAATTCGCAGAATCAAATCCAAGAGAAAATCCTCCAAGATATCTTTCATGTTTAATAGAAGATAACTTCCTTTTTTTTTTTTCAAAACTCCGGTAATTAATACTCATAGATTTCATGTTTATAAGGAAGAAGATATTTTTATCTTAAGAATTGTAAATCCTTTATTGTTGAAACCCAAATTTCTCGCCAATATTCTGTTTGAAAATGAAGAAGAAGGTGGTTCCCCTATCCAAAGTGCATGTGCCTTTATTAATTTTCTCAGAGAGGTGCAAGCATCACTATTCAAGCAACTTTTTCCACACAAGTGTATTTCTCCAAGAACACCTACACAAACATAAAAACACCATAATAAGTACAAATCAAGCACTAACAATAGAGACACTGAGGACAAATTAGACACATAAATGCGTCTATCAAATACCCCCAAACTTATTATTTGCTAGTCCTCGAGCAAAACTAAAAAAATAAATAAAACCGAGTTAATCTCGGGAGGGTTTACCAGAGGTGTACCCACAAAACCATTATTCCATACCCTAGCTATCTACGCAGAACCTTGAAAGGCACTAAAGAATCTCCTTGGTTGGCATACAATCACTGACTACAGGAGGAAGTACACTTATGCGAAATTCCAATTGATGTACACGAGTTTGCACTCAAGCATACTAAAATTCATATAAAGTGACAGAGCTCTACTCAGATAGTTTCTGGACATCATAACCGGAGTCAACCAATGACATGGAAAGATTAATAAGATGGATAAAGAAAAAGATGGTTTAAAGTGAACGGTGTTTCCCATATCTATCTGAAGGCCTCTTCCAGGATGAATCTTCCTAATGGACTGAGATACCGGTCAGACTAATATCAACACAACTGGCATATACAAGGGAACCAGCGGTCGATAATCCTGACTCTAGGTCAACACAACTGGCATATACAAGGGCACAAGCGGTCTGATGGTCTGGTCTCAATACTCAACTTTTTTTTTATTGAAATCTCAATCACTCTATTTCACCCTAGCAATGCTAACAACTTGAATCATGTGCCCCACCAAATCACTTAAAAAATAAAATAAAAATAGAAGGATTAGGATTAGGATTCAACGAGAAATGGCGAAACTATCATGTTTTTTTTTTTTTTTAATTCTAACACCTGAGCTCTGTGCTTTTATGAATAGACTCTTTAGATGTTTCCATCTAATCATATTGGTTCCTCAACTCCTACAACCAAGATGTTCCCATCCACTTAGATTGGTTAGTGCCAACCTTAATAAGCATAAATTTCTAGGCTCTGGAGTTTATTTATTGCAACTAAAAGTTAAAAGTTTCTTCCCCACCCCCAAAATTAAATCTAACATTGTCCTCAATGTTCTAAAGATAAAATTAAAAACATGAACAAGGAGAAACTGTTACCACTTGAAGCAAAAGAGTTAAGGAAAGATATTACGGTGTTGCATGAGCATGGGTTACCTCCAAGGAAGTGCTAAATTTAAAGTCTCTAGCTAGACATCAAATACCTCAAAAAGGATTGCCACCTCCCAAAGTCGTATACCAATAGTCGAAACAATTGTGGGACCACAAGACCAAATAGAGCTAACACAAATATGAGACAACAACACTGGTTCAGAAAAATGAAAAGAAGGAGAACATCCTCGTCTAAGGTTTCTGTCAAGACAACTGGGTTTATATGGGTAGCATAATTGAGCTTCTTATGTGTATCTTGAAAAATAGATTCACCCGAAAAACGGGTCTCTAATACCTGAGTTACCTCCTGGACAGTATCAGGTGGTTCGGGTTGCGGAGTATGAATAGACTCAAGTGATATCTCATATGCACAAAGCACGAGTCCCAAGTTAGTGACTCTAATTAGGGATATGTGACAATCATAAGAACCATCACTACCCCCAAACTTAGGGTTTTCACTACTCACAGACAAACCTCTAACTATTGCTTGAATTTCCGGATCTTCAGAGTCCTTAAAAATACTCAAGAGATTCTTCCAAAGATTGATCATACATATGGTCTAATAGAATGGTTTCCTCAAATTCATCTAAAGAATCTCCCAATAGAGTATCATGCCAATTATCCTGAACTAAATCCTGAACTAAAGTGCTAATCATAATCACTTCTTCTAATTCATCGTTCTCAGAAGGTTGTCTAGTAACATTAAATACATTTAGTTCAGTGGTCATATTACCAAAGGATATGTTCATAAGTCCGGTTCTACAGTTGATGACAGCGTTAGCTGTGGCTAAAAATGGGCGACCTAAAATCACCGGGATTTGAGCACTTGGGTCCTGAACTGGATGGGTGTCTAAAACAAAAAAATCCACTGGATAAATAAACTTATCAACCTCAATCAGAACATCCTCTATGACACCACGAGGGACTTTGACAAACCTATCAGCTAATTGTAGTGTCATTTTGGTCGGTTTCAATTTACCAAGACCTACCTGGGTGTATACATGATACGGGAGTAAGTTAACACTAGCTCCTAAGTCAAGTAATGCCTTATCGACAGTGTGGTTTCCAATTGCACAAGATATGGTAGGGCGTCCAGGGTCCTTATACTTAGGGGGTGTTTGGTTTAGAAGAATTGAACTTACTTGACCAGCTAAAAAGGCTTTCTTATGAACATTAAGCTTACACTTTCTTGTACAAAGATATTTAAGGAAATTTGCATAAGAAGGCATCTGCCTAATTGCTTCTAATAAAGGAATGTTGATGTTTACCTGCATAAATATTTCCATTATCTCGTTGAAAGTTGACTCCTTCTTTGTTGGGGTTAACAACTGAGGATATGGGTCTCTAGGCACAAAGATAGTCCTATCAGGAATTTCTTGGGACTCCTTAGAAATTGTTTAAGTTTCCTCAGTTATGGGTTCCTCTTTGGAAGTAGAGGGTGGAACTACAGTATGTTCACTAGGCATGGCTACCTTATTGTCTACTGTTTTACCGCTCCTGAGGGTTTTTGTCGAGTTCACATGGTTTGAGATACCTCACCAACTAAAGAATGTTTGATGGACCCCCTAGGATGGCTTGAGTTGACTAGGAAACTTACCTTCTCTCTCTCACTTAAATACTTAGCTATTTGGCCGACTCGAAGTTCTAATTTAGCAAGAGTCTGGAATTATCCTTATGATTCTGGCATGGTTTCTTGTTGAAAGCTAAGGTAGTTAGCTGACTTAACATAGCATGGTTCTTTACTAACATAGTAAGAGCTTTCTAAGGTAGAGATCTTTTCTCATAAGTGTTCTGAAACTGGGTTTGACCTGAAGGGTTCTGAGTATAACCAAAACCTGTGGGAGGATGATTATTACTAGGTTGACCTTGATTCTTGCCCTTGGACCAAGAAAAATTAGGATGGTTTCTCCAACCAGGGTGTAGGTCTCGAGTATGGTCAAACTTCTGAAGGTTCTCGAACCTAGCATTGGTTATAGACAACATGGGCTTGCTCTTCACTAACATGACCTTCCAAAACGATTTATTGGGTTCTACTCCACAACTAGAGACTTGAGAGGCTCTAATCCTATCATCAGTTTCAACAAGAGACCTATGTTTAGGCTGATTCAATTCCAAAGCTTCTAACCTTCTAGACAAAGCAGCAAACTTAACATCTGACCCGAAGCTTGTATCTACCACATTGGTGTTACTTCTATTGACCAAGAGTCTTTTAGGGGGTTCAACACAAGACTCCCACTGTTGGTATTTTTCAGCAATAGCTCCTAAGAAGGTAAAGCATCATCAGCATTTTATTAGTGAACTCACCAGCGCACATAGCTCGACCATGGCTTTTGGTAAATAGTCCTAAACCATTATAAATAATCTCTACAAGTTTCATCTTATCAAATCCATGGTGAGGACACTGGGATAGGAATATCATTGAATCTCTCTAAAAACCTATAGAGAGACTCTCCCTCTTGTTGCACACTAGCACTAATTTTGCCTAACAGCTGCAGTTTTTAGGGTAGAATTTCATAGAAAGCAACAATAAGTTCCTGCCATGTTTCAATGGATCAGATGGGAGGTTGTTTCAGACAGGTCTTGGCTTTTCTCAGAAAAGGGGACATCTTAAGTTTCAAAACTTCATCAGTAAGGTCTTTTTTCTAACTCTCCCACAAATTTCCTCAAAGTACCTAATATGAAAATAAGGGTTCTCATCATCTTTCCTAAGAATATAGGGATCATCTGAGAATACTGGTTTTATCTCGAAATTAGCTGTATTGGCTAGCAATTTAATGCACGAAGCGCGGTTGGTCCTAGTTGGGAAATGTAATCTTTCAAAGTGTCATCGCTTTCACAGCTGAAGTACTAGGGGTACTTTCTTCACAGAGAGACAGATTCTCAAAATTGAAGTTTCCAAAAACGGGGCTCTCAAAAGAAGAGTCTTCGAGCTCCCCGCCTTCACAAGAAGAACTACTAGGTTTATCACTAATCAAACGACCTAGAGTGTTTTTTTTCCAAGCCCGCTCTCTAATAACCTCGGGCATACACTAGAAAAACAAAAGAAAAAGAAAAGTCATAAAAGGAAGGGAAGTTCTATGAAAACACAAACAAGGCTGACTTCACCACAACAAACCTACTGATTTCTAGCAAACAAAAACCATGATGGCTCCACTTAGATTGTTTCTAGACCAGCTTCTAATCTTTTGAAAGGGAATTCGTTACAATTTAAACAAACCCCTCTGGAATCAATCCGAGTCAAAGTAAGTTGAATAGAGGCGAGGGAAGCTGCGTGGAGCTTTGATACCCAAGGCCTCACCGCATTACAAGTGTAGATGGTGGATTTTCGACAAAGGCTAAATTCGTAAACTCATAATCATACGAAACTCTGCTTCAGCAATCGGTCGTGAGTATCGAGACAAGAGTCTCTCATCGAATTCTCAACAGAGAGTACTTTCTCTCAGAGTACATGTAGATTTGAAGTCTCACGACTGGACAACGACATATCTCATGAATACTGAATACTTTCAGTGATTATTTCTATATAGCATCACGTGATGGACGGTTCCTCGATAGCTTGCTTCTGCTAGTATAGAGCGATAACGTCTTCAGGAACAAACAACGAGTTAACCCTGACTATAAAGATTGACTTACCGACAAGCTCATATCGGGATGATTAATGCTCCTAGAAGCTTGCTCTGCTAGTATAAACCAAAGTTTAATTATTCCTAATTACAGCTCCTATTCCATGGTCGAATCCACGACTGGTCCCATGGAATGACAATAACAATTGTTCTGATTCTATGATCGAATCCACAACTTGATCTCATAGAATAGCATAACTACTACTACTCTCCTTACTACTCGAACTTTCTCACTACTTACTTCCGATTTCATGATCGAATCCACAACTGGTCTCATAAATGGTAATAGATAAACCTTAATTACTCTGATTCTATGGTCGAATCTACGATCCCATGGAATGGTAATGCTCACTTTATTATTCTGAATTCGTAGTCGAATCCTCAGCTGATCCTATGAATTAATAATAAACATCTTATTACTCAGTTTTGTGAATTATTCTCCACTGAATTCCACAATTAGTAATAAATAATCAACCGGGCGTCTGAGCTACCTCTAAGTAAGCCCCGATTCAAATGGTGAAGGTGTATTCAACGATGATACACTAACAGTCACCGCACGAACGAGTATTTCAAAAATACAACGAAACGATGAACCTATGCAAAATAGAGAAGAAAATAATAAATAATTAAAAATATTGACCAGGGTGCTGGGAGCACGGACACACACGACCGACCGTGTCGTGGTCAATCCCACGCCAGTTTTATATTTTTAATGCATTTTTATTATTTTCCATGATTTGATGAAAATCTCTCATTTTATCAAATCTCCTTCGTCTCGAGGAAACTCCTCGGTTTCATGGTACTTCCATAAATCCATAAAAAATAATATAAAATTAAGGAAAGGAGTGTGGGGCGTGACCATTGGCCAACCGGCCATGCCTTGGTCCCAACCGGCCCCACACCCACGGTTCCTTATTATTTTATTATTATTATTATTTATTCTCTAATTTCATGAAAAAACTCCTTGATTTCATGGTATTTTTGCACAAATCATCAAATAATAATAAAATAAAATAAATTATGAAAACTTGTGGGACCGGGCCTTGGCCGGCCATGCCCTAGCCGGTCCCACACCCCTTTGTTTATTATTTTATTATTAGTTTTCCTTGAATTCATCAAATTCCTTGATTTCATGGTATTTCTCTCAAATTAGGAAAATTCCCTCAAATCATCAAAAATACCTAAAAAATTAAAAATTATGAAAACTCGTGGGACCGGGCCCAAGCCGGCCGGCCATGCCTCCACGGTCCCACACGCCCTTGTTTTATTATTTTAATATTTTTTGCTTCCTGAACTCATGAAAACTCCCTAAAATTCATCAAATTTCTCAAAATTCATGAATTTTTCATAAAATCATTATAAAATTAGGGAAACTCGTGGGACCGGGCCCTAGACCGGGGGCCGGCCATGCCTTCCACGGTCCCACACCCTTGTTTTATTATTTTAATATTTTGCTTCCTTGAACTCATGAAAACTCCTTCAATTCATGGAAACTCCCAAAATTCATCAAATTTCTCAAAATTCATGAATTTTTCATAAAATCATCAAAATATTATAAAATTAAGGAAAAGGCACCACGGGACCGTGGTCACGACCGGCCGACCATGCCTTGACCACGGCGGTCCCACGCCTCCTCATTCCTTATTTTATAATTATTTTTCATCTCATGGTGTTTTCCTCAGTTTCGTCGAAACCCTAATTTTGGCATATTTTCTCGAATGGATGCTCAATTGCACGCCAGAAAATATCAAAATTCTCAGGACTGAGACGCGGACGCCTTGGGGACACGAGCACGCTATCTTGACCGACCAAGATTGGCTCTTTGGCTCACGGAAGCCGGTCCCATCAATTTTCACAGTTTTGACCTAATTTGCACAATTGCTCGTATTAGGTCCAAAACTCTCCCAAACACTTTGGATTTTCATGAAGTGATCGTCAGGCGGTCACGGGACAACCCAGGGCCGGTTTCATGACTCCATGGTCGGTCCCTCGCCTCGTCATAATTAATTAGGTTTTCTCACCTAAGGCTCAGACGAGCATTTTCGAATAAATGATTAAACCAGCATTTAATCATTCTTCACCAACAAATCGTCAACTCTTCAGGAGTTCTTGTATTTGCTCACGTGAGCATATGGACACTACATGGTTGATCCACGGTCCCATGTAGTCGCTCCCTCCTTCGTCCCATGGTTGAAATTCTGACGAACCATGAATTGATCATCAATTGATCAAATTAGGGTTTCTGAATCCAAGGATCATCATTCCAGATTCTAACCTTAATAATTTTATGACGACCTCATGGTCATTAATTTTATTAATTATGCTCGGTTCAACGACCAGTATTCTAATTAATATTTTTGGTACGCTGCCAATAATCCATCAGACGAGCAACACATGCTCAGACGATCAAATATTCAACAATTCATCACATGAGCCACTTGCTCAGATGAAATATTTGCTCAATATTGGTTCAACAATCAATATTCAACGATCCATCGAATGAGCAATACTTGCTCACTTCATCGTAAGAACTATACCTCTGTCTCATGACATGTTCAATTCATGAGTTTCAGAACATCATGTTCAACTCAACGACTACATGGACTCATCGTCCCATCAAACCACGAAGTCATCAATTGACTAAAAACCACGAGACGTCAATCGTGTCACTTGGGGGATATCACTTAGGGTTTTGGTCTGGCGGTCTACGGCACGTGTGTTCAAACACACGATGGAATGTGAGCAAGTCGTGCAATCAGTTGAAGGAATTCACGAGGTAGTGGGTGGAAAATCGACCAAGTCTCCACACGTTGAGCAACTGGTTTCAAACACGATCTCCACTTCCCCACTCCTTGATTCCATCAACTGTCACACTTCATGGAATCATGGTGTCTACAATTCCAGCAATATAAATAAGTCTCTGAATCATGATTGAATCATCATCAGTATCATCAATCTCACGTAACTGACAACACGAGATCATCAACTCATCAATTGAGCAACTACTCTCAATTGAGCAATTTCAATCACTCAGAGCTTATCATTCGGAATTCACACACCCACAATCTTTGATTACCATTGATTCCACACATTTCTCAGCTTCCCTCCTACAGATCAACCCATCCTCTCTTGTGACCGAATTTACTCTGGAACGGTCATTGTCTTGATTTAGGCCGGAGTACTACAGATTGATCTCTCGAATCTAAAGCACCCCCTTTGCAGCGGTGCATCTGTGTGAGGTTTAACATTTCGCTCGGTTCGAGGAGTCTCCTCCGTACGGTCGTCTCCTCAATTCCTTAAAAACCAGCAAATCGTTTTTCCCCATCTACAGATTGGCGACCACAGTGGGAGATCATTCTCTCGGTTGCAATCTCACAATTTCACAAGATGGTTGATCTCAGGTCAGGTTCAGTTACGAATCCTAACACAAACCGTGCTAGCACTAGCAACAACAACAATCAGAATATCCCGGAGACAATTCCGACCTCCAACACTGTGGGTGACACTACTCCTCCTCACGCCGAAGGTCATCCACTGTCCGGACGACACCCTGAAGAAGTCAGAGGAGATCCACCGCCTACCATTGCTGATCTTATCAAAGCGGGAGACTCTTGCAAAGAACCAGACTGACATGGCTGCTACACAGAAGGAGCTGTGTAATTATCTCAAAACTCTTACTGACAAGATGTCAGAGAAGACTCAAGAGAAGGGAAAGGAGAAGGAAATCCTCGGACGACGGTCCTGAAGTAATTCCAATCCATACAGTAGAAGACGACGAAGTCCACAAAACTGCTGCAGACAACTCATCAGCGAAGGGATCATCGAATTTCATCACTCGCGAGGATCTGGAGCACCTTTAGAGAACCATGGAAAAGGCAAGACATCGCATGACCATCGTCATCAACCTCCTTATCCTGCCGCTACGCAGAGGATTCCACTCCCCAAAGGTTACGTTTCTCCAACTTTCACCTTGTATGATGGAACTGGCAATGCTCGGGAACATGTCTCTCGTTTTCTCGAAGCCTTGGGAGAACATGAACATAATCATGTCGTCCGTCTCAAGGAATTCTCAAAATCTCTGAAAGGCAGGGCATACACCTGGTATAACAGCATCACACCAGGGACCATCAACAATTGGGGAGAAATGGTTAACGCATTTTACAGGAAATACTTCTTCGTGTCAGAACAAGTCACCCTCTCCGACCTTGGAAGAATGTTTCAGAGGGTCAGTGAAAATCCCAATGATTATGTGAAAAGGTTCAGAGTCCAAGCCCTGGATTGTCATGACCCAAACGTCACGGAGCAACAACTGGTGGACTTGTGCATCAATGGCATGCTCCCGGTCTACAGGGCCTTGCTAGAAAACCTTCGATTCCAGACTTTCTCAGAGCTTCACGAAGCTGCGAAGAGGTCGGCAACCACTGCACCCGCTCTTTTGGAAAGAGCAAAGTCTACAAAGACTGAAGATTCAAAAGACACTCGAGGAAGCAGGCGTCTGATCAACAAGCAGTATAACCTGCAACCTTCAACAAATGTCGTCGGGAAGGGAGTAAGCAAAAAGCAGAACCACAACACAAGCAGACTTCCTCCACCCCTTCAAAGACACACAAGAAGGAGAATTCGAAAATCCCTCCTCAGCATACGGAAGATCCAGAAGCACCTGATTTTCCCTGTTCAATGGAAGAAGTTAATGAACTACTCGATGCCTGGATTCAAGACGGCGCAATCAAATTGCCTTATGTCAAGAAGGAACCAACTGAAGAGGCCATGGAAAATCCTCGGTATTGTCGCTTCCATAGATACGTCAGCCATCCCACGAGTGATTGCAAAATTTTGAAGCGCATATTCAAAGAAAATGTCGAAACAGGAGAGCTCAACCTTGGGACTGAGGGGGTGCACAAAAACCCCCTCCCAGTCAGAATTTTTACCATCTCCGAACCTCCTGTCAAGGAAACATTCCAATCTGTGATCGAACATGTCTGCGAGCTGTTGTATTTTTCGAAAGCTCAAAGGAAAGACATGTTTGCTGCAATGAACCACATCGTGTCCGGAAGTCGTCCGCTGATCCAAGAGACTATCACCGGACCTTCAGCCAATGACACAGAAATGTATGATTGGGGACTGCTCACCATAGTGCACATTAAAGGAAATGAGTTCAAGAGGGCGTTCATCGATGTTGGTACCGCCGTCAACATCATCCCTTTGAAAACTCTCAGAGCTGCTGGTATTACTCGACGGGAAGCCACCCACGCTCCCATAGCAATCAGGGATCACGAAGGAATATCCAGAAACGCATACGGCTTCATCACTCTCAAAGTTACGGAAAGATCGATCTGTACTGAGGCCAAGTTTTTCATAATCCGGGAAGACCCTGGATACGACATGGTCCTTGGGAGAACTTGGATTCATGTTGAAAGGACAACGATGCCTTCAACACATCCTATCATCGACAAGGATTCCGAGTCGGAAGACGAAGCATAGGACGCACCACCGTTTGACCATTTGGAAGAAGTAAAAACTCTGATGGGACTTACACAAGAACTTGAAGATAATCCGCACACCTTTGTCAGAAGGTTTCGAGCTCAGGCAAGTCTTATTCCTCCTCTTGCTCCAATATTACCAATGTTCAAATACGCTACTATGGTCCAAGGACTTCTCCCCATGAATAATTTAGTAGTCATCAAAATCTGCGAGTGGGTAACTTCACCTCAGCAATATTACACTCAATGGTTGGGTTCATAACTTCTTCAAATCGGTCACTCCATCGAGAGATTTATTGCTGAAGACTTGGCTAAGCATGATCAACACTATGCTGGATACTCTCTTCCGCGAGAGTCTCCATACGGGCCACAATCGAGGAATTCCATCAAACAGGGAATGCTTAATCAGCGGAAGATATTCAAGGCACGATCGACTAAGCATAACAAGTTTCATGAAGGAGACCTAGTTCTCAAAGCAGTTCAGCGCGGTCTTCATTCTACAAGGAACTCCAATTGGGAAGGACCATTCATGGTCGCTGAATCCGTGGCCGGAGGATACTACAAATTGACCAACACAGATGGCAGAACCCTACCAGTAATTCACAAAAATTGGCTCAAGGCGTTTATCTGAAATTATTGGACATTTAAGTTATTGGGAGTTTGAAGCACTCATGCGTTGGGATTTAACATTTAGGATTTTCTTTCATTTGTATTTCAATTCCTCCAAAACATTTGCAATACTTGCAATCAGTATTTGAATTCAGCA
The DNA here is from genome assembly GCF_003573695.1 of Papaver somniferum. NCBI lineage: Eukaryota > Viridiplantae > Streptophyta > Magnoliopsida > Ranunculales > Papaveraceae > Papaver > Papaver somniferum. The sequence goes on along the minus strand of NC_039360.1, from coordinate 139,989,628 downwards.
ATTTATCAAAATTCAGTTTATATTTCATAAAATAAAATCTCTATCAAATCTATAAGAAAATCCTCAACCATCAGTCAATCCAAAACCATCTAAATATCAAAAACCCAAGTATAAACCTCACATCTCTCAGAAGTTCAGAAATTCAAGAGATCAGCAAGAAAAGGCTTTCGCTCATCAGCATCCTTCAAGATTCGCAAAGCCGCCCTCTCCTTATTCAACTCCTCAGTCAGCTTGGCAATCTTGTCCTCCTTGTCCTTCACAACATCGTTCGGAAAGGGTATGTTCTTCTCACATGAATCCTTGATAACGTTTATTTTCTTACGAAGCCATTTCACGTTGAGGCCAAGTCTTTCTGAATTCTCCAAGTTAAACTCCCAATCAAAGAGTATATCTGGAGTCACGGTATTCCTGGGTCTCGTATGCATATCACTCACGACACGTAAGATAACGCCTACTTTCATGATTAAAGCGTAAGCACGCCCAGGTTTCCTGTCAACGATCATATGGCCGAACTTCTTCCATATCATCTCATACAAGCTTGCATGTCCAATGGGAACGTTGAATCCACCGACCAGTTCATGATATGGGAGTGAAGTGTTAAAGGGAGGATCGAAAGCGACCCCTGCAGTTGGATATTCATACACTATTATACGGTTCTCGGTCACTGGAGTGGCTCCCACGACTAAAGCAACAGTTCCTTCGGTATTCTCCGCTGATGTCTCGATTTCTTCTATCACTGAGGCAACAACCATATGGGTTTCCATAACAGCAGTAGCGACCTTCTCATGGCCTTGAAATACAGGGATGGTTGTCTCCTCATCAATAACTCCGGAATGGTTAGGGTTATCATCGTTGGCTCCAGTATCCCCAACTTCGGTATTTAGCACCTAATACGAAGATTACATGAGATTAGAGTCATGAATCCAAAGGAGATTATGAAACACAGTATAAAAGCAAGGCAACATCACCAAGGTTCATCATACTACATTCAAGGGACGAGCAAATAACATGAAAGTCATGAAAACACATTTTTCGATGAGTCCGTCTGAAGAAACTGAACTCTTCCCTGTACTAAGAGACGAACTGGGATCAATCTATAAGGAATCCAAGGATTGGTCATATTCCATTATCTTCATATGGATGTCCTCTATGACATGTCAAAATTTCATGACAATCCGATGAACGAGCGAGTAGATGTGGCCAAAATATCAAGTGACGCACAATCTGAAAAAGTTCTGGAAGTCTCCTGGAAGTTTACTATTTCGTCTTTTTCAGGCTCTGAACATGATCAAAACTTACAAAGCTTCTGTGTTAAATCTTGGAAATTTTCCGGTCTTGAATTTGCACATGCATATCGTCAAAATCCGACTCCGGACGAAGATTCTACAGCGTTTCTATTAAAAAGTTAGGTTCTGAATTTTCTGACGATGAAATTCGACTAAGTTTTCATATATTCACATGGGTTCCCATTCATTCATCCACAAGTCAGCACTTTTATACTTATACGAAGATGTACAGGATATATCCTTACTTGAGGAGTCTCCAAAGTGTCCAAGGGGTTGGAATTTTCCACATCAACGACAAGAGGAACATCACTTCCATCCGGCTTCGAATCTTGGGAATTACCTCTATTCCTATTCCCAGAGGATGATTGAGTTACAGAATTCTCCATCTCCATGACGACGTCCTCATGTACACGTCTTTTACAATCAATATTTTCATCTATGAAGCACCCCATTTGAACATATGAAGAAATACTTACAGTTTCTTCGTCGCTCAAATCAGCGATTGCTTGTTCAGTAGCAGAAAATTGAAGACCTTCAAGACTTGATGGAGTAAAACTCTGCAACAAAATTAACAACGTCGGCTTCATGATTCTAATGCTAATAGCAATGAAAGTCACAGTGAGAAATATTGGGAACTCACCAAAGCACCAACTGGGGACTTTACGGTATTAGGTAACAGCTTATAACCTTTATGCCTGCCTTCTCCGCCATAAATAACCGCCTCAGTCTCTGAGAAATCTACACCGATTCGAGGTTGTATATTACGACCGTCCTATAGTGAAATCTAGTAATATAATCAGAATACAATTCTTATAAATTTCGTGAGGATTATATGAAGAAACATACCTGAGAGCATCCTGGAGACGACTTTCGTTTATCACCAGAAAGATACTTCAATCTTGGTCGACTGGAAATCATCTCAGCCGAAGGAAGATCCTTGAATCGAGGTCTAGGAAATCTTACAAAGCCACGCAAACGCCCAAGTTGCTGGTCCCAGAATTCTACATAACCGTGGGTTACATAGACGAATCTATCAGAACCAGGAAACCAGTAGCTACTCCCTTCCACGTGAGTATGATCCAAATGAGTTCTGAGTTGCTCAACTTATGGCTTCCTTCTCCGTATGGTTGGAAAACACTAATCCATACCCATTTGTCGAGATGCTCTATCAATATTATACTCCTCCACTGAAATCTCTCCAAACGTGACTGATAGCAAATGACCAGGAGTGCAACTCAACATGAAAGATCTTTCGCCATCACTCAGATGCGCACCAGACGTCAAACTCGTGCCTTCTCCAGTATTGAAAGTCATCGACTGAGAAACATAATCGGGGACTGACACCCACGGGCGAAAATTGAACTCAGATTCTTCATCTAACACATCAATAAAACGTATTTTAGAACGAGGCTGCTTGGTGGACCAACGCATGATCCTAGCATTATCTTTCTCAAGGAAAGTATGGTGCGCATCAGTATTCGGTCCTTGCAGAACATTACGTGGAGTAGGTGCATAATTCTTAAAATGCTCCCACATCAAAGCTTGAAGAAACATCGTGTTGGCATAACACTCAATCTTCATAGAGCCGTTCGACACACTAGAGTCTATAATCAAGGAGTCCAGGTTGTAATACAAGGAGCCTAAGAATAAACTACGTATCAGAAGTTGCTCACCTTGAGCCATCTTAATAGCAAAGGGAATCACAAAAGGCTTCAACAAGTTTCCACTGTCTTCAAAAACGTCTCTGGACAACCATAAACATAAGAAAGCAGCAATGGGTAACATACCGTCGATGGGTTTATCAGAAACCTCGTCTTTGGGCCACCAGTGTGTCAACCAGGAAGCATAGCATCCTTTACTACCAGCCTTATTCGCTTTCTCCATTGCAGCTTTCAAGACATGAGAAACGACAGTCTCCTCATCTAAAAGATCCCCAGGAAGATTTCCCGTGATCGGGAGATGCATCAAAGCCGCCACGTCTTCCAAAGTAATGGTAAACTCTCCCCATCTACATATGAAAGTGTGAGTGGGAATGTACCAGCGAGAAAACAGAGCCACAATACCACTTGCGTCATGATAAATGAACAACTCTCCGGAAGCTTGAATAGCTCTCGTCACCTGCGCCTGGTCGAGCATGGTCCTCACATAAGGAAAACCAAACATATGCCTCGCCCAGCCGACAAATTTCTCCAAAGGTCGTCGAGAAAGCTTAAACTCTATGATTGATGAGGCGAAGACCCCTCGTTCAAGACAAAATCGAATCACTGTCTTAGGAGTCACCAATTTCTTCTGAGTAACAGTTCTAGGATTTATCAAAGATGATACACTGGGGATTTCAAATGTTGCTCAGCTCTTGGGATATTTTTTTCAAAGAATGCATCATCTATGTTAGGGACATTCTTAATCCTTAGGGATTTTGTATTCGTCTCCCCCAACGGAAGTTTCATCCATGCATGTCTCATCTCTGGATATACCATCATCAACGCACATCACTTCCCTTGAGGCATCGTCAGCTTGGGAATTGGACATCTTTTCCAAGTAGCTGAAAAAGTTCACACTACATTCTACTTCAGTATGCCGTCCAGATATAAATCAAGGAAATACAAGCAAAAATGGTAACTCTTAACTCTTACCTTTTATACTCCCACTAACAATAGTGATAGTAATGCTAGAGTTAACACCCCAAATCGTTTGTTTCTTCGAAAACTGCAAAAACGAACGAAACTTTATTTAATTTCCGAAACTGATTTTTCATGAAATCACGGACACAATTTCCATAATGTGAACATTCACACAACTGACCTATGAAGTTTACAACAATAAAATATTTCATCATAAATATATTTTCTATCTTCGAAGGTTCCTCAAAACCTACGTTTTCTGGTTTTTCGAAAAAGCAGCAATTAATGCAACTTGCATACATAAACTCTCAAGGATTTTATTTAATGAAAACAAACTCATGAAAATGAAATATATCATCATATTTTGCACAATATATGTCACGGCTGCATATACATATATATATATATATAAAAAAAAATTAAATTATTTTTCCTTCGTATCGTCGTTATCTGTCTTTAAAACGAAGGTTTATTTCAAAAAATATTGTGAAATCTCACATCTCATACATATGATAAAGTTTTGTATTTACATGAAAGCTTATAAGAAAAATTTTATCACTGGACACAAGTTCATCATACATATTTTCCTTCGTGTCATCATTATTTGTCTTTAAAACGAAGGATTTTTCCAATTTCATGAAAATTCACTTCTTTTATGATGAAACCTTGGTATACATGAAAACTCATACACTAAGTTTTATCACTGGACCTAGGTTCATATTAAAAAAAAATCTCTCCTAAATCAGGGATTGTAGTTAGTTTTCAAAACTAACGACCGAACGAACATACGTTTTCAAAACGAGGGTTTTTCATAAAACTCACACTAATATACACACATGTATATAACTTCATCATGATCAAAGCATGAAAAACTCGTGAGGATCATAAACATCAGCAAAAAAATAAAATAATAATAAAAAAATAAAAAAATACACGTACCTGGTCGGCGGGAATTTGGCCGGCGGCGAACGGACGTCGACTGGCGGCGGCGGCGCCCGGCGGTCTTCTCCTGCTGCTGGCGTGAAGGCGCTGAGGTGGTGGAGAGCTGGTCGTGTGATGAAAAAAAAAAGAGGATTAATCCCTTTTATATCAATTTTATTTCCAAATCCTAATTTTCTAAGGATTTCCTTATTGGGCCCGGCCCGCGAATCCTAACCGATCACGGACTCGTCATCCAAACCAGCGGTCCAACACCAATTTATGCTCATCAAACGATGCTCCAATCATGACATTGAAGCCTTCATCAAGTTGTGGTTTGCTCATGCTCTCTAAATCCGGTAACGTCTCAACTTACGACTAAGTTCAATTACTGGTATTATTATTTATGGCCGGAAAATCACCATTTAATACTGACTGAGGAACACAGCTTTCCTCAGTAAGCATGGGACTTAATGTAGATGGTGGATTTTCGACAAAGGCTAAATTCGTAAACTCATAATCATACGAAAATATGATTCAGCAATCAGACGTGAGTATCGAAACCCGAGTCTCTCATCGAATTCTCAACAGAGAGTACTTTCTCTCAGAGTACATGTAGATATGAAGTCTCATGACTGGACAACGGCATATCTCATGAACACTGAATACTTTCAGTGATTATTTCTATATAGCATCACGTGATGGACGTCTCCTAGACAGCTTGCTCTGCTAGTATAGAGCGATAACGTCTTCAGGAACAAGTAACGAGTTTACCCTGACTATATAAAAGATATGACTTACCGACAAGCTCATATCGGGATGATTAATGCTCCTAGACAGCTTGCTCTGCTAGTATAGAGCTGATGAGTGCCAAATATTGTATATATCTATCCCTTTTTGTTGGCATTTAACTTATCTTTTATGCATTAATTCTACATTTTATCCCATATTCTGTATTTTCATTGTTTTCGAGAATAAATATTTTTATTAATTAATTTTGCATTTTTAGGTAATAAATAAAGTCTGGATGACTTGCGGAGCAAAAAGAGCAGAAAAGTAGTGAAAAGCCGGGAGAAATCACGCAAGGAAGCCGCGAAGAATGGTGCGCACAACCTCATTTTCTACACACAAAAACGCCTCCGTTCTCAGCCATCAGATCAGTTCTCAGAAGCATCCGACGGTCGCTCCTTCATAGAGCATCAAAATCTGAAGTCTCTGCCAAGCACCACAGCGCTGAAATTCCAAGCCTTCAGATTAGATGGTAGTTGAATCCAACGGTTGCTCTTTTGCTGTTCATCAAAGTTTGATATCTCTGCCTTACACTACAGCACCTAACCTAATCTAGCACCGTTCGTTTCGTTGTATCCCTTCATCCGACGGTCGCTCCTCGCTTGCCTCCGCATCACCGTCCGATCTACCTACCAGCTCCACATCTCACGGCTTAGTCTCGCTGAACATCAAAAATCGATGAACTCGCCACACACTGGAGCACCCGAACCCTAGACCTCAAACAAACAGCCCCTACCCTAACCCATATCGACCTCTCCTCCCTCACCTCCCTCTGCAGAACCACCTTCTTCACCTGCCGCACCACCATCATCACCAGCACCTTCTTCACCTGCTACAACCATCATGCAACCACCATACCGTCATCACAACCACCCATATTACCTAAACCACCTAATACCCCTCTCTCTAGCCCTCTATTTCACTGATTTCTCACCATTCTTTTCTCTGAAACCCTAGGTGAGAAATCAGTCAAATAGGTGAGTCTCGAGTAGTAATTGAAGCATGGGAATGGAACAGAGGACCAAGGAGAAGAATGGGTCGAAGAAAAACTCGTCAAATCACATCAATTTGGGTAAGAATTTACCAAACCCTAGTTCTGTCAATTTTGGGGTTTTTACATAAATCCTAATTAGGTTGAGATAGAGCATGGAGAAGATAAAGTGGGTGATATAGGGTAGGTAATTGAATTTAACTGTGATTTTCTGTCACATTAGGTAGAACCCTAATGTCTACTGTTTTGGGGATTTTTGGGTGAAAAGGGTGTAAACCCTAATCATGTAATTGGGTATAAAAAGGGGACTGTGGTGGGTGTAATGGATTATCTCTGGACTAGCCAGTGTATCCCCATGAGGGCTGGACTAGCCAGTTCCTCTTGGGTAGATTTTTCTTCCCTGTTCTGTATTTGTAGACTTAATTTTAATTTGCAATTTTAATTCCAAATTCAGTTTTAGTTCATCATGTTTTCAATTCATGTGTTTGCTATCCATGTTTTTCCATGTTCTGTGTATTGTTCAATTTCTCCATTAGTTGTAATGTTAATGTGCTTGTTTTCATATTCTGTTGATGTTCCTGTTAAATGTGCATGTTCCTGTTGATGTTTGTGTAATGTTAATGTTTAGTTCACTACTGTTAGTTTAATGGAATGCTAGGCTAGAAACCTTTGAAGCACTGAATTGATTGAGTAATGGAAGAAATCAGTGCTCATAGCAAGTTGATTATCTTGCCATTCCATTTTTGTATGCTTAGGTGCATTGTGTTGATTGAGTAGTGGGGAGAAACTAGTGCTCACTAGTGACAATGAGCAAGCTAGTTCTCTTCCCACTCTAGATGAATGCCTTAGCTTTGCTTTGTTACTTCTTCTCCACATCCCTGCCCTTGGCTTAGGCCTTGGTTCATTTGCATTGTTCTCTGCTTGTTTTCTTCATTGTCTTCATTGTCTTGTTTTATTTACTGCATTGCCTTTGCTTTATTGCCTTGTTTTCCCACTGTTTTATTCCTTGCCTTGTTCTGCTGCCTTTTCTTCCCCTTGGCTTGCTGCCTCCCTTCCACTGCTTGTGCAGCTGCTGTGCACTTGCCTTTTGCACTGCTGCATTGCTTTCTTTGCCTTGTGCTGCTGCTGTTGATGTTGTTGTGCTGCTCCACTGCTGCTGCCTTTTCCCTGTCTGCTGATGCCCCAAAGCTCATAAGTTACAAACCCCAAGTTCAGTTCATTGAAACCAAAGGCTAAAAGACCAGGTTCAAATCCCACTCACTGGTAATTCCATAGTCCACTGAGCCCAAGCCTAAGTTTAAGACCAAACCAACTGAGTCCAAGGCTCAGTTCATCATTCAAAGGCCCAAAGCCCATTTACACTTCAAAGACCAACTGAGCCCAAGCTCAGTTCATTTTATTGTTATCAAACCCATTAGTACTCAAAGCCCAATTTAAGCCAAAAGGCTTCATAGCCCAATAGCAACTAGAACCCAAAATAGCTAGAAACACTCCAAACACACCCGATCTCTGTGGATCGACCCGTACTTGCACGAAAATGAAATATATCATCATATTTTGCACAATATATGTCACGGCTGCATATACATATATATATATATAAAAAAAAATAAATTATTTTTCCTTCGTATCGTCGTTATCTGTCTTTAAACGAAGGTTTATTTCAAAAAATATTGTGAAATCTCACATCTCATACATATGATAAAGTTTTGTATTTACATGAAAGCTTATAAGAAAAATTTTATCACTGGACACAAGTTCATCATACATATTTTCCTTCGTGTCATCATTATTTGTCTTTAAAACGAAGGATTTTTCCAATTTCATGAAAATTCACTTCTTTTATGATGAAACCTTGGTATACATGAAAACTCATACACTAAGTTTTATCACTGGACCTAGGTTCATATTAAAAAAAAAATCTCTCCTAAATCAGGGATTGTATTTAGTTTTCAAAACTAACGACCGAACGAACATACGTTTTCAAAACGAGGGTTTTTCATAAAACTCACACTAATATACACACATGTATATAACTTCATCATGATCAAAGCATGAAAAACTCGTGAGGATCATAAACATCAGCAAAAAAATAAAATAATAATAAAAAAATAAAAAAATACACGTACCTGGTCGGCGGGAATTTGGCCGGCGGCGAACGGACGTCGACTGGCGGCGGCGGCGCCCGGCGGTCTTCTCCTGCTGCTGGCGTGAAGGCGCTGAGGTGGTGGAGAGCTGGTCGTGTGATGAAAAAAAAAAGAGGATTAATCCCTTTTATATCAATTTTATTTCCAAATCCTAATTTTCTAAGGATTTCCTTATTGGGCCCGGCCCGCGAATCCTAACCGATCACGGACTCGTCATCCAAACCAGCGGTCCAACACCAATTTATGCTCATCAAACGATGCTCCAATCATGACATTGAAGCCTTCATCAAGTTGTGGTTTGCTCATGCTCTCTAAATCCGGTAACGTCTCAACTTACGACTAAGTTCAATTACTGGTATTATTATTTATGGCCGGAAAATCACCATTTAATACTGACTGAGGAACACAACTTTCCTCAGTAAGCATGGGACTTAATGTAGATGGTGGATTTTCGACAAAGGCTAAATTCGTAAACTCATAATCATACGAAAATATGATTCAGCAATCAGACGTGAGTATCGAAACCCGAGTCTCTCATCGAATTCTCAACAGAGAGTACTTTCTCCCAGAGTACATGTAGATATGAAGTCTCATGACTGGACAACGGCATATCTCATGAACACTGAATACTTTCAGTGATTATTTCTATATAGCATCACGTGATGGACGTCTCCTAGACAGCTTGCTCTGCTAGTATAGAGCGATAACGTCTTCAGGAACAAGTAACGAGTTTACCCTGACTATATAAAAGATATGACTTACCGACAAGCTCATATCGGGATGATTAATGCTCCTAGACAGCTTGCTCTGCTAGTATAGAGCCACAAAGTTAATATTCCTAATTACAATCGCTCTTATTCCATGGTCGAATCCACGACTGGTCCCATGGAATGACAATAACAATTATTCTGATTCTATGATCGAATCCACAACTTGATCTCATAGAACATCAATAACTATATTATCTCATTACTCCGATTTCATGATCGAATCCACAACAGGTCTCATAAATGGTAATAAATAAACCTTAATTACTCTGATTCTATGGTCGAATCTACGATCCCATGGAATGGTAATGCTCACTTTATTATTCTGAATTCGTAGTCGAATCCTCAGCTGATCCTATGAATTAATAATAAACATCTTATTAGTCAGTTTTGTGAATTATTCTCCACTGAATTCCACAATTAGTAATAAATAATCAACAACTGGGCGTCTGAGCTACCTCTAAGTAAGCCCCGATTCAAATGGTGAAGGTGTATTCAACGATGATACACTAACAGTCACCGCACGAACGAGTATTTCAAAAATACAACGAAACGATGAACCTATGCAAAATAGAGAAGAAAATAATAAATAATTAAAAATATTGACCAGGGTGCTGGGAGCACGGACACACGACCGACCGACCGTGTCGTGGTCAATCGTTTTATATTTTAATGCATTTTTATTATATTCCATGATTTGATGAACATCCTCTCATTTTATCAAATCTCCTTCGTCTCGAGGAAACTCCTCGGTTTCATGGTACTTCCATAAATCCATAAAAAATGATATAAAATTAAGGAAAGGAGTGTGGGGCGTGACCATTGGCCAACAGGCCATGCCTTGGTCCCAACCGGCCCCATACCCACGGTTTCTTATTATTTTTTATTATTATTATTATTTCTCTAATTTCATGAAAAAACTCCTTGATTTCATGGTATTTTTGCATAAATCATAAAATAATAATAAAATATTAAAATAAATTATGAAAACTTGTGGGACCGGGCCTTGGCCGGCCGGCCATGCCCTAGCCGGTCCCACACGCCCCTTTGTTTCATTATTTTATCTTTAGTTTTCCTTGAATTCACCAAATTCCTTGATTTCATGGTATTTCTCTCAAATTAGGAAAAATTCCCTCAAATCATCAAAAATACCTAAAAAATATTAAAAAATTATGAAAACTCGTGTGACCGGGCCCAAGCCGGTCGGCCATGCCTCCATGGTCCCACACGCCCTTTTTTTAGTATTTTAATATTTTTTGCTTCCCTGAACTCATGAAAACTCCTTCGGTTCATGGAAACTCCCTAAATTCATCAAATTTCTCAAAATTCATGAATTTTTCATAAAATCATTATAAAATTAGGGAAACTTGTGGGACCGGGCCCTAGCCGGACGGCCATGCCTTCGGTCCCACACACCCTTGTTTTATTATTTTAATACCTTTTGCTTCCTTGAACTCATGAAAACTCCTTCAATTCATGGAAACTCCCAAAATTCATGAATTTTTCATAAAATCATCAAAATATTATAAAATTAAGGAAAAGGCACCACGGGACCGTGGTCACAACCGTCCGACCATGCCTTGACCACGGCGGTCCCACGCCTCCTCATTCCTTATTTTATAATTATTTTTCATCATCTCATGGTGTTTTTCCTCAGTTTCGTCGAAACCCTAATTTTGGCATATTTTCACAAATGGATGCTCAATTGCACGCCAGAAAATATAAAAGTTCTCAGGACTGAGATGCGGACACCTTGGGGACACGATCACGCTATCTTGACTGACCAATATTGGCTCTTTGGCTCACGGAAGCCGGTCCCATCAATTTTCACAGTTTTGACCTAATTTGCACAATTGCTCGTATTAGGTTCAAAACTCTCCCAAACACTTTGGATTTTCACGAAGTGATCATCAGGCGGTCACGGAACAACCCAGGGCCGGTTTTATGACTCCATGGTCGGTCCCTCGCCTCGTCATAATTAATTAGGTTTTCTCACCTAAGGCTCAGACGAGCTTTTTCGAATAAATGATTAAACCAGCATTTAATCATTCTTTCACCAACAAATCATCAACTCTTCATGAGTTCTTCGTATTTGCTCACGTGAGCATATGGACACTACATGGTTGATTCACGGTCCCATGTAGTCGCTCCCTCCTTCATCCCATGGTTGAAATTCTGACGAACCATGAATTGATCATCAATTGATCAAATTAGGGTTTCTGAATCCAAGGATCATCATTCCAGATTCTAACCTTAATAATTTTATGACGACCTCATGGCCATTAATTTTATTAATTATACTCGGTTCAACGACCAGTATTCTAATTAATATTTTTGGTATGCTTCCAATAATCCATCAAACGAGCAACACATGCTCAGACGATCAAATATTCAACAATTCATCACATGAGCAGCACTTGCTCAGATGAGGAATATTTTCTCAATATTGGTTCAACAATCAATATTCAACAATCCATCGAATGATCAATACTTGCTCACTTCATCGTAAGAACTATACCTCTGTCTCATGACATGGTCAATTGATGAGTTTCAGAACATCATGTTCAACTCAACGACTACATGGACTCATCGTACCATCAAACCACGAAGTCATCAATTGGATAACTTAGGGTTTTGGTCTGGCGGTCTACCGCACGTGTGTTCAAACACACGATGAAATGTGAGAAAGTCGTGCAATCAGTTGAAGGAATTCACGAGGTAGTGGGTGGAAAATCGACCAAGTCTCCACACGTTGAGCAACTGGTTTCAAACACGATATCCACTTCCCCAGTCCTTGATTCCATCAACTGTCACACTTCATGGAATCATGGTGTCTACAATTCCACCAATATAAATAAGTTTCTGAATCATGATTGAATCATCGACAGTATCATCAATCTCACGTCAAACTGACAACACGAGATCATCAACTCATCAATTGAGCAACTACTCTCAATTGAGCAATTTCAATCACTTAGAGCTTATTGCATTCGGAATTCATACACCCGCAATCTTTGATTACCATTGATTCCACACATTTCTCATCTTCCCTCCTATAAATCAACTCATCCTCTCTTGTGACCGAATTTACTCTTGAACGGTCATTGTCTTGATTTAGACGGAGTACTACAGATTGATCTCTCGAATCTAAAGCACCCCCTTTGCAGCGATGCATCTGTGTGAGGTTTAACATTTCACTCGGTTCGAGGAGTCTCCTCCGTACGGTCGTCTCCTCAATTCCTTAAAAACCAGCAAATCGTTTTTCCCCATCTACAACAAGGCGGCGCAGTCACGCATTCAACTCACAGAAACCATCATGAACTTCTAAGTATGCTTAAAAGAGTAACCAATATTTTTCGAATGACTTTCCTATTAAGCTCGTTACCCTATCGGTCTCGTTCTAGTCAAAATTTTAGGCTTAGGTTCGCGTTTGGTTTCGTTTTCCTAAGGCGGGCAAGAAGAGAACGGTGATGAAATCCGAACCCTTATCTTGTATTGCCAGGCCTTGCCCTTTTCTAGGAAATTAAAACAGCCGTATTCGATTACTCAACATATATGCATACAAAATGATCCAGTAAACCCGCTGACAGGGGATTCGCGGGTGTATATAATTCTTACCTCCCGTTCCAGACGGGGGATGAACCGTTGGAGTCGACTCGGGCCACGACTCCTATGTCATGTACGAACCCGAGGGGCCGAGGCGATATCGTAATCGCCGTCCTTCCCTGTGCAATTTATATTTGAGACTACCCTTCCGTAGGGTTTAAAAAAAAAATTAATGTCCAAAGTCCAAAAAAAATAAAGTGCAAAAGAAAAAGAAAATGAAAAGTCTAAAAAAAAATATCTAAAAAAAAAAATGTCTCTCTTTTTTTTCTCTTTTTTTTTATTAAATAAAAAAAAACTTCTTCTTTCGCTCCTTTCGCTTTGCCTTTTACTCCAAGTCTTTAAGTATTCACCAAAAGCTTTGGAAAAATATTCTTTCGCTCCAATTCCAAATTCTGCAAGGAAAAGACAAAAACCCAAAAACGTAAACAAGAACAAATAAAAACCTAAAAAAAGAAAAAAATCTAAAAACTCTAGCCTAAAGAGAAGTCCGCGTCGGCGGCGCCAAAAATTGATGGTTATTTTCAATGATGTTGTAGTAAAAGGTTCGTTGAGACTTGTGAAAGTGGATTTTTAGACTTAATTTTTATAAATAAAAATAGCAGACTAAATTAAAAAGATGTTGTGAAAATTATGGAGAGAATGGGGTTAGGATTCCACCATTGGTCGATATTAGTGATTTAATAAAACAATAATTTTGCAACTCAACGTTTAAATTGATTCTAATAGTATTACCTAGACATGTATATTTTCAAAAGAATAGATGTTAATCCAAGCATAGAATATCAAAACCCTAAAGCAAGCATATTCTATCAAGAGAAAATACACCTAACTAATCAAAATCATATAAACAATTCTTAGTTCAATGCAAAAATCATAATAGAGTTGTTGTAATTAATTAATGGAAATATATCACTTTTACCGAAACAACGGCTTTCTCCATAACCCCAAGGATTGGTTTTAGCTCCTCATTATTACAAAGAAAACTAAATATAAGAAATAAAAGAAAATTGTGAAACTGGCTACCGGCTCACCCGCTCTCCCTTGGTTGTGCTCTCTTGCTCTCTATTTATACACACAAACCCATCAATCAAATATATTCTTTCATAACTCCAAAATCTTCTTCTTTTTAATTAAAAATATCTTCAAAAAATTTTCTTCTTCTTTATATTCTCTAAATTTCTTTATTATACCCAAATCTTCTTTAATTCGCAGAATCAAATCCAAGAGAAAATCCTCCAAGATACCTTTCATGTTTAATAGAAGATAACTTCCTTTTTTTTTCAAAACTCCGGTAATTAATACTCATAGATTTCCTGTTTATAAGGAAGAAGATATTCTTGTCTTAAAAATTGTAAATACTTTACTGTTGAAACCAAATTTCTCGCCAATATTCTGTTTGAAAATGAAGAAGAAGGTGGTGCCCCTATCCAAAGTGCGGGTGCCTTTATTAATTTTCTCAGAGAGGTGCAAGCATCACTATTCGAGCAACTTTTTCCACACAAGTGTATTTCTCCAAGAACACCTACACAAACATAAACACCATAATAAGTACAAAATCAAGCACTAACAATAGAGACACTGAGGACAAATTAGACACATAAATGCGTCTATCATTAAGCCGCTACACAAAATTACACCTAACTTTGTATAGTTGAGACCAAGCAACAAAACCTATAGTTCACCTAGTTCCGTCTGTATTCCCACGCCTCCGACCAATAAATAAGTCACGTACTTGGAACAATTCCTTTGGTTCGTATTACAAACAGTAAAGGAACAACAAATCTGTTTGGTATCAACTCTATTCAACCAAGTGATATGAGTTGGACAAAGGATCTTCTGTTTATCTGAACATAAAATCCTTCGTCAGGTCCTTAGATCTATATTATGTTCAATTACCGAAGTAATAGTTTAAGATTAAGCCAACGACACTATTAATCCAAAGAATTGTGTTGATGCTGATCTACTCAATTAATCAATCCAATCTATCACAAGGATAAACCGATTATCAATTGGATCCTCTTTTACCGAAACAAGTATTGTGCACACCAAAGATTATGAACCCACAAATCAGAAATCTTCAATATCTTCTCCGACTTCAAATCTTCTTAGATCTTCAAAAAAAAAAAAACCTGCACACAATCACTTGAATCTCTTGAGATCAATCACGCACAGAACGGAGTCTGTTAGCAATGAATTATCACAAGATCGTCTTTAGAACTAAGAACAGTCTAAAGATCCCTGTCGAAACTATGAACTAGTTTAAGTGAATCTTATATCAGAAGAGAAGATTCTCAAGCATAAATAAACTAGGTGCAATCAAAGTTCAACCACCGTTAGTCAATCAAATCAATGAAAACAAAAGATAAACCGCAATTATCTAGTTTCACACCAACGATACTCGTAGAGATTTTCAATCCCAAAGAAGACTTTAAACTGAGCGGTCGTAAGAGATTTCTCCTAATTAGGTTACTCTCCTCTCCGAATAGGCGGCTACACCAGTAACAAGACAACAAAGAGGAAGTTTTTTGTTACGAAGGATTAGTTTGCTAGAAAGGCAAATTTCAAGTATTTATAGACAAGGAAGTTTGGACACCAAGGAATTTCCAAAACCGAAAATATTCTCAAGATATTCATTAAAAGACAAATTCGGTTTCCATAATTCCTGGAAATGCTCTGTCCAAAAATAATGATCGAAATCTCTCAGAAAATCTCTAATTAGTAAATGCACATTACTAATTCTTATTTTCCTAAAAATGAAGTTAAATACCTTAACTAAAAGATTCTTAACTTATTTATGTTTCGATCATGGGATTGTCTTCCCTTAGCTATTAAGGAATAACTTTGAACAATTAAATAATAAACATTCATAACACGTGTTCAAAGTATGTCGACATCTTAGCTTTGTAAGTTCTCTTTCAAACTTACAACCTGGAAACCGATTTTCCACACTTCCAAACAAGTTTAGAATTGGTTCATATGACTTTCAAGAACTATGTGATTGATCAAATAACATTCAATCACAAATCATGGGTTTAACGGTTCTACCAAAACTACCTTCCATGTGAGTACTGTGCATAGTCACACTAGCTTTCCAAAATTCGGTTGACTAGGTACTAGGATCGGTTCCCCACATATATATGGTATCTAACTTATATGTGTTGCACATGTCCATAGGATCGGTTCCCCTTTGCCTAAAAACGTGTTGCATAGGTCCATATGATCGATTCCCCTTTCTGCTATAAACCTTGATCACCTCATACAAGGATCATTTCCCCTTTGTGATGTAATGCACCTCTTACTAGGATCGGTTCCCCTTTCCCATATTTGGTCAGACATAAAATCACAAACCCTATCATACCATCTCAGGTGATTACTTAAGATCCGTTTCACTAATAAGAGGCATACCAATACATAAGTCAGGCCTTTGTGAATAGTTCTACCAAGAACACAACAAATCGTGAACGGTTATACTCAATCACACATATTGTTTGTTCATAAGATATGCAATGAATAACAAAACCAATAATGTCTAGTGATTTCCTTTTCGATTCACACACAAGTTTATGAACTTACTTCCTTAGAACACATGTAAAACATTGTTCCCTAGGATAAAATCCTCACCTCATACCCATATATAATCACAATAGCATTCAAATTATTATGGTGATGTCTTATCTAACAAGTTTAATGGTTAAGCAATAAACCTCGTATTGTATTCCTTAATACTATGTCTATCTAGAGTTCAAATATGCTTCACAGTTTTGTTTTTGTTAATACCAGAATTCTCGTTAGGTTCTACCTGTCCTAGTGTACCAAGATGACCTCACTTTTCTTAGAATAGTATGAGAGAGAGTTGTCTTTCCATTGTACCTTGTCCTTCCTTATATAGACTTTCCAAAAGCCCCTTCTTTTTATGACATCTTGCCATGTGTCCTAAACCTCCTTAATTACTACTAATGGCATCCCTTCTCTAATATAACCTCCTTCTTCTTTGTTAATTCCTTCATTGTCCCTTCCAGCTCATGGATACTTCGTTGGTGGACTTGGGCCCTAGTCCCCACGTTCCATGTGTGGCCTTTCCCTTCTTTGGGGCACCCTAGCCTGGATAAGAGGAATTATTTTTCATGCATGAAAAAACGCGCCGCTTTCTTTTGGATTTTTAGGGCCGCCTGCCTGTCGCTGGGTAATTTGCCGTTTTGGATGAAATCCATATATGGTTGTCTCCAATCTACCCCGCCGACTATGCAGACCTCAGCGGGTTGTGGTGGGGCTTGGCAATCGGCGCAAATGTCTTGGAGGGCCGCTGCTTGTGCTGACATACTAGGCCAGTATACCCCTCTCCTCTGAAGCTTTTTGTAGAGGTGAACTGTTGCGGTTTGCGCACATGTTGTCGTGTGTAGATCATGGAGTATTTTTTCTTCTTCTCTCTTATTTACGTACCTTGCAAGAGATCACCATGTTGCTCGATAGTAAAGAGCTCCTTGGATCACTATGAATTGTTTCAGAGTTTGGGTAGGTATTACACGATCAAACTCCATTTTGGTCAGATCGTCGATGTAAGTCCGCCTCCAATCATCTGCCTCTTTGAAGGCCATGTCTTCTTTCCAGGTGTTGGGCAGCTCCTTCCTTCTAACTGTTACCGTACTCTCTTCCTTATCGTTTAGATGTATCTTTCTAGCTAGTGTTTCCAGGGCATCCGCGTGTTTGTTCTTTCCTCTGCCTGTATGATCTAGGGTCGACCCTGTCTGACTTATCAGGTTTTGAGCCTATGCTCGATATGGGGCTAAATGTGGATCTTTGATGTGGAAATCCCCGTTGACTTGGTTAGTTACCAACCTCGAGTCACCTTTTATCTCGACACCTCCCAAGCCAAGCTCCTTCGCGATTCTGAGCACTAGGATCAAAGCTTCATATTCAGCAACACTATTACTGCCGGGGAAGTCCAACTTGAATGAATATGAGAGCGATTATCCTTGTGGTGCTTCGAACACTACTCCCGCTCCTCCGACAATATCATATGACGATCCATCAAAAAACATGGTCCAAGGCTTGTTAATATCGGCGGCAGCTACCTCTCCCGGCACCCGGTCGTGAATCTCGTCATCTCCTTCCCCAGGAAACATAGCCATTAGGTCGGCGATCGCTTGCCCTCGTACTCCTTTAGGTCGCTGATAATCGAGTTCGAACTCTGATAGTTGTAACATCCATCGGGTTGTTCTCCCAGTCAGGACATGCTTTGAGGCGAGGTAAGCTATGGGGTTTGCCGCGGCTACAACGATCGTCTTATGCGTCAGAAGATACTGCCTTAGTTTTTGTGTTTCTTAGATGAGGGATAGGCATGCTTGTTCCACTCGTGGGTATCTCAATTTCTCGTCTCTCAAAACCCGACTCACGTAGTAGATGGGTGATAATTTGTTCCCTCCCATCTCTTGTGCTAGGACTGCCCCTATGGCTGAGCTCGTGAACGTCGTGTATAAGTAAAGAGGCACCCCTTTTTATTGGGGGTTTGAGAACTTGGGGGCTGACGCTTTAGTTTTTCAAATGCGACCTGTTGAGTCTCCTCCCATTTGAAGGTAGTCCCTTTCCTTAGTAAGGGCAAGAATGCCGACATTATCTGAGCCAAACCAGGCACGAAGCGCCGTATATAAGATATCAGTCCTATAAACGCCTGGAGCTCCTTGGTATTAGTTGGTGGTACCATAGTCATAATCTCCTCGACCTTACATGGATCCACCTGAATCCCTTCATTGGTTACAATTAAACCCAAGAAATTTCCAGATGTTACCCCAAAGGCGCACTTGAGCGGGTTCATCTTGAGTTGGAACTTCCTACATCTTTCGAAGACCGTCTTTATGTGAGATTCGTGTCTCTCGGTTTCTGAGGTTTTAACAAAGATGTCATCCACATATACCTCTACCGTATGATGCAGTAGATCGTGGAATATAGATGTCATGGCGCGCTGGTACGTGGCACCGACGTTTTTTAGCACGAAGAGCATCACAACGTAGTAGAAATTCCCATATGGAGTTTGGAAAGCAGTATTCTTTGCATCTTCCTCGAACATCTTTATTTGGTTATATCCATTAAACCCCTCCATGAAAGAGAAGCGCGTCTTTCCTCCAGTTGCGTCCAGCATTAGGTCGATGTTGGGTAGTGGGAAATCATCTTTGGGACAGGCCCGATTGAGATCCCTATAATCTATGCAGCATCAGATCTTTCCATTCTTCTTCACCACTGGGACGATGTTGGCTAACCAGGTCGGGTGCTGGATAGGTTTGATGAACTTGGGTTTCAACAAGCGTTCCACTTCTTCTTTTATTGCGAGAGCGGTAGCCCTCGGGAACTCTCTACTTCTTTGTTTTATTGGCTGGAATTCATAAGATACTTCGAGTTTATGAGCTACGAGGCTGCTATCTAGACCCGGCATTTCGTCATAATCGTAAGCGAAAACATCTTTGTATTCCCTGAGCAAGGCGATCAATGCTTCTCTTTCTTCCGCATCCAAGCTTTTACTGGTCATGATCGGTCGCTTGTCTTCTTCTGTTCCGATGTTAATTTCTTCTATGCCGTCCATGGTGAGATCTTCGGGGGCTCATTCCTCTGCATACTGTGTGCTCGTGTTAAGTAGTTACAGTAGTTCCTCATCATCGATTTTATTGTATGGTAGCTCGGTTAGGTTTTGCTCGTCCGAGGGGGCCCCTACATCAAGTGTTTCGGAGTTTTGCATGCTTGTAGACGCTCCCTTGGTTAATTGCTATAAGCGGTACACGTGCCCCCCGTCTGGTCTTGAAAAACGCTGGAACCTAGGTTGCTCTTCGTGTTTCCGCTTTCTTTCCGCTGGGAACGTCATCCTAGACAGGCTAAAAACTGACTTGGTCGGCTCTGTCTTTTCTTCCTCACTCCATTTCGGCAGCGGGGTAAGTTTCACGTCGGGAATTTCATCCGCCTCCTTAGCCAAATCATAAAAACCGCATCTTCCATGTAAGCTTCTTCCGGGTCAAAGGGGTGGCTCGTGGATGGTATTCGAAATTGCCTTCCTCCTATGTTAGTTTTGACACGCTGATGGTATGTTGACGCTACCACTTTATGGTTGAGTAACCATCCTCGTCCTAGCAGTACATGGAACGTCGTGTCGTCTTCTAGTACATATAAAGGGGTAAGCCCATGAATAGGACAAATCTTCATAACCAAATGGACAATCCCAATTTCCGTCTGAGTATGCCCTCCAAATCCTTTCACCGTCGTGGTTCGCATTTTAATTGCCGACTGCTGTACTCCAAGAAAGTCTAGTGTGTGTGTAGAGATAAAATTTAAAGATGCTCCCCCATCTACGAAGGCCCTCTTAAAAGGAACCTTATTGATATACGCAGTCAAATATAAGGGTCTAAGGTGCTCTCCCGGATAGCAAATATCCTTGTCTGTGAATACGATAACTTCTTTTGGGAGGGAATCGTAAGGCTTTCCTGCCGCAATTATTGCAATAGCTTTGGCTACTTTCCTGCTTTGATCCTCGCTAAAACCTAGCGAGTCAAAAAACTGTTGGGCCAACATTGTACCCGCAAATTTTCTAGCGATGTCGTCTGTATTTTTAAATGCGCGACCTTCTACGGCGACCTCGCATGCTTCTTCATCCTTTTCTTCCCAGGGTTGCCATTCGTCTCCGCTGGGATCATGAGAAAGCATCATTAACTGATTTTGAGTTGCTTTTCCTCCCTCGGAATCTCCCATTTCGATTTCGCCCACTTCCAGTTTTTTCTGAAACATTCTTCTTAGGTTATAGCAGTCGACCGTGGGATGTTGTACTATGCGATGGAAGTGACAATACATGGAATTTCTCTTCTGGATATCGTTGGGATCCTTCCTTGTTGGAGGCAGCTGAATTTCTTTATTCGCCACCCACTGCTCTAGGAGCCCGATGATCTGCTCTTTACTACAAGGCAATGGGGGAGGAAGCGGTTGATCCTTGTATGACAGATTTGTTTGCGCGGCCTAGCTTTCTTGGTTGTTGTTTGCGCGGGTGTTCCTTGGTGTTGTTGAGACAGTGTTGACTGCGTTGCTCCAGACATAATCCGAGTTGTTCTCTTCAACACAGTCGGTGATTCTTGCTGCCGCTTCTTCCAGATTGACGAAGGTTGGGAATCAGAAGTTCACTAGGCTTTTCTTGAAGCATGGTATCATTTCGCGTACGCAGATCTCCACTAGTGCATCTTGTTTAACGTCCTCATGGAAATCCAGCGCAAAATGACGAAACCGAGTGATATACTTCCCTATGTCTTCCCCTAACTACTGGTTACATTTACTCAAGTCGATGGTCGTGACTTTCTTTTTTGCGGAGTAAAACTTTCTGAGGAAGTGTGTGGACAGGTCCGTCCATGAGATGATGCTTCCGGGCTTTAGGTTATCATACCAAGAGAAGGTCGTCTCAGTCAACGACTTCGGGAACTCCCTTAGGCATAATTTCCCACCAGAGGCTCGATCGTTCATAGAAGCGATGAATCAGCTAAGATGTTCTCGCGCGTTCCCTTGTCCATCGTACACTTTGAACTTTGGTGAAGTATAATCCTCTGGATATTGATAATCCACGACCTCAGGGGTGTACGGGCTTGCCATAAAATTGTAATTATTTTGTTTTACCACTTTGTAGTTTGTCTCGAAAAACTTGGCCATCGCCTCATGCGTCATCATTCCGTGATCCTCTCCTTTATCCTCGGCGCTTTCTAAGGCTTCCTTGGCGCTTTGCTCGTTACTAGCTTCTTTCAACAATCTTTTCAACTCTTTTTCCCTGCGGATGTGTTCCTCCAACTCTTTCTGCATTTCCTTCAAAGTAGGTTGCGCGAGTGACGTGCTTCCGCACTCTAGTTGCTTATCCTTTTCATGCGTCGCTCCAGGTCTTCTCGCTTGTAAGATTGGGTCCGTCACTATCCCTATCCACTCCCATTCTAGATTAGGAGGCGGATTATTCAATTGACCGCTAGTCGCGTTTGGGCTAGTAACGCTCGGGTGCATCATGATAGACTAGGCACGAGCCTCCGGGTGTGGTCGCCAAATGTTAATACCGGAATTCTCGTTGGGTTCCACCCGTCCTAGTGTACCAAGTTGACCTCACTTTTCTTAGAATAGTATGAGAGAGTTGTCTTTCCATTGTACCTTGTTCTTCCTTGTATAGACTTTCCAAAATCCCCTTCTTTTTATGACATCTTGCCATGTGTCCTAAACCTCCTTAATTACTACTAATGCCATCCCTTTTCTAATATAACCTCTTTCTTCTTTGTTAATTCCTTCATTGTCCCTTCCACCTCATGGATACTTCGTTGGTGTACTTGGGCCCTAGTCCCCAAGTCCCCACGTTCTATGTGTGGCCTTTCCCTTCTTTGGGGCACCCTAGCATGGTTAAGAGGAATTAATTTTTCATGTATCAACAATTTTCAATATGCACGACTTGAAAGATACGTTAGGGAATGAAATAGTTCAAGTCAAATATCACTAACCTCAAGTGGAAAGATGATTGTTGTCGTTGTAGATCCTTGCTCCTTCACATCTTCAAGTCTTCGAAATACTTGTAAAGTCTCGAATCCTAATACTTTCAAGCTAACCTATACGAAGTTGACTCTAGTACATAATCAAGCGACTCTTAACATGAGTTTTGATTCACTAAAATATGACAACCAAACTTGACATACCAACGCTTGGTGGGTTCCACCGAGATATGCTCTAACAGTTTATCAAAATTCGATGAAGCTTAAAACAAACGAGCCCTTGACTGCACACGTACGGTTCGCATACTCTGAACTCGTAACCATTACGTGTTTGAACCGCGTTCCAGAACATTCTTAGTCGGTTCGTATACCACCGGTTGACATATAAAAAGAGGAATAACTCTCTTCGTTCTCTTCACCTCTTCTTCTTCTCAAACTGTTCGAGAACGAATGAGAAAAACCCAAGGTTCGCATTCCATCATCTACCTCTCCCTTATTTCTTAACCTTTTTGTGTTTAGTTTGGTTCATTGAAATCAGGAGAATCCTTTTTTCTACATGTGAAGAAAGGATTTTGGGTTTGTTACCATTTCGGAACTTCGTCATTGGCAATTGTTCCGTTTTCCAAATAAGTTCTCTAACAAGTTCATTTTTATCAACATGTCTAAAAGGAAGTATAACAGTGGTGCAAGTTCAAGTAGGAGAGTTTTTGATAGTGATGATGAATATCATGATGATGATATCGGTGTAGATGTTCGCCAACCGTATTCTGATGCTAGACGTCGAATAGCTTTATAAACATTTCTGCCAGGGATAGATATAATAAACTCTCTAGCGGTCATTTTGTCATGGAAAGGGCATATGATCGATCAGTTCAGGAACCAGACTTTCACATGTTCATGAACCAGTTTGAGTGGGGCGATATTCTTAATGGTTTGGAGGAATCATATCCTGAAATGACTTACGAATTTTATGCAAACTTACATGATCCCAACAAGACCAACTGTTGTTTTAAGACTATGGTCAAAGGAACAATGTTTGAGGTTGACCGTAGCGTTATAACTGAGTTATTAAACTTGCCTCTCCATTATTCGTTTGTTATTCCTCGACCAGAAGGTCAAAGACCAAATAAGAATTAGTTGTCTGAACTGCTCTTAGGATAGAATGTGCCATGGATAGAAAGAAAACTTCCCGTGGACAATATAAGCTTTCATTTGAAATTTTTTTGTAAGCTGGCTGCGGCTAACTTGATTCCCAGTACACTCGACAAAAATCTATGGAGCAGAACTCTGGCTGAGTTGGTTTACCATCTTTTTTCTGGTGAAAAGTTTGATTTCTATGGATTAATTTTTCGTCAAATGATTCACATGGTTTCACAAAAGAAAAACCCTAGTTTTCCATGCCTCATCAGCCGAATCTGTAGTCAATTTAATAATTCTCATCTTAGAACTTGTGTTGGTACTCCATCTCCTTTGTGCCAGACTGACATTAACAAGATGAAGAAACCTTCCAATCCCGAAGTTGCTCTTCTTCTACAAAGGAATGGGTGCTTGGAGAGACAATTGACTTATGTTGTGATGGTTCATCCAGACCTAGCTGAACCAATATCCAAGATTGCTGAGGATTACTATTGCAATCTGAATTAGTGTTCTTTTCTTCATGTTGTTTATGTCATTTTCAAATTTTTATTATGGTATTTTCTGTTGAACTGCTTACGTCGAACTTATTAAACTGTTACTTTTATTGGTTGTAATAACTTTAATGGTTTTTAGCCTTGAATGATTTTATCTTTAAATTAAACTGCTAAATGTGTTAATTCCATAAGAAGTTTAGCTACATATATGTCAAAAGTTAAGTCTATTGTGTCATTATGCAAATATTGATGGACAATATAATGAACTTTTGATGTCAAAGATTAAGTCTATGGTATCATTATGCAAATATTGATGAAATATAGAATGAATCTTTTAATATTCGCAGTATTGATCTTTCCCTGATCCACTTCTATGTGAAAGTATTGTATGGCTCCGTAAGTTTTCTTATGTTGAGCATTTTCGATTAAATTAATCATTGAGGTTCCTTTGTGGTTACTCTAATTGAGTTTTCTGGATACAAATTCATGTTTCATGTGATTTTTTAATGTCCAAAGAAATCCTTCTTTTCTTGCAAAAGTAAGGTCGCTCTTGTTGTTCTTTCGGGAATGACATTATATGGGGGGAGAGTTCTTAATTGAACTTGTGCTTAATTGCCAAATCTTTGTGGGGAGTGCGGCTGTGGAATATTGTAGGAGTTTTCTTGTATCTTTATAAACTTCTCGATGAATACACTAAGTTTCGACTATGTGAAATCATCGAAACAAAGTTGATATGTTCTCTTTTAGTCATGAAGTATCTCTATGAGAATTTCATTACGATCCCGCTAGTTTTCGTACCGTTGCCAATTTATATTGAAAAAAGGGGGAGAATTATTGTGTAGTTCACACTAAAAATACATATGGTCTACGAATCATTATGTAAGGGGGGTGGTTTTCATTGTGAGATGAAGTATTGACTAAGGGGGAGTGATTCATATCACCGTAGTATTATTGTCAAAGGTGTGATACAATTGAACTTTGATGTTGTGTAATAATACTATGACGTTGTATAACAATAATTGAGAGTATTGTTTTCTTATTGTTATGGCTACGGATCTTCAACAACTATGATGCTGAGTTGAACACGTTCAGAATCACTGGAGTACTTGGAAGTGACGAAGATTTCGAGTAATGTTGAAGAACCAAGGAAATCAAGAATTTGGATGAGAAGATACAAAGTTTATTTATTTTGTAATCCATATGTATTCGTATGTATTGATAGTTTTCTCACTAAAATTGACAAAGGGGGAGATTGTTAGAGCACTGCTAGGTCGAACTCGCAAGCGTTGTTATCTCAAGCTTGTTTGTCAAGTTTAGTTGTCAAAAGTACAAGTATTGATTTCTAGTCTAGTTATAGCTATGTCTCGGATTAGGATAGAATGTGTAGTTGAGCTTTAGACTTCACGGCGTTCATCGATTGAAGACGAAGAACTACTAAGGGGAGCTTGTGGAACTTCATCAACAAAAGGTATGTGGAGACTTGAACTCATCTATCACTCAGAAGTCTATTTCTATTTTATCTCCTATTGAGACAAAAGTATTATAGCTATATACACTTTACATTATACACATTTGATATTTGGAGCTGGGTTTAACTCGCTTACATATTTCTTGAAATATGTGTTGGTAAGCTTTCGCTTTAACCATGTTCATCTTTTATTCTTAACGAAAGTCAAAAGATGATCATGTGAAAATCGCCTGGTAACATCTTACATGATTTGTGTGAGACGGTCATTTAATGTAGACTCAGAATGTTTCATATTAATATTTGATCACTTGAAAATTGCTTTGAAGCTAATAGTTTGTGTGAGACAGCTATTCTCGTCTTCCAAGAATATTTCAATGATTAAAATGGGAGTTTAGAACAATTAACGTTTGATTGGATATAACACAGTATGTGTACTTGTATGCTAACTGTTGCATGTGTATTCCAAGTCCGAGAATTTAGTATGCATACCCGTATGCATACTAATTCAACATTTGAAGTACGGGAATTATAGTATGCATACCCGTATGCATACTGATTCAACTGAGTTCGGTCATGAACGACAGTATGCATACCCGTTTGCATACTGGCGAACAAGACTAAGTCCGGGAACTTAGGTATGCGTACCCGTTTGCATACCTGAGTGGGTTAATTTCTAAAACCGGTTAAATATGTTTACATACTGATGAACAAATACATTTAAATAATAAGGAATGCAATCTTTGCAAATTGTGGCTATAATGTCCATAAATTGATTCGAGTGAATGAAAACCGATTTTGCTTCAATTGTGTCTTGTATACTTCTATGAGAATATAAACAATTAAACAACTTTATAACTAGTTTCATTTGAGTCATTTGAACTAGTTTTGATTGAGATGAACAAGGTTGATATGAAAGTATTCATATGGCTAACTTCGGTTAACTATTGTTGAGCCAACCAAGTGTAAATGTTTAGGTACGGTTACCCATATCTAAATGAAGGCACATTTCATTTGTACTAGGTAAAGAAACAATTTTTAGAGGTTGGAGATGAGCTGAGTAATGTTCTTCTGAATGGGGCTAAATTGGATTTTGTTGCATATTATAACTTCCTTTCTAACTTCATTGAGTCTGTTTGATAGTCTAAACACATGAGAAACATGAATTGGGTGATTCCAGGTTCTACGGATTATATCCACACACTCCTGTTCATTTTAAAACAGACCAAAATATTTAGAAGGTATATGGTTAGAAAAGGATGTGGGATCAGTGGATAGGAAAAGGGGAGATTAATGGTCAGAGCTATAATATGGGGAAGGTACCTAATTTTAGCACTTGGGAAGAGAATGATCCAATCACCATTTTCCAGTCCACGATCCAATCTCTCTCTATGAGGCCAGTCTCCTATTGTTGATTGTCCAGGTGAAAAGAATCCTAAGAAACCTAGATCTTTAAGTATAAGTTATCGAATAAAGTATTGAATTTTTTAAGAGCTTTCTCATTAACTTTATCTCCTCTATTTTCTATTCCTTAGACAGAATGGTTTTCAATGTTCAAGTCCCCAAGGAAAAACGAAGGTAAGAAAACAGAAATACTGATATTTAATGTTCTACTCCTAGATTAATCTTTGCTTTCATCCTTATAAGGGCTACCTTACATACCCAAGTGAGAATCCAATTTAACTTAGTTTTCTCATTATATATATTGTAGTCGGTCTGGTTTTTATCCTTAAAGAATATTTAATTTCACGGTATTATCCAATGCAATTATTAAACCACCAGCTATACCCACCGGTTTTCAAAAGTATAATTGCAGTAATGATAGTCATGAATGTTAGAGCATAGATCGGTCAACCTCGCATGTGTTGCTATCTCAAGCATGTTTGTCAATGTTAGTGATCAAAACTATAAGTCTTGTTTTCTAGCCTACATAGCTAAGTCTCGGACTAGGATAGAAAAGTGTAGTTGAGCTCAAGGACTTCATGGAGATTCATCATACAACGACGAAGATTTATACAAGGAACCGTGGAACTTCATCAACAAAAAGGAATGTGGAGACTTGAACATATCTATCACTCAAAAGTCTATCTCTTCTATCTCCTACTTCTTATGAGACAAAAGTCGTATGCTATATAGACTAGATCATATACATTTGACATTTCGAGCTGAGAATTCATTGCTTATCTTTTATCTCGAAATCGTGTGTTAGTAAAGCGTTTCGCTTTGATCAAGTTTATCTTCACCTAGTGACGAAAGTCATGAAAAGTTTCGATCACTTTGAGAATTGCTCTGATGTGAATCGGTCTGTGAATAACGGCTACATAGCGTCCTCTGAGAATGTCTCAATGATTGAAATGAGAGTTTAGATTACATAACCATGTATTCCTTGAACCGAAGTTTTCGAACTTTGTTGATCAAGAGAAATCGGGAGGATTATGGAATTGGCTTGCCAAGTCCGCGAACCTACTTCGCAGACTCAGTCCGCGAATTGTCGGAATTTCTCGACCGACAATTTCTGCTGGATTTTCCAAAACTCGTTTGTGTGCTAAGTCCGCGAAATCAGTCCGCGAACTGGCGGAAGTTTTCTTTCCGAGAATTTCTGCTGAGTTTGGAAAACTCAACCGATTAACATAAGTCCGCGAACTTGTTTGTGAACTTAAGAGGTTATGATCTAAAGATGTGCTCTGAACATGAAACATTAAATTACTAAGGAATGCTTTATGCAAACCGTGGATATAATGTTCATGAGACGATTCATTCGAATCGAATCATCTTTGTTTCAATTGTGTCTTGTGTAGTTACATAAGATCTCATAGCAATTGAACAACTCTTTAACTAGTTCATTTGAGTCAATTGAACTAGTTATGGTGAAGAAGAACAAGGTTAATATGAAATGCTCATATGGTTAACCTTTTGGGTTACTATGTTGAACCAACATACACGTACACGTTTGGGCATGGTTTTCACGAACCCAGTAAACGTCTACCCAAGTGTGTGTGACAAGCTAAGTTTTCGATCTAACGGTTGAGAAATATTAGCTTGAATCTAAATCAGGTTTTCATATAACGGTGAATAAGGATTGCTTTGTACCTAAGGAAAAACCCTGATTTGAAGGTTATATAAAGGAGACATCTAGCATTGTGCAAAACTAATCCCCACACGTCTGTGTGCTACTAGTGCGCCCGCTAAAGTCGATCTCCATTAACCTTTGATTTTCTTCTCTAAAATTAGGTTAACGACTTAAAGACTGCATTGGGATTGTGAAGCCAAACCGATACTACTTTATCGTAGTTGTGTGATCTGATCTTGCATCTTCTATCGTACGAGTACAATCGATTGATTGACTTGAGATCGTGAGAGTTTTCCGATAGGCAAGATAAAGAAGTCACAAACATCTTCATCTCACTGTTTGTGATTCCTCGACAATCCGCTTGTGTAGTCAGGAAGGATTGTAGAGAGGTGATTGATTAATCTAGGATGTTCTTCGGGAATATAAGACCGGATTATCAATTGTTTCCTGTTCACCTTGATTTTATATCAAAAGACGGAACAAAACCTAGGGTTTATCTGTGGGAGACAGATTTATCCTTTGATAGACTTTTCTGTGTGAGACAGATGTGTTTATTATCAAGTCTGTGATTTTGGGTTACAACTCCTCTTGGTTGTGGGTGAAATCAGCTAAGGGAATCAAGTGCGCAGTATCCTGCTGGGATCAGGGGCGTAGGAGTACAACTGTACTTTGGATCGGTGGAAGACTGATTGGGGTTCAACTATAGTCCAGTCCGAAGTTAGTTTGCAGTAGGCTAGTATCTGTAGCGGCTTAATACAGTGTGTATTCAATCTGGACTAGGTCCCGGGGTTTTTCTGCATTTGCGGTTTCCTCGTTAACAAAATTTCTGTTGTATGTGTTATTTCTTTTCCGCATTATATTTTATATAATTGAAATAATACAGGTTATGCGTTAAGATCATCAACTTCTCTAATCCAACCTTTGGTTGTTGATTTTAGTTGATTGATCCTTGGACATTGGTCTTTGGTACCGTCCAAGTTATCTCTCTTTGATAAAGACTCGCAGATTTCTATTTGCTTGAGTAAAGATCAAATCGAGAGATTGAGATAATAACTCCTTGAGATACTTTTTATCTAGATTGAGTTTGACTGTCTTGTTGATTGTTGTAGTTTTGAAAGTGGTAGTAAAAGTTCGTTGCTCGGACTTGTAAAGATTTAAAAATAAAAATATATACAAAAAATATTAACAATATGGGCAAGAGTAGTGGGACTAAAGATTCGGCCATTTTTCATTTTCAAGTGGTTCAGAATTTAATTCTAGGCGATTATAGTTCAAAACAAAACAAATATTAACTCTAGTTTATTGCCAAGATAGATTTTATAAAATATTACTTGTATTTCTTAAGCATGGCATATCAAAAATCCCTAGGACTAAGCATACTCCATCAAATGAAATCACAAGTAATTAAATTAAAATCTTAATTCAATTAAAATTAGTGCAAAAAGTAAATAAAAGAATTAATGAAATTACCACATGGATGAAACTCGACCTCCTCCGTCGTCCCAGTGTTGGGTTTAGCTCATCATGATAAAAACACGCTCAAAGTATTTATTTATTGCTCAAAGGGTTTTTACAAGGATGAAAATGGAGATGAAATAATAAAACAGTGGATGTGCGACCCACAGAAGGCGTCCAAAATGAACGACACAGAAGAAGTGCTATTGTTTCGGTATCTCTAAGACCCACACCTACGACCCACGTTCGCGAGTCGTTTCACTGTTTATAAACGACTGCTTCTGCTGGTCCGTTCTTCATGTTCTTCATCTTCATCACGAACAGCAGCAGCAGCAGAGAGAATTCGTGATTCTACCTCTGCAGCTTCCTCTCTTCTCCTCCCAACTCTCGACACCCCTGGTAGTCGACCCAAGGATCCTTTATATACTCACATGCACGCTGAAATCCCTCACAATAACTCCAAATAATTCTTATTTACTCGGGTAGTGAAGAGAGAATATTTTGAGATATTTTCTTTCTCCACGCGTTTCCAGCTCTGATTCTTCCCTTTTTTAGACTTTATACGCATCAAAAAATAGTTATAACTCTCCCAGATCATCTCATCCATACGCAAACACAAGAAATCCCGTGAATAATTCTTCTCTGCACGTTCTCCCCTGTTTCCAGTTCGTGGCTTCCCTATCCAATTCTAGCCAAATTTAATCGACCACAACACTCGCAATAGATTTCTAAATGTCCCAGGAACAATACCACCAATTTTCAGCGATTTAATCTCCCTATAACACCTTCATTTTGTTGATTGAAAATCTTCCAGAGAGTAAAAATATTTTCCCGCCAAAAAGTTTATTTGAATTTGAGAAGAAGGAAGGGTGTCCCCCTATCCTGAACTGGGGTGCGAATAGCAGGTGTCTAAATGAGGTGCCCCTTAACCAATAGTGAGAGTCCGAATAACAATTGTCCTTCAAGGTTGCCCCGGGCAACTTTTCGAGCTGATTTTTCCAAAATTGTTTATTTCCAAAAAATATCTAAAAACACACAAAACACCATAATAAGGACAAAAACAAGTACTAATAATACGAACATTGAGGACAAATTAGACACAAAAATGTGTCTATCATTGATTCTCTAGCAAAGTATTTCTGAGTTATTCCATACAGTTTGCTAATCGAAATATTGGGTGGTGTTGTTAGACCCCCGCTTTTTCAATGAATAATATCTTCTACAAAAGTTTTATGGTTTTTAGTTTATGATAGAAAGACGAGATTTTGAGAGCTGATCAACTTTATTAATTGGTTTCTAGTGTCTTACTGCATTAAACCTTGTCAATTCCATAAAAGCACTTTAACAAATTGTCAAAAATATTACACATTAGGATACACAAGAATGGATAAGTGATAATGATGGAAAAAGAGATACTCGAAAAAATACCAGCTAAGAAAAAAAAATGAGTGAATGAGTGATATTTTTTCTGACCTGAGTTTCTGATTCACCGGGCAAGATATCCCTAGCATTCATGATTTCTCCAATAACACCATCCTTTTGCAGGTCATTGATTTCTCACTCATTGTTCAACTTTCCTCTTCTAACATTATTTTTTTGAATTTGCTTCTTTTCTTTTTCCAGGCTACAGATCCCATTGACAAAAATTAGGTTATTCGTTTCCCTACAAAGAGCAGACGAATGGGGGTAAAGGTCTCAGTTTTCAGAGATGTGAATTTTTCGTTTTTGAATTTGATCATCAATGGTAGTGAGAGAAAAAGGGGGAAGCCTTGAAATTTTTGTCCTAGAGCTTGGAGTTTGGGGAAAATTTGAGAGACCAAACTTATTTTCCCCTCAAAATTGCAGTTTTGGTTTGTAATGATGTTTTGTGATCGGGAAGCTTTGAGATGGATACCCTGAGAAGTACCTAAGATTTGTGCTTAGGTTTGACTTTTCTTTTTTCTTCTATCTTGAAGTCTCAATATATTAGGTTTGATTTCTAAATCCATGTTTTTTCTCTTCCCTAGTTAAGGAAATACGAGTTAACGTGACATTTCATATTATTAATTTAATTTTATCTATAGATAAATATTTAAAATTAATAACAGTTATTTTGTCACGTAGTTTGTCGTAATATCTCACTTTAACAATGTGTATGCTAGATATGTAACGTGTCTTCGTAATCCATCTTTTGAGATTTAACATGTTCCCGTAATTATATCGTGTGATAATTGTTTCGTATCCGTATCGGTGCAGCCAGATAATTTGATTTTGGTTCCTAATATCCTGATCTGTTAGTCATCCCAATGCTCAACAGAAATTTTGTAAGACAGTACAGTAAAAACCTTGATGAAAACCAATGCACTTGGTGTTAGAGCATTGCTCGGTCGAACTCACATGTGTTGCTATCTCAAGCATGTTTGTCAATGTTAGTGATCAAAACTATAAGTCTTGATTTTTAGCCTATTTATAGATGTCTCGGACTAGGATATAGATTGTGTAGTTGAGCTTAGATCTCTCGGCGTTCATCTCTTGAAGACGAAGAACTACTAAGGGGAGCTTGTGGAACTTCTTCGACAAAAAGTTATGTGGAGACTTGAACTCATCTATCACTTGGAAAGTCTATTTCTACTATCTCTTATATTGAGACATAAGTCGTGTTACGGTATAGTTTTCTCTATACACATTTGAGATTTCGAGCTGAGTTTATCTCGCTTACATATTTCTCGACGTATGTGTTGGTAAGATTTCGCTTCGACCAAGTTCATCTTATATCATGAGAAATTTTTTGAGTAACATCTTACATGGTTTGTGTGATACAATCATTTGATGTAGGCTTAGAATGTTTCAATAATGATTATTTCAATATCTTGAAAATTGCATTGATGCTAATAGTGTGTGAAAACGGATATTGTCATTATAGAAGAATGTTTCAATGATTGAAATAAAGAGTTGATGATGTAACCATCTTTGGATATAAGCATATATAATGTGTTCGTACATTAGTGTATAACAAATCCATAAACTGGGAACCAAGAGTATGCATATGTCTGCATACGAAATTGGTGAAGGAGACAAGATAAGTATGCGTACCCATACGCATACTGGAGGAAGTTTTCGAACCGAAAATATCTGCAGAGTTTGGGAATTACAAACTCCTAAACTAGTCACCTTAAGTATGCGTACCCGTACGTATACTGGCAGAAGTTTTCGAATCGAAAATTTTTGCTGAGTTTGGAAACTTAACAAACTCAAAATCCGGTTGCTTAAGTACGTATACCCGTACGCATACTTAAGATGGTTACTTTGTCAAATCGGTCAGTTCATGGACTTAAACATTTAAATCATAAGGAATGCAATCTTTGCAAACCGTGGCTATAATGTTCATGATTGATTCAAGTGAATCAAACCGATTTGGTTTCGGTTGTGTTTTCTATACAATTGAACAACTCTTTAACTAGTTTCATTTGAGTCATTTCAACTAGTTATGGTTAAGATGAATAAGGTTGATATGAGAGCAATCATATGGCTAACCTCGGTTAACTTTTTGTGAACCAACCTGGAGTACACTTTTAGGTATGGTTACATAAACCTAAATGAGGGTACATTTCATTTGTGTGTAACAAGCTAAGTTCGATCTAACGGTTGAAAGATATTAACTTGGTTGAATCAGGTTTTTCATCTAACGATGAATATTGAATGCTTTGTTATCAAGGTAACTTGGATTGCAAATCCTGATCTGAAAACTATATAAAGGAGAACTCTAGCAACTGGGAAATCTAATCCCCACACCTCATGTGTGTTACTAGTTGCATAACTAGAGTCGATCTCCTTTAACCTTAGGTTTCTTCTCGAGACCCTGTAGGTTAACGACTTGAAGACTTCATTGGAATTGTGAAGCCAAACCCAACTATTATCTTTGTAGTTGCATGATATGATCTTGTTGTTTCTATCGTGTTGAGTGCAATTGAAATAATTGGCTCGAGATTTTATATCTACGATAGACAATATAGAAAAGTAATCACAAACAAACTTCGTCTCATCGTTTGTGATTCCACAATAACTTGTTTCGCTAGTCGATTAAGTTTATTGTGAGGTGATAGATAATTCTAGGCTGTTCTTCGGGAATATAAGTTCGGATTATCAATTGGTTCATGTTCACCTTGATTTATCAAAAGACGGAACAAAAACTCTTGGGTATTTCTGTGGGAGACAGATTTATTCAATCCTATAGACTATTCTATATGATACAAATTTGTCTATCAAGTCTTCGACTTTGGGTCGTAGCAACTCTTAGTTGTGGGTGAGATCAGCTAAGGGAATCAAGTACGTAGTATCCTGCTGGGATCAGAGACGTAAGGATCGCAACTTTACCTTGAATCAGTGTGAGATTGATTAGGGTTCAACTACAGTCCAGTCCGAAGTTAATTGGTAGAAGGCTAGTGTCTGTAGCGGCTTAATACAGTGTGGTGTTCAATCTGGACTAGGTCCCAGGGTTTTTCTGCATTTGCGGTTTCCTCGTTAACAAAATTCTGGTATATGTGTTATTTCTTTTTCGCATTATATTTTGTTATATAACTGAAATATCATAGGTTGTGCGTTA
Organism: Papaver somniferum; assembly: GCF_003573695.1. Classification (NCBI taxonomy): domain Eukaryota; kingdom Viridiplantae; phylum Streptophyta; class Magnoliopsida; order Ranunculales; family Papaveraceae; genus Papaver; species Papaver somniferum. Next base: position 139,954,824 of record NC_039360.1, on the reverse strand, counting down.
AGATCAATAAATTAGAATATCCAACCTTGGGTTGTTGATTTACATTGATTGACACTTGAACATTGGTCTTTGGTACCGTTCAAGTTACTCCTCTTATTCAATCGGGCTCGCACATTTTTATTTGCTGATTGCGGATTGAATTAAGAGTTAGAGATATTAAACTCTTTGATATACTTTATTCTAGATTGAGTCTGACTGTCTAGTTGATTCTCTAGAAAGTGTATTGGAGTAAGTCCTCTCAAATTTCCAAACGAATTGTTGGGTGTGGTTGTTAGACCCCCGCATTTTCAATTGGTATCAGAGCAGGCAAACACATTAAAGACCTAATAAGTCTGTATTTGTAGCAATCTGATATGGACAAAGGTGTTATCTCTATAAACGTACCACCAGTATTCGACGGCTCTAATTACTTGTGGTGGAAAATTGCTATGCGTTCCTTTCTTAAAGCGCGTGATTTTCAATCATGAGTTTATGTAGTTATTGGCTATGATGCTCCCGTTGTGGAAGTAGGGAATGCAATTGTTCCAAAGAACATTGGTGAATACAATGCTGCCGAGATACTTGCTGCAAAGCAAAACTCCGACTGTTTGAATGCCATCATACATGCCATTACCCCAGATCTTCAGCACCATGTGACTACGTGCACTCGGTCTAAAGATGCGTGGGATATCTTAGAAACCGTATTCGAAGGAAATACCAGTGAGAAGGAAGATAGGCTTCAAAACCTTAATTCCGATAGGGAAAACCTTAGTATGGCAGATGAAGATTCATTTGATGAGTTTAATCACAAAGTTTCTGAAATTGTTAATGCATCTTTTGCATTGGGTAAGACTATTACTGAAAAGGACATTGTGATGAAAATTCTTAGATCGCTGCCATCTAGATACGATTCTAAGAAGCATGCCATCGTTGAAGGAAATAACCTTGATGTTCTTTCCAGAAACACGTTGGTTGGAAAGCTAAAGATCTTTGATCATGAGCATACATCCAAAATTGGAAAGGATGTTGCCTTCAAAGCACAAAAGAACACTAAATTACTTGATAAAAGTAAAAGTGTTTATGTCTCTGAGGATGATCTTTCTGAGGCTGATTCATCAGATGAAGATCTTGACAAATCAGTCTCTATGATCACAAGACAGTTTAGGGATCTTCTATTGAAGAGAAGTAAACGGTTTTCCAGAGACAAACCTAGGTCGTCAGTTAAACTTCACAATCGTCAATCGCATTCCTCCTAAAAACAGGGATGCTGACGAGGATATGCCACAGTGCTTTAAGTGTAAAGGTTTTGGTCATTTTGCAAATGAGTGTCTGAATCGTAGAAAATACACTGGAAACAAAGGTCTTGCTGCAACTCTTGATGAAATGTTTGATCACTATGATTCCAATGAAAACGAAAAATCAAGTATTGCACTTTTTTGTGAAGATATCTATTTTAATAACTGTAGCAATACATACATTAATCTTGATATTCTTCCAGAAAGAAACTCAACCAATCTGGAAGAAGAAATTAACCTTTCTGTTGGAAACTCTCTGTCTAACTTTTCAGGTTCCACTATGTGCCTAGCAGCTTGCACATTCCGGGCGTCTGAATCAGCTTATCCATTGACATGATCTTATTTTTCACTCAATGGTCATGAAATTTCAAAGCGTTTTAAGTATAAACACAAGGTGAGACATGTCAAGATACTTCAACAAAGAGCAAATCGCCTAGCAAACAAGCTCAAACTTGTTCAAAAAACCGCTGAGGTATGTAAGATTTGATCCTCTTCAAGGAAGTTGGTTTCCAAAGATAGGTCAAGACCACTAGAGAAAAGAGTATGGTCTAAACATTTTGATAGACATGGATCTATGAATTCCCTTCAAAAGGGTCATGGTGGAAAAATTGTTGTTCACCACAACACAACTTGATTGTGTTTTTTTGGTGCATCTTGTCTCATGTGCCTGATCAAAAGAGACAAGATTGTGCAAACCTTAGGCTTAAAAATATAAGAAAAAAAACACTTTTTGTTTTGGTTTTCTTAGATTTGATATATGATTTGGAATTCTTTCATATCTAATTGATATTAGAAGGAACCTCCATGTTTATCAAAAGAGGGCTATTCTCGATAATTATACTCTCTTTAGGGTTGTGAATTGTGCGTTTGTGAATCTGTACTGTTTAAGGTTCCGTGACCCTACATTTATTTTTTCCTTCTCTGAAACTCTTTTCATCTTAACACTGCATGTTGAGTTTATATTGTGATTTCCTCTCACAAACACATACACGTATGGAGACTCCAAGCATCATGTGTTCTGATGGAAAAGATGTTAATATGATTGTTAAGCCATCAATCATGAAGGAAAAAGAAAAATCTCCATTGCCTCCAACTTTGAAAAGAAAAAGAAGGAATGTGAGGAAGCCAAGAGTTGTTCCTTCAAATTCTCAGAAGTTTTCTGATGTTCTTGAAGAATTGAAGGAAACAAGGAAGGAGATTAAACAAATAAAGGCTTTTGTTATGAGAACTCTCGAAATTCAGAAGGTCCAGGTTCGACATCATCAGCCTAGAAGGTTTGTTGGAATTGACTCCTTTCTCCATGAACCCTATGTACCAATGGCTATTGACGACAAGGAGTTCGGGGACGATAAATAATTCTTCAGAGGTCTCAATGTCTAGTAAATTTTCTTTTAGAGAATTTATTTCTTTTTTTTAAAAGAATAACTAGGATTTGGAATAGCCATTATTGTGAGTACACATAGCTATGTCCAACAATTTTCATCTTTTATGTTTTTAAATTTATTTATTTAAATTCTAAGCTTTTGAAAGATGATTTTTGCAATTTTAATCTCTATGATTTTATATATCGCAAATTGTTATGGCATGTGTTGTTTACGTCCGTGAACCTGTGACTGTCCCGTACTTGTTCAAAAGTTATCTCTGTTATGTCGGTATGAATGTATGGATAGAAGATAGAATGAACTTTTGACATTACAAAAGTTAAAGCCTCTTATGTCATTGTTTTGATGGAAGAAAGGATAAAACTTTTGTTTACAAGGATTAAGCCTATTGTATGTCATGTGCAAATAGTGATGGAAAATAGGATGAATCCTTGTCTATTCCGCAGTATTGGTCGATCTCCGATCCACATTTTTGTGCATATACTGTGTTGCTCCGTAAGTTCTCTTATGTTTGAGCATGACCAACTAAATTGATCATTCTCTTATGGTTATTTTAGTTGTTGTTTCGTAAGTTCTCTTATGTCGAGCATGACCAATTGAATTGATCACTTTTCTGGTTAATTTGGTTGTGCATTCCAATTGAATTAATTATGAATTTTCTTGTGATTAATTTAATTGTGCATTTCGATCGGATTAATCATGAATTCTTTTATGGATAATTCAATTGAATACTTTGGATTCAAATTCATTTTCTCATGTGATTGGATTTTGTCCAAAAGAAATCCTTCTTTTCTTGTAAAAGTAAGATCGCGTTTGTTGTTCCTTCGGGGATGACATTTTATGGGGGAGAGTTCATATTGAACTTGTGCTTAATTGCCAAATATTTTTGGGGAGAGCGGTTGTACAATATTAGGGGTTATCTTGTATCTTTATTAACTCCTTGATGAATGCATTTAGCTTCGGCTTTATGATGGCATCTAAATAACATGGTATGGTATTCTCTTTTAGTCATGAAGGATCTTCGTGGAAATTTCATGAGGATCCCACTAGTTTTCGTATCTTTCCCAATTTATATTGACAAAAAGGGGGAGAATTAATGTGTAGTGTGATACTACAAATACATATGGTTTACGGATCATTATGTAAGGGGGAGTGGTTTTCATGTTGAGATAAAGTATTAACTAAGGGGGAGTGATGAATATCACCATAGTATTGTTGTCAAAGTTGTGATACAATTGGACTTTGATGTTGTGTAATAATACTATGACACTGTATAACAATGATTGAGAGCATTTTGTTTTCTCATTGTTATAGCTACGGATCTTCAACAACTATGATGCTGAATTTACAACCTTTAGGATCATGGAGTACTTGGAAGTGACGAAGATTTCGAGTCGCGTTGAAGATGCCAAGGAGATCAAGCATGTGGATGGGAAGCTACAATTTTTATCTATTTTGTAATCTATATATATTGATAGTTTTGTCACTAAAATTTACAACGGGGGAGATTGTTAGAGCATTGCTCGGTCGAACTCGCATGCGTTGCTATCTCAAGCATGTTTGTCAATGTTAGTGATCAAAACTATAATTCTTGATTTCTAGCCTATTTATAGATGTCTCGGACTAGGATATAGATAGTGTAGTTGAGCTTAGATCTATCGGCGTTCATCTCTTGAAGACGAAGAACCGCTAAGGGGAGCTTGTGGAACTTCTTTGACAAAAAGGAATGTGGAGACTTGAACTCATCTATCACTTGGAAAGTCTATTTCTACTATCTCCTATATTGAGACATAAGTCGTGTTACGATATAGTTTTCTCTATACACATTTGAGATTTTGAGATGAGTATATCTCGCTTACATATTTCTCGAAATATGTGTTGGTAATCTTTCGCTTCGACCAAGTTCATCTTATATTATGAGAAAATTGCCGAGTAACATCTTACATGGTTTGTGTGATACAATCATTTGATGTAGGCTTGAAATGTTTCGATAATGATTATTTCAATATCTTGAAAATTGCTTTGATGTTAATAGTGTGTGGAAACGGCTATTGTCATTATAGAAGAATGTTTCAATGATTGAAATAAAGAGTTGATGATATAACCATCTTTGGATATAAGCATATATAGTGTGTTCGCACATTAGTGTATAAATCCATAAACCGGGAACCAAGAGTATGCATATGTGTGTATACGAAATTGGTGAAGAAGACAAGATAAGCATGCGTACCCGTACGCATATTGGTGGAAGTTTTCGAACCGAAAATATCTGCTGAGTTTGGGAATTGCAAACTCCTAAACTAGTCACCTTAAGTATGCGTACGCATACTGGCGGAAGTTTTCGAACCGAAAAAATTTCCTCTGAGTTTGGAAACTTAACAAATGCTTAAGTATGCATACTCATACGCATACTTAAGCTGGTTACTTTGTCAAATCGGTCATTTCATGGACTTAAACATTTAAATCATAAGGAATGCAATATTTACAAACCGTGGCTATGATGTTCATGATTGATTCAAGTGAATCAAACCGATTTGGTTTCGGTTGTGTTTTCCATACAATTGAACAACTCTTTAACTAGTTTCATTTGAGTTATTTGAACTAGTTATGGTTAAGATGAATAAGGTTGATATGAGAGTAATCATATGGATAACCTCGGTTAACTATTTGTGAACCAACCTGGGGTACACGTTTAGGTACGGTTACATAAACCTAACTGAGGGTACATTTTATTTGTGCATAACAAGCTAAGTTCGATCTAACGGTTGAAAGATATTAACTTGGTTGAATCAGGTTTTTCATCTAACGGTGAATATTGAATGCTTTGTTACCAAGGTAACATGGATTGCAAACCCTGATTTGAAAACTATATAAAAGAGAACTCTAGCAACTGGGAAATCTAATCCCCACACCTCATGTGTGTTACTAGTTGCATAACTAGAGTCGATTCTCCTTTAACCTTAGGTTTCATCTCGAGACCTTGTAGGTTAACAACTTGAAGACTTCATTGGGATTGTGAAGCCAGACCCAACTATTATCTTTGTAGTTGCGTGATCTGATCTTTTTGTTTCTATCGTGTTGAGTGCAATTGAAATAATTGGCTCGAGATTTTATATCTCCGATAGGCAAGATAGAAAAGTAGTCACAAACATCTTTGTCTCATCGTTTGTGATTCCACAATATCTTGTATCGTTAATCGATTAAGATTATTGTGAGATGATTGATAATACTAGGCTGTTCTTCGGGAATATAAGTCTGAGTTATCAATTGGTTCTTGTTCACCTTGATTTATCAAAAGACGGAACAAAAACTCTTGGGTATTTTTGTGGGAGACAGATTTATTCAATCTCATAGACTTTTCTGTGTGGGATAGATTTGTCTATCAAGTCTTCGACTTTGGGTCGTAGCAACTTTTAGTTGTGGATGAGATCAGCTAACGGAATCAAGTGTGTTAGTATCATGCTGGGATCAGAGACGTAAGGAGCGTAATTGTACCTTGAATCAGTGTGAGATTGATTAGGGTTCAACTACAGTCCAGTCCGAAGTTAATTGGTAGTAGTCTAGTGTCTGTAGCGGCTTAATACAGTGTGGTGTTCAATCTGGACTAGGTCCCGGTGTTTTTCTGCATTTGCGGTTTCCTCGTTAACAAAATTCTGGTGTTTGTGTTATTTCTTTTTCGCATTATATTTTGTTACATAATTGAAATATCACAGGTTGTGCGTTAAGATCAATCAATTAGAATATCCAACGTTGGGTTGTTGATTTACATTAACTGACACTTGAACATTGGTCTTTGGTACCCTTCAAGTTACTCCTCTTATTCAATTGGGCTCGCAGATTTTTATTTGTTGATTGCGGATTGAATTAAGAGTTAGAGATATTAAACTCTTTGATATACTTTATTCTAAGTTGAGTCTGACTCACTAGTTGTCTCTCTAAAAAGTGTATTGAAATAAGTCCTCTCGGATTGCCAAACGAATTGTTGGGTGTGGTTGTTACACCCCGCATTTTCACTTGGTATACAATTTACATTTTGCATTTTGCAATTTGTGAAGTTACCGGTGGTTACGTGGAATCACATGTCCGTAAGATTCAGCCAATACCTTTTCTCCATTACACACAAGCAGGAAAGATTGTCTTCTTCCTCCCTTCTCCTCAAGCTACCAAGACATTATCCCCCTACCACTGAGGACAGTGAGGAGTGGCTGTTCGCCACGTGTCAACTCATGATGGTACTAAATCTCAAAATTTTGACGACGTGATATGATTAATTTAATTGATTGATTGATGGGATTTTTCATCACTTCATGACGTGATCATGATTCCCCAGAAAACTATTCCCATATAAGAATCCCTGTAACGCAATCAATAAGGTACCTCACAAAATCTACAACATGTGTTTTAGTGTGAACTTCTCTGTTTGAATGTTTTCGAAGTAAAACCGGTACATAATTTAGCCGTCTGAGTGCTGTACACGTTGTTAGCTACTGTTGTTTTTCTGATGGTTTGGTTACCAGTGATTTTTATCACCGTTAACCACCTTGGAATTACTTTCAGAGTATTAACCGACTGTTTTCTGAGGTAGTTCGTTCAAAGAATTTTCTCTCAAAATATCATTACCTTACTTTCTTTTCATGTCACCGTCTTCGATAATATATACCATCATCATAAAACAAACTTATATGTATGAATTAACCGTGTCAAGAGAGACTAGTGCTCTTTTAGATACACACAAGTAAACTTCAAATGTTTTACTGGTCATGAAATACAATTAAGTACAAAAGTTTACACAACTTAGACGACGAAGTCATCACCAACAAATATTACTCTCCTTAAACACAACAATCTAAATCATCATCACATAAATATTACAGAATTAGATGAACTATCCATAAAAGCCTACACAAAAAAAAAAAAAACAACAGAACCAACACCGAAAAACACACCAAGCCAACCATATATATGTTAGAGAAAGAGAGTTGAACTGACGTAACGGTTTAGTAGTAGTAGTAGTACTACTACATATCCTTAACAAGGAAAACGTTACGAGTTTTGACAACAATGTCATACATATGAATAGACCTAAATTTGGTAAAATCTTTAGGAAGAGAAATAAGGTCGATAGAAGATCTCATATGGTATTGGATTAGACTGGGATCATCATAATACCTTTCCCAACCAAGTGCCATCAACTTCCTCTCTAGAACTGAATAAGATGTTATAACTTCATTACTAGCTAAGTGAACTAAAACTTTTCCATGCTTGCTGTTAGATTCCGCCTTTGGGTTTTCGACTAGTCGAACTACTCCATTTTGCTGGAACATCCATACCCCTGACATATCTCTAGCTAGCTAGTTGCTGAAATGGACAGAAGGAAATGAAGACTGTTTTGAGATTGAGTTGTGGCGATGGAGTTGGCAAAAGAGTGTTCAGTGTGTGGTGTATTTATAGGGCACAAAGGAAAATTAAAATATTAATTTTCGTATAAGAAGTGGTAGGAGATGCCCACAAAAGAAAAGGAAAAAAAGAAGACGGAAAAAGGAATATGATTTAGGAATTAGCTAATTGGGCTCTTGCAAAGTGTTCTTTTTCCTATCTAAGTGAAAAGAAGCTGTACAACTCAGTCTGAAACCTTGTTAAAAGGCACTATACAAAAAACTAAAAGCATAGCCGAGAGTTAACAATATGAACATGTGATATGTAGTTCAGCTCTCCCATTCATGCAAGGACGGACCCAAAAAGGCTAAATTTTCTTGTAAGGTACGGACTAGAAGCTTTGGTGGAGTAGAATTTTTTCTTTTTGACTTATGGACTGGGAGGACTACTCGGACTAAAGCCCCCTTTAATCCAGCTGTAGGTCCGTCAGTGCATTCATGCACCAACTGTTACTTATTCATGAACTAATTGATTCGTTTTTGAAATGTAAATTAAGGTTTTTGCTACATCTTTAGCTTAATTTAAACCGTTAAAAGTCTTATGAACTGATGTGAATTTTTTTTCTAAGTGCTTATAAAAGTCTTACTGAGGGATTCAAAGTTGTTCTTTAAGCCGGGAAAGGAACAATAATTTGGCGGATTCTTGTGCTGAAAGTATTTTCCTTTCAAATGAGGTGTTGTCATTTTAGCCTGCTAGAATGTTGGGCATGAACAACAATACGCGAGCAGAGGTGATAGATCGTGACAAAATTAAGAGGTGATGGGTTTTCGAGCCCCTTACTGTTGTTATATACATTCTAGTTGAATATATCAAAAACATCTGTAAAATTGGGAAAATAAATATCGATCACTTATGAACTTACAACTTAATTTTAATAATGTCTTCATGCTCAAATATGAACTTATAACGCAAATAGTTTCTTTGTTTTTTTTTGACAACAACCATACTACATCTCACTGAATTTTTAAAATGTGATTACATCTACATGATTATCTTCAACGAAAAATGGGTCATTTGTCCAAATATTTTTAAAACATGGTTCAAATGGATGACTAAAAATTATTACGGGTGAAATAGACACCAGAAAAATACCAAGGATGAAACTGGATTCATCATGACTTAAACTTAAAAAATAGCAAAGATGAAACTGGATGCATCCTGATGTAAATTAAAAATAAGAAAAAGTATTTGAAAATGGGTAAGATGAAACTGTTTATGTCCTATCTATTTTTACATTTTTGTCCATTTAAACAGTATCAAAATCTAAATGTCCTTTTCACCCAAGAATTGTTGATTTTTGTCTTTTTAACCAATTTTGTGTATTTTCAAACAAACAAAAATAAAATAAAATAAAAAACATCAAAGTGCAAGAAAATCAAAACCTGGGTATAAATAAAGACACAATTTACAGTGCAAAGATACTCAATTTTTGTGCGAAAAGTAGAGAGGCGGTATAACCCGGATCAGATCCGACCATTTTGGATGCTTAGCTTCTTCAATAAAAGATGCTCCAAACAAAAAAATGCTTATTAAAGACGGTTAAATATAGATCGTCAATTTGAGGTGTTGTGTACTCATTGTAGGTGATGCTGACCCGGTATAATTAAATATGAGGCGTAAAAGAATTACAATAAAGTTAACAACCAATAGAAGAATGGGTTTAATTTACCCCATAACATCTGCACCAATCAAACTTTGCCAAGTGTCCTAGTCAAAATTGTTAGATCACAAAAAGCCAATTCCAGCCAAAAAGAAACGAGGCTTCCATCACCCTTCAAAGTGGGAGCATTGTTTATTTGGCATTTGAAGAGTGAGGGAGGATCCCCTCACATGTTTATTCTTAGATTATTTCACACTTTAGGCATATTTTTTTGTGAATAAAAGCCAAACAACTATGAATTTGAAGCTAATATTTTGAGGATATGTTCCTTTTACGAAGCCCTACGTTCTTACCAAAAATGAGTGTAACTAAATATCAACATCTATGAATCTTAAATTGAATGGTTAAATATCTGTTGATTTTCAACGGCTAATTTTCAAAATATTCAATGGTGGTGTTATACGCCTCCGAATGCACTCATTTTTGTTAGGTATGTAGAACTTTACAAGAGAAACATATCCCCAAAATATTAGCTTCAAGTCCGATACCATTTGGTTTTTATTGAAAAAAATACGACTAAATTGTAAGATAGGGTGTGGGTAAAAATGTGAAGGGATCTTCCCTCTTTTAAGTGTTGAGAACAAGAGCAAACTGAAAAGAAAAATATTGGTCAACCTAGCTAAACTCCCACGATTATTTATGCACTCTTTTATAAATGTTTCCATAACAACATAGAGTAAAATTGAAGAAAGAAAAAAATGCAACTTCACGCTATACATGAAAACAAAACGATCACCATAGCATGGTCAATGGTTTTCCAATACGAAAACAAAGTCGTATGGTTGAAGGTTACTCTCTTCCCTCTCTGCATAACCGACCTCGGATCTGATTTAAGATATCAGTTTTTCCGAAATAGATTCCGGATTATAATTAGTTTTCATGTTTTCAGCTAAAATCACATTATTTATGGTTTTAGGTTTTAGGATTTGTTTTTATTAAACTGTTGATACCTCATGGTTATCTCATGTCATGTAGTTGTATTCATATGCGCCATTAGTGCGATCTCATATAGCCTTTGGGCGTTTCAATTGGAATCAGATGATATATTCAAGTATATCTTCGAAGACAATCAATTTCGATATGCCAATGATCGAGATTTAATCAAACAAGATCAATGGCTACTGGAACTGGCTATAATAATGATGTTTAGTGCAAATTATTCTTTTTATGAAGGATTTTCTCTTAATGAAGAAGAAGTTTCCAAATGGTGGTTGAAAAATTAAAACACCATCCCTCTAATTACATCGGTTAATTCTATGATAAGCAATTATGTACATTTGTTATATCACAATTTTTATGTTTTTGTAATATTTTGCACTTTTATGTTATATCTATCTGATGTACTTGAATTAGCATGTTCATGGTTTCCAATTGATATAATCTAAAAAGGTATTTTCTCTTCAGAAAAAAAAAAATATTTCAAAAGGACGCTAGGGCGAAAGAAACATAGAAAGATAAATTTTTTTCTTAAAAGAAAAACATAATCAACGGGAATACGGTTATAGACTTGTAATATGCACCTGAGCATATGCATAGAGGCGAAAAAAACACTACCATAAAACTTTAATGGGTAGCCAAAGATAGATAAACATCCAGGATAAACAGGCTGATGGCATCCAAAAATAAAAATGAAACAGGCTCGGCAGCGCAAGAAAAATTGTAGTTGTCATATGTTGTCTTAGACCATGTTTGTTTGCATCTGACTCGCGATCTGCATCTGAGTCAACCCCTGACTCGTCGTGAGTCATATGTCAGATCGTTTGTTTTCAATTTTGAGTCAGATCTGACTCGATTTCTGACTCAGACCTAACCCCTGATTCGAACCCGTTTGAGTCAGGTAACAAAATACCCCTGACTCATGGGATAAACCACTGACTCACACTTTTTTGAGTCAGTTGAGTCAGATCTGACTCAAACAAACATATTGAGTCAGATCTGACTCATGTCAGGCGATTTCAGTCAGATCCAAATGACTCAAACGAGTTAAGAATAAACAAACAAGGTGTTAATTCTGCCACCGTCAGTAATGGCTAAATTAACCTAGAAGAATCTTGAAAAGAATTCATGTATTTAGTACGAGTGAGAAGCAAAAAAGAATGTACATTTCTTTTGTCACAGACTTAAATTAAATTTGGTTGATAAGGTTTCCATGTTTTTCGTCTTATTTTCTTCGTAAACCTTATGTTTTTAAAACTTTTTTATAAGAACCCACGATTGGGAGAAACTGGAATTAAATGACAAATATTGAATAAAACAAAATAGGATCATTTTGAAGTAAAATGAGGAACGCATTATCAATATATATTTTTTAATGACGAAACTGTCCTTGTACTTTTAATTAATTTTAAAATAACTTTTATTTCTTTCTTTCTTTTTTGAATTTTTTTATGGGATTTTCAAAAGAAAAGTTAGTTTGGAAATTTAAAAAAAAGAATTATACAAAAATTTAAAATTTTTTAAAAATAAAAATAATTTAATAATATATGAAAAGGGCAACTTGAACTTTTTATCTTTTGAGACACCCCTTAGCACGATAGTTAGGATGGGTAAAGTAGTTCATATCCTCCAATTATGGATTCTTTTATAAGTACAAACCTATGTAGCTAGGCACACTAAAAGAGAAACAGAAAAGATAATCCACTTATCCCAATATTGACGAGTTTTGAATTCATGTGGCTGGTATCATCCCTCAACAACTTTATACAACATCTACCAACTACTCCCTCCGTTCTTTTTTAATAGGCCAGTTTTGTTTTTAGCGAAATTTAAGGAAATTAAGAGAACTAATCATTGAAAGTGGTCCTCATGACACTTGTCAATAAAAGAAGTGAAGTGAAATAGTCCCCATGACACTTGTTAGCAAAAGAAGTAAAGTGAAGTGGTCCACATGACACTTGTCATCAAAAGAAGTTAAGAGAAAAGTGGTCCCAAAAAATTAAAATAACATTTGACTTTCCCAATTAGGAAACTGGCCTATTTTTTTGAAACTTTTATTTATAGAAACTGACCTATTAAAAAAGAACGGGGGGAGTAATTATTAACCGGAGTACTAACTTACTCTGGTTTTAAAAGTTTGAAGTAAAATTATTTTTTCACCACTTTTTTTTTTAGTCTAGAGAAAAAAATGTGGTTAAAATTTAAACTAATACTCCATGATCCATTACATGACAACGAGACAGAGAGCTTACCTAGCTAGCCATGCAACTATTAAAATCAAAGGTAGAGGTGCCCAAAATAAAATGAATCCCTTAGGTCATTTTCATTCCCATACTTATTTGGATAGATAGGATGGATTATGGAGCTTTGTTCTTTTATTTCTAGAGAGTGATACATATCCAGAATACTTGGGGGAGAGAGAGAGATCTTGATCACGATATATATCCATTTTGGATGAATCCCTGGAAAAGTCAAGAGATGTAAAGAGAGAGAATGAAGAGGAGGAATGGGCCTAGACTGACATAGATACGATCATATCATCCAACAATGGTGAACTCAATCTTTGCTTGCTAGCTTTTGCATGGTGGGTTTCAATTTAACATGTGCTGATAAGACTATGCATGATCCTATCCATTATATAAGTTTTGAAAGGAGCCAGCTAGCTTTTTTCGTCTCCATAACATGACTAAGTAAGAACTTAGCACATGTATTTTGTATCTTCGACACCTAAGGTCTCAAACTCTCACGTTTTGCATGGGACTACTGCGTGAATAATTATGATATGAATCCTGCAAGTGGACTCCAAGATGTTGGGATACCTAACCTGATTTTTGTTAACAGTTAATGTCACGCTAACTAAACTTTTATAACAATTTAACAGAAAACTAAATTTGTGTAGTCGTGTAAGCTGGGCCTGATTGGCCTGGGCTGATGGAAACGGTGCAAGATAAACAGATAGTTGTGTCAATGAAAGACGCGCTTCCTCAAGAAAACCAAGTTTGTTGTCTTCTTTTCAAAAACACATTTGTTCGGCATATCCCACAATTTAGATTTAAAGCTTGCTTTTCTTTATGCACAACTATCTGGTCTTTTCGAAAAGAAGAAGTTTGGTTTACTCAACTCGTTTAAGAAGCTTTATGCACAATACTGTGACGGACTTGGGTATTCTTGCTTACTTCCGTGTTAGACATGTATAAGTAAAATTGGTTAAACCTTAAAAGGCTTTACGCAACTGATTACCTTAGCTGACGTCCTTTACAGACTAAGATTTTGCTTCAACCTAAGTGAAAACTTTTGATACCAATATGCCTCTAACAAATAAGCATGTTTGATTTCTCTTTAGATCGTTTAGATCAAGGATTGGAAATCTGTTTGCAATGGACAAAGCTAGCAAACCTCACTCATCCAGAACACTTACACCCAATCAACTGAGAAACCTGGATAACTGACCACCTATCAAGAAAAATCATAAACCGATCCACAAAGAAGTGATTTTGATATATATATCTTGAGGAATCACAAAGTCTAAGACGAAGAGAACTTTTTGATTATTATATATCTCGTTCTTGATTAAAGATTGAAGAAAACCTCAATAATCAATAAGAATGAGATCGGGATACACGAACTATCAAGGTAAAGATAGTTGGACCTGGATTCACAGATTCCTAAGTGAAGTCTTTATGTTTCTCAAAGGACATCTAGGTTAAGAAAGGACGAATCTAGCATACAACTAGGACACATAATTTTCAGGGATTGGAACTCCCTATTGTTTGAGTCTCTCTATTTATAGACTTTCAAGAATGTATATAGCTTTGAATTCAAGCTATCTTGAGATTCAAGCAAACACATTCTCAGTTCAAATGAAACTCTTGTAATGGGTTCATGTAAGCATGTAATAAGTTCATTTTGAAATTACATAAAAGAATATAAACTATGGTCCAGGGTACCAGAACCGTGTACAATGATAGTTCATGTCAAGTATGCCATATGAACGTATAAGCGTCATGTTCATTTAACACTCAAGACTTTAAATCATGATTCATAAATACACAATGCTTTAGTGATCATAGATGTCTTAGAAGTATTTATGAGATTTGTGGCAATTCCAAACATATTTTCGAAAATAATTAGTGTGCATCTGCTTAATTCGTACTGGGCAGGCATGCATAGGGGTACATTTTCCTATATACCAGTTCGTGAATTCATGGTGTTATGGTACGCGTACTGGGTATCTATACCCATAGAAATGCATGAATTCTGGTCATTGGGGTCTCCGTACTGGATATGCGCACTTACCTCCCCCCTTTACAAATATTCAGAACCTCAGGGTACGCGTACTGGATATGCGTACCTATCTACGCTCCGGAACTTAGATGTCTAGGGTATGCATACTGAATATATGTACCTGAAAAAGCGGGGGTCTAATAACCACACCCAATATTTCACTTAACAATCTGTATGGACTAACTCCAATATACTTTCAATGGAATCAACTAGACAGTCAGACTCAATCTTAATAAAAGTATATCCAAGAGTTATATCTCAATTTCTCAATTCAATCTGCAGTCAAACAAATAGGAATCTGCGAGCCCGATTGAATATAAGAAATAACTTGGACGGTATCAAAAACCAATATCCAAGTATCAATCAATTTAATCAACAACCCAAAGGTAGGATTCACAAACTGATTGAACTTACACACCTGTGATATTTCAATTATAAAAACAAATATAATGCGGAAAATAAATAACACAGACACCAGAAATTTTGTTAACGAGGAAACCGCAAATGCAGAAAAACCCGGGGACCTAGTCCAGATTTGAACACCATATTGTATTAAGTCGCTACATACACTAACTACTCCAAGTTAACTTCGGAATGAAATGTAGTTGAGTCCTAACCAATCTCACACTGATCAAGGTACAGTCACTTTCGTTACGCATCTAAATCCCAATAGGACTCTTCGCACTTGATTTCCTTAGATGATCTCACCCAAGAGTTGCTACGATGTAAAGTCGAAGACTTGATAAACCAATCTGTCTCACACAGAAAAGTCTATTGAATAGATAAATCTGTCTCTCACAGAAATACCTAAGAGTTTTGTTCCGTCTTTTGATAAATCAAGGTGAACATGAACCAATTGATACACCGAACTTATTTTTACGAAGAACAGCCTAGTAATGTCAATCACCTCACAATAATCTTAGTTGTATGGTAGCGAAACAAGATATTGTGGAATCACAAACGATGAGACAAAGATGTTTGTGACTACTTTTTATCTTGCCTATCGGAGATTAAATCTCGAGCAAATTTTAGAGAAGATAGTACTCAATATGATAGAAAATAGCAAGATCAGAACGTGCAACTATAGAGAAATAGTTGGGTCTGGCTTCACAATTACAATGAAGTCTTTAAGTCGTTAACCTACAGGGTTTTGGAAAAACCTAAGGTTAAAGGAGAATCGACTCTAGTCGCAACTAGTATCACAGAAGAGGTGTGGGGATTGGGTTTCCCAGTTGCTAGATTTCTTCCTTATATAGTCTTCAAATCGGGGTTTGCAATCAATGTTACCTTGGTAACAAAACATTCAATATTCACTGTTAGATGAAAAACTGATTAGACTCAATCTAGTACCTTCAACCGTTATATCGAACTTAGCTTGTTACACACAAATGAAAAATGACTTCATTTAGATATGAGTAACCGTACCTAAATATGTACACCTTGTTGGCTCAACAATAGTTGACCAAAGTTAGCCATATGAACAATTTCATATCAACCTTATTCATCTTAACCATAACTAGTTCAAATGACTCAAATGAAACTAGTTCTAGAGTTGTTCAATTGTTTATATTCTCATAGAATTATACAAGACCAATTGAAGCATAATCGATTTTGATTAACTCGAACCAATTCATGAACATTATAACCACGGTTTGCAAAAGATTGCATTCCTTAATATATAAATGTATTAGTTCATTAACAAACTAATTTTAGAACATAAACTACTCAAGTATGCAAACGGATACGCATACCTAAGTGGCCAGACTAAGTTTGGGTTGGCCAGTATGCGAATGGGTACGCATACCTTCCAAACTCAGTTAAATCCCGGAACTTGAAACTCACGCCAGTACGCATACCGGTATGCATACTACGTTCCCGGACTTTCATTAACCAACCAGTATGTATACGGGTATGCATACTATGGTTCCCGGACTTGGAATATCTTGCAACAGTTGGCATACAAGTACGCATACTGTGTTATATCCAATCATGGTTATTTGTTTTAAAATCCTATTTCAATCATTGAAACATTCTTAGAAGACGAAAATAGCTGTCTCACACAAACCATTAGCTTCAAAGAAATTTTCAAGTGATCGAATGATCAATACGAAACATTCTAAGTCTACATCAAATGAATGTCTCACACAAATCATGTAAGATGTTACCAGGTGATTTTCACATGATCATCTTTTGACTTTCATCAAGAATATAAGATGAACTTGGTTAAAGCAAAAGCTTACCAACACATATTTCGAGAAATATGTAAGCGAGTTAAACTCAGCTCGAAATATCAAATGTGTATAATCGAAGTATATATACAGTTATATGACTTTTGTCTCAAATAGGAGATAGAGTAGATAGACTTTTGAGTGATAGATGGGTTCCAGTCTCCACATACCTTTTGATGATGAATTTCCACAAGATCCCCTTAGTAGTTCTTCGTCTTCAATCGATGAACGTCGTGAAGTCTAATGCTCAACTACACTTTCTATCCTAATCCGAGACTTAGCTATAAGTAGACTAGAAATCAAGACTTAAAGTTTTGGCAACCAAACTTGACAACAAGCTTGAGATAGCAACGCTTGCGAGTTCGACCGAGCAGTGCTCTAACAATCTCCTCATTTGTCAATTTTAGTAAAAAAAACTATCAATACATATGGATTATAAAATAAATAAACTTTGTAGCTTCTCATCCAAATGTTTGATTTCCTTGGTTCTTCAAAATTACTCGAAATCTTCGTCACTTTCGAGTACTCCAGTGATTCTGAACGTGTTCAACTCAGCATCATAGTTGTTGAAGATCCATATTTATAATAATGAGAAAACAGTAGCTCTCAATCATTGTTATACAGTGTCATAGTATTATCACACAGCATCAAAGTCCAATTGTATCACAACTTTGACAACAATACTATGGTGATATGTATCACTCCTCCTTAGTCAATACTTCATCTCACATGAAAACCACTCCCCCTTACATAATGAGCTGTAAACCATATGTATTTGTAGTGTGAACTACATATTAATTCTCCCCCTTTTTTTCAATATAAATTGGCAAAGGTACGAAACTAGTGAGATCATAATAAAATTCTCATAGAGATTGTTAGAGCATTGCTCGGTCGAACTCTCATGTGTTGTTATCTCAATCATGTTTGTCAATGTTAGTGATCAAAACTATGAGTGTTGATTTCTAGCCTATTTAGATGTCTCGGAACTAGGACATAGATTGTGTAGTTGAGTTTTAGACTTCACGGCGTTCATCTCTTGAAAACGAAAAACTACTAAAGGGATCTTGTGGAACTTCATCGACAAAAGGTATGTGGAGGCTGAAACTTATCTGTCACTTGGAAAGTCTATTTCTACTCTATCTCCTATATTGAGACATAAGTCGTGTTACGGTATAGTTTTATATTATACACATTTGAGATTTCGAGCTGAGTTTATCTCGTTGTTGATGGTGGTTTTTAGTTAAGGGCTAAAGTTGTAAATTTCCGTCACAAACAAATGTAATTGTGCAAAGAGACAGAGCCATGTAAAAGTGATGAGTGTTCAACCTCTCCACTGGCTCATTTATTGAGTAACTCAATATATCCGCATGAAATTTATTCAGAATGGTGTATGTAGCAACAATCCCAGATATTCTATAAATTTTGGTACCTTGCTTGTATTATTCAATTAATATAAGTTTCTTTGAATGTTTTATGTGCTATGTTCCCCGGCTGAACCCTTAATATTGATATGGCATGACAATTTGTATTCACTCGCAGCAGAGTAGCACGAATTTCCAAGTATCAAGGTTAAGGTCCTTGCATAAAAGTATTTAATCGGAAAGCATACTGCTCTCTGGGAATAAACTTAAAGACCTCTGTGTCAACACACATGATTCAATCAATTTTGTGATAATTCACAAGGTTCAAATATTAACATGATTTGCAAAAATTAAGATTTTGCCCCCTGCGCAGCATGTTAGACTCCGTTGGTCGAAACCAAGCTTAGGTAATCTAGGAAATTAATCCGTCATGGATTAGTGGGTGCAAAATCCCACCCAAAATCAGAAAACAAGGAGTCGCGGAATAGGAGCAGAAACAAAGGGAGGTGTGGCCATGCCATAGGCCAGCCGACGCCGTTTGCAAGTGGCCACACCCCATGTTGCCCGACCGACCCCTGTTTCCTGTCGACCAATCAGGTCGCCTTAAACCCGCCACACGCACACGAGTTGTGGCTGGGCCCATACTTGTCGGCCCTATTTCCCATCGACCAATCAGGTCGCTTTAAATCCGCCACGCGCACTGGAAGTGTGGCCACGCCCATGCTTGGCCGGCCCCTCTTTCTATTGAACAATCAGGTCACTCTAAACCTGTCACAGTGTTGAAAAAGGAAAATGGCGCCAGAAGGTCACAAAGCCAATTGGCTTTCCAAAAACCACGCCAACATACTAATGGCGTGCCAAACGTGCATGCCAAATGTGTCATTCCACTCCGGCGTGCTAGTGGCATGCCAAACATGCCATCCCGCGCCAATACGCTAATTGGCATGCCAAACATGCCAAACGTGCCACTTTGCCGCAGCAGCATGCCGAACGTGTCAACGTGCCATAAATAGCGCGCCTACGTGTTAACCCACCTTCTGTTCGTGGCCAACGCCATAACAACAATTAGGGTTTCCTAATCATAAAAACGACTTTGCTTTAGTGGCATTAGTCGAAACCCTAATTTCCAGCTGTGGCCCAAATTCCACCACTTTGGCCCCACAACATACCACGAGACATGTGAGACCCGACAAACCCTAAAAACGGCGCCATACTATAATCACCCGTGGCCATCCTTGCGCCTGTGGTTATTCCCATATTATGGCCTGCCATAATTCCTTTAATGTGGTTATGGCACTGATTGCATAAAGACGCCACCGTGCCGCGGCCATGCCACACACGCTAATTAGGGTTTCGATATGCCAAACCCTAATTTAGCCAAGGTTGTCACGCCAACCAAGCCAAGTAATGCTCCCTAAGGCATTAAGTTTGATACGGAAACTGGAGCCAATGTTGCCGAAGCCATATTTGGGTCTAACACCAATATGCCAAATTCTAGCCTTGGCCATGCCGCCAAGCCCTAATTTTGGCCACGACACCGAATCCTAGCTTGGCCATGCCGCCAAGACCTAATTTTGGCCACGGCTCCAAATCCTAGCTTTGGACATGCCACCATGTCGCTGGCATGTGCTAATGGCTCTACTATGCTATTAAAAGATTCCAACGGAATGCGGCCATGGCCACCCTCTCACATGAATTACAATCTCAGTCGTCCAAATTTGCCACAGAATTGATAGGCTTATGGTAAGTTTTAGGAGACCAGCAAGCCTAATAGCATCACACGCTATTCTCTTGTGGCAAGTCTCCTGACTTTGACTCGCCACACATGGCTATCTGCTACTTAGTTGGCGTACAATTAATCAGAGTATCCAGGTCTTGTACACAAGACCCACTCAGCAATCTGCTACACTTTTCCATACTCGAGACATCAAACATGTCACAAACTGGGGGATGCTCATCAAGGTATTGGTCTTGCAGTTTACAGCGTGCGGCGTGCAACACGTTCATCATAAGAAAGTGTCAGGAAAACAGCGCAGCTAGTGGCGGCAAGAAGTAGTGGGTGTAAACAAACCCGTTTCCTTCATAGTGGGAACGTGGCTTCTGGCATTTACACATTACCCCACTTATCCATCACTCAACGACTCCCACTTCCTATGAGACCAGGGTGCGTTCAGTTATGACTTGTATAAATAGGTTTCACCTATTTTCGACCAAGCAACAAGTTTTGGTGAGAACAACAACACAGTATCCAGAAAACACCAAAGAACTGATAGCTTACATTCCGCAAGCCAATTCCACATTCTGATACAAGTCATAAAATAGACACACCTTCAGAATTAACTGTTCTGGTCTCAACACCCTCTTCGCTTCCCTCCCTAAGACCAACCCTTCTCATTCACTTTGTGACCGAAGCAAGCCTGGAACGACCATTTCTTGGTTTAGGCCAGGATTATACAGATTGATCTCTCGAATCTAAAGTACTCCCGTGCAGTGCATTTGTTTAAGGTTTAGGCTCATTTCTCATCCACACACCCAAATTGACCAAAACCAGCAGAAACCGTTTTTACCCATAAGGAGATCAACCATTTTGATGAGAAGCTACAAAGTTTTTATTTATTTTGTAATCCATATGTATTGATAGTTTTCTCACTAAAATTGACATAGGGGGAGATTCTTAGATCATTTCTCGGTCGAACTCGCATGCGTTGTTATCTGAAGCATATTTGTCAATGTTAGTGATCAAAACTATGAGTCTTGATTTCTAGCCTATTTAGATGTCTCGGACTAGGACATAGATTGTGTAGTTGAGATTTATACTTCATGGCGTTCATCTCTTGAAGACGAAGAACTACTAAGGGGAGCTTGTGGAACTTAATCGACAAAAGGTATGTGGAGACTGAAACTTATCTATCACTTGGAAAGTCTATTTCTACTCTATCTCCTATGAAACATAAGTCGTGGTACGATATAGTTTTCTATTATACACATTTGAGATTTGGAGCTGAGTTTATCTCGCTTATATATTTCTCGGAATATATGGAAAGCTTTCGCTTCGGCCGAATTCATCTTACATTCGTGACGAGAATCCGAATAAGATCATATGAAAATTATCGAGTCACATCTTACATGGTTTGTGTGATACAGTCATTTGGTGTTTTCTTGGAATGTTTCATTATGATAATTTCAATAACTTGAAAATCGCTTTGACGAAAAATAGTTTGTGAACAACCGCTATATAACGTCCTCAAAGAAAGTTTCAATGATTGAAATAAAGAGTTTAGAATCATGCAAACATGTTTGGATATAAGCATAGTGTGTTAATCACATTAGTGTACAAGTCCAAAACCGGGAACCTGAAGTATGCGTACCCGTACGCGTAATGGTGGTTACTGATGTCTGGGAAAGTATGCGTACCCGTACGCATACCGGAGGAAAGTTCATGTCCGTGAAAATCTGCTGGAGTTTGGAATGTGTTGAAGCATGCGCACCCGTACGCGTACTGGCATAACCAAACTCAAGTCCGGCTACTCAAGTATGCGTACCCTTTTGCGTACTGAGTGGGTTACTTTCGAAAATCGGTTGTGTACAAGAACTTAAACATTTATATAATAAGGAATGCAATCTTTGCGAACCGTGGCTATAATGTTCATGAATTGATTCGAGTGAATCAAACCGATTTTGTTTCGATTGTGTTCTTGTATACTTCTAAGAGAATGTAGCAATTGAACGACTCTTTAACTAGTTTCATTTGAGTCATTTGAACTAGTTATGAATAAGATGAATATGGTTGATATGAGAGTTATCATATGGCTAACTTCGGTTGACCATTATTGAGCCAACATGGGTGTACACGTTTGGGTACAGTTCATAAACCTAAATGAGGGTACATTTCATTTGTGTGTAACAAGCTAAGTTCGATCTAACGGTTGAATCAGGTTTTTCATCTAACGGTGAATATTGAATGCTTTGTTACCAAGGTAACTTGGATTGCAAACCCTGATTTGAAAACTATATAAAGGAGAACTCTAGCAACTGGGAAGCCTAATCCCCACACCTCTTGTGTGTTACTAGTTGCATAAGATAAAGTCGATTCTCCTTTAACCTTAGGTTTTCCTAAAGCTTGTAGGTTAACGACTTGAAAGACTTCATTGGGATTGTGAAGCCAGACCCAACTATTTCTCTTGTAGTTGTCTGTTCTGATCTTGCCTGATTCTATCGTTTGAGTACTATCTTCTCTAAGATTTGCTCGAGATTAATTTCTCCAATAGGCAATATAAAACATGATCACAAACATCTTCATCTCATCGTTTGTGATTCCAAAATATCTAGTTTCGCCATCATACGATTTAGCTTATTGTGAGGTGATTGATGATACTAAGCTATTCTTCGGGAATATAAGTCTGGTTTACCAATTGGTTCCTGTCCACCTTGATTTATCAAAAGACGGAACAAAAACTCTTGGTTATTTTTGTGGGAGACAGATTTATTCAATCGTATAGACTTTTCTGTGTGAGACAGATTTGTTTATTAAATCTTCGACTTTGGGTCGTATCAACTCTTGGTTGTGGGTGAGATCAAATAAGGGAATCAAGTGCGTAGTATCCTGCTGGGATCAGAGACGTAAGGAGCGCAACTATACCTTGAATCAGTGTGAGATTGATTAGGGTTCAACTACAGTCCAGTCTGAAGTTAATTGGTAGTAGGATAGTGTCTGTAGCGGCTTAATACAGTGTGGTGTTCAATCTGAACTAGGTCACGGGGTTTTTCTGCATTTGCGGTTTCCTCGTTAACAAAATTCTGGTGTCTGTGTTATTTCTTTTCCGCATTATATTTTTTTATATAATTGAAATATCACAGGTTGTGCCTTAAGATCAATCAATTAGAATATCCAACCTTTGGTTGTTGATTTAACATTGGTCTTTGGTACCGTTCAAGTTAACTCCTCTTATATTCAATCGGGCTCGCAGATTTCCATATGCTGATTGCGGATTTAATTAAGAGTTAGAGATATTAAACTCTTTGATATACTTTTATCTAGATTGATTCTAACTGTCTAGTTGATTCTCTAGAAAGTGTATTGGAGTAAGTCCTCTCAGATTTCCAAACGAATTGTTGGGTGTGGTTGTTAGACCCTCGCTTTTTCAGTTGGTATCAGAGCAGGCAAACACGTTAAAGATCTTATAATTCTGTGTTTGTAGCAATCTGATTTCCGTGGGCTTGTGTATCTCTTAAACCATCGCATACAGAGATGTCTTCCAAATCTTCTGATTACACCACAAATCTTGGGTTTGCCTCAAAGGATAACTCCTTAGCAGATTCTTCCGAATCCAGAGGGAAAAACAAGACTTGTGAGAACATGTCAGAATTAGAAATGGAACTCACCAGAACGTTAAAAAAATCTGTTGAAACCATTGATTGTCAATCGTCCGAAATCAAGTCTCTTGACAGGGAATGTGAACTCTACAGCTACGTTGAATCTCTCTCTAAAAATATCGAAAATTGTCTCAAGAAACTACTCTACAGCACAAAAACATTAGTATGCTTGAAAATACTGTCAGAGAAAACTCTGCTAGAGAAGAAAGTTTAGTCAAGACTCATTCATCAGAAATTAACAGTTTTCGTGTTGAAAAAGAGAAACTTGTTGCATCTCTTCAATATGCCCGAGAACAGTGTAACACCTTAAAAAGGTAAAACTCTGTGTTGATGAAAAAGTCATCTCCTGCACCTTCTTCTGTTTCTCACAAGGCTTTACCTAATATGAAGAATAGTTCTTCTAAAGAATTACCCACTGTGAATCACTTGCAAAATTTGCATGTGGCAGAAGAAGTTATGGATCCAGGCAAGCAAATCTCTAATCCACGATGTTGTTCCTTATGTGGGAAAAAGAATCACTATGCTCTTCATTTCTTTGCTAGAAAGAAACAAATCTCACATCTTCGTAAGTTGCTTCTCTCTACTGTCAATGGAGTAAGTCGTCCGACATTCTCATCAGTGAATTTCTTCCCTACAGAAAACCAGAATTCTTATAAGAATGATCGCTCTTCTAGAAATCATCACAGGATGGATGGTATAAACTCTTGTGCCATTAATGAACAGAGTTCCTGCTTCTATAAGAATGTGTCTGGTAAGTGTAAGTCAAGGAGACAGAAATCCTTTTTCTCCTCTCCTCTGGAACCTGTTTCTAGAGGACCTAGACTTAGCCCTCATAAAAATCCTTCTGATGGATATTTAAAAAGGTTTATGAAAAATTATTTTGGAATAAGTCATAATAGATGGAAAGAACAAAATACATAGTTTAAACGCTCAAAGAACCTGTACAACCCTTCTCCCACGATTCGCAGTGAGCTTACCTCTCACTCCTTTACCTGATTCTAGGTAATCTCATCCTTGAATCTATCTTGAGAGGTACGAGGATGATGATTATGGGAGTCTCAAGATTAGTTGTATGTTATTTATGCGTTTTCGTTAACTTTCTGAGTTTTCAATTCTGCTATATATCGATCTCTGGCTCTAATTTGAGATTTTAAATTATTAAGCCATTTTTATCGGATTTTCTTCGAATCAATTTTACCTTGAAACCGGTCCACAAATGTCCGTGTCCCTCCATATGTTTCACGAGTTCATAGGGTTTCCTTATCAAGAAGTCTCTTCTTGCTTATTGTTTTGTTCCATCCCTTCAAAAATTATATGGAGAACTCAGCAAAATCTCAAGAGATTGTGTGTACTGACATGGAAGATGACACTCAAGGACGTGACTCGGTTCAAGAGCTGGTTCTGAAGAAGATGCTTGCAAGGAAAGATCACAACTCCTGGATTGATGAATCTGTCAAGGATCTAACTCGTTTTCAGGACGACTCAAAGGTCGAATTTGAAAATCTTCAACTGCAAATAAACCAACTCTTAGATGGTCAGGCCAGAATCCTTGCTAATCAGAATATTTTGATACGGAATCAGAAGAAACTCATCATGGATTGTGTCAAGGCTAGACAACTTGCTCGGGTTGTTGATCAATAAAGTTTTTGTTCTAACTCACAAACATGGAGTTTCCACAGTCAAGAGAATCAAGGAAATCAGTGATACATTCTATGATGGTTTGATTGAAAGGTATGAGGTTCTCAAAGACCTTTGATTTTGTCTAGGAAACTTCTTATGAGAATTTTTATTCTTGTTTTTGTTTAGAAGGATTACTAGGGTTTGGAATAGCCATTATTGTGATTACACATAGCTAGTTCCAAACGTTTTTTCATCTTCAATGTTTTTAGATTTATTTATTTAAATTCTAAATTATTTGGAAGATGATGTTTGCAATTTTAATCTTTATGGTTTTATATATTGCAAATTGTTAGGGGATATGTTGTTTACGTCCGTGAACCTTGACTGTCCCATACTTGTTCAAAAGTTATCTCTATTATATGTCAGTATGAAAGTATTGATAAAAGGTAGAATGAACTTTTGACAAACAAAAGTTATGCCTTTTATGTCATTATGCAAATATTGATGGAAGCAAGGATGAACTTTTGTTTACAAGAATTGTTTATTTTATGTCATTGTGCAAATGGTGATGGAAAATAGAGTGATTTCTTGTTTATTTCGTAATATTCATCTTCCCGGATCCACATCTTTGTGTTTTTACTGTGTTGCTTCGTAAGTTCTCTTATGTCGAGCATGTGCAATTGAATTGATCATCTTGTATGGTTAATTCCATTGATTTTTTGGATACAAATTCATGTTTTCATGTGATTTGGTTATATCCAATGAAATCCTTCTTTTCTTGTAAAAGCAAGGTCGCCTTTGTTGTTCTCTCGGGAATGACATTTTACGGGGGAGAGTTCGTTTATGGACTTGTGCTTAATCGCCATGTCTTTTTGGGGAGTGCGGCGGTGGAATTTTATAGGCGTTATCTTGTATCTTGATAAACTCCTTGATGAATGAATTTAGCTTCTGCTTTATAATTGCATCTAAATTTGTTGGTATGTTTGTTCTATTTTGGTCATGAAGAATCTCTATGGAAATTTCATTAGGATCCCACTAGTTTTCGTACCTTTGTAAATTTTATTGACAAAAAGGGGGAGAATTAATGTGTAGTTTCATAATACAAATACATATGGTTTACAGATCATTATGTAAGGGGGAGTAGTTTTTATATTGACATGATGTATTGACTAAGGGGGAGTAATACATATAACCGTAGTATTATTGTCAAAGTTGTGATGCAATTGAACTTTGATGTTGTGTAATAATATGATAAGATTTTTTATTTTTATTGTAGTAATAAGATTCGAACTCTAAGACTTGTGAAGATTAAATTTAAAGATTTAATGAAAATAATAAATATATACAAAATTAATGTAAACAAAAGCGAGAGTTACTGGGACTAGGATTCCACCGAATTCATAACATAAGGTTCAATTACTTATTCTCAACAATTATCGCTCAATAAATAAAAACATGGACTCTTATTTTTTCCAAGGTAGATTCTCAAAATATTAGTTATAAATTGTAAGCATGGGACATCAAACATTTAAGCAAGCATGACCCATCAAATAAAATAATAACTAATTAATTCAAATCATAAATCAATTTAAAATTAATGCAAAAGTAATAAAAAGAATAAATAAATTCACCCATGTATGAAATTCGGATTCCTCCGTCGACCCAGTGATGGGGTTTAGCTACTCATGATGTAGACACTCTCAAAATATTTTTATATATCTCAAATGGTGTTTATAATGAAGAAAAGGAGAAAAATAACATAAACCGGGAATTTTTAACGCTTAACCGGCGTTACAAACTCACCGTTACAATTTGCAAAGCAGCTGTTACAGAAACTATATTAGGTAACTGTCGTAGAAAACTGTCACTAAGCCAAGAATTGTGACAGTTGTAAAACGACAGACTTGTAACGTCGTCTGTGTGTTCTTCGTCTTCTACTTCTCTGCTGCTTCTCCTCTTCAGCTCTGCTAACTCCCCAAACTCTCTATATCCTTCTCTGACTCCCAAGGATCCTTTTTATACCCAGTAACACCATCGAATCTCGTCATTAACTTCATAATAATCCTATTTTACTCCCCTGCCTATTACTGATATTTCTTTCCCTGTTTAACTCTTCTACGCATCTTCTGCATTCATACTTCACCCAAACATTGACTGCTCGTAATAGATTGAGTCACACTCGCTCCAACCTCAGAAATACTCGGAAGATCTCATGATTATCTCACTCACACTTATCATGTTTGCTTCTCACGGATATACCATAAAAAATAACAGAATTCTGCTTCTCTCAAACACGTGATAGCATGTGTACTTGGTCAGCAACAACTTCGTGTCCAAATCCCTTAAATATCAACAATATCTTCCACCATTCAAGTCCAACAAAATCCGAAACATACTCTTTCCCTATTTAACAAGATATGAAAAAATCTTCCATTTTTATCGTTTCCAAAGGACTTACCTTGTCTTGTTTTTGTGAAACAAGATAATACCAATTGATTTAAGACAATATTTCCAGCTACACCTCGACAGAATTCAGTCTAGGGATTTACGCAGTCAACCAAGTTTTCAAACACAATTTTCCCGCCATATTTGTTCTTGATGTTTTCATCAATAGTTGATTATCCAGCAAAATATAACTGAAACAAAGCACATTACCATCTCTGTTTAGTCCCTAGGAACAAACCCATTTGATTTCAGCCATTTAGTCTCACCCAAACACCTCCAAAACCGAAACCCTAATTCTGCTGCCATTTTCCCGCCAAAACTGAAATTTGAATTGTTGAAGATGAAGTGCCCTGATCCAAAACACGGGCGCCTTTAACAACTGGATGCCTGGGGTGCCCTTATCCCAAATGAGGATGCCTTAAGTACTTTTTACGGGGGTCCAAGAACCACTTTTCGAGCAACTTTTTCCATAAGAGTTTATTTGCCAAAAATACTTACAAAAAAGTTTAGTGATAAAATGAGTCCCAGCTAATGTATTTATGGGTGAAAACGTGTCGCACTTTCGTTCTCATCATATCACAACTGTATAACAATGATCGAGAGCATTTGTTTTCTCATTGTTATCGCTACGGATCCTCAACAACGATGATACTAAACTCACAACCTTTGGAATCATTGGAGTACTTGGAAGTGACGAAGATTTCGAGTAATGTTGAAGATGCCAAGGAGATCAAGCATTTTGATGATAAGCTACAAAGTTTTTATTTATTTTGTAATCCATATGTATTGATAGTTTTGTCACTAAAATTGACATAGGGGGAGATTCTTAGAGCATTGCTCGGTCGAACTCGCATGCGTTGCTATCTGAAGCATATTTGTCAATGTTAGTGATCAAAACTATGAGTCTTGATTTATAGCCTATTTAGATGTCTCGGACCAGGACATAGATTGTGTAGTTGAGCTTTAGACTTTATGGCGTTCATCTCTTGAAGACGAAGAACTACTAAGGGGAGCTTGTGGAACTTAATCGACAAAAGGTATGTGGATACTGAAACTTATCTATCACTTGGTAAGTCTATTTCTACTCTATCTACTATATTGAAACATAAGTCGTGTTACGATATAGTTTTTTATTATACACATTTGAGATTTGGAGCTGAGTTTATCTCGCTTATATATTTCTCGGAATATATGGAAAGCTTTCGCTTCGGTCGAATTCATCTTACATTCGTGACGAGAATCCGAATAAGATCATATGAAAATTGTCGAGTCACATCTTACATGGTTTGTGTGATACAGTCATTTGGTGTTTTCCTGGAATGTTTCATTATGATAATTTCAATAACTTGCAAATCGCTTTGACGAAAAATAGTTTGTGAACAACCGTTATATAACGTCCTCTAAGAAAGTTTCAATGATTGAAATAAAGAGTTTAGAATCATGTATCCATGTTTGGATATAAGCATAGCGTGTTAATCACATTAGTGTACAAGTCCGAAACCGAGAACCTGAAGTATGCGTACCCAAACGCGTACTGGTGGTTAATGATGTCTGGGCAAGTATGCGTACCCGTACGCGTACTGGCGGAAAGTTCACGTCCGTGAAAATCTGCTGGGTTTTGGAATGTGTTGAAGTATGCGCACCCGTATGTGTACTGGCGTAACCAAACTCAAGTCCAGCTACTCAAGTATGCGTACCCGTTTGCGTACTTGAGTGGGTTACTTTCTAAAATCGGTTGTGTAGATGAACTTAAACATTTATATAATAAAGAATGCAATCTTTGCAAACCGTGGATATACTGGTCATGAATTGATTCGAGTGAATCAAACCGATTTTGTTCTTGTATGCTTCTATGAGAATATAACAATTGAACGACTCTTTAACTAGTTTCATTTGAGTCATTTGAACTAGTTATGGATAAGATGAATATGGTTGATATGAGAGTTATCATATGGCTAACTTCAGTTGACCATTGTTGAGACAACATGGGTCTACATGTTTGGGTACGGTTCATAAACCTAAATGAGGGTACTTTTCATTTGTGTGTAAAAAACTAAGTTCGATCTAACGATTGAAAGATATTAGCTTGGTTGAATCAAGTTTTTCATCTAACTGTGAATATTGAATGCTTTGTTACCAAGGTAACTTGGATTGCAAACCCTAATTTGAAAACTATATAAAGGAGAACTCTACCAACTGGGAAACCTAATCCCCAAACCTCTTGTGTGTTACTAGTTGCATAAGTTAGAGTCGATTATCCTTTAACCTTAGGTTTTCCTAAAGCTTGTAGGTTAACGACTTGAAAGACTTCATTCGGATTGTGAAGCCAGACCCAACTATTTCTCTTGTAGTTGCGTGTTCTGATCTTGCCTGATTCTATCATTTGAGTACTATCTTCTCTAAGATTTGCTCGAGATTAATTTCTCCGATAGGCAAGATAAAACGTGATCACAAACACCTTCGTCTCATCGTTTGTGATTCCACAATATCTAGTTTCGCCATCATATGATTTAGCTTATTGTGAGGTGATTGATAATACCAAGATGTTCTTCGGGAATATAAGTCTGGTTTATCAATTAGTTCCTATTCACCTTGATTTATCAAAAGACGGAACAAAAACTCTTGGGTATTTATGTGGGAGACATATTTATTCAATCTTATAGACTTTTTTGTGTGAGACAGATTTGTTTATCAAGTCTTCGACTTTGGGTCGTAGCAACTCTTGGTTGTGGGTGAGATCAACTAAGGGAATCAAGTGCGTAGTATCCTGCTTGGATCAGAGATGTAAGGAGCGCAACTGTACCTTGAATCAGTGTGAGATTGATTAGGGTTCAACTACATTCCAATCCGAAGTTCATTGGTAGTAGGCTAGTGTCTATAACGGCTTAATACAATGTGGTGTTCAATCTGGACTAGGTCACGGGGTTTTTCTGCATTTGCGGTTTCCTCGTTAACAAAATTCTGGTGTTTGTGTTATTTCTTTTCCTCATTATATTTTGTTATATAATTGAAATATCACAGGTTGTGCCTTAAGATCAATGAATTAGAATATCCAACCTTTGGTTGTTGATTTACATTGATTGACACTTGAATATTGGTCTTTGGTACCGTTCAAGTTAACTCCTTTTATATTCAATCAGGCTCGCAGATTTCCATTTGTTGATTGTGGATTGAATTAAGAGTAGAGATATTAAACTCTTTGATATACTTTTATCTAGATTGAGTCTGACTGTATAGTTGATTCTCTAGAAAGTGTATTGGAGTAAGTCCTCTCAGATTGCCAAGCGAATTGTTGGGTGTGGTTGTTAGACCCCCGCTTTTTCAGAGATATTTCATGACTAAAAGAGAACATATCAACTTTGTTTCAATGATTTCACATAGTCAAAACTTAGTGTATTCATCAAGGAGTTTATAAAAATACAAGAAAACTCCTACAATATTCTACAGCCGCACTCCCCACAAAGATTTGGCAATTAAGCACAACTTCAATTAAGAACTCTCCCTCATAAAATGTTATTCCCGAAAGAACGACAAGAGCGATCTTACTTTTACAAGAAAAGAAGGATTTCTTTGGACATTAACAAACTACATAAGACATGAATGTGTATCCAGAAAACTCAATTAAATTAACCACGAGAAAACCCATGATTAATTTAATCGGAAATGCTCAACATAAGAGAACTCACGGAGCCGCACAATACTTTCACATAGAAGTGGATCAGGGAAAGATCAATACTGCGGAATATTCAAAGATTCATTCTATTTTTCATCAATATTTGCACAAAGACATATAACATAATTAATCTTTGCAATCAAAAGTTCATCCTATCTTCCATCAATAGTTTCATAATGACGTAATAGGCTTAACTTTTGACATACTCATCTGTACTTGTTATGGATTTAACACATTTAGCAATTTAATTGAAAGATAAATTCATTCAAGGCTAAAATACCATTAAAGTTATTACAACTATTAAAAGATTAAGCAACAATATTTCAAAAACAAAGATTAATCAATCATCTCATAATAATCCCTAGCAATTTCATAAAACGTCTCTTCCAGTTCAGGATAAGTTGTCTTGGCATAATCCAAATGCTCTTTCAAACAATCAACTTCTTGCTGAAGACGGATGATTTCAGAATTAGACGTTGTAGGAGTTCAAGTTGGAGTTCTGAACATCTTTTCAATACTTTTCATGGTCAAGACCTTTGGTCCCCCAAGACTGGTTCCAACAGCAACAATGCCAAACTTACTATAAATCCTTGAGATGAGACAAGGAAAGCCAGGTCTCGAAATCTGTCTGACACTTATCATCTGACGAATAATAAGGCCACAGAAGTCAATGTTCCTCCCTTCAACAACATAATAAACCAGTTCCGCAAGAGGTCTGGACCGTAATTGTCTGTCAATTGAGCTTGGCATCAAGTTAGCCACCAGTAGTTTTCCAGCAACTTTGAGGAACAATGCAACATCATGAACATAAATCTTACCATCATACCAGGAAACATCCTTTGCAATAAGAAAGTTCGAGAGAACATTCGGAGAAGGTCTCAAATGCTCAGGAGGTGGTAACAGGAAATCACCAACCCGGGACAAATTCAGGAGTTCAACAATAACTTGTCGATTGACAAGAATAATTTTTCCTTAAACAATGGTCTTGAAGGAGCAATTGACAAAATCAGGTTCATGCAGGTTTACATAAAATTGGGATGTCAATTCTATATAGGTTGTTCCCATGGGACGGTGAATAATTCCCCATTCGTGATTCTCAAAGAAACTAGGAAGAAGACCTACTTTAAGTTCAGAGGGCTTATAAATCCTTTCTATAATGGGTTTCTTGGTACTATATTCCACATAGTAATCACGAGCCTTAGTGTCAACGAACCTAATTTGCAAGCTTGGGTCAAAGAAAGTATCTTCACGATTTTGAGTACCCGAACTTTTACCACGACTAGGTCTCTTCCTAGAATCCATAATGGAATACGAACACACAATGAAAAGTTGAGAAAGTTACTTGGAACACGAACTGCCGTTAATGGTAGAGTTCCAAAACGATGAGCGAAGAGAAAAAAGTTCTTGACTCAATGTACAAAAACTTGTCCTGAATTCAATGGTGCAAACCAACCAAGAAATAGTTAAGAAACGAGAGTGAGATGATGATACATGAATTATTGGGTTACTTTTGCGTACTCGAACTGAAGAAGAGGAAGAGGAGGCGAAGTAAACGAAGAGAATTCTTTCTCTTTTTAAGTGACAAACGGTGGAACCCGAACCGGTTAAGTTCCTACTGGAACGTGGTTCAAACACACCAAGGATACGAGTTCAGGGTATGTGAACTGCACGTGTGTAGTAAGGGCTCGTTTGTTTTATGAACTGTTATTAAAACAAACTATAAAGAAGAGTGGAGCAGAGCTCAACAATTTTTTTACCAAGCAATTCACAAAAACAAAACCTTGCACACCATGGCTGTAGGATCAGAATCTCGCAAAAATAATGCCTCAGCGAAATTATCAACAACACAACACAGCAGCGTCGCAGAACAATTTCAGAATGACATAATAAACGACGTCAGCTAAATCATGAGAAAAATGTGATGGTCCTGCGAAAATTAGAGAGTTTGCGAGATTAACATTTGTAAGGATGCGGGAATGTCGCAAGTCATATCCGAAAATAAAGGAAAGATTAGATGTCATCCACTATGTAATTCCCTATAAATAGTCGCTCAGTTGTAAAGGAAGGGGAGAGATTTTTTTTGATGAGAAGCAAGTAAATAGGAGAGAGAAAATCTAGAGTAGTGATTATTCTTGATTCCTTTATCTTTCTTGTAAGATTTTTCAAAGATTCATCAATAAAATTAAGATTGTTAATCTAAAATGAGTTGAATGTTAATGAAATCTTGTGAGGGATGTAGTGTAGGATTTCCTGCAACTACATAATGGCGCTAGAAACAGGGAGAGATTGAAGATTATTATAGAAAAAAATGAAGATTAATATTGAGATTTGTGAAGATTTGGAGTAATTGGTTAAGAATTTTACATAATCTCTTGCAATTCGTTAACATTGAAGAAATGGCTAGAAGAAGAAATACATCAGAACAACCAACTACTGTTAGAAGAAGCAAGAGAAATGATGGAAGGGAAAGAAGTGAAATGGGAGAATCTACTAGAATGAGAAGTAATGGATAAAATCAAATTCAACCACCAGTTCAACAAACACTAATACAAGGAAGGAATACAGATTATGATAGGGTGAGTATACACACTTGGCAATCAAATTCAGCAGAAAAAATAGAAAAGGAGCAGCAAACCAGAAACCATAGACAGGTAGAGAGAAATCAAGAAGCAGATGAAGAAATAATTCATGGAGATGAGGAAATTGGAGCGTTAGAAAAGTTAAGACGAAGAATACATGAAGAAAGAAGAGCTGAGGCAGAATAACGTGCAAATCTAACAAGGCAAAATCACGAATTGAGGATGGAAAATATGAGACTACAGAGTAGAAGATCGAGAAGTATTACAAAATCATATTCAAGATTGACTAGAAGAGAGATGAGGCGAAACTCACCCACAATTAATGCTGAAAATAATATTCAAGAAGAAATATCAAATACTAATGAAGAACATCGCGAAAATAGAGAAAGGACTGTTGATCGTTATGTTCCACAAAATGAAACTTTTGATGATAGGCAAAATGATAGAAATCAAGAGGATGGACAACGTCAGGGACGAAATAATCAAGATGGCGAAGGGAATCGAGAGGAAGGAAGGGGAATTTTACATGAGAGAGAAGCTCAAAGAAATCAACAAACGATTGAAGAAGAAATTGAAAGACATTATGCTGAACAAGCACGTTTAATTTGCGAACGTGAAAGATTGAGAGCGGAAATGGAAGAAAAAGAACTTCGGGAGACAATTCGCCAGAACAATCACGACAATCGAGAAAGAAGGCGTACACAAAACCGGAATAACGGTAATATCAATGAAGAGTATGATAAAGTACAGAGAATGGCTGAAAGACAGCGAATGGAATTGATAAGAAATGAACAAAATCATGGATGGGAAAATGAGAGACATCATCATATGCGAATTCAAGATATAAATGAGGAAGAGAATCGCAGAAGAAGACGAGATGAAGATGATGAAGAAGAAATGCAAAATTTCGCGAGAGAAGAAAGATATGAACGCAGAAGAAGGGAGGCGAAATTAAAAAGACCAATGGATCAAAATTCAGGTGTAAATAAACAAATCTTAAAAGAATTAGAAGAAATGAGAGGAATGCTAAATAATAGAGGAGAAGTAGGCAGAAGACAATTGGATGAAGCTATAGAAGAAGCTGCGAAAACTCCATTTACAAGGGAAGTACAACTAGGAGGAATACCCGAAATGCAATTTCCCGCATTAACCAGCATTTTTGATGGAACAACTTGTGCAATTCAACACATTAAAGCCTACGTGAGGTGCATGTTGCAATGGGAAAATCATGATGCGTATTATGCAAGTATTTGCATCCAGCTTAACAGGGGAGGCGTTAAAATGGTTCGAAGGTCTACCAAAGAATACAATAACATCCTTCAATCATTTGCAGACTACATTCCTGGGGGCATATATAAGTAATAATTCTTCGCGACCTGGTATTGAAGACGTGTTTGGATTAAAACAAAGGATTGGCGAAAGTTTGAAGCACCTAACTAAAAGATGGAGGACTATGTGTAGCGAAATGGCTGGCCGTGTAGATGAGAGATATCTTATCTTATCATTTATCAATGCTATGTTTGCAACCAACCTATTGTATATCCAAATTTTCAGAGTCAAGAATACGATCACAATGACTGAATTGCGAGAACTTCAAGAATATATTGCTCTAGAGGAAAGGCAAAATGAAATGGAATCATACCCAGTTGCGAACACCAGTTCACAAACAGCGAATGCAAGCTTATTACCCAAACTAAAACACAGTGGCGAGCACTTCGCAAGTACAACAAGAAAGGTGACGGGCAACAATCAACAGAAACTGGTGGCTATGGGAAGCCGAGATCAAGAGGAGTATGAAAGAGAAAATTTCTACAATCGTGGTGGAAATAACAAGATTCAAAGACTCGATCAGCCGCAAGAAACTTATGGAGGTCAAAGACAAAACTATAATAGAGGACAAGGAGGTCACAAGGTAGTATGGGAAGAAATCAAGATGCCACCTCTAAATGCAAGTGTGGAGAAAATATGGGAAGCTATAATTTTGATGGAGAATATACCAACACCATGGAACATGGGAACGGAACCACCTCCAAACCACAGAAGTCATGAGTTTTGTTCTTATCATCATTTTCATGGACATACTACAAATGATTGCAGAAATGTAAAAAGAATTATTCTGAGAATGATAGATCAAGGAAAACTAAACCACTTTTTGGTAGGGCACCCACAATCTCAACCATTGCCACCACCACCAGAGCATCACAAAGTAAACACGATGAAAAAGAAGGAAACATTCTTCATAGAAGTTGGTGCAAAAGCAAAGAATCTATTTGTCACTCTATCGTACATTCATACAAGACAATTGAAGATTTTCATGACAATGTTTTGAGTAGAGTGTTCGCAAGAGATAATGATGGAAGAGAAATTATGAATATTGCGAAAATCTCGCCACTAGAGGAATGGCAGAAACAGATTATTTCTTTTACCGCAGAAGAAATCCCGAAGGTGAAGAGGTACATGATAATCCATTGGTAGTAAAATTAGAAATTAATCCAAAACCGAAAGAAGATGAGGATGATGAAGCTGAAGATTCATGGGCAATTAATAGGATTCTAATCGATACTGGAAGCTCTGTGAACATCTTTTATCATACTTATAAAACTATGGGAGGAAGAGATGATGATCTTATACCATCAACATATAAGATATATGGTTTTAATGGTACTGCCAACAAGCCTAAAGGGGAGGTTACTATGCGAATTCCATTGAAGGGAATATCTTCTGAAATCCTATTTGTGTCGTTGATGTAGAATCACCCTACAATGCATTAATTGGTCGACCTTGGCTACATGGGATTCTAGGTGTAGCTTCAACTTTCCACCAGTGCATCAAATTCCCTCACCCCAGCGGTGTAGGAATCATAAAGGGAGATTGGGTTGAAGGAAAGAGGTGTTACGAAACTGAGGTAGAATCCTGCGAAGGAAGAGCAAACAAGAAGGAAATTGGCGACACAAAATCAAAGAGACACAAAGAAGTGAGAGGTTGATGGTGGATGCAATCGAAAGAAAAGAAGAAGAGATGTTGCGAAACTAATGCTAGCTCAGAATAAAAAATGGTGAACATACCACTACCAAGGAAGCAGTAGCAGAAAATAACAAAGAAGCAGAGGATGCAAAGGTAATGTATGAATGATTGATTTGTTGCGACACTCTCGCAATAAATAAAATTCTCAAAAATACATTTTATTGAATGACAAAATTGAGATTGCGAAATGCAAATACGATATGATGATGTGCAAGAATCTCGCAGAGATAATGAATTCTACAAAAGACAATCAGAGAACAATGACAAAAGAGAAAGGGGCGAACCTTTATGGCGTACACCCTAGTTCGCGAATACAATTTCGCAAGAGGCAAATGTAAGACCTAAAGTACGTCATATAAGGGGGTACCTGTTGCATGGCTCAGGGAAAGGCTACACCGCCACCGGAACCTGAGTCATGGAGATTTGGGGTCAATAAAGCCCATCCGGGAGAGGCACCTTGGATTCTCAGCTTAAGCATATGACTTAGGTTGGGCGACTAAGGTAATAAGGACTCTCCCAAGGAGTGCAGAATCTGATCAAGGCGCCGAGGTACACGGTTGAGTCAAGAGTGCCAGGGGCGTCTGGAGCGTACCTTGCCATTCTTGACAAGTCTTGGCTTATACTGCACTCGGCCCGAAGAAAACCCCACTTAGGGTGCAGTCTCGTAACCATAAACCCTATAGGTAAAAGGGATAAGAGGCTGCGAAAACAACTGGTTGTTGTTAAGACTGGATGGGAGGAGCTAACCTTGTATGGTAGAAGTACGCCTCCTTGAAGGGGCAACCAGGGGGAGATAAGGGCGGCACCCTCCATTAGGGAGCTGATAAGTGTCTTAAGACGCAAATGTCATGAGGCTTTTTACTCGCAAGGGTATTAAGGCTTGTCATATTTGTGCAACAATCCTGAAGAGGCAATAATACAAAAAAAAGATAAGACGAGATCAATGGGTTTTCGCATGAAAGTGCGAAGACGTCCTGCGATTTCGTCGCAAGACGGCAATGTAATGGGGCTTTATTTTCGCAAGAATATTTAGGCCTGTCATATTGTCGCAACATTCCTGAAGAGGCCATAATACAAAAGAAAAAGTTAAGGCAAGATCAATGGGTTTTTGCATGAAAGTGCAAGGACGTCCTGCGATTTTGTCGCAATGACAAGAGGTGGCATAATAAGACCTTTAACTAGGAAGGCAAAATAAGACCACACAGGATGAGATTTTGAAAAGAATCAAAATTCACTTCATATATGATTGCGAAATTATACATAAACAACTGCGAAGTTGAGCCACAAAATAAGAAAAATCTGCAAAATCTCTCATTTGGATACAAATAACAGAGGCAAGTATGGGAATGAATGAAATTAGAAAATATTATTTGTCTCCACATGATAGATTTGCGCAAAAATTAAAAAAATTAATGATTATATTGATTAACCATATTGCAAGGAAGAATTATTTTAATGAATGAAGGTCAAAATGAAAGAAATTCATATATTAAGGAATATGGAGAACCAGAAAAAATTTCGCAAATACACAGAAAGAAGGAACAAATGTACAAGTATTACAGAAGATTAAAGAAAGAAACAAAGACTACTTCTTAGTTGATCCTTCATCATCTTCGTCAGACTTGTTCCCTTCTTCGTCTGCATCAGAACTTTTATCTCCATCAGAACCTTCATCATCATCAGAATCTTCATCATCAGCTTCGCTATCAGAAATAGTCAGACTAGGAATGTTCTTTGGGATCTCCTCCAAGATACAAGGATAATCAGAATGAGGAATAATATGGTCATCACAAACCATTTGAATAATTTGATTGCGAAAATGCAGAGCATCGTTCTTAAAATTCGCAACAGTGATCTTGATTTGATTCTTTAATCTAGAATACTTATCGTTGCGAGAAGAAAGATTCTTTGCGAGTTCCTCTTTTTCAGCTTCAAGTTCCTCAATTCTTTCGCGATATCTACTTTTAGAATATGTGAGCAAAAGGCAATCAATTAATAACTTGATGAAAATTCATAAGAATAACAGTTAATAACCTTCTCTGTCAGAAATCATATCTCTAATCAAGGATGTATGCTCAACTTGGAGACTAACATTTACACCTAAATCTTTTCTGGCATCGTCTAAGATTTTCGCAGCCCAAGCGAATTCATCCTCATTTATAAGGAGACGAGAATGAATTTGGTTTTCTCTTTCGCAGAGCTCGGTATTCTTGCGGTTAGCTTCATCTCGTTCAAGTTGAACTTCAAGAAGGGTCTCTTGGAATTTCTCCAAAGCCTTAGCACCTTGAT
Source organism: Papaver somniferum (assembly GCF_003573695.1). NCBI lineage: Eukaryota > Viridiplantae > Streptophyta > Magnoliopsida > Ranunculales > Papaveraceae > Papaver > Papaver somniferum. Next base: position 139,915,260 of record NC_039360.1, on the reverse strand, counting down.
AAGAGATGTGATCCTTATCATCTATGAGACCGTTAATTTTGGTTCTTAGATAATTGATTTTCTCTTTAGAATTAAGAAAGAAACGCTTAAATCGGTTGGCTAAACCTAAACTAGATCTATGGTCAATCTCTAAGAGGCGAAATTTGGATCTCAGTTCATTCAGAGAAAGAGATGAAATTTTATCATTTGAGAACCTATTTAAAGATTTATTAAGACGCTCAAGAAGGGTATCATTATCCAAGGCATTAGGAAATGAACGAAGAATGGTAGCTTCATCAGAAAGACCATAAATGTTTGCAAAAAGGATCAATCAAATATAAAACAACAGGATGAATGAATGAAGAGAAAGGAGAAAAATAACATACCATAGTGTTGATTATTAGCTTGCTGAAGACTAGAGATTTTATTCTTGTACGAAGAAGAATCAATTTCTATTTGTTTGTTCTTCTCGCGAAAACCTATGACTTTAATTTCCAATTCCTCATTCTTTGCACGAAATTTAAGGTTCTTCTTTTCAAGAATTTCGCGTCTCCTCTCCAGATCTGAGGCAACAGCGAAAGAAGCTTTTCCAACTTGCGAGAAAATATAAAAAGTATTAAAATAGAAAGAGATTTTGAGTTACAGTAATGAGGAAGTAAAAAGACGAAAGCATACCAGACTATTAAGAGAATGCAGGAAGTTGGGAGTAACCAATCTAGAAACTCTGCGAAGAGAATTATCACCATCCAGTAAAGGAACATCGCAAATCGTAGCGAGAGATTTGCAGGTATTAGCGAATTGATTATCTCCCATTCCTTGACAAGAATCATAAAAGAGGCCATAGAGCTTAGCCATAGAAGATTCAGATGGAGAATTTTTATTTGCAGCAAGGTCATCATTATCCTCATCATCCTCATCACTCTCGGAGTTTTCATGAGAAGGAATATTTGAAGGAGAGGAAGAACGGATTTTTCTCTTCTTTGAAGGGGGAGCAGTTGGTTTTTCCCTGCGAAGAGCACCTTTGCCTTTATCACTAGTCTTCGCAACATTGGCAGACTCTTCTACTTCAGCAATAATCTTCACACACGGATAGAAATAAGAAATAGAGGCCACAATATACTGTTTAAAATCATAAGAGAATATTTCTTACCTCATCTGTGTATGAGCGAAGAGATAACAAGGTACTATCCTTCCCAGTCCTGTGATAGCTATCTTTCAGTTTCTGGATCTGTAGAATGTCGCAAGAATCGGCGAACAAAAGAATAAAGACAAATAAAGAAATATAAAGTGGATGAAACTGGAAGAAACATACCTCTTTGTCCTTCTCGGTCCAATAGAATTCCCAAGGTTTAAGAAGCGAGATTCTCATGAAGAACATTTGACCCAGCAATGTAAGGTCCTTTCAGCATCAAGGGAAAAACACACCATTTATCATCTTTGGATTGGAGAGGAGTTGTGTTCTTACCAGAGTGCCAATCAATGTCTTGCATGAGTATTTTAGCTTCATCAATATTATCTTTCCTTTTCAAGCGAATACCCCAGTGAGTATTCTCTTTCTTCATGGAGATCAATTCATAATTTTCAAAGAAACTCGCTACTGTGTATTTTTCAGCAATTATCTCCAAGTCTGCGAATTTAGGATCCCTAAGTTCTTTAGAGTAAAGAGATCCTTTACCAGCACCAAGGTTAGCGAACTCCAACATCATACGGATGCAATCCCCACTCAATTGGAAGATAGCTTGCGAAAATCCCGAGTGAGCGAGAATTTCATAGAACAGAGGAATATCTGGGTCATAAAGGGGAATGGGGAGACCTGCGAGAATTTGACCTAGCGAAACTATGATTGATTGATCATTACAATATTGATCAGATAAAAGTTTGATAGAAAGAATTGACTTGGCACTTTCACCAGGAATGGTAGAAAGTGTGAAACCTTTCTCAGTAAGATCTTTTTGGACGTCTTTTAAGTTTTTCTCATGTTTGTGGCCACTTAGAGGCATATCTGAATATAGAGTATGGGAATGGATAAAAAGTAAGAAGATTGAAGAGGGAAAAATTACAGTAGCAGAACTTACGGAAGAACAATAGAGTTGCAGAGATGAGAGAATAAAAAGAGAAGAGAAAGTAAAAAGAAAATGGAAAGAAGAGTAAGAAGAATATATAAAGAAGATTGTTCTTTTTTTTTTACTCGAAGAAATAAACACCATTAATGCGAAAAGACGTGAGCGGTTGAAAAGCAACGGTTACAGAAGACGTGTCAAAAAATAGATGGAAGAAAGAGTACGTGTGATAAATGCAGAATATGAAGAGATGAACAGCTGCGACATTTCTCACATCATTCTCTACTTCGTAGAGAAGATATGAGAAGAGGCAAGATGTAGGATCAGAATCTCGCAGCAATAATTCCCCAGCGAAATTATCAACAACACAACACAGCAGCGTCGCAGAACAATTTCAGAAATGACATAATAAACGACGTCAACTAAATCATGAGAAAAATGTGACGGTCCTGCGAAAATTAGAGAGTTTGCAAGATTAACATTTGTAAGGATGCGAGAATTTCGCAAGTCATATCCGAAAATAAAGGAAAGATTAGATGTCATCCACTATGTAATTCCCTATAAATAGCCGCTCAGTTGTAAAGGAAGGGGAGAGATTTTTTCTGATTGAGAAGCAAGTAAATAGGAGAGAGAAAATCTAGAGTAGTGGTTATTCTTGATTCCTTTATCTTTTCTTGTAAGATTGTTCAAAGATTCATCAATAAAATTAAGATTGTTAATCTAAAATGAGTTGAATGTTAATGAAATCTTGTGAGGGGTGTAGTGTAGGATTTCCTGCAACTACAATGACACCAAGAGAGATTTTCTTTCCAGCAACTCTTACAACTTCCAGTATTGAGACAAACCCAAGGGACCGTTTTTTCAAGTTTTTTAAAGAACTTAAAAAGAGCACAAGATAATTTGTGTTCCTGATTTCTTCGTTTACAACTTATAAAACACAATCTCAGTAGATATTGTTCTGTACTACTCAAGGAAACCTTTTTTGAAAAAAGAGACATCCTGACTTTCTCACAAAAAAGGGAAATACCATTATCTTGAGAAGGTGTAACAGGGTTTGATTGATGAACAGAGTCAAATTCAGAGATGGAACTGACAGATAAATGAGGTTTAGATACTTCTTGTATTATTTCCAGTTTGTCAGAGACACAAGAAGGAGAAGGAATATCCTTACTGATAAGAAGATCAATATCAACCTCAACATGAGAGTTATTCATCATGACTTGGTTTAGCTTATCAAGAGATTATTGCTCTTTCTGGAGATATAACTCAACATCTAGAGATAGGCTCTCAAGCCTTTTTTCAAGCCCTGAAAACACTTCAAGGGATTTTAAACCTGTAGGAGGTTTAGATAAAATTTCTTATACATATTTTATTAAATCAGTCATGGAAGAGAACTCTGGAATCCCTGGATCTGGTGGTGCATTTATTGAGATAGCACTTTTGTCCACAGAGTCAGATCGCTACAAACACGGACTTATAAGGTTTTAAACGTGTTTGCCTGCTCTAATACCAATTGAAAAAGCGGGGGTCTAACAACCAGACCCAATATTTCGCTTAGCAATCTGTATGGACTGACTCCAATATACTTTCAAGAGAATCAACTAGACAGTCAGACTCAATCTTAATAAAAGTATATCCAAGAGTTATATCTCAACTTCTCAATTCAATCTGCAATCAAAAAAATAGGAATTTGCTAGCCCGATTGAATATAAGAAATAACTTGGACGGTATCTAAAACCAATATCATTTAATCAACAACCTAAAGTTCGGATTCACAAACTGATTGAACTTACGCACAACCTATGATATTTCAATTATATAAACAAATATAATGAAGAAAAGAAACAACACGTACACCATAAATTTTGTTAACGAGGAAACCGTAAATGCAGAAAAACCCCGGGACCTAGTCCAGATTTAAACACCACACTGTATTAAGTCGGTATAGACACTAGCCTACTCCAAGTTAAATTCAGACTGGAATGTATTTGAGCCTTAACCAATCTCGCACTGATCAAGGTACAGTCGCGTTCCTTACGCCTCTGAATCCCAGCAGGACTCTGCGCACTTGATTCCCTTGGATGATCTCACCCACCACTAAGAGTTGCGATGACCCAAAGTCGAAGACTTGATAAACCAATCCGTCTCACACAGAAAAGTATTTATATAGATAAATATGTCTCCCACATAAATACCTATGAGTTTTGTTCCGTCTTTTGATAAATCAAGATGAACATGGACCAATTCATACACCAGACTTATATTCCCGAAGAACATCCTAGTAATATCAATCACCTCACAATAATCTTCGGTTTTCAATATCCGAGGGTTACTCAACTATCATACTCTAATCTTAGTCTGAGACATAACTTTGGTAGACTAGAAGTCAAGATATAGTTTTGTGTATCTAACATTGACAACAAGCTTGAGATAAAAAATCTTGCGAGATCGACCGAACAGTGGTCTAACAATCTCTCCCTTTATCAGTTTTAGTGACAAAACTATCAATACATCATGGATTGAAATTAAATAGACATTTCGTCTCAAAATCCATCATACTGACTTCCTTGGTTCTACAATATCGTCTTGAATTCCTCGTTCCTCAAGTTCTTCCATGTTTTTAACTTTAATGGAAGAACTTGAAGAACGAGGAATTCAAGACGATGTTGTAGAACCAAGGAAGTCAACATGATGGATTTTGAGATAAAATGTCTATTTTATTTCAATCCATGATGTATTGATAGTTTTGTCACTAAAATTGATAAAGGGAGAGATTGTTAGACCACTGTTCGGTCGATCTCGCAAGATTTTTTATCTCAAGCTTGTTGTCAATGTTAGATGCACAAAACTATATCTTGACTTCTAGTCTACCAAAGTTATGTCTCAGACTAAGATTAGAGTATGATAGTTGAGTAACCCTCGGATATTGAAAATCGAAGATTATTGTGAGGTGATTGATATTACTAGGATGTTCTTCGGGAATATAAGTCTGGTGTATCAATTGGTCCATGTTCATCTTGATTTATCAAAAGACGGAACAAAACTCATAGGTATTTATGTGGGAGACAGATTTATCTATTCAATATATTTTTCTGTGTGAGACAGATTGGTTTATCAAGTCTTCGACTTTGGGTCGTAGCAACTCTTATTTGTGGGTGAGATCAGCTAAGGGAATCAAATGCGTAGAGTCCTACTAGGATTCAGAGGCGTAAGGAACGCGACTGTACCTTGATCAGTGTGAGATTGGTTAGGGCACAACTACATTCCAGTATGAAGTTAGCCTGGAGTAAGATAGTATTTGTAGCGGCTTAATTCAGTATGGTGTTCAAATCTGGACTAGGTCCCGGTGTTTTTCTGCATTTGCGGTTTCCTCGTTAACAAAATTTCTGGTGTCAGTGTAATTTTTTTTTCGCATTATATTTTCTGTATAATTGAAATATCACAGGTTGTGCGTAGTTCAATCAATTAGATAATCCAACCTTTGGTTGTTGATATAAATTGATGGACACTTTAATATTGGTCTTTGGTATAGTTCAAGTTATTTCACATAATAATCAGGCTCGTGGATTTCTATCTGTTTGATTTGTTGATTACATTGTGAAACAGAGATACAACTCTTTGATATATTTCAATTGATTGAGTCTGACTGTCTAGTTGATTTTCTTGGAATTATATTGGAGTTTGTCCATACAGATTGCCTAAACGAAATATTGGGTGAGGTTGTTAGACCCCCACTTTTTTCATCTTCAGTTATAACATGGATCCAAATGCTTGCAAAGATTTGGCAGGTATATTGAAAGTTCTCATAATGGATAAGAAAGAGCAGTATTCTGGTCTTCCTTTCTCTATTGAAAGAAATGAGAAAGTCCTTTTCTCAATTCTCATAGAGAAAATTGAGATTAATTTGGCGAAATGGAGGTCTAGTAGTTTATCAAAAACGGGACATACTGTCATCGTAAAGCATGTCCTTAATGCTATACCAGTTCATCATATGTATTATTTTAAATTACAGGATACTACTATTAAGTCTATGAATTCGGTTCAAGCTAAATTATGGAGAAGGAAAGACTCTAATAAGGGTGATATTGTTTCTTAGAGTTTTTTGTGCAAAGATAAGGAAGATGGGGGGTCTTGGTTTTAGAGATTTAAAGTGTTCCAGTAGGGCTATGTTAGCCAAATCTTCTTGGAGGTTGAGTGATAGACCAGATGATACTTTGTCTAAGTCCTTAAGTACTAAATACTTCCCGGATGGAGATGTTTTCAATTATACGGTAAAAGAAGACTCATTTTACGCCTAGAAAAGCATAAGTATTGATCTTCCTTTTATCAAAGGCAACAACTTTTGGTGTCTAGGAAATGTTACTAGAATCAGAATTTGGGTTCACAAGTGGATACCCAGTTTAGATTATCCACTTACTTCTATAATTGATGTCGTGAATCCCTAGTTACTTATTGGTTAATAAATTGTTTAACCCTAGAAATGATGGTTGGAATCACAATCTCCTGTAAGAATTATTCTCTCTAGAGGTAGTCAGGTTGATCTTTTCTATAACTATTCACCCAAATCAGAATGATGCTTTAATATGGATACTCGAGAAGAATGAGTCATTTTTCGTTAAATCTGTACATAAGATGTATTATGAAGATAAAAATGGAAGAAATAATACTAATTCAACAATGAAGAAAATATGGAACATGTTGTGGAGTTTACCTATATCCTTAGGGTAGCATTTCCTTTGGAAGATAGGAAAATTTTACCAACAAGAGAAAGACTAGCGAGACGAAACAAAAACATAGATGTCAGCTGTCCTTTTTGTGAGAATGCTATTGAGAGTAACTTTCATGTGATTTTGCACTGTCGTTTCTGTAGGGCAGTTTGGTTTGCACTCTGATAGTCGGATGATTATTCTTTAGTTTCTGTCAGATAATTCCACAAAGTTAGAGGAGGGTTTACTTACTGCAGAACAGGTGGGAAAAACTGCTATTACTGCTTGGGTTTTATGGACCGAGAGGTGCAGAAAAGTGTTTTAGAAAACCACTTTAAATCCTAACAGGTTGGTTCATAGAATCAATGGTATCTTTTATGAGCAATTTGTAGCAAAAACAAACCAGTAGTAAGGTTGGTTTCTGCACGAGATAAAATGAATGTTAAATGGTGTGCTCCAGTTAATGGAGTCTTAACCATCAACTGTGATGGTTCTTATTCTGAGTTAACTAATCAGGTTGGTACTAGACTGATTTTAAGAAAATTTGCAGGCATGGCTAAGGGAGCCAAATGTGCTTTCATCAGTCAAAGCACTGAGTCCAGAATATGGGGAAAGTTTGGCTGTTTTAGACGCAGTAAAATGGGCTCAAAATTGGAGGATGGCTGCAGTGAACTTCGAAACAAAATCTAATATTTATGTTTTTCAGTAAAGTACATTAGGAATTGGAAATGTTATTATGTTTCAAAAGAGAGTAATAAGGTGGTAGACATTCTTTCCAAAGTGGTTAGAACTCAAACGCTCACTAAAGAATGGGTTGATAATCCACATGATTGGATCAGTTCTCAACTTCTGACAGATATAAAAGGAGTCGTTTAATCTTAATGAAATTTCTTTTCATATAAAAAAGAAAAAAATAAAAACAAGGTATTTTGTACCAATAAATAAATGTAGCCTATAAATAGGCCCTATCAGTTTCTATTTTATTGAATTTATTTATTGTTTTGTTACGTTCCTTTCTCTCTCCTCTCCTAATCTTCTCTCTTACAGTAAAAAAATCTAGCCTACATTTACCTCTTACTCAGATTTGTCCTTTTAGGATCGAATATGAGCAAGATTTTTTTTCTTTTTAAGTTTTAATAGAATAAAATTGTTTTTCTTTTGTTTTTGATGTCTTTTGACATATTTCTTCGCTATTTTGAGCGATTTTTCTTCGCCATTTTGGACGAGTTTTTCTTCGCTTTGATAGCGATTTATTCAAACCTTGATCGTTGGTCTGTGACTTGCTATTCTCGATTCAAGAACATCAATTATTCAACACGATATTGTTTTGAGTCCATATTCAATCTAAGTGATTTAGGGAATCCGGGTTCGTTTGGATCTACAAGATTTTGGGAAAATTACTCATTTCTTATAGGATCATCTCTTATTGAAGAAGAAGAAAATCAGATTAAATGGTCGGAATCGACTCCGGATTATACCATCATCCTTCCCTATTATATTTACAAAAATTGGACATCCTTGCAGTTTATGACTCTTACTCTTCGCAATTTACTTAGAATTGATATCTTCATTTGTATTAGGGTTTTGATTATCTTGTATTTTGATATTTTTGTTATTCTTGTAAACGATCATGTAATCACGATTTTGATTTGAATAAATTGAAATTTGTTGATTAAAAAAAATAAAAAATAAATAAAGTTTCCACTTTATTGATACACAAAATTGGTCAATTAACCCAATAATGATAATTCCTGGGTGAAAAAGACATGTAAAATTGGATACTGTTCAAATGGACGAGAATGTGAAGATAGCCAGGATGTAAACAGTTTCATCCTACCCATTTTCAAATGCTTTTTCTTATTTTTAATTTACATCAGGATGTATCCAGTTTTATCCTCGCTCTTTTTTAAGTTTAAGACAGGATGAATCCAGTTTCATTCTTACTATTTTTTTGGTGTCCATTTCACCCATACTAATTTTTACTCGTCCACTAGAACCATGTTTTAAAAATATTTGGACAAGTGACCTATTTTCCGTTATTAATGTCAATGATTTCGGTTTGGTTTATTGATAAGAAATAAATCGTTCTTGTTATTACAACTAGACAAATAAAAACTAACATCATCAATAACTTGTGCTGCGAGATACTTATCTATCGGCAAGACACCAATGATTCTCCAAACCCCACAATCTACGAAAGGTTCCAAAACATATTCCAACTGATAACCTTTAACGAAGTTCATCCATTTTTTTCTTTTCATTTTTTCCTTTTTTTCGCTTTTAGTTTTATTTTCTAAATGTTGGATATGAAAAAGTTATCGAGGGAGCAATCGTTGAGGTCCCCTTCTCATTCCTAACATGCTCTTAGCTTTTGTCCTTTGCCAACAAGAGGATCGTGAAGGGAAGTCAGAATTTAAGAATCAACTGAATTAGTAGGGACATCCAAAATCGTAATGCAATATTTATCATTAAAGCAAAGAAGAGGCAAACTATGATTAAAAAACAAAAAAAAGCGGCAAACTTGAATTTTTATCACTTATCTGTGTCTTATTAATTGCTTGGAATCATTTAAACTTTTTTTGTTTAAGAAATTCGTGAGTTTTGCCAATATCAAAGGGATAGATTCACATGATTGTGCGTATAAATACAGAACAGACATTTGCCAAAAATTGTTAAACAAATCAAATTACCACTAATGCTAGTGACGAGTTGTTTTTTTAGTCACAACTAAAAACTATTGATTTACCAAAAATATAGGCACAGTGGGCAAAGGATTAATGCCAGCCAAGCCTGTCTATAGCTTTAATTTTATGCCAAATTTCTTATTAATACTATATATTAGTTATAAAAGGAGTATAATCTTAAGCTATATTCTCCGTAGGTAGAAATTTGATTGATTGATCAGTCCATTTCAACTGGTGAATAAACGAAATGTTGATTGTGAAAGAAAAGATAGTGTTAGGATGGGAATATGTTGAAGCACTAGAAAAAGAAACTTTCGGGGGTCTACTTAGCTATAAGTTTATGCCCTAATTATTTGATTAGATAAAAGGTTTTAGTTGGAGTATATAGCACAAAATTCTTGATTAAGACTTAAGTAGAGAATAAAGCTCTCTTAAATGTAGAGGAGGATCAATTCCCCTTACTAATACCAAAAGTAATAATTGAATAATACTAAATTACTAACTACTTTCCATTAAACAAAAGTGAATATATATAAGTTTTTGAATTTGATTCTTGTCTTTCCGAAAATCCAATAGATTACGACAAACTTAGGCTCTGTTTAGCAACGCCAGCATTAGCAATGCAAGTCATTCTCTATTACATGTAGTTATAATAGTATTGCATAAAAATTAAATGTAGTTCAATATTTATTTGTTTGGCATGAAAATAATATAGATGTAATCCAAAAGATGGATTCTAACTTTAAAATCTAATAAAATATTTATAAACAAACAAAATATAAAAATATGCAAATAAAAGTTAAAAAGTTAAATCGAGCGAAAGACACGAGGCTCGTGGGTTTGGCGTGAGGGGATAGGGATAGCTATATTTAAAAAAAAAATTAAAAAATAAATTAAAAGAATTTCTTTTTTAAATATTAATAAAAATTATTGTGGCTACGATTTTGGTATCTTGCCTTTTTCCACCGTGGATAAACTCAACAAAGATTTAAAAGTCTTTCTAAAGAGACTTAAGCATTATTTAGCTAGCCATGATGCTAATACTATGATAGGCAGTTTCCTATCAACTTTGTGTAATACTCTTTTATCAATTAACTAAACTAATAAATTGTCGCTAATTAAAAAAATAATAAATAAATAAATCCTTATAACATATTTCAAAAATTAATAAGAAAAATAATTAAAATTAGTAAAAAAAATGTTTAAAAAGAATGAAATGAAAATATATTTGATTATTATGTAATAATAAAAACTGTAAAGACCAATAATTCTATATGATAACAATAATAATAATTCAAAAGGAAGTCGGAACCCATCTAGTGGCCATGCTTTCTGTAAATCTCTTGTAAACTCTATTTTTATTTATTAATAAAGCAAGAAGCTTAAAGAAAATAAAAATAATAATGATAGGTGTTGGAGCTCAGCTTGTTGTTAGGCTCCCAACTAACTTTTTGAAATGAATCTACTTTCTCTTTATTATTGTTACTATTAAAATAATGGTAGTTATAATAATAATAACATTAATCAATTGAAAATAACTTAAAAATAAAATAAAAATAAACCAAAAATATTATCAAACAAAAATATTTTGATTCAATAATAAAAAAAATAAATGAAAATATATCTAAATATGTAAATAAAATTAAGTGATAAATATTTGTCAACGGTGTAGTCGAAGGTTCTATGCACACCTCAAACGGTGAATATTCAACGTAGCATTTCGGAGGTAGTAGGAACTACATGTAATTGAATTTGTGACAAAAGCCCAATATTTAAATGCAGCCGTTAACTACCCCTCAAGTTACCTCTGATTTAAGCATGCCAAACGGTCACCAATAACTAGGGTTACATTTTCAATACTAGTGGGCATGCACCTTCCTCAACTTGATTGGGAGGGGCACATATTTTAAACGTACTAGTTTTTCATCTGTGTTATGTACGGGTCTGTTTCTTACTTATGAAATACTGGATTCATATTTTAAAATTAAATCCTTCCAAATGAAAATATTATTAAAATTAATAAAAATACAAGTTCATGGCCTTAATAAACTACCAGATAATCTATTTAAAAAAATGCATTCATGGGTTTTGTTTATGGGTGAAAACTATTCCTGCCGAATTTGGTAATTTGGGGTGTGTGGATGAGGAATGAATCTAAACCCTAAACAAATGCACTGCACGGGAGTGCTTTGTGATTCGATAAATCAATCTGTACAATTCTGGCCTAAACCAAGAAATGGCCGTTCCAGACTTGCTTCGGTCACAAAGTGAAGGAGATGAGGTTGATCTTAGGGAGGGAAGCGAAGAAGGTGTTGGCTATGTATGACTTGCATCAGAAAGCTGAACTGGCTTGCAGAATATAAGCTATCAGTTCCGGTGTTTGAATACGGTTGTATCAACACTTGCTTCTGTTATCTTGTCCTGTTTGAAAATAGGGAGGAGAACCTATTTATACAAGTCATTGAGCCTAACCCACGTCTCTCATGGGAAGTGGAGAAAGTGGAGTGATGGAGTAGTGGAGTTGCGTGTGTTAGTGTTACACGATCAGTCTTGCCCACTTCTCCCATCATCAGTATCCGTCCATGACTTTCTGACACGTTCTTGTGATGGCGCGTTGTGCGCTGCACGCTGTAAACCGCCAGACCAATACCCCAGTATGTATCCCCCAGTTTGTGACATGATTGATGTCTCGAGTATGTGGATCGCGGGACCCACAGAAAGCAACATGTGATGCTAGATTAAATAACTAAGTTATTTAGGAAGTCGATACTTGTGAAGTATCGTGTGTATTCTATGTAAGTAATGCATCGAATATACTCAGCATGTATGAATCATCGTTGTTTGAGCGTCTTAAAATAGCTTCATGTCCATCCTACTTCACGTGATGGTTTGGAGGCTGCGCAAGCAAGTCCTGACTTGGCCGACCACATGGTGTGATAGAGTGGCGGATGATAATCACCACGACACCTCATTGACCAGTTACCTCCTGACCAGGATTATATAACCAAGCAGGTGAAGTTGAACGGACGAGATGATCTTTGAGACAATCATCTGCGACCGTCAGTGGAATTAGGGTTTGTAAAGAGGTGCGCAAGCATCACTCTTCAGCTTGGTCAAAACCAAGCTCGAGACGCAATTTTGGCCAGGCTGATTGTGCATGCGTGTAAAAGGCATGCCGGTATAGGCGCCTATACCTTGCTGCCCCATGAATGTGTGATATGGACCGCTCAATCTGTCCGGTAAAGAGGAGCGGCTAAGATCGATTTGTGACAGAAATTTTGTGCCGCAAAGGCCGCGCGACAAGCCTACTTCGGGTGCGCGTTTCGAGACGACCAAAACTGGTCGGTCTTGGCCGATCAGTCCGGCGTGCAGACGGCGGGCTGGTGTACACGCCTATACTTTACTATCCCATAGAAACGTGATCTAAGCCACTCAATTTGTCTGGAAAAGTTGAGTGGTCGAGATTAGTTTGCAATTGGGAGGTGTGACCACGCCTAGTTTGGGCGTGCGAATCGAGGCAACCAGGAATGATAAGCTTTGGCCGATCGGGTGTGGAGATAGATGGGTCCACAGTGATCATGTTGATGCTCACCGAACCTGCTTAGTCTACTCTTAAACCCTTCATCCGAGCAGGAGAAGATGGACGCTCGTGATCGCAACACAAGCCCTAATTAGAGTTTTGTCGGCCGTGCGTCATGCCTTGTTTGGGCGCATGAATTGGGACGACCAACCATAGTTGGTCCTGAACGATTGGTCATGTATGTAGGCGGGCCCACGGTGTTTTTGTTGACATTATCTGGGCCCTTTGAATCTATATCTACACCCTCCATTTATGCCTACGAAGATGGATGGTTGAGACCGATTTGCGACACATGTAATGGGCAGCAAACCCTAATTTAGGGTTTCACGTCCGCGCTGCTTTGGCTGGACGTATTAGCAAGCTATGCTACCCTTTTGGGGAGGCCGACCATGCGGGGCCCGCATTGGGTCGGTGGTGAATACTCCAACACCTTCCTGGGGGTTATGGATCTGATCTAAGCCATCCAATCATGCTGGTAAAGTTGGATTGTCGTGATCGTTTCTGAGACTGATACGGACAGTCCAGATGCTCGATCGGTCTAGTATAACACTCCGAGAGTTATAGCCTATACGAGTATTTCGTACGTGCCTCCTTATTTAATGCTTGGAGATTCGTGTTGCTCTGCTGAGAGCAACACTCAGTCGTCATGCCGCACCAATAATGATAAGAGTGAAGCAGTACATGAAATACAAGGCTGGTCATACATTAATAATTTTATAAATTCACAAGGTATATGGGATTGTTGCTACATGCTCCAACCTGGATGAATTAGTAAAGTGTAGAAGTATTCATCACTTATCAGTGGCTCTATCCTTTGCAGGGTGTCAACGCATAATTTTTTGGCTTTTTTACAATTTTAGCCTTTAAATGAAAATCCATCATCAACATTAAATCCCCTGCCTAGCACATAATGGTTACACTATTGTGTGGTAGGCATTAGATGGTGACATATACAGATAAAACTTATGAGACAAAGTTAGATGTTACCAGGACAGACGAGTCGTCATGTCCTTGGAGCATGTCACGTTCAAGAGGCGTCCAGGCGAGCGTTCCCCTAGCATGATGTCGATCTTGCCTGCTTCGATCGACCTTGCTATGCCTGCTTCGGTCGAGAGCCTGCTTCGTGATTGCTCCGCTCGAGCGTGGGGATGATGTGCCTGCTCAACGGACTGTTACGCCTACTTCGATCGATCATGGGACTCATCACGCGCCTGCTTGCTCGAACGTGGGATTGTTATGCCTGCCTTGCTTGCTGACGTGGACCAGTAGCAGCCTTGTGACCTTGATCAGCCTTGACCAATACCGGCCTGACGTGACCCACTACCATCCTACTTGCGTGACGTGATATCATTCTTTCTTGCGCGACGGGATATTAGCCTTGCGATCTCGACCAACACCGGCTTTGCGGACTTGACTAACGCCGGCCTCGTTTGCTGACGTGGCCCAATACCATCCTTGTTTGCTTTGCCCAGCCTGGTGTATTTTAACGTGAATGTATGTCCTGTCATGCGTGACTACACATCCCATGCGTTTTCATACAAGTACTGACTCCCCCGATTTTATTTTATTGTAGGATGAACAAAAGGGGTCCTGCTAAGATGTCTTCTAGGGATAATGTTGATGCCAAGTCAGGGAGTGTTGACATCTTCAAAGATATGTCGAACATAGATGATGAGTTGTTCACCGCGCCCTTTCAACTATCTGAAAATATTCGTTCTAAAAGATAACCCTTCTCCTATCGACTTCAAGGTTTGTCATGCTCCGCTGGGCCCTTATGAAGGATGGATGAGACGTATGTTGAGCAATGAGTACATCAAAGATAACTTGACAAAAGTGCAGATTATTCATGTAGCTTGCGTGTTGAAACGGCTCGAGAGGATGTTAAAGTGGCTTCTGGTGCGAACGTTGAACCGACTCCTGGAGAGAGTGTTGAAGCAGGATTCTGAAGAGAACGTGGGTCCCGGAGAAAGCGTTGAGGCGGCTCTTGAGTAGACCATTGAAGCATCTTTTGAAGCAAATGTGGAGGTGGCTCCTGGAGAGAGCATTGGAGCAGGATTCTGAAGCGAACGTGGGTCCCGGAGAGAGCGTTGAGGCGGCTATTAAATAGACCATTGAAGCAGCTTCTGCTGGAGGGAGCGTTGAAGTGGATTACTCTTCAGTTTGATTTACTTTTGTGAATGCCATGCTTCTTGATTGACCATCTTTCTCGTGTTGAAGAAGTCCTTGACTGACGGTGAAGGAACTTCGTGCTGAGCCTCAGTCCCCAAGTGTGGTTTACATGGTTCTATCTTGTATGCCTGATGGGTCTTTTGTACGTAATGGTCGTTGATATGGTGAAGCTATGGATGGTAGGCAGCAACTATGATCAGAAGAGACTGGCAGGGAGAGGCGTGGTGGCAACTTGTACGAACTTGGCACCCTCTTAAGTCCCAGGTGCAATCTCCTTTGGTAACAGAACTACTTTTTCCACGAGAGACAAATTCTTAAAGCGTCTCTCATTGATGTAGTTACCGTTGATCCAGAGATGGAATATCTTGGACGTTGTTTCATTATTGCGGCAGTCGTGCATGTGGTACTAGATTTGAAGTTGGCAATTTTGGACGCGCAGGATGTTGTATCTCGGTGGTTTTCCTCTTACTGCTTCAGCGGAACTTCTTACAAAGGCTGAAGATTGTATTGCACGTTGGTGAAATATATGTTTCCACGAACATTGTGAGGCTCTTCATTACTGGCAGGCTTGCTATTTCCAGCAGAGCAGGTGCTGTCGTAATTGCATCATGCTCATACATCCTTATCTGGTTGTAGCCGCTACATCCATCCATGGAGGATAACATTCCGTGTTCGCTGGTAGCATCTACCAACATGTCGATGTTAGGTAGAGGAAATCGTCATTGGGGCAGCATTCGTTCAAGTCTCTGGAATCCATGTAACACCTGATCTCGCGCCTGAATTGCCTCGGAGATTGTTTGACCGTCTTGGATCGGAGATTGTATGAATGCTTACACAAGGTCGAGCTGATGGAGATAGGCCTAGGAGATTCCTCATCGTCGAGATCATCAGTTGTGGAGTTGGTACCATCTTGCAGCTGTCGTGGAGCATCCAGCACCTCTTCCTGTGGATCGTTGTTTTTGTAGAATTCTGTTGGGTGGAGAGACTGGGTAATAGTCTCCCCTGCTAATTGATAACAGAGGCGTCGGTATACAGTTTTCCCTTTCTGGTCACGGCTTGCTATGAAACATGGGTTGTGGCTTCACCGGATGAAGAGGAATGCCTTGTCAGCAAAGTTCCGTCGTGGGGATTAGCCATCAATGATGCAAGTCGGTCCTCCTCCTGGATTGACGCCCACGTGGAGAGTGGGATGCAATGGACTTTGTCTGATACTTCCCGCGGAGCTTCCCTCAGTTCGAACAGTTCTACTCCGCATATTGGTGCGTAAGGAGACAATGATGCAGGAATACGAACGACTTCTTTATCCATCATAGTCTTCAGGCATTGCTGATACGTTGAAGGGACGATCCCGTATGTGCTGGTCTGGTTTCCTTCAAAGTCTGTCATTGTGGTAGGATGCCATACGATCTTGCCTGAGCAAACCTTGGCCATCCTGAGGGTCTTGAGAATAATCACATTCGAAGACGCTCCCGTGTCGATGAGGGCCCTCTTGATCTCTGAATCCTTGATGCGTGCAGTAACGTGTAAGGACCGGTTGTGACCTTCTTCTGGTTGATTGCAGCAAAAAGTCTCTGCCCGTTGATTCTTCGAGAGGTGTAAAAGTTCGCATAAACTTTCCACTAGAGAAACCGCTTCCTGATCCACCGGCCTCCGGCTCATAGTGAGACTATTGACTTGAGGAGGATCGTTGTGAGGATCAGTCCCCAGTGTAGGAATCTCCATGACAGGACCATTCATATCTGATGTCGCTTCTTTGATCAAGTCCATGTAGGTTCGCGCCGCTTAAGTACCTTCTCCGGGTGCGTTGAATGCGTTCCTTGTTGGCTTCAGGGGATGTCGCAGCTCTTGTGGCAATCCATCAGTTAATGTCTTAAGAAAAGTGAGTACCTCTTTCTGAGTTGCAGCCATATCCGTTTGAGTCTTATCAAGGACTTCCTGCCTATCCATGCAATGGTATTGGGAGATGGTCCTCCTCCATCTCCTCGTTCTGATGAAGGGGTGGAAGTTATTGCTCTGGTGACCGCCGGAGGCGTTACACTTGAGAAGATGTCGGGATTTGCGGATGCTCTGTCTCTGGTGATGGGAGGTGTTACACTTACTGGAACATCTCCTGTTCCGCTAGTGCTGATAGTAGAGGAAGCAATTTTACGAGATACATTGATGGTATTGACTGGCTGCACGGTGACACCTGGGATATCAACACCGAGAGTGTTGTCAACGCTAGTCCCGTCAGGATTGGTCGCTGATCCAGACCTAAGATCCACCATTTTCGAAATCAGTAAAATTGAATTGGTATTGAAGAAATTGACTTCACAACCGAGAGATTAATCTCCCACTGTGGTAGCCAATTGTTTATGGGTGAAAAATATTCCTTCCGAATTTGGTAATTTGGGGTGTGTGGATGAGGAATGAATCTAAACCCTAAACAAATGCACTTCACGGGAGTGCTTTGTGATTCGAGAAATCAATCTGTACAATTCTGGCCTAAACTAATAAATGGTCGTTCCAAACTTGCTTCGGTCACAAATTGAAGGAGATGGGGTTGATCTTAGGGAGGGAAGCGAAGAAGGTGTTGAGATTGTGAAGGTATTGGCTATGTATGACTTGTATCAGAAAGCTGAACTGGCTTGCAGAATGTAAGCTATCAGTTCCGGTGTTTGAATACGGTTGTATCAACACTTGCTTCTGTTATCTTGTCCTGTTTGAAAATAGGGAGGAGAACCTATTTATACAAGTCATTGAGCCTAACCCACGTCTCTCATGGGAAGTGGAGAAAATGGAGTGATGGAGTAGTGGAGTTGCGTGTGTTAGTGTTACACGATCAGTCTTGCCCACTTCTCCCATCATCACTATCCGTCCATGATTTTCTGACACGTTCTTGTGATGGCGCGTTGTGCGCTGCACGCTGTAAACCGCCAGACCAATACCCCAGTATGTATCCCCCAGTTTGTGACATGATTGATGTCTCGAGTATGTGGATCGCGGGACCCACAGAAAGCAACATGTGATGCTAGATTAAATAACTAAGTTATTTAAGAAGTCGATACTTGTTAAGTATCGTGTGTATTCTATGCAAGTAATGCATCGAATTTACTCAGCATGTATGAAGCATCGCTGTTTGAGCGTCTTAAAATAGCTTCATGTCCAGCCTACTTCATGTGATGGTTTGGAGGCTGCGCAAGCAAGTCCTGACTTGGCCGACCACATGGTGTGGTAGAGTGGCGGATGATAATCACCACGACACCTCATTGACCAGTTAACTCCTGACCAGGGTTGTATAACCAAGCAGGTGAAGTTGAACGGACGATATGATCTTTGAGACAGTCATCTGCGACCGTTAGTGGAATTAGGGTTTGTGAAGAGGTGCGCAAGCATCACTCTTCAGCTTGGTCGAAACCAAGCTCGGGACGCAATTTTGGCCAGGCCGATTGTGCATGCGTGTAAACGGCATGCCGGTATAGGCGCCTATACCTTGATGCTCCATGAATGCGTGATCTGGACCGCTTAATCTGTCGGGTAAAGAGGAGCGGCTAGGATCGATTTGTGACTGAAATTTTGTGCCGCAAAGGCCGCGCGACAAGCCTACTTCGGGCGCGCGTTTCGGGACGACCAAGCTTGGTCGGTCTTGGCCGATCAGTCCGGCGTGCAGACGGCGGGCTGGTATACACGCCTATACTTTACTATCCCATAGAAACGTGATCTAAGCCACTAAATTTGTCCGGCAAAGTTGAGTGGTCGAGATTAGTTTGTAATTGGGAGGTGTGACCACGCCTAGTTTGGGCGTGCGAATCGAGGCAACCAGGCATGATAAGCTTTGGCCGATCGGGTGTGGAGATAGATGGGTCCACAGTGATCATGTTGATGCTCACCGGACCTGCTTAGTATACTCCTAAACCCTTCATCCGAGCAGGAGAAGATGGATGCTCGTGATCGCAACACAAGCCCTAATTAGGGTTTTTCCGGCCGTGCGTCATGCCTTGTTTGGGCTCACGAATTGGGACGACCAACCATAGTTGGTCCTGACCGATTGGTCATGTACGTAGACGGGCCCACGTTGTTTGTGTTGACATGCTCTGGGCTCTTTGAATCTATATCTACACCCTCCATCTATGCCTGTGACGATGGATGGTTGAGACCGATTTGCAACACATGTAATGTGCCGCAAACCCTAATTTAGGGTTCCACGTCCGCGCTGCTTTGGCTGGACGTATTAGCAAGCTATGCTACCCTTTTGAGGAGGCCGACCATGCGGGGCCCGCATTGGGTCGGTGGTGAATATTCCAACACCTGCATGGGGGTTATTGATCCGATCTAAGCCATCCAATCATGCATGTGAAGTTGGATGGTCGTGATCATTTCTGAGACTGATACGGACAATCCAGATGCTCGATCGGGCTAGTATAACACTCCGAGAGTTATAGCCTGTACGGGTATTTCGTACATGTATCCTTATTTAATGCTTGGATATTCGTGTTGCTCTGCTGAGAGCAACACTCAGTCGTCATGCCGCACCAATAATGATAAGAATGAAGCAGTACAGGAAATACAAGGCTGGTCATACATTAATAATGTTATAAATTCACAAGGTATATGGGATTGTTGCTACATGCTCCAACCTGGATGAATTAGTAAAGTGGAGAAGTATTCATCACTTATCAGTGGCTCTATCCTTTGCAGGATGTCAGCGCATAATTTTTTGGCTTTTTTACAATTTTAGCCTTTAAATGAAAATTTACCATCAACAGGTTTATATTGCAACATCTTCAAAGCTATACTTATTCCATCTTCAGAAATATTTAAATTTCTGGAGCTCATTTTATAATATGCCTTTACTTCATCGGTATAATCTAAAAGGATCTCGTTCAATTGCTTGATTTTCTTATAAAATTCTCTATTTCAATCATGTGTTAGGTAATTATGTTGATATTTTATCAAAGATAAAATGGACATCGAGTTGTAATTTGCTTCGGTAGTTTGATTTGATGTTTTTTTTTGTCAAAAAAAATATTTTTACATGAAAGTTTTGAATAAATCTTCATGTGGATCATTGTTAGATACGGACATGTCTAACTAATCATGATTTGACATGTGTCATGTGCACTTGATAAAATGAATGTACCATGAATAAATACTTTTTCAAATTTCTATAATTTGTTTTCGTTTAATCTATAAAAACATCGTTTGACCCTGACCGAATTAACCAAATGCCACATGTTAAATCATTATTAGTTCCACATACCCAACAACAACTGAGCTTTTAGTTCCAAACATGTTTGGGTGGGCTAGAAATGAAACCCGGATTTTAAACCATCTTTCTTATATTATGGTTCTGTTACGTAGATTGCGGATTTCCACGCTCTCTTTCGAATGTTATCTCCAGCGATATTGTCCATTCATTCAAATTTATTTCAATGCCTTATCCTCTTTCAATCATGGTCGCCCTCTACTTTTTTGTGTGTTTGCAACACAACTTATAACTTCAGTGCGCACTGGTACCTCGGGGGCTTAAGTGGAGATGTCCAAACCATCTCAAGCGATCAAACATAAAGTAAATTAAACTTTAATTAGATCCTTAGAGGAGATCGTTGTAGCATCTACAGATAAATTTCTACATCACGAAAAATATTAATGTAACAATATATGCTTAAGTTCAATTAGAGAAACTCAAGTTCACTTGACGCGACCAATCTTCATGTGTCTCAATGACCATTTCCAAGGACAAATCCAAGTAATACAATCCTTGTTCACCACACTACCAAATAGGTCATATTAAGTAATGACAATTGTGTAGAAGGTAAAGCTATTACGTTCTTCAAAATATCAAAGTGCTCTTATAGACAACAAAAGTCAGTGTTTCCCAAGCTTAATTTATTCAGTGGTCTGCCTTTGTCTCCTGCTTTCAGTTCACTGATATACCATTGCCTTGTGCCTTTACAAGCTTCAGTTTATGGAATTATGCAGTGATGTACCTATGTCTAGCTTGTGTTTTTGCATGAAACTTATTGATATGCCTTTTGTGAGTAAGCATAAAAATAAGAAAAGTTTAATACAAACTGTATGGAAGACATTAGAAATCAATCTCAGATCAATTTTTTTTTTCATTTCGAGCAGTAGTTCCACATTATAAAATCCTAACCTTGGTAAAGTAAGGACTAAAGTATCTGCAAGGAAAACACCTATAAAAGAAATTCAAAATCAACCAAACAAAATCATATCGAAAGGTGTTTCTGCAGTCTATGTTTAAAATAATACGAACAAAGCACCAAAAACGAGAACAAATAATACAACTCCTTAGCCTATATAACCCCATGGCCGAAAATTATTTTGATATCTGCTAACATTAGCATGATTTGAGCAAATCAAGCATGTGATCATCATATAGTACTAAACCCGTAATATCATTTATTTGCAAAACACCTAATCAACGAGTTGAGAAATGTAAATACTACAAGCATAATTTTTTTTTGTACGTATGCGCTCTCAAATAACTAATTCATCAATTTCTCGTTTGTACGTTTCCATGCGTTCTCTTTTGCGTATATATTTTGTCTCGCCTAACAATTCTTGTTTTCCTCTATATGATATTGTGTTTTAGGAATAATTATTAATTCAAATACGATACAATATTACAATTGTATATTTTTTTTGGTATCTAAATACAAAATACTACGCGATCATCTATAAAGTTTTCCTTGTCATAAATCTCAAATCAAATTCAATTATGTAAATCTTCAATATTGTGAATTCGTCGGATTGGTTCATTAGGACTGCATCATCAGTATTTCAAGATTGAAGTTTTTTTACATGATTTTGTCGAAGAATCTCACTGCGTATTTTATTTGAATGTGTTCTCTACAATTCATCAATTGTTCAGCTACTCTATTTGTTACTATAAAGATCGATGCTGCAGTTCCGTCTCTTACTCTTAAATTTTTTTGTAGATGTATGTATTTGTTTTGTTTTTTTACCACTAATATTTAATTCATTAAGCATATCTGAAGTAACTGATTCAACAATCAAAAATTATATTTCTTACGATTTTTCTGGTTCGACTACAAACACTAAATTATATTTGATACACTGTAATCGTTATTTCCACATTTGACTTTGCTATGGTACATCTTGCCAGACATGCAGTACCTTTCCCTTCCGTCTAACCAAACCGAGTATTGTTGCCTGGAAAGTGAATATTTTGTCATGTTGATATCGAAATTAATTGCATCAAATACTGATAATTTTTTGTTAAATCCTACAAAATATTACTCCCTCCGTTACTTTTTAATAGGCCAGTTTTTTTTTTTTGAGAAAATTAAGGAAATTAAGAGAAGTAATTATTGAAAGTGGTCCTCTAAACACTTGTCAATAAAAGAAGTGAAGTGAAATGGTCCCCATGACACTTGTCAGCCAAAGAAATAAGTGAAATGGTCCACATAACACTTGTCATCAAAAGAAGTTAAAGAAAAGTGGTCCCAGAAAATTAAAGTAACATTTGACTTTCCCAATTAGGAAACTGGCCTACTTTTTTGAAATATTTATTTATAGAAACTGGCATATTAAAAAGTAACAGAGAGAGTATTATTTACCTCGTATTCATTATCTGCTAAAAATTTAATACATTAGGTTTCAATTATATTAAAACATGGACTTGCGGTGGTTTGAACTATAAAGGTTTTCAAAATGCACATGCATTTACAATTACATGATCTATCTGAAATAACGAGGGTACCCGGTACACAACAATATCTTCGATGTCAACCTATGTGAGATACACCTTGTGTAATCTAATAAAAACACAAATTGTCAAAGAGATTACTTAAAAAAGATATACACTTGGTATATAGCATAAGTTCGAGTCTGAACTAATCTTTGGGATCAAACCAAGTGTTGACTAAAGTATAGTGCTATTACCTCTAATTATAACCATAACAATAATTACAATGCGTAAAATAAAGTAAAGGCACACAACAAGATTTGTTAACCAGGAAAAATGCAAGTCAGAACAACCCCGAGAGCTAGTCCAGTTTTAAATACTTTCAGAATTAAGCCTTAAACAGATTGAGTACAACAACTTTGTATTGTTGGGACTAAGAAAACACTGCTTCTCTACTTAGTTCCTTCAATATCCTTGTTGTTAGAGCATAGCTCGGTCGACCTCGCATGCGTTGCTATCTCAAGCATGTTTGTCAATGTTAGTGATCAAAACTATGAGTCTTGATTTCTAGTCTACATAGCTAAGTCTTGGACTAGGATAGAAAAGTGTAGTTGAGCTCAAGGACTTCATGATGATTCATCATACAACGACGAAGATCTACTCAAGGAACCGTGGAACTTCATCAACAAAAAGGTATGTGGAGATTTGAACTTATCTATCACTCAAAAGTCTATCTACTCTATCTCCTACTTCTTATGAGACAAAAGTCGTATGCTATATAGACTGGAACATACACATTTGATATTTCGAGCCGAGTATACCTCGCCTATCTATATCTCGAAATCATGTGTTGGTAAAGCGTTTCGCTTTGATCGGGTTTATCTTCACCTAATGACGAAAGTCATATTGTTTCAATCACTTTGAAAATCGCTTTGACGAGAAATATTTTAACAACTATATAACGTCCTCTAAGAATGTTTCTATGGTTGGAATGAGAGTTTAGGTCTATATAACCAATGGTGGATATAAGCATTGTGTGGAAACACATATGTGCATAAGTCTTATTCCTTAATCCGAAGTTTGCGAACTTTGTTGATTGAGAGAAACCGGAGGAATTGGATTTGCCATGTCCGCGAACTTAGTTTGTGAACTCAATCCGCGAACTGACAAAAGTTCTCTTGCCGAGAATTTCTGCTGGGATTTTCCAAAAACTCGTTTGCGTGTTTAGTCCGCGAACTCAGTCCGCGAACCTAGTCCCCGAACTGGCGGAAGTCTCCTTGCCGAGATTTTCTGCTGAGTTTGGAAAACTCTGCCGGTTGTCTTAAGTCCGCGAACTTGTTGCGTACTTGAGTAGGTTATGATCTAAAGATGTGTTCTGAACATGAAACTTAAATTACTAAGGAATGCAGTATGCAAACCGTGGGCATAAAGTTCATGAGCCGATTCAATCGAATCGAATCATCTTTGTTTCAATTGTGTCATAAGATCTCATAGCAATTGAACAACTCTCTAACTAGTTCATTTGAGTCAATTGAACTAGTTATGGTGAAGAAGAACAAGGATAATATGAAATGCTCATATGGTTAACCTTTTGGGTTACTATGTTGAACCAACATACACGTACACATTTGGGCACGGTTTTCACAAATCCAGTAAACGTATATCTCAAGTGTGTGTGACAAGCTAAGTTTTCGATCTAACGGTTGAGAAATATTAGCTTGAATCTAAATCAGGTTTTCATCTAATGGTGAATATTGATTGTTTTGTAACTAAGGAAAAACCCTGATTTGAATACTATATATAGGAGAGATCTAGCATTGGGTAAAACTAATCCCCACACGTCTGTGTGATACTAGTGTGCTCGCTAGATTCTATTCTCCTCTAACCTTTGGTTTTCTTCTCTAAAACCAGGTTAACGACTTCATTGGGATTGTGAAGCCAGACCGATACTACTTTTATCGTAGTTGTGTGATCTTATCTTGCATCTTCTATCGTACGAGTACAATCTTTGATTAGCTTGAGATTGTGAGAGTTCTCCGATAGGCAAGATAAAGAAGTCACAAACATCTTCGTCTCACTGTTTGTGATTCCTCGACGTCCTCTTGTGTATTCAAGTAAGAATGTTGAGAGGTGATTGATTAATCTAGGTTGTTCTTCGGGAATATAAGACCGGATTATCAATTGGTTCCTGTTCACCTTGATTTCATATCTTAAGACGGAACAAAAACCTAGGGTTTTTCTGTGGGAGACAGATTTATCCTTTGATAGACTTTTCTGTGTGAGACAGATTTGTTTATTATCAAGTCTACGATTTTGGGTTGCAGCAACTCTTGGTTGTGGGTGAGATCAGCTAAGGGAATCAAGTGCGCAGTATCCTGCTGGGATCAGAGGAGTAGTAGTACAACTGTACCTTGAATTAGTGGGAGACTGATTGGGGTTCAACTATAGTCCAGTCCGAAGTTAGCTTGGAGTAGGCTAGTGTCTGTAGCGGCTTAATACAGTGTGTATTCAATCTGGACTACGTCCCGGGGTTTTTCTGCATTTGCGTTTCCTCGTTAACAAAATTTCTGGTGTCTGTGTTATTTCATTTTTCGCATTATATTGTTTATCTTTATAATTGAAATAATACAGGTTGTGCATTAAAGGTTAATCGATTGGAGATCCGACCTTGTGGTTGTCGATTTCATTGATTAACACTTGGACATTGGTCTTTGGTACCGTCCAAGTTATTCCTTGTATTTGATAAAGACTCCCTATTGTTTTTAGATTGAGTAAAAATCAAATCAAGAGAGAGATATTAACTCCTTGAGATACTTTTATCTAGATTGAGTCTGACTGTCTAGTTGATTCTATAGCAAAGTATTTCGGAGTTAGTCCATACAGATTTCTAAGAGAAATATTGGGTGTTTTTGTTAGACCCCCGCTTTTTCAATTGATATCAGAGCAGGAAAACGCACTAAGACCTTACAAGTCTGTGTTTATAGCGATCTGACTCTATGGACAAGAGTATTATCTCTGATAAATGCATCACTAGTAATAAAGATTCTCTCTCGTCTAAATCTATTAAAGAGAAAAGTTCAATCTCGAATATAGAGAAACCTTGTGGTTCGACGAGACACACAAACAATGGCATGAGTGTTCATGATTACCCTTCGAAAGAGACCTTCTCTTCTAATAAATGGGATACAGCTGAAGAGAGTAAATTTATTCTAAATCTTGTTAGAATTCAAGTTGTTAGAATGAATCAGTTAAAACACCATGTCAATGCTCTTCTTGGTATTGTAAGAGATTGCAAAGTCCATGGCAAAGCTGAAGATCAGTCTTCATGCTTGACTTTTGAGGCCAGCCTCGAAAATGATGCCTTGGATATTGAATGACGCTTAAATAAACTCTCCATTCAAGGATGTTCAAAGTAATCTTATGTACCAAGAACTTCTGATGCTTTACATTCAGAAGTAAATACAAATGTTCCTAATGTTTCTTCCAATCATGAACTTGGGACATTCTGTAAAAGAGACAACTCTTCTGACGGTAGTATTAAGACTACATCCTCCAATCATTCCTATGATCAAAAGGTATGTCTTGTTTGTGAGACCAAGTGTTCTGTTAGACAGAAGAGAAACTTCTAGTTGAATAAAGAATCCTTAGTTCAACTTCAACACACCCTAGATTTGATTCTCAAAGGTGTGACTGACATCCGTATGATTGAACCATTTGGCTTTCGTACCTATCCTGTGTATGCAACCAGGAAAGTCAGTACAGTGAGTTCCTCCAATGTTCAAGGGCATAATAGATGTCTTAATAAACATCGTCCTAAGGAAGTTCAACACTTTGTCTCTAAATGCAACATTGTTCCTGTTGAGAATATCATTCCAGAAGAAAGGAAAATTGATAAGATAAGAAAGGATATTAAAGAGATAATTGTAAGATACAAAGAGCTTGTCAACAGATTATCTTCTTCCTCATGTCAAGCCACTTCTGGTAAGAACTCTAACTATGTCTCTTACTTTGACGACAATAAATTTTATGATAATTTCTCATGTCAAACAGGATCCCTCTCTAAGACTAAGAGGAAAAACAAACTTAACCAAAGACATAAACCTCGTAATGAGCCTGTAGGCTCGTACTTGTGCTAATTAATCACAAGGTTCGAGAACTTACTCATATAAAATCCTGTTGAGTAAGTTGTGTTAAAAACAGGTATACTTGTTGCTTGCATCTGTTGTTAAGCTATTTTCTTATCGTTCATAGCTAAACTTGTGTCGACAGATCCGCTAAGATCAAGTATTGGTTAAGTCAAAAGAAAATGTTGCATATTGTCTTAAAATTTGTTTTTGGGACCTGTTTTCAAATGTTCGAAGGACTTTATTTCTTGGGTATTTGTTTTACTCGAACGGATTCCATTCTGGCCCGAGTCAACAGTTTATTTGAAACCCTAAATTGTTGTCCCCAGGGATAAAATATCCAACCTCTTAGGGTTACAAGTCACGTACGTGTACCTCTGGTGGTTTTTGTATTTTCAAAGAATGTCATCCTCCTCTTCTTGTTATGGTGGTTTCGGAAAAGGATTTCTTGACAAAAGTGTTGAGGTTGATTCCAGGAGGAAGAGAACACTTGTAGATGAAGATCATCCCAATGCTTCATGCTTCTTTGCTTATTCTCATGAAGATGTTGAGAAGGATGATATGATCTCTGCTGAAGTTTTTCATGACTTTCTTAAGTACTTTGGGGAAGCAAAATAACAGCTTGTTGATACTTTAAAAGGTCTTGATAAGGTGAAAACTGAGTTGGAAAAGGTTGTGTCTGACCTTGGTCTCATAAAATCTCAAATCAATGATCTTCGTAAAGAGAATCATCTCTCTGATGAAGCAGAGAAGGATGGCGTTCACAAGCCCGAAGACTCCATGTCTTGTGAGGATCCTGTACTGCCCATATCCCTATTCGCTGTCAGGGATTCGATTGAGTCTGATTCTCTCTAGCTTGTCTTTTTGTTGCCTAGTATGTCTTCTTTTTGGATTAGTTGGAAGAATAACTAGCGTTTCGAATTGCGAAGATTGTGACTACACATAGCTACTTTTTGTTTTCATCTTCTTATCTTTTAGGTTTATTGGTTTTAAATTCTAAAAATATTTGGAGGATGGTGTTATTGCAGTATTAATCTTTATGATTTTGTGATATTGCAATATTTTTATGGGATATGTATTATTTGCGTCCGTGAACTTGAAGGTCCCATATGTTGTCACAAGTAAAGTCGTTCATGAATTGGTTTTCACATTGATGAAAGGACGAACGGACTTTTGACAAATACAAAATTTATGCCTATGCAGTCATTTATTTGATGGAAAATAGGATAAAATCTTTTGTGTGACAAGGATAAATTATATTATGTCATTATGCATATAGTGATGGAAAGATAGAATAGATCCTTGTATGTATTCCGCGGTATTGATATTCTTTGATCCATTCTTTTTGTATTACCGTGAAGACTCCATTGTGTGTCTTATGTTGAGCACGATACAACTAAGTCGATAACTCTTATTGGGTTTGTTGGTTATTCCATAAGATGCTATATGTTGAGCATTATGAACTAAATTAATCATCTTGGTTGGTTATTTAGTTATTTGCTCCGAAAGTCTTCTTTTGTCGAGAAAAACTTTTGAAAATTAAATTGATTACCTTCGTGATTAGTTTGGTTGTTTGTATTCCTATTAGATTAATTATTGGTTCTCTTGTAATTAGTCTAGTTGAGTTTTCATATATTCCACAAGTTCTTGTGTTGAGTATATGAACGGCTATACTAACTATGTTCTATTGGTTGATATAGTCGTATATTCCGTAAGTTTTCCTTATGTTGAGTATGTGAACGATTAAGTTAGTCATCTCCGTATGATTACCTTAGTCGTAGCTCCGTAAGTTTACTTATGTTGAGCACAATCAATTAAATTGATCACTTTTGTGTTTTGATTTAGTTTCGTATTCCAATTAAATTAATCATGGGTTTACTTATGATTAATTTGATTGAGTTTTGGATATAGAAAATTATTTTCCTATGGTTTTTGGTGTCCAATTAAAAATCCTTCTTTTCTTTCGAAATTAAGGTCGCTCTTGTTGTTCTCTCGAGAATGACATCAAATGGGGGAGAGTTCTTTTGAACTTTTGCTTAATGGTAATATCTTGTGGGGTGTGCGGCTGTGGAATTTTATAGGGGTTATCTTGTATCATAAAACTCCTTGATGAATGCATTTATCTTCGGCTTTATGATTGCATCTAAATTAAGTAGGTATGTATTTCTTCTTTTAGTCTATGATTTCTCTTCTCGGAAATTTCATTAGGAACCCGTTCTTGTACCATTGTCAATTTTATTGAAAAAAAAGGGCGAGAATTAATGTGTAGTTCTACTACATATACATATGGTTTTCGGATCATTGTGTAAGGGGGAGTGGTTTCCATGTGAGATGGAGTATTTACTAAGGGGGAGTGATACATATCACCGTAGTATTATTATTAAAGTCGCGATGCAATTGGACTCTGATGTTACATAATAATACTATGTCACTGTATAATAATGATCGAAAATATCGATTTCTCTCATTGTTATAGCTACTGGTCTTCAACAACGATGATGCTAAACTTAAAACCTTTGGGATCATTGGAGTACTTGGAAGGACGCAGATTTCGGGGAACGTTGAAGATTAGACTATGGAATAGGAGCCACTAAAGTTTATCTTTTTTGTATTCCATATGTATTAATAGTTTTGTCACTAAAATTGACAAAGGGGGAGATTGTTAGAGCATAGCTCGGTCGACCTTGCATGCGTTGCTATCTCAAGCATGTTTGTCAATGTTAGTGATCAAAACTATGAGTCTTGATTTCTAGTCTACATAGCTAAGTCTCAGACTAGGATAGAAAAGTGTAGTTGAGCTCAAGGAATTCATGGCGATTCATCATACAACGACGAAGATCTACTCAAGGAACCGTGGAACTTCATCAACAAAAAGGTATGCGGAGACTTGAACTTATCTATCACTCAAAAGTCTATCTACTCTATCTCCTACTTCTTATGAGACAAAAGTCGTCTGCTATATAGACTGGATCATACTGTAGATGGGGAAAAATGATTTGCTGGTTTTTACGGAATTGAAGAGTCGACCGTGTGGAGAATCCTTGAACCGAGCGAAATGTTGAACCTCACACAGATGCACTGCAAGAAGGAAGTGATTTTAGTTCGAGATTAATCTGTAAGACCCCGGCCTAAACCAAGAAAAATGGTTGTTCCAGAGTCAATTCGGTCACAAGAGAGGATGGGTTGATCTGTAGGAGGGAAGCTGAGACATGCGTGAGATCAATGGTGATCTGATATTGTAGGTGTGTTGTGAATTCAGCGTGAAAATGCTCTGAATGATTGAATTTTGCTCAATTGAGAGTAATTTTTGTGAGTTCGTGTAGACGAAAGATTGTCTGTATGAACTTTGATGAAAAATTGCTCGTTTTGGCGAATGTTGTTCGATTGTTCGAAAAACCTCTATCTTTTCAATCAGGATTCAGGGACATTTTATAATGCCGGAGTTGAAAACACCATGATCCCATGAAGTGTGACAGTTGCTGGAATCATAGAATGGTAAATGGGGAAATCATGTTAAAACCAATTACTCATCGTGCGGAGACTTGGTTAACTTTCCACCTTCTACTTTTCTGACTCTTCCAACTGATTTCACGACTTACTCACATTATCATCGTGGGTGAACACACGTGCCGTAAACCGCCATACCAAAACCCTAGTTAATATCCCCCCATGTGACACGATTGAAATCTCATGATTGTGGAGTCAGTTGCTGACTTTATGGGACGATGAGTCCATGTATTGCTGAGTTGAACATGATTAGCAAATGTTTCGAAACTCATGAATTTAATGTGTCTGCTGAGACGAGGTATTATCATAACCTAAGACGAGCAAAATTGTGTTGCTAAATTGTTGAATATTGATAGTTGAACCAATATTCTTTGATTTGAGAAAATATTGCTAGTCTGAGCGAATATTGCTAATTGAGTAAATATTGTCGGTTCGAGCGAATATTGCTAGTTTGAACAAATATTGTTCTTTTGATGAATTGTTGGTAGCTGGACCAAATAAAATGTTTATTTAAGTTACTGATTGCTGAGTCGAGCACAATAAATATGAATATCAATCATGGGATCAACATAAAATTATCAGAGTGTTCGAATCTGCACAAAATCACGTTTCTGCAGAGCTCTGGATTCAAATCACTAATTTTGTCGAAATGATGATTTATTGAAAATGAACACGGGACCGGCTACATGGGATGACGGGTTCACCATATAACGCCAAAATGCTCGAATGAGCAAAAATACCAAAGTCTCTTGAGGACCAGTTGGTGAAAGAATGATTAAATGTTGATTTAATCATTTACTGAAATAATGCTCGTGTGAGCAACAAATCATAAAACATGATGTAGAAAATATGAGGGGCCGACCAAGAGGTCATGAGACCGACTCTTGATGGTCTTGGGACCAGTAGATGGTCGTTTGAGCGAACTTCCAATTGTTTGGAAAGAGTTCTAACCTAATATGAGCAACTGAGCAAATTAGGTTAAAATCATTAAAACATGCGGGACCAGCTGTTTGCAAGCCTCAGGGTCACCCTTGGTCGGTCAAGGGGATGTGCCCGTGTCATCATAGTGTCCGTGCTTCAGTCCTGAGAATTTTGATATTTTCTGATGCACGTTTGAGCAACATTTGGAGAAAATATGAAAAATCCATGGTTTTGCTGAAACTGGGAAAAATACATGAGATGATGAAAATAATAAATAAACAAGGAATCACAAGGTGTGGGACCGGCCACGGCTAGGGCATGGACGGCCGGCTGACAGCGGTCCCACAAGCTTTTCCCAGTTTTATGTGATTTTATGTATTTTTCTTTGATTTAAGGGAAATTCCATGAAACTGGAGAGTTTGGCGAAATTATGGAACTTCCATGAGATGAGAGACATAAATTAAAATATAAAATAGGGAATGGGAGTGTGGACCGGCAATGGCCGTGGCATTGCCGGCCGGCCAATGGGTGCAGGTCCCAAGGCACTCTTCCCAATTTTATGTAATTTTGATGATTTTAGATAATTTTCATAAAATCAAAGGGATTTGTTGAAAACCAAGATATTTTGTTGAAATCGGGGAGTTTACATGAAATCAGAAAACAAAACACCAAATAATAATAAAATAATGGGCGTGTGGGACCGGCTAGGGCATGGCCGACCGGCTAGAGCCCGTCCCACAAGTTATTCCTAATTTTTTAATATTTTCCATGATTTTAGAGAAAATACATGAAATTAGGTAATTTTAGGGAAAATTCATAAAATCAAGGAATTTTCATAATTTGAGAAGGAATAATAAAATAATGGGACGTGAGGTGTGGGACAGGCCGGCAGGCGATCCCGCGACACCTTTCCCTAATTTTATTATTTTTTGATAAAATCATGTGATTTAGATAAAAATACATGAAATTAGGTAATTTTCATGATTTTAGGAAAAATTCATAAAATCAAGGAATTGTCATAATTTGAGAGAAGTAATAAAATAATGGAGACGTGAGGTGTGGGACCGGACACGGCCAAGGCATGGCCTGTTGGTGCTCGGTCCCGCGACACCTTTCCCTAATTTTACTATTTTTTGATAAAATCATGTGATTTAGATAAAAGTACATGAAATTAGGTAATTTTCATGATTTTAGGGAAAATTCATAAAATCAAGGAACATAATTTGAGAGAAATAATAAAATAATGGAGACGTGAGGTGTGGGATCGGTCACGGCCAAGGCATGGCCGGCTGGTGCTCGGTCCCGCGACACCTTTCCCTAATTTTATTATTTTTTGATAAAATCATGTGATTTAGATAAAAGTGCATGAAACTAGGTAATTTTCATGATTTTAGGGAAAATTCATAAAATCAAGGAATTTTCATAATTTGAGAGAAATAATAAAATAATGGAGACGTGAGGTGTGGGATCGGCCACGGCCAAGGCATGGTCGGATGGTGCTCGGTCTCGTGACACCTTTCCCTAATTTTATTATTTTTTGATAAAATCATGTGATTTAGATAATTTCTTTGAAATAAAGGAAATTTGCTCGAACGAGAGGATTTTCATGAGATCGTGAAAATAGTAAAAATATGGTAAAATATAAAATTGGGCACGGGACTAGTTACGGCATGACTGGCCGGCTGGTGAGCCTAGTCCCCTGGCGCTTTTGTTTAATATTTTATTATTATTATTATTTTCCCTTCCTATTTTGCATAGGTTCCTCGTTCGTTCACATTTTTGAAATGCTCGTTCGTGCATTCAAAATGCTGGTCTGTGCATTATCTGCTAATTAAACTTGCACCATTTTTATCAGGGCTTATTCGATGCTCAGATGCATGTTCCGTTGAATATTTATTACTAACTTGTGGAATTCTGCTGGGAAGAACCACAGATTGACGTAACGAAATATAACGAGGAATCGTAGAATATTGCTGAATATTCAGGCGATTAATTGACGACTCGTAGAATATTGCTGGATATTCAGACGATGGATCGTAGAATATTGCTGGATATTCAGACGATTTAAGATAATTAATTGTTGGTTCTATACTAGAACGACTTCCTGTCTAGGAGCATTAATTATCTGAGGGTTGAGCAATATGAACTTGCTGGAGTGTCATATTCCTTTTGCATAGTCGGGGAAAATCTTGTTACATCCCGAAGACGTTGTCGCTCTATGCTAGCAGACATGCTGTCTAGGAGCCGCCCAATCTTTCGATTCTATACAGTATGAGATGTGTCATGGCCTCAGCTGAGAGACTGCACATCTTCATCTTCTCTGAGAGACTTTCTCCATCAGAGGTGGCATGAGCTTTCATGCACAGAGACATGAGTCTCGATACTCATCTGATTGCCGGATCCAAAGTAATTACTGAAATTGCTCAGTATTCATGAGATGTGCCGTGGCCTCAGCTGAGAGACTACACATTTACACGTACTCTTAGAGACATCCTTCTCAGTCAGAGATTTATGACATGAGCTTTCATGCTTTAATGAGAGACATGGGTCTTAATACTCATCTGGTTGCCGAATCTGGAGTATAGTTTTACAATTCTACCCTTTGTCGAAAATCCACCATCTACACATACACATTTGATATTTCGAGTCGAGTATATCTCTCCTATCTATATCTCGAAATCATGTGTTGGTAAAGCGTTTCGCTTTGATCGGGTTTATCTTCACCTAATGACGAAAGTCATATTGTTTCAATCGCTTTGACGAGAAATAGTGTAACAACTATATAACATCCTCTAAGAATGTTTCAATGGTTGGAATGAAAGTTTAGGTCTATATAACCAATGATGGATATAAGCATTGTGTGGAAACACATATGTGCATAAGTCATATTCCTTAATCCGAAGTTTGCGAACTTTGTTGATTGAGAGAAACTGGAGGAATTGGCTTTGCCAAGTCCGCGAACTCAGTTTGCGAACTTAGTCCGCGAACTGACGGAAGTTCTCTTGCCGAGAATTTCTGCTGGGATTTTCCAAAAACTCGTTTGCGTGTTCAGTCCGCGAACTTAGTCCCCGAACTGGCGGAAGTCTCCTTGCCGAGATTTTCTGCTGAGTTTGAAGAACTATGCCAGTTGTCTTAAGTCCGCGAAATTGTTTGCGTACTTGAGTAGGTTTTGATCTAAAGATGTGCTCTGAACATGAAACTTAAATTACTAAGGAATGCAGTATGCAAACCGTGGCTATAAAGTTCATGAGCCGATTCAATCGAATTGAATCATCTTTGTTTCAATTGTGTCTTGTGTAGTTACATAAGATCTCATAGCAATTGAACAACTCTCTAACTAGTTCATTTGAGTCAACTGAACTAGTTATGGTGAAGAAGAACAAGGTTAATATGAAATTCTCATATGGTTAACCTTTTGGGTTACTATGTTGAACCAACGTACACGTACACATTTGGGCATGGTTTTCACAAACCCAGTAAACGTATATCTCAAATGTGTGTGACAAGCAAAGATTTCGATCTAACGGTTGAGAAATATTAGCTTGAATCTAAATAAGGTTTTCATCTAACGGTGAATATTGATTGCTTTGTAACTAAGGAAAAACCCTGATTTGAAGACTATATATAGGAGACATCTAGCATTGGGTAAAACTAATCCCCACACGTCTGTGTGATACTAGTGCGCTCGCTAGAGTCGATTCTCCTTTAACCTTTGGTTTTCTTCTCTAAAACCAGGTTAACGACTTAAAGACTTCATTGGTATTGTGAAGCCAGACCGATACTACTTTTATCGTAGTTGTGTGATATGATCTTGCATCTTCTATCGTACGAGTACAATCTTTAATTGGCTTGAGATCGTGAGAGTTCTCCGATAGGCAAGATAAAGAAATCACAAACATCTTCGTCTCACTGTTTGTGATTCCTCGACGTCCTCTTGTGTATTCAAGTAATACTGTTGAGAGGTTATTGATTAATTTAGGTTGTTCTTCGGTAATATAAGACCGGATTATCAATTGGTTCCTGTTCACCTTGATTTCATATCTTAAGACGGAACAAAAACCTAGGGTTTTTCTGTGGGAGACAGATTTATCCTTTGATAGACTTTTCTGTGTGAGGCAGATTTGTTTATTATCAAGTCTACAATTTTGGGTTGCAGCAACTCTTGGTTGTGGGTGAGATCAGCTAAGGGAATCAAGTGCGCAGTATCTTGCTGGGATCATAGGCGTAGGAGTACAACTGTACCTTGAATTAGTGGGAGACTGATTGGGGTTCAACTATAGTCCAGTCCGAAGTTAACTTGGAGTAGGCTAGTGTCTGTAGCGGCTTAATACAGTGTGTATTCAATCTGGACTAGGTCCCGGAGTTTTTCTGCATTTGCGGTTTCCTCGTTAACAAAATTTATGGTGTTTGTGTTATTTCATTTTCCGCATTATATTTTTTATCTTTATAATTGAAATAATACAGGTTGTGCGTTAAAGGTTAATTGATTGGAGATCCGACCTTGTGGTTGTCGATTTCATTGGTTAACACTTGGACATTGGTCTTTGGTACCGTCCAAGTTATTCCTTGCATTTGATAAAGACTCGCTATTATTTTTAGCTTGAGTAAAAATCAAATCAAGAGAGAGATATTAACTCCTTGAGATACTTTTATCTAGATTGAGTCTGACTGTCTAGTTGATTCTCTAGCAAAGTATTTTGGAGTTGGTCCATACAGATTTCTAAGCGAAATATTGGGTGGTGTAGTTAGACCCCTGCTTTTTCACTTGCGCCTACAACCAATCTGGTCTATGCACGTGTATCCCAAGATAGATTCCACCATCTTAAGTTAATTCAGATGTACGAATACTTCAGCAACACAACTCCTTTGGATCGTATTCCGAAACAGTAAGGACTAACCTGTTTCAGTAACCTCTCTGCCTAGATCAACAAGTTTGAAAAGACGAGGGTATCCAAATACACCACAATCTTTTAAATATCAACCTATAAGTCTGATACCAAGTGTAATCGTATATGGACAAAGTCAAGACAATACAACAACTATGGTATCCACTTTATGTGATCGTCTATGGATACTAGATCGAGACAATACAACAACAAAGTGTTCACTTGATAATAAGTACGGTATAAAACAAAAACATTATAGGACCAATATCAAGTGACTAGGAATAATGTACAAGTGTTATTTACTTTGAATTATAATAAACAAATTATAATTACGGAACAATAAAGTAAATGACACAACAAGATTTTGTTAACAAGGAAACCGCAAATACAGAAAAACCCCAGGACCTAGTCCAGTTTTGAACACTCTCAGAATTAAGTCGCTATACAAAATATAATACCAACTTCGTATAGTTAACAGCAAGTAGACTATCCCTAGTTACTTAGTTTCCTCAACATTCCTGCGCCTTCGACTTCTAGAGTCACGCACCTGAATGGCAAGTCCTTTGGATCGTATTCCAAACAACAAAGGAAGAATCTGTTTGGTAACCGCTCTAATCAATCTTTGCTAAAACATATGGTTGAGTTGTTGACAAAGGCTCTTCCATTTAATCTATTTAACTCCTTTGTCTAGTTAGATCAATCTAAACTTTGATTACCGAAATAACCAATTTCTAGATTTGCAATCAATCATTTCAAAGATCAACTGTAACGTGATGCTGATTTCACGCAAAAAAGATAATCAAGTCTATCAAATATAAACACGATCCTAGATGGATCCCAACCGAAAGATACGAAAACTAATAAGAAAATCTTATTCGTCTTCAAATCTTTGATTGTTGTTTGAAAAAGCGGGGATCTAACAACCACAGCCAATATTTCGTTTAGGAAATCTGTATGGAGTAACTCCAATATAAGTCCAAGAGAATCAACTAGACAGACAGATAGAAGATCTTTATGATTACTTTTTAACTATATGGTAGTAAAAAAAGTTGTTGTGGAATCACAAAGAATGAGATGAAGATCTTTATGATTACTTTTTATATCTTACCCATCAGAGATAAATCTCGATCAAATCTTAGAGAAGATAGTACTCAATACGATAGAACAAGTAAGATCAGAACACGCAACTACAGAGAAAATAATTGGGTCTGGCTTCAGAATCCCAATGAATTCTTTAAGTCGTTAACCTAAAATGATTTTAGGAAAAACCTAGGTTAAAGGAGAATCGATTGTAGTCGCAACTAGTATCACACATGAGGTATGGGGATTAGGTTTCCCAGTTGCTATAGTTCTCCGTAATATAATCTTCAAATCGGGGTTTGATAACTTTGGAACAAAGCAATCAATAATCACCTTTATATGAAACCTGATTTAAGATTCAAGCTAATATCTTTCCATCGTTAGATGGTCTTATCTTGTTACACACAAATGAAATATACCTTCATTTAGATATGGGTAACCGTACCTAAACGTGTATACTGAGTTGGCTCAATAACAGTTAACTGAAGTTATCTGTATGAACACTTTTGTAGTAACCATTTTCATCTTAACACTTCTAGATCAATCAAATGAATCTAATTGTGTTACTCATAGAGTTGTTCAATTGTTTATATTCTCATAGAAGTATAAAAGTCACAATTGAAGCAAAATCGGATTGATTTAAAAGAATGAGTTCATGAACATTTTGGCCACGGTTTGAAAAGATTGCATTCCTTAATATATAAATGTATTTTTTTCATGAGTATGAAATCATACTTAACCTATTTTAGAACTTGAACCACTTAAGTTTGCAAACGGGTCCGCAAACTTAAGTTCCGAACATGGTCACAAGCGGACGGTTTGCAAACGGGTACGCAAACTTTAACTCCGGACTGAACTCAGTTGAAACCGTTTGCGAACGGGTAGGCAAACTTGGTTCCCGGACTTCAACAGTTAAATCAGTTTGCGAGCAGGTATGCAAACTTAAGTACCCTGACTTAAACAGTTGAATAAGTTTGCGAACGGGTATGAAAACTTAACTTTCGGTCTTGAATTCCATCAATACAGTTCGCACACTTAGTACATAATAGCTCTTAAACTCCCATTTCAATCATTGAAACATTCTAGAAGATGACAATATCTGTCTCACACAAACTACTAGCTTATAAGCAATTTTCAAGTGATCGAATGATCAATACGAAACATTCCGAGTCTACATCAAATGATTGTCTCACACAAATCATGTAAGATGTTACCAGGTGATTTTCACATGATCATCTTTTGACTTTCGTCAAGAATAATGATGAAAACAGTTAAAGAAAAAATCTTTCCAACACATTTCGAGAAAGATATAAGCGAGTTAAACTCAGCTCGAAATATTAAATGCGTATAATGGTTCAACACATATTTCATCGACCACCATCTGGTCCCACGACCACCAAGGACCGGTTTCATACCCCTTGGTCGGTCCCTCATCTCTCCATAATTAGGTTTTATTGTCTAATACTCAGACAAGCACTATTTTAATAAATGATTAAACCAGCATTTAATCATCCTTTCACCAACTAGTCTACAAATAACTTTGGTGCATGCTCACTCGACAAACTAGGCGTTACATGGTCGTCAATTATCCCATGTATCTGGTCCCTCCTTCACTCAGTGATTGATTTTCAGTAAATCATTAATTGATCAGTAATCGATCAAAATTAGGGTTTCGAACTAAATGCTCTGCAAATCATAATTCTGAGCAAGTTTAAACACTAATAATTTTATGTTGATCCAGTAATCAACATCCTGATTAATTACATAATATTCGGTCCAGCTACCAATATTTTAATTAATATTTTATTTGGGCATGCTACCAATAATTGTTCAAACGAGCAATATTTGCTCAGGCGAGCAATATTTTCTCAGACTATCAATATTGGTTCAACTATCAATATTCAGTAATCCATCAAATGAACAATATTTCTCAAGCAAGATTAGTAATATTATTCCATTATTAACGTCTCATGCTTCATTAATCGAGCAATATTCGCTCAAATGAGCAATATTCGCTCATACGAGTAATATTTGCTCAACTTATCAATATTCATCATGTTGATCCAATTATACATATGTCCCAACATATATTTTCAATCCATGTATCATGGAGCACTCTTCAATCATGCTCGACTCAACAAAACTTAGACTCATCGTCTAGTCAAGTCAACAACTGACTAATTAAATACACGTCTACCTTGAAGACTCCACGTTCGTGGGACATCAATCATGTCACATGGGGGATATTAATTAGGGTTTTGGTTTGGCGGCCTACGGCACGTGTGTTCATCCACGATGAGAAATGTGAGTAGTCATGCAAGCAGTTGAAGGAGTTAGCAAAGTAGTGGGTGGACAATCAACCAAGTCTCCCCACGACCTGGAACTAGTTTAACCACGATTTTCACTTTCCCACTCTTCCACTCGAGAAACCCGTCCCACTTACTGGAAATCAATGTGTTTACATTCCGTCAATATAAATAAGACTCCGGATTCACGATTGAAGGGATCTAACAACCTAACTGAAAATGAGGGGGTCTAACAACCACACCCAACAATTCGTTTGGCAATCTGAGAGGACTTACTTCAATACACTTTCTAGAGAATCAATTAGACAGTCAGACTCAAACTAGAATAAAGTATATCAATGATTTTAATATCTCTAACTCTTAATTCAATCCGCAATCAGCAAATAAAAATATGCGAGCCGGATTGAATATAAGAGGAATTACTTGAACGATACCAAAGACCAATGTTCAAGTGTAATTCAATGTAAATCAACAACCCAAGGTTGGATATTCTAATTGATTGATCTTAACGCATAACCTGTGATATTTCAATTATATAACAAAATATAATGCGGAAAAGAAATAACACAGACACCTGAATTTTGTTAACGAGGAAACCGCAAATGCATAAAAACCTCGGGACCTAGTCCAGATTGAACACTACACTGTATTAAGCCGCTACAGACACTAGCCTACTACCAATTAACTTCGGATTGGACTGTAGTTGAACCCTAACCAATCTCACACTGATTTAAGGTACAGTTGCGCTCCTTACGTCTCTGATCCCAACAGAATACTACGCACTTTATTCCCTTAGCTGATCTCACCCACAACTAAGAGTTGCTACGACCCAAAGTCAAAGACTTGATAAACAAATTTGTCTCACACAGAAAAGTCTATATGATTGAATAAACCTGTCTCCCACAGAAATACCCAAGTGTTTTTGTTCTGTCTTTTGATAAATCAAGGTGAACATGAACCAATTGATAAACCAGACTTATATTCCTGAAGAACAACCTAGTATTATCAATCACTTCACAATAAACTTAATAGACTAGCGAAACAAGTTATTGTGGAATCACAAACGATGAGACGAAGTTTGTTTGTGATTACTTTTCTATATTGCCTATCAGAGATGTAAAATCTCGAGCCAATTATTTCAATTGCACTCAAGACGATAGAAACAGCAAGATCAGATCACGCAACTACAAAGATAATAGTTGGGTCTGGCTTCACAATCCCAATGAAGTCTTCAAGTCGTTAACCTACAGGGTCTCGAGAAGAAACCTAAGGTTAAAGGTGAATCGACTCTAGTTATGCACTAGTAACACACAAGAGGTGTGGGGATTAGGTTTCCCAGTTGCTAGAGTTCTCCTTTATATAGTTTTCAAATCAGGGTTTGCAATCCAAGTTACCTTGGTAACAAAGCACTCAATATTCACCGTTAGATGAAAAATCTGATTCAGCCAAGCTAATATCTTTCAACCGTTAGATCGAACTTAGCTTGTTACACACAAATGAAATGTACCCTCATTTAGGTTTATGTAACCGTACCTAAACGTGTACACCAGGTTGGTTCACAAATAGTTAACCGAGGTTAGCCATATGATTACTCTCATATCAACCTTATTCATCTTAACCATAACTAGTTCAAATGACTCAAATGAAACTAGTTAAAGAGTTGTTTAATTGTATAGAAAGAACAATCGAAACCAAATCGGTTTGATTCACTTGAATCAATCATGGACATTATAGCCATGGTTTGCAAAGATTGCATTCCTTATGATTTAAATGTTTAAGTCCATGAATTGACCGATTTGACAAAGTAACCAGCTTAAGTATGCGTACGGGTATGCGTACTTAAGCAACCGGGTTTTGAGTTTGTTAAGTTTCCAAACTCAGCAGAAATTTTCGATTCGAAAACTTCCGCCAGTATGCGTACGGGTACGCATACTTAAGGTGACGAGTTTAGGAGTTCGTAATTCCCAAACTTAGCAGATATTTTCGGTTCGAAAACTTCTGCCAGTATGTGTACGGTTACGCATACTTATCTTGTCTCATTCACCAATTTTGTATACACACATATGCATACTCTTGGTTCCTGGTTTATGGATTTATACACTAATGTGCGAACACACTATATATGCTTATATCCAAAGATGGTTACATCATCAACTCTTTATTTCAATCATTGAAACATTCTTCTATAATGACAATAGCCGTTTTGACACACTATTAGAATCAAAGCAATTTTTAAGATATTGAAATAATCATTATCGAAATATTCCAAGCCTACATCAAATGATTGTATCACACAAACCATGTAAGATGTTACTCGGAAATTTTCTCATGATATAAGATGAACTTGGTCGAAGTGAAAGCTTACCAACACATATTTCTAGAAATATGTAAGCGAGATATACTCAGCTCGAAATATCAAATGTGTATAGAGAGAACTATATCGTAACATGACTTATGTCTCAATATAGGAGATAGTATAAATAGACTTTATATGTGATATATTAGTTTAAGTCTCCACATACCTTTTGTCGAAGAAGTTCCACAAGCTCCCATTAGTAGTTCTTCGTCTTCAAGAGATGAACGTCGAGAGATCTAAGCTCAACTACACTATCTATGTCCTAGTCCGAGACATATATAAATAGGATAGAAATCAAGACTTATAGTTTTGATCACTAACATTGACAAACATGCTTGAGATAGCAACGCGTGCGATTTCGACCAACCAATGCTCTAACACTAACAATCTCAGATATACACGGGAATTACCCCAAGAATTCTCATCTGAACAATCACTCTCAATTAAGAAGAATTCAAACTTATTCGAACCCATCAGTTCATTTGCAGAAACCTAAAACATATTCACAATCCTTGATCACCATTGATCTCACACAATTCTCATCTTCCCTCCTACAAATCGACCATCTTTCCTCTTTGTGACCGAATTGACTCTGGAATGGCCATTGTCTTGGTTTGGGTCGGAGTCCTACAGATTTATCTCTCAAACTTAAAGCACTCCCGTGCAGTGTTTTTGTTTGAGGTTAAGCAATTTGCTCGGTTGAGGAATCTTGTCCGCACGGTCGTCTCTTCACTTTCCTAAAAAACCAGCAAATCATTTTTCCCCATCAAAAATAGTTTTATCAACTAAACTTGACAAACAAGCTTGAGATAGCAATGCTTGCGAGTTCGACCGAGCAACGCTCTAAGAAGCTCCCCCTTTGTCAATTTTAGTGACAAAACTATCAATACACATGGATTACAAAGTAAATAAACTTTGTAGCTTCTCATCCATCATGCTTGATTTCCTTGGCTCTTCAACATTCCTTGAATTCTTCTCTACTCCAAGTACTCCAGCGATTCTGAATGTGTTCAACTCAACATCATTGTTGGTGAAGATCCTTAGCCATAACAATAAGAAAACAAATGTTCCCAATCATTGGTATACAGTGTCATAGTATTATTATATCGAATCAAAGTTCAATTGCATCAAAAATTTGAAATAATACTACGGTGATATGTATCACTCCCCCTTAGTCAATACTTCATCTCACAATGAAAACCACTCCCCCTTACATAATGATCCGTAAACCATATGTATGTAGTGTGAACTACCAAATAATTCTCACCCTTTTTGTCAGTATAAATTGGCAAAGGTACGAAAACTACATGATCATAATGAAATTTTCAAAGAGATAATTCATGACCAAAAGAGAACATATCAACTTTGTTCCCATGATTTCACATAGTCTAAACTTAGTGTATTCATCAAGGAGTTTATAAAGATACAAGATAACTCCTACAATATTCCACAACCGCACTCCCCAGAAAGATATGGCAATTAAGCACAAGTTCAATTAAGAACTCTCCCCCATTTTATGTCATTCCCGAAAAAACAACATGAGCGACTTTACTTTTACGAGGAAAGAAGGATTTCTTTGGACGTTAATAAATCACATGGATTTGTATCCAGTAAACTCAAATAAATTAACCACAAGAGACCTTATTGATTAATTTAATCGGAAACGCTCAACATAAGAAAACTTATGAAGTCATACAGTACTTTCACATAAAAGTGGATCAGGGAAAGATCAATACTGCGGAATTTTTCAAAAGCTCATTATATCTTTTATCAATATTTTTTATAAAGACATAATAGACTTAAATTTTG
Organism: Papaver somniferum; assembly: GCF_003573695.1. Lineage (NCBI taxonomy): Eukaryota > Viridiplantae > Streptophyta > Magnoliopsida > Ranunculales > Papaveraceae > Papaver > Papaver somniferum. Next base: position 139,871,442 of record NC_039360.1, on the reverse strand, counting down.
AGCATATATGAGATAATCATAGTTCACGGACGTAAACACAACGTATCCCATAAAATATTTTTGCAATATATAAAACCAATAAAGATTAATACTGCAAAATCATCTTCCAAATAACTTAAAATTTAAATAAATAAATCTAAAAACATTGCAAGATGAAAATCGTTGAAATAGCTATGTGTAATCACAATATATGCTATTCCAAACCCTAGTTATCCTTCTTAAAACACAAGAATAAATTCTCATAAGAAGTTTCCTAGACATTGTAGAGCTTTCTCAGGGCATCTATTGAGAATTCCTTCACAAGAATTCCTTCTCATTAAATACATTTATAATGACCAAAATAGTTAGGACAACAAGGAATTACCATATTCGAAAATATTAAGATATTCAATAAATGTTTATTTTCGGTTTTGTAAAAAATTTAACTGTAATCCAACCCATTTACCAAAACCACTCTTGGATGAAAAGTAATATTCGCTAGCATATAACATATACTTTACTAATATAGTAACAAGAGGTGCTTATCCATTGGGATATGAAAAGCATATAATTCATGGAATTAAAAAGATATTTAAAATATTTCGGTTTCGGGATATCACCTTGAGTATCAAAGAAAATACTTGAACATTATGTAATAAGATCTTAGAACATGTTCAAATACTATGTAGACGTCTTGTGAACTTTCCACATTAACCAAACTACATTTCAATAGTTGTACAAACCCTAAGATAATATCCAAACCGAAAATTCTTGTATTGGTTTACTTAGGATTGGTCCTGCTAGGGATCCATGAGTTTGGTCCTAGTAATGATCCTTGGGACCGGTTCTAATAGAGATCATTAGTAAGGGGTTGATTCTACTAGAGATCCTTGAGATCTGTCTTATTAAAGATCCTTGCTTAAGGGGTCGGTCCTTGAATAGGTATTTTGATTCATTTTCAATAGTGAAACGAGTTTCGTAAGCCTACTTCCTCAAACCATGTAAATGTCATGTCCCATGTCTAGTTGGGCACCCATATTATAAGGGCACCCTGGGTGTAGTTAGTAATTAGTGTGTGTGTGTATGTGTTTGGCACGTGTGCTGGGACAACACCCTAGTATGTATTGAGTCTGTAATTTCCCTTTGGAGATTATCGAATGAATATTGTCTTGTGAGTTTATCTCTTACGCCTCTTTGAGATTTTATCCCAATCTCTACAGCGTAGATATTGTAGGATTGAACCCTGATCATCCTATTGTAGTGTAGATCACTACAAGTGGCACTAGATTATATCAAATGGTAATGGGATAAACTGAATTGTCATTGTGTTTCTTGGATTATCTAGCTATACAGTTTTTGGTTGTGGTGGATGTGTTTTAAGTTGGGTTGAAAATTATGACCAACTGCTTATGAGTGATTTATATGCGAAGAAGGAAGCAAACGGCGAACAAAGTCTGTATTATTATTGATGTAAAGTTTTCAATCTCAAGACTAAACGTATGCAATCACATCCATTCAGTACTTCAAATGTCTTCTCTCATGGATTATGTCAAGGTCATCCTAGTTTCCTTGCTCGTTAAATGTTGCAGCCATGGAGACATTATGGTATTTGTCATTATTCGCTGCTTATCGAAACTCTTATATTAACAAATAAGTAACCCAAGCGACTGACATCCTGATAAACACATTTTTGTGTATAATTTGATCTCAATACTATATATTGTTGGCACTCGATTTTGTACTAATTTTGGGTGTTTTATGTGTTTGTAGGTATTTTTTGGAAATAAACATTTTTGGAAATTTCGGCTCGAAAAGTTGGTATAAGCACCCGGAGGACACATGTTATTCGGACTCTCAATTTTGGATAAGGGGAACCCAACTGATAAGGGGCACCCCATGAAGCCAACTGCTAATCGCACCCCATCACTGGTTAAGGGGACTCCTTCTTCTTCACGGTTTGAGAAAAATATGGCGGGAAAATGTTGTTTGAAACTCCGTTAGCATGCAGACTTCTCAAGGCAGATTTTGGACGTGATTTTATGCAATATTTTCGTGGATTTGGTTTGGTAATAGTCTGCTACGACTAAACAGGATATTTGGTGGACTTAAACTCGAAAAGAAAGGAAGATATGGGAAGATTTCACAAAACAAGGGCGTATCGTGACTGGCAGATTTTCTGAGAAGATTTCGGGCGAATCAAGGAGATTCAATCACTACTGTCGATTGGTATCACCCTGTTTTGAGTAAAAAGGGGTGGTAATTTGTTTTGTTTCGTAAAACAGGGAATCATTCATCGCTTTTGGAGTAAACAAAGCACGAGATATACTCGGGATTCTGTCAGGCGAGTTTGTGGAGATTACGTGTTTGGGGGCGTGTAGATATCCCCCTTGCACGAGTTTGACTCATTCTTAGACAAGTTCTTGCGTGTTTGGGGTGTTTAAATGAAATGCAGACGCGTGATGGATATGAAAATAAATTATTTCCGTAAGTGACAGTGGAGAGTTAATGAAGATTATTCGGAGTTACTGGAGAGTATTTTTTATTCTGGAGAGTATATAAAGGGTGCTGAGGTTTATGAGAAGATGACGGAGAGTTTGGGTCAGTTTAGAGCAACAACACAGAGGTTTGATCAAGTTGCATAGAATATTTTTCTGCTGCTGCTGTGAAGAACACGAAGAACATAAGACGCAAAAGGACAGTCGTTTTACTACAGTGACAACGACAGAGATCTGAGGGTCGTATTACTACAGTGTCAAAGACGCTTATCTGTTATCATTCTTTGTAACAGTGTTCTGCAACAATTATAAGTGTTGCAAACACCCGATTTTCATCATTTTCTCTCCATTTCATCTTTGTAAACAATTTTTGAGCATGAACCAATATTTTGAGCAAGTTTACACAATGATGAGCTAAATCCATCCTCTGGGGCGAAGGAGAAAGTTATTTCACCAATGAAAAGTGGTAATCTCTATTTTATTTAATTTATGCAATTATTATATGATTATTTGCCTTGATAAATAAATTGATAAAATGGTTTTTGTTAAACAATTGTCATTTCAATTGATGGAGCATGCTAGCCTAGGGTTTTGATGTCCCATACTTTCGATCTACAATTGTTATTTCTAAAAAAATCAATTTTTGCAATATTAAGATTCAACTTGAATGCATGATTTGCAAGATTATAATTAGAGAATATAAATCACTTTGATATTGGTAATAGTGGAATCCATAGCCCCATTCTTCTCCATATTTTTCATATCACTTTTATTTAAGTTTTCTATTTTTTTAATTTAAAATTAAGTCTAAAATCTGCTTTCACAAGTCTCAACGAACTTATTACTATAACAAAATTGAGATCACATCAATTTTTGGCGCCGCCGACGCGGATTTGTTTATAGGTTTTATTTTATTTATTATTTTTTACGCATTTTGGTATTTTTGTTTGCTTTCAGATTTGGAGCTAAGCCAAAAAAAAAAAGAAAAAGTGCTGAAAAGAAAAGCCCAAAAAGAAAAGAAAAGAGAAATCCAAAAGGAGTGAAGAAGAAGATTTTGTATATTATTTTATTTTTATTTTATTTATTTTTTTAGAAATTGTAATTAAGGTTTTTATTTTTGTAATCTTTTATTTTTGGACATTTTTTTTCGGACATTGAACATTGGACTTTATTTTTTAAACCCTAAGGAAGGGTTGGTTTAAATATAAACTGCACAGGGAAGGACGACAGTTACGATACTGTCTCGGCCCCTCGGGTTCGTACACTGACATCGGAGCCGGTGGCCCGAGTCGACTTCAACGGTTCATCCCCCATCTGGAACGGGAGGTAAGAATTCTAAACACCCGCGAATCCCCTGTCAGCGGGTTTACTGGATGATTTTGTATGCATATATGTTGAGGACCTGAAATCAGATTTAATTTTCTAGTAAAGGGCAAGGCCTGGCCAAATCAAGATAAGGACTCGGATTTCATCACTGTTTCCTTCTTGCCCGCCTTAGGAACACGTAACCTACGCGAACCTAAGCCTTAAAATTTGGACTAGAACGAGACCGATAGGGTAACGAGCTTAATAGGAAAGTCGTTCGAAAAATATTGGTTGCTATATTGAGCATACTTCGAAGTTCATGATGGTTTCTGTGAGTTGAATACGCCGCCTTGTAACGCCGGTGAGTCCTTGGGTATCAAAGTTCCACGCAGCTTCCCTCGTCTCAATTCAACTTACTTTAACTCGGATTGATTCCAGAAAGGTTTGCTCAGATTGTAACGAATTCCTTTTCGAAAGAATAGAAGCTGGTCTAGAAACAATCTAAGGGATCCATCATGTTTTTTGTTTGTTAAATAAAATAGGCTTGTTGTGGTCGAGTCAGCCTTCTTTGTGCTTGTTTAGGATTCCCTTGCAGTTAGGATTTCAAACTGGTATTATAATAGCCATCAGAATGAATATAATTATCCAACTGAACAATATGGACATTATTCTTTTTATGACCATAGTGTGAATAGTGGTTGGGAACGCCAACCTTTTGAAGGTTATGGGTCATACCATGGTGAGCCCAATTACTATCCACACGTGCATCAGTCATACGAGCAAGAAGATTATAGTACTAGTTCTTCGTCTCTAGGGGATACAATCAAACTTTTGAAAAGTATTCCTTTTTATGATCCATCTGTTACTATAACTTCTCTAGAAGAGTCCCTCAGGGGTTTAGCTGAGTCGACGCGTAAGTTAGCTGAATCGACATGTAAGTTAGCTGAGGTGAATAACGTAGTTATGGACGAAAGAACTAAGACAACGACTGAATCCTCTTTAGAAGATATCCTCAATAGGTTAACTGAAAACTTAGATCCAACACTAAGGGATATTTCTTTGGAAGAGACCCTTGAGAGGATAGATGAGTCGACACGTAGACTTGAGTTAGAGACGAACGAAAGTATTGCTCGAAATAACTTGAATTGCCAATATAGTGTATCCAATAATACCCTTGAGAATTAAAATAGTTATTCACATAATCAATATAAAGAGGTTAGAATTGGTAACACTACTTGTTTAGATGAGGTTCGATCATTTTCATTTTATTACAACGATGATTGTGATGAGGATAGTATTGATGAAGAATCTGAAATATTTAGGTATAGTGATAAGGAATCTGTTACTCCCAATGAGCTTTATAATGATAATGTTAATTCTAGTACAAATCCAAATAATTTTAATAATTATCCACCTATTCGAAAGGACAAGGATTTGACTAGAAATATCCTCGTTTTAAACAATGTAGTATTTCCTTTTCACGAAGCCAACGAAGGTTTAGAGGAACGAGTTTATTTTGAGTATATCTATTTAAAAACAATAGTCTTAGACAAAGAAAGTGAACCCGTAGAGATGAGTGAGGATGAACCAGACTTAGAAAGAATCAATTGACCATTTTCAGGAATCTGATGACCTAGAAATTAGGGAAGTTATGACTAGTCTTTCTAAAGACACCGAAAACTCTAAGTTTGGGGGTGATTATCATTCTCCCTGTGCTTTAACCCTTAGAAAGTTCCCTCGTTTAGGACTTGACATTTGTGCCTCAACCATCTTACAAGATTATCTTCATACACGTTTTCCCGAACCTAATGATGTCTAGAAAGAAGCTCAGTTGTTAGAAACCCATCCTCTGGTTGATGTGGTTAACCCAGGCTATGATACCTCGATTGACTTTGTTTTCCCACCGAAAGCTTTTTCTCCAATTGTGGGAACTTATTAAATTCAAATGTGTCAGGTATTAAGTTTCGAGACTAAACCTAATTACTTTAGGAGATTAGCGTCGACATATTTGTTTAAGGAAGACCATCACTCTCTTTGTGGTCAGTTGTGTAAGTCAAATTTATTTGACTTTAAGGATCCGCAATTATTTAGGCTATTATTATGTTCTTCTAAGTTTTTATTTGAGTTTTTCCAGACTCTAGAACCTGAACATTCGGATCTCACTTTTGAGGAAATGCAACCCATGAAAATATGTTATCTTGACCCAGTTATAGAACCTGAACCTGAACCACAACTAGATGTAGTTGTCTTAAACAGGAAACTAGACAAGGGTGTGCTTTATTTGCTAATTTTCTTGGGATGCTGAAGATTCCTTTTACTTGTGATAGTCATATTTGGTTTTGGTGATCCGCAGTTATTCCGGCTATTACTTTATGATTCTATGAGGTGACTAATTCCTTCTGATGTCTGGCTGAAGACTTTAAACTTAGCACTTCTTGGGAGGTAACCCATGCTCATGCAACACAGTAATATCTTTCCTTAACTCTTTTGCTTCAAGTGGTAACAGTTTCTCCTTGTTCATGTTTTTAATTTTATCTTTAGAACATTGAGGACAATGTTAGATTTAAGTTTGGGGGTATGGGAGAAACTTTTTAGTTGCGGTATAAATGAATAAACTCCAGAGTCTAGAAATTTATATTTATTAAGGTTGGCACTAACCAATCTAAGTGGATGGGAACATCTTGGTTGTAGGAGTTGAGGAACCAATATGATTAGATGGAAACATCTAAAGAGTCTATTCATAAAAGCACAGAGCTCAGGTGTTAGAATTAAAAAAAAAAAAAACATGGTAGTTTCGCCATATCTCGTTGAATCCTTTTCACCTTCTGTTTTTATTTTCATATAAGTAATTGGGTGAAATAGAGTGATTGAGATAACAAAAAAAAAAGAAAAAAAGAATTGAGATCAGACTAAAGTCGACCACTGGTGCCCTTGTATATGTTAGTTGTGTTGATCTAGAGTTAGGATTATCACCCGCTGGTTCCCTTGTATATGCCAGCTGTGTTGATATTAGTCAGACCGGTATCTCAGTCCATTAGAATAGGTTCACCTTAGTCAACATCAAAACCATCTGCGTTTTTTTCTACATCCATCTTCTTAATCTTTCCATGTGATTGGTTGACTCCGGTTATGATGTACAGAAACTATCTGAGTAGAGCTCTGTGACTTATATATGAATTTTAGTATGCTTGAGTGCAAAATCGTGTACAACAATTGGAATTTCGCATCAGGGTACTTCCTCCTGTAGTCAATGAGAGTATGCCAACCAAGGAGATTCTTTAGTGCCTTCCAAGGTTCTGCATAGATAGATAGGGTCTGGAGTAAAGGTTTTGTGGGTACACCTCTGGTAAACCCTCCCGAGACTATAACTCGGTCGCCAGGGCCACCTAGTGAGTTTTTTTTTTTCCAAAATAAATTTGCTCGAGGACTAGCAATAAGTTTGGGGGTATTTGATAGACACATTTTTGTGTCTAATTTGATCTCAATACTATATATTATTGGCACTCGATTTTGTACTAATTTTGGGTGTTTTATGTGTTTGTAGGTATTTTTTTGGAAATAAACATTTTTGGAAATTTCGGCTCGAAAAGTTGGTATAAGCACCCGGAGGAAACATGTTATTCGGACTCTCAATTTTGGATAAGGGGAACCCAACTGATAAGGGGCACCCCACGAAGCCAACTGCTAATCGCACCCCATCACTGGTTAAGGGGACTCCTTCTTCTTCAAGGTTTGAGAAAAATATGGCGGGAAAATGTTGTTTGAAACTCCGTTAGCATGCAGACTTCTCAGGGCAGATTTTGGACGTGATTTTATGCAATATTTTCGTGGATTTGGTTTGGTAATAGTCTGCTACGACTAAACAGGATATTTGGTGGACTTAAACTCGAAAAGAAAGGAAGATATGGGAAGATTTCACAAAACAGGGGCGTATCGTGACTGGCAGATTTTCTGTGAAGATTTCGGGCGAATCAAGGAGATTCAATCACTACTGTCGATTGGTATCACCCTGTTTTGAGTAAAAAGGGGTGGTAATTTGTTTTGTTTCGTAAAACAGGGAATCATTCATCGCTTTTGGAGTAAACAAAGCACGAGATATACTCGGGATTCTGTCAGGCGAGTTTGTGGAGATTACGTGTTTGGGGGCGTGTAGATATCATCCTTGCACGAGTTTGACTCATTCTTAGACAAGTTCTTGCGTGTTTGGGGTGTTTAAATGAAATGCAGACGCGTGATGGAGATGAAAATAAATTATTTCCGTAAGTGACAGTGGAGAGTTAATGAAGATTATTCGGAGTTACTGGAGAGTATTTTTTATTCTGGAGAGTATATAAAGGGTGCTGAGGTTTATGAGAAGATGACGGAGAGTTTGGGTCAGTTTAGAGCAACAACACAGAGGTTTGATCAAGTTGCATAGAATATTTTTCTGCTGCTGCTGTGAAGAACACGAAGAACATAAGACGCAAAGGGACAGTCGTTTTACTACAGTGACAACGACAGAGATCTGAGGGTCGTATTACTACAGTATCAGAGACGCTTATCTGTTATCGTTCTTTGTAACAATGTTCTGCAACAATTATAAGTGTTGCAAACACCCGATTTTCATCATTTTCTCTCCATTTCATCTTTGTAAACAATTTTTGAGCATGAACCAATATTTTGAGCAAGTTTACACAATGATGAGCTAAATCCATCCTCTGGGGCGAAGGAGAAAGTTATTTCACCAATGAAAAGTGGTAATCTCTATTTTATTTAATTTATGCAATTATTATATGATTATTTGCCTTGATAAATAAATTGATAAAATGGTTTTTGTTAAACAATTGTCATTTCAATTGATGGAGCATGCTAGCCTAGGGTTTTGATGTCCCATACTTTCGATCTACAATTGTTATTTCTAAAAAAATCAATTTTTGCAATATTAAGATTCAACTTGAATGCATGATTTGCAAGATTATAATTAGAGAATATAAATCACTTTGATATTGGTAATAGTGGAATCCATAGCCCCAGTCTTCTCCATATTTTTCATATCACTTTTATTTAAGTTTTCTATATTTTTAATTTAAAATTAAGTCTAAAATCTGCTTTCACAAGTCTCAACGAACTTATTACTACAACAAAATTGAGATCACATCACATCCTCAACACAAAAGGTGATATGCTGCACATTCCTTCGCAAGGGTTTACAGTTCTTTCAGAGCTTATATTCTCTAGAATTGCATTTTTTGTATACTTCTATTTGCCCACATGTGAAGTCTGCGAGAGTTTTTCAATTCATTCTAAAGTTTTAGTAGCAGAATGGTTTTCCAAACTGATGGTTTTCTATAAATATGATACCAGTTAGTATTCTCAACAATGTTACAACCATATGTGGGGAGCGTGCATATCATGCCGAAAAGAGTTTTTGTTGTTCTGATCGTTTATTTGCACGAGTAAGGGGAACTTAGTCCATACTCACCATGCTTTACATTCCATATGTTTTAAGGTTAGTATCCTTGTTGAAGTGGAAATTCATATTAAGCTCAACAAGTTCACGGAGTATGGTAAATAGTAGTGGGTTGTAGATGTTTGTTGTTTAATAAAGGGAAATACTTCACAACTGACGACTCTACGCTACTAAAGACCACGATTACCGATAAGATTGAAACTACCTTACAGGTAATATTACTCACTACTCACAACCGGTTATATGACGAATGTTCTAGCATTATCATCCACTCTTCTCATAGGATATTCGATCGAGGCAAGGAATTAGTTAGTCTTAAGGGGTTTCCTTCTCTTGCTGGTGATTGTGACTTCTATTTTGCTACAAATACTTTTTGTGAGAATGTCCTTCATGAATGGATTCTTCTTGATCATTATAATGGGATAATGGGGTCCCAATTCAGGCTCATGGTGATTCGCAATCCAACTGAGCTAATATTGTTGGTTTCTTTGTGGAGGAGATCTGCACATATGGTATTCCCACTATATGAGAGGAGATGCAAGATGTATATTCGTATGTTATTTGATTGAGGTAATAGGTATGTGCCTGGATTATTAGAGAGCTACTTAGTAAGTTTCAGGGGCAACCAGTTCAATTGTGTACAGAATGGTAAGAAGGTAACCCATGGGTGGGTTTATAAACAAGGGTATCGTTCCAAGTCATTGTCTCAGGCCTTGATTGGTCTTGTGTTGGCTAATGGTACAATGTGGGATTTTATATATCAACCAAAGAAGGTTTTTTGCTCGCCAAAACTCCTTGCAGGAATGAAATGGATTTTGTCCATGCTCACTGTGCTACATGTTTCAAAAGTGTGGATGATTGTAGCCTCTCGGTTGTGTAAAATTGAATGGTTTTCTACAGGTTCACTGAGTGCAAGAAATCTTAGTGGGTTTCATATGAGATTAACATCATTAGGTGCTCTGACAGGTACTAGTGTTCTAGAACCCATCTACCAGTTCAGAGCTGTAGTCCAGCAGAAACTACAGAAAATGATCTGGAAATATTGCAAGCCGACATTGAGGCGAACTCCAAGGTGATCAGTGTTGGTTATATTTGGCTCGGTTATGTGATGGCTTCTATGGTTAATAGGGCAGATCACTTCTTACTGGAAGGATTTGACTACACACAAGCTGAAGATACTGGAATATTTCAAGCATTTTCCTTCTAATCAGTTCACAGGAAAATGGTACGTGGACTAAGCCTAGTGCAAAAATGTTCAACGACATTACATGAGTTTTTATTCTGATGCGTCGCTCTCCAGCACTCAAGCTAACTCTTGTCTCATATCCTTGACGACAAGGATAATATAAAGGGGTGGGTATTTTTCATATCCCATGTATAGTTGGGCGCCCATATTATAAGGGCACCCTAGCTGTAGTTAGTAATTAATGTGTGTGTGTGTTTGGCATGTGTGCTGGGACAACACCCTAGTATGTATTGAGTCTGTAATTTCCCTTTGGAAATTATCGAATGAATATTGTCTTGTGAGTTTATCTCTTTCGCCTCTTTGAGGTTTTATCCCAATCTCTACAGCGTAGATCCTGTAGGATTGAACCATGATCATCCTATTGTAGTGTAGATCACTACAGTAAATGAAATATAGTCTTCAAGGTATGAAATCGACCCGAAAGTTCAACACGCTAAATAACAACAAGTTATCAATTAGTATTACGTCGAATCTACGAAGTCCAAGAGGAATGGTTGTAAAAGGGTTTCTTCAGTCACATGAGAGATTGTCAATGGTCTTAAGCAGGACAACTGAGAAAAAAATAGTTCACAGATTTCTAGGCTTGCAGAAGAATTTCTCTGAGAGTTGTTGAGAAAGTTGTGTTTTAGCTTAATGAATAGATGACCCATTTATAGTTGAATTATGTAATCTCAGGTGGGTGAAAATATGGATTGATTGTCGTGTGGAACCGATCCCTACCTATATTGGAATTCAAGGTAGAATCGATCCCATTTGGAGTCATGGTAGAGCCGGTCCCAATATGCAAAACTGATTTCTTTAGTCAAACACTTTAGGGTTTGTGTGATTTTGGAAATTAGGTTTGCAAAGTAGGAAAGTTCAAGATGTCGACACAATGAGTAATTTGAACATGAGCACAAATCTTATATTTTATTGTTCAAAGATATTCCTTGATACTCAAGGTGAGATCCCAAATCGAAATGTTTGAGAATCTTTTTGAGATTTTCGAATGTAAATGTTTTTATTTTACCAACAAGCAAAACACATCTACGAAAAGATGTATCAGTTAAGTGCTAACTAATATTGAGTTTTCCATGAGAAATTCCGTTTATACAGTTGGATATTGGTTGGAATTTGACAAAAACCGAATTTAGGTGCTTATTGCATATCTTGAGAATATTTTCGGTTACGGAAATTCCTTGGTGTCCTAACTAATTTGGTATGAAAATATGAAGTTTGTTCTTTTTATAAACTTATCCTGAGGCAGGCACTTCGTTTCATAATCACTGTTGTAGCCGACTAATAGTATTACTTGTAATACTATTTTGGAGAGGAGAGTAACCTAATTAGGCGAAATCTCTTACATCCGCTAGTTTAAAGACTTCTTCGGGATCAAGAAGCGTCTAGATAGTACCGTTTGTGGGAAACTAGAACTGCATTGTTATTTTAGTTTTCAATTATTGGTTTGATTGACTAACGGTCGTTAATTCTTGATTGCACCTGGTTTGATTATTCTTGAGAGCCTTCTCTTCTGACATAAGGTCGCTTAAACTAGATCAAGAGATTAGAGGTAGTTCAGATCTGTCTTTAGATCTGATATTGACTTGTGATCTAATATTGTTAACAGACTCTATTTTGTACGTGATCGATCATAAGTTGGAAACAAGTTTGTTATTGCGCAGGTACAGAAGAAGACTTTGAAGATTTGAAGACAAGAAGATTTTTTTCTTATTGGTTCCGCATATTTATGATTTGCTTCGTGCACAAACTTGATCGGCTGGGATCCGACTAGATCTCGTTTATTTTTGTAGGCGATTGATTGGCTAGTCGTATTTAGATCGACAAGTTATCATTTGATGGTATTCTTTAGTATCTGAATCTGATAGTTCTGTGATTTGCTCTGGTTAACTTGTTAACCATATCTTGGAAGATCTAACCCGACAAAGAAGTTTATTGATTTAAACGGAAAAACCTTTGTCATAACTCTATTAAAATATCTCTTATTAACTTCTTCATATCAGAAGAGTGGTCACCAAACATATTAGTCATTTACTGTTTGGTAGACGATCTAAAGGGTTGAGTGCTTGAAGTCTTCCCAGCGAGTGAATCAGCTTAAGATAGTGGACTCTATCCTAGGATTTATGTGAGTTGGGAAGATTGATTATAGGCGCATGGATACTGAGGAAACTAAGTAACTAGAGGTAGTTTACTTGGTCTTGACTATGCGAAGTTGTTAGTGGTCTTTGTATAGCGGCTTAATTATGAGAGTATTCAAAACTAGACTAGGTCTGGGGATTTTCTACATTTAGGTGTAGATGGTGGATTTTCGACAAAGGCTAAAATCGTAAACCCATACATATACGAACTTCTGATCCAGCAATTAGACGTCAGTATTGAGACACCGGTCTCTCATCAAATCTCTGACTAGGAATACTTTCTATCAGAGTACATGCATATATGTAGTCTCTCGGCTGGACAACGACATATCTCATGAATATTGAACACTTCAGTAATTATTTCTATATAGAATCACGAGATTGGCGGATCCTAGACAGCTTGCTCTGCTAGTATAGAGCGATAACGAATCCAGGATACAAACAACAGTTTTCCCTGACTATATAAAGGATATGAAGCACCAGCAAGCTCATGTCAGAATAATTAATGCTCCTAGACAGCTTGCTCTGCTAGTATAGAGCCATAAGTTAATTATTCCTAAATTCTTGGATTCATCCACTGAATTTCCGAAAATATTCAAATATTTTCGCAATATTTCGTTACTTCAATCTATGGTTTTGCCCAACAGAATTCCATGGGTTAGTAATAAATATTCAACGCACGGGGGTCTGAGCTACCTGCGAGTAAGCCCCAACTCAATGGTGTAAGTGTACTCAACGATGATGCACTAACAATCACTTCATGAACGAGTATTTCAAAATACGACGAAACGATGAACCTATGCAAAATAGGAAGGAAAATAATAAATAATTAAATATTGACCAAGGTGCTGAGGGATTGGGCTCACCGGCCGGCCGGCCCTGCCGTGGCCAATCCCACGCCAGTTTTATATTTTATCATATTTTTGTTATTTTCCTTGATCTTATGAAAATCCTTTCATTTGAACAAATATCCTTCGTTTTGAGAAAACTCCTCAGTTCATGGTGTTTCCTTCGCACCAAGGAAATAATATAAAATTGGAAAAAACATTGTGGGGTCGTGATTATTGGCCAACCGACCATGCCTTGATCCCGACCGGCCCCAAACCTCATGGTTCCTCATTATTTTATTAGTATTCCCTAATCTCATGAAAACTCCTTAATCTCATAGTATTTTCACAAAACCATGAAAATATAATATAAAATTAGGGAAACTCGTGGGACCGGGCCCAGCCGGTCCCACACGCCCCTTATTGTATTATTATTATTTTAAGGTTTCCTTGATCCCATGAAATTCCTTGATTTTATGGTATTTCTTTCAAATTATAAAAATTCTTTCAAATCATGGAAAATAATACACAAAAATTACATAAAATTAGGGAAACTTGTGGGACTGGGCCCAAGCCGGCCGGCCATGCCCTAGCCGGTCCCACACACCCTTATTTTTATTATTTTAATATTATTTGCTTCCTTGATCCCATGGAACTCCTTCACTTCAAGGAAACTTCTTAATTTCAACAAATTCTTTTATTTCATGATATTTTCATAAAATCATTAAAAATAATATAAAATTAGGAAAAGGCACCATGGGACCGTGGTCACTGGACGGCCGGCCATGCCTTGGCTTCAGCGGTCCCACGCCTCATATTCCTTCATTCTATAATTATTTTCCATCATCTCATGAAGTTTCCTCAGTTTCAGCAAAACCCTGATTTTGTCATATTTTCTCAAATGGTTGCGCAAATGCACGCCAGAAAATATCAAGATTCTCAGGACTGAGACGCGGACGTGTTGACGGCGTGAGCATGTTACCTTGACCGACCAGGGTTGGCTCTTTGGCTCGCAATGAGCCGGTCCCACATATTTTCATGATTTGACCTAATTTGCGCAATTGCACGTATTAGGTCCAAAACTCTTCCAAATAATTTTGGAATTTCATAGAATGATCGTCAGTCGATCCTGTGACCATACAGGGTTGGTTTCATGACCCCTTGGTTGGTCTCTCACCTCTCCATAATTAATTAGGTTTTATCACCTAAGGCCCAGACGAGCATTATATGAAAAATGATTGAACCAACATTTGATCATCTTTTCACCAACTCTTCAAGGGGTCTTGGTATTTGCTCAGCGAGCATATGGACGCTACATGGTCAACCCACGGTCTCATGTAGCCGGTCCTCCTTCATTCCATGGTTAAATTTTCAATAAACTATCACTCGATCATCAATTGATCAAATTAGGGTTTCCGAGTCCAAGGATCATAATTCCAGGTTCAACTACCAGTATTCTAATTAATGTTTTATTTCGGCCATGCTGCCAATAATTCATCAGACGAGCAACACTTGCTCAGATGAGCAATATTTGCTCAAACCAAGGAATATTGGTTCAACTATCAATATTCAACAATTCATCGAATGAGCAATACTTTCTCACCTCAACGTGAGAATTACACCCTGTCTCAACGGACACGTTCAATTCATGAGTTTCAGAATATTTTGCAGAATCATGTTCAACTCAGCAAATACATGGACTCATCGTCCCATGAAGTCAGCAACTGACTAAATACACGTCTGCCCTGCAGACTCCACGTTCACGAGACATCAATCGTGTCACTTGGGAGGATATCAACTAGGGTTTTGGTCTGGCGGTCTACGACACATGTGTTCATATACACGATGGAATGTGAGCAAGTCGTGCAATCAGTTGAAGGAGTTAACAAAGTAGTGGATGGAAAATCGACCAAGTCTCCGCACGATGAGCAACCGGTTTCAAACACGATTTCCACTTCCCCACTCTTTGATTCCATCAACTGTCACACTTCATGGGATCATGGTGTCTACAATTCCAACAATATAAATAAGTCTTTGAATCATGATTGAAGACGGAACAACGATCTCACGTCTCACAGACAACACGAGATTAACTCAACATCTGAGTAATTACTCTCAACAGAGATTCAATCATTTAGAACTTATCTTATTCAGAATTCACAACACACCCACAATCTTTGATTATCATTGATTTCACACATTTCTCAGCCTCCCTCCTACAGATCAACCCATCCTCTCTTGTGACTGAATTTACTCTGGAACGGCCATTTTCTTGGTTTAGGCCGGAGTACTACAGATTGATCTCTCGAATTCAAAGCACTCCCTTCTTGCAGTACATCTGTGTGAGGTTGAACATTTCGCTCGGTTCAAGGAGTCTCCTCTGTACGGTTGTCTCCTCAATCCCGTGAAAACCAGCAAATCGTTTTGCCCCATCTACAGATTGGCGACCCCGGTGGAAGATCATTTTCTCGGTTGTAATCTCAAGCTTTCAAAAGATGATTGGTCTTAGGTCTTCATCAGAAGCTCCAAACCCTAACCAGAGTATTTCAAATGGCGACATTCCTCACGCTCGTCTGAACGACTCTGGTAATATTCGTCACTCCTACTTTAATACTCCTTTTCCCTCTATTGATGCGTTCGACGGAGAAATCCCATCATTGGCTGAATTGGCGCTGAGGCAAGAAATTCTGACTAGGAGCATCAATCGATTGAAGGAGGCAATCGATGAACTCTTCAACTGTATGGTAGAATTGACAAAACTCTTGGGAGCAGAAGTGGTAGATCATCCCAGCGCTACTGCCAACGATACCCCTCAAACCAACAGCTTCACTACTTAAGAAAAGCCGGTGGACCAAGAAGTTGCACATCTGATCGAAAGTTTATGTGAGCTTCTACACTTCTCCAGAGATCAACGTACGAGTACATTCGCTGCACTCAACCAGATATCATCAGACATACCTCTGACTCCATCGTTCCTAACAGCTGAGGAAACACCCGTGATGTCTGACCATTCAATCAACAACATCACTTTTGAAGAAGAAGACCGCATGGCAGACGAAGGACACAATCGAGCCCTATACGTGACTGGCTTCATCAGAGACTACGAATTCAAGAGAGCCCTCGTTGATACAGGTGCTTCTACAAATATTGTCACTATGAAGACTCTCAAGACGGCCAGATTCCCACAACACAAGATTGTCCGGCACCCTATCCTGATGACAGGCTTTAAAGGAAGTCAGATCCATACATATGGGTATGCATACATCGATTTGAAGGTAGGGCCGATTCAGTCAAAAGTCAATTTCCATGTGATCGAACAAGATCCCGACTATCACATGATACTTGGGCGCCCATGGCTCCATGATAAACGTATCATCAATGCATGAAGGCACTACTCAACAACAAAATCGTTCGCATCCCAGCTTCGTCATCTCCTTATGCTCCTGTCTACGATGTTGAGTTCCTTGAATCTCAAAAGAGCATCCCGGAGCCTCCAAGCAAGGTTTGCAGCATCCCACTTCCACGTTGGAAGGCTATTGAAAAGGTCGCTAACAAGCCATCATCCTCAGATGCTAAGGCGATTAAGTCATCTACTACACCGGTTAAACGCCGTAATGATCAGGTTTCAACTCCAGGATCAAACTTCATAACCAGCCGTGATGCGGAGGGGAGGATCATTTATCACCGATGGGAAGATTAGCAATTAATCGGGGAGAACGATGAAAAGTCTCCCCACCCTGAAGAATCATGTCAGAATGAACGTCACTCGAAGAAGAGGTTCAAGACGCCCCAAGACAATTACAAGACGACATTGACTCTACCACCGATGATCTCGAGACAATCAATATTGGGACTTAGGATGATCCAAGGCCGATCCTGATTAGTTCAGCACTGTCATCAGAGGAGCGGGCGGAGTTGATAAAGCTTTTGAAAGAATATCAAGATGTTTTTTCCTGGACGTATGAGGAAATGCCCGGTCTAGACAACAAACTGGTCACCCACCACCTACACATTGTTCCTGGCTCCAAAGTTGTCAAACAACCGCCTAGACAATTTAAACACGAAGTCGAGGAGCAAATCAAAGTCGAGATCCAGAAACTACTAACAACAGTATTCATCAAGCCTATTCAATATCCAACGTGGCTGGCAAATGTTGTTCCTGTCAAGAAGAAAAATGGTGTTGCGTCTATTTCAGGAACCTGAATAAATGTTATCCAAAGGATGATTTTTCTCTACCCAACATTTATATGCTCGTCGACGCAACTAGTGGCCACAGTATGTTCTCATTCATGGATGGTTACATTGGATACAACCAGATCAAGATGTATGAGCATGACGCCAACAAGACTGCATTCCGTACTCCCATTGGGAACTTCCACTACACTGTGATGCCCTTTGGATTAAAGAATGCAGGTGCCCCTTATCAACGAGCCATGACTGCCATATTCCACGACATGATGCACAAACAAGTGGAAGACTACGTCGATGATGTGGTGGTAAAATCGAAGACTCGAACGTCTCACCTCGAAGTCTTGAGACAAGTATTCGAGAGATGCAGAGAATACAAATTAAAGATGAATCCTTTGAAGTGCGCTTTTGGTGTTTCCTTTTGAAAGTTTTTAGGATTCCTAGTCACAGCCGAAGGAATCAAAGTCGATTCGGACAAGACGAAAGCTATCACCACCATGCCTCCTCCACGCACCGTGAAGGAACTACAGAGTTTTATGGGCAAGGTAAATTATATTCGACGCTTTATTCCTGGATTGGCTCAACTCATTGCCTCATTCACCCCTCTACTGAAGAAAGGAGCAAGTTTCACCTGTACAGTCGCTCAACAAGAAGCTTTCCATAAGATACAGCAGATACTATTGTCACCTGCTGTCCTGAAGTCTCCAGTACAGGGACGACCCCTGATTCTTTACACAGCCTCCAGTGACGTTGCTATCGGAGCACTCCTTGCTCAGGAAGACGACGAAGGCATCGAACGACCAATCTACTACTTCAGCCTTACAATGAGAGACACTCAACTCCAATCTCCAAAGGCTGAAAGGGCATGTTTAGCATTAGTACATGCAATCCAGAAGTTCAGGCACTATTTAGTGTCCAACAGGGTCGTACTCGTCTCCAAAGCTGATCCTAGAAAGTTCCTGCTATCAAAGCCAGCCTTGATAGGGAGACCAGCGAAGTGGCTACTCCAGATGTCAGAATTTGACATAGATTGCACGCCTCCTAAAGCGATCAAAGGCCAAGCAGTTGCAGACTTGCTCGCTGCTTTTCCAGGAGAAAATACGACAACATTACACGAGGATGTACCCGGTGAATTTCCAGATATCTTAGTTATCAAAGAAGAAACATGGCTTCTATACTTTGATGGATCCGCCATCCCTAGCAATGACACCAATGGGGCGGACATAGTGCTGGTGTCCCCATCTGGTGAAGTTTTCTCACATTCGTTCAAGTTGGATTTCCACTGCACCAACAATTCAGCAGAATATGAAGCCTTCTTATTAGGATTGTCCCTGGCCAAGCAAGCAGGAGCGACACACCTTGAAATAAGAGGAGATTCAAAGTTACTGGTCAATCAGATGAATGAAGTATACTCTATCAAGGAAATCACGCTCGCTCTATTCCGAACCAAAGATCAGCGACTATTAACTCATTTTGCTGATGCCACGATCGTCCATACTGGACGGACCAACAACAGGCATGCCGACTGCCTAGCAACTCTCGCTTCTAAGTTGCAGTTCGAAGGGGCAGAGAAAACAATCACTGTACAGAGGCTTACTGTGTCGTGTACCTGGCTCACTCAAGATGAAGACATTTCAACAGACGATTGGCGAGCACCCATCATTCATGAATTGAGCAGCTCTATTTCAGAAGACAAAATCAGCCGCAAAGAATTGAAGAATTATTTCCTGCTTCACGGGGCTCTGTATTACCGAAACCCTGATGGATCCCTATCACAGTGCCTTGGAAACGACGAAGCGGAAGAAAAACTCAAGCGCATACATGAAGAAATCTGCGGACAAACACTAGTAGTAACACTTTACAGAAGGCTTCAGAGGTCAGGATACTACTGGCATTCCATGGAAGCTCAATCAAGGGCTCTACAAGGATCTTGTCCCAATTTTCAGACACCTCCCCATCACTTAGAGGTTTTGACAGTCCACAACACTGAGGACTGGAGGGAGCCTTACATCAAACATTTCCGGACAACGAACTACCAACAGAAAAAAGCAAGCAGTCAAACTCATTCAGAGAGCTAAGAGATTTGTCTTTCTTGACGGGATCTTATACCGCAAAATCTTTGGTGGGAATTTACTGAGATGTTTAGCTGAACATGATATCCCAACAATTCTGAAGGAAATGCACGATGAAGAACATCAAGGAAAGAGAAAATTATTTCTTCAAGTCCATGAGAAATATTACTGGCCGACCATGGAAGATGATGCAGCTGCATACGTTCAGAGGTGTCACCAATGCCAAATCCATGGTAATCTTATCCACACTCCTTGTCTCCCGTTGAATTCTGTGAATAGTCCATGGCCCTTCTACATCTGGGGATTGTATATCATCGGAAAGATCAATCCAGCATCTTCAAAGCAGCATGAATACATCATCACTGCAACTGAGTATTTCACCAAGTGGGTTGAAGCGATTCCTCTTCGAAGCACCATCGGAGTCACGATTGCATCCTTCATCAAAGAGTACATAATATGTATATTCGGTGTTCCTAAACACAATTTTACTGATAATGGAACTCCTTTCGTCAATAAACATGTGACTGAACTGCTCGAGGAATACGGCATCAAACAATTCTCCACACCATATTATCCCCAAGGAAACTGACAAGCGTAGAGCACCAACAAAACTTTGATATGAATTCTCAGTCGGACAATTCATGACAATCCTCGAACGTGGCATGAACATCTGCCTATGGCTCTATGGGATTATCGAACCGCACCAAGGAGCTCAATCGGAACTTCGCCATATTCCCTCGTCTACGGAGCAGATGCCATACTTCCAGCAGAAACCAAAATTCCTTCAGCAAGGATTGCAACATCCAGTGGAGTATAATGGGATGAGGCCGAAGTATCCAAGTCAAGAATCGCTGAACTAGACATGCTCGAGTCAAGGAGGGCTAAGGCGGAAAAATACATAGAAACCTACAAACAAAGGATCTCCAGGGCTTACAACAAATAGGTAAGACCTCGAACATTTCATGTAGGAGATCTGGTATTAAAGACAGCAAAGCACATTCTACAAGATATGTCCGCTCACAAGTTCTCTCCGAAATGGGAGGGACCATATGTAGTCATCAAGGCAGTATCCAGTGGGTACTACAGGATCTTAGTTGTGGATGGAGGAGTGGAATGGAATATAATCAATGGCAAATAGCTCAAAGCCTATTACGCCTGAATCATGAAAGAAATTACCTTTTCATCATTTCAAGCATTTTCAAAAATGTAATTTTCATTCCTCCAAAGAGCGTGCAAATGCTCCTTTGTTCATTAAACATTTCATAAATGAGCAAAATTCCTTCATATCATGATCAATTATTCCACCTAAACAGAAGCTTAAACCTATTCAAAAACAACAATCATAAATGCTCACTCAGAGCAAACCATCCAACAATGGGTAATCTCTGTAAGCAACCCTGTCGAGCTTCTTCTGAAAACTTTTGGTTTTCGTCATCAATTCCTGCACCGCCTTCTCATCCCGGGCCGACTCCAAAGCGAGCATCTTCTCCTCCCCCAGTAAAGAAGTGGTCAGAGAAATCGAATCAACAGCCTCCGCCGCCTTATGAATCTTGATTATCTCGAGCCGATGACGAAGCGATCCTACATTAAACCGCAATGTCTCGCAGTTCGAAATCATTTCATCCCACCTGTGCAATTCCTGATTCTTGACATCTCGCAGGCGCATCTGGTTCATCTCCTTAATGATCGGTAACAACCCTGCAACTGTATCTAGGAGGGTTGGTAGAAAACCCTTCCACACCTCGGTCGTACAAATATGTCCATATCTTTTCCAGATCTTGGTGTAAAGAGGCGTGTGACACTTGGGGATGACGAATCCACCAACCACCTCATTGTCCGGGAAATTATTGATCATAGGAGCTTCAAACGATAGTCCAGCTGTTGGATATTCACGAGCGTGAACCATGTGTTCAATCTCTACAGATTCTACAGAGTCTTCATCAACTCGGGTGCTGCTGTCTTCAACCTCAACCACGGTCACAGACTTTCCATTCCTTCTCCTTCTGGCACCAACAACGACACGAACATCCGCCTGCGACGAAATGGAGAAGTATTTAATTTTACCGAAATTGAGCATAGTGGAACTGCAAGGGTTGTAAGGGTGTTTACAGATGATCCAGCCTCAGCATAAGCCGACCTGTACCGGGCAGGAGCTCTAACAATCCGCTTGGGCCTCGAGTTATGAGATGAATAATTCTTCTGGTTATCCTGCAACAAATCATTTTATTATGATCAGATAATCTCTATCATACATAGACGAAAAAGGTATACAACATACTGAGATTGACGCTTCTATTTCATGTTTCGACTGAGGATCATCTCGAGAAGAAATATTACTGCTCGACATAGCGATAACAAGGTATGATCGGAATTTCTCTGCACGATGAAACTGACTCAGGAATGGAGGAAATATTCACGTAGATGATAGACTTAAAGTCTCGAAGATGTATATTAGACACAGTGGATGTTTATCTTCTACGAACAATCAGTTCAGTACGGGCTTCGCGGAAACCCTAAGCTTCAAACGAGATCAATACTGAAGATGCAGAGGAAAATAATACACCGGGGACTGACAACGACATAGTCAGAGAATGGCCACGCAGATCTCTACACGTCCCGTGTCTCTTAACCGTATTTTGGTACTTCTCACAAGACGGAAATCATCAAAATAGAGTATGATGGATTCAGGTGCATGGACATTGGTCCTTTTCATTCGATCAGAAGGAATCAACATTAATAAAATATTTATTGTTCAGAAGAAAGCCCTGGCTCTAAAGCAAAGTCATCCAAATCATCAAAGAAATTTCTACTACGAAGGATAAAGAACATTCAAATGTTTAAAGTAGATAGAAGTAAAGCTACTCGTCAGACTCATCCGAATTGTCAGATTCGTCACCATTGTCCTTCTCGTCATCCGAGTCATCATATTTGTCATTGGTATCTTCCTCTTCGTCGGAATCAACGTCAGGGATGAAGTTTGGACGAGCCTCGGGATCATTATCTGAGTCCGAGTCTTCTTCTGCTTCAGCTTCAATTTGCTTCATGGTCCTCTGAAACTCGCTTTCATGTCGGTCAGGCTTGATCTTGCGCTCTGTAAATACCCACACAGTCTCCTCTTCAGAAACATCATCATCAGAGTCAGAGGGTAACCCATCAAGGAATTGACGTCTCTCCTCAGCCGCATGTACTCGGCGCCGGATTCGATCCCTTCTGCGCTGACGATTCTCGACTTCATCATCTTCAGCCTTCCTCTTCATAAGTTCAGCATAAGTGACCCTGCCATCATTCAAGGGTACACTAGAATTCTCTCCCTCATCATGAGTTGTCTTAGCTTTATATTTGGCTACAGAAGCTTTGGAATCCTCATCAGAGGAGCTGGAGGAGGAAGAGGAGTAATAATAATCGTAATTGTTGTCGCTGGAAGTTGACATTTTCTGAAACTAGGAGCATAAAATTATCAACATGCAAGTGAATCCATCTGCAAAAATGGTAATTCTTAACTCTTACCTCTTTACGATTCCACTAACGACAGTGATAGTGGTAATCCAAGGGTTAAACACCTCAAAACTCGTTCGTTTCTTCGAAACCTGCAAAAGACGAACGAAACTTAGATTTTCATAAAATCATGAACATTTCTACTGCGTGAACTGATAGGCACATTTTTATGTCTTATATAATCTCAATTGTATATATTATTAGTGCTCGATTTTATATTTATTATGGATTTTTATGTCCCTGTAGGTATTTTTGGAGAAATAAGCTTTTGCGACGAAATTGGCTAAAACAGTGGTTTTGCGCTCGTGGGAGAAAATTACTATACAGACTCTCACTTTGGATAAGGGGTAACCTAATTACTAAAGGGTGACCCATTTCCAGGCATCTGCCAAAAGGGAGACCAGCCACAGATAAGGGGGAGGTCACTTTCTTCCCAAATTCAAATAAAACATTTTGGCGGGAAAATATTCATCACGTCTGCATGATTTTTGGGTGATGATTCGGTCGAGTTCCAGAGCGATTCAATGGCTGAATTGATTGGGTTTACTCCTTAGGCCTAAACAGGCCTGGTGAAGTCTTTTGTTTGAACCCGGATTGGCTAGAATAGCCGGAAAAAGAAATAGAAGTCAAGTTATACACGGTTTGCTTTTGGATCTATTTTTGGAAGATCTAGGGAGATTAAAAGAGGGATATCCTTCCCAAAGATACATATCTATCTAAGTAAGAGTTTGAGATAAGTTGGAAAGCTCAGAAACGCGTGAAACAATTTTTGGAAGAGATTATTGCCTTAACTGCCAAGGAAGGAAAGAAGAGATTTCGAAGAGTTTTGGGGAGATTAAATCGCTCTGTTTGTTATATATAAGTTGTTAGGAGGTCAAGGAAGGAAGTCGAGAGTTTGGGGGTCGAGAGAATCGGAGCAGAGAAGCGCAGGTGAAGTTTCAGGAATATTCACCTGCTGCTGGTGAACAAGAGAAGCTGAAGAACATTGGACAGACGAGAACTGTCGCAAGGGCTGTCGTATTCAAACAGCACATCAGAAGTATCGTTGTTCAATAGATCACATATATCATAAGTTGTCATCTTTTCTCTGTAATAGTTCAATACCCGTTGTAACAGCTGTTTGTAACGCCAATACAGCGTTGCAAACTGTCTGCTTTATAAGTTTTCTCTTGTTTTTCACCTATTTGAGCTATGAACACCTATTTTGAGAACGTGAATAATATGAGAAGCTAAACCCCAATACTGGGACAAAGGAGGAAGCTATTTTTCATGCATGTGGTAATTCTACTTATTTCTTGTATGACTTTTTGCACTTGATTTATTGTTTTATGATTTTCACTAATTAGTTGTGATTTCGTTTGATAATGTATGCTTAGTCTTAATACTTTTGATGCGTTATGCTTGTGATTTACAATTAATCTTTTAAAAATCCACCTTGGCAAAGAAGAAGAGTCTATAAAAAGTTAACTTTGGAGTTATAAATGTCTAGAATAATTAGTTGAACCACATGAACATGAGAATTGGTGGAATCTTGACTCTCAGTACCTCTCGATATTTGTGACATCTTTTGTATATATTTTTTTAGTATCAAGTCTGAAATCAAATCTTTAGAAGTCTTTGAACGAACTTTACTACCACTTCTACAATTACATCAATTTTTGGCGCCGCCGACGCGGACTTGTATTTAGATTTGTTTTAGGTTTCTTTTTAATTTTTTTTGTTCTTTTTTACGCGTTTTGGTATTTTTCGATTCTTTTCAGTTTTGGAGCGAAGCTACAAGGGAAGAAAAAGTGTTATAAAAGGAAAGCATCGCCAAAGAAGGAAAGAAAAAAGAAATCTGAAAGGAGTGAAGAAGAAGATTTTGTATATAGTTATTTTGTTTTATTTTTAGAAACTGTAAATAGGGTGTTATTTTTGTAATTTTTCTTTTCCTTTTTGGACATTTTTATTTTTGGACTTTTTGGACATTCTTGGACATTATTTTTTAAAACCCTAAGGAAGGGTTAAAAATTAAATATAAACTGTTTGCAGGACGACAGTTACGATACTGTCTCGGCCCCTCGGGTTCGTACACTGACATCGGAGTCGGTGGCCTGAGTCGACTTCAACGGTTCATCGCCCGTCTGGTACGGGATGTAAGACTCTATCCACCCACGAATCCCCTGTCAGTGGGTTTTATTTTGTGTGACAACTCACACCCCTACAATAGAATATCGAACTGGTATTACAATAGCCAATACAATGAATATCCGACTGAGTTTCAAAATGGACGTTACTACTTTGACCATAGTGTGAATAGTGGTTGGGAACATCAGCCTTTTCAAGGTTATGGCTCATACCTTGATGAGATCAATTACTATCCACACACGCACCGGTCATACGAGCAAAATTCTTATATTTCTCCTTTAGAAGAGTCCCTCAGGAAATTAGAGGAGTCGACACGTAAGTTAGCTGAGATGAATAACTTAGTTTATGACGAAAGAGAACTTTCTATAGAGGAATCCTTCAAGCTGATAGCTGAGACGAATGGAAGAATTTCTCGAAATAATCTTAATTTCCAATACAGTGTTTCCAATAATACCCTTGAAACTGAGGATAGTAATTTTCATAATCAAGATGACGAGGATAAAATTGTTAACACTACTTGTTTAGATAAGGTTCAACCATTTTCATGTTATTATAATGATGATTATGATGAGGATAGTGTTGATAAAGAATTTGAAATAAGTAGGCATAGCGATCAGGAATTTGTTACTCCAATTGAGCTTAATAATAATATTATTTCTAGTTCAAATCCAAATAGTTTTAATAAGTATTCACCTATTCAAAAGGACGAGGATTTGATTAGAGATACTCCCGTTTTAGACGATGTAGGATTTCCTTATGATTACGAAGCCAACGATGGTTTAGAGGAACGAGTTTATACTGAGAATACTGTTTTAGAGTCTAGCGATTTGGAAACATTAGTCTTAGACAAAGAAAATGAACTCGTAGAGATGAGTGAGGATGAACCATACTTAGAAGAATCAATTGACCATTTTCAGGAATCTAATGACCTTGAAAGTAGGGAAGTTGTGACTAGTCTTCCTAGAGACACTGAAAACTCTAAGTTTGGGGTGATTATCATCCTCCATGTGCTTTAACTCTTAGAAATGTCCCTCACTTAGGACTTGACATATGTGCCTCAACCATTTTACAATATTATCTTCATACACGTTTTCCTGAACCTAGTGATGTCCATAAGGAAGTTCAGTTGTTAGAAACCCATCCTCTGGTTGATGTGGTTTACCCATGCTATGATATCCAGATTGACTTTGTTTTCCCACCAAATATTTTTCGACCAATTGTGGGAACGTATAAGTTTCATATGTGTCAATTATTAAGTTTTGAGACTAAACCTAATTACTTTAGGAGATTAGGGTCGACACATTTGTTTAAGGAAGACCACCACTCTCATTGTGGTCAGCTGTGTGAGTCAAAACTGATTGACTTTAAGGATCCACAATTATTTAGGTTATTATTATGTGCTTCTAAGTTTTTACTTGAGTTTTTCTAGACTCTAATACCTGAACCGGACCTTAGCTTTGAGGAATTCCAGCGCATGAAAATATTTTATCTAGACCCTTTCATAGAGCCTGAACCTGAACCACAGCTAGATGTAGTTGTCTTAAACAGGAAACTAGACAAGGGTGTGCTTTATTTGTCAATTTTCTTGGCATGTTGCAAATTCCTTTTACTTGTGATCGCTCTATTTGGTTTTGATGACCCACAGATATTTCGGCTATTACTTTATGATACGAGGTGATTAATCCTTTCTTATGTCTGGCTGAAGACGTTAGACTTAGCACTTCTTGGGAGGTAACCCAATCTCATGCAACACGGTAATATCTTTACTTATCTCTTTTGATTAAAATGGTAACAGTTTCTCCTTGTTCATGCTTTTAATTTTATCTTTAGAACATTGAGGACAATGTTAGATTTAAGTTTGGGGGTATGGGAGAAACTTTTTAGTTGCAATAAATAAACACTAGAGCCTAGAAATTTATGCCTATTAAGGATTGCACTAACCAATCTAAGTGGATGGAAGCATTTTGGTTGTAGGAGTTGAAGAACCAATCTGATTAGATGGAAACATCTAAAGAGTCTATTCATAAAAGCACAGAGCTCAGGTGTTATAAATAACATGGTAGTTTCGCCATATCTCGTTGAGTCCTTTTCACTTCTGTTTTTATTTTTCTTTTTAAATATGTTTCTAAGTGATTTGGTGGGGCTCACTATTCAAGTTTTTACCAATGCTAGGGTGAATAAGAGTGATTGAGATACCATGAAAAAAAAGAGATGAAAAAGAAAAAAAGAAAAGAAATTGAGACCAGACCATTTGACCAAAATGAATAAATTCAATAAAGTCGACCACTGGTACCCTTGTATATGCCAGTTGTGTTGACCTAGAGTTAGGTTATCGACCACTGGTTCCCTTGTATATGCCAGTGTGTTTATATTAGTCAGACTAGTACCTCAATCCATTAGGATAGGTTCATTTTGGCGGAGGCCTTCAGACAGATATGGGAAACGTCGTTCACTTAGTAAACATCAAAACCATATATGTTTTTCTCTATATCCATCTTCTTGATCTATCCATGTGATTAGTTTTGACTCCGGATATTGATGTCCATAGTGCGACTATCTGAGTAGAGCTCTGTCACTTATATATGAATTTTAGTATGCTTGAGTGAAAACTCGTGTACAACAATTGGAATTTCGCATCAGGGTACTTCCTCTTATAGTCAATAAGTATGCCAACCAAGGAGATTTTTTAGTGCCTTCCAAGGTTCTGCATGGATAGTTAGGGTCTGAAGTAAAGGTTTTGTGGGTATATCTCTTGTAATCCCTCCCGAGACTATAACTTGGCCACTAGGGCCACCTAGGGGTTTAAAGGCTTATTGCATACGCTAAATGCAATCGACGATGCCTGCGACAGTGAGTTAGGATTTTATTTTCTATTTGATTTGCTCGAGGACTAGCAAATAATAAGTTTGGGGGTATTTGATAGGAACATTTTTGTGTCTTATATAATCTCAATTGTATATATTATTAGTGCTCTATTTTATATTTATTATGGCTTTTTATGTCCCTGTAGGTATTTTTGGAGAAATAAGCTTTTGCGGCGAAATTGGCTAAAAAAGTGGTTTTTGCGCTCGTGGGAGAAAATTACTATACGGACACTCACTTTGGATAAGGGGTAACCTAATTAATAAAGGGTGACCCATTTCCAGGCATCTGCTAAAGGGAGACCAGCCATAGATAAGGGGGAGGTCACTTTCTTCCCAAATTCAAATAAAAAATTTTGGCGGGAAAATATTCATCACGTCTGCATGATTTTTGGGTGATGATTCGATCGAGTTCCAGAGCGATTCAATGGATGAAATTGATTGGGTTTACTCCCTAGGCCTAAACAGGCCAGGTGAAGTCTTTTGTTTGAACCCAAATTGGCTAGAATAGCCGGAAAAAGAAATAGAAGTCAAGTTATACACGGTTTGCTGTTGGAGCTATTTTTGGAGTTCTAGGGAGATTAAAAGAGGGATATCCTTCCCAAAGATACATATCTATCTAAGAAAGAGTTTGAGATAAGTTGGAAAGCTCAGAAACGCGTGAAACAATTTTGGGAAGAGATTATTGTCGTAACTGCCAAGGAAGGAAAGAAGAGATTTCGAGGAGTTTTGGGGAGATTAAATCTCTCTGTTTGTTATATATAAGTTGTTGGTAGGTCAAGGAAGGAAGTCGAGAGTTTGAGGGTCGATAGAATCGGAGCAGAGAAGAGCAGGTGAAGTTGCAGGAATATTCACCTGTTGCTGGTGAACAAGAGAAGCTAAAGAACATTGGACAGACGAGAACAGTCGCAAGGGCTGTCGTATTCAAACAGCACATCAGAAGTATCGATGTTCAATAGGTCACATATATCACAAGTTGTCATCTTTTCTATGTAATAGTTCAACACCCATTGTAACAGCTGTTTGTAACGCCAATACAGCGTTGCAAACTGTCTGCTTTATAAGTTTTCTCTTGTTTTTCACCTATTTGAGCTATGAACACCTATTTTGAGAACGTGAATAATATGAGGAGCTAAACCCCAATACTGGGACAAAGGAGGAAGATATTTTTCATGCATGTGGTAATTCTACTTATTTCTTGTATGACTTTTTGCACTTGATTTAATTGTTTTATGATTTTCACTAATTAGTTGTGATTTCGTTTGATAACGTATGCTCAGTCTTAATACTTTTGATGCGTTATGCTTGTGATTTATAATTAATCTTTTAAAAATCCACCTTGGAAAAGAAAAAGAGTCTATAAAAAGTTAACTTTGGAGCTATAAATGTCTAGAATAATTAGTTGAACCACATGAACATGAGAATTGGTGGAATCCGAAGTCCTAGTATCTCTCGTTATCGTGACAATCTTGTGAAAATATTTTCTTTATTTTTAAGTCTAGAATCGAGTCTCTACAAGTCCGAGTGAACG
This sequence comes from Papaver somniferum, assembly GCF_003573695.1. Taxonomy (NCBI): domain Eukaryota; kingdom Viridiplantae; phylum Streptophyta; class Magnoliopsida; order Ranunculales; family Papaveraceae; genus Papaver; species Papaver somniferum. Next base: position 139,841,732 of record NC_039360.1, on the reverse strand, counting down.
AATCTTATTTATCACTTCTACAATCATATCATGAACATTCACCATGGAATTATGAAAAACTAAAACAATATCTCATCATAAATAATTGTTTACTTTGAACATTATTCAAAAATCAGTTTTGAAAATATATGTTTACAAAACATGAAATAATAACTCACGTTTTATTTTTAGTGAGTAACAACTCACGCAAAAAAAAGTACACTCTTTTCCATGAAAGCATGTCACGGTTTTGTACGCAAATATATTTTTGATGGACAGGCCATGATTTTATATATAAAAAAATCTTTTCCTTCGTATTGTCATCCGTCTTTAAAACGAAGGTTTATTTCAATTTTGTAAAAGCTCACACATTATAGGATAAAGTTTTGATTTACATGAAAGCTCATAAACAAAATTTTATCCCTGGACACAAGTCCACGTATAAAAAAAAAAAACTTTTTTCCTTCGTGCTATCGTCGTTCTTTAAAAGAGGGTTTATTTCGGTTTTGTGAAAATTCACTCTTTCTATGATAAAACTCTGGTTCACATGAAAGCTCATAAACTAAGCTTTATCACTGGACCTAGGTCTACATATACAAAAAAAATCTCTCCTAAATCAGGGATTATTATTAGTTTTCAAAAACTAACGATCAAGCGAACATACGTTTTCAAAAACAAGGGTTTTCAACAAAAATCACACTAATATATGCACATGTATATATAACTCAAACATGAATCAATTCATTAAGCTCATAACATCAGGGAAAAAAAAAGAGGCTTACCGGTCGGCGGTCGGAAGTTGGTCGGACGGATGATCGGCGGCGACTGCCGGCGGCAAAGTTCCGGCGATTGTTTTTACCTTTTTCCTCTGATTCGAGCGTGAGGGAGATGGAGAGGTCAGGGTGCTGGTCGTGAAGTAAAAAAAAGGGATTAATTCCCTTTTATATCTAATTTTATTTCCAAAACCTAATTTCACAAGGATTTTCTTATTGGGCTCGGCCCGCGAATCCTAAACGACCAAGGTCCCACCTTCCAAACCAGCGGTTCAACACCAATTTATGTTCGTCAAACGATGCTTTATCATGCCACTGGGATCTTCATTCAAGTCATGGTTTGCTCGTACTATCAAAATCCGGTAACGTCTTAATTTACGACTAAGTTCAATTACTTATATTGTTTATGACCGGAAAATCACCATTCAATGCTGACTGAGGAACACGGCTTCCTCATTAAGTAGGGGACTTAATGTAGATGTTGGATTTTCGACAAAGGCTAAAATCGTAAACCCATAATTATACGAACTTCTGATCTAGCAATTAGACGTGAGTATTGAGACACGGGTCGATCATGAAATCTCTGACTGAGAATACTTTCTCTCAGAGTACATGCAGATATGTAGTATCTCGGCTGGACAACGACATATCTCATGAATACTGAACACTTCAGTAATTATTTCTATATAAAATCACGAGATTGGCGGCTCCTAGACAGCTTGCTCTGCTAGTATAGAGCGATAACGTCTTCAGGATACAAACAATAGTTTTCCCTGACTATATAAAGGATATGAAGCTCCAGCAAGCTCATGTCAGAATAATTAATGCTCCTAGACATCTTGCTCTGCTAGTATAGAGCCATGTTAATTATTCCTAAATTCTTGGATTCATCCACTGAATTTCCGAAAATATTCAAATATTTTCGCAATATTTCGTTACTTCAATCTATGGTTCTGTCCAGCAGAATTTCATGGGTTAGTAATAAATATTCAACGCACGGACATCTGAGCTACCTCCGAGTAACCCCCAACTCAAATGGTGTAAGTGTACTCAAAGATGACGCACTAACAATCACCGCATGAACGAGTATTTCAAAATATGACGAAACGATGAACCTATGCAAAATAGCAAGGAAAATAATAAATAATTAAATATTGACCAAGGTGCTGAGGGATTGGGCTCACCGGCCGGCCGACCGTGTCGTGGCCAGTCCCACGCCAGTTTTATATTTTATCATATTTTTTGTTATTTTCCTTGATATTATGAAAATCCTTTCATTTGAACAAATATCCTTCGTTTTGAGGAAACTCCTCAGTTTCATGGTGTTTCCTTCGCACCAAGGAAATAATATAAAATTGGAAAAAACATTGTGGGGCCGTGATTATTGGCCAACCGGCCATGCCTTGATCCCGGCCGGCTCCACACCTCATGGTTCCTCATTATTTTATTATTATTTCTCTAATCTCATGAAAACTCCTTAATCTCATGGAATTTTCACAGAACCATGAAAATATAATATAAAATTAGGGAAACTCGTGGGACCGGGCCCATCCGATCCCACACGCCCCTTATATTTTTATTATTATTTTAAGGTTTCCTTGATCCCATGAAATTCCTTGATTTTATGGTATTTCTTTCAAATTATGAAAATTCCTTCAAATCATGGAAAATAATACACAAAAAATTACATAAAATTAGGGAAACTTGTGGGACCGGGCCCAAGCTAGCCGACCATGCCCTAGCCGGTCCCACACGCCCTTATTTTTATTATTTTAATATTATTTTCTTCCTTGATCCCATGGAACACCTTCACTTCAAGGAAACTCCTTAATTTCAACAAATTCTTTTATTTCATGATATTTTCATAAAATCATGAAAAATAATATAAAATTAGGAAAAGGCACAATGGGACAGTGGTCACTGGCCGGCCAACCATTCCTTGGCTTCAACGGTCCCACGCCTCATATTCCTTCATTTTATAATTACTTTCCTTCATCTCATGAAGTTTCCTCAGTTTCAGCAAAACCCTGATTTTGTCATATTTTCTCAAATGGTTGCGCAAACGCACGCCAGAAAATATCAAGATTCTCAGGACTGAGACACGGACGTTTTGACGACGTGAGCATGTTACCTTGACCGACTAGGGTTCGCTCTTTGGCTCGCAATGAGCCGGTCCCACGGATTTTCATGATTTGACCTAATTTGCGCAATTGCACGTATTAGGTCCAAAACTCTTCCAAATAATTTTGGAATTTCATAGAATGATCGTCAGTCGATCCCGTGACCATCCAGGGTTGGTTTCATGACCCCTTGGTCGGTCTCTCACCTCTCCATAATTAATTAGGTTTTATCACCTAAGGCTCAGACGAGCATTATATGAAAAATGATTGAACCAGCATTTGATCATCTTTTCACCAACTCTTAAAGGGGTCTTGTTATTTGCTCACGCGAGCATATGGACACTACATGTTCGACCCAAGGTCTCATGTAGCCGATCCTCCTTCATTCCATGGTTAAATTTTCAATAAACTATCACTCAGTCATCAATTGATCAAATTAGGGTTTTTGAGTCCAAGGATCATAATTTCATATTCGAACGCTAATAATTTTACGAGATCTCATGATCACCATTTTATTATACTCGGTTCAACTACCAGTATTCTAATTAATGTTTTATTTCGGTCACGCTGCCAATAATTCATCAGACGAGCAATATTTGCTCAAACCAAGGAATATTGGTTCAACTATCAATATTCAACAATTCATCGAATGAGCAATACTTGCTCACCTCAACGTGAGAATTACATCTCTGTCTCAACGGACACGTTTCATTCATGAGTTTCAGAACATTTTGCAGAATCATGTTCAACTCAGCAAATACATGGACTCATCGTCCCATGAAGTCAGCAACTGACTAAATACACGTCTGCCCTGCAGACTCCACGTTCACGAGACATCAATCGTGTCACTCGGGGGGGGGATATCAACTAGGGTTTTGGTCTGGAGGTTTATGGAACGTGTGTTCATATACACGATGGAATGTGAGCAAGTCGTGCAATCAGTTGAAGGAGTTAACAAAGTAGTGGATGGAAAATCGACCAAGTCTCCGCATGATGATCAACCGGTTTCAAACACGATTTCCATTTCCCCACTCTTTGATTCCATCAACTGTCACACTTCATGGGATCATGGTGTCTACAATTCCAGCATTATAAATAAGTTTCTGAATCATGATTGAAGACGGAACAACGATCTCACGTCTCACAGACAACACGATATTAACTCAACATCTGAGTAATTACTCTCAACAGAGATTCAATCATTCATAACTTATCTTATTCAGAATTCACACACACCCACAATCTTTGATTATCATTGATTCCACACATTTCTCAGCTTCCCTCCTACAGATCAACCCATCCTCTCTTGTGACCGAATTTACTCTGGAACGGCCATTGTCTTGGTTTAGGTCGGAGTACTACAGATTGATCTCTCGAATTCAAAGCACTCCCTTCTTGCAGTGCATCTGTGTGAGGTTGAACATTTCGCTCGGTTCAAAGAGTCTCCTCCGTACGGTTGTCTCCTCAATCCCGTGAAAACCATCAAATCGTTTTGCCCCATCTACATTAGGGTTTCCTCGTTAACAAATTATTAATGTAAGATTTTACTTTACTTTCCCATTATAACCTAACGAAGTTGACTCTAGTAATCTGATCAAGCGACTTATAAGTTTTTATACTAGAATATGACAACCAACCTTGACATTCCATCGCTTGGCGGGTTTAACCGAGCAGTGCTCTAACATATATCAATTAGGGTTTGGGTGTGTCGGTTTATGGCACATGTGAGAAATACCAGGCTTATGTCACCACAAAAGAGAGTAGAGGAGGTTCGTAGGAATAAGAGGATAAACTCAGCCTAATTTATCCTCAAATATTCCTGAAAAGATGGGAAGCGTGTTCTGCACGACCAACAATCCATATTTTCAACGAGATTAGAAAATTCAACTATAAATGGATCATCTATACATCAAGCTAAAACCAACTTTATTAATAACTTTTAGAGCAATTCTTCTGCAAACTTAGAAATCTATGATCTCTATTTTTCTCAGTTGTCCTTCCTAAGAGTATCCATGATATCTCGTATGACTGAAGTAACCCTTTTACAACCATTCCTCTTGCGTTGATCCCTATAGTCTAAGGTTCGGTTTCGGACTTACATTATATACCAAGTGTATACCTTGTGGTATCAGACTTATAGGTTGATATTGAAAAGATTCTGGTGTACTTGGTACCCTCGTTATTTTAATATCCCCCTTTTTGTGTGATTGATTCAGCCTTTCTGATGACTTGTCCTAGCCAAGATACAAAAATGCTCTCTGATTTGTGGGTATGACTAGGACAAGTCACGCAAGAAGCAAAGAATGCCTCCACAATGTGAAAAGAGATTGGTTGGTCTTTATCTCCTCATGGCCGGTCACATATGTCATATGGACGCCGAGTTCTTTTATGTGGGTCTATTTATTGAGCTTGTGAAGCTCAGGGAAGCTTATCCACATTTTTGGATAAACATGCATGATTCAGACCTAATATGTCAACGATGAGCGTGTTTGAGAATCATGGCTTCACAACCACCAGGTCTTGAGGGTACATATGCTAGAAATCATGGTTATAAGACCAAGGGCTGAGTCTCCATCGTGATAGCTGAGTTTGTTGTTGAATTCATCTCCTCGAGCGGAGGGCTGAAGCTACAGATGATCTTGTGTTTTGGCATTGACGGTTGAGGCTAGGTTTAAGATTGTCTTTCAATAATGAGGGCTGAGCTTCATCTTCAAAATTCCCTTTTTTACGCATTAGCCTTTGAAAGTCTTTGATTTTAGTTTTGTCGAACCCAAAAAATAACTATTTTCCCCCTGAACTGAAATGTTGTGAAAATAACGCTTTACCCCTAATTGTGAAATTACTATTTTTCTTGGTCCGTAATTTTACCAGAAATGACCATTTTATTTTTCGTCTGAATTTCACCATCTACATTAAATCCCATACTCAAGTAACATTAGCAATAATTAGATTTGTTTCGAAAAGATAATAGATAAATTAAAAATGGTGATGGCCTATGATATAAAATTCACAAATATTTAGTTACGTAATGGAACTCAACAAATTTATCTTATTGGAAATAAGAAGAGGCACTCTATCATATAAGAACCATAAGTAAAAATAATAAGGTTCACAGCTTGATCAAAATTAAACCAGGACATATATACCTTGTACACAACCTGTGTTCAATCAATTTAACTCATTCAATAATGGTCCAAAATGGATAAATTATACATCTATGAAACACATTTTCTAAGAAGAAAGTAGGGGTGATAAAAACATCCAAATTCACGGATTTTACCTAATCTGATCCTCATTTTGGCGGGTGGACACCCAATTCGTTTCTTAACGGATTGGACACGGGTGAATTTTTGAAACCGGTCATTTTCACGTGTTGGACACGGGTGGAACATCACTCATACGTTGAATACCCAACTCTGAGGATAATGTTAGTATTATACGTATATGAAGGTTATTATAGAAACTTAGTAGATAATATATATGGTTTCCTATTGAGATGCATTGAAGTTCCTCAAAGATATTCCAAAAGTATTGATTTTGGATTGATTAAAGGCCTTCATGTCAATAAAAATTATAAATTTGGTTGTTGGAAAGACATTATGTTACTCTTGTTATGTTAATACTTATATTTCAGTAATCTAAGTGTTCGAACTAAGTTATATTACTCATCTTCAACATTTACTTGTTTTCGTTTATATTTTTTTTTAAATCCACAAATTTATCTGCATCTAATCCGCTCATCCCCTTACCCGCGGGTATCCAATCCGACAGGTAATGGTTTGAATGTGGGTGAAATCTCAAATCCGTTATCTAGACGGATTGGACGCGGGTGATACCAAATCCGCGTCCACCCATCCAGCTCAACCCTAGAAGAAAGTGAAGCCTAAGCCAATCTGAAATAAGTTCGTGGTTGGGCTCAAAGCTAAGGAAGAAAACATCGTATAAAAGGTGTAATATATCCTCTCTTTGATCCCAATTAAAAACATCTTTAAGATTGATTTAAACCTCATTTTGAACCTAATTATAAAGTGGTAATCGCATATATATGCCATGTTTTAATGGACTATACAAATATCCTTATCACACAATAAATATATCCCTCTCCATCTATAAGTCCATTTGGGTCCATTAACATTTATTTTTCTTTCCGCATTTAACCTTTCCTTCTTTAATCCTCTTTTATATCGAAGATTTTATTTCATTTTCCCTTCCAAATCTGAAAACGTTATCACTTTCTTATCTTTCATATTTCAATTCACCACCAACACTGTTGCAACTACCACCACCGCCTTCGTCGCCACCCCCATCACCATCACGTCTTCCATTATTAACACCAGATCTATCACTATTGTTTGTACCCTAATACATTTACACCAAAAAATGGACTTACTTAGGCCTAAAATGCTCTTCTTTTTAGCTAAGTATGGTTCATTGGGCCTAAGCATTCTTCCTCTATGAGCCAAGTATGGATAACTAGGCCTCACAAACACCTTACATAGAAGCCCAAGTGCATAGGTTCAAATCAAGCAAGTAAGGAGCCCATCACCACTGCCACGTCAGATGTCACTCAGCGTGCCATGTCCAATTAACGTCTGCCACGTCAGTGCTGAAGAGACACGTCAGCATGCCACGTCAGCGCTGAGTGCCACGTCATCACCAACGACCGACAAGTAACTGCCATGGAAGCACTGAAATTCCACGTCAACACCGAGTGCCACGTCAGCATCAGCAAACGACCAGTAACTTCCACGTCAGCACTGGACTTCCACGTCACCACATGAACGCCACGTCATCTTTCCACGTTAGAATAAAAGACCAACCAGTGACTGCCACGTCAGCACTAGGATGCCACGTCATCAGTGGAGTGCCACGTCATCAATACAGAATATTTCGTTGGCATATTCCAAACGCTGGCAACAAAGTCCAGCGGCCAAGTATGGCGGCGAGGTACGACTGGCGACTGTGGTGGTTATCCTGTGTTTCGCGGCTTACTCGATTAACTTATTAGTAGGTTATTTACACCCCTCGTGTTTATACTAGAGGATATTTACACCCAACTGGTTGAACCGAGTCAGCTCACCGAGTTCCAGCCAAGTTAAGTTGTTGGCTCACTGATATTTCAGCCTTATGCTATAAGTCTTGCGGATTTATACGCCCCACTGTGGGCTTTTGTAAACTACTTGGGCTTGGCATTTCACACTCATTTGTTTGGGCCAACCTTTTGCTCCCTCTTGCTTAGCTTATTCCATAACCCTAGTGGAAGTTTCTGGAATATTCCAGGAGTTATGCAGGGAATATCAATGCCAGAACCATGCAGTCATGCAGGGAATATCAATGTAGGGAGGCATGCAGGGGATTTAATACAATTTATACTTATCTCGAAATTAGAGTAAGACCCTAGTTGACAACATATAAATCAGGGTTTCACAACCCTAATAGGTATGCAATCTTCACCATTAAAACTCATGTGAAAAACTCAAAGCTAACTTAAGCATCGAAGGGTTTTTTGCAGGTACCCCCCCCCCCCCAATAACACTGTTCAATTGGAGAAAAAGGCAGCAGTTCGAATATTAATTCACCATCAAATTCGTGTTTGAGGTAGAAGTATTTTTACCATACAAACATTAGCGCCGACCAAGGGTTTCGAGAAAAGAAAATCGTGTTTTCCCAAATCGAGTTATGGCAGTAGTCAAACAAACTGCGTGAAGGGTCGATTCTGTTAGCAATTCTCAGGAGACGCGAAATTGAAAGGCACGAGATTGAGGTTCAGTCAGCTCCAGCAGTACTCACTGGAAACAGGAAGGGTCGAGATCGTGCTCATGATAGAGCCCTGGATCGTAGTCGGGATCGATATCGTTCCCGTGACAGAACCCCAGATCTGAATCGGAGAAACGAAAAACAACCAGTGATCGAAGACGAAGGAATGGATGTTGATGGGGAAAATCCACAAGTTCGAGGAGACAGAGGTCGTGTATTCGGCAGGACATCAATGAGGAATGACGATCGACAGGACCTGCGAGATGGACGAACCGCGACTCCTAGTACAGAGGAAGAACTGTTGCGCAATCGGCTGAACGAGGTAGAGAAAGAGAACGCTTTCTTGAGATTAGAACGTGAGAACCAGTATCGACCTAGGTCTGGAAATCTGAACAACCAGAGAGGTCGATTTGTGTGGTAGCGCATTGGAAATCGTATTAGCCCACAAGCTGTAGACCAAAACATAGAAGTGATCGATCTTGATCGACCAGAGAAAAATCTGTTGGTCACTGGAGATCTACCTAAACGAAGGCGTGTACGATCCCGGCGAGCAGGGACCCGACCAGCTGCGACTCAGCAGAGTGCGGCCATAACCACCACCCGTTCAAAACGTCTCAGGAATAATGAAGATGAGGTTCGAGATCGGCACGATGAGAGAGAATTTTCGCCCGATTAATATGCTCGTTCGGAGCAAGGCAGAGCTGGAAGAGAGCCCACTGGACCCCAAAGGAAAATAATGAGATCTAAAGCTCATATTCCAGAGGACCGAGATTATGAGAAGGAAGACAGTTCCTCATATGGCGATGTGGACGCAATAACAGAAGCTCGCCTTTGCAAGATGATCGAGAAAGTAATGTCGAAAAAGCACTCCAGAGAAGAAAGGATAGACATGTTGCATCGGGACGCTGGGGCTCCTTTCAAACTGAATATCAGAGCATTCCGGCCGCCAATGAATTTTCAGGTTCCCAAGCTGCCAGAATTCGATGAGCAAACAGATGACCCAGATCAGCATGTTTTACAATATGAAACTGCCATGACTCTGTGGAAGTACAACGATGAGTTGATGTGCAAAATGTTTCCACAATCACTGGCTGGAGGAGCAATAAAGTGGTTCAATCAGCTCCCAGCACAGTCGATCGGTACTTACCATGGAGAATTTTACTCCCACTACAAGTACAACATACGTGATCGGAAGGGATGCCACGCATTGTTCCTTCTAGGATTTCAGAAGGATGAAAGCATCAGACAATTTACTCGACGCTTCAAGCAAGAATTGGCTGATGTTGATGGTGCCAATGAGCAGGTCGTCATCGAAGCTTACAAACAGGCGTACCAGTATGATCAAAAAGGTGTGTACGGTTCCTTGGTCAAGAGACCACCAAATACTTTGGAAGAACTATATGATCGAGCAGAAGAATACGCTCGAGTGGAGGATGATTCCAAATCTCGAGAAACAAGAGAAGTTAAAAGATCATCCAATCATCCAAATGATGGGAAGAAAGACAAGTCAAAGAATCGTTCGAGCGGATAACACAACGATCGAGGTGAAGTTCGAGAGAAAAATCAAGGAGAACGAATGGAAACTGGATATCATAAATATCAATATGAAGCTGACACCATTGAACATACGCCTTACAGAGCTGTATGAGAAAATAAGCAAGGACTTGAGCCCCCCTCGACCTTTGCCAGCAGAGACACGTGATAAGAGCAAATACTGCAACTTTTATAAAGACCATGGTCACAAGACTGAGAATTGCCGCTCTTTACAGATCGAGGTTGTTGATGGTGGATTTTCATTTAAAGGCTAAAATTGTAAAAAAGCCAAAAAAATTATGCGCTGACATCCTCAAAGGATAGAGCCAATGATAAGTGATGAATACTTCTCCACTTTACTAATTCATCCAGGTTGGAGCATGTAGCAACAATCTCTTATACCATGTGAATCAATAGCGTTATCAAATAATACATGATTAGTCTTGTATTTCCTGTTCCGCCGAACTCTCATTATTAGTGCGACATGGCGACTGAGTGTTGCTCTCAGCAGAGTAACATGAATCTCCAAATGTTGATAATGAGGTATGCACGAAATACTCGTACAGGGTACATCTCTCGGTGTGTTATACTATCCCGATTAAACATATTTGAATCTGGACTGTCCATATCAGTCTCAGAAACAATCACGGCCACGCAAGTTAGCCGCATGATTTAACCAGCCTAAATGATCCTCAGCGGGAGCAGGCTACCACCTTAATGACCACTAGCGGGCCCACTTACGCCCTGGTCGGTCGAATATCTACCATGCCACCCAAACTACCACCGAACACCAGCCTGAAGTTGGATGTCCATGTTGGTATGAAGCGGCTTGGAGGAGACGTGCGAACAAGGACGCCTATGGCAGTCTCAAAATCATCACTTCTGTCCAACATCACCAGCATGTTCGGACGGCATAAATCGTCCCATGACCGGATGAACAAGCGTGTCATGCATACCGGCGGCCCCCTTCACGCCTGCATAATCGATCCTCCCCTGACCTAGCCACAGAATCATGTACGGTTTCCTGAAGTTGGGCCGGCGTGAAAGCTTAAAGGGTCACAGGAAATTCCACTAAATGTCCCAAATTGATCACGACCATCCAACTTCACCGGCATGATTGGTTGGCTAAGATCGGATCCATAGCCACCAGGAAGGTATTGGCGTGTTCACCACCGGCCCAACGTGGGACCCACATGGTCGGCCTCCCCAAAAGAGAAGCGTGGCTTGCCAATTCCTCCAGCCAAAACAGCGTGGACGTGAAACCCTAATTAGGGTTTGCAGCACATCACATGTGTCGCAAATCAGTCTCAACCATCCATCTTTGTAGGCATAGATGGAGGGTGTAGATGTAGATTCAAAGGGCCCAGAACATGTCAACACAATCACCGTGGGCCCGCTTACATACATGACTAATAGGTCAAGACCAACTATGGTTGGTCGTCTCGATTCGTGCGCCCAAACTAGGCAATTTCTTGGTTTAGGCCAGAATTGTATAGATTGATTTCTCGAATCACAAGCACTCCCGTGCAGTGCATTTGTTTAGGGTTTAGATTCATTTCTCATTCACACACCCCAAATTACCAAAACACGCTGAAATAGTTTTCACCCATAAACAATTGGCGACCACAGTGGGAGGTTAATCTCTCGGTTGTAAAGTCAATTTCTTCAATAACATTCGATCGGTTTCAAGATGGTTGGTCTTAGGACCGCCTCAACGGCCTCGACGAGCGTTCCGGAGACTTCTACACCGGGGACTGGTCCCTCTCAAATCAACAGCTTTAATACGAACCAGAGACCAGTGGATCGGGAAGCGGCATCTTTAGTGGAAAGTTTGTGTGAATTTTTACACCTCTCGAAGAATCAGCGGGCGGAGACGTTTGCTGCAATTAACCAGATAGCCCTGGACGTACACTTGGCTCCTTCACGTCCAGAAGTCCTAAACGCATCAGAAACATCTATAAATAATGTCACATTTACAGAGGACGACATGATGGCGGAGGAAGGTCACAATCAGGCCCTACACGTTACCGCACGCATCAAGGGTTCAGAGTTCAGGAGGGCCCTCATCGACACAGGAACATCTTCGAATGTGATTACTCTCAAGACTCTCAGGGCTGATAAGGTTCGCCCATGCAAGATTGTACGGCAGCCTACCAAAATGATAGACTTTGAAGGAAACCAGACCAACACATACGGATATGTCAATCTGAATTTATTAGTAGGGCCCGTTCAGTCAAAAGTGAAATTTGAAGTCATAGAGAAGGAGCCAGACTATCATATGATACTAGGGAGACCGTGGCTTCATGACAATAGGGTCGTCCCTTCAACGTATCACCAGTGCCTGAAGACCATGCTGAATAAGGAAGTCATCCGTATTCCCGCATCATTGTCTCCTTACGCACCAATATGCGGAGTGGAACTGTTCGAGCCAAAGGAAACTCCGCGGGGAGGATCAGACAAAATCCTGTGCACCCCACTACCCACGTGGACTTCAATTCAGGAAGAGGATCGACTTGCATCACTGAGGGATAAGCCCCACGATGCACCTTTACTGACCAGGCACTCTTCTTCATCCGATGAAGCTGCAATCCACGTCCACACTAAGAGGGAACGAGCTTTCGAGGCAAGCCGTGATCAGAAGGGGAAAACAATATACTGATGCCGCTGTTAGCAATTAGCAGGGGAGACTGGTACCCAGTCTCTCCGCCTAGATGAATGCTTCAAGAACGACGGGCCACAAGAGGAGGTATTGGACGCTCCGCGACAACTACAAGATGGCAGCAACTCCACAACTGACGAGCTCGAGACTGTTAACATCTGGAATGAAGAATCTCCCAGGACTGCGTCTATCAGTCCGACTTTGTCCACAGACAAACGCGCGAGTCTTGTCCAACTTCTCAAGGAGTATCAAGATGTATTCGTCTGGACATATGAGGAAATGCCTAGTCTGGATGAAAAATTGGTCACCCATCATCTACATGTCATACCTGGATCCAAGCCGATCAAACAGTCTCCGAGGAAATTCAGACACGAAGTGGAAGAGCAAATCAAAAACGAAATTCAGAAGTTGCTAGCTGTCGGCTTCATCAAACCTATTCATCATCCGACCTGGTTAGCTAACGTGGTTCCAGTAAAGAAGAAAAACGGACAGATCCGGTGTTGCGTAGATTTCAGAGACTTGAACAAGTACTTCCCCAAGGAAGGTTTTCCTCTACCCAACATCGACATGTTAGTGGACGCCACTAGTGGACACGGCATGTTCTCCTTCATGGATGATTACAGCGGCTACAATCAGATAAGGATGTATGAACACGATGCAAGTAAGACAGCCTTTCGAACCCCCCTTAGAAATTTCTACTATACCGTTATGCCATTCGGTTTAAAGAACGCCGGTGCAACATATCAACGTGCTATGACGACAATTTTCCACGACATGATGCATAAACAAGTAGAAGACTATGTAGATGATATTGTGGTTAAGTCAAGAGCTCGAGCAGACCACACCGGAGTCTTACGACAAGTGTTCGAGAGGTGTCGAGAATACAAATTGAAGATGAACCCTTTGAAATGCGCTTTCGGTGTCTCTTCAGGCAAATTTCTAGGATTCCAAGTAACTGCAGAAGGGATCAAGGATGACCCGTCCAAGACTCAAACCATTCTCACGATGCCGCCTCCACGAACTGTGAAGGAACTCCAAAGCTTCATGGGCAAGGTGAACTACATTCGACGTTTTATACCTGGCCTGGCCCAACTTATTGCCTCATTCACCCCCTTGCTGAAGAAAGGAGCCAGCTTCGTCTGGACCGCAACCCAACAGGAAGCGTTTCAAAAGATTCAACGAACACTGCCATCTCCAGCCATCATGAAGTCTCCCGTCCAAGGGAAGCCGTTGTGTCTCTACACCTCCTTTAGTGATACTACCGTCGGGGCTTTGCTCATTCAAGAGGACGACGAGGGAATCGAACATGCCATATACTACTTCAGCTGAATATTAAGAGATGCTGAACTCAGATATCCCAAGGCGAAGAAAGCATGTTTAGCTCTAATACATTCCATTCAGAAGTTTATGCATTACCTACTATCCAACAGGGTGGTACTCGTATCTAAATCTAATCCTGCAAAGTTTTTAATTTCAAAACCAGTCCTGACGGGAAGGACAGCCAAGTGGCTTCTCCAAATGTCGGAGCTGGACATAACATGTGCATCTCCTAGAGGTATCAAGGGGCAAGCAGTCGCAGACTTACTAGCAGCATTCCCTGGAGAAGGCACTACGGGGCTACACGAGGATCTTCCTGGAGAATTTCCAGATATCTCTGTTGTCGAGGAAGAAGTGTGGATGTTGTATTTTGACGACTCCGCCACCCCTAGCAATAATATCGGAGGAGCGGGCGTGGTCTTATTATCCCCAATTGGGGAAGTATTCTCACACTCCTTCAAGCTGGACTTCCAATGCACCAACAACTCAGCGGAGTATGAAGCCTTCCTCATAGGGCTGTCAATAGCCAAGCAAGCAGGAGTCACACGTCTGAAGATAAGAGGTGACTCCAAGTTACTGGTGAACCAGATGAATGGATTATACCCACTGAAGGAAGTAACACTAGATCCATACCGGTCAGAAGCACAAAGGTTACTAAACTACTTTGCCGATGCAACCATAATCCATGTTGGTCGCAGCAACAACAAACACGCCAATTGTCTAGCCACGCTGGCGTCCAAATTGAAGTTCGAAGGTTTGGAAGAAACCCTGACAGTAAAGAGGAGAACCATAAAATCAACATGGCTGTCACAATACAAAGACACCAAGATTTGCGATTGGAAAAATCCGATCATTCAGGAGCTCAGCAGCTCATTTTCCCAAGGAAAGGTCAGTCTCAAAACCCTGCAGAACTTCTTCATGCTTCATGGTATGTTATATCATCGAAACCCGGATGGTTCCCTATCGAGATGTCTTGGGGATGATGAAGCACAACTACAGCTTAACCGCGTTCAGAATGAAATTTGTGGACAATCACTGGTGGTAACACTTTACCGACGACTTCAACACCTGGGCTATTACTGGCCAGAGATGGAGGCTCAATCCCGACTGCTTCAGAAGTCCTGCTCAAATTGTCAAGCACCACCACACCAATTGGAGGTTTTTAGTATGGACCACACTGGGGACTGGAGAGAGGCGTACATTAGCTATCTCCGCGACGGGGCAACTCCTGCTAGTCAAAAGGATGCTGTCAAGATAAAGAAAAAGGCCAAGCGGTTCATATTTAATGAAGGGATCTTATACCGCAAGAGCTTCGGAGGTGATCTATTGAGGTGCCTGGCTGGGAAAAAAAATTCGGTTATGCTGAAGGAAACGCACGAATGGGAACATAAAGGGAAGAGGAAACTGTTTCTCCAGATACACGAGAAATACTATTGGCAGTCCATGGCCATTTTACAGTTTGGGACTGGACATTATCGGAAAAATCAATCCGCCATCATCGAAGCATCACGAATATATCATAACCGCAACAGAATATTTCACTAAATGGGTGGAGGCCATTCCTCTGCGAGGAACTACATGAGCAACAATTGCGGCTTTCATTAAAGAGTATATCATTTTCCGTTTTGGTGTGCCTAAGCATATTATCACTGATAATGGCACTCCCTTCGTCAACAAACAGGTACGAGAGTTACTTGACGAATATGGAATTAAGCAGGTCTTCTCCACTGTCTACTACCCTCAAGGAAACGGACAAGATGAGAGTACCAACAAGACGTTGATCCGGATTATCAGTCGAACAGTATATGACAATCCTAGAGAATGGCATGACCAGTTACCAATGGTGCTATGGGCAGACCGGACGTCACCCAGAAGCTCCATTGGAGTTTCTCCATACTCACTTGTTTACGGTGCGGACGCAATTCTCCCAGTAGAGATCAAAATCCCATCAGCCAGGATTGCAGCAGCAACCGGGGTCCACTGGAACGAGGCTGAAGCATCTAACTCCAGAGTAGCTGAGTTAGACACTCTGGATTTCAGAAGAAGAAAAGCAGAGGAACACATTCAGGTGTAAAGGAATAGAATTTCCAGGGCGTATAACAAAACTGTGAAACCACGTGTTTTCAAAGTGGGAGATTTGGTCTTGAAGACGTCCAAGCACATCCATCAAGACATGTCTGCACTAAAATTCTCACTGAAATGGGAAGGTCCTTATACAATCACTAAGGCTTACAATATCGGCTACTACAAGATCATCAAGGTGGACGGGGGAAAGTTAGAAGTATTCATCAATGGAAAATGGCTCAAGGCATATCATGCTTGATCATTGTCCGTTTCTGTCTCATGACACAACAATACAGGCACTTATTTTCATTACACGTTCGAATTATCAATTTTGCATTAATGAAAAAACCCATTTTCACCAATCAAAAACCAATGCAATTTATTCCACAAAGATGTTCAGAAATCTTCTTGACATGAACGTCATTAACAATAAGAGAATACAGATGAATGCGGCTTAGAAGAGGCCATCCAGCAGGTTATAGTTCCTTGAGAGCATCATCTTCAACCTAGATTGATATATCTATGTCCTATTATTCAAGTTCTGTACTTCCTGCTCCACCTTCTCCGATTCAGCGGACAGATCCTTTTCTTCTTCCAAGATAGCCTTCGCAGCAGGAACTACGTTCGCAAGGATGCGGAATCGATCAACCTTCATAATGTCAATACGCTTCCGTAGCCAACCCACATTGAATCCCATCGATTCACAGGTGGACACCATGATCTCCCACTCTTCAAATTTTGATTCGGCAACGTTACGGATGGAGATACCTTCCATCTCGGCAATCAGGGGAAGAAAACAGTTTACCGTAGTAACCAAAGCAGATGCACAGTGTTGAACTACATTCCTGGTTGCAATATGGACATACCTCTTCCATACTTTTGTGTATAAAGTCACAAACTCCTTCCGCACCAAGAATCCGCCGATGGTTCGATAGCTGGAAGACAGACATTTCATGTGAATATCGAATGGAAGACCTGCGTTGGGATATTCGTAAGACGAGATACCTAAATCTGCATCATCGAGATCAGCAGGGGTGGTTGTGTTTGAATTTGAAGGAAGAGGACTGGTCAAATCATCATCATCGACCACTGTCACACATGGGCGTCTCTGCAAAAAGGGGGGAGAACGAACTGGTACGGCCTTCCGGCGAGCACGAACAGGAGAGTCATCCCAAAGATGTTCATCTTGAACCTCAAATGGGCGTGCGCGTTTAACAGAAGATCCTAGGTGATACGAAGATGATGATCTGTTGTTGGGCCGACGTGAAAGCTTAAAGGGTCGCAGGAAATTCCACCGGAGGCCCCCTTCACGCCTGCATAATCGATCCTCCCCTGACCTAGCCACAGAACCATGTACGGTTTCCTGAAGTTGGGCCGACGTGAAAGCTTAAAGGGTCGCAGGAAATTCCACTAAAGGTCCCAAATTGATCACGACCATCCAACTTCACCGGCATGATTGGATGGCTAAGATCGGACCTATAGCCACCAGGAAGGTATTGGCGTGTTCACCACCGGCCCAACGTGGGCCCCACATGGTCGGCCTCCCCAAAGAGAAGCGTGGCTTTCCAATTCGTCCAGCCAAAGCAGCGTGGATGTGAGACCCTAATTAGGGTTTGCGGAACATCACATGTGTCGCAAATCAGTCTCAACCATCCATCTTCGCAGGCATAAATGAAGGGTGTAGATGTAGATTCAAAGGGCCCGGAGCATGTCAACACAATCACCGTGGGGCCGCTTACATACATGACTAATCGGTTAAGACCAACTATGGTTGGTCGTCTCGATTCGTGCGCCCAAACTAGGCACAACGTGCGGTCTTCAATTCTTTTGCGGCATGGGATTTCTGTCGCAAATCAATCTCAGCCGCTCCTCTTTGCCAGGAAAATTGAGTGGCTTAGATCGCATCTCCATGGGACAGTGAGGTACAAACACCTACACCAGCATGCCGTCTACACGCATGCCCAATCGGCCCTGCCAAAAACGTGTCCCATTCCTGGATTCGACCAAGCTAAAGGTTGGTGTTCGAGCACCTCCTAAACCCTAATCTGACGGACGCAGATATGGGTCGCAATCCATCTCGTCCGTCCAACTTCACCATCCTGGACGGACAGTCTAAGACAGGAGTTAGGCGACCCGTGAGGTATCACCACAATCATCGTCCACCACTCTTCCACACAGAGTGATCGGCCAAGTCAGGGCTTACCTATATAGCCTCCAAACGATCACTCGAAGATGGTTGGACGTGATGTTATGCTTAATCCGCGACTTACTCCGTTAAGCCTTAAAACAACGATGCTTCATAAACGCTGAATATATTCGATGCGTTACATGCATAGAATGCACACGATATTTCATAAATATCGACTTCCTAAATAACTTAGTTATTTAATCTAGCATCACGTGCTACTTTTTTATGGGTCCCACGATCCACACACTCGAGACATCAAACATGTCACAAATTGGGGGATACATACTGGGGTATTGGTCTGGCGGTTTACAGCATGCAGCGCACAACGCGCCATCACAATAACGTGTCAGGAAGTCATGGACGGTTAGAGATGATGGGAAAAGTGGGCAAGACTGATCGTGTGATACTAAAACACAACTCCACTACTCCATCACTCCACTTCCCATGAGAGACGTGGTTAGGCTCAATGACTTGTATAAATAGGTTCTCCTCCCTATTTCCAAGACAGAACAAGATAACAGAAACCAAGTGTTGATACAATCATATCCAAACACCAGAACTGATAGCTTACATTCTGCAAGCCAGTTCAGCTTTCTGATACAAGTCATACACAGCCAACACCTTCACAATCTCAACACCTTCTTCGCTTCCCTCCCTAAGATCAACCCCATCTCCTTCACTTTGTGACCGAAGCAAGTCTGGAACGACCATTTATTGGTTAGGCCAGAATTATACAGATTGATTTCTCGAATCACAAGCACTCCCGTGCAGTGTATTTGTTTAGGGTTTAGATTCATTTCTCATTCACACACCCCAAATTACCAAAACCGGCAGATAGTTTTCACCCATAAACAGAGGTTCAGCGAATGATAGACGCTGGAAAGCTACAAGAGTACGTGAAAAAGGATTTTGGGAAAGGTCCTGGACAGTTTGGCACAACACATGTGATTAACACACATGTGATTAATGTCAGTCACGCTAGGATCCATTCAATGACCAGGCGGGCATCGGAAGATGAGACCAGGAGAAAGCTCAGACAGTTAAAAGAATGGTACTTGACAAATCATATCGATTTTGTCAGTGGAAATGGAGCAGAAATTCGGGAGCTTGAATTCACAAAGATCGAGTTCTCTGAAGCAGACATGATAGGTGTATATTCTCTCTACAATGATGTTATCGTTATAACTGCTTGGATTGGAATGTTTCGTGTACACCAGATTCTAGTGGATACAGGAAGCTCAGTGAGCGTGCTGTTTTCAGGAGCCTATTCCTCTATGAATCTCCCACATGACTTGGTCGAAGAGGATGAAAATCCAATTATCGGTTTTAGTGGCGAAGTTACAAAGGCGATTGGAAAAGTTAAGATACCTATAACAGTGGCTGACAAGTCCGTTTTAGGCAATTTCTTGTTACTTGATTGTCGATCTCCCTACAATGTGATTGTAGGACGAGACTGGCTGCATGAGATCGATGTAGTCATATCCTCATATCATTAATGTATGAAGTTTATTACCCCCGAAGGAGTCGTGAAAGCTAGAAGCGACTAGATGGACGCCCACAAGTGTCACGAGAGTGTCATGGATGAGTACAAGAAGTCAGAAGTTAGCGGGAACCAAATCATGCAAGTCGAGCAGAAATAACAATTACAGAATCCTCTCCCTCCAGAATCATATATGGGAGAGGACGCAGCTGAACCCCCAACAGTTGAGAAACTGATCGAGGTCCAGATTGGAGATGAGAAGCACAAAATAACGTTTGTACGGGCGGATCTTCCTGCACACGAACGTGATGGTTTGATTACATTGCTAAGGGCAAACGCCGACGTTTTTGCATGGAGTTTTGCTCAGATGCCTGGGATAGATCCGAATGTAGCATGCCGCAGGCTAAATATCAATGAGAAGTTCCATCCAGTTCGTCAGAAAATCAGGAATATGGCGCAAAGCAAAAAAAGATGGAGTTACTGCAGAAGTTGAAAAGCTGTTGGAAGCAGGCTTTATTCGACCAGTGCAGTATCCTCGCTGGCTGTCTAATGTCGTACCCGTTCCAAAGAAGAATGGTAAAATTCGTGTCTGTATCGATTTTACTGATTTGAATAAAGCATGTCCTAATGATCCGTACCCGCTACCGCGGATAAGATATTTGGTGGATGCAACCTCAGGGTACGTGAGACTGTCATTCATGGACGGTTTTTCGGGGTATAACCAAATACCTTTGTTCGAGGATGATCAAAGGCATACTGCGTTTGTGACTGACAGAAGAGTTTACTGCTATACTGTAATGTTATTCGGGCTAAAAGAATGCAGGGGAGACCTATCAGCATTTGGTAGACCATATGTTCAAGGATCTGATTGGGAAGACGATGGAAGTATGTATTGACGATATGGTAGTGAAATCTGAGCAAAAAGAGTCGCATTTTCTTGATCTGCACAAGACATTTGATATCTTGAGTCAACATCGTATGAAGCTCAATCCAGCAAAATATTCATTCGGGCTATCCTCGGGAAAGTTCCTTGGATACTTGATGATGCACAGAGGGATCGAGGCGAATCCGGAGCAAATCAGAGCCATCAGAGAGATGTCATCCCCAAGAACGAAGAAGGAGGTCCAGAAGTCAGCGGGACGATTAGCATCTTTAAATCGTTTCACTTCACGCTCGTCGGATCGATTTAAACCATTCTTTGATGTTTTGAAGAAAGCGGTGAATTTTGGTTGGACGGATGAGTGCGAAAAAGCTTTCAATGAGATCAAACAGTATTTGTCAACTCCCCCAGTTTTGGTGAGTCCAAAAACTGGACAACCTATCGGAGTTTATATGGCTGCAACGGAGAACGATGTAAGTGCAGTGTTGTTTGTTACGGATCCACATGAAAAACCTGTTTATTTCGTCAGTAAATCTTTGACAGGGGCGGAAACACGATACAAGTAAATTGAGAAGATAGCACTTGCACTGTTGCATGCATCTCTTCGTCTCAAACCTTATTTCCAAGGGAGGCAGATCGTTGTCTAATCAGAATACCCGCTGAAGAGAATCCTGGAACGTGTTGATGATTCCAGCCGACTAGCCATATGGTCAGATTTTCTGGGGCGTATAAAATTAAGTACGAAACCATAGCTGCATAGAAGGGACACTCCCTGGCTGCACTACTAGCAGATTTTCCTATGGACGACATAGAAACGGTTTTCGGAGAAGAAAAGGAGTTGTTCAAACCCATAGAGTCATCCACTGATTAGACTGGGGTCGAGTCCGCAATGGAGGTTGATACTCCTGAGCCGCTATGGACTGTGTTCACTGATGGGTCATCAAACATTGGTGGAGCTGGAGTTGGATGTGTCATCCTTACTCCCGAAGGTTCGATGATCGAGAAAGCGACCATATTGGGCTTTCGATCTTCAAACGATGAAGCTGAATATGAAGCAACAATTATCGGTTTAAAGGCTGCCAAACAGTTAGACGCGAAGAACGTGAAGCTGGTAACTGATTATATGCTAGTATTTAACCAGTTTCTGGGAACCTACAGAGCCAAGGAAGAGAGGATGGACTTATATTTGGATCATATGAGAGAGCTGGAAAATGAATTCGACCAGTTCTCTATTGGGCAGCGACCACGGTTGGAAAACAGGCACGCACATGCTTTAGCATATCTATCTTCCGCAGTCGATACTGATACCACCCGTTTCGTTGTAGTGGATTTCCAAGAATTACCTAGCATCTCCGACAGCCACTTTGTTCTGGCTCTCCAACACGCTAGTGGGGGCGAGGGGGAAATTACATCAGTACAGGGAGATACCGAGAACGTTGACAGCAATATGGATGTTGACAGTCCAGTGACAGATGATTCAAGCAGTCCTGCTGAAAACACTTCAGACTGGCGTCAACCTTATGTTCACTATTTTGACAACCAGTGAACTCCCAGAAGATGAGCATATCGCTTCAAAAGTGAAGAAGAATGCTTGGAGATATTCAATGATCGAGGGACAGCTGTACAGCAAACCTGTAGCTTTGGATCCATTTTTGCGGTGCATATCAGCCGAAGAAGGATAACAAATATTGTCAGAGGCTCATGAAGGAATATGTGGCAACCATTCTGGAGGACGCAGTCTCGCGCACAGGATACTTGCCCAGGGATACTTCTGTCCATACATGCAGAAAGATGCTAAAGAATACGCACAAAAATGCATGCCATGCCAAGAGCACGCTCCAATTCCTAAAAGGCCCGCCAACGATTGCATCCAATTTTTAGTCCCTGGTCATTCTCTATGAAGGGACTAGATATCGTCGGACCACTTCCCAAATCTCCTGGAGGCATTAAATTCGTACTAGCCGCCACTGATTATTTCACCAAATGGGTCGAAGCAGTGGCATTGGTACATGTTACCGGATATGATGTGAAAAGGTTCATATGGGAGAATATCATCTGAAGATTTGGAATCCCAAGCGAGTTAATATCAAACAATGGGAAGCAATTCGATTTTGGGGTGATCAAATAATTCTGCATGAACCTGAATATTCGCCACAATTTCTCATCTCCTTATTATGCTCAGAGCAACAGGCAGGCGGAAGCAACCAATCACGTTATTATGGACAATCTCAAGAAAAGGCTAGAGAAAGCGAAGGGAAAATGGACAGAAGAGTTTCCTGGAGTCTTATGGTCCTATCGAACGACCCCAAAAAGATCCACTGGATTTTCCCCATTCACGCTGGCTTATGGCACAGAGGCAGTCATACCCACCGAGGTACATCTCAAGACTACCAAAACTCGTTCTGTCAAATCTGGGAAAAATGATAGCATACTGGCTTTGGATAAGGAGTTGCTGGAAGAACAAAGAGAAACAACCTTTACAGCAGTTGGTCTGATACCAGCAGGCAATCAAGCTGAGCTATGATCATAAAGTCAGAGAACAGTCATTCAAACCAGGGGAATATATCTTGAAGAAAACCCGAGCAGCCACAATGGAACCGAACTGTGGAAAGCCCAGAGGAAACTGGGAAGGTCCATATATAGTGGATAGGCCAGCGTCTCGTGGCTCATACTACCTAAGGAACCTCAATGGTACTCAAGATTTAAAACCATAGAAGCCATGGAATTCGTTCCACTTGAAGAAGTTGTATCATTAGCTAAATTCGCATAGGAGTAGTGTCAAATACTGATGTGCTGCACTCTTTTTCCTTTATGATGGTTTTATCCCACTGGTTTTCCACGCAAAGGTTTTAACGAGGCAGCTGTTGTCGGGCAGTAGGTATTTATCTTGTTATTTCAATTCAGAAATTTAATTCAACATTGTTTTGGTATTCCACACTCTATCAAAATTGTTCGTGTTTAATTATAAACTACTGCGGACGTTCGAATCCGCGGTCGGTCCTAAAAACATTACATCTCAAGTCTACTGTCAGCAGCATATCCGACACTTCGCAGATAGGGTGAATGAACATGTTGAGCATTTTTACCCTATTCCAAGTGTATCCCCATCGTGTGGGACTTCAGCAAATGTGAAAATGTACACATCTCAACTTTGTGCGCATCTTGAATAGTAGGATTGGCCCCCTGCGCGAATTCAAGATAGCAGAAAAACTCAACTTCTCATTCCATGCGCGAGCAAAATACAGCAGGGAAGTGCACCCTTGCGTGTGCATTGAGCAGCATGACACCACTACATACTGGGGGCGAGTTATATATCACCTCAGCCATTTGGAGGCGGGATATATAACACTCCAGCGCAATGATTACATTCCTAGGGGCGAGTTGCATAACACTCCGAACAACGCGCTTGGGGGCGAGTTATGCAACACTCCAGAATGATACAAATTCAGTTGCCAGTAGAATTGGGGAACCCGAACTTCTTAACCCATAACAAGTTATGGATTAAGAGGGGGCGATGTTTGTACCCTAATACATTTACACCAAAAAATGGACTTACTTAGGCCTAAAATGCTCTTCTTTTTAGCTAAGTATGGTTCATTGGGCCTAAGCATTCTTCCTCTATGCACCAAGTATGGCTAATTAGGCCTCACAAACACCTTACATTAAAACTCAAGCACATAGGTTCAAATCAAGCAAGTAAGGAGCCCATCACCACTGCCACGTCAGATGTCACTCAGCGTGCCATGTCAACAATAAAGTCCAATTAACGTCTGCCACGTCAACACTGAAGAGACACGTCAACATGCCATGTCAGCACTGAGTGCCACGACATCACCAATGGCCGACAAATAACTACCACGTCAGCACCGAACTTCCACGTCAGCATTGAGTGCCACGTCAGGATGGCACGTCAGCATTCGCAACCGAACAGTAACTTCCACGTCAGCACTGGACTTCCCCGACAACTTGACACGTCCCCACATGAAAGCCACGTCAGCATAAAAGACCAACCAGTGACTGCATGTCAGCATAAAAGACCACCAAATGACTTCCATGTCAGCTTGACACGTCACCACATGAACGCCACATCAGCATAAAAGACCAACCAGTGACTGCCACGTCATCAATACGGAATATTCCATTGGCATATTCCAAACGCTGGCAACAAAGTCCGGCGGGCATGTTCGGCGCCGAGGTCTGGCAGGCGACTGTGGTGGTTATCCTGTGTTTTGCGGCTTACTCGATTAACTTATTACTAGGTTATTTACACCCTTCACATTTATACTAGAGGATATTTACACCCACCTTGTTCAACCAAGTCAGCTCACTGAGTTCCAGCCGAGTTGAGTTGTTGGCTCACTGATATTTCATCCCTATGATATAAGTCTTGCGTATTTATACACCCCATTGTGGGCTTTTGTAAACTACTTGGGCTTGGCATTTCACACTCATTTGTTTGGGCCAACCTTTTGCACCGTCTTGCTTAGCTTATTCCATAACCCTAATGGAAGTTTCTGGAATATTCTAGGAGTCATGCAGGGAATATCAATGCCAGAACCACGCAGTCATGCAGGGAGGCATGCAGGGGATTTAATACGATTTATACTTATATCGAAATTAGAGTAAGGCCCTAGTTGACAACATACAAATACAAGGTTTCACAACCCTAGTATGTATGCAATCTTCACCATTAAAACTCCTGTGAAAAACTCAAACCTAACATAAACATCGGAGGGTTTTCTGCAGGTACCACCCCCCACCCCCACTCCCCATAACACTGTTCAATTGGAGAAAAAGGCAGCAGTTCGAACATCAATTCACCATCAAATTCGTGTTTGAGGTAGAAGTATTTTTACCATACAAACAACTATGCTCGTGTTAAACCAGATCTAAAAATTGAAAGAAGATTATCAAAACGAATCGCGTCATCGTGATGAAATATGAAAATTCTATTCCGAAATTACATCTCGAAATCGATTGACAACTTAAAGATGAAGTACTTACACTCTTTGCAATAATAGATTTCTAGAGAAATCATAATAAGGTGTTTTTATTGGTGATATCAGTGGTGGTGGAGGAGGATTTATACTGGAAAATCCATTGTCATCATCATCACGATTTGAGAAATGTTTTATTTGGTATTAAATGATTTGTTTATTTAATTTTGTTAATTAATCTTATTTTATAGATAATAGGTTCGATCTAAGATGTTTACTTAAGGTTAATTTATATTTCATAACTATATGAAGCTAATTTGTTGGTTTTTATATTGGTTGTAACCATGTGTGTGGGAATCAATCATGGATTAGTATGTTGTATGTAGTGTTCCGTAGGAAAGCCAAGGAGTTGTTGGTTTGATTAAGATAAAATAATCAACAAACAATATCATGTTGATCCAATTGTGAGTTTTGATTTTGTTGCCTTTGGAACGGTGGTGGTGCTTGTCTAGGTTTGGGAACTTTTCATAGAGACACAACGGTGGTGAAATTACAGGTGATGATCATTTGTTATTGTTTACATGTTTTTATGGGGTCAATTGTTGCTGTTGATCCCATTTATGGGATCAACTACGGTTGTTGACCCAATTTTTTATGGATCAACTATGGTTGTTGATCCCAATTATGGGATAAACTCCTGTTGTTGACCCAATTTTTTATGGGATCAACTGATGTTGTTGATCCAATCAACTCCTATTGTTGACAACATTTTCTTGGATTAGTATAATCATGCTTGTAGTTTAAATCATCTAAATTTTTTCCAATGTTGAACTTGTGGTGCAACGGTAGCATGACCGACTCCATGTCAGATGATGCATGTTCGATTCACGCCAAGTTCACTCCATTTACATGGATCAACTTCTACAGTTTATCTTTTTTTTTGGATCAACTACCGTTGTTGATCCCCTAAATTGGATCAACTTCTACTATTGATTATATTTTTATTTAGATCAACTATTGTTGTGATACAAAAATATCTGAACCAGTGGTGGCGGCGGCGGACTAGTAGTGGTGGCGGTTGGTAGGTGGTGGTTGTTGAACGGTGGTGGTGGAATGGTAGTTGAATGTTGGTGGTGGTGGTGCTAGCGGTGGTGGTGAAGTGGTAGAGGAAGAAATTTGTTCCATTTTGAAATAAAAAAAATATTATATGGGTGAGCGCATTAAGGTAATCTAATTTTAAATGGATAAAGTTATTAAAAAGTAGGGACATATTTATTATTGTATGAGGATATATTTATTTGGTTTCAAAAATAAGGACATATAATAATGTACCCAATTATAAACATCTTAGACATATAATTTGTATATATATTGCTAATGGAGTGTACCTTTTTATTTAGGAGGGTACCGATTTTCATATTAGGCAAACTGAAAATTACTTTGTTCTATATGAAATGAAATTTGATACCCTCGTTAGTAAACGGGTACCCGTTAGCGGCCATGGCTATTTAGCTTGGTTGGATCAGTGGTTGGATTGGTTGTACTTGCATAAGGGCCGTAACTCGAACATGTACGTTTTCTTCACATACGTTATAAATTAGTTTCACCAGATCACCAAAAGTGGGTCTCAAATGTGATTTTTATTTCGCGCGTTTAAAACCCTCATCTCTTGCAATTTCAAATCTCTCCCTAGTTGGAAGGGATCTAACATAGATTGGATTGAAATAAAACCTGTGCAGGAAACTATCGATGACCTAAGGTACAGTCTATTTATTTATTTATTACTCCCGATTAATTGATTTTCAATGTATTAATTCAATTTAGGGTTCCTTATCTGGGATTGATATATCGATTTTACGATTGCGATGGGTCGGGAATAAAATTTGTAGACCATGGAGAAGAGCAGCATATCGTCTGACCATGTCATTGCTGAATTGATTGAAATGGGTTTTGAGTTCTCTCAAGTTATTGAAGCCGTAGAATCAGTAGGTCCAATTCTTGATAAAGCAGTTGATTTCATTATTAATCCGAGTAGTCATCATAAAAAACCTAGCAATGTAAGTACAGGTTCGTCGTTGGGTGATTCGAAACCTTCTTGTGCACTTAGTAGCAGACGTGTGCTGGGAAAGAGGGTGGTGACTTCATCGTTGTCTTCTGGTCGGGCTAAGCAATCAAGTATTATGGACCATTTCCAACCACCTAGACTCAAAAGAAGTAAGATTGATGGAGAGGTGGGTACATCCATTTCTGAACCGGGGTTGGTGTCTAAGTCTAAAGAAGTGAAACCAGCGTGTCGTTCTTATACGGACAGTAATTCGGTCTCCACAATGGATTCAACTGTATTTGTTGCTGAAAATTTACAAGGGCAAGGGATAGGAGCAGATTGGGAAGTGAAAGCGAGTAATGTGTTACAGAAACATTTTGGATTTTCCACATTAAAGAACTTCCAGAAGGAAGCGCTGGAGTCTTGGTTGGCTAATCAAGATTCTCTTGTTCTTGCTGCAACAGGATCTGGTATGTGTTATGTCTGCATCTGAGTTAACATTATTACACCTTGCTGTAAGTTCATTCGCCAAACAAGTGTAAAAACCATGTTTTGGGATATGCAGGGAAATCGCTATGCTTCCAGCTTCCGGCATTGTTGACAGGAAAGGTTGTTATTGTGCTATCACCCTTGATAAGTTTAATGCACGATCAGTGCTTAAAGCTAGATAAACACGGGATATCAGCTTGCTTTCTTGGATCAGGACAAACTGATACTAGTGTAGAACAGAAAGCAATGAATGGCATGTATAGTATTGTTTATATTTGCCCAGAGACAGTTTTGAGGTAAACGTATTATTTGGCCGTTGACTTATTTGGTACTAAAAGGAGTGTTTGCACAACAAAGTCTTTCTGATTATCTTTCTTCTCTATTTTCACAGACTCATAGGACCTCTTCAAAAGCTTGCAGAAAATCGCGGGATAGCACTCTTTGCCATTGATGAAGCCCACTGTGTCTCTAAGTGGGGACATGACTTCCGACCTGACTACAGGTTAATTTTTTCTTTCTCGTCCACTTCTCTGTTTATTCCAGTGTACGATTTTACTTCTAGATGAATAGCCAGTAAAAGAGCTAGTGCCTCATTGTGCTAGATACTTTAAAGTTCCACATCTGAACCTAGAATTCCCGTTAAATAGGCTTCATTATAATCCTAAATAATGCTGGTACCAGCGCTAGGTGAAAGAACCCATCAGGATGAGTTCAACTTAGGATACTGCATACCATGGACCTCGGTATATTTAGTCTCTCGGACTCTTCCCCGCTGAACATAGTATTTTAAATTCCTCTCACTAGTGAAAAACCTTAGTGTTCCAACTCTAGAAATTCCACCAGTTGCCTTTTTTGGGTGAATCCAACTGTATCTTAGATCTGTTGTTATGGTCCCTTGTGCCAAGGTAAGCAATGGTTGTTATTCTGACGTCTGGTCTCTCTATTCATGTTTTAGGCGATTATCTGTATTGAGAGATAGCTTCAACACATGCAATTTGGGATTCTTGAAGTCCAATATCCCACTAATGGCATTAAATGCTACTGCAACGTTTCGAGTTCGGGATGACATCCTTAAATCCTTGTGCATGTCTATAGAAACAAAGATAGTCCTCACATCATTCTTCCGACCAAATCTTTGCTTTTCAGTAAGTTAATCTTGTTCATTATCCCAACTCTGTATTGCTATTTTCTTATTATTTTATATTTACAGGTAAAACATAGTAGGACATCTGGGAGTTCTTATGAGAAGGATTTTCAGGAATTGGTAGATTTGTATAAGACACAAAGAGTTGTTGGCAAAAGGAGACACAGCAATGTGGTCGAGGACTCTGTGGGCGAGTCTGACTGCTCTATGGGATATGTAAACGATAGTTTATCTGATACAGAAGAAACCTCTCTAAGTGATTTGGAGGACTTTGAAGATGAGTTCTCTGATGGAAATGATGCTGAAGTTAGCTTAAGCTATAGGAAGGGTGTAGCTTCTCGTAAGAAAAAGCAACTGTCAGTTGAATTTCTGGAAGATGAGTTAGACGTTCCACAAAGTGTTGATGATTTGGATGGTAACCTATTTTCTGAATTTTTTTTTCATTCTACACATTCTGCTCCCACTCACTTGCAAATGTTTGATTCTCACATACATATGTTTACGCTGGATAAGTCATACGATAGCAGATTCTGGAGTAAAGAAGTAGGCTCATACATAATCTGTGTCCATTGAAAAATTAAAAGGCACTTTTAGAAGACTCATCGAGCTCAAAGTTATTTCAAAAATGAAAGTGCAAGGTTGTGCCGCATTAAACATATGTCCATGTTTGCAGTTACTTGTGGTGAATTCAATGGTGGTATTTCATCTGAGAATATGGATATGCAGAATCCGTCTGAGACAAATGATCCTCTAATCAACCTGCAGGACAGACTGCGACTTCTGGAAGAGCCTTCCGATGGCGGCCCCACTATTGTTTATGTGCCAACTAGAAAAGAAACTGTAGCGTTGGCAAAGTATTTGTGTACATTTGGCATAAGGGCCGCTGCTTACAATGCAAAGGTGCAAATCTAAATTGATTACTGTTAAGTTGCCCTACTTTTTCCTGGTGCTTACTGGAGTATTTTCAGTCCACATCCCATGTCTAGATTGTAATGTCTATATGTTCAATCACTTAAGTTTCATTAACGTTCATTTTGTGGCCCAGTGATTTCAAATTAAAGAGCTATTAATCTAAAACTAAACATAGAATTCAACGGTAGCAAATAATACATGATAGTACTAGATTTTGAGCCTTCTTTGCTTCTGCACATTTCAAATAAATTTAGTGATTTTCTGATTCTTGAACTTGTGATGCAGCTATTGTGTACAATCTCTATAGGCATTATATATTCAGTTTTCACTTTCTATGTGGTTCAAAAGTAATCTTCTGACTTTGTTTCAGCTTCCAAAAGTGCATCTTAGAAAGGTCCACAAGGAGTTCCATGAAAACTCCTTAGAGGTATGGTGTTAAATTAGTTAATACAATAATCTAGTTGTAATTGTGGATTTTGTTTTAAATCAAACCTGTACATGGTAACTATCACCAGAATGGAGATAATATTGTCCTTACTGATGCTTCGAAAGGTGGTCTGACTTATATCTCCCACTCTCCAGGTTGTTGTTGCAACAATTGCTTTCGGAATGGGGATAGACAAGTCAAACGTACGGAAAATCATTCATTATGGTTGGCCACAGGTCTATATCTCTAGTAATTGATATATTTATCTCAGCACTACTGTAAGTATTTGATCATTTCCTATAAAAGGCATCTAACATTTTCCCCTCATTATCCATTTCTTTGATGGCAGAGTTTAGAGGCATACTATCAGGAAGCAGGTCGAGCTGGAAGGGATGGAAAATTAGCAGATTGCAGTAAGTTCTTTAAAACATTCAACTTCATGCTTGCGCTATAGTGGTAGAGTATGTCTAACTGTCTATCCAAGTAAACTAGCAATCACTTTTGGAGTGAGGGGATCTCCTCTAAGATGTTTCTCTAGATGTTTGTATATGATGCATGAGGAAGTCAGAACACCTTCCATACTCTATTTCGCACATTATGCACATAGCTTATACTTGCCTACTATCCATGATTCTCCATAATCTTTTATAAACTTCTGATTTCTGTCAAGCAGTTCTATATGCTAACCTTTTAAGAACGCCTACACTTCTGCCGAGTAAACGGAGTGAAGAACAGACGAAACAAGCATATAAAATGTTATCTGATTGCTTCAGGTTTTGTATCGCTCTTCACTGGAGAATCATGTGCCTCTCCCTTTCCTTGACCAGATGAGTTTATTTATTGTTCTGTGAACATTTAAAGATACCATCTCTTGGATTTCATGTATCCATAGGTTCGGTATGGGTAATTCAACGTGCCGAGCTAAGACACTTGTACAGTACTTTGGAGAAGATTTTGGTCATGAGAAGTGTCTTTTGTAAGTCGCTCAACCTTCATATTGATTGCTTACTTTGTGAACCCTTGATATTAGTTTCTTTGAACGGAAGACCATTGATAAAAATTGTCAGGTGTGATGTGTGTGTGGCTGGACCTCCTGAACCGCAAAACCTGAAGAGCGAGACAGATATTTTCTTGAGGGTACTTGCAGCTCAATGTGTAAGTCTTTCTTCAGCAGTTTCTGTATCACTATGCACACATTCTTTTTATAATTCAAACAATCAATAAGCACCAAGTAGTTTGGCATTTTTAGTTGAGTTAATTGATTATTGATGCGAGTCATATGACACAAACTGCAATTATCTTGAAAGAAACGTGGTTCAGACTTCAGCGTCAGTTATGAAAGACCAATTTTAGTATGAGCTTGGAAACCCCTTTTTATCTATTTTCTATTTTGTTCTCATTTACCCAGAATCCTTGGTTTTCATAAGAATAGATCCCTAGTCTACCATGTAATGCTGTTGTATTTTGATTGCATATTAAAGGACTGTTTTATATTTCAAGGTGTTTTTGAGTTGCATTTATTAAGTGGATGTTCGCGACATGTTATCTTTAACTGAGATTGAGATCTATTGAACTTAGGAGCATATGAGGTATGGGGTTGGCTCTTATGATGATGAACTATGTAAAGGGAGACCCACAGAAAAGCTGGACTTCAGGACATTGGTCAGCACAATAAGGGAACAGGTAGTTCCTGACTCGTGGTTTTCCCTCTTGTTTATGTTTACAATTGAGACATTTTGGATGTAGATATTATCATTTGCCAGTAAAGCCTTCACTTTTACATTTGAGTAGACAAGTTTTGATGTGATATTTATTTGGACAGTGTCCAAAATTTGCAGCAACTGATCGTTTATGGTGGCAAGGTCTTGCTCGTATATTAGAAGATAAGGGGTACATACGAGAGGGGGAAGACATGGTAAGTAATTGAATGCCCTTTGGCCTGTTGCGTGTTTTAGCCTTTTAATGAGGCTTTACAGAAAAATAATGGCCACCTGTAATCTCCGACTTTTGTTCAGGTTCAACCTTCCATAAAATTCCCAGAGCTTACAGAGTTGGGACTGAAGTTTCTCCAGTCTGATCCCGAGGCAGCTTTCCACGTTTGCCCTGAGGCAGACATGTTACTCTCAACAACAATACAAAAATCTTTTTCCACCTTCTCAGAATGGGGAAAAGGTTGGGCTGATCCGGAGATCCGTCGCCTTCGTTTAAAAGGCAAGAAGTGTAGAAAAGGGAGAAGGAAGAAAAGACAAAGCAAACATTACAAAGACCTGAAAACTGTGCGAGGAAGATTATCGGCGAAATTGTCAAAGCAGAAGCCTTAATTCAAGTTCAACGACATCCATTTTCCAAGAACGCCAACCATGTAGGAAACACCATTTGACATTGGTACATGGATACCAAGAATATAGATTAAGAACCTAAGCGTGGATAGAAAATTTTAATCGGTCGTTGGACAGCTGGAGAAAAGCCGAGGCGTGCTCCAAGCAAATAAATTTTGTGTGAGATGTTGTTTCTAAATTGTACAAGACACAGGGGAACTTGACCTGACCTGCTCAACCCTGAAGATATTGGCTACACGTAAAATACACAATGTGTTT
Source organism: Papaver somniferum (assembly GCF_003573695.1). Lineage (NCBI taxonomy): Eukaryota > Viridiplantae > Streptophyta > Magnoliopsida > Ranunculales > Papaveraceae > Papaver > Papaver somniferum. Next base: position 139,808,432 of record NC_039360.1, on the reverse strand, counting down.
ATGTATTTGTTATCGGTGCGATTTTACAATACGGAATATCACACTAGATGTATCTGTTAGAGGGAAGGCCCCCTGTAATATTTCCTCTTTAATTTCGCCAATTTCTGGACATGTTTTTGGTCGTTTTTCTATTATTTCTTCGAATTCCTCCATGCAATGAGAAATTATGTATGTATTTTTTTTTTTATCAGGTAGCCTTTGTTAGTTTGTTCCCCTTCTTAGTTTTGCAAGTCATATTTTTTATGAAAGAAATTAAAAAGGAAATATTAGTTTTGTAACTCATATTTTTATGAAAGAAATTAAAAAGAAAATATCAAAGATGGAGTTACTAAGAGCTTTTTCAATAGTGAATGTGGATGTTTCATGTGCCATCACTTTTAAGACATTTTTTAAGTAAAAAATCCTATATATTAGGAAAAATAAAGAACGCGAAATTGGGGATAAAAAAACTAATTGGGGGATATAGATTACTTTCCCCAACCCATGGTGTGTGCTAAGGGGTGATTTTTGGGTAGGAAAATACTAAAATACCCTTTGCTCAAAATAAAATCAAAAAACTTAAAATCAAAAAACAAAATCATATCCCCTATTTATCCCACTCCCTTTTAAATTAGAGTTTTCCCCATTCCCTTTCAAACTCTAAATTTTCCCCACTCCCTTTCAAACTCTAAATTTTCCCCACTCCTTTTCAAATTCTCTTCCCTTTTAAATTTTCCCCATTTCCCCACTTCCTTGAAAACGATTTTTTTTTATCATTCGGAAGCGATGAGGACCATGCCGGTAGTGATGAAGACCATGTCGGAAATAAAAAAAATCGTATCGCCGGAAGTGATGAATATCATGCCGGAATTGATGAAGACCATGCCGAAAAATGGTGTCGGCATACTTGGTAACTAACATTCAATGCCGGAACTGAGTGCCGGCATGCTCGATAGAAATTTAGCAATGCCGGTAGTGAAGTTTCCTGGATACTTTTCATCATGTGTCGGCATAGAAATTCAAGCAACATACTATGCCGGCATGCTCGAGAATTAACTGACTGTGCCGGAAGTGGACTGTTTAAAACAAAAAAAAAAGGTTTTGAAGATCAAAACCAGAAAATTTTGTAACGAGACCGGACCCCCCCCCCCTCGATAGTGGCAAACATTTATGAAAATTTCCAACAAATGCCGGCATGGTTTTTTCGGTTGAATACAATGCCGGCACCGAGCTATTTCAGCTGCAACAATGGTGGATTCAAAGAAAAAAATTAAATTTTCAACCTCTTAGCAGCAATTCTCTCTTCACAATCGTCCTCCACTTTCACCAAAAAAAGTTCCCTCTCAAAAAGAAATCCCATCTTTCTACTCTCACCTTATTCACCCAAATACAAATACAAATACACACTAATCATTTAACAAATACTTAAGATTTTTACTAATTATTATTAACCACTAAACCTGATTAGTGAGGGGTAGATTAGGATTTAAAAAATACTTAGATAAGGGGTGACCCTGATTTGATATTTGGATCCAGTTTTTGTCTTTTTCCTCTATCCCCCAATTAGTTTTTTTATCCCCCAATTTCGCGTTCAAAATAAAGTTTTATCTCCAACCCATAAAGTTTTCTATTATTTTTTTACTTATTTGTAAGCATACACTTGGTTAAAATTCTGATCAAAAAAATAAAATAAAAATACAATTGGTTAAAATCCTTTCCATTTTTATTTTTCAATGATTTTTATTAATAACAGTGTGACAAGGATGGGAATACATCCTCTAAGTGAATGTCTAAAACTAGAGGTTCACCTAGAGGATGTCTAACTCTTTTTTTACCACATCACCTTCACGTCAATCGGTTGGAGATGATTTTTTATAAATATGGTTGTGGATCCTATGTGGATTAACAAATTTTTCATCACACGCATTCCATTGGAGAGGCTCTAAGATTAATAATTCAATTTCATATCTTTTTATAGCAATGGGTAATTTATTAAAGTATCCTTGTTTTATTTTAAACTAGTTAATGTGATAATACTCTTTATCCAATAATAATAAAAAAAATTGTAGATAAATTAATCATGTATTAATTTATATAAGTAATGTTTTGTATTTTTATTTTTTTTGGTCTTGTATTAAATCTTTTCCGTATTATATTGTTTATTTTTGTTATTCAAATATTAAAAGTAGTAACATTGATCAACCTGGATGGTTTTTAGCTCAGCTTATATAGATCATGACAAGTTTTGTTCTTGTTGAATTCGTATGTTGAGAAGTACTACAAAACTTGTTCTTGTTGGAATTTGGATAATGTACAGTTTGGATACTAACTAGGTTGACCTTGATATACAATTAGGTACGAGGAAAAGGAGAGGGTACCAAGTACAACACCAACTTTTTAGTTCGATAGGAGTATGAACATGTGTTGTACTTTTAACAACAAAAAAGTGCGGAAAAGTAAAAAGCGCACACACAAGAATTTTGTTAACAAGGAAAATTGCAACTGCAGAAAAACTCCGGGACCTTGTCTAGATCTGAACATCGCATTGTATTAAGTCGCTACAGACACTAGCCTACTATCAGACTTCCCACTGGAATGTAGTTGAGACTGAATTCACCCTCCAAGCAATTCAGTTGCAGTCGTGCTCCTTACGTCTCTTGAACCTCAAAGACCCTACGTAATTGATTTCCTTAGCTAGCGTCCTTTACAGCCTAAGATTTTCTTCAGCCTAAGTGATGACTTTTGATGTCAATCTTCCTCTAACAGATAAGCCTATTCAATTTCCATTTAGATTTGCATAGATCAAGACTTGGAAATCTGTTTGCAATAAATAAAGCTAGCAAACTTATATTCATAACACTTATACTTAGTTAGCTGAGAAGCCTAGATTATTAACCACCTCTCAAGAACAATCTTAAACCGATCAGTAAAGAGGAGTTTTAGGTATTTATCTCAAGGAATCACAAAGTATGAGACGAGGATAGCTTTGCGAATACTATTTATCTCGTTCCTGAAAGAGATTACTAGAACCTCGATAACATAAAGAACAATAACAGAATACATGGACTATCAAGGTAAAGATAGTCAGACCTGGCTTCACTAATACCTAAGTGAAGTCTTTAAGTCGTCAACCTAATTATGTTTCTCGGAGGAGACCTAGGTTCATAGAGGACGACTCTATCACACAACTAGGACACTGAAGTGTCAGCGATTGAAATCCTGGTTGTTAGAGTCTCTCTATTTCTAGATTTTCAAGACTAGGGATGCTTAGGATTCAAGCTAAGGTAACTTGATATTCAACCAAACACTTTCTCTAATTAGATGAAAATCTGGAATTCATGCAAGTATGTGAGAAGTTTGTTTTGAAATACATAGAAGAATATACACTATGGTCCAGAGTACCGGAACCGTGTATAATGATAGTTCATGAAAAGTATACCTTGAGAACTAATAAGCATAATCGTGTTCATTTAAAAACTTAAGACTTGAATCATGATTCTCATACACAAGGTCAATTAGTGATTAAAGATGTCTCAGAGGTTCCCTTGAGAGTAGCAATGCTACACATATTTCTGAAAATAATTCATGAGTATCTGCTAATTCGTACTGGGTGGGTATGTAAAAGGGTACGCGTACCTTTGAACCAGTTCGTGAATTCATATGGCCAAGGCAGGTATGCGAAAGGGTATGCGTACCTATGAACTAGTTCGTGAATTCAAATAGCCAAGGTAGGCATACTGGGTATGCGTAACCTAAGGTTATTCACGAACTCAGGCCTTTGAGGTATGGGTACTGGGTATGCGTACCTCCCCTAATCACGAATGCAGAACACCATGATACGCTACTGGGTATGTGTACTTACCTATGTTTCGGAACTTCAAATAACCATTGTACGCATACTAGGTATGCTTACCCTCTCTTGAGTCCAAATTTTAGTAGTTCTGAAAACTCTCATTTTGATGTTTGAGATATTCCCAATCGCCATATGTATAAATATCATTGCTTAGGAAATTTCTAAATCATCCACATACATAATTTATGAACAAAAAATTGTTTCGAACAAAGATTTCTAAGTATCAATGAATATACATTGCTTGAATCATATTTCAAGATGTTTAACAAGACAAGCTTGAGTCGAAATTTCTTCTTTGTAATATCAAATCTACCAGAAGTCATACGACATGGGCTCATATAGATGGAATGGTAATGCATATGAGTAAATACAATGGTTCAGTCTTCACATACCTCTTTGCTGATGAAGTTCTCCAAATATCTTCGTCGATCTTCAGTCTTCGAAGGTTATTCACTGATATCTGAGACTTAACTACCATACTATAATCCTTGTCTGAGACTTGAATATAAATATACTAGAATCAAGATGTATTTTTGTGCATCTAACATTGAAAACAAGCTTGAGATAGCAAAATTTACAAGTCTCAAACGAGTCGTGCTCAAACAACAAGGATTTTTCTGTTGATATGTACTTATTGATCGTACAGGGAATTGTGCATACAGGTTCACAAATGAAAAAGTCGGTGTTGTGATAGGTACCCTCTCAATTTAATTGGTATCAAAGCCGAAAAATACCATAAAAACCTAAGTCTCTATTTGTATCAATCCAGACGTGTAAATAATGAATCGAAATGAGTCAAAGTATGGTGTTTAACTTGCAAAGAAAAAATTGATTGTATGCACTACCGAGAATTAAGAACACCACTGCAAGGAGATTACCCTATTCGGAAATTCAGTTTTTTCTTCCAAGAGAGGCGGAGTATCTCCTCAAACTATTTTAATAGACAATTATCATATCATTAGTGAAATCGTCTCATTAGATTGTCTCTGATCACGATTCATTAGATTGTATCTGACTATGAAACTGGAGGAGGCTCCGAAGTTTAATGATTTGAGAACAATAAAGTCCCAATGAACTATAAGATATGCATGCATATTAATGATTATTTACACATACAGTTGCTCAAGAATGTAAAGGACGATGAGATCAAACCATTTTTCTTAATGTTTGACGTCAAAAAAGAGCATATATGACCTACGCAATCAAAGTAAAACTTGGTTCTTTGAAAAAATATATACATGTATTTGGTGTGGTAAAGCATATGAGACATACGAGATTATTTGTTACAAAGAGCGGCGAGAAGAAAAAAGTCTTATAAGTATGATTACTTGCCTTGCGGGGCGAGGTTTCTCCCAAAACCTTAAAATTGTTTGAAGTGAACTTTATAACGTTCTATTACTTAGTTAGCTTGGTAGTTTCAAAAAAGGATTTGGAATGCAACATTTGTATGTGGTTATTGTATATCTCTGTACGAATTTAGTGATAAAGATATCCACAAAAGTGTCAAGCCTTTTGTTGCCCATATCAAATGGCTTTAAACCACGGAGTGTGTTTGCAAATAGATAGGAACGTTCACTTATGGATTGGAACAATCAGGTGGAATTTTTATACCTGTCTAAGTGACAATTTGATTGGAAAGGGATAAACACGTAAGTTATCGTGCCTGCATACTCACAAAGAAAAAGTTCCTGATTTCGAATGTTGTTTTCTATGTCGATGATATGGACATGATACTCTTGATGAAAAAAGAGGTTTTACAAACTGATTGAAATCCAAATTTGAGATGACAAAATCTCGGGAAGCTCCACCGAACACCGAGCTTGTGGCATATTATTCCACCATTCTGTATATGTCCAAAGTTTTCAGAGAATTTAACAAGGACATGCATCCTGCTAGCATTCTCGTGATTAGTCGAGGTTCAAATGTAAATAAATTCCCCTTTCGTCTAAGGAAAATGACGAAGATGTGTTGAGAGATGAAATTCCCCTGTCTGAGTGCAGTAAATGCGTTGTTGTACTCAGTATAATGTATTCGACCAAATATTTCATCCTCAGTAACTTGTTAGTTAGATATAGCTCGTCGTTGACGCAGCGTCATTGGAATGGTATATGAATGCAATCATATACTTAGAACAAACCATTGGCATGAGTTTTCTTTATCCCTGCAAAGGCATTAAAAGGACCATTAATGGAAATGGAATCCCAAAGTTGTTGATGATGAAGGAAAAATAATCTCTTCTCCTGCGAAGGTAATTAAGGGAGGGCATGGTAGACTTATTTACCAAGACTTATATTTACTTCCAAAATCAAACGACTAAAGGAACTGCCTAGAAACTCCCTTGAATAGGATAAGGGGGATCTAAGGATATGATGTCGACATATTTTACTTCGAAATGTGAAGATGTAATGTTCCCCTTTTCTCTTCGATCGAGGTTAGTTTTTCCCACTAGGTTTTTGTTACTCGACAAGGTTTTTAGTGAAGCAACACCAACTACATAAGGTATATGTTGAATGTTGAAGACCTGAATATTGCATTGTTGTTGATGAACAATATTAGAATCGAAGAAATGAAACACAATATTTTGTCAAGCTAAACTACTTTCAGAATCAACACGAAGAAGCAAGGATCAGTTGTATCGCAACGTTTCTCGGCACCAAATCAGTCAATAGTAGTGATATATAACTATAAAATATCAATATTGGGTTTTCATCGATCACGCACGAAGCATATTAAAAGGTACTTTGTACAGTTACTCGACAAAGGCATACTTTTAGAATTATCTCGTTATACTCTTTTTCCCTTCGCAAAGGTTTTGTCCCACTTGAATTTTCCTTGTCAAGGTTTTTAATGAGGCAATATATGCAATCCAACTCTGCTCTAAGTTTCCCTAATATTGTATTTATTTTCCTTAGTTCAGGTTTTGTCCATCTGGAATTCCTGAACGAGGTTTTAGTTAGGAAATCGACTTAAATACAGTGATCATAAAGGAGAAAAACTAGATATGAAAAACTATATTTGGAGCACTATATAAGAAGCACAGTTACTGGACCGCACAAGAGTGAGTGTGTGCAACCCATATAGAAGTAACCACATAACTTATTGGCAGAGACATAAAAGTCTATATAACATGTAGGTTATCTCTAGTTAATAAGAGTTCTCCTTTTCATGTTCTTCTATCTTCTACTAATACTACAACATAACCTTTCGAAGAAAAAAAAGGATTTATGAAGATATATCAAGATTGCTACAGGAGGTTACCAAGATTGCTCAGGGGTGTGCCAAAATCCACATAAGACAAATTAACCTTATGTATTTTTATTGTAGCAAATGATGAAACATAAATGAAAAATAATAACACACATAGATATTAGAATGTCATGATACTCGTTTGATTAGTCTGTTTTATTATGTGAGTGATTACTAACTAAAACTTATGTACTTTATCTGGTTGTTGGCTGATATTGAACTTGTATTACGTTTACAAGTGGGATGGCATGCGCCTTCACGCTTCAGTAGAACTGTAAGGGGCTACTTTTAGTGTGTCAAATTCGAAACTGATATGCTACAATACTCAGCCATAGTTGTTCTGTGACCGTCATTTGTAACGTATTTTCAAGAACCCCCTGGTTGTTTATTAACCCAAAAAGTCGTGGACATTTGGTTAACCATGACCTACTTCACGATCCGCCGATCGAATTTTTCCGGTTAGCCTATCCTAAATCTGCAATCATTTTCGGGTCAAAATCGACACTTCATGTCAAAATCGACACCTGCTTAAATATTTATCCCCTTGCTGCTTTTAAGAGCATCCCCAATGCAAGGGGTCAAGGTCTTAAAATTGCATGACACCTGAGATTTAAGAACTTTTCCACCAAAATTTCATCTCCAATATAAAGGTGAAAGGCATAAAAAAGATAACACGGGTAAGCGAAGGTAAAGGATAAAGTCTAGATCAAACTTTTTCTATGACCTTGGGTTTTAAGTCCACATCATCATCTTCTAAATTTATACAAAGTTTGTTGGATAAGACCTTGGAGATTGGTGATGAACTTTAGGTGAAATTTTGGCATGCTCCCTCCCACTACGAAGGTAGGGATTCGAACCCTGTAATTGTTGAAATCCAATCCAATATAAGGAGTTTTGATGTAGTGTAGGGACCACTAGTCTAGGACATCAAAGAAAAAAAAAATCCTTTTATCTTATAGCAATGAGTCAATGACCTACTATAAAAAGGTGTTAATAAGACCTTCACATAAGATAATTTATAGCAATGAGTCAATGACCCATTATAAAAAGATGTTAATAAGACCTTCACATAAGATGATAACCTTAAAAGGTGTTGATAAAACCTTCGCATAAGATAACCTTAAGCCCAAACATTGAGGATGCTCTACGGAGGTAAAAGATATAAGAATTATGAGGAAGAATAGGTACAACACATCCACAATTTCTTGCTTAGTTTAATATAATGTCACTTTATGCTTCAATATATACATATATATGGATCACCAAGGAAGGGATATGCCATGCTTCAAAAAAGAAAGAAAGGAAAAGATATGTCAATTAACAAACTGTCAAAAGCACCACAAGCTAACTTGATGTTAGACATGTTGTTGTCTGAAATACCGTAATTCAATGTTCTTGAATATTGAGATGCGAGTCAAATTTGAACACAATAGATATGTTATCTGGTTGAAAAAAAAGTTTATTCCAAATCCTAATCAATTCCCCATGCCCATGATATTTACACACCATTATTTTAGCCACAAGAACAGAACAGATGCACATATCTACATATAAACATAACGAGAAACAGTAAGCTGCTCAAATCAGAAGATATACAGTCTAAAACGGTCCCTCCAGCTTCAGGAAGTTGGAGAATTCCAGTTGCGTCATTTCACCCCCAGTCACTGGATCAAACTGACACCTATAAAAGCTGCAAGTCCAAAAATGTATATTGATCAAATTTATCCCACTCTGATTTAAGGATTAGATAATCTAAGGATGTACAATAGATGTCCAAACTATGGTCGATGTGGTTATCATATAAGCATCTTTGTTTCTTACAGTTTTTACAGTTAAGTGGATTTAACAAAATTCCCTAGTAACGTCAAATTGAGGTTTGCTATTTACCTTCCATCCATCCCAAGAATCACGACTGTATTCTTCTGGTGCCCAAAAGCAACAATGTACTGTGAAGATTCACTCAAGCGAAACTGAGCCACAGACCATTCCGAGTGGAAATATTTTGGCAGCACACCTGAAAACGAACAACATTAATCTTACTTAAAAGCTCGTCATGTATTGGTTTGCTTAGTACGACCATTTTCAATAAACATAATACATTGTCAAACAAGAGAACAGCCCAAATATCTTCCAAAATCCTAAAAAGTAGAGAATTAACAACCACATAAAATATATTTACTTGCCGATGTTTGCACATGAATATGTACCTCCGGAATCTTCATTCTAGATTGTCAAAGAAATAAATTACCGGTTTAGACCAAAAAAAGGATGAGGAAGTTCATAGGGCTAGGGCAAGGACTGCATCGCAATCATACTTCATTATAAGTACATCCATTACAATGTAGTATATATTTTAAAATAGAGAAAGTTAGGTCACCTTTTAATAATGAGAGAGATGAACTGGCTGAGGAACCAGTGACATCATTGTCAGGTGAATTGTGCGCCTTATCAACTGTTGAGGATCCCGCATTGATCTTAAGACTAAAGACATGAACCGTGCCCTTGTCACTTGAGACGGCTAGCCACTGGGTGGTATTAGAAAAGGCAAGGCTATAGATTTCTGCTCTGTCTGTACCTCTTCTAACCTGCCAACGATAAGTCCAATCAGTTGCAGAAAAAAAATACCCAGTAGATTAAAAAGCTTAAATACTAGTAAAGCTCATTGTGTATCCTTGTCAACAATGTTCCAAAAAGCGATATGGCGTGGTGATGCACTTTCCTAGCAAAGCTGCCGAAAAGCTTTATCGAAGAGTTGACTCGCAAATATATGAATACATATATGCTTATATGCTTAAATATCTATATGAAGATGAGTGACACACTTTTAAGTTGTCCTTTTTCTAGCTTGGCCAGCCATAATTGAATAATGGATAGAAGATGATCACAGAAGGAAAAATAATAACAAAAAATAGTAACAGACTTGCGGAGTAGAAAGAAAAAACGTCTCAAACAATTGGTAAATAATTTCAAGATTTTTATGATAATTTGAAGTAGTATGTCGTTGGAGCTTAGCTTGTTAGGCTTCCAACTAGTTTCATGTAATAATCGTTACCCAATAATTTAATATTTGAAGTTATAAAAAAAATAAAAAAATAAAAAAAGCTTAACAGACGTTTAGGGTCTGTTTATTACTAGGCTTCAAAGCCCAATTTTTTTTTCCTTGAACAAGACCTACATCCGGTGCTAAGTATTAGGGGTTTTTGGTTCAAGGCGCAAAAAAGCACTTATCATGGCACACCCCAAAACACCTTTTTAAACCATGCTGGCCAATGACCACAACTCAAACACATTGATTTCACAAGAGATACTAATACCATGGTTCAAAAAGGTGTTTTGCAGCGCGCCATCGTGCCTACATGCGCTTCACCCCCAAAACAGCCTGATACTAACGCTTCAAAAAAAACCATATTTAGTTGGATTTTCTTCAGAGCTTTGAAGCCAAAAATAGGTCCTACACGTCTCTTGGACTTTCCTATAGCCTTGAATAATAAAAAATCATAAAACTATTTTATTAACTCATTCAACCAACTGTTTCTTATTCTCCTTTAGTCATTTTTACTACTTCCTCTTTTTCTTTTTATTTTCTTCTGTTATCATCTTCTATTCTTCCATCAAGTATGCCCAAGCAAGAAAGTGCACATAAAAGGATACAACTTGAAAGTTGACACTCATGTTAACGGTCTAGTTATTAGAGTAAAACCAATTGACTATGTGCGAGGCAGCGAATAACGCTTATACCAGAGCTTTACACTTGCTAGGTGAGTGTACAACTTCACCGTACCACTTTTTTAAACATTGACTTTGACAATAACAAATGCCCCATAGGAACCTTGCATGTCCGCTTTTGTTCTTCATTTAAGTATGCAAAGGCAATTAGTAAGTGCCACAAATTCATATAATATCCTACTAGAAGAACCACGGGAGTAATTCACTAAATCAATTTTACAGTATGTAGCGAAACAACAATATTCCAACTAAAAACCTTCCCTTATCTAAGGACAATCCGGCAGTGAACGTTTTAAGTCGCAAGTTCTTTGGTAGTCCATAGACTCCAAAGTTAAAACCAAGTTGTGACACTTCCTTGTCTTAATTCTTATGTACCCATATAACTAGTTTGCTTTGACTAAACTCTTTGAGTAATTGCTGGACACTGAAGAGTTCTATACCATGGTTGCCCATGTTTTCTTACAGTAGGCTATAGGTGAAGGGTTTTTTTTCAAGTCTCCATAACACACTATGCTGGCTTCAATTCCATTACAAGTAACCAAAGCTCTTAGCTCTGCTGTGAACATACCTAAGCCCCTTTTAAGGTCATAGAATCAGTTATCAGATCCATTACTTGAGCAAAGCAAAGTTATCCACTATCCACTACCCACTCCACTAATAGTATTTGTCAAGTTCAAACTAAACTAGTAACCAAGACAGCAGTTTCAACCAAAAAAAACAACATAAATTTAAAACATAACAATCACCAATAAGAATGAAAATTAACAAGTTATCACTCAAAAATGAAGAAGCCTAAAGCATTACCTCTTGCAGAAGCGTCCCGTCAAACGTGTTGAAAATCCTAACCAGAGTCCCCTTACTGCTAGCAGTAGCAAGTGTTCTCCCATCTTGAGTCAATGCAAAACAAGCAATTCTAGAATCATGAGCCATAATAAACTTAGTCCTCTTCGACCCATAATGTTCCACTCTAACTTGACCCTTTTGCAAACCAGGACAAACTAATACCAATGAACCCGATACTTGTGAAACAACACAAAGCCCTTTGGGATTTGCAATTGTTTCAATCTGATGAAGTAATTTCAAATCAGCAAAATTATACACAAAGATTTTCTGTTCAAGAACAACAATTATACGATCGCGACGTAATCGAACAGTCCGAACTTCAGATCTAAATGATAATTCACCAATACAACGACTTTGATGATCATCCCAAATCATAACTTTGTTAATTGGGTATTGCGGCTCAGGTCCACCACCAACTAATGCAAGTATATTACAGCGAAACAACATCTCCACGACTCCGACACCTCTCCCATGATCAAAATCACGTCGGAATATCTCCCGGAATGGATCACAATTGTAGATCCGAAACCCGTTATCAGTACCCGCTGCGAAACATCCGTGATCTTGATTGAATGATAGATGAAGTAAAGACGGTGAAGAGCAAGGGGAATCTGATAAATTAGGGTTTGGATTAAGAGTTTGAAGTAAAGGAGATGGAAGGTCAAGTTTTAATTGCTGTTCTTCATCATTAGGGTTTGATTGTTGTTCTTGTTCTTGCATAGATGATGGTGCTGAAGAGAAAGAAATATTTGAGAATTGAGATTCGATTGAATCAATTGAAGACGAAATTAGGGATTGTGGCTGTGAAGATGTTAGCAACCTAGTGTTTGTGGTTGAATCTGTGAAAGGAGAAGAAGATGAGATGGTTGTAGCCATGGAAGGATAAAATTGGGTATTTCAAATTTGTTTGTTAAGTTTACGGATGTTGTAGCGCGAGGAAGAATAGAGAGGAGACATATGGGTGGAGTGTAGTGGTTCAGTTGTCAAGCAAGTAGAGAAGGTTAATAATGTAAATTCAGGTTTTAGTGGATTTTTGCCAATAATCTAACTCCTTTAAAACAAAATTAGTCGTAAAAACTCAAGATGACCAAACTTGTGGTACAAAAACCCCATTCAAATATTGGGATCCGTTAAAACTCCATCGTAAATAAAATTGATACAAAATCCCCAAATTATTAAAATTGAACCCCAAATTTAAATGATGGTTTCATCAAATTTTATTTTGGTTTCATCATAAAATTTGATGAAACCAACGTTTAAATTTGGGGTTTTTGTGTTTGTTTCGATGGGGTTTTTGTGTTACTTTTGTTTTGATGGGTTTTTTGTCGAAGGATGGTGACACCTCTGGGGTTATAACTCGCAGACCGCCTTTAAAATCCTAAGCTCATAAGGTTCCACGTTGAACGGTGACCCTCACCCACTCACAGAGTTGCTCCGTTTCACTTTTCCTTGAAGGAGAGAAAAAAGAGGAATTCCCACACAAATTACGTTCACAAAACATAAAACCAAAAAAAAACACATACAAAACTCTAAGAACCAGTTTTCTGTTTCGCTCACAACACGTAAAAAAAAAAGAACAAATCCTAGGATATGCTTTGTTCATGGGATAATGATGAAACAACCTTGGGACAGGTATAAACCTTACATGATTTAGGTTCATATGCAGTTTTATTATTTAGGATCCTATGTGTTTACTAGCATATGCAGTTTCATGCCGCAAAAACGTAGAACAAAACCTAAAAACCCTCCACCTCTCGCCGCCTCGATCTCAAACTCTATGAAGCCTCAAAATCAATCTTATCGTATCCATGCTGTTGTGGTTGTTTTCAAGGAGATTCATTCATCTGGAGCTATTGCTGGTGTTTAAATTAGAGGTAATTGGGATTGTCGAATCCGATGTATTTTTCAATTTCTTATGATATCTAGGGTTTTTGAGTTCGGTTATGAATTGGGTTTTTTCAATTTTTTAATTTCTTAAATCGGATTGTCGAATCCGATTTAATTCATCAGTTTGGTTCTTAATTAGTGAGGAAATTGTTCGATTTAATACCATGATTTGTGGATGATTGATTTTCAGTCTGAATAAAGATCGATTTAGATTCATAGAGTTTAATTTCTTATGATATCTAGGGTATTTGAGTTTCTCCTGTCTGAAGAGGAAAACTGGATATTTGGGTAATTTATTTTTTTTAAATCTGAGTTATTGATGCCCAATATTTAATTTCGTCTATTCACAGCAACTCATTGATATTTTCTTCTTTCTTCTCTGTTTGGTTAGGGTTGGTAAAAAGATATGGGTTTTCTTCGTTTTGGAGCAACTAATCGAGCCATAAAGAGATAGCCAGGACCATCAATTGAAAGCCTGAACCATTACCAGTTTGGTTTAAGGTAATGGGTTCTGGTGTGTGTGCTCTGAGACTTGCGGGGACTGAATTTGGGATTGCAGCTGTTGGCGATGGCTGAGCAGATACAGGTAAGTAGATGCTGTGTGTTAGTCTTGAATGAAATTTGTGCATTATGCTTATTTTAGGTACCTAAAGGTCATGATTTGTGCATCAGGGCATTTCATGTGTTTGCAAGAAGGCAACAATATATGTTAGCAATCACTACATAACAGAATCTCCTTTCATATCTCACTACCAATTGCATGTTAATTGGTTTGTATCTGCACTTTCAGTTCTTAGGAAGGTGAAGGAAAACTCCAGTAAAGCATGATTTGCCTGAGGACTAATGTGTGGAAGCAAAATCCAACAAGTAAAAAAAGTGACACATATTCTTTCATGGTTCTTCTTTTTGTCGTTACATATTCGATTTGCTTCTGTGATTTCAGGTGATACATTAGGTTGCGAGTTGGAATTCAATTGGAGTTAGATATTGCCACAATGGCCAACAAGGCTTCGCCTGCACCTTTCATAAAAAGACCAAGAAGGTATTCATCCCTACTGCCTATTCCACAATTTCTTTTAAGCGAAGAACATGCTTTAAATTGACTTTTCTTAAATTGTTGATACTTATTGTGTTTCGAATGTGTTTAGAAGAAGGAAAACTGAAATAAATCAAAGGTTTAGAATAATATCCTCTTTAAATTGTAATGGTTTTTCCTATTGGGTTTTACTATATCATGTATGAAGCCTCCTTAGATTTATTTTATCTTGATTTCTCATTGTGTTATTGATTAACAGAATCAAAGAAGTAAGGCACATATACGTAACAACAGGGTTTTGATGATGTCTTGAGAAATCAATATATTAGTTAGGGTTCATATATTTATAAAAAATACAGGAAAGCCGAAACCCTAAAACCAAACCATTGATCTCTTATTATTTCATCTCAAAATCCTGCGTCTTTGATCCAGATCATGTTTTGATTGCTTGTTTATGATTGGTTTTTTGATCTCATAACCTGCTATAATGTCTCTGTTCTTCATGTCCATTGTTACGTCTCTGAAGGGTTTTTCTTTTTGAGTTTCATTCTACAGGGAAGGTTGCAGTTGCAGTGAAATTGGGTTTTAGGAAGAAAATCCTGAAACAAATACGTAATCCAGATCAGGTACGATTTTTCATCACATGTTCTTATTTTTACTGAACACACTCAGTTTTTTATTTTGTAAGTTGGGTTTACTTCTCCAGATAACCATCACCAACGACAACCATTCATCGACTTCTCCACAAACGCGATTTTTTCTTGAAAATCCATCGGCAATTGGACTATCATTTTGGTAAAAAAAAACTCACTTTTTTATCACAGATTCCACTGGGTTTGGAGAGATTATCAATTGGAATATAGTTAATGTTTGTATTGAATAAGTTTTAACGAACGAATTGGCTTAATTGCCAAATTTTGTTAACTGACGTAACTCAACCTGTCTGCTCACAAACTTACTGGATTGATCTTAAATGGTATTCTGCTTTGGATTTTGGTCAGTTACGCCTTTTACTTTTTAGACGTAATTTTTTTTAAATGGTGCTTTCCTTTTGTGCCTAAGTTGATATTCAATAGCATTCTTGCATAGGTGAATATTAAACTGAAGAGAAAGGAGCACTCTAGCATATGACATTGCAGCTCTGAACTTCGCAGAACGCGCTTCTCTGGCTTTATTTTTTTCTTACTCTTTCATCTGGAAATATCAGCAAATGCTGAAAACCCTTTTATAGTGTTTTCCTGTGGCAATGAAAGAAGATGAGGAGATGAAAGATATGTTAATATAAGAGTATTTAAATTCTCTATGAAGGAACGTAATTCTAGCAGCTTATTTTGTACACAACATCTATCAACTGAAAAAGAAAGTAAGAAAAAGATATTGGACATCTGCTGTAACTTCGTTTTGTTCTCTTCCCATGACAAGATAATCCCTTCCCATGCTAACTGTGTTTTGTAAACTGAATATTGAGCTTAGGCGTAGCTGCGATTCCACAACATAAATTCAAGTTGGCCAAATTCTTCCCATTTAATTTTACCTAAGGCATAAGAGGAAAAGTCACAATTAAGCTTTGTTAGTTGTGGGCTTTACACACTTTATCATTGTCATTGCAGAGTTTACCTATCTGTCCTCATGAATTTCGGACCTTCGAGCCCCATAACTCCCTTTGTTTACAGTTTATACTATTGTTTGGTAGCTTAAAGATTAAGATTAATAAGTATAATGATCTACGCTTCAAAGCATTTGTTTTAGAGTTTGGGACGATGGAATTTCTAGAACAAAATCTTAAATCATGTATATTAAATAATATACATAAAATTTCCAGAGAAAATGACATTGCTTTTGATATGCCGTTCCTTGGTCGCAATGCTTTTTTGCCACAAATATGTGCATATTCCCAATTGTGGTATTGATCATTGTGCTTTGTCCTTAACTAGCATCAGGCTTGACAGTAAATTTCATTTTTTTTGGGTTCAATTTGCAGAGGGCGCAAATTGTGGAGAGAGTAGTTAAGAGTCACAAATATGGAGCTACTGTTGTTTTGTCGAGAGCAGTAATGGCTGCATTGTACACACTGTTCAGTATCTTACTGATGCTCTCCTGCAAGCTTTGGTGGTGGTGGTGGATGAGACTTTGAGCAAGGAAATTGAGGTTAGAATCTCTTTGTCTCTAGATTTGTGCATCAGTTTGATGACTTAGTTGCAGCCTTATAATTTAATTTCTTTGAATTCTAAGATCAGTTAAAGCTCAGTTTATAAGTATTTCCTTGAATTCTAAGATCAATTATAAGCTCAGTTAATAGGATTTTGTTTTCTCGATAGTGCTTTGACTGCTCTCACTATATATGGCTAATATGTTTCCTCAAATGCATAACATCTAGCATTAAGAGACAAATTTGTGATGTTCCGAGAGATATCTTCTGACATAATACTGACAAATTTAGGATGCTAGTAGACCGTGTTTTTTTTTTTTTGTGGCATCGCTGTTCCGTTTCAAAATCTCTAAATAATAAAAAGATACCCTGATCAATCACATTATTAGGGTTTACCCTAAGCCTGATAATGATTGATCTAAATTGCAGAATCATGCAAAAGGATTTTAAGGGTTTCTCATTTGATTTTTAGGTTTTCTATTTTGATTCTCTCTTTATACTGTTTGATTCATTTGAATGCAATTTTCAGTTTCACTTGGGTGTTGGAAGGTAAAATTCCATGCTATTGCAACTCTCAGAGCAAGGAGATGGAAGATTAATTTGGGTGTTGCTTCCCCTGCTATAGGTGTGAAATTCAGCAGTAGCTTGGTTTATGTTGCTTCTTTAGATTTTTGTTTTGATTTTCTCATATGCAATTTTCGGTTTTCTTAATTTAGACATATTCAAAGAAGAGGAAGATAATTCCGTGCTTCCACCTGTTTTGTGCTTTTTCTTTTATTTTTGCACTGAATGTTCAGTTTTCTTTCCGTTAAATCTGAAGGTGATGCAATCAAGTATGATTTGGGGGTTCTACGGATTAATTTGCAGTGAGTCTCTTGCTTTCTGGAAGGTCAAAACTCCAGTTCCCGTCTCTTGCTAATGTTGTAATGCATTTCGATTATGTGGTGTTCTTTTTTAGGGCTACTAATATGTAGTGATGGTTGTATTCTGTTTTAGGGATACTAATATAAACTGATAGATGCGTTTTTATGCGCAGACCTAACAACTTTTGAATTCTAATGAACACTCTTGAGGTTTTGGGTAATTGAATTTTATTTTTGTAGATTGATTAACAACTAACGACAATAAATATTTGGAACAAAAGAGTTTTTCGGAAGCTTTGCGATTTGTAAGAGCATCGGAATCCACAAAGAGGGGTAAACATGTTGAACGTGTTGAATCATTTAACCTTGAGGGTTTTTTCAACTAATTGTGTTTCTCAGTACATGTCTTATCTCACATGGACAACAGACTAATGGATAATTTCTGACCGTCGTTGTTTGTGCAGGAAATTTGTTAGTATAGGAGGTGCTCAGAGATATTGCTATTGAATGCTTACCAATGAATTCAGGTTAGTTATTAACATGAGTAAGAAACATAGATTTCTAGTATATATACCAAAAACTATATCTTTTGTTTCTTGGTTTGAGGTCATCTCATCAGTTTGCTTCTAATTTTTGATCCGCACTATTTTTTTTTTTCTCTTTTTGGATCACCAAAACTGTAGCATTCTTATTTATTCTTATTTTGATGAATTATCAATTCAACGTTGGGCAGAGTTGTTGAAGTGTTCTATAATGCTACGTCTATTACAGGTGGTCCAAAACCAAACTTAGTAGATATTTCTATGGGGGAGCACATCCGCAAAGGTAATTAGTATTCAATAATAAAAGGATAGATTCAAAGCGTAGACTACTATCTGCGGTTGAAGGCATAAAGCCATAAACTACTGTCGGGAATTTTGGTTCAAGTTGAGTGCATAAATAACGTTTGGGCTTAATGATGTGCTCAAATGTTTTAGGATCAAAACGGAATAGAAGAAGTGATTTTTTTATCATGTTCATCTTGTTCCAAAGATTTTGTTAAATGTATACATACTATATGCAGTTAATAATGATTGATCCAAAAATCAATGAAAGGCTAATTTTTTATCGAAGCAAATACACTGGGTTTTTGATATGAGCATTTGTAGTTCTGAAATAATTCACTAAAATTGGACCAAAAGTAGAAGAAATTAATACAAAATGCTCACCTAAAAATTGATCAAGGTTTATTCATTTAGACTGATGTATAACATGATTCTGGTTTTGATTGTCACCTACTCATCTGTACACGTAGTACACCAAAATCAAAAAACGCGACGGGGTGTGACGAACTATGATCGACAAGAGCTAACAAACACCAAATCAAAAATATATCGGGGCAAGGCGAAGACGAGCCACACCAAATCAAAAATGTATGTTGAAGGGGTGAGGCGAAGCCTAGGGACACCAACTCAAAAATGCACGACCGGGCTAGCCGAAGTCATATCACACCAAATCAAAAATTTATGACTCTCTTTAGCCTCTAAATACCTATATAATGTGTTGAATAGAATCTTCTAGAGTAGCAAAACTGTAAACGAAATTTGAGTTACATTTCATAAAATGGATTTCTCACGGTGTTACATGCACAGTCATATAACATGAATTTTCAAATGTCTGATTTCTTACACACCTGTGAGTGATATTCACATGTTCTTCTCAAATCGGGGCATGGCAAGCCGAGCCATACCAAATCAAATCGGGACAGGGCGAGGCGAGGCCAAACCGAAGCCGAGCTTTACCAAATAAAAAATATGGTTAAAAGAAAAAGATTCCTAACAAATTAGTTGTTTAGGAAATAATAAAAAAAGAAATGTGTGTGCATGTAGCTTTTTGACTTTAGGAAATAATTTCAATCGCATGATGGTGAATGGTGAATGATGTGCATAAATGTTTAGGAAATAATAAAGTCGGCTCATCAACTTTAAGATGATTGGGATGTAGTTGGTTAGGTGGCCCTTAAATTGATGCGTCGGTGGATGTTGATACATCTGACAAAGCAAGTTAATATGAAATTTACACATCTAGGGGTTAATGATTTAGAGAAATGAACTACTGTGTAATGAATTATAAGTTCTTAGTCAACCCTAATAAGTTATATTGTCCACATTATCATTTAGATGATTCACTCCCAAGTTCTTTCTGATTTCAATGTGTAGGAAAGGATGACGGCAGCTATTACTGGCATGTGAGTGATATTCATTTGTTCTTCTCAAATCGGGGCGAGGCGAAGCCGAGCCACACCAAATCAAATCGGGACGGGAGAAGCCGAGTTTCACCAAATCAAAAAAATTAAAACAGCTTAGCCCTAAGGAATCTCGTCAACAACAACAAAGTCAGCTTAGCCCTATCAACTTCCTAACATAAGAAATTAAAACAGCTTTTGAGGTAGTGTCAGATTCTTCTTCAAGCTCTTCAAGCAAAATTCCAAGACCTGGTCATAAGAGAGCCAATCCTGAGCAGCAAGCATATCTTCAATCTTCTAGCATTGGGACTTCTTCTTCAACAAATATCTCCAGAAGAATATCTAATGAAGAGCTGAACCAGTGGACATCTCAGAATGCACCTGCAAAAAGATTCAAAAAAAGATCTGTTAAAACCTTAAGCACCAATGAATTGAGCAACAACAATAGAAGCAACAACAACACAAACAACAACAACTTTTGAAGAAGCAGCAACAAGAATTCAAATCATTTTGACAACCATCCATCTCAACTTCACACTTTGTTTACAAAAGTGATAAAACATCTTCCCGGCCGATGGAACTCCACCTTAATTCTCATTTTCTAATCCTTACTGTTTAGTGTGACTAAGATAACTTCGCTTATATCTATCTTGCAACTGACTTTTTTTTAGTTCCATCCTACTTATGCAGGTTATGTCAGTTGCGGACTCTTATCAAACATAAGTCACTCCACAGTTTGCTTATAGTTGTTTATCAAATAGCTTATAGGATTTGTCTATTTATATTCTCTTTGTTTTTACAGATTTCTTATGAGTTCCAAATTTGTATGTTCAAAGACTTTGGGTGTAAATCGAGTCCTCTCTGGTGATACAATGTGCTTTTGGGTGTGTACAAGTCCTATAGGGTGTTGTATTTTATACTTTTTGCCTTACAAAGTGCTTTTTGTCTAATACTAGTACTCCCTACTATAGTTTGGTTTTTAATTAGTCTACTATAGAATCTGCCTTTTGTTCTAGTGTCTTCGCCTGGCTAATGTGTTAGTCTATCGGTCTGTGGTAATCTGTAATTGTGTGTTGATCCTGCTTTTACTAACTGTTTTTTATACACCTAGTCATCTAGTAACATCTTTGGCTTTTTCTAGTTATTAGTTGCACTACAGGATATTTTCTTCCCACACTTTAAGCAGGTTCGCAGTCAGAGCTCACTGCTTCTGCTCAATACTACAGCAATCTCACATATCACTAAACCACATCCATTACCTCAAACCCAAATCACCCTACTAGAACTAAATTCATCACAATTCTCAGGATAGCCTAGATCAATTAAACCATATATTTCCAATATCATCTCCTTCATAATCCTGACTCAAACCGTTATAACGGGTCGAATCAACTTTCTATCCCCTAACTCGAATATTCACTCAACCCAGACCCGACTTCATAACAGAAAGCAAAAATGAATGATTTAGCCTGGAACCGTCAAGGAATTAATAACACAACCACGATTCAACATCTCAAAGGACTAATCTCATTACACAAACCTGAAATCATATTTCTTTCCGAAACTCTAGCAAATGAAAGGCATATGTCGGGACTTGCTCAAACCCTTCGATACCAAAACCTATCCAAAATGCCCAAAGTCGAAAGACGAGGAGGTATCTGCCTTATGTGGAGAAACAACATCAACATTCGCGTTCTGCTCCATTACCAAAGTTATATCCATGTTATCATCACTCCCCCTAATCCAGGGACACCATGGCTTTGCACAGGACTTTACGACCATCCACCATAAACGCTAGAGTCGATTCGTGGCAAGATTTTCCATCAATCTTCCCCGACATCAACAATTCAACTTCCCGGGTGCTAATAGGTGACTTTAATGAGGTAATGGATCAATTGAGAAAAAAAGGCGGAACACAGGTCACATATAGTCAAACTCAACCACTCCTCACCATGATAGATAAAATGAGTCTCATCGACCTTGGATTTCGTGGAGATCCCTTCACTTGAAAAAATAAGCAGCAAGATCAAGACAATATTTTGGAAAGACTAGAGAGAGCAATTGCAACCCCGCAATGGCGTACATCCAATCCTCATGCAGCGGTAACACATCTTCCTAGGATTGCTTCTGATCACGCTCCCATCTTGTTGCATACCAAAATAATGGACTGATAAGGACAAAAAAACTACAAGTTTGAACATATGTGGCTAACTCATCCACAACTTAAGCAAATAGTCGAATCAACATGGATTCAGCAGCATGATTCAGAGCCAACTCTAAACCTACAGCTAAAGTTAATCACAACTGGGAAAATACTTATGGACTAGAATAATGAGACATTTGGTCACCTACCAAACTTAATAAAAAAGTCAACGACACAAATTCAATGGGCTCAACATCAGTTGTCTACTAGAAATGGGAGAGACCTGGAGTACTGGTTAACAAAAGAGAAAGAACTTCGAAATCAGCACTTAAGCCTGCTCCAATATCATGCAACATATTGGAAACAAAGATCCAAAATACAATGGCTCACGTCAGGAGACAATAATATGTCGTTCTTCCACACAAAAGAAATTATCCACCGCAGTCGCAATAATATTCAACAACTGTAAGATCCACAAAATAACTGGGTTAGCCCAAAATCTCAGGTAACCCAGATCATCCTAGATCACTTATCTAACAAATACACAGCTCCCGCAACAATAATAGATGAGGAACTATTTGCGAAAATCACGCCAAGATTGACACCAAACCAATGGGACAAGCTTTCAACGAGAAAATATATTTTTTGTAGCGTGACAGAAATCAAACAAGTTATGTTCTGCATACACACTGAAAGTTCTCCTGGCCCTGACGGCTATACCAGTAAGTTTTTTAAGATCTTCCAGGAAACTACTGAAACTCAGCTAGTGGCCATGGTACATGGTTTTTTTGGTTCTATGAATATTCACCTCTCATGAACCATGCAAACATTACTCTAATTCCAAAAGTAGGCACACCAACAAAACCTTCCCACTTCAGACCTATCAGTCTCTGCAATGTCACATACAAAGTGATATCAAAAATCCTAGTCAACCGTATACGACCACTCCTACCATTTTTAATAAGTCCTTATCAAAGTGTGTCTGTGCCACAAATATCAATACATGATAACATGGAAATTTTGGGAGAGTTATTCCATCACATAAGAACCTCAACAATCACCAAAGATCCAAAAGTAGCTATGAAATTAGATATTGAGAAAGCGTATGATAGCTTTGATTGGGATTCATTAAAATAGCCTTTTCTAAACTAGGTTTTCCAACCATTTTTGTGGATTATATCATGTTATGTATCTCTTCAGTCACCTACTCAGTCAACATCAATGGAAAACCTCATGGTTCCATCACCCCAATGAAAGGCATCAGACAAGGGGATCCCATATCGTCCTATATATTCATTATATGTGCAGAAATTGTTAGAGCATTTCTCGGTAGAACTCGCATGTGTTGCTATCTCAAGCAAGTCTGTCAATATTAGTGATCAAAACTATATGTCTTGATTTCTAGTTTACTTATGACTAAGTCTCGGTCTAGGATAGTTAAGTGTAGTTGAGCTCCAGACTCCATGGCGATCATCTTACGAAGACGAAAAACTACTCAAGGAACCAGTGGAACTTCATCCGACTAAAAAGATATGTGGAGACTTAAACTTATCTATCACTCAAAAGTCTACTCTATCTCCTACTCTTGAGACAATGTCGTATAAGTATGATAGTTTTCATACATACACGTTTGTTATTTCGAGCCGAGTTTACTCGCCTATCTTTTTCTCGAAATATGTGTTGGTAAGATTTTGCTTTAACCACATACATCTTTACCCGTGATGAATGTCATGATGACGTTTCAATCTTGAAAATAGCTTTAATGACGATAGTCGTGAATAACGATTGTTATAACATTTTAGAAGAATGTTTCAGTGATTGAAATGTAGATTTGAGATTACCAACTATGGATATAAGCATATATAGTGTGTTCGCACATTAGTGTATAAATTCATGTCCCGGAAACCAAGTGTGTGCATATGTGTGCATACGGTATTGGTGAAGGAGACAGGTTGGGTACGCGTACCCGTAGGCGTACCAACGAAAGTTTTCAACCGAAAATTTCTGCTGAGTTTGGAGTTTGCAAACTAGTAAACCAGTCACCTTAGGTACGCGTACCCACGGAAGTTTTCAAACCCAAAATTTCTGCTGAGTTTGTAAACTCAAATCCGGTAGCTAAGGTACCCATACCCGTACGCGTACCCAAGCTGGTTATTTCTCAAATCGGTAGTTCATGAACTTAAAACAATAATTTATAAGGAATGCAGTCTTTGCACATCGTGGGTATATTGTTCATGAATTTATTCAAATGGATCAATCCGATTTTGTTTCAATTGTGTCTATGAATAAAGACCTAAGCAATTGAACAACTCTTCAACTAGTTCTTATGAGTCATTTGAACTAGTTATGAGAAAGATGAATACGGTTAATATGAAAGTACTCATATGGATAACCTTTGGTTAACTATTTGTGAACCAACTGAGTGTACACGTTTAGGTACGGTTACTCAAACTTAAATGAAATACATTTCATTTGTGTGTGACAAGCTAAGTTTCGATCTAACGGTTGAAAGATATTAGCTTGGTTGAATCAGGTTTTTCATCTAACGGTGAATATTGAATGCTTTGTTACCAAGGTAACTTGGATTGCAAACCCTGATTTGAAAACTATATAAAGGAGACATCTAGCAACTGGAAAAAATAATCCTCATACCTCCTGTGTGATACTAGTTGGTTTTGCTAGAGTCGATTCTCCTTTAACCTTAGGTTTCTTCTCGAGACCCTGTAGGTTAACGACTGAAAGACTTCATTGGGATTGTGAAGCCAGACGAAACTACTTCTCTTGTAGTTGAGCGATCTGATCTTGCCATTTTCTATCGTACGAGTTCAATTGAATAATTGACTTGAGATTATATCTCCGATAGAGAAAGATAAAAAGAAATTACAGACATCTTCGTCTCATCGTTTGTGATTCCGCAATATCTAGTTTCGCTACCGTACGATTTAGATTATTATAAGGTGATTGATAATACTAGGTTGTTCTTCGGGAATATAAGTCCAGGTTATCAATTAGTTCTTGTTCACCTTGATTTATCAAAATACGGAACAAAAACTCATAGGTTTATCTGTGGGGGACAGATTTACCTGTTATCATAGAATTTTCTGTGTGATACAGATTTGTTTATTAAAGTCTTCGAGTTTAGGTCGTAGAAACTCTTGGTTGTGGGTGAGATCAACTAAGAGAATCAAGTGCGTAGTATCCTGCTGGGATCAGAGACGTAAGGAGCACAACTGTACCTTGAATCAGTGTGAGATTGATTAGGGTTCAACTACAGTCCAGACCGAAGTTAGTTTGTAGTAGGCTAGTGTCTATAGCGGCTTAATACAGTGTGGTGTTCAATCTGGACTAGGTCCCGGGGGTTTTCTGCATTTGCGGTTTCCTCGTTAACAAAACTTCTAGTGCCTGTGTTATTTCTATTCCACATTATATTTTGTTATATAATTGAAATATCATAGGTTGTGCGTTTTATCGACCAATTGTGAAATCCAACCTTTGGTTGTTGATTGGAAATTGATTGATCCCTTGATATTGGTCTTTGGTACCATCCAAGTTTATATCTCTAGTATTTGATAAAGACTCGCAGAATGCTTGAGTAAAGATCAAATCGAGAGATAAAGATATTAACTCCTTGATATACTTTTTATTAAGATTGAGTCTGTTTGTCTAGTTTATTATCTTAAAAGTATATTAGAGTTAGTCCATACATATTGTTAATCGAAATATTGGGTGAGGTTGTTGTACCTCCGCATTTTCAATTGGTATCAGATCCGGCAAACACATTAAACCTTATAAGTTTGTGTTTGTCTGATTCTCAAAAGTCTATCCCTACGGGAAATCTTTTTGGGAGGCTTGCTCATGGCATCTGTAACGCACACCAGAGTTCCTTAAAGACTTCTCAGAGATTATTTTTCAGACTGACGGTCTCTCATGATAATCTTGTGCCATCTAGAAATATCGGAAAATCTAGATGTGAAGAAACGGTCTAAAGAAAAAATTTAAAATTTCTCTAAAGAGAATCGTCAAAGAAAACATGATCAACGCTCAAAGGTATGGACCCTCACAAGAATTACTCTTAATCTTTTTGAGGAATACTATCATAAAGGATCGATTTACAAGGATCTATTTAGAGTGTTTGAAAATGTTTTAAAATTCTTAGAAAAGCTTAATTCCATAGAAGAATTGAATCGTTCTGATAGAAGTTTTGTACCAGTCAAATCATGTTCTAATGATGTACAAACTGTTCCAACTACCAGCTCTCTTGAAGTTGATAAAAGGATTTCATGTAAGGTTGGTAAAGGAACCATTTATCAGAAAAAATCATCTCTGTGTCATAAGGAAAAAAGCCCAGCGAATTCTGAGTCTTATCACTATGATTTTACTCCTAATTCTCGCCATAAATGTCAACCAAAGAATACGCATGAGAAATTCTCTGCATTCTACACCACCTGATTTCAGGAATGACGTCACCCCATTTGGATATAACTTGAAATGGGGAAAGTAACTGGTTTACTTTGTTTGTGAATTCTTTTTCTTATTGACAAAAGCTTTTCATAAAGGTTTGTGCAGGTATTCTTTCTTCATACTGGTATTTTTATCCCAGTACGTGTACCTCTAAAAAACCTACATTCCTTATGTGGGTCGCGGTTTGTGAACGGGTCCAAGCCCAACTGTGGGTATAAAAAATGTACGGGTACGCCTACCCTTCTTCCTCCCTCATCTGTCCGGTTCGTGAACTTTTAGGGTTCAATTTTTTTTCTCCATTAAAACTTGTTGGAGAACAACTTGTAAAGGGATTTCTCAAGATAAAAATCAAGTAAGTAATCTCTTGCGCACTCCCTTATTTCCTTCTATAATCATGAAGAATGTTAAGGGTTCAAAAAGTTTTTCAAATAACCTAGGTTCTTCATCCTCTTCAATTGATCTTCCAATTGAACAAAATTCTATTAGGATTAGATTTGTGGATGAATCTTATAGCAAAGTATTTGAAAAGATTTCTTCTACTAGGTTTATTTTAGAAAAGAAATTGGATAATACTAGTGGGTATAAGGAGGATTTATCTTGTTTTGAAAAATTCAAGCTTGTAAACATCTTTGATGGCCTTGGTGAAGGTTATGCTACTCTTACTAGAATCTTCTATGCCAACATTCATGATGTTGTTCTTGAGGACATGGAATTCAAGACCATGGTCAATAGAGAAAGGATTCTAGTGAATAGAGAATTACCAAAATCCCTTTGGGTAATTTTCGTCTTCCCAGACCAAGCAATGAAAGGCCTTCACATGAAACCATTTCAAAAGGTCTTTGTGGTAAAAGCGTTGTGTGGAATGGAGGAAAATTTCCTACTAATCAATTAGATTTTCCTCTAAAGTCTTTTGGAAAATTGGTTATTTCTAATATTTGTCCTTCCACGGTTGAGAACTCTCGTTGGAGTCGTGAGTTTGCGGAATTGATCTATTACCTTGTGATGGAAACCAAAGGTCTTGACATTTGTGGATTAATTATTTTTCAAATGTTAGACATGACTTCCGTTGACAACAAGTTAGGCTATCCATGCTTGATTGAGCGTATTTGTCGCAACTTCTCCATTGAACCCATTGGAAGCTCCAATGGAACCCCCAAGCTTGTTCGTCCGTGTACTTTCAATCGAATGAAGGAATATGCTTGCAAGAGACAAAGGTGTGACACAAATAATGGCTCGAGTGATCCTTCTACGAAGCTTCTTCGCCAAATTTACAAAGGTGTTTGTAAATTGAATACCAAATTAAGTTGTGTTCAAGAACAATTACTTGTGATTGCTACCAAGTTCCCCGAAGACATGGACAAGGTTCGTTCCACCTCATGGTCTCCGAAGATGAAGATGATGAGTAGATTCTCGTGCCTCTTTATTTTGGTGTTAAATTTTTTTTTGACTTTTGTCTAGGAAACTTCTTAAGAGAATTTTATTCTTGTTTTTGTTTAAGAAGGATAACTAGGGTTTGGAATAGCCATTATTGTGAGTACACATAGCTATGTCCAACGTTTTCATCTTCATGTTTTTAGATTTATTTGTTTAAATTCTAAAGTTGGTTTGGAAGATGAATTTTTGCAGTATTAATCTTTATGGTTTTATATATTGCAATATATTATGGGATATGTGTGTTTGCGTCCGTGAGCTATTATTGTCCCATACGTTGTCAAAAGTTATCTCGTTTATATGTCGATATGCATGTATTGATACAAGATCGATGAACTTTTGATAAACAAAAGTTAAGCCTATTATGTCAATTATTGATGGAAGATAGGTTAAAATCTTTTGTTTTACGAGGATTATGTCTATTGTATGTCACTGTGCATATAGTGATGGGAAATAGAATGAATCCTTGTATATTCCGCAGTATTGATCTTCCCCGATCCATATTTTATGTATATACTGTGCGGCTCCATAAGTCTTCTTATGTGAGAATTTCCAACTACACAAATCATAGATTCGTTTGTGATTAATTTGGTTGTGTATTCCGATTAAATTAATCATGGGTTCTCTTGTGATTAGTTTGATTGAGAATTTTAGGATACAAAATCATGTCCTTATGGTTTTTGGTGTCCAAAAAAATCTTTCTTTCCTTGTAAAAGTAAGGTCGCTCTTGTTGTTCTTTCGGGAATGACATCAAATGGGGGAGAGTTCTTTTGAACTTGCGCTTAATTTCCATATCTTTGTGGGGAGTGCGGCTGTGGAATATTTGAGGACTTATCTTGTATCTTTATAAACTCCGTGATGAATGCATTTAGCTTCGGCTTTATGATTGCATCTAAACAAAGTTGATATGTACTTTTTTTTGGTCTTGAAGTGTCTCCATGAAAATTTCATTAGGATCCCGTTTTCATACCTTTGCCAATTTTATTGACAAAAAGGAGGAGAATCAATATGTAGTTCACACTACAAATACATATGGTTTTCGGATCATTATGTAAGGGGGAGTGGTTTGTGTGTTGATACGGAGTATTGACTAAGTGGGAGTGATACATATCACCATAGTATTGTTGTCGAAGTTGTGATATAAGAACTTTGATACCGTGTAATAATACTATGACACTGTATAAAAATGATCGAGAGCTTTAGTTTTCTCATTGTTATGGCTACGGAACTTCAACAACTATGATGCTGAAGAGAACATCTATGGAATCATGGGAGTACTTGGAAAGTAATGTTGAAGCACCAAGGAGATCAAGCATGTGGACGAGAAGCTACAAAGTTTTATCTATTTTGTAATCCATATGTATTGATAGTTTTGTCACTAAAATTGACAAAGGGGGAGATTTTTAGAGCATTGCTCGGTCAAACTCGCATGCGTTGCTATCTCAAGCATGTTTGTCAATATTAGTGATCAAAACTGTATGTCTTGATTTCTAGTTTACTTATGACTAAGTCTCGGTCTAGGATAGTTAAGTGTAGTTGAGCTCCAGACTCCATGGCGATCATCTTACGAAGACGAAGAACTACTCAAGGAACCAGTGGAACTTCATCCGACTAAAAAGGTATGTGGAGTCTTAAACTTATCTATCACTCAAAAGTTTACTCTATCTCCTACTCTTGAGACAAAGTCGTATAAGTATGATAGTTTTCATACATACATGTTTGTTATTTCGAGCCGAGTTTACTCGCCTATCTTTTTCTCGAAATATGTATTGGTAAGATTTTGCTTTAACCACATTCATCTTTACCCGTGACGAATGTCATGATGACGTTTCAATCTTGAAAATAGCTTTGATGACGATAGTCGTGAATAACAATTGTTATAACATTTTAGAAAAATGTTTCAATGATTGAAATGTAGAGTTGAGATCACCAACTATGGATATAAGCATATATAGTGTGTTCGCACATTAGTGTATAAATCCATGTGCCGAAAACCAAGTGTGTGCATATGTGTGCATACGGTATTGGTGAAGGAGACAGGTTGGGTACGCGTACCAACGGAAGTTTTCAACCGAAAATTTCTGATGAGTTTGTAGTTTGAAAACTAGTAAACCAGTCACCTTAGGTACGCGTACCCACGGAAGTTTTCGAACCGAAAATTTCTGCTGAGTTTGTAAACTCAAATCCGGTAGCTAAGGTACCCATACCCGTACGCGTACCCAAGCTGGTTACTTCTCAAATCGGTAGTTCATGAACTTAAAACAATAATTTATAAGGAATACAGTCTTTGCAAACCGTGGGTATATTGTTCACGAATTTATTCAAATGGATCAATCCAATTTTGTTTCAATTTTGTCTATGAATAAAGACCTAAGAAATTGAACAACTCTTCAACTAGTTCTTATGAGTCATTTGAACTAGTTATGAGAAAGATGAATACGGTTAATATGAAAGTACTCATATGGATAACCTTTAGTTAACTATTTGTGAACCAAATAAGTGTACACGTTTAGGTACGGTTACTCAAACTTAAATGAAATACATTTCATTTGTGTGTGACAAGCTAAGTTTCGATCTAACGGTTGAAAGATATTAGCTTGGTTGAATCAGGTTTTTCATCTAACGGTGAATATTGAATGCTTTTCTGTTGTACGAGTTCAATTGAATAATTGACTTGAGATTATATCTCCGATAGGGCAAGATAAAAAGAAATCACAAACATCTTCGTCTCATCGTTTGTGATTCCGCAATATCTAGTTTCGCTACCATACGATTTAGATTATTGTTAGGTGATTGATAATACTAGGCTGTTCTTCGGGAATATAAGTCCGGGTTATCAATTAGTTCCTGTTCACCTTGATTTATCAAAAGGCGGAACAAAAACTCATAGGTTTATCTGTGGGAGACAGATTTATCTATTATCATAGAATTTTCTGTGTGATACAGATTTGTTTATTAAAGTCTTCGACTTTGGGTCGTAACAACTCTTGGTTGTGAGTGAGATCAACTAAGAGAATCAAGTGCCTAGTATCCTGGTGGGATTAGAGACTTAAGGAGCCCAACAATACCTTGAATCAGTGTGAGATTTATTAGGGTTCAACTACAGTCAAGACCGAAGTTAGTTTGTAGTAGGCTAGTGTCTATAGCGGCTTAATACAGTGTGGTGTTCAATCTGGACTAGGTCCCGGGGTTTTTCTGCATTTGCGGTTTCCTCGTTAACAAAAATTCTTGTGTCTGTGTTATTTCTATTCTGCATTATATTTTGTTATATAATTGAAATATCACAAGTTTTGCATTGTATCAGCCAATTGTGAAATCCAACCTTTGGTTGTCGATTGGAAATTGATTGATCCTTGGATATTGGTATTTGGTACTATCCAAGGTTATATCTCTAGTATTTGATAAAGACTCGCAGATTACTTGAGTAAAGATCAAATCTAGAGATAGAGATATTAACTACTTGATATACTTTTTATTAAGATTGAGTCTGACTGTCTAGTTGATTCTCTTAAAAGTATATTAGAGTTAGTCCATACAGATTGCTAATCAAGATATTGGGTGAGGTTGTTGTACCCAGGCATTTTCAGAAATCTAATCAACAAATCTGGGAAAACATAGAGGCCAAAAAACTGGTAGGAGGGCTCCGCATTTCGCAAAAATCTCCACCGATCTTACATCTGATGTATTTTGATGATCTCCTCATATCCTATAAGGCAACTAAAGATAGTAACCACCAGCTACAGAAAATTCTTCATTCCTATAACACCTATGTTGGGAAACTTACCAATACTGCAAAATCCACAATCATACACTACCCGAAGCTACAACCACATGACATAGAATCCCTACAACAATTCTTCAACATGCTAACCACATCAACACCACCTATATATTTGGGAGTACAATTCAAACACGACAGAACTTCTCGTCATATTTTCGAACCATTACTTCAGAGGTTGGAACGCAAAGCTCAAGGTTGGATAACAAAACGTCTTACGCCTGCAAGAAGGTTAGTACTTATTAAAACCTCTTTAACACCTACTTTCAACCATCTTATGCAAACACAGCTATTTCCCACACACGTCCACAAATAGATTGATTAAACAACCATGATTTTCTTATGGGGCCATGATTCATCTGTTAAGAAACTTTATCCATTAGGATGGATCAAGCTAAACAAACCAATTGCACAAAGAGGAGTATCTCAAAAAGTGGGGGTATAACAACCACGCCCAATAATTCGTTCGACAATATGTATGGACTAACTTCAATATAATTCCGAGAGCACCAATTTAAAAAGCGAGCTCAATCAAGAAATATACCAAA
Organism: Papaver somniferum; assembly: GCF_003573695.1. Taxonomy (NCBI): domain Eukaryota; kingdom Viridiplantae; phylum Streptophyta; class Magnoliopsida; order Ranunculales; family Papaveraceae; genus Papaver; species Papaver somniferum. The sequence continues at coordinate 139,776,265 of NC_039360.1, read as the reverse complement.
GAGCTATATCTCAATTTCTTAATACAATCTGAAATCGAACAGATAGAAATCGGTGAACCCGATTGATATGAGAAATAACTTGCACGGTACCAAAGACCATCCAACAATCAAGGTCGGATCTACCAATTGATTAATCTACGTACAACCTGTGAAATTTCAATTATATAACCAAATATAATGCAGAAAAGAAATAACACAGACACCAGAAGTTTTGTTAACGAGGAAACCGCAAATGCAGAAAAACCACGGGACCTATTCCAGATTTGAACACCACATTGTATTAAGTAGATACAGACACTAGCCTACTACAAGTTAACTTCGGACTGGAATGTAGTTGATCCCTAACCAAGTCTCACACTGATTAAGGTACAATCACGTTCCTAACGCCTCTTGAATAACGTCGGATTCTGCGCACTTGATTCCCTTAGATGATCTCACCCAAAACTAAGAGTTGTTACGACACAAAGTCGAAGACTTATAAACAAATCTATCTCCCACAGATAAGTCTATTCTGATAGGTAAATTTGTCTCCCACAGATTACCTATGAAGTTTTGTTCTGTCTTTTGATAAATCAAGGTGAACATGAACCGATTGAAAATCCGGTCTTATATTCCCGAAGAGCAGCCTAGAAATATCAATCACCTCACAATAACTTAACTATATGGTAGTAGAAGAAGTTATTGTGGAATCACAAAGAATGAGACTAAGAGATTTGTGATTACTTTTTATATCTTACCAATCAGAGATAAATCTCGAGCAAATCTTAGAGAAGATAAAACTCTATACGATATAACAAGTAAGATTAGATCAGGAAACTACAGAGAAAATAGTTGGGTATGGCTTCACGAATCCCAAATGAAGTCTTCAAGTCGTTAACCTATAATGGTTTTGGGAAAACTAGGTTAAAGGAGAATCAACTCTAGTCACAACTAGGACACAGTAAGGTGTCAGGATTATGTTTTCCAGTTGCTAGAGTTCTCCCTTATATAGTCTTTCAAATCAGGCTTTGCTTTCAATCAAAGTTAAGATAGCTTAGTAACAAATCATTCAATATTCACCGTTAGATGAAAACCTGATTTAAGATTCAAGCTAAATCTGCTTAAAACCAAAGCAATATCTCTCCACCGTTATATGGTCTTAGCTTGCTACACACAAATGAAATATACTTTCATGTAGATATGGGTAACCGTACCTAAACGTGTATGTTGAGTTGGCTCAATAATAGTTAACCGAAGTTAGCCATATGAACACTTTTTTCTTAACCACATTCATCTAAGCTTCTAAATCAACTATGATGATCAATCAACCATGAAAGATAATCAAGTCAATCTAATTGTGTTTCAAATAGAGTTGTTCAATTGTTCACTATTTCACAGAAATATATATGAACCAATTGAATCAAAATTGGATTGATTCATGAGAATCAATTCATGAACATTAAGCCACGGTTTGTAGAGATTGCATTCCTTAATTCATAAATGTATTTGTTCATGAGTATGAAAACATACTTAACCGATTTTAGAACTTTAACCACTAAGTTTGCAAACGGGTACGCAAACTATAGCTTCCGGACTTTGGTCTTGTCCAGCAATTTGCAAACGGGGTATGCATACTGGTGTCCCGGACCTTAACTCAGGTAGAACTGCTTGCATATTGGTATGCACACTTGGTTCCCGGACTTTAACAGTTAAAACCGTTCGCATACTAGGTAAGTAAACAAGATTTCCGAACCTGAATCATACCACAACATTTTGCATACTGGTATGCATACTGTGTTGTATCCAGACAAAGGTTAATTGTTCTAAACTCCCATTTCAATCATTAAAACATCCTTAGAAGACGACAACAACTGTCTCACACATACTATTAGCTTATAAGTAATTTCCAAGTGGTCGAATGATCAATATGAATCTTTCCAAGTCTACATCAAATGATTGTCTCACACAGATCATGTAAGATGTTTCAAGGCAATTTTTACATGATCATATTTTGACTTATTATTTAGTTTCCAACAAATAAATTGTTTCCAACTAAACTCGTCAAGAATATGATGAACGTAGCTAAAACAAAAATCTTCCAACACATATTTCGAGAAAAATAGATAATTGAGTTAAACTCAACTCGAAATATCAGTTGTGTATAATATAAAAGTCTATATAACTATATGACTTAGTCTCATTAGGAGATAGAATAGAATAGACTTCTGAGTGATAGATAAGTTTTAGTCTTCACATACCTTTTGTTGATGAAGTTCCTTCAAGATTTCCTCAGTAGATCTTCGTCTTCAATCGATGAAGTCCGTGAAGTCTAAATCTCAACTACACATTCTATCCTAATCCGAGACACATCTATAAGTAAACTATAAATCAAGACTTATAGTTTTGATCAACTAAACTTGACAAACAAGCTTGAGATAGAAACGCTTGCGAGCTCGACCGAGCAATGCTCTAACAATCTTCCCCTTTGTCAATTTTAGTGACAAAACTATCAATACATATGGATTACAAAATAAATAAACTTTGTAGCTTATCATATATCATGCTTGATTTCCTTGGTTCTTCAATATTTCTTGAATTCTTCGCCACTCCAAGTACTCCAGTGATTCTGAACGTGTTCAACTCGGCATCATTGTTGTTGAAGATCCATAGCCATAACAATAGGAAAACATATGAAAAACATATATTCTCAATCATTGTTATACAGTGTCATAATATTATTACACAACATCAAAGTCCAATTGTATCATAACTTTGACAATAATACTACGGTGATATGTATCACTCCCTCTTAGTCAATACTTCCATCTCACAATGAAAACCACTCCCCTTACATAATGATCCGTGAACCATATGTATGTAGTGTGAACTACCAAATAATTCTTCCCCTTTTTGTCAATATAAATTGGCAAAGGCACGAAAATTGCGGGATCATAACCATCAAAGAGATAATTCATGACTAAAATAGAACATATCAACTTTGTTTCGATGATTTCATATAGTCGAAACTTAGTGTATTCATCAAGGAGTTTATCAAGATACAAGATAAGTCCTACCATATTCCACAGCTGCACTCCCCACAAAGATTTGGTAATTAAGCACAAGTTTAATTAAGAAATCCCCCCCATAAAATGTCATTCTCGAAAGAACAACAAGAGCGGACATTAACAAATTACATGAAACATGAATTTGTATCCAGAAAACTCGAATAAATTAATCACAAGAAGACCTTATAGATTAATTTAGTAGGAAATGCTCAACATAAAAAAACATACGGAGCCATACAGTACTTTCACATAAAAGTGGATCAGGGAAATATCAATACTACGGAATATTCAAAAGGTCATTCTATCTTTTATCAATATTTTCATAAAGACATAATAGACTTAACTCTTGACATATATGAGATAATCATAGTTCACGGACGTAAACACACATATCACATAAAATATTTTTACAATATATAAAACCAATAAAGATTAGTATTGCAAAATCATCTTCCAAATAACTTAGAATTTAAATAAATAAATCTAAAACATTGCAAGATGACAAAACGTTGGCAATAGTTATGTGTAATCACAATATTTGGTATTCCAAACCCTAGTTATCCTTCTCAAACATAAGAATAAATTTTCATAAGAAGTTTCCTAGACAAAAAATAAAAAGTTCAGACTTCTTTAATAACTTCATACCTTTCCATGACGCCGTCATAAAAGGTACTATCGATATCCTTGATTTTTTTGACCGTAGAGACTCCATGTTCATGAGTTAGAACATTCACCTTTCGATCAACAATGCGAGCAAGTTGACTTGCCTTGATACAATCAGAGATGAGATTCTCCTGGTTTCGTATCAGTACCTTTTGATTTTCAAGGATTTTGGTCTGGCCATCAATGTGATGATTTATTTACAGTTGTAGGTTTGCAAATTCGACCTTATAATCATTCTGAAAATAAATTAAATCATTGAGTGATTCAGCAATCCACGAGTTGTATTCTTTTCTTGCAATCATCTTTTTCAGGACAAGTTCTTGAACCGAATTGCATCCTTTGTGTCTTCTTTTATATCAATATTTACAACTTCCTGAGATCTTGAAGAGTTCTCCATATTATTTTAAATAGGGATGGAGAAAAAGTAATATATATATATATAAGTTTGTGAACAAGAGAAGGAAACCCTTGCTATGGAAACGGTAAAGACTCTGAAAGGAGAAGAAGAAGACATGGGTGTTTGTGGACCTGTTATAGAAAGTTAATGGATCAAAAGAGATCCAAAATAAGGAGACATAATTTGTTTTCTGTTATCTCGTATCTTTTCATATCTCAATAATTTAGAGTATTCTCTTTAAATTAGAGCACATAAAACAAAATCAACAAGATGCATAAAGAAAACAACATTATTTCAAACACAAGATCAGATAATAACACACAAAAAACTTGAGCATCCCCCAAATATCATCCTTGCATCTCTGAAGTTAGCTACAAGGATGAAATTACCTAGAACTAGGTAGAAAAGTGAGAAGTCATCCCACTATAACTTGAGAGATGATTTGTAAATACCATCTGAGTGTTTGTGCCTGGTATTCCTTACCTTTCTTTGGTTACATCTTATTCCAGAAGAATTAGACATAAACCTTTTAAAATATCCAACAGAAGAATTTTTCTGAGGATTAAGTCTAGGACCTCTTGAGATTCATTCTACAGGATAGGTATTATGAGAATACCATCTCCTAGACTTAGACCTACCAGACTTATTCTCATAGACATTCTTCTTGTTTTCTGCAGGAGTGAAATCCATTGTAGATGTCGTCAGACAATTTACTCTGTCGACAGTAAAAAGAAGTAGATTTTGTAGATCCGAAATATGTTTCTTTCTAGCAAAACAATGTAGAGCATTATGATTTCTTTTCCTGCAGAATGAAAAAGTTCGTGGACAAGGAACATTGGAAGAAACTTGTTTTAAGATCATAGCCTCTTCGAAAATCCGCAAGTCACGCAAATGTTTCTTAGCAGACAATTCCTTCGGACTAATTTTCTCCATGCTAGGTAATACCACATGAGTATTAGAGATAGACACTAAAGGAGACTTACTCACTAAAATAGAGTTTTCCCTTTTCAAGGTTTCGAAGTGTTCCTGGGCTAGTAACAGAGATGCAACAGGTTTTTTTTTGTTCAACATGAACGTTGTTCAACTCTGATGAATAAGTTTTGATTAAACGTTCTTCTATGATTGAGTCTTCTTTAATAATATCTTCAAGCATACTAATCTTTTCGCGCTGTAGAGTAGTTTCTTGAATAAGATTTTTAATATTGTTAGAAAAAGACTCAACAATACTATAGAGTTCTCGTTCTCTATCAGACTTCTAAAGTTCATCAACGAGCTGAGACTATTTTTCCTCAAGCGATCTAATTATAGAAACTTGAATATCAATAATCTCAGCAGATTTTTTTAAAGTCCTGGTGAGCTCTATTTCAGACTATGACATAGTGTAAGGAATGTTATCAGAATCTGATAGCAAAACTTTTCTTTCTCAGAATTCAGAAGAAAGCTAAGGAGTTATCCTTTGAGGTAGGCCCAAGACATTTGGCATAATAAAAAACTTTGGAGGATATTTCTATGTGCGTAAAAACGATATAAACTTCTATCCACAGAAATCAGATTGCTACAAACACAGATTTATGAGGTCTTAACGTGTTTGTCTGCTCTGATACCAATTGAAAAAGTAGGGGTATAACAACCACACCCAATAATCGTTGGAAATCTGTATGGACTAACTCCAATATAATTCCGAGAGCACCAACTTAAAAAGCGAGATCAATTAAGAAATATACCAAACAGTTATATCTTAATTTCTTTATACAATCTGCAATCGAACAGATAGAAATCTGTGAGCCCAATTGATATGAGAAATAACTTGGACGGTACCAAAACCAATGCCCAAGTGCCAACAATTATTATCCAACAATCAAGGTCGGATTTACCAATTGATTGATCTACGCATAACCTGTGATATTTCAATTCTATAAACAAATATAAGGCGGAAAATAAATAACACAGACACCAGAAGTTTTGTTAACGAGGAAACCGCAAATGCGAAAAACCCCGAGACCTAGTCCAGATTTGAACACCACACTGTATTAAGCCACTATATACACTAGCCTACTACAAGTTAACTTCAGACTGGAATGTAGTTGATCCCTAACCAAGTCCCTCACCGATTAAGGTACAGTCGCGTTCCTTACGCCTCTTGAACCATGCCGGAATCTGCGCACTTGATTCCCTTAGCTGACCACAACTAAGAGTCGCTACGACCCAAAATCGAAGACTTATAAATAAATCTGTCTCCCACAGAAGTACCTATGAAGTTTTGTTCCGTCTTTTGATAAATCAAGGTGAACATGAACAAATTGATAATACGGTCTTATACTCTCAAAGAGCAGCCTAGAAATATGAATCATCTCACAATAACTTAACTATATGGTAGTAGAAGAAGTTATTGTGGAATCACAAAGGCTGAGACGAAGAGCTTGTGTTTATATTTTATATCTTACATATCAGAGATAAATCTCAAGTAAATCTTAGAGAAGATCAAACTCGATACCATAGAACAAGTAAGATCATATCACGCAACTACAGAGAAAATAGTTGGGTCTGGCTTCACGAATCCCAAATGAAGTATTCAAGTCGTTAATCTAAAATGGTTTTGGAAAAACCTAGGTTAAAGGAGAATCGACTCTAGTCGCAACTAGGACACAAGAAAGTGTTGGGATTAGGTTTTCCAGTTGATAGAGTTCTCCCTTATATAGTCTTTTAAATCAGGGTTTTCTTTCAATCAAAGCTAAGATAGCTTAGTAACAAAGCATTCAATATTCACTGTTAGATGAAAACCTGATTTAAGATTCAAACTAAATATGCTTAAAACCAAAGCAATATCTCTCCAGCGTTAGATGGTCTTTGCTTGTTACACACAGATGAAATATATTTTCATTTAGATATGGGCAACCGTACCTAAATGTATATATTGAGTTTCCTCAATAATAGTTAACCGAAGTTAGCCATATGAACACTTTTGTGTTAACCACATTCATCTAACACGTATGTTAGAGCATAGCTCGGTTGAACCCACCAAGCGTTGGTATGTCAAGTTTGGTTGTCATATTTTAGTGAATCAAAACTCATTTAAAGAGTTGCTTGATTATATACTAGAGTCAACTTCGTATAGGCTATCTTGAAAGTGTTAGGATATGAGACTTACAAGTATTACATGAACACTTGAAGAATGTGAAGAAGTATGGAGCTACAACAACAACATCATCCTTCCTCTTGAGGTTAGTAATATTTGACTTGAATTTTTTCATTCCCTAACGTATCTTTCAAGCCGTGCATATTGAAAACATAACTGCGAAGCTGTGTATGATACTCTAGTTAGACATAGTATTAAGGAATACAATACGAGGTTTATTGCTTAACCATTAAACTTTGCATATAATACATCAACTATGCTATTGTGATTATGTATGAGTATGACTGAAGATTTCATCCTAGGAAACAATGTTTTATATTCGTTTAAAGGAAGTAAGTTCATAAACTTGTTTTGTGAATCGAAAGGGGAAATCGCTTGGCTTATTGGTATTGTTATTCATTGCAAATCTATTTTGAATTACCACTATGTGTGTTTAGTATAACCGCTCATAAACTTGTTTATGTATCTTGGTAAAACTATTCACAAGGCCTGACTTATGTACTGGTATGACTTTTATTAGTGAAACCGATCTTAAGTAATCACTCAAGATGGTATGATCGATGCCTTGTAAATAACAACTTTTATCTAGTCATTGGGGAACCGATCCTTGTAAGAGGTTCAACAAATTTACAAGAGGGAATCGATCCTTGTAAGAGGTACAAGACGTTTTTAGTAGATGGGGGAACCGATCCTATGAACATGTGCAACAAGTTTGTAGTTTTGGGGGAACCGATCCTATGGACATATGCAACCAAATACAAGTAGTTTCCATAAGTTGTGGGGAACCGATCCTAGTAATTAGTCAACCGAATTTTGGTAACCAGTGTGACTATGCACAGTACTCACATGGAGGTAGAACCGAATTTGTTTTGGTGGAACCGTGAAACCCATAATTGGTGATTTGATAGGATAATCAATCACATAGTTCTGGAATTCAGACGAACCAATTCTAAACTTGTTTAGAAGTGTGGAAAATCGTTTCCAAGATTGTAAGTATGAAAAAGGACTTGCAAAGTAAAGATGTCGACATACTTTGAACATGTGCAGTAACTCTTATCATTAATTGTTCAAAGATATTCCTTAATAGCTAAAGGAGAATCCCAGGATAAAAATAAATTGAGAATCTTTTAATTAAGGTTTCTTAGTTTTTATATGCTATTTAATTTCCATCAATTAAATGCATATCTTTAGAAAATAATAATTAGTAATGTGCATTTACTGATTATAGATTTTTCTATTGGGTTTTCGGTCAATATTTGGACAGTGCATTTCCAGGAGTTATGAAAACCGATTTTGTGTTTATTGCATATCTTTGAGAATATTCGTTTTGGAAATTCCTTGGTGTACAAACTTCCTTGTCTATAAATATTGAAGTTCGCATTTCTAGCAAACTAATCCTCAGAGCCAACAAAACTACCTAGTTGTGTTGTTACTGGTGGAGCCGCCTATTCGGAGAGGAAAGTAACCTAATTAGGCGAAATCTCTTGTGGCCGCTTAGTTTAAAGACTTCTTTGGGATTGAGAAGCTCTATTAGTACCGTTGGTGGGAAACTAGATAATTGCAGTTTATTATTAGTTTTCGATTGATTTGATTGACTAACGGTTGTTGAACTTTGATTGCACCTAGTTTGTTTATGATTGAGAATCTTCTCTTATGATACAAGATGCACTCAAACTATATCGAAGTTTCGACGGGGATCTTTAGACTGTTTGTAGATCTAAAGACGTCTTGTGATAATCCAACGTTAACAGATTGCGTTCTATGTGTGATTGATCACAAGAGATTCAAGTTGATTGTGTGCAGGTGCTGATTGAAGATTAAAGAATATTTGAAGACAAGAAGACTTTTTGGGTTCATAATCTTTGGTGTGCACAATACTTGTTTCGGTTGGGAAGGGATCCAACTATCATCGGTTTATCTTTGTGATAGATTGGATTGATTAGTTGAGTAGATCGGCATCAATACACTTCTTTGTGATTAATAGTATTGATTGCATAGTCTAACAATTACTTCGGTCGTTGTTGAGAGATTGATCTTAGGACCCGACAAAGGAGTTTATTGGTTAAACAGAAGAGCCTTTGTCAAACTCATATCACGTTGTTTGAAAAGAGTTGTTACCGAACATATTTGTTGTTTCTTTACTGTTTGGAATACGAACCAAAGGAATTGTTCCAAGTGCGTGACTTATTAACAAGTTGGAGGCACATGGATACTGAGGGAACTAGGTGAACTATAGGTTTAGTTTCTTGGTCTCAACTATACGAAGCTGGTTTGATTGTGTATAGCGGCTTAATTCTGAGAGTATTAAATTCTGGACTAGGTCCCGGGGTTTTTCTGCATTTGTGGTTTCCTCGTTAACAAAATATTGATGTGTCATTTACTTTTATTTTCCGCACTTATTATTGTGTTTATTATAATTTAAAGTAAATCGCACAAACGTTAATTACGATTTTACTTGATAGACAATCCCTAGAGTTTGGTTAAGTCCAAACCTATTATCAAGTAAACATACTTCGTTGTTGTATTGTCTCGATCTTGTATCCATAGACGATCACACAAAGTGTGAACGGATTAGTTGTATTGTCTCGACTCAGTCCATAGACAATCACTTTCGGAAAAGGACTTATAGGTGGAAAAGTTTTAGATTGAGGTATATTTGGGTACCCTCGTCTTTTCAATTGGTATCAGAGCAGGCAAACACGAAAAGATCTAACAATCTGTGTTTGGTGCGATCCAACTGATGAGCACGAAAGTGCGACACATTTCACCCATAAATACATTAGTTGGGACTCATTTTATCACTAATAAACTTGTTTGTAGGTATTCTTAGGAAATAAACGTTTTTGGAAGAATCGGCTTAAAAAACTACTAAGGGAACCCCGAAGGACATTTGCTAAGTGGACTCCAATTTTGGCTAAGGGACACCTCAATTAATAAGGGGCACCATATTTGATAGGGGCACCTGCTTTACTATTCAACACCGACTGCTATTCACACACTGGATTTGGTTAAGGGCTGGCCGTCTTCTTCCACGTTTGAAACTGAAAAAAAGGCAGGAAACTTGGTTCATCGGAAAACAGAATTGAAAGTTCGTGATTTGGAGGAGATTTAAGTAGATTCAATGGCTGAAACTCATTGGGTCTGTTCATTTTGACTCAACAGAGCTGGTAATGATCGTTGTTTAAACCAGAATTGGCTAGAATGGTGGATTTAATGATTGAACAGATTCCCGGGTTTTCTTCCTGCGAAAACTCTGTTAGGATTTTTGACAAGTTTGAGTGAGACTCGAGCACTGGTTTTGGTTGCTTTGGGCCTGTTTGGACCAAACATGAATGGTATGGTTGATGGTTTCGATTAGAATGGGCTGGATACTTAGATTCGAAGAAAACAGGGGAGGACGTGCTGAGAAGAATTTTCTGCATTAAACTCGAGAGGATTTGGTGAGATTTTCTTGTCGTGTTTATTTGAGAACGAGCTGTCACGATCAATAGAAGGTGGTAATTGCTAGAGATTTAAAAATCAAGGGACGATTCTTCAGTTGGAACAAAACATGGAAGATATTGTTTTCTCGAGGATATTACATGATTTTCTGGATTTAGTTTGGAGGTGTTTTCGCGAGATTAAATTGCTGAAATTCATTGGAAAGGTTTGTTTGGGATTAACAGGTGTCATTTGGGTCTTTGGTTTGACTAAGTTTGGTTGGATAACTTGAGTTGAAGAAGAACAGGACACGAGGATATATCGAGTATACTTCAAGTCAGTTAAGATATTTTTGGAAGATTTCGTGCACTGCAATTAGTCACACTCACTCAAGATACGTGCAGCTTCGTGTTTGGAGTGTGTAGTCTGTCAACAGACGTGAGAATGAGATAAAAAAGGCAACTATTCCCGTGAAGAATAATGAAAGTTATTGCGGGATATTGTGGAGTGATTACGAAGATTTTTGAAGTCCTGTGAGTAGAGAAGGGCATCGAGTGATAGGGGTGAATAACAGAGGGTTGCAGAGCAGATTTCTCTGCTGCTTCAGAGAAGAAGAAGAATAAGAATATATAACATCCACTGACTGTCGCAGAAAACTGTCGTTTATAAACAGTACTCCTAACAGTCAGTTTGGCACACTTATTTTGAATTTGCAACAACTCTTGTAACAGTGACTTCTGTAATGCCAGTACAACGTTGCATATTCATTGTATTATTAGTTTTCTTCAATAAAAACACCATTTGAGCTATGAATTATATTTTTGAGTGTGTTTTCATCATGAGAAGCTAAACCCCGACACTGGGTCGACGAAGGAATCTGAATTTCATACATGGGTGAATTTATTTTATTTTTTATATGACTTTTGCACTAATTAAAATAGAATTATTAATTAGTTATTATTTTATTTGATGGGTCATGCTTGCTTAGATGTTTGATGTCCCATGCTTACGATTTGTAACTAATATTTTGAGAATCTACTTTGGAAAAGTAAGAGTCGATGTTATTTTATTTATTGAGCGATAATTGTTGAGAATAAATAATTGAGCCCTATGATATGAACTCGGTGGAATCCTAGTCCCAGTAACTCTCGCTTTTATTATTTTCATTAAATCCTTAAATTTAATCTTCACAAGTCTTAGAGTTCGAATCTTATTTACTACAACAACATCATTGAAAAATAACCATCAATTTTTGGCGCCGCCGACGCGGACTTGTTTTTAGATTAATTTTTTAGGTTTATTTTTATTTTTTTACAGTATTTCATTTCATTTTAGAATTTTTTTTCCTTTTTATGTGTTTATTTTTGTATTTCTTTTCAGGTACTTTTTGAGGATGATGACTTCTTCTGAGGAGACGTCACCTAAGATGACATTGGCAGAATATAAGCGCAGAAATTCAAATTATCAGGCAACCTCATCTGAGATGACGCTTGGTGAATATATGTATAGGCAACGGTATGGAGTTTCTGCTCCACATGAGGTAAGTGAACAATCGCCTCTAATGATTTATGAGAAGTATTACAAATACACACCACCTAGTTTGGAACAAAGATTGAGAATTATGGAATGCCAAAAATTATTTAATGATGATGATGATCAGTTTTGTGACTCTCTGTTCCAGACAGAATTTGTAGATGACCCTGTGGATGATTGTGTAAATGATTTGCCTAATTCCATAGATGAATCTATCTCACAAGATAATTCACCCAACTTAGAGGTTGTTTCTAGACCCCTAGACTTCCAAAAGTTACCTAATTTAGGGTTAGAATTGTATGCTTCTAAAATTTTGTTGGAATACTTTGCATCTAAATACCCAGAGGATTCGCCTATTTCTAATACCGTGCATGAGCCAATTGAAATTTTCCCTGTCCCAATAGTATTCCCATATTATGTTCTTTACACACTTCCTTGTGTTGTAAAAACTTGGTTTGGAGGTAAGTCTTTGTTTTTGATAGTTTCAGTGTCTCCGCATCGTTATAACATAAGTGTGAAGCTGTCATTTGTAGATGTTGTATTTTGGGTTGATCCCCAAATTTTCAGGTTGTTAGTTTATGGGGATCCTTTTTGTATATTCCAGTAGGTGTATTTTTATTTTATTTTTTATATTTTCGTTTACTTTTTGCATCTTATGAATTTCCCATCTTAAGTTTTGCGTTGGATGACTCAATTACATTGAGGACAATGTAATGTTTAAGTGTGGGGGAGTGGTTAACTTTTTACTTTATTTTTTTAGGAATTTTCTTGCAAATCGTGATCAGCTGTTGAGCGGGTTTATTGTAGGATTGTAGATATATTATATTATGACCGGCTGTGTAGCTGGTCTTAAAAAAATAAAAAATTATGATTGTTAGGGTTATGACCAGTTGTGTAGCGGGTCTTTTCTCTTTTCTTGCATGTTATGGCCAGCTGTGTAGCGGGTCTAAAAAAATAATATTATGATTGTTAGGGTTATGACCAGCTGTGTAGTGGGTCTTTTCTCTTTTCTTGCATGTTATGACCAACTGTGTAACGGGTCTTTAAAAAAAAATTAAAATAAATAAATAAAAAATAATAATAATATTTATATGACCAGCTGTGTAGCGGGTCTCTCTCTCTTATTATATGACCAGCTGTGTAGCGGGTCAATTTTCTGTTTTGCTCGAGGACTAGCAAAATGTAAGTGTGGGGGAATTTGATGAGCACGAAAGTGCGTCACATTTTCACCCATAAGTACATTAGTTGGACTCATTTTATCACTAATAAACTTGTTTGTAGGTATTCTTAGGAAATAAACGTTTTTGGAAGAATCGGCTTGAAAAACTGCTAAGGGCATCCCAAAGGACATTTGCTAAGTGGACTCCAATTTTGGCTAAGGGACACCTCAATTAATACGGGGCACCTTATTTGATAGGGGCACCTGCTTTACTATTCAGTACCCACTGCTATTCACACACTGGATTTGGTTAAGGGTTGACCATCTTCTTCCACGTTTGAAACTGAAAAAAAGGCGGAAAACTTGGTTCATCGGAAAACAAAATTTCAGGTTCGTGGTTTGGAGGAGATTTAAGTAGATTCAATGGTTGAAACTCATTGGGTCTGTTCATTTTGAATCAACAGAGCTAGTAATGATCGTCGTTTAAACCAGAATTGGCTAGAATGGTGGATTTAATGATTGAACAGATTCCTGGGTTTTCTTTCTACGAAAACTCTGTTAGGATTTTTGACAAGTTTGAGTGAGACTCGAGCACTGGTTTTGGTTGCTTTGGGCCTGTTTGGACCAAACATGAATGGTATAGTCGATGGTTTCGATTAGAATGGGCTGGATACTTAGATTCGAAGAAAACAAGGGAGGACGTGCTGAGAAGAATTTTCTGCATTAAAATCGAGAGGATTTGGTGAGATTTTCTTGTCGTGTTAATTTGAGAATGAGCTGTCACGATCAATAAAAGGTGGTAATTGCTAGAGATTTAAAAATCAAGGGAAACAGAACAGGGAAGATATTGTTTTCTCGAGGATATTTACAGGATTTTCTGGATTTAGTTTGGAGGTGTTTCTGCGAGATTAAATTGTTGAAATTCATTGGGAAGGTTTGTTTGGGATTAACAGGTGTCATTTGGGTCTTTGGTTTGACTAAGTTTGGTTGGATAACTTGAGTTGAAGAAGAACAGGACACGAGGATATATCGAGTATACTTCAAGTCAGTTAAGATATTTTTGGAAGTGTTGATGGTGGATTTTCAACAAAGGAAAAAACCGTAAAATCATGAGGCATGTTTTTGACACGGCTTTCAGGCATGCAACGATTCATATTTTACGAAGCCATGATGAATATGTTTCCTGTAAGGCCTCCACTAGATGAGCGTTCAGTGCCACGCATTTCATCATGTCCTCTATGTAGAATAACGTAATTGGGCGGTTCTCCGTAAGATTGAGAGCAACAACGCCTTCAGGACATCGGTGACACTCACTGTTCCCTGACTACATGAGAGAGACCCGCCTCTACATAGAAGAACGATTGGGCGGTTCTCCGTAGATTGAGAGCAACAACGCCTTCAGGACGTCGGTTACACTCACTGTTCCCTGACTATGTAGAGAGACCGTGTATAGATACAGGCGGTTCTCCGTAGATTGAGAGCAACAACGTCTTCAGGACTTCGGCAACTCGCTGTCTTCTGACTATACACCTTCAGAATGGGTATGACGCTTTAACTGGCTAATATCTCTTCTGCAATAAATTAATTATGCCCTTACATTTACCACTGAATTCCCAGAATGATCTATTATTTCTCCTATTCCATGGTCGAATCCACGGCCTGATCCCATGGAATGGCAATAACAACTGCTCTTATTCCATGGTCGAATCCAAGGCCTGATCCCATGGAATGGCAATAACAATTGCTCCTATTCCATGGTCGAATCCACGGCCTGATCCCATGGAATGGCAATAAACAATTGTATCATCTCATTATTCCGATTTCATGATCGAATTCACGACTAATCTCATGGAATAATAATGGATAATTTTATTACTCGGATTTCATGATCGAATCCACGGGTGATCTCATGAAATGGTAATATTTAATTATTTCGATTCTATGGTCGAATCCACAATCTCATGGAATGGTAATACTTAACTTTATTATTCCGAATTCATGGTCGAATCCACGACTGATCCTATGAATTGATAATAGAACAACTACTCATTTTTATTGCTCAGTTTCATGAATCATTCTCCACTGAATTTTATAAATTAGTAATAAATACTCAACAATTGGGCATCTGGACCATCACCGAGTAAGCCCCACAAAAATGGTGCAAGTGTACTCGACAATGATGCACGACTGAGCACCCGGATGCACAAACGAGCATTCAAAAATATGGACGAGGAATCCTACACAAAACAGGAGAAAAATAACAAAAAATAATAAGAGGCGACCAGGGGCCGGGCCCACCGGCCGTGCCCTAGCCGTGGACGGTCCCATGCCTCTTCCATTATTTTTCCCTATTTTGTTATTTTCATGAACTCATGAAAACTCCTTGATTTAGAAACTTTCCTTGTTTGAGAAAGACTCATGAATTCTCCATAACTTCATGGATTCATGAAAAATAATATTATAAAATAGGAAAAGATGTGCGGGCCGGGAAACCTAGCCGGCCGACCATGCCCAAGCCGTGGCCGGTCCCATACCTCACAATCCCTAGATTTTATAAATTATTATTATTATTACCTAAACTCATGAAACTTCTCCATTTCAACGAAAAATCATGGATTCTCCATAATATCACGGTTTCATAAAAAATAATAATATAAAATAAGGGAAAGGCGTGCGGGACCGGGCAACATAGTCGGCTGTCCATGCCCTAACCGTGGCCGACCCCACACCTTGCAATTCCTAATCTTTTATAATTATTATTTTTCTCAATTCATGAAACTCCTTGGTTTGAGCAAAATTCATGATTCCTTCATATTTTCTCAAATTTTGCTCGAATCATGAAAAGCTAAAAGCCAACATGGTCACACGACCGGCTAGCCTCTCACGGCAATATTAAATGTTAAAATGCCCTTATTTTAATATTTACAAAATATTGATCAATTGAGCATACATGCTCATTCCAACAAAAATCAAGAATTTCAGTCAAGATGAAACTCTTCTGAAAATTCACAATGTTGCTCGAACGCACATCAGAAAATGTTGAAACTCTCAGTACGGAGACACGGACACCACGGCAACACGTGCATGGCTTCTTGACCGACTAGAGTCATCCCTAGAGCTTGCACGAAGCCGGTCTCACACGTTTTCATAATTCTGACCTGATTTGCTCAATTGCTCATATTGGGCCCAAACTCTCTCCAACCAACCTCGGGATTGCTCAAACGACCAACAGTTGGTCTCGCGATCACCGAGAGCCGGCCCCATGCCCTCTTGGTCGGTCTCCCATCTTTCACACTTAGGTTTTATCACCTAATGCTGAACCCATCAATATTTCAATAAATGATGAATCCGGCATTTAATCATCGTTCTTTACCAACTCTCCAACTGAGAACCCTGGTGCATGCTCACTCGAGCACTGAGCACCACATGGACGCCATATCCCATGTGGTCAGTCCCTCTATCAATCGTGACCTATTTTCAGCGATTTCATCAGTTAACAAATAATTGATCTGAAACTAGGGTTTTAAATAAATGTTCTACGAATCATCATTCGGAGCAAGATTCAAACACTAATGAATTTATGATGGATTCAGCAACCAACGTCTGAATTAATCATATAATTTTTGGTAATCTACCAATATAAAATATTTTATTGGGTCACGTTACCAATAAATATTTCGTCGAATTGAGCAATACTTGCTCAGTTGTTCAAATATTGATCCAACTATCAATATTTAATAATATTAGTAATTTGTCGAATTGAGCAATACTTGCTCAGTGCATGTTAAAATTATCAGTTTGTCGAATTGAGCAATACTTGCTCAGTTGCTCGAATATTGATCCAATTATCAATATTCAATAATTTATCAGTAATTCGTTGAATCGAGCAATACTTGCTCAGTTGCTCGAATAATCCATGTATATTCAGTAACTCATCAATATTCGACAACTCGTCGAATTTACAATATTTGTTCAGACGAGCAACATTAATACTCATGAATCACTGAGCATTCATAAATCATGCTCGATTCAACAAAACTTAGACTCAATATCTAATCAGTCAATAACTGACTAATTAAAACACGTATGCCTTGCAGACTCCACAATTTGTGAGACATTGGTAGTCCCCGGCAACGGCGCCAAAAACTTGGCAGTCCCCGGCAACGGCGCCAAAAACTTGGCAGGCCTTGAAAGGGTATAGAAATAAGCGCAATAAAAACGGGGGCCTACAGTAATACCGCAAGTGCACGGTCGTCAGTTGTAGCTCGTGCAAGTACGGGTCGATCCACAGAGATCGGGTGTGTTTTGGAAGCGTTTTAGCTAATTGGGTTCCTAGTTTGCTTTGGGCTTAGAAGCCTTTTGGCTTAGATTGGGCTTTGAGTGCTAATGGGTTTGAATGCCCTTTGAATGAATTGGGCTTAGTGAGTTTGTTAAAGATAAAATGAACTGAGCTTGGGCTCAGTTATCTTTGAAGTGCAAATGGGCTTTGGTCCTTTGATTGAGCTTTGGGCTCAATTTCACCTTAACAGTGAAATGGTCTTTCACAGTAATTGGGCTTTGGTTTTAGAAACTGGGCTTGATCTTTGAAAGCTGGGCTTTGTTTCAGTGAACTGATTTGAGTTTTGGGCTCAACAGTTCAACTGTGAATTGGGCTTAGGGCCTTGGACTCAGTTGTGAAGTGAGCCTTGGAGAGCAAAGCAAGCAGCAGCAATGCAACAGTCACAGAAGTGGATTGGCAGCAGCAGCTGCAGAGGCTCAGATGCAGGAGGCAACAGCAGCTACAGGGCAAGGAGTGGCAGCAGCAATAGAAAAAGCAAAGCAGCACAAGTGCTGCAGTAGAAGAGAAAGGCAGCTGCAGCTTGGCAGCAGCAGGGAAGGCAATGCACAAAAGCAGCACAAGTGCTGCAGGGGAATGAAAGGCAAAACAGAATGCACAAGCAACAGAATGTACAAGCAGCAAGCCAAAAGAAGTAAGCATAAGCAGTTAAGACTGCACAGGGCAAAAACAAGGAAGAAAACAAATGAAAACTAAACAGCAAAAACAAAACAATCAGTGAACAAAAGCAAAACAAAGCAAAAGCAACAGAAAACAACACAAGAATTAACCAAGACCTAAGGCCAAGGGCAGGGTTGTGGAGAAACTGACATGAAGCAATACTAAGGCAGCATACAGGCAAACAGGAGGTATACTAAAAGAATGGAAGAGAACTAGCTTGCTATAAGCACTAGTTTCTCCCAATGCACAATCAACACTACAACCTAAGCATACACAAGAATGGCAAGAAAATCAGCTTGCTTTAAGCACTGATTTCTTGCCATTGCACAATCAGCACATTGCTTCACAGATACCTAGCCTAGCATTCCATCAATTGACAGTGAATTTAAACATGACAGTGAATTGATACTAACAGTGAACAATAACAGAAACTAACAATAAACAATTAACAATGAACATGACTGAATTTTAACTGAAACATGGATATGAAAATTAGCAGCAAATTGAACTGAAAAAGTGAACTGAAAATTAACAAAACATTTAACAGAACTTTGAGAGTTCTGGATGTTGGCTACTCCAAACATGGTTTTTAACACAACCCATAGTCCCAATTTATACCCAATTACATCATTAGGGTTTTCCAATAAAAATCCCCAAACTGACAGTAGCTAGGGTTGGTGAATTCTTACCTAATTTGATGTAGCAACATCAAATTGAACGTGACCCATTACTCTACTTGTCCTTCTCTACCTCTCCATGCCTTCAATTTCACTCTAGCTCGACCTAATTTACCAATTTTGCACGCCTAGGGTTTCTGAAAGAGAACGTGCAAAAATTGAGAAATTAGATGGACTAGGGAGATGGGAGTAGATGGTATTGGTTGTTGGGTGATAGGGTGATGATGGTGGAGGTGTGGTGGTGGCAGTGAGTTGGTGGCAGAGGTGGAGAAGGTGGTGGACATGGCTGCAGGGAGATGGTTCTGCAGAGGGGTAAGGTGGATAAGAAAGTGGCTCGACTGGTTGGGAGAGAAGGGGGGTGTTTGGTTAGGTGGATGGGTTCGGGTGATAGGGTGTGAGGCGGCTTCATCGAGTCTTGATGTTCTGTGACTCTGAGCTGCGAGATGCGAAGATGGTAGGTAGATCGGACGGTGATGCGGAGGCAAGCGATGATCGACCGTTGGATTATATGATACAACAAAATGAACGGTACTTGATGGGGTTAGGTACTGTAGTGTAAGGCGGAGATATCAAACGTTGATGAACAGCAAGGGAGCGACCGTTGGATTCAACTACCATCTAATCTGAAGGCTTGGAATTTCAGCGTTGTGGTGCTCGGCATAGACTTCAGATTTTGATGCTCTATGAAGGAGCGACCGTCGGATGCTTCTGAGAAATGATCTGATGGCTGAGAACGGAGGCGCTTTTGTGTGTAGAAAATGAGGTTGTGCGCACCATTCTTCGCGGCTTCCTTGCGTAATTTCTCCCGGCTTTTCACTACTTTTCTGCTCTTTTCGCTCCGCGACTCATCCGAACTTTATTTATTACCTAAAAATGCAAAATTAAGTAAGAAAAATATTTATTCTTGAAAACAATGAAAATACAGAATATGGGATAAAATGTAGAATTAATGCATAAAAGATGAGTTAAATTGCCAACAAAAAGGGATAAATATATACAATATTTGGCACTCATCAAATACCCCCAAACCTGAATTTTACTTGTCCTCAAGTAAAACAAAACTAAGGAAATCCTAACTATACCACTGTCGCTGGTCTCTCGAATGCATTTAGCGTATGCACTAAGCCTTTTAAACCACTAAGTGTCCCTAGTGGACGAGTTGAAGTCTCGTGAAGGTGTTGCCTACTACAAACCTAAGGTCAAAATATAAGCTCAGATTCCATCAAATGTGACATGTGCAAAACAGTTAAGCTCACAGCAAAATGGAGATGTCAATCTAGCTATCGAAGGCACAATCCTAGCACTGATAACAAATAAAGACATGTGATAAGAGTGTAAAGTGTATCTACACATGTGTAAAGAAAGATCTGAAGTCATGACTACTAATCACCAAGAGATAGTTTCTCAGGCTAAGAACTGAGGTCGAAATCTAGCTAGCTGTCCGGACTTTACGAGAATTGTGAATGAGTTGGAGGTATTTCACAATTACTCGCGTTGTACATCAATGGCATACACCCTCCTTGCTTACAACAAAAACAACAAAAGATGACTATTTACATGACTCTTATTTACATTGACTATTCTCTTTTATTTTTGGAACAAGAGATGATGGAATTGATAAATACTTTTTTTGTTTTTTTTCTGATTTTTTTCTGAATATATACATCGTTTTTTTTTTTTTTTTTTTTTTTTTTTTTTTTTTTTTTTTAAGAGAACACTTTTGATACATATACAAAAGGAAACAAAAATTACATGACACTTTGCAAGAGGTAGCCCTTTTTGATGCACCCAGTTAAATTCGATGGTTGTCTTTCTTAATGTAACCTCCACCTTCTATCCCAACCAACCAAAGAACAAGCTAGTCAAGTTTCGTTCAGTATTCTAAAGTGATTGGCAATCGTAACTTCCTATCAAACACCTTGAAGATCGAGGCCATACATGTATTGGTAGATCGTGCGCGTGCAAATTTCTTATCACTATGTGAATTGTGCTAGAATCAGGGTGCCTAAATATCTAGACTAAGACTCCTAATAAAAATACATATTTGCACAAGAGTCAACATTTCAAGGTAAATGAGCTCCATTTTTATGATTTTTTCATTTTTTAATTTTTTTGAATTTTGATTTTTCAATTTTTTTGGAATTTTTCAATTTTTTCAAAAAGAAGAAGGAGTTTGTTTTAATTATAGCATATTATCGTGGTCTACTCTATACCCCCAAACCTAAACTAAACATTGTCCTCAATGTTTCAAAATATGGAAAGAATTAAATGCAACATATGGAAAGGGACATGCTGAGTAGAGTAAAAGGAGAGAGAATACCCGATTTCGGCGAAAGCAGAATTAAAACTCCGTTATTCAAGGCAAAAATCCAACATATTTCAGCCGAGATCATATTGGATTAAAAATATATACAAAAGGAACAAAAGGGTTTTTAAAAATTTATCTACTGGATTATATACAAAAAATTCACCATACACCAAAAGTCTAAAGAGTTGAGGATCAACCCAAAAGAAAAAGTGTAGAGACAAAGGAAGTTTCAAAACACTAAAATTGGACTTAAATGGGAATGATAGTGAAAAACCGAATGAATCACCCCTAAACCTAAATTTTTCAACAGTTTTACTTTTAAGCATAAAATCTTTTAATTTTAAGGGTTCAGGATTCAAAAGGTCTAACTCATAATGGACTGTTTTCGGGATGGGCAAACATGCAATTTCCAACTGTGGCTCTTTAAAAGTGTTATATTTTGAAGCAAAATAGTCCAAAAGGACTTGGGAAGCACACAGTTCCAAACCTAGGTTAGGAATTTTCAGAAAAGTTGGTTTAAAATTTTTGTTACAAACCAAATCTAGGTTGGGTGGAAGGCAACCAAATTGTGACTTAGGTAGAAGAATAGGCATATCATTATCAATCAAATCAAAATCTCCTAACTCATCTACACATGTCACATCATGCTCACAATCATCAATCAAATTGGCAAGATTACAATCAGAATTATCAACATCATCAACAGATTTATTCTCATGTATCGGCACATCAGGGGAAACATCACATGGAATATTAGAAGAAATATCATGCATTAAGGTCGGGGCAGAGAAGCCTAATGTATTTGAACCCAAAGATTCCATAAC
The DNA here is from genome assembly GCF_003573695.1 of Papaver somniferum. Taxonomy (NCBI): domain Eukaryota; kingdom Viridiplantae; phylum Streptophyta; class Magnoliopsida; order Ranunculales; family Papaveraceae; genus Papaver; species Papaver somniferum. The sequence continues at coordinate 139,754,108 of NC_039360.1, read as the reverse complement.
ATTTTCAGTATAGACATGTTCTTCTAACATAACATCATAATCATCATCATCATCATGATAGGAATTTTGCAATCTAGGATAATTTTCAATCCTAAGGTCGGAGCTATTACAAGAATAAAACTCTAATTCATGAGGGTGACTCATATCATGTGGTGTTGTTCCTGTTTCCCTAACGGATTCCCATTGATGGGTTTTTTCTGCAATCTCGGCTAAAAAATTCCATGCATCATCCACAGATTTATCAATAAACTCACCATTACACATAGACTCAACCATGGTTCGAGATTTAAAGTCTAGTCCCTCATAGAGGATGACGACGAGTCTCCACTTCTCAATTCCATGGTGCGGACATTCACTCAACAAATCATTAAAACGTTCAAAATAGTGAAAAACAGTTTCCTCATCCAATTGGACAAAACAATTGATATTTTGACGAATAGCGATGGTCCTATGGTGTGGAAAATTTTTTTGGAAAAATTGATTAGTGAGTTGTTCCCAAGTGGTGATTGATTGTGGTCTCAAACCGTAAAACCATGTTTTGGCCCTTTCCTTTAAAGAAAATGTAAACAAATGCAATTTCAGAGAGTCTTCGGACATATGATCAGGTTGCAAAGTCCGACAAATTTGTTCAAACTCTCTTACATGAGTATAGGGGTTCTCAGAATCGAACCCTCGAAATATAGGAAGTATTTGTATCATGTTTGCATTTATTTTAAAAGGGTTATTGGTTTGAGGTAATACAATACATGATAATGGAATTTGTATTGATGGATACATGTATTCATGGAGAGCACGAGGTTGGTCCATTTTGAAATGACACTAAGCCCACTATTTGGTTTTTTAAAGGGTTTGGATTTTTGGGAAAAATTTGGTTTTGGTGGGAGACATTTGAAAAAGAAAATTTGGTTTAAAAAATGGGAGCAAAGTGGAAATTTGGTTTTAAAATTGGGAGCAAAATAGAAATATTTTTGTTTTTTTTTTTTTTTTTTTTGTTTTTTTTTTTTTTTTTTTTACAAAGAAAATAAAATTAAGACAATAAAATTTGGTTTTTGAAATGGGAGCAAGCCCACTGTTTGTCCTCTAATGGAATGGAAGGCTGCGGCTCACGAAACACTAAGTTTTAACTCTGAAAGTTGAATTTGGCCCAGTTGGTTAAGGCCCGACGTTTGTTTTAAAACTTTGGTTTCGAGGTCCACTCTTGAGTGGAAGCAAGCCCACAATCGGTTATAAGCTCAGCTGGGTTTAAACCCAGAATACAGGATACAAGTCCAATGAAAGAATTTAAACAAGCCCACACAAAATAAATACAAGCCCACAAATTAAACAACAAGCCCAAAAATAAATTATTACAAACCCAAAATAGAAAAATAAAAAGCCCAAAAAATTGGGTTAATTATTACAAGCCCACAATTAAAGAAATTTGGAAGCCCACAGGTTGGGTTCTCTCAATGGAATGGGTTTAGGCTTACCTTTTTAGCACAGCCCAGCTGCTCTGATATTGTTGCAAAAACCCAGTTGGGTTTTGGTTCTTTTCCTTGGTGGCGTCCCAGCAGAGGAAAAACAGGCTCAGAACAGCAGGTCCAACAGCAAATGAAGTGAAGCAGATGCAGATGCAAATGCTACGCAGTGAAATGCAAAAATAGCTAAAAAAACAACAAGAAAAACACAACACCAATCCCCGGCAACGGCGCCAAAAACTTGGTAGTCCCCGGCAACGGCGCCAAAAACTTGGCAGTCCCCGGCAACGGCGCCAAAAACTTGGCAGGCCTTGAAAGGGTATAGAAATAAGCGCAATAAAAACGGGGGCCTACAGTAATACCGCAAGTGCACGGTCGTCAGTTGTAGCTCGTGCAAGTACGGGTCGATCCACAGAGATCGGGTGTGTTTTGGAAGCGTTTTAGCTAATTGGGTTCCTAGTTTGCTTTGGGCTTAGAAGCCTTTTGGCTTAGATTGGGCTTTGAGTGCTAATGGGTTTGAATGCCCTTTGAATGAATTGGGCTTAGTGAGTTTGTTAAAGATAAAATGAACTGAGCTTGGGCTCAGTTATCTTTGAAGTGCAAATGGGCTTTGGTCCTTTGATTGAGCTTTGGGCTCAATTTCACCTTAACAGTGAAATGGTCTTTCACAGTAATTGGGCTTTGGTTTTAGAAACTGGGCTTGATCTTTGAAAGCTGGGCTTTGTTTCAGTGAACTGATTTGAGCTTTGGGCTCAACAGTTCAACTGTGAATTGGGCTTAGGGCCTTGGACTCAGTTGTGAAGTGAGCCTTGGAGAGCAAAGCAAGCAGCAGCAATGCAACAGTCACAGAAGTGGATTGGCAGCAGCAGCTGCAGAGGCTCAGATGCAGGAGGCAACAGCAGCTACAGGGCAAGGAGTGGCAGCAGCAATAGAAAAAGCAAAGCAGCACAAGTGCTGCAGTAGAAGAGAAAGGCAGCTGCAGCTTGGCAGCAGCAGGGAAGGCAATGCACAAAAGCAGCACAAGTGCTGCAGGGGAATGAAAGGCAAAACAGAATGCACAAGCAACAGAATGTACAAGCAGCAAGCCAAAAGAAGTAAGCATAAGCAGTTAAGACTGCACAGGGCAAAAACAAGGAAGAAAACAAATGAAAACTAAACAGCAAAAACAAAACAATCAGTGAACAAAAGCAAAACAAAGCAAAAGCAACAGAAAACAACACAAGAATTAACCAAGACCTAAGGCCAAGGGCAGGGTTGTGGAGAAACTGACATGAAGCAATACTAAGGCAGCATACAGGCAAACAGGAGGTATACTAAAAGAATGGAAGAGAACTAGCTTGCTATAAGCACTAGTTTCTCCCAATGCACAATCAACACTACAACCTAAGCATACACAAGAATGGCAAGAAAATCAGCTTGCTTTAAGCACTGATTTCTTGCCATTGCACAATCAGCACATTGCTTCACAGATACCTAGCCTAGCATTCCATCAATTGACAGTGAATTTAAACATGACAGTGAATTGATACTAACAGTGAACAATAACAGAAACTAACAATAAACAATTAACAATGAACATGACTGAATTTTAACTGAAACATGGATATGAAAATTAGCAGCAAATTGAACTGAAAAAGTGAACTGAAAATTAACAAAACATTTAACAGAACTTTGAGAGTTCTGGATGTTGGCTACTCCAAACATGGTTTTTAACACAACCCATAGTCCCAATTTATACCCAATTACATCATTAGGGTTTTCCAATAAAAATCCCCAAACTGACAGTAGCTAGGGTTGGTGAATTCTTACCTAATTTGATGTAGCAACATCAAATTGAACGTGACCCATTACTCTACTTGTCCTTCTCTACCTCTCCATGCCTTCAATTTCACTCTAGCTCGACCTAATTTACCAATTTTGCACGCCTAGGGTTTCTGAAAGAGAACGTGCAAAAATTGAGAAATTAGATGGACTAGGGAGATGGGAGTAGATGGTATTGGTTGTTGGGTGATAGGGTGATGATGGTGGAGGTGTGGTGGTGGCAGTGAGTTGGTGGCAGAGGTGGAGAAGGTGGTGGACATGGCTGCAGGGAGATGGTTCTGCAGAGGGGTAAGGTGGAGAAGAAAGTGGCTCGACTGGTTGGGAGAGAAGGGGGGTGTTTGGTTAGGTGGATGGGTTCGGGTGATAGGGTGTGAGGCGGCTTCATCGAGTCTTGATGTTCTGTGACTCTGAGCTGCGAGATGCGAAGATGGTAGGTAGATCGGACGGTGATGCGGAGGCAAGCGATGATCGACCGTTGGATTATATGATACAACAAAATGAACGGTACTTGATGGGGTTAGGTACTGTAGTGTAAGGCGGAGATATCAAACGTTGATGAACAGCAAGGGAGCGACCGTTGGATTCAACTACCATCTAATCTGAAGGCTTGGAATTTCAGCGCTGTGGTGCTCGGCATAGACTTCAGATTTTGATGCTCTATGAAGGAGCGACCGTCGGATGCTTCTGAGAAATGATCTGATGGCTGAGAACGGAGGCGCTTTTGTGTGTAGAAAATGAGGTTGTGCGCACCATTCTTCGCGGCTTCCTTGCGTAATTTCTCCCGGCTTTTCACTACTTTTCTGCTCTTTTCGCTCCGCGACTCATCCGAACTTTATTTATTACCTAAAAATGCAAAATTAAGTAAGAAAAATATTTATTCTTGAAAACAATGAAAATACAGAATATGGGATAAAATGTAGAATTAATGCATAAAAGATGAGTTAAATTGCCAACAAAAAGGGATAAATATATACAATATTTGGCACTCATCAGACATCAATCGCGTCACAAATGAGGGGGATATCACTTAGGGTTTTTGTCTGGCGGTCTACGACACGTAGATTCATCCACGACGAGAAATGTGCGTAAGTCGTGTAAACGGTTGAAGGAGTTAGCAAAGTAGTGGGTGCACGATCAGTCAAGTCTCCACACGACATGGAACTGACTTTAACACGATCTCCCACTTTCCCACTCTTTCACTCAAGAAACCGTCACACTTACAGGGATCAATGTGTTCGCAACTCTGACAATATAAATAAGTCCCTCAATCCATGATTAAGGATATCATCATCAATCGTCCACACAGAATTTCTCGAGTAATTACTCTCAAGAATTCATCAATCCACCAGAACTTATTCGAACTTATCAGTTCACCAATTATATTGCTGAAACCTTCAACACATCCACAATCCTTGATCATCATTGATCCCACACAATTTTCAGCTTCCCTCCTACAGACCAACCCATCTCCCTCTTTGTGACCGAATTGACTCTGGAACGGCCATTGACTTGGTTTAAGACGGAGTCCTACAGATTGATCTCTCGAATCTAAGCACTCCCTTTGCAGTGCATCTGTGTGAGGTTCATCAGTTTGCTCGGTCGAGGAGTCTCGATAACACGCTCGATTCTTCACTTTCCTAAAAAACCAGCAAACCGTTATTCCCCATCTACAGATTGGCGACCACGATGGGAGATGAATCTATCGGTTGCAATCTCATATTCTCACAAACATGGTTGGTCTTAGATCTAATACAGTTTCTCAAAACTCCAGTCAGAGTCTTTCAAATGGTGACGCTTCTCTGGATCATCCAAATGATTCTGGTAATATTCGTCATCCGTACTTTACTACTCCTTTTTCATCGATGCATTTTACGGAAAAATTCCGTCACTGGATGAACTGGCACGAAGGCAAGAGATTTTGGAAAGGAACATAAATCGATTGAAAGCAATTGACAATTTATTCAACTGCATGGTGGACCTGACAAGAATCTTGGGAGCTCAAGTGATGGAACGCTCATCTCTTGACACCACTGACGTTAGTCCTCAAGCCAACAGATTCACCACTTATGAAAAGCCGGTGGAACAGGAGGTCACACATTTGATCGAGAATCTATGTAAACTCCTGCATTTCTCCAGAGATCAGCGTACCGACACGTTTACCGCACTCAACAAAATATCATTTGAAGCATGAATAGTTCCATCGTCTTTGGCGGTTGAACAAGTGTCCATGATATCTGAACTTTCAATCAACAACATCACCTTCACCGAGGAAGACCGGATGGCAGAAGAAGGACATAACCGAGCTCTGTTTGTAACTGATTCTATCAAAGATTCCGAGTTTAGGAGAGTTCTCATAGATACAGGTGCTTCTACAAACCTTTTTACTATGAAGACTCTCAAGGAGGCCAAAGTTCCGCAAAGCAAGATCGTTCATCATCCCATATTGATGACGAGTTTCGAAGGAATCCAGAGTCACACGTACGGGTATGTCTATGTCGATCTGAAAGTAGGGCCGATTCAATCCACCGTCAAGTTTCATGTGATCGAGAAAGACCCAGATTATCACATGATACTCGGGAGACCATGGCTTCATGAAAATAAAGTCGTTCCTTCAACGTACCATCAATGTATGAAGACTTTGTTGAACAACAAAATTGTCCGCATCCCAGCTTCGGTGTCTCCTTACGCTCCGGTTTATGATGTTGAATTCCTGGAATCTCCAAAAGGCATCCCCGAACCTCCAAGCAAGATCTGCAGCGTTCCACTCCCAAGTTGGAAATCAATTGAAAGCACTGCCAAACCATCATCAGGTGTTAAATCTGTCAAATCTCCCACCACACCGCTCAAGCGTCGTCAAAGTCAAGGTATGACTCACAAAAAGTTAAATTTCATTACTGATTATGATGCTGAGGGGAGAGTCATTTATCTCTGTCTAAAAGATTAGCAATTAACAGAGGAGGTCGATGAAAAGTCTCCCCGCCGCGAAGAATCATACCAGAGTGAGCAATTACTTGATGAAGAAATTCGAGATACACCACGACAGCTGCAAGATGGTACAGATTCCACAACTGACGACCTTGAGACTATCGACATTGGAACAAAGGAAAACCCAAGTACGATTCTAATCAGTTCTACTCTTTTATCTGAGGAACGAGAAGAATTGGTCAACCTTTTGAAAGAGTATCAAGATATCTTTGCCTGGACGTACGAAGAGATGCCCGGCCTAGATGATAAACTGGTCACTCATCATCTCCACATCACTCTCGGTTCCAAACCTTTCAAGCAACCGCCCAGGCAATTCAGACACGAATTTGAAGAACAAATCAAAGTGGATATCCAAAAACTACTACCAGTAGGATTCATCAAACCTATTCAACATCCGACATGGTTGGCGAACGTTGTTCCAGTAAAGAAGAAGAATGGTCAAATCCGATGTTGTGTGGATTTCAGGAACCTGAATAAATGTTGCCTGAAGGATGATTTTCCTTTACCCAACATTGATATGCTCGTCGATGCAACCAGTGGTCACGACATGTTCTCATTAATGGACGGTTACAGCGGCTACAACCAAATCAAGATGTATGAACATGACTCTAACAAGACTGCATTCTGAACTCCCATCGGAAACTTCCACTACGCAGTAATGCCTTTAGGCTTGAAGAATGCAGGAGCCACTTATCAGCGAGCCATGACTGCAATATTCCATGACATGATGCACAAGCAAGTAGAAGACTACGTTGATGATGTGGTGGTGAAATCAAAGACTCGAGCATCCTACCTAGATATTCTGAGACAAGTCTTCGAGAGGTGCATATAATACAAACTAAAAATGAATCCTCTGAAGTATGCTTTTGGCGTATCTTCTGGAAAGTTTCTCGGATTCCTAGTCACTGCAGAAGGAATCAAGGTCGATCCGGAAAAAATGAAGGCCATCACTACCATGCCCCCTCCACGAATTGTGAAGGAACTCCAGAGTTTCATGGGCAATGTAAACTACATTCGGCGTTTCATCCCTGGACTAGCTCAACTAATTGCTTCGTTCACTCCTCTACTGAAGAAGGGAGCAAGTTTTAAGTGGACGACCGTTCAACAGGAGGCGTTCCAGAAAATACAACAGATATTACTATCACCTGTTGTCATGAAATCTCCTGTGCAAGGACGACCATTAATACTTTACACAGCCTCCAGTGATGTTTCTATTGGAGCACTCATCGCTCAAGAAGATGAAGAATGTATCGAATGCCCAATCTACTACTTCAGTCGTACAATGAGGGATGCTCAACTCCGATACCCAAAGGCTGAGATAGCATGTATAGCGGTAGTCCACGCAATTCAGAGATTCAGGCATTATCTCCTATCAAACAGAGTTGTGTTGGTGGCCAAAGCTAACCCCATAAAGTTTTTACTATCGAAGCCTGCTTTGATTGGAATACCAGCAAAATGGCTACTTCGGATGTCAGAGTTCGAAATAGCATGCGTCCCTCCGAAGGCAATCAAGGGACAAGAAGTTGCGGACTTACTTGCTGCTTTCCCTGGAGAAGATATCACGATGTTACATGAAGAAGTGCCGGGTGAGTTTCCTGAAATCTCAATCATTCAAGAAGCAACATGGCTATTATACTTTGATGGATCCTCCGCTCCGAGCAATGATACTGGTGGAGAAGGCATTGTGCTAGTATCTCCATCCGGAGAAGTCTTATCACATTCATTCATGTTGGATTTCCACTGCACCAACAATTCAGCTGAATATGAAGCTTTTCTCTTAGGGCTATCCTTGGCCAAGAAAGCAGGGACGAAGCACTTGGAGATCAGAGGAGACTCAAAATTGTTGGTCAATTAAATGAATGGTGTGTACTCTCTCAAAGAAGTGAAACTCTCCCCATTAAGAACCGAGGCACAACGATTATTAGCTCATTTTTCTGATGCAACAATCGTCCATACTGGTCGCACCAACAATAAACTGCAGTTTGAAGGGTCAGAGAAATCTATCACGGTACATAGACGTTCTGTATCATCCACTTGGCTTACCAAAGTCGAAGATGCCCAAACAAACGACTGGCGGGCGCCCATGATTCACGAATTGAGTCGTTCTCTTACAGATGGGAAAATCAGTCTCAAGGAGTTGAAGAACTTTTTTCTGCTGCATGGAGCCTTGTATTATCGCAATCCAGCCGGATCCCTATCACGATGCCTTGGGGATGAAGAAGCAAACGAGCAACTCAAACGCATACATGAGGAAGTATGTGGGGAAACCCTGGTTATCACACTTTAGACTTCAAAGACTTGGGTACTATTGGCCCTCCATGGAGACTCAGTCGAGAAAGTTGCAAGGGTCCTGTCCCTATTTTCAAACATCGCCTCATCACTTGGAGGTTCTAACGCTCCATCACACCGGGGACTGGAGAGAACCTTACATAAAATATCTTCGCGACATTGATCTTCCGTCAGAGAAGAAAGGTGCAATCAAACTCATCCAGAGAGCCAAAAGTTTTGTCTACTTGGAAGGGATTTTGTATCGCAAAAGCTTCGGTGGGAATCTCCTGAGATGCTTGGACGAGTATGAAATCCCCACAATCTTAAAAGAAATGTATGAAGGTGAACACCAAGGGAAGAAGAAATTGTTTCCCCAAATCCATGAGAGATATTACTGGCCAACCATGGAAGATGACGCAGCTTCCTACGTTCGGAAATGTCATCAATGCCAAGTTCATGGTAACCTCATTCACACTCCTTGTCTTCCATTACATTTTGTGAGCAGTCCATGACCTGTCTACAGTTGGGGACTGGATATCATCGGAAAGATCAATCCAGCATCTTCGAAGCAACATGAATACATCATCACAGCAACGGATTACTTCACCAAATGGGTCGAGGCTATTCCTCTTCGAAGCACCACTGGAGTCACAATTGCAGCTTTCATTAAAGAGTACATCATATGCAGATTCGGTGTTCCTAAACATATCATCACAGATAATGGAACTCCTTTTGCCAACAAACATGTTGCAGAATTGCTCGAAGAGTACGGAGTCAAACAGATTTTCTCCACACCATACTATCCCCTAGGAAACGGACAAACAGAGATTACCAACAAAACCTTGATCCGCATTCTCAGTCGAACAGTTCATGAAAATCCACGAACCTGGCATGAGGAATTGCCCATGGCTTTGTGGGCATATCGAACCGCACCAAGAAGCTCAATCAGGACTTCACCGTACTCTCTCGTCTATGGCGCTGATGCCATTCTCCCGGACGAAATCAAGATTCCTTCTGTAAGAATCGCAGCGGCCATTGGAGTACAATGGGATGAAGCCGAGGTTTCAGACTCAAGAATTTCTGAATTGGACATGCTCGATTCAAGAAGAGACAAAGTGGAAAAATACGTGGAAACCTACAAACAAAGGGTTTCCAAGGCCTACAACAAACTGGTAAGACCTCGAACATTTCAAGTAGGAGATTTGGTTTTGAAAACAGCAAAACATATCCAACAAGACATGTCCGCTCCCAAGTTCTCTCCGAATTGGGAAGGGACTTATGTGATCATCAAGGCAGTATCCAGCGGATATTACAAAATCTTAGCTTTTCATGGAGGAGTTGAGGGAAACATCATCAACGACAAGTGGCTCAAGGCGTATTACGCTTAAATGATCAGCAAACAATTGCATGTTAATTTCCAAAATGTAATTTCTATTCCTTCAAAGAGTATGCATCATGCTCATTCAGTCGAAATTTAAAGTTTTCATGAATCTCACAAAAATTCTTCCAATCATGTGCTTTATTAAACAAGTCTCAATATCAAAACAAAATCTCTCCAAAAAACGCTCACTCAGAGCAAACCATCCAACAGAGGATGATCTCTATAGAAAAACCTGTCAAGCTTCTTCCGAAAATTTTTGGTTTTCATTTTCAAGTCCTGAACCGCCTTCTCAACTCTTGCTGACTCCAAGGCAAGCATCTTCTCCTCCTCCAATATTTTAGTGGTCGCAGAAATCGCGTCAGCAGCAGCCGCCGCCTTGTGAACTTTGATCATCTCGAGCCTATGACGAAGCCAGCCTATGTTGAACTGTATGGGTTCACAGTTCGAAATCATCTCGTCCCATTTGTGTATTTCATGATTCTTGACATCTCTCAGATGCATCCGGTTCATCTCCTCAATGATCGGTAACAATCCTGCAACTGTAGTCAGGAGGGTTGGCAGAAAACCCTTCCATACCTCGGTCGTAGCAATATGCCCGTACCTTCTCCAAATTTTGGTATACAGGGGCGCGTGACACTTGGGAATGACGAATCCACCAACCACTTAATTATTCGGGCAATTATTGATCATGGGAGTCCAGCTGCTGGATACTCAGGGGAATAAACTCTAACCCCCAGTCTTCACGGAGTCAGTAGAGTTCTCTCCAACACGGTCGCCGCTATCATCAGTCACAACCACGGATTTACCATTTTTCCTTTTTCTAGCATCGACAACAACACGAACATCAACCTGCGATGGAACGAAGGAGTATTTAAAATTTATTGACCATTAAGCATGGTAAAAACTTCAGTCGAGAACTTATGGAATTACTTACAGACGTTCCAGCATCAGCATGAGCCGACCTGTACCGGGCAGGAGCTCTAATAGTCCGTTTGGGTCTCAAGCTACAAGAGGACTGTTGATTCTTCTCGTTATCCTGCGACAAATTGTTTTCTTTTGATCAATCATCCTGATTGAACAAAGACAAGATAAAATATGTACCTCACCGAGACGGATACCGCCAAAGCATGTTCAGCATGAGATTTACTTCTGGAAGAAACACTGCTTCTGGACATGGTGACGAGAGGTAGGATCGTGATCAAAATTTCTTCTGATAATACACAAAGGCAGCAGAGGGTTGACTGTTTAAATAAAACCCTAAAGTGTCGCAAGTCAAACGTGGATGCTTATCCTATAACGGGTAAACCAGTCTGTTGCGGTTTTTACTGAAACCCTAAATCTTGAATCAGATGCATGACAGATGGGAGAAGCGTAACGATACTGGGGACTGACAGTTCAGGCATAGTTAGCATTACGACTACGGATCATTGTTAGGGCTATTGACGAAGTCTGGATGAATATCAGGATAACTGTACATCATCTCCCAATAATCTTCTTCTTCACGCTCAGCTTCAAGGTCGGCTTGAACCAGCCTCTCAATCTCCCTAGTGCGCCGGTCTGGCTTGATTTTGCGCTCCGGTGGCACCCACACGGGTTCGTCTTCCGAAGCATCCGAGTCTGAAGCTACACCCTCAGTACAAGATTGAAGTTTATCCTCAGCTGCTGATATCCGGCGCTGGATTCGGTCCCTTCGTTGTCGATGATCAGCAAACATGTCATCTTCAGCTTTCCTTGTCAAGAATTCCTCCTGATTTACTTTATGGTTGTTAAGGGGTACGCGGCGTTTCATTTCCGCAGAATGGTCCATCTTGGCGCGAGATTCTGCTGTAGAAATCTTCATCTCTGGAACCTTGGAATCCTCGTCCGAGGAACTGGAGGAATACCCATAATCATAGTCACTGCTACTACTACTGGAAGTCACCATTTTATGGAACCAGAAGCACGTGATTACAGATATGTTAATACCGAATTCATGGCCAAAATGGTAATTCTTAACTCTTACCTATTTACGATTTCACGAACTTAGTGATAACAGCGTAAAACCCCAAAACTTGCTCGTTCTTTCAAGCCTGAAAAGCCGAGCAAAAAACTTATCATTTAAAGTCAACATTGGATTTTCATGAAACTATGAATAATTCACATAATCTTCCATGTGAACATTCGCTGATTTTTACGTGTACGTACACTATAAAATCACTAAACTCATACATACACTACGAATTCATCAACTCATAAATTGTTCGCTTTCAACAATTTTTCATAAATCAAAACTTGATTTCTATTTAATAAAACGTGAATAAGTCACGTACCTTTTCTTTTAAAAAAAAATTCGTGAGCCAAATAACTCAAGTAAATAAATAAATTTTTTTTTGCTCAGTTGAGCATTCGTTTATGGAACGAGGGTCTTTTCTATTTTTTGCAAAGGTCCACATATTCTAAATAAAACTTTGGAAGTTCATAAACAAATTTTATCATGAACTCCAGGTATTTTCAAAATTTCCTTTAACCCTAAGGATCATTATTTATTACTTTTTACGAACAAACCTACGTTTCTAAAAGTATTTACAAAGTTCATGCTTCGAAAACAAAATTGGGTTTGCATGAAAGCTAATAAACAAAACTTTTACTACTGCAACTAGACCATGTCTATTCAAAATTTTGTGTATCTCTTCCATATTAGGGATTTTTGCTCGTTTCCTAAACTAACGAAAAAGGGCATACATACGTTTTCTAAAAACAAATTCTTCATGAATCCTACGCATGCTCGCAACTATGGGATTTTTTGTTTTTTGAACAACTCATGAATCGTAGAACGAACAACAAAAAAAAATAAAAAAATTGCACTGACCCGTCGCCGGCCGGACGTTGATCGGCGGCGGTCCTCCGGCAAAATTTTTCCTTCCTTGCTGAGCTCGTGAAGATGGTGAAGAGAAGAGGTACACGGCAAAAAAATAAATAAATAAAATATTAGGGTTACTTACCTTTTATATTATTTTTATTTCCAAAACCTAAAACACATGGGTTTCCTCTTTTGGGTTTTGGGCCCACGAACGCTAAACTGACTAAAACCGAGCCTTCGAGCGTCCAAATCAGCGGTGACTCATCTCTCCGTGCTCACAAGATGACACTCTATCTTACTATCAGGGTCCTTATCTATGCATTTGCTTGTACATGACACCATTGGAGCAAATCGAGGATTCTGAAACTACCTTTGTATGACTGAGTTCAACCACTGATCTCGTTGACTGAAAATCACCATTTAATGCTTACTGCGGAACATGACTGTCTCTCACTAAGCAGGGGACTTAATGTTGATGGTGGATTTTCAACAAAGGACAAAATCGTAAAATCATAAGGCATGTTTTTGACACGGCTTTCAGGCATGCAACGATTCATATTTTACGAAGCCATGATGAATATGTTTCCTGAAAGGCCTCCACTAGCTGAGCGTTCAGTGCCACGCATTTCATCATGTCCACTATGTAGAATAACGTAATTGAGCGGTTCTCCGTAAGATTGAGAGCAACAACGCCTTCAGGATGTCGGTGACACTCACTGTTCCCTGACTACATGAGAGAGACCCGCCTCTACATAGAGGAACGATTGGGAGGTTCTCCGTAGATTGAGAGCAACAACGCCTTCAGGACGTCGGTGACACTCAATGTTCCCTGACTATGTAGAGAGACCGTGTATAGATACAGGCGGTTCTCCGTATATTGATAGCAACAACGTCTTCAGGACTTCGGCAACTCGCTGTCTTCTGACTATACACCTTCAGAATGGGTATGACGCTTTAACTGGCTAATATCTCTTCTGCAATAGATTAATTATGCCCTTACATTTACCACTGAATTCCCAGAATAATCTATTATTGTTCCTATTCCATGGTCGAATCCACGGCCTGATCCCATGGAATGGCAATAACAATTTCTCCTATTCCATGGTCGAATCCAAGGCCTGATCCCATGGAATGGCAATAACAATTGCTCCTATTCCATGGTCAAATCCACGGCCTGATCCCATGGAATGGCAATAAACAATTGTATCATCTCATTATTCCGATTTCATGATCGAATTCACGGCTAATCTCATGGAATAATAATGGATAATTTTATTACCTTAATTTCATGACCGAATCCACGACTGATCTCATGAAATGGTAATATTTAATTAGTCTGATTCTATGGTCGAATCCACAATCCCATGGAATGGTAATACTTAACTTTATTATTCCGAATTCATGGTCGAATCCACGACTGATCCTATGAATTGATAATAGAACAACTACTCATTTTTATTGCTCAGTTTCATGAATCATTCTCCACTGAATTTCATAAATTAGTAATAAATACTCAACAATTGGGCATATGGACCATCACCGAGTAAGCCCCACAAAAATGGTGCAAGTGTACTCGACAATGATGCACGACTGAGCACCCGGATGCACAAACGAGCATTCAAAAATATGGACGAGGAATCTTACGCAAAACAGGAGAAAACAACAAAAAATAATAAAATAATAAGAGGCGCCCTTGGGCCGGGACCACCGGCCGGCCGGCCGTGCCCTAGCCATGGCCGGTCCCATGCCTCTTCCGTTATTTTTCCCTATTTTTTTTATTTTCATGAACTCATGAAAACTCCTTGATTTTAGCAACTTTCCTTGTTTGAGCAAAACTCGTGAATTCTCCACAACTTCATGGATTCATGAAAAATAATATTATAAAATAGGGAAAGGTGTGCGGGACCGGGCAACCTAGCCGACCGGTCATGCCCAAGTCGTGGCCGGTCCCACACCTCACAATCCCCGGCTTTTATAAATTATTATTATTATTCCCTAAACTCATGAAACTTCTCCGTTTCAACGAAAAATCATGGATTCTCCATAATATCACGGTTTCATAAAAAATAATAATATAAAATTAGGGAAAGGCGTGCGGGACCGGGCAACACAGCCGTCCGGCCATGCCCTATCCGTGGCCGGCCCCACACCTTGCAATCCCTAGTCTTTTATAATTATTATTTTCCTCAATTCATGAAACTCCTTGGTTTGAGCAAAATTCATGATTCCTTCATATTTTCTCAAATTTTGGTCGAATCATGAAAAACTAAAAGCCAACCTGGTCACATGGTCGGCTATCCTCTCACGGCAATATGAAATGTTAAAATGCCATTATTTTAATATTTACAAAATATTGATCAATTGAGCATACATGCTCATTCCAACAAAAATCAAGAATTTCAGTCAAGATGAAACTCTTCTGAAAATTCACAATGTTGCTCGAACGCACATCAGAAAATGCTGAAACTCTCAGTACGGAGACATGGACACCACGGCAACACGTGCATGCCTTCTTGACCGACTAGAGTCATCCCTTGAGATTGCACGAAGACGGTCCCACACGTTTTCATAATTCTGACCTAATTTGCTCAATTGCTCATATAGGGCCAAACTCTCCCCAACCAACATAGGGATTGCTTAAACGACCAACATATAGGCCCGTGATCACCGAGAGCCGGCCCCATGCCCTCTTGGTCGGTTTCCCATCTTTCATACTTAGGTTTTATCACCTAATGCTGAACCCAGCAATATTTCAAAAAATGATGAATCCAGCATTTAATCATCGTTCTTTCACCAACTCTCCAACTGAGAACCCTGGTGCATGCTAACTCGAGCACTAAGCACCACATGGACGCCATATCCCATGTGGTTGGTCGCTCTATCACTCTTGAACTATTTTCAGCTATTCATCAGTTAACAAATAATTGATCTGAAACTAGGGTTTCAAATAAATGTTCTACGAATCATCATTCGGGGCAAGATTCAAACACTAATGAATTTATGATGGATTCAGCAACCAACGTCTGAATTAATCATATAATTTTTGGTAATCTACCAATATAAAATATTTTATTGGGTCACGTCACCAATAAATATTTTGTCGAATTGAGCAATACTTGCTCAGTTGTTCAAATATTGATCCAACTATCAATATTTAATAATATTAGTAATTTGTCGAATTGAGCAATACTTGCTCAGTTGCATGTCAAAATTATCAGTTTTTTGAATTGAGCAATACTTGCTCAGTTGCTCGAATAATCCATGTATATTCAGTAACTCATCAATATTCCATAACTCGTCGAATTTACAATATTTGCTCAGACGAGTAACATTAATACTCATGAATCACTGAGCATTCGTCAATCATGCTCGATTCAACAAAACTTAGACTCACTGTCTAATCATTCAATAACTGACTAATTAAAACACGTCTGCCTTGCAGACTCCACAATTTGTGCGACATCAATCACGTCACAAATGGGGGGATATCACTTAGGGTTTTGGTCTGGCGGTCTACGACACATGGATTCATCCACGACGAGAAATGTGCGTAAGTCGTGTAAACGGTTGAAGGAGTTAGCAAACTAGTGGGTGCATGATCATTCAAGTCTCCACACGACATGGAACTGATTTTCACACGATCTCCCACTTTCCCACTCTTTCACTCAAGAAACCGTCACACTTACAGGGATCAATGTGTTCACAACTCTGACAATATAAATAAGTCTCTCAATCCATGATTGAGGATATCATCAGCAATCGTCCACACAGAATTTCTCGAGTAATTACTTTCAAGAATTCATCAACCCACCAGAACTTATTCGAACTCATCAGTTCACCAATTATATTGCAGAAACCTTTAACACATCTACAATCCTTGATCATCATTGATCCCACACAATTCTCAACTTCCCTCCTACAGACCAACCCATCTCCCTCTTTGCGACCGAATTGACTCTGGAACGACCATTGACTTGGTTTAGGTCGGAGTCCTACAGATTAATCAATCGAATCTAAGCACTCCCTTTGAAGTGCATCTGTGTGAGGTTCAGCAGTTTGCTCGGTCGAGGAGTCTCGATAACACGCTCGATTCTTCACTTTCCTAAAAAACCAGCAAACAGTTATTCCACATCTACAAGAAGATTTCTTGCACTGCAATTAGTTACACTCACTCAAGATACGTGCATCTTCGTGTTTGGAGTGTGTAGTCTGTCAACAGACGTGAGAATGAGATAAAAAAGGGAACTATTCCCGTGAAGAATAATGAAAGTTATTGTGGGATATTGTGGAGTGATTACGAAGATTTTTGAAGTCCTGTCAGTATAAATAGAGTTGGCTAAGAGCAGAGAAGGGCATCGAGTGATGGGGTGAAGAACAGAGGGTTGCAGAGCAGATTTCTCTGCTGCTGCAGAGAAGAAGAATAATAATAATATATAACGTCCACTGACTAGGCAGAGAATTGTCGTTTATAAACAGTACTCGTAACAGTCAGTTTGGCACGCTTATTTTGAATTTGCAACAACTCTTGTAACGGTGACTTCTATAACGTCAGTACGGTGTTGCAGATTCATTGTATTATTAGTTTTCTTCAAGAAAAACACCATTTGAGCTATGAATTATATTTTTGAGTGTGTTTTCATCATGAGAAGCTAAACCCCGACACTGGATCGATGGAGGAATCTGAATTTCATACATGGGTGAATTTATTTTACTTTCTATATGACTTTTGCACTAATTAAAATAGAATTATGATTTGAATTAATTATTTGTTATTTTATTTGATGGGTCATGCTTGCTTAGATGTTTGATGTCCCATGCTTATGATTTATAACTAATATTTTGAGAATCTACTTTGGCAAAATAAGAGTCGATGTTATTTTATTTATTGAGCGATAATTTTTGAAAATAAATAATTGAGCCCTATGATATGAACTCGGTGGAATCTTAGTCCCAGTAACTCTCGCTTTTATTATTTTTATTAAATCCTTAAATTTAATCTTCACAAGTCTTAGAGTTTGAACCTTATTTACTACAACAACGTCATTGAAAAATAACCATCACCAACCTATTAGAAATTGAATATAATGGTCGATTCAGTTAACGTAACAGCAGTATTTGACTACTTCAAAAAATCGAGGTGGAAGACACGGATGAAGTATGTAATACTCTTGTTCCTATATGTTTTAGGGATTGGAATTATGTCCATGTATGTCTTGAGAGGCTTACATAATCAGTGGGATAACATAGAATTGTATATCATTGTCCCGAATACTAACATGCTTAGTAACAATGGTACGATACTCTATGAGATAGGTTGTATCCCGAAAATGCATAAGATTCCTCTCAGAATTTTTCATTATATGAACCATGACTATTGCGTTCTAGAAAAATCTGGAATCTTAAATATATTTTGGATAAACTACCAAAGTATATATATGTACATTTTCAGAGAAAAGACTGTCAATGTATCGCCGTTTAGGGTGCGATTTTGGAAGACATGTAATCCTACAAGAAATGAGTTTTCAGTTAATAATTCTATTAACAATGGATTGCTTCATACACCTCACAATTGTTTTAATGAAGCAAGTGATCTTTTGAAATACTACAGGGTTTATGATTTTGATGGTATTTTTAACAAATATCTTATCTCTGAATACTCTAGTAGAAAATTCTTGAGTGAATTTCAAATGATATTATCAAATTCTGGTAATAAAAGAGTAAACAGGTTTTTGGACAAAAACATAGAATCAATCGTAAATAAAGATCCAAACCATGAAAACTAGTTTTCCAAAAGAAAGACCTAGATATAAAATCGGAATTGTTTCCCCACAAGTCTTGGTTTCCGATTTTGGTAGAATTTCCTAAAATTAGTTATTTCCGGTTTTTGATATATACTCTTCCTATAAAAGATAACCTCTTGCTAGGTTTACAAAAAAATTGGGGAAGATTGTTCGAAACCGTAACTAGGGTTTTTCATATTTTCGCAAGTATGGAAAAGAGGAAATCAAGAGAAGAAAACTCTGAAACAGACAAATTTATCTTGAATCCATTTATTTCTCCCGGAGATGTTCAAGTATCCTCACTTGATCAAAAGGAAGCATGATCTTACGAATTATGTAGATAATACATGTTTTGAAAGATATCAAGCTTTTAAGGGAGTAAGCTTCACTGAAGATAAAAGATTTGATCCAGATGTTTCAGAAATCAGCTATGTGAAGTTTGTTCAAGACCGAATCTGGGGAAATATGTTCGGATTTGAAAAATATTCACCTGATATAGTAAGAATATTTTATGGTAATATTCACAATATTAATCATGAAAAGCTTACTTTTAGCACTTTGGTTGGAAGTACTTTTCTTCATATCAACAGAAAGATGATATAAAAATCATCAACTACAATGTGAAAGGGCATATGATTATAGGTTCTGAAATTGAGCACGATAACATTTTAAAACTCATCATTGGTAAAACTATTGAATGGAAAAAGGGAAAGATGCTAACCAAAGACGTACCCTTACACTTAAGGATTTTCGGTAAACTTGTTGTGGCAACCCTTTTTGCTTGCACGAGAGATTCCTCTCTATGGAATAAAGAATTTGCTGAACTTATATACTACCTTCTTGAAGGCAAAAAACAAATTGATATTTGTGGAATAATTATCAATCAAATGATTAAAATCATTGAATCTCTCAATACCACAGGATTTCATAGAAATCTTGGATATCCCTGTCTCATCACCAAACTGTGTGAAAGTGCAATGGGGAACAACTTTAGAGATGAGAAAGATACTAAGACTGTCTCACAGGGAATTATCAACCGAATGAGTGGAACTCAAAAGGGATCTAGTATCTCATATGATCAAATCTATAGCAATGGAGATCTCATGTTCCATATTTTACGTCTTGGGAGACAATTGGCTGTATTCAGAAACATTTAGCATTTGCCTATAGAAATGATCCGGAAACCCTTGAAGGAATCCTAACGATCAATAATGGGTTTGTAAAAGGAGAACAAGAAGAAGACTCTGAAGAAGATTCTGATGAGCAAACAAATGAAGATTGATCTGTCTTCAAGCAATTAAAATAGACATTAGTTTTTGATCTTTTTCATTAATTATTTTAGGTCTATTTTATGAATAAAATTATCTTATTATGAATAAAATTATTATTTTATAATATTTCTTGTGATAGTTTTCGGTTACATAGCCTGTGCTTGAATGCTTTATTTTATTGCTATGTATGTTTATGGGATGATTAATTTCGGTTTTATTGCCTTAATATTCGATCTCATAATGTGTGAACCCTTATGGTTTGGGTGACTTTTTGATTTAGCGGGATTAAGTTCTATCCCATGTTGGTAGGCTTTATCAAAGGATCATGAGAGGTTCCTGTAGAAACAATATGTGAAAAAGTAACAATATGTTGAATCTTTTGGTTTAGCATAAAATCATATGTGTTTCGAGGTTTCAACTTTTGCATTGCATAGTTAAAACCGGGTTTCAACCTTTCTCTGGTAAAGGTTGCTCTTTGTTGTTGTTCTTTTATTTTGGCAGGAGGATGACAACTTTAATGGGGGAGAGTTCTAAGTGAACTTGCGCTTAATGACATATCTTAAGGGGAGAAGAGGATGTGGAATTTGAGGTAACAATCTTGTTAGTTTATTGTTTTCCTGTTTAAGAAAAACATGATTTTATTTCATATCCTTATTGTTTTTGCTTAACAAAATTTCGGTACATTTGATGTTGATTGCATTATTTGTGTATGTATGTTTGATTGTGATTCAATTGTTTCCGATTAAGAAAAACTATTATTATCTTTCGTTATTGTTTGGTATCAATTGTTTAGGCTTACAAAATTTCGGTGCAATTGTTGTGCTATAATGTCTATGTTTGTTTCAATTGCTTCCGGTTAAGATAAATGTTTATGAAAGTTGATTTATTTGGTTTGTATGATTGTTTATGGCTTAACAAAAGTGTTTCGGGATCATTTTTTTAGTCCAAGTGATTTCCAGATAAGAGAAACTAAGTTTTTCGGATCTTAGTTAGACTTATCAAATGTGAAGGTTTCTGTTAGAGCATTGCTCGGTCGAACTCGCATGCGTTGCTATCTCAAGCATGTTTGTCAATGTTATTGATCAAAACTATAAGTCTTGATTTCTAGTCTACTATAGCTAAGTCTCAGACTAGGATAGAAAGTGTAGTTGAGCTCAAGAACTCCATGGAATTCATCATACAAGACGAAGGACTACTCAAGGAACTGGTGGAACTTCATCGACTAAAAGGTATATGGAGACTTGAACTTATCTATCACTCAAAAGTCTATTTACTCTATCTCATATTTTGAGACAAAAGTCGTTTTGCTATATAGACTTTGATTATACACATTTGCTATTTCGAGCTGAGTTTATCTCGACTATCTATTTTTCGAAATATGTGTTGGTAAGCTTTTGCTTTGGCCAAGTTCATCTTTAATTAGTGACGAAAGTCATGATACGTTTCAATCACTTTGAAAATTGCTTACTTTGACGAAAAATAGTTTGTGAATAACAACTATATAATAACGTCCTCTAAGAATGTTTCAATGATTGAAATGAAAGTTTAGATTATATAACCAATGATGGATATAAGCATTGTGTGGCAACACATATATGTATACATCCCTTTTCCTTGAACCGAAGTTTGCGAACTTTGTTGATCAAGAGAACCGGAACAAGAGCCGTGAACTCAGTCCTAGCGGAAGTTCTCGACCCGAGAAAATCTGTTGGAGTTTGAGAACTCCTTCCAGGAACTTAAGTCTGCGAACTAAGTATGCGAATTTAATTTGGTTATATCTAAAGACGATTGTTTGTGAACTTATTTATATTAACTAAGGAATGCAAAATGCAAATCGTGGCTATAAAGTTCATGAACCGATTCGAGTGAATCAAACCTTTTTTCCTTCGACTGTGTCTTGTGTAGTTACATAAGATTTCCTTGCAATTGAAAAACTCTCTAACTAGTTCATTTGAGTCATTTGAACTAGTTATGGTGAAGAAGAATATGGTTGATATGAAAGTGCTCATATGGCTAACCATTTGGTTAACTATTGTTGAACCAACAAATGTACATGTTTGGGTACGGTTACACAAACCTAAAATCGTGCATTTCATTTGTGTGTAACAAAATAAGTTTTCGATCCAACGGTTGAAAGATATTAGCTTGAATCTAATCAGGTTTTCATCTAACGGTGAATATTGAATCCTTTGTTACCAAGCTAACATTGATTGCAAACCCTGATTTGAAAGATTATATAAGGGATAACTCTAGAAACTGGGAAACCTAATCCACACACCTCCTGTGTGATACTAGTTGTATTATCTAGAGTCGATTCTCCTTTAAACTTAGGTTTCTTCTTGAAAACCAGGTTAACGACTTAAAGACTTCATTGGGATTGTGAAGCCAGACCGATACTACTTTCTCGTAGTTATGTGATCTGATCTTGTTGATTCTATCGTTTTGAGTACAATCGTAATGATTGGCTTGAGATTTATATCTCCGATAGGTAAGATAGAAAAGTAGTCACAAACATCTTCGTCTCATCGTTTGTGATTCGACAATATCTTCTTTCGCCGTTGTTTATGGATGAAACTGTTTCTGCTGATTTTGGTAATTTTGGGTGTGTGGATGAGAAACGAATCTAAACCCTAAACAATGCACTGCACGGGAGTACTTTTGATTCGAGAGATCAATCTGTACAATCCTGGCCTAAACCAAGAAATGGCCATTCCAGGCTTGCTTCCGTCACAAAGTGAAGGAGAAGGGTTGGTCTTAGGGAGGGAAGCGAAGAGAGTGTCGAGACCAGAATGGTTGATTCTGAAGATGTGGCTTGTTTTATGACTTGTATCAGAAAGTGGAACTGGCTTGTGGAATGAAAGCTATCAGTTCTTTGGTGATTTCTGAATACTATGTTCTTCTCTGACCAAAACCTGTTGTTTGGTGAAAATAGGTGAAGCCTATTTATACAAGTCATGTTGAAACGTACCTTGGTCTCGTAGGAAGTGGAAACGATTGAGTGGTGGAAGAATAGAGTAACGTGTAACCGTCAGTCATTATGCTTCCATGATGAAGGAAGTGAATTCGTTTGCACCGTTACTTTTTACCACCACTAATTGTCCCGCTTCATGACACTTTCTTGTAACGGGCGCATTGCACGCCGCACGCTGTAAACCGCCAGACCAATACTCTGATGAGCATCCCCCAGTTTGTGACATGTTTGATGTCTCGAGTGTTTTCGTGGAAAACATGTAGCACTTTGCTACGTGTGGAAAGTCAAAGTCGAGGGACTTACCACAGGAAAATAGTATGTAACGCTATTGGGCTTGTTTTGGCTGGTCGCCTAAAACTTGCCACGGGTTTGTCAGTTCGGTGGCGAACTTCGATGGTTGAGATCGCATCTCATGAAGGAGGGTAGTCGTTGATCATGGTTAAATTGTGTTGTCGCCTGATAATGGCGCAGTGGTGTTTTGGTGTACGCCATTGGCAATGTGGCACGGCTGGCATGGCTCGTGCATGCTAGTGGCACGGTGGTGCAAGTGGCGCTTGGCGTAGCCATGGCCATTAGATTTAGGCGGCTGGTCGCCTAAAACTTGCCACAAGTCTGTCAGTTCGGTGGTGAACTTGGATGGTTGAGATTGTATTTCAGGAGAGAGGGTGGTCGTTGATTATGGCCACATTCTGTTGGAACATGTTAATGGCATAACAACACAGCCGCTGCGTGGTGGCATGGCCAAAGCTAGGATTCGGCGTCGTGGCCAAAGTTAGGGCTTGGCGATATGGCCAAGGCTAGGATTCGGCGTCGTGGCCAAAGTTAGGGCTTGGCGGTATGGCCAAGGCTAAGATTTGGCGCCGCGGCCAAAGTTAGGGCTTGGCGGCATGGCCAAGGCTAGGATTTGGCGCCGCGGCCAAAGTTAGGGCTTGGCGGCATGCCCAAGGCTAAAGTGGCTCGTGGCACGTTGTGGACTATGACCAAAAATTAGGGTTTCGGCTAATGCTACTGAAGCAAAAGTCTTGGTTCCATCATGAAATCCTAATTGGAGTCCATTATGGCATTGGCCACGAACAGAAAATGGATTAGCGCGTAGTGGCGTCATTTGTGGCACATTGGCATGTTACTGCGGCAGAGTGGCATGTTGGCATGCCGATTGATATGTTGTTGTGTCAAGGCGCGTTTGGCTTCCCAGTTAGTATGGTGGCGCGGCAGGGTGCATATGGCCTTTAATGTATGGTGGCGAGTTTAGAGTGACTTGATTGGTCAAGAAAAAGGGCCGGCCAAACATAAAGCGCGTCCGCACCTCTAGTACTCGTGGCGTATTTTAAAGTGACCTAATTTGGTCGGTAGTAAGGAGAGAGGCCGACCAAGCATGGGCGTGGCTACACTTATGGTGTGAGTGTGGCGGCTTTAGAACAACCTGATTGGTCGAGGGAGATGGGGACGGTTTAGGATGGGGTGTGTCCAATGGTGCTGGTTGGCCTAAGGCATGGCCGCGCCTCCCTTTGTTGTTGCTCCTATCCCGTGGCTCCTTGTTTTCTGATTATGGGCAAGATTTTGCACCTGCTAATCCATGGCGGATTAATTACCTAGTTTGCCTAGGCTTAATTTCGACAAGCAAGGTCTGATATACTGCGCAAGGCGCAAAAACCCTAACTTTTGCAAATTAGTCAGGATAATTGATTGAATTCTATGTGTTGACACAGAGTTCTTTTAAGTTCATTGCCAGAGAGCAGCATGTTTTCTGATTGAATACCTTATGCAAAGACCTCATCCTTGATACTTGGAAATTCGTGCTACTCTGCTGCGTGAACACAAATTGTCATGCCATATCAACATTAAGGGTTCAGCCGGGGAACATAGCACAGGAAGTATTCAAAGAAACTTATATTAATCGAATGTAGGCAAGGTGCCAAAATTTACAGAATACTTGGGATTGTTTCCACATGCACCATTGTGGGTAAATTTCATACGAAAATATTGAGTTGCTCAATAAATGTGCCAATGAAGAAGTGGACACTCATGGTTCTGTTTCCTTACAGAGTGACGTCACATCAGATGTAAGGTTTTACAATTTTAACCCTAAGCTAAAAACCACTACCAACAACCGCTTCGATTAAGATTATTGTGAGGTGATTGATAATACTATGTTGTTCTTCGGGAATATAAGTCCGGGTTATCAATTGGTTCATGTTCACCTTGATTTATCAAAATACGGAACAAAACTTATAGGTATTTCTGTGGGAGACAGATTTATCTATTCTTGTAGACTTTTCTGTGTGATACGGATTTGTTTATTAAAGTCTTCGACTTTGGGTCGTAGCAACTCTTAGTTGTGGGTGAGATCAGCTAAGGGAATCAAGTGCGTAGTATCCTGCTGGGATCAGAGACGTAAGGAGCGCAACTGTACCTTGAATTAGTGTGAGATTGATTGGGGTTCAACTACAGTCCAGACCGAGGTTAGTTTGTAGTAGGCTAGTGTCTGTAGCGGCTTAATACAGTGTGGTGTTCAATATGGAATACGTCCCAGGGTTTTTCTGCATTTGCGGTTTCCTCGTTAAAAAAATTCTGGTGTCTGTGTTATTTCTATTACGCATTATTTTTGTTATATAATTGAAATATCACAGGTTGTGCGTTTGAATCAATCAATTGGAAATCCGACCTTTGGTTGTTGACTGAAATTGATTGATCCTTGAACATTGGTCTTTGGTACCGTTCAAGTGATTTCTCTTGTATTCAATTAGACTCGCAGATTTCTATTTGCTTGAGAAAGAATTGAATCAAGAAAGAGAGATATAACCCTTTGATATACTTTATTAAGATTGAGTCTAGTTGATTCTCTTGAAAATATATTGGAGTTTGTCCATACAGATTGCTAATCGAAATATTGGGTGAGGTTGTTGTACCCCCGCTTTTTCAATTGCTATCAGAGCAGGCAAACACATTAAAGACCTCATAAGTCTGTGTTTGTAGCGATCTGATATGGACAATAGTGTTATCTCAATAAATGCACCACCAGATCCAGGGATTCCAGAATTCTCTTCCATGACTGATTTAATAAAATCTGTAGAAGAAATTCTATTTAAACCTCCACCAGGTTTAAAATCCCTTGAAGTTTTTTCAGGGCTTGAAAAGAAACTTGAAAGCTTATCTCTTGATGTTGAGTTATACCTCCAGAAAGAACAAGAATCTCTTGACAAGTTAAATTAAGTTATGAGGAATAATATTCATGTTGAAGTCGACATTGGTTTACTAATCAGTGAGAGAAATGCTCCTTCTCTGCGTAATTCATTTAATTGTAACAAACTAAATGAATTACAAGAGGAGTTTAAATCTCAGTCATCTGAGTATATCACTTCAAAGCATGAATCGATTCATTGCTCAATTCCGGATACTTCCTATCAAGATAATAATATTGTCTTCTTTTATGAAGAAGCTAGGACGTCTCTTTTTATCAAAAGAGTTTCCCTTCGCAGTACTAAAAACTATCTGCAGAAACTATTTTTTATAAGTTGGAAAACAAGAAATCAGAAACACAAATCTTTTTTGGGTTCTCTTGAAGTTCTTTGATAGACTTATAAAAACAGTTCCTTGGGTGTTTCTCAACACTACAAGATGTAAGAGTTGCTGGAAAGAAACTCTGTCTTGATGCCATGGTGAGCAAGACCTTTTTCACCTCAACACAGCTTGATTGTGTTGAAAGTGCATCCTCACCCAGAAATGCCCTGTTATGTAAACAGTGAGGGAAGCACAAGAACTGGGGCACACATATTAAGTTGGGTATGATTTTGAATGTTTGGTAACGCTGTAGAATTAAATCGGATTCTTCTAAAAAGGTATGTCTCTAAACTTGAGCAAGTTTTATGATGATCTATGTACCTTTCTTATTGTTCATTTTTACCTAACTTGATATGTGTTTAAGGTTCTTAAACGTTTAGGTTTGAAAATAATAGTTCGGGATGTTTGGACTTCATGGTACACCTACCACGTATGCATAACATTATTTAAAATCAAAATCCAGGGGTTTAAGTACACATAACCATTTGCACACTGCTCCAGGTCATGCAAATTCGTTTGCAAACCCGTATGCATACTTTCCTGTAGACGTCGATATTCGGTAAACTTGTTTTGGCCGTATCTTCTTCGTACGAACTCGGATTGACCTCATTCTTTTATCATTCTCTTCCTCTTTGAATTATCTTCAAAATGAAGATGATAAACCTTGAATTTAGATGAGTTAAGTTTGGTATTTTTCCTGTATCTTGTTTTTGAGATAATTTGCTCCGTTTCGTCGCACTTGTTCTTCTTCTGTTGGATTTGGGCACTTGGATTCTTGGAGTAATTCTCTTATAAGCTCATTTGTAGATTTTACAAGAACGATGTTAGTGAATCACAAAGAATTATTTCTTCATCTCTGTCTGAAAAGCATGGCATCTTTAGTGATGAAGAGACATTGAAGAGAAGAAGTGAATCTGAGAAGTAAGAAACGGATGATGTTGATGGAAGAATTCAAGGATAAAAAAAGCGTCAAAATGAGTTGTGTCGGTGCACGCCGTTAAAGATCATACCAACAAATTGAAGACCAAGATCATTGGCGGCGAAACTGGAGCTAAATGGATGGCAGGTGATGGCAATTTCTAGTGGGCTTAACACCTGCAGTAGCTTAGCTAACTGTTGGAGGAAAAGTGAGTGCGCCTAATTGAATCCAGACCACTAGGACTTCAGGCATGGGTAGCACACATGTGCATTCAAGAGGGGATAAAACTTAGGTTTCCATAGAAACCAATACTGTGACCAGAGAAGGAGATCGAGTCATGCATCAGTTCAAACCACGAGAGGCTACGTTTCTTCTTGCTACTTGTCGTAGTTCGAGATGGGTCAACAGAGATGAAAAGTTCCGTTTAGAGTCAACCAAGAGAAGGAAGTGGAACTCAGGGTTATGGCTGAATTTTGTGGAATTTCAAGAGTGAAATCGGTTGAATGAAAGGGGTTTCTGTGCTGTTGTAATGATGGTTTCTGGTGGGATGATTTTTGCAGAATTAAGCAAGGGTTCTTGAGATCGACTTGCAGGCTGATTTGGGTTCGAAAATACTGATCATTTGATGAAGTTTTTCGACTTGGAATGAAGATGAAGAAACTAATGATGTTGCCATATTTGCTGTTGATAATGAAGAGTGTGTTTAGATGATTGTATGATGGTGGTCTGTGTTGAATAAGGAATTGCTTACAGGGAATGAAGGTCCAGAGAGAGCTAATGCAACAGCAGATTCGTTTCTCCATCACTAGCTCAGGATTGCACACTAAATGTTTGACGAAACAGCTGAGAGAAACTCAGGTGGAAGTGAAGCTATTGATGTCTGATTTTGGTGGATTGTTTTACAGGAAAGATGGCTGGAGTTCATGGGGATTTGATGCTGTTGGGCATGGCGATGAAGAGGAGTAATAGCCAAGAACTGCAGGGTTGAATTGGGTGCAGATTTGATTTGTTTTCGGTACAATAACACAACAAAGAACTGCAATTGTGTGAGCTGTGTTCGAGGGGTTTTGATGTTCATCTGCCATGGGTTCGAAATGATCTCAATCGAGAGAAACAAACACATATGTAGCTCAGGTGGTATGAGAATAATGGGACTTCAATTGAGAGTTGTTGTCGCTGGTGTGCAGTTGGGTGAATGGATGAAGTATTTGGTTGATTGTTGGAGTTTAACAGGTGCAGTCCAAGGCATGTGTTGCTGCTGTCGTTGGTGCTTGTGTGTGGAGGACCATGGCGTGATTTAGAAGCTGGAGATGACATGGAACGGTGATGAACGGGTGCTGCTTACATAGGTTCGTTTGGTGCAGCCAACACAGGGTCTGATGAATGTTTGACAAGGGCTAGGATCTGAGTTAGAAGCCTATAGGATATGGAAATATGGGTACACTGTTTGTATGGATTTGGGTCCGTTAGGTTACGAATTTGCAGAGAGACGAGAAGATATAAAAGAGGAGGCGCAGGTTACAGCAAAAGATCTACCCCCGGATCACCGTTTCGACGTCCCTGAAGTGCCTGAGAAAAGTCCTGAAAGAGCTCGGAAGCAGCAACAACTCTGGTTTGCTGCCTGGGTTTATTCTTAACCTTTTCTTTCTTTTAAAATAGTCTTTTAAACCATTGATTTTACTGTTGAGAACAATTTTATTATGAGCAGCTGAACTTATCTTTGATTAGGGGCGATTGCAAAGCCCGGAATATGAACTTATAATCGATATGCAATAGCTTCTTCTTTTGCCATTATTTTCGTTTTTGTTTGATTTCTATTATGCCAATAATGTTTATGGATTGTTTGTCAATTGTTTAAGTTCGAAATTAAATAGTTGATTCATAGTCTTATTGCTAGTTTTGAATTCTTCGAACCGTAATTTTCTAGAAAGATAAACATAAGTAGCAATATATGGGTATTGATGATGGGACTTTGTTAAGTACCCGTATGTAGAAATTTACACTATTAGGTGATTCAAGTTTTTGAGTTTATCACTAGGAACAATCTTATCTCATAAACCTTAAAGCATTTTTTTAAGTCACACCTAGTAAGCGTACTTCTAGGAAACTTGGCAAGTAGAATCCGGTAGTCGAGCGCTCCGTATCCGGTGAACTTAGGAGATATTTTTTAGAGGATAGCTCGGTCAACCTCGCATGCGTTGCTATCTCAAGCATGTTTGTCAATGTTAGTGATCAAAACTATAAGTCTTGATTTCTAGCCTACATAGTTAAGTCTCAGACTAGGATAGAAAAGTGTAGTTGAGCTCAAGGACTTCATGGCGATTCATCACACAACGACGAAGATCTATACAAGGAACTGTGGAACTTCATCAACAAAAAAGTATGTGGAGACTTGAACTTATCTATCACTCAAAAGTCTATCTCTTCTATCTCCTACTTCTTATGAGACAAAAGTCGCATGCTATATATACTAGATCATACACATTTGACATTTCGAGCTGAGCATTCATTGCTTATCTTTTATCTCAAAATCGTGTGTTGGTAAAGCGTTTCGCTTTGATCAAGTTTATCTTCACCTAGTGACGAAAGTCATGAAAAGTTTCAATCACTTTGAGAATTGCTCTGACGTGAATCGGTCTGTGAATAACGGCTACATAACGTCCTATGAGAATGTCCCAATGATTGAAATGGGAGTTTAGATTACATAACCATGTATTCCTTGAACCGAAGTTTTCGAACTTTGTTGATCAAGAGAAATCGGGAGGATTGTGGAATTGGATTGCCAAGTCCGCGAACTGTCGGAAGTTCTCTACCGATAATTTCTGCTGGATTTTCCAAAACTCGTTTGTGTGCTAAGTCCGAGAATTTCTGCTGAGTTTGGAAAACTCCACCTATTAACTTAAGTCTGCGAACTTGTTTGTGAACTTAAGAGGTTATGATCTAAAGATGTGCTCTGAACATGAAACATTAAATTACTAAGGAATGCTTTATGCAAACCGTGCCTATAATGTTCGTGAGCCGATTCAATCGAATCGAATCATCTTTGTTTCAATTGTGTCTTGTGTAGTTACATAAGATCTTATAGAAATTGAGCAACTCTTTAACTAGTTCATTTGAGTCAATTGAACTAGTTATGGTGAAGAAGAACAAGGTTAATATGAAATGCTCATATGGTTAACCTTTTGGGTTACTATGTTGAACAAACATACACGTACACGTTTGGGCATGGTTTTCACGAACCCAGTAAACGTCTACCCAAGTGTGTGTGACAAGCTAAGTTTTCGATCTAACGGTTGAGAAATATTAGCTTGAATCTAAATCAGGTTTTCATCTAACGGTGAATAAGGATTGCTTTGTAACTAAGGCAAAACCCTGATTTGAAGGCTATATAAAGGAGACATCTAGCATTGTGCAAAACTAATCCCCACACGTCTGTGTGCTACTAGTGTGCCCGCTAGAGTCGATATCCATTAACCTTTGATTTTCTTCTCTAATATCAGGTTAACGATTTAAAGACTTCATTAGGATTGTGAAGCCAGACCGATATACTTTATCGTAGTTGTGTGATATGATCTTGCATCTTCTATCGTACGAGTACAATCGATTGATTGTCTTGAGATCGTGAGAGTTCTCCGATAGGCAAGATAAAGAAGTCACAAACATCTTCGTCTCACTGTTTGTGATTCCTCGACAATCCACTCGTGTATTCAGGAAGGATTGTCGAGAGGTGATTGATTAATCTAGGTTGTTCTTCGGAAATATAAGACCGGATTATCAGTTGGTTCATGTTCACCTTGATTTTATATCAAAAGACGGAATAAAACCTAGGGTTTATCTGTGTGAGACAGATTTATCCTTTGATAGACTTTTCTGTGTGAGACAGATCTGTTTATTATCAAGTCTGTGATTTTGGGTTGCAGCAACTATTGGTTGTGGGTGAGATCAGCTAAGGGAATCAAGTGCGCAGTATCCTGCTAGGATCAGAGGCGTAGGAGTACAACTGTACCTTTGATCAGTGGGAGACTGATTGGGGTTCAACTATAGTCCAGTCCAAAGTTAGTTTGCAGTAGGATAGCATATGTAGCGGCTTAATATAGTGTGTATTCAATCTGGACTAGGTCCCGGGGTTTTTCTGCATATGCGGTTTCCTCGTTAACAAAAATTCTGGCGTCTGTGTTATTTCTTTTCCGCATTATATTTTATATAATTGAAATAATACAGGTTGTGCATTCGTGATCATCAATTGGAAATCCAACCTTTGGTTGTTGATTGATATTGATTGATTCTTGGACATTGGTCTTTGGTACCGTCCAAGTGTTCCTTGTATTTGATAAAGACTCGCTATTGTTTTTAGCTTGAGTAAAGATCAAATCAAGAGAGAGATATTAACTCCTTGAGATACTTTTATCTAGATTTATTCTGACTGTCTAGTTGATTCGCTAGCAAAGTATTTCGGAGTTAGTCCATACAGATTGCTAAGCGAAATATTGGGGGGTTTTGTTAGACCCCCGCCTTTTCAATTGGTATCAGAGCTGGCAAACACGTTTAAGACCTCATCAGTCTGTGTTTGTAGCGATCTAACTCTATGGACAAGAGTACTATCTCTGATAAACGCGTTACCAGTAATAAAGATTCTCTCTCGTCTAATTCTATTAAAGAGAAAAGCTATTCTATCTCGAATATAGAAAAACCTTGTGGTTCGACGAGACAGACAAACAATGGAAGGTGTGTTCTTGATCTCCCTTCGAAAGAGATCTTCTCTTCTAATGAGTGAGATACAGCTGAAGAGAGTAATTTGATTCTAAATCTTGTTAGAATTCAAGCTGTCAGATTGTATCATCTAAAACACCATGTCAATGATCTTCTTGGTGTTGTAAGAGATTACAAAGTCCATGGCAATGCTGAAGATCATTCTTCGTGCTTAACTCTTGAGGCCAGCCTCGAAAAGGATGCCTTGGATATTGAACGCCGTTTGAATAAACTCTCTGTTCAAGGTTGTTCAAATCAATCTAATATACCAAGAACTTCTGATGCTTTACATTCAGAAGTAAAAACAGGTGTTCCTAATATTTCCACCAAACTTAGGACATTCTGTAAAAAGCACAAATCTTCTGATGGTGATATTAAGACGACTTCCTCTAATCATTCTTATGATCAAAAGGTACGTCTGTCTGTGAGACCAAGAGTTATGTTAGACAAAATAGTAACCCTAAGTTGAATAAAGACTCCTTAGT
This sequence comes from Papaver somniferum, assembly GCF_003573695.1. Classification (NCBI taxonomy): domain Eukaryota; kingdom Viridiplantae; phylum Streptophyta; class Magnoliopsida; order Ranunculales; family Papaveraceae; genus Papaver; species Papaver somniferum. The sequence goes on along the minus strand of NC_039360.1, from coordinate 139,721,621 downwards.
TCAACTTCAACACACCCTAGATTTGATTCTCAAAGGTGTGACTGACATACGTATGATTGAGCCAATTGGTTTTCGTACCTATCCTGTGAATGCTATCAGGAATGTCAGTACAGTGAGTTCCTCCAATGTTCAAAGGCAGAATGGACGTCTTAATAAACACCATCCTAAGGAAGTTAACCGTTGTGCTTCTGAAAGCAACGTTGATCCTGTTGAGAGAGCCATCCCAGAAGAAAGGGAAATCAATGAGATGAGAAAAGATATTACAAAGATAGTTAGAAGATATAAAGAGCTTGTCGACAGATTATCCTCTTCCTCATGTCAAGGCACTTCTGGTAAGAACTCTAATTATGTCTCTTATTTTGATGACAGTAAATTTTATGATAATTTATCATGTCAAACAGGATCCCTCTCTAAGACTAAGAGGAAAAACAAACTTATCCAAAGACATAAACCTCGTGATGAGCATGTGGCTCGTACTTGTGCTAATTAATTACAAGGATCGAGAACTTACTCATATAAAATCCTGTTGAGTAAGTAGTATTAAAAAAGCTGGTATACTTGTTGCTTGCTCTGTTAAGTTAGGTTATTTTCTTATCGTCCATAGCTAAACTTGTGTTGACAGATCTGCTAAGATCAAGTATTGGTTAAGTCAAAAGAAGATGTTGCATAAAAGTTGTGTTTAGGTCCTGTTTTTCAAAAATCTTAAGGAATTTATTTTTCAATGGGTATTTATTGTACTCGAACGGATTCTATTCTGGCCCGAGTCAATGCTTTAGATGAAACCCTAAATAATCGTCCCCAAGAATAAATATCCAACTTCTTAGGGTTACAAGTCACGTACGTGTACTCCGGGTAGTTTTGGATTTTCAAGGGATGTCTTCCTCCTCTTCTTTCTATGGTGGTTTTGCAAAAGGATTTCTTGACAAAGGTGTTGAGGTTGATTCCAAGAGGAAGAGAACACTTGTAGATGAAGATCACCCCAATGCCTCATACTTCTTTGCTTATACTCATGAAGATGCTGAAAAGGATGATATGATCTCTGCTGAAGTTGTTCATGACTTTCTTAAGTATTTTGGGAAAGCAAAACAACATCTTGTTGATACTCTTAAAGGTCTTGATATGGTGAAAACTGAGTTGGAAAAGGTTGTGTCTGACCCTGGTCTCATAAAATCTCAAATCAAGCATCTTCGAAAAGAGAATCATCTCTCCATTGATACTGAGAAGGCTGTCGATTACAAGCTCATAGATTTCATGTCTCATGTGGATCCTGTACCTCATGTGTCCCTGTTCGCTATTGAGGATACATCGGAATCCATTTCCCTTTAAGCTTGTCATCTGTTGAAGTTGTTTACCTAGTATGTCTTCTTTTTGGATTAGTTGGAAGAATAACTAGTGCTTTGAATAGCGATGATTGTGACTACACATAGCTATTTTAGTTTTCATCTTCTTGTTATTTTTTAGGTTTATTGGTATTAAATTTTAAAAATATTTGGAGGATGATGTTTATTGCAGTATTTTAAAGGTTTGTGATATTGCAATATTTTTATGGGATATGTATTGTTTACGTCCGTGAACTTGACGGTCCCATATTGCGGTCAACAGTAAAGTCGTTCATGAATCGGTATTCGTATTGATGAAAGGACGAATGGACTTTTGACATATACAAAAGTTATGCCTATGAAATCATGTATTTGATGGAAAATAGGATAAAATATTTTGTTCAACAAGGATAAAGTCTATTATGTCATTATGATGGAAAATAAAATAGATCCTTGTATGTTATCCACGGTATTGATCTTCATTGATCCATTTTATTGTGTTTTACCGTGAAAGCTCCATTGTGTGTCTTATGTTGAGCACCTTACAACTAAGTCGATTTACCTTGGCTTTGTTGGTTGTTCTATAAGATGTTATATGTCGAGCATTAGGAACTAAATTAATCAACTGGTTTGGTTATTTAGTTAGTACTCCATAAGTCTTCTTTCTTATGTTGAGTACATGTACGGTTAAGGTTGTCATAGTCTATGATGAACTTAGTTGAGGTTCCATAAGTTCTCTTATGTTGAGCCCAAAATAATTTAATTAATTACTTCGGTGATTAGTTTGGTTGTTTGTATTCCAATTAGATTAATTATAGGTTCTCTTGTAATTAATCTAATTGAGTTTTCATATATTCCACGAGTTCTTATGTTGAGTATATGAAAGTCTACACTATCATGTTCTTTGGTTAATGTAGTCATATATTCCGTAAGGTTTTCCTTATGTTAAGTATTTGAACGGTTAAGTTAGTCATCTCCGTGTGGTTGAATTAGTCGTAGCTCCGTGAGTTTACTTATGTTGAGCACTTTCAATTAGATTGATCACTTTTGTGGTTTGATTTAGTTGCGCATTCCAATCGAATTAATCATGGGTTGACTTGTGGTTAATTTGGTTGAGCTTTGGATATAGAAAATCATTCCTATGGTTTTTGGTGTCCAATAAAAAATCCTTCTTTTCTTCCGAAATTAAGGTCGCTCTTGTTGTTCTCTCGGGAATGACATCAAATGGGGGAGAGTTCTTTTGAACTTATGCTTAATGGTAATATCTTGCGGGGAGTGCGGCTGTGGAATTTTATAGGGGTTATCTTGTATCTTAAAACTCCTTGATGAATGTTGTTAGCTTCGGCTATTAGATTGCATCTAAATTAAGTTGGTATGTATTTTTCTTTTGGTCATGAAATGTCTCTTGTGGAAATTTCATTATGATCCCATTCTTGTACCTTTGCCAATTTTATTGACAAAAAGGGGGAGAAATATTGTAGTTCACACTACAAATACATATGGTTTTCGGATCATTGTGTAAGGGGGAGTGGTTTCCATGATCGATGGAGTATTGACTAAGGGGGAGTGATACATATCACCGTAGTATTATTGTTAAAGTCGTGATACAATTGGACTTTGATGTTATATAATAATACTATGACACTGTATAATAATGATCGAGAATCTCGATTTCTCTCATTGTTATAGCTACGGATCTTCAACAACGATGGTGCTAAACTTACAACCTTTGGGATCATTAGAGTACTTGGAAGGACGAAGATTTCAAGGAACGTTGTAGATTAGACTATGGAATAGAAGCCACTAAAGTTTATCTTTTTTGTATTCCATATGTATTAATAGTTTTGTCACTAAAATTGACAAAGGGGGAGATTGTTAGAGCATATCTCCGTCAACCTCGCATGCGTTGCTATCTCAAGCATGTTTGTAAATGTTAGTGATCAAAACTATAAGTCTTGATTTCTAGCCTACATCGCTAAGTCTCGGACTATGATAGAAAAGTGTAGTTGAGCTCAAGGGATTCATGGTGATTCATCATACAACGACGAAGATCTATACAAGGAACCATGGAACTTCATCAACAAAAAGGTGTGTGGAGACTTGAACTTATTTATCACTCAAAAGTCTATCTCTTCTATCTCCCACTTCTTATGAGACAAAAGTCGTATGCTATATAGACTAGATCATACACATTTGACATTTCGAGCTGAGCATTCATTGATTATCTTTTATCTTGACATCGTATGTTCGTAAAGCGTTTCGCTTTGATCAAGTTTATCTTCACCTAGTGACAAAAGTCATGAAAAGTTTCAATCACTTTGAGAATTGCTCTGACGTGAATTGGTCTGTGAATAACGGCTACACAGAGTTTTCTGAGAATGTCTCAATGATTGAAATGAGAGTTTAGATTACATAACCATGTATTCCTTGAACCGAAGTTTTCGAACTTTGTTGATCAAAAGAATTCGGGAGGATTGTGGAATTGGCTTTCCAAGTCCGCGAACTGTCGAAAGTTCTCGGCCGAGAATTTCTGCTGGATTTTCCAAAACTCGTTTGTGTGCTAAATCCGCGACCCAGTCCGCGAACTGGCGGAAGTTCTCTTTCCGAGAATTTCTGCTGAGTTTGGAAAACTCCACCTATTAACTTAAGTCCGCGAACTTGTTTGTGAACTTAAGAGGTTATGATCTAAAGATGTGCTCTGAACATGAAACATTAAATTACTAAGGAATGCTTTATGCAAACCGTGGCTATAATGTTCATGAGCCGATTCAATCGAATCGAATCATCTTTGTTTCAATTGTGTCTTGTGTAGTTACATAAGATCTTATAGAAATTGAGCAACTCTTTAACTAGTTCATTTGAGTCAATTGAACTAGTTATGGTGAAGAAGAACAAGGTTAATATGAAATGCTCATATGGTTAACCTTTTGGGTTACTATGTTGAACAAACATACACGTACACGTTTGGGCATGGTTTTCACGAACCCAGTAAACGTCTACCCAAGTGTGTGTGACAAGCTAAGTTTTCGATCTAACGGTTGAGAAATATTAGCTTGAATCTAAATCAGGTTTTCATCTAACGGTGAATAAGGATTGCTTTGTAACTAAGGAAAAACCCTGATTTTAAGGCTATAAAATGGAGACATCTAGCATTGTGCAAAACTAATCCTCACACATATGTGTGCTACTAGTGTGCCCGCTAGAGTCGATCTCCATTAACCTTTGATTTTCTTCTCTAAAATCAGGTTAACGACTTAAAGACTTCATTGAGATTGTGAAGCCAGACCGATACTACTTTATCGTAGTTGTGTGATATGATCTTGCATCTTCTATCGTACGAGTACAATCGATTGATTGGCTTGAGATCTTGAGAGTTCTCCGATAGGCAAGATAAAGAAGTCACAAACATCTTCGTCTCACTGTTTTTGATTCCTAGACAATCCGCTTGTGTAGTCAGGAAGGATTGTAGAGAGGTGATTAATTAATCTAGGCTGTTCTTCGGGAATATAATACCGGGTTATCAATTGGTTCTTGTTCACCTTGTTTTTATATCAAATAACGGAACAAAACCTAGGGTTTATCTGTGGGAGACAAATTTATCCTTTGATAGACTTTTCTGTGTGAGACAGATCTGTTTATTATCAAGTCTGTGATTTTGGGTTGCAGCAACTCTTGGTTGTGGGTGAGATCAGCTAAGGGAATCAAGTGCGCAGTATCCTGCTGGGATCAGAGATGTAGGAGTACAACTGTACCTTGGATAGGTGGGAGACTGATTGGGGTTCAACTATAGTCCAGTCCGAAGTTAGTTTGCAATAGGCTACTGTCTGTAGCGGCTTAATACAGTGTGTATTCAATCTGGACTAGGTCCCAGGGTTTTTCTACATTTGCGGTTTCCTCGTTAACAAAATTTCTGGTGTCTATGTTATTTCTTTTCCGCATTATATTTTATATAATTGAAATAATACAGGTTGTGCGTTCGTGATCATCAATTGTAAATCCAACCTTTGGTTGTCGATTGATATTGATTGATCCTTGGACATTGGTCTTTGGTACCGTCCAAGTATTCCTTGTATTTGATAAAGACTCGCTACTGTTTTTAGCTTGAGTAAAGATCAAATCAAGAGAAAAATATTAACTCCTTGAGATACTTTTATCTAGATTGAGTCTGACTGTCTAGTTGATTCTCTAGCAAAGTATTTCTGAGTTAGTCCATACATATTGCTAAGCGAAATATTAGGTGGTGTTGTTAGACCCCCGCTTTTTCAATAGTAACAGAATAGTTGAGCGTACTAATTATTCTAGGGTTGTTAGTAACGAGATAATGCGTAGAACGTAGTTATATATCGATTTGGTTTATATTCCGCAGTCTAGAATGAATTTCATCTCATATTTGAATACAATTTTCAGAATTTTTGAATCACAAAATCATCTTTGCTAAGAGTATTTCCATAACAACTTTTGCTTCATACCTTCCTTGGGACGAATCTGCTTTCATTATACTACTTGCTAGAGTAAAGAGAAATAGAAATTATTATTTGCGAGTGTGACACCTCGTCAAAATTGGCGTCGCTGCCGGGGAGGCAGTGACAAGTTTAGTTGTTATTTTTATTCTTAGTTGTTACTTTTGCTTTTATTTTCAATTCCAGTTTACTCATTCAATCTTTTAGAATCTTATTTTCAGGTACTATTTCTTTGGTGAATTCTTGGTGAAGGCAAACCAAGTCCTATTGGTATACGTCTTCGATCGGGTACTTTACTAAGAGACTTCATTCGAGCAGTGAATACGCCACTTCCTCGTAGTTATTCACTTAATGAATTCTCGGATTCGGACAAAGAGGAAGACAACACAATGGGAGGTCGACCACCTTCTCCAAGAACACTCAAGGAGCTCACTTCTCCAAGCATTGACCAATATCCTTTATGTGTTCAGCTGAATAGAACCATTGAGTTGAAGCCGCAATTGATTAACTTGCTGCCCAAATTCAGAGGTTTAGCGGGAGAAGATCCTAATCATCACTTGCAACAATTTCATCATGTTGTGACTAGTTTGAAGCAAGCAACCGCAGATGCTGATATGTCTATGATGACAGTGTTTCCTTTCTCCCTTATAGATGCTGCAGGAGAGTGGTTCTTTTACTTACCCTCTGGAAGTGTAACCACATGGAATGGAATGAAGAAGTTGTTCCTTGAGAAGTATTTTCCAGCGTCAAAAGCAGTTGTGATTCGCAAGGAGATTTGTGGTACAAGTACCGGGAGAGACTCTCTATGAGTATTGGGAGCGCTACAAGAAGCTTTTAGCTAGCTGCCCACACCACCAAATCAGCGATCAACTTGTGATTCAATATTTCTATGAGGGGTTGCTTACTAATGATAGAAATTTGATTGACGCCGCAAGTGGTGGTGCACTCACCAACAAAACCATTGCTGAAGCTACAAGCTTGTTAGAGAACATGGCTGCAAACACTCAACAATTCTACACTAGGAGTGAACAAATGGTAAGGAAAGTGAATGAAGTTGGCGATTCTTCACATTTGGAATATATGATGGGTAACATGGAGAGGATGATGCAACAAATAGCAGCGACTGTAATACCATCATACACCGAAGAAGTTGAGCAATCAAGTGCTATGTACCAAAATCAGCAAAGGCCAAGATATGATCCATACTTAAGCGCATACAATCCGGGTTGGCATGATCATCCCAATTTCAGTTATGCCAAAAAGCAAGCTGCAACAAATCCTACTTTCAATCAACAAGGAGGGTACCAATTCATGCAAAGACCAAGAAACTCAATGTACAAGTGTGGATGACAAGTTTACTCTTATGATGCAAAGTATGCAAGAGATTTCAAAGACAATGCAAGGGATCAACCAATTCCAGCAGAAATCCGAGATGGCTATGAGAGATGTGGAAAACCAAGTTAGTCAATTGGATAATGATATGAATCAACTCAAGGCACAAGCAGCTGGAAAACTTTCTTCGCAACCATTGAATCATAGAGAGAATGTTAATGCTATTGAATTACGAAGTGGAAAGCAACTGGAGAAACCGGCAACATCACCGGAGGCCCATGAATGTGATTTAGAGAAAGAAGTGGACGAAACAGTCCCTAACAAGTCTGATTCGGTAAATTCTAACTTTAAACCTCTTGTTTCTACTTATGTTACTCCTCCACCTTTTCCTAGCAGGTTTGCAAAATCAAATAAGGAGGCGTTGGATAAAGAGATTTGGGAAATCTTTAAGAAGATCGAAGTGAACATTCCATTAATTGAGGCGACAAGGTAGGTTCCTCGCTATGCAAAGTTCTTGAAGGAATTGTGCACTAACAAGCACAAATTGACCGGTAATGAGGTAATGAGTGTGGGGAAGAGTGCTTCGGCATATCTTCAAAAGAAACTCCCACCTAAATTGAAAGACCCCGGCAGTTTTACTATACCTTGCACAATTGGTAAAATAAGGTTTACAAAAGCTTTGCTAGATTTAGGAGCATCTATTAGTATTATCCCTGCCTCAATTTCTGAATCTTTAAACTTGGTCCTCTCAAAAGTACCAGCATAGTTATTCAACTTGCCGATAGATCTAATTTTTACCCAAAATGGGTATTTGAAAATGTTTTGGTGCAGGTTAATGAGCTTATATTTCCTGTAGACTTTTATGTTCTTGATATGAGTGATGAAAACTCATCCTCGTCTACACCTTTGTTGTTGGGTAGACCATTTATGAGAACCGCTAAAACAAAGATAGATGTATTTGAAGGTACCTTGACAATGGAATTTGATGGAGAGGTCGTTCTCTTGAACATCTTTGAGGTGATGAGATATCCAAGTGACGTGCATTCATGTTTTGTTGTGGAGGAAACTGATGTTGGCTAAGAATGCAAAGGAGCTGAAAGTCGGGCTGACGACTTTAAACCAAGCGCTAAGTGGGAGGCAACCCACTGGTTTTGTATCTTTATCTTTATCTTTTTATTTTTCAGCATTTTATCTTTGTTTTTTCATATCATTTGCGGAATTTCCCACCTTGAACTTTACTTTGAATGACTAAATTTTACATTGAGGACAATGTAAAGTTTATGTGTGGGGGAACATTTATATGTTTGTAGAGTTTGATGCCTTTAGTTAAAAAAAAATAGAAAAAAAAATTGCTTTATAGACTCCGAAATCTAGAAACTTATGCCTTTAGGATGACACTACCAATATAAGTGGATGGAACCATCTTGAGTGTAGGAGTTGAGGAACCCATTAACTAAAAGTACATAGCTCAGGAATTACAAATAATATGATAGTTGTTACCATATCTCGGGATGTCACCATATCACCTTATGTTTTTACTTTTGCAATCTTTTTATTTCTCTAAGTGATTTGGTGGGTCACTAACATCGAATTGTTATTACTGTTAGGATGAAATAGAGTGATTGAGTTACTAAAAAAAAGACACTTTGATGCAATATGTGTGTGTTCTCCCTGTCTCCGTCGCCTAAGCAAGCGTGGAACACAGGATCCATGGGAATTACCATGTATTCTGCTGACAAGAAGCATGCGCTTAGATCCAAAAGATCTAATCATGTTGTCAATAAAAAAAAGTGAAAAAAGAAGAAAAAAAAATATTATTATTGTTCAATTAATAAATCGACCGCTAGTTCCCTTGTATTTGTCAGTCGAGTTGATCTAGAATTAGGATTATCGACCACTGGTTCCCTTGTATATGCCAGCTGAGTTGATATTAGAATTCAGACTAGTATCTCAATCCATTAGGTCATAGGTTCATCTTGGCGGTGACCTTCAGACAGATATGGGAAACACCGTTCACTTTAGTCAACATCGCAACCATTCCATCTATTTATATATCCATCTTCTTAATCTATTCATGTGTGATTGTGGTTTGTTAGATTCCGAGTATTGTGGTTTGTTCAACTTTCTGAGTAGAGCTTTGCTTATATATGAATTGAATTTGCATCAAGGTACCTCCTCGTGTAGTCATTTTGGATTCGTTCATAGACTTTTCACAGGTAGTTGGAATTTGGAGTAAAAGGTTTTGTAGGTACACCTCTTGTAAACCTTCACGAGACTAAAACTCGTCCACTAGGGACACCTAGGGGTTCAAAGGCTTGTTATTTATGCTAAGAGTAACCGTAGCCTCGACGAGACGAAGTTGTATGTATATTTTAGAATTGTTTGATTTGCTCGAGGACTAGCAAATTCTAAGTGTGGGGGAATTTGATAGGTGTCTAAAACACCTTAATATTTATCTATTGTTTATGCTTTCTTTGCTAAGTTTTCTTGTAACTTATGTATCTTATTTTTACTTTCGAGTGTTTAGGTACTTTGGAGTCATTTGGAACAAAAGAAGAAGAAACAGCGGAAAAGTCTCATCTCATGTGCAACTGCTGTTGAAAACGGATTACTTCTCATTATTTGCTTTTATTTCTTCATCTATGTCTGAAAAGCATGGCAGCTTTAGTGATGAAGAGACATTGAAGAGAAGAAGTGAATCTGAGAAGTAAGAAACGGATGATGTTGATGGAAGAATTCAAGGATGAAAAAAGCGTCAAAATGAGTTGCGTCGGTGCACGCCGTTAAAGCTCATACCAACAAATTGGAGACCAAGATCATTGGCGGCGAAACTGGAGCTAAATGGATGGCAGGTGATGACAATTTCTAGTGGCCTTAACACCTGCAGTAGCTTAGCTAACTGTTGGAGGAAAAGTGAGTGCGCCTAATTGAATCCAGACCACAAGGACTTCAGATATGGGTAGCACACATGTGCGTTCAAGAGGGGAGAAAACTTAGGTTTCCATAGAAACCAATACTGCGACCAGAGAAGGAGATCGAGTCCTGCATCAGTTCAAACCACGAGAGGCTACGTTTCTTCTTGCTACTTGCCGGAGTTCGAGATGGGTCAGCAGAGATGAAAAGTTCCGTTTAGAGTCAACCAAGAGAAGGAAGTGGAACTCAAGGTTATGGCTGAATTTTGTGGAATTTCAGGACTGATATCGGTTGAATGAAAGGGATTTCTGTGCTGTTGTAATGATGGTTTCTGGTGGGATGATTTTTGCAGAATTAAGCAAGGGTTCTTGAGCTCGACTTGCAGGCTGATTTGGGTTGGAAATACTGATCATTTGATGAAGTTTTTCACCTGGAATGAAGATGAAGAAACTAATGATGCTGCCATATTGCTGTTGATAATGAAGAGTGTGTTTAGATGATTGTATGATGGTGGTCTGTGTTGAACGAGGAATTGCTTACAGGGAATGAAGGACCAGAGAGAGCTAATGCAACAGTAGATTCGTTTCTCCATCACTAGCTCAGGAATGCACACTAAATGTTTGACGAAACGGCTGAGAGAAACTCAGGTGGAAGTGAAGCTATTGCTGTCTGATTTTGGTGGATTGTTTTATAGGAAAGATGGCTGGAGTTCATGGGGATTTGATGCTGTTGGGCATGGCGATGAAGAGGAGTAATAGATAAGAACTGCAGGGTTGAATTGGGTGCAAATTTGATTTGTTTTCGGTACAATAACACAGCAAAGACTGCAATTGTGTGAGTTGTGTTTGAGGGATTTTGATGTTCATCTGCCATGGGTTCGAAATGATCTCAATCGAGAGAAACAAACACATCTGTAACTCAGGTGGTATGAGAATAATGGGACTGCAACTGAGAGTTGTTGTCTCTGGTTTGCAGTTGGGTGAATGGATGAAGTATTTGGTTGATTGTTGGAGTTTAACAGGTGCAGTCCAAGGTATGTGTTGCTGCTATGGTTGGTGCTTGTGTGTGGAGGATCATGGCGTGATTTAGAAGCTGGAGATGACATGGAATGGTGATGAACTGGTGCTGTTTACATAGGTTCGTTTTGGTGCAGCCAACACAGGGTCTGGTGAATGTTTGGCAAGGGCTAGGATCTGAGTTAGAAGCCTATAGGATATGGAAATATAGGTAGACTGTTTATATGGAATTCGGTCCGTTAGGTTACGACTTTGCAGAGAGACGAGAAGATATAAAAGAGGAGGCGCAGGTTACAGCAAAAGATCTACCCCCGGATCACCGTTTCGACGTCCCTGAAGTTCCTGAGAAAAGTCCTGAAAGAGCTTGGAAGCAGCAGCAACTCTGATTTGCTGCCTGGGTTTATTCTTAACCCCTTCTATCTTTTAAAACAGTCTTTTAAACCATTGCTTTTATTGTTGAGAACAATTTTATTATGAGCTGCTGAACTTATCTCTGATTAGGGGCGATTTCAAAGCCCGGAGTATGAACTTATAATCGATATGCAATAGCTTCTTCTTTTGCCATTATTTTCGTTATTGTTTGATTTCTACTATGCCAATAATGTTTATGGATTGTTTGTCAATTGTTTAAGTTCGAAATTAAATAGTTAATTCATAGTCGTATTGCTAGTTTTGAATTATTCGACCCGTAATTGTCTAGAAAGATAAACATAAGTAGCAATATATGGGTATTGATGATGGGACTTTGTTAAGTACCTGTATGTAGAAATTGACACTATTAGGTGATTCAAGTTTTTGAGTTCATCACTAGGAACAATCTTATCTCATAAACCTTAAAGCATTTGTTTAAGTCACACCTAGTAAGCGTACTTCTAGGAAACTTGGCAAGTAGATACCGGTAGTCGAGCGCTTCGGTATCCGGTGAACTTAGGAGATAGTAACGGAATAGTTGAGCGTACTAATTATTCTAGGGTTGTTAGTAACGAGATAATGCGAAGAACGTAGTTATATATCGATTTGGTTTATATTCCGTGGTCTAGAATGAATTTCATCTCATATTTGAATACAATTTACACTTTTCAGAATTTTTGAATCACAAAATCATTTTTGCTAAGAGTATTTCCATAACAACTTTTGCTTCATACCTCCCTTGGGACGAATCTGCTTTCATTATGCTACTTCCTAGTGTAAAGAGAAGTAGAAATTATTATTTGCGAGTGTGACACCTCGTCAAAATTGGCGCCGCTGTCGGGGAGGCAGTGACAAGTTTAGTTGTTATTTTTATTCTTAGTTGTTACCTTTGCTTTTATTTTCAATTCCAGTTTACTCATTCAATCTTTTAGAATCTTACTTTCAGTTACTATTTCTTTGGTGAATGCTTCGTGAAGGCAAACCAAGTCCTATTGGCATACGCCTTCGATCGGGTACTTTACTAAGAGACTTCATTCGAGCAGTGAATACGCCACTTCCTCGTAGTTCTTCACCTAGTGAATTCTCGGATTCGGACAAAGTGGAAGACAACACAATGGGAGGTCGACCACCTGCTCCAAGAACACTCAAGGAGCTCACTTATCCAAACCTTGACCAGCAGCCTTTATGTATTCAGCTGAATGGAACCATTGAGTTGAAGCCACAATTGATTAACTTTCCGCCCAAATTCATTGGTTTAGCGGGAGAAGATCCTAATCGTCACTTGCAACAATTTCATCATGTTGTGACTAGTTTGAAGCAAGCAACCGCAGATGCTGATATGGCTATGATGACAACGTTTCCTTTCTCCCTTATAGATGCTGCAGGAGAGTGGTTCTTTTACTTACCCTCTGGAAGTGTAACCACATGGAATGGAATGAAGAAGTTATTCCTTGAGAAGTATTTTCCAGCGTCAAAAGCAGCTGTGATTCGCAAGGAGATTTGTGGTATTAGACAAGTACCGAGAGAGACTCTCTATGAGTATTGGGAGCGCTACAAGAAGCTTTTAGCTAGCTTCCCACACCAGCAAATCAGCGATCAACTTGTGATCCAATATTTCTATGAGGGGTTGCTTACTAATGATAGAAATTTGATCGATGCCGCAAGTGGTGGTGCGCTCACCAACAAAACCATTGCTGAAGCTACAAGCTTGTTAGAGAACATGGTTGCAAACATTCAACAATTCTACATTAGGGGTGAACAAATGATAAGGAAAGTGAATGAAGTTGGTGATTCTTCACATTTGGAATATAGGATGGATAACATGGAGAGGATGATGCAACAAATAGCAGCGGTTGTAATACCATCATACACCGAAGAAGTTGAGCAATCAAGTGCTATGTACCAAAATCAGCAAAGGCCAAGATATGATCCATACTCTAGCACCTACAATCCACGTTGGCGTGATCATCCCAATTTCAGCTACGCCAACAAACAAGCTACAACAAATCCTACTTTCAATCAACAAGGAGGGTACCAATTCATGCAAAGACCACAACAAGAAACTCAAGGTACAAGTGTGGATGAAAAGTTTACTCTTATGATGCAAAGTATGCAAGAGATTTCAAAGACAATGCAACGGTTCAACCAATTCCAGCAGAAATCCGAGATGGCTATGAGAGATGTGGAAAACCAAGTTAGTCAATTGGATAATGATATGAATCAACTCAAGGAACAAGTAGCTGGAAAACTTCCTTCGCAACCATTAAAACATAGAGAGAATGTTAATGCTATTGAATTACGAAGTGGAAAGCAACTGGAGAAACCGGCAACATCACCGGAGGCCCATGAATGTGATTCATAGAAAGAAGTGGAAGAAACAGTCCCTAACAAGTCTGATTCCGTAAATTCTAACTCTAAACCTCTTGTTTCTACTTATGTTACTCCTCCACCTTTTCCTAGCAGGTTTGCAAAATCAAATAAGGAGGCGTTGGACAAACAGATTTGGGAAATCTTTAAGAAGATCGAAGTGAACATTCCATTAATTGAGGTGATAAGGCAGGTTCCTCGCTATGCAAATTTCTTGAAGGAATTGTCCACTAACAAGCACAAATTGACCGGTAATGAGGTAATGAGTGTGGGGGAGAGTGCTTCGGCATATCTTCAAAAGAAACTCCCACCTAAATTGAAAGACCCCGATAGTTTTACTATACCTTGCACAATTGGTAAAACAAGGTTTAAAAAAGCTTTGCTAGATTTTGTTAGAGCATAGCTCGGTCAACCTCGCATGCGTTGCTATTTCAAGCATGTTTGTCAATATCAGTGGTCAAAACTATAAGTCTTGATTTCTATCCTACATAGTGGTAGAACTTTAAACAAGCCTACAATAAACTGCAAGTGCACAATGCCTTATTGTGTATAGTGCAAATACAGGTCGATCCACAGGGACATGGTGGGTGTAGAGTTGAAACTATGGCCTTACTACAACTGATTCTATCCAACAGTGACAAAAAGGGGTTTTTTTGCGTCGATACGACAAAGTGATGGATGATTATACAAAAGAAATAAGATTACAGAGCAATAAATGGTAAACTAGGGCTTCGAATCCACCTCCTATACGCATAGAAATCCCTAATTTGATATACTAGCTCTCCCTTCAATCAAGGAGCTATAGAAGTTCTAGCCTCAAACTACCTTGAAGATGTGATATAATCACTAACAAATATGATGATTTAATCTCAGCAAAAGATGTCAATTCCTAGAATTACCTATCTGTTTAAGGCATAGGTAATCACAAATTGAACTAAATCAATTTACATAGAGCTTGAAAACATAAGAAAGAATTGATCAAACTACCAAGGATGCAAGACATACAAGGTGAAAGTAATTTGATATGCAATCAGAGATTAATCATACTTTTCAATAAAAATCCATGGAGAACAAGTAAAATCAAACAAAGATAATCTATTTATTTAGGGGTTTCATCTAAACCCAATGAGAAAATTAAAACATTGAAAGTGTTGAAGATAGAAAACCTAAATTACTACTAGAGCTTGGTGCACCGGCTACTCCGGGCATAAGTTTCTCTCTACAAACCCCTCTCTATTTATACATCAATTTCGCCCAAAATTGGGTTCAATTTTTCAACACATACACTGAAATTTAGGGATTGAGATGTCAATCACTCACCAAATGATACAGCAAAATCTACGGATTTTATCATCACCAGCCACTCCATTGATGGTGATATTCAGACCTAGGTTTCAACTCCATAACCTATAATTTCAGTCCCTTCCTCCTTAATAGGTCACTGATTGTGTGTAGGAATGATAGAATTAGGTGATTGATATGGAAGAGAAAAGCGAGATGGTAATGATGTTGTACGAATGGTAAGGGAGTGACAGGGAGAGATCGATAGTGGTATGGGATTGGCAGTAGAGAGGGAGGTGGTGTCGATGGTTTGAGAAGATGGGTGTTTTTCTGATTTTGGGAATGAGAAGGGAAAATGCAAAGGAGTTACTTGGGTGTTAGACTGTTGTACCTTTCTTAGATGTTCAAGGGTGAATCTGTTGGTTATCTTGTCTTCACACATGGGTTGAATACTTCTGGTCATTGATCAGAATTGAGTTTATTTTGTAATACTTGACCACAAACGTTTTGTTCCATTGACTTGGTAAGTTTTAAGCTGCACACACTCAACGAACAACTCCCTTCTGTCACGGTGCGACACTCCCACTTCCTCTTGCGCCCCCTTTACATTCTTGCTCGCCCCTTGTTCATCATTTACTCAACCACCTAAAACACAACACAAAAAGAGATTATTTTCGACAGAATTACCCAATAAACGAGATGTGCTCATGATACAAGATTTGTCGCAAAATAGAACATTAAGGAATTAGAGATGTGATAAAAGACCGCAAAAAGATCTAGAAATATGCAATATCAGGCATCGATCACACCCCCAAACCTGAATTTTTCTCGACCTCGAGTAAACCAAAAACTAAGGAAATCCTACCTACACCACTGTTGCTGGTCTCTCGATTGCATTTAACGAATGCAATAAGCCTTTTAAACCACTAAGTGTCCCTAGTGGACGAGTTGAAGTCTCGTGAGGGTTTTCTTAGAACATACCCACAAAGTTCTAGGTCAAAAGAGGGATCTCACCTTGTATGATGTGTGATACCTGCATTTCAGTTTAAGCTCACAGCAAAATGGATCTGTCAATCTAGCTTTCAAAGGCACAATTATAGCACTGGAACAACTAAGGACAAGTGATAAGAGTGTAAAGTATATCTACACATGTATAGAGAATGATCAGAAGTTAGGACTGCCAATTACCAAGAGATAGTTTTTAGATAAGAACCGAATTCAAAGCCAAGCTAGATGTACGGATTTACGAGAATTGTGAATGTTCACCTAAGAGTTGGTGATATTTCAGTTTACCCGTGTTGTACATCTATGGCATACACCCTCCCTTTCTTATTACAAGACTATTTACAACATATTACAAGACATGACTCTTATTTACATCGACTACTCTCTTATTCTTGAGGCAAGAGAGAAACATTGACTATAACATTTGAAACATAACAAAATGGACTCTTTTATCTTCTTCTTTTTTTCTTTTTTTTTTTCAAACTTTCAACTGATGATATACTTCAAGAGAGTAAGAAGAACACAATAATATGAGATAACATTGTTGACTTGTGAACAAAAAGAAAAAATTACACGACATTTAGCAAGAGGTAGCCCTTTTCGATGTACCCGGTCAAATTCAATGGTTGCTTTTCTTAATGTATCCCGCACCTTCTACCCAGCCAACCAATGAACAAGCTATTCAAGTCTCATTCAGTATTCTAAAGTGATTGGCAGTCTACTTAGCCGATGAAAATGGTAGATCGTGCATGTGCAAGTTTCTTATCACATGTGAATTGTTCTAGAATCAAGTGGTTCCTCATCATCTAGATTAAGAATCCTAAGATATTACATATGCAGACATCACAAATCAAGGAGGATGAGCTCAACAATTTATTCATTTTCTTATTTTTTTTAACATGGCAGAGTTCAGTTTCAATTATAGCACAGTGACAATCTTATGGTATCTACTTTTCACCCCCAAACCTA
This sequence comes from Papaver somniferum, assembly GCF_003573695.1. Taxonomy (NCBI): domain Eukaryota; kingdom Viridiplantae; phylum Streptophyta; class Magnoliopsida; order Ranunculales; family Papaveraceae; genus Papaver; species Papaver somniferum. Next base: position 139,704,548 of record NC_039360.1, on the reverse strand, counting down.
AACTAAACATTGTCCTCGATGTTTATAAAGATGATCAGAATTATAACAACAACATACCATAAGGACTATGTTGAGTAGAGAAAGGAAAGAGATTACCAGATGTCGGCGAAAGCAATTTTTGAACTCCATTATTCAATGCTAGAATCCAACAAGAGCTCAGCTGATAGCATATTGGATTAGCACAATATATACAAGAAAAGAAAAATAAGACTCGACTGACTCGAGATAGAGAAATTGAACATATACCTACTGGATTATATACAAATAAAATTCACCGTGTATATACAACCTAAAGAGTTGAGGATCAACCCAAACAATGACATGGATAAATATCAACAGTCTTACACATATGTAACATGAAAGTGCAAGTAAGACTGCAAAACCAAATGTGCCACCCCCAAACTTGGATTTTTCAACAGAGATACTTTTGGACACAAAATCTACCAATTTCAGGGGTGCATCATGCACAAGGTCTAATTCATAGTGGACATTGTTAGGGACGGGTAGAGATACACATTCCAACTGTGGCTCCTCAAAAGTATCATTTTTGCCGAAAAATAGTCCAAGAGGACTTGTGAAGCACACAAATCTAACCCAAGACTTGGAACTGTCCACAAAGTGGGTTTAATAATCTCTCGGCCGACATTAAGGCAATCATGTTGTGACTTAAGCAGGGAATCAGATCTGTCTAGGTTATTTTCATCTGTATCATTACACGATTCAACATTCCCTAAGTCAGAAACAAGTACAATATCATGCTCATGTTCATTGAACAAATCAAAAAATCCCAACTCAGAATCATCATTATCAAAAATTTCAGTCTCATGCATAAGAAAACCAGAAGAAACATCATGTTGTAACCTAGGCAAGGAATCAGACACATCAAAGTTATTTTCATGCATATTATCATTGGTGTTGACAGAAAATTCAGCATTCCCTAAGTGACAAACAAGTTGTGTAGCATGCTCACTTTCACAAAACAATTGCACAAGACCCAAATCAGTACCAAAATCATCAGGATATTGATTGCGATGAATATCAACATTAGAAGAGACATTATCAATGGAGGTCTCTACACTGTGGTCTAACAATTCAGAGTCACATGACTCCAAAATTGAATCTTCATGCAGAACTAGATCCTCTAACCTCATATCATCATCAGCGTAATACACATACTCTTCCCTATTAACAGCTTTGGTGTCCTTAGTCCACTCATTTTTCTCTACATGAGGTTCATATTCATTATCAGTTGCATGAGTAGGACTGGACACACTATTTTCAAAATTTAATTCATCATCATCATTGTAACAGGGATTTTCCATTCTGGAGTACAAGTCTGTGATTGGGTGTCTTGTGTGACATAGAGAGCATCAACATGATGTGTTCTAGATTTCCTCAGGCCATGAAATTCAGGGCAGTTTTCAATCAAATGATCTGAGCTATCACACGACATACAAACATGGAGTTCAGTTTGGGTACATGACCTAGGGACAATAACATTTGCATTTCTACATTTTTCTAGAGCTTCGACTCTCCTAGTCATGCAATTCATGTTTGTATTGGAGTCAAAATCAGACTCTAACTCATGGGGGTTACCCATATCATGTGATAGTATCCTGGTTTCCCTAATGGGTTCCCATTGATGGGTTTGTTCTGCTAGTTCAGCTAAAAATGACCATGCATCATCCACAGTTTTTTCAATAAATTCACCATTACACATGGATTCAACCATGGATCGAGAACTAAAGTCTAGTCCCTCATAAAGAATGGTGACCAGTCTCCACTTCTCAAAACCATGGTGCGGACACTCAACCAACAAATCATTAAACCGTTCAAAATAATTATAAAGAGTCTCTCCATCTAACTGGACAAAATAATTTATACTTCGACGAATTCTAATGGTTCTATGATATGGAAAGAACTTTTTGAAAAATTCTGTTGTGAGTTGGTCCCAAGTGGTGATCGACTGCGGTCTCAGACTGTAAAACCATGATTTAGCCCCTTTTTTTTTAAAGAAAACGTAAACAAACGCAACTTTAAAGAGTTCTCGGACATGTTTTCAAATTGCATAGTCCTACAAATTTGCTCAAATTCTCTTACATGATGATAGGGGTTTTCAGCATCATCCCCTCGAAATATTGGAAGAATTTGTATCATGTTTGCAACTAATTCAAATGGACCATCAGTCTGGGGTAAGACAATACATGATAACTGACTTGTTCTTGTGGGATACATGTATTCATGGAGAGTACGGGGTCGACTGATATCATCATCCATTTTCTCAACTTGGACAGGTGTGTCAATAATGGGAAATGGGGTTTGAAGTAAGCAGTCTTGATGAAAACTATCTAGACCATCAGTTTGGTCACAAAAAGCAACAATCTTAGCCTAGCACACATCAAGCATGTTACAACACTCAGACAACCAACGATTTTTTTCAAAACAGGGAAGCTAAGCTCATATGAACCAAAATCTAGTTTTCAGAATTATGCACACATAACACAACAGATTTAGCAGGTAGCATGCTTTCAAGTATCATGGATTCATGCACAAAGGTACCAAGGCGACTGGTTCAAAAGATAACAATCAGATAACCAAGCAATACAGGAAGACAATGCTCGTGAGAATTAAAAGGCTAGCCCTAGAATTTGTATATATAGCTTTGCAATGTTGCACTTCAGACAAGAAGTAGTACACAAACCAAGGAAGAGTACTTCTTATAGGAATGACAACAAGATTCAGGACTAATACACACATAGGCACGAGTTCTGTTGAGGTTAAGAGATCAACAATGCAACAACATACAGGTAAAAATGTTTGTCACAATTCACATAATTATGCTCATGAGTGTCATAGATTGCAGGAGTTGAGTATTGCTCAGCAGGGTAGCTAGTTTATCTGGCCAGCACATTTTATCATTCACGCAGTAACAGTAAAAAGAGGTTCGAGAACGATACCGCCGGTATAAACCGGGTTTAGGCACGAAAACCACGTTCTGCTGCTCCTCTTTCTGCTATCCCTAAGCTTGTGTTTCCAGCACGACACAGGAGAAGACCAACAAACTGGTTCTGTTGCTCCGTTTTTCCTTTCCTTTATGGTTTGATGCTTCAGTTTCAAAGGTACATGGTTAACTCAATAACCAGTTTCAGATCCTAGAATGGTACAGATACAAAATCACTAACACTAAAAAATTCAGAAAAGAGATTCTGCAATATGAAGTATGGGTATGCTGGGATCGGTGACAGACAATCTTTAGAAAAATCTGATTTATGCTAGCATGGTATCACAGGGGATTATCAAACATGGACAATACTTACATTGTCGTGAGGGTAACTCAAATTTCGTGAAGAGAAAACTACAGCAATAGCTGGGTAACACCTAACACAGCTCAGGAGTCAGCACAATGAAAAGAGCAGAAAAGTTCAGGATGGTGTTGTAGTGCAGCTGAGATGTGACAAATCAGGCCTTGCAGAATCAATGTTTAAATGTAGGCTACTGTATCTACTTGTGACAAAACCTAATACTGAGTAGCAGGCAGTAACAAGATGACAATTAACAACTATCAAAAATAAATGTTTGCAGATTCCTATATGAATGCTTACTGATGGAAATATACAGATGGTTTCTAAGAAAATTAAAAACAGTTGAAACCTAACAACTTTACAACCTGAACTATGAACAAAACTAGCCGCAGAAGCACACAATTCAAACTTGACACACAATAAGACAATGATGCAGCTACTCTAAATGAAACAAGGTGCAGATTATACTAATAGCTACTGAAAACAAACAGAATTCACACAAATATATACAAGACTGAACTAAAAATCAGAACTTACACTGAGATGCAGATGATGAGAATTATTGAGATTTACAGCTACAGATGATGACAACAACAAGCTTGAAATTGAATTAAGTTACACTACGAGACCACGAGGCAGGTGATCGCGACAAACAAAACTGAAAGAGACCTGAATTAGATGCTTAACCAGATGCAACTACATATTGAAATGGTATTATGACTAGATGCACACTGATGCACAAACTAACAGAGTTACTATCTAAGTTACAAGATGATGGTAAACTAATAAGCTACAATATGCAATAACTGAAAAATTAAAATTATAGCTAACACTAACAAAAGGAAGAAAGAAATCAAACACATATATACAAGAGATAAACGGAAAATCAGTAAAATGGAACCAACAAATCAATCACACCGCTGCCGAGTCCCCGGCAGCGGCGCCAAAAACTTGGTAGGACTTTAAACAAGCCTACAATAAACTGCAAGTGCACAGTGCCTTATTGTGTATAGTGCAAATACAGGTCGATCCACAGGGACAAGGTGGGTGTAGAGTTGAAACTATGGCCTTACTACAACTGATTCAATCCAAATAGTGACAGAAAGGGGTTTTGTTTGCGTCGATACGACAAAGTTATGGATGATTATACAAAAGAAATAAGATTACAGGGCAATAAATGGTAAACTAGGGCTTCGAATCCACCTCCTATACGCATAGAAATCCCTAATTTGATATACTAGCTCTCCCTTCAATCAAGGATCTATAGAAGTTCTAGCCTCAAACTACCTTGAAGATGTGATATAATCACTAACAAATATGATGATTTAATCTCAGCAAAAGATGTCAATTCCTAGAATTACCTATCTGTTTAAGGCATAGGTAATCACAAATTGAACTAAATCAATTTACATAGAGCTTGAAAACATAACAAAGAATTGATCAAACTACCAAGGATGCAAGACATACAAGGTGAAAGTAATTTGATATGCAATCAGAGATTAATCATACTTTTCAATAAAAATCCATGGAGAACAAGTAAAATCAAACAAAGATAATCTATTTATTTAGGGGTTTCATCTAAACCCAAAGAGAAAATTAAAACATTGAAAGTGTTGAAGATAGAAAACCTAAATTACTACTAGAGCTTGGTGCACCGGCTACTCCGGGCATGAGTTTCTCTCTACAAACCCCTCTCTATTTATACATCAATTTCGCCCAAAATTGGGTTCAATTTTTCAACACATACACTGAAATTTAGGGATTGAGATGTCAATCACTCACCAAATGATACAGCAAAATCCACGGATTTTATCATCACCAGCCACTCCATTGATGGTGATATTCAGACCTAGGTTTCAACTCTAAACCTATAATTTTAGTCCCTTCCTCCTTAATAGGTCACTGATTGTGTGTAGGAATGACAGAATTAGGTGATTGATATGGAAGAGAAAAGCGAGATGGTAATGATGTTGTATGAATGGTAAGGGAGTGAGAGGGAGAGATCGATGGTGGTATGGGATTAGCAGTAGAGAGGGAGTTGGTGCCGATGGTTTGAGAGATGGGTATTTTTCTGATTTTGGGAATGAGAAGGGAAAATGCAAAGGAGTTACTTGGGTGTTAGATTGTTGTACCTTGCTTAGATGTTCAAGGGTGAATCTGTTGGTTATCTTGTCTTCACACATGGGTTGAATACTTCTGGCCATTGATCAGAATTGAGTTTATTTTGTAATACTTGACCACAAACGTTTTGTTCCATTGACTTGGTAAGTTCTGTTCTGCACACACTCAGCGAACAACTCCCTTCTGTCACGGTGCGACACTCCCACTTCCTCTTGCGCTCCCTTTACAGTCTTGCTCGCCCCTTGTTCACCATTTACTCAACCACCTAAAACACAACACAAAAAGAGATTATTTTCGACAGAATTACCCAATAAATGAGATGTGCTCATGATACAAGATTTGTCGCAAAATAGAACATTAAGGAATTAGAGATGTGATAAAAGACCGCAAAAAGATCTAGAAATATGCATTATCAGGCATCGATCACATAGCTAAGTCTCGGACTAGGATATAAAAGTGTAGTTGAGCTCAAGGACTTCATGGCGATTCATCATACAGCGACGAATATCTATACAAGGAACCGTGGAACTTCATCAACAAAAAGGTATATGGAGACTTGAACTTATCTATCACTCAAAAGTCTATCTCCTTTATCTCCTACTTCTTATGAGATAAAAGTCGTATGCTATATAGACTAGATCATACACATTTGATGTTTCGAGCTGAGCATTCATTGCTTATCTTTTATCTCGAAACCGTGTGTTGGTAAAGCGTTTCGCTTTGATCAAGTTTATCTTCACCTAGTGACAAAGTCATGAAAAGTTTCAATCACTTTGAGAATTGCTCTGACGTGAATCGATCTGTGAATAACGACTACATAGCGTCCTCTGAGAATGTCTCAATGATTAAATGAGAGTTTAGATTACATAACCATGTATTCCTTGAACCGAAGTTTTCGAACTTTGTTGATCAAGAGAAATCGGGAGGATTGTAGAATTGGCTTGCCAAGTCCGAGAACTGTCGGAAGTTCTCGACCGAGAATTTCTGCTGGGATTTTCCGAAACTCGTTTGTGTGCTGAGTCCGCGAACTCAGTCCGCGAACTGGCGGAAGTTCTCTTTCCGAGAATTTCTGCTGAGTTTGGAAAACTCAACCGATTAACTTAAGTCCGCGAACTTGTTTGTGAACTTAAGAGGTTATGATCTAAAGATGTGCTCTGAACATGAAACATTAAATTACTAAGGAATGCTTTATGCAAACCGTGGATATAAAGTTCATGAGACGATTCAATCGAATCGAATCATCTTTGTTTCAATTGTGTCTTGTGTAGTTACATAAGATCTTATAGCAATTGAGCAACTCTTTAACTAGTTCATTTGAGTCAATTGAACTAGTTATGGTGAAGAAGAACAAGGTTAATATGAAATTCTCATATGGTTAACCTTTTGGGTTACTATGTTGAACCAATATACACGTACACGTTTGGGCATGGTTTTCACAAACCCAGTAAACGTCTACCCAAGTGTGTGTGACAAGCTAAGTTTTCGATCTAACGGTTGAGAAATATTAGCTTCAATCTAAATCAGGTTTTCATCTAACAGTGAATATGGATTGCTTTGAACCTAAGGAAAAACCCTGATTTGAAGGCTATATAAAGGAAACTTCTAGCATTGTACAAAACTAATCCCCACACGTCTGTGTGCTACTAGTGCGCCCGCTAGAGTCGATCTCCATTAACCTTTGATTTTCTTCTCTAAAATCATGTTAACGACTTAAAGACTTCATTGGGATTGTGAAGCCATATCGATACTACTTTTATCGTAGTTGTGTGATCTGATCTTGCATCTTCTATCGTACGAGTACAATCGATTGATTGGCTTGAGATCGTGAGAGTTCTCCGATAGGCAAGATAAAGAAGTCACAAACATCTTCGTCTCACTGTTTGTAAATCCTCGACAATCCGCTTGTGTAGTCAGCAATGATTGAAGAGAGGTGATTGATTAATCTAGGTTGTTCTTTGGGAATATAAGACTGGATTATCAATTGGTTCCTGTTCACCTTGATTTCATATCAAAATACGGAACAAAACCTAGGGTTTATCTGTGGGAGACATATTTATCCTTTTATAGACTTTTCTGTGTGAGACAGATCTGTTTATTATCAAGTCTGTGATTTTGGGTTGCAGCAACTCTTGGTTGTGGGTGAGATCATCTAAGGGAATCAAGTGCGCAGTATCCTGCTAGGATCAGAGGCGTAGGAGTATAACTGTACCTTGGATCGGTGGGAGACTGATTTGGGTTCAACTATAGTCCAGTCTGAAGTTAGCTTGGAGTAGGCTAATGCCTGTAGCGGCTTAATACAGTGTGTATTCAATATGGACTAGGTTCCGAGGTTTTTCTGCATTTGAGATTTCCTCGTTAACAAAATTTCTGGTGTCTTTGTTATTATTTTCCGCATTATATTTTATATAATTGAAATAATACAGGTTGTGCGTTCGTGATCATCAATTGGAAATCCAACCTTTGGTTGTTGATTGATATTGATTGATCCTTGGACATTGGTCTTTGGTACCGTCCAAGTTATTCCTTGTATTTGATAAAGACTCGTTATTGTTTTTAGCTTGAGTAAAAATCAAATCAAGAGAGAGATATTAACTCCTTGAGATACTTCTATCTAGATTGAGTCTGACTGTCTAGTTGATTCTCTAGTAAAGCATTTCGGAGTTAGTCCATACAGATTTCTAATCGAAATATTGGGTGGTGTTGTTAGAACCCCGCTTTTTCAATTGGTATCAGAGCAGGCAAACACGTTAAAGACCTTATAAGTCTGTGTTTGTAGCGATCTGATTATGGACGAGTCTATCTATAATAACGTACCAGTTCAGAAATTACCAGATGATTCTAAAAGCTTGGATTCACCTGGGAGAACTGTCACATCTAAGTCAATATCCAAACATTCTCTTGATGTACAAATTGTTGATTGGGACACTCTCCTAGAAGAACAGTTGGATGAACTTTCTGATGAAGGTGATTCAGATATTGATAGAGATGTTTATGAGGAAGTCTCAGAGTATGTTTAGTTTTTGGATTCGTGGAATATGAAGAAGATTACAACTTCTCATGTCACACCTCTTATGACTCCTCTCTGTCGAGAAAACAAGAAATTGAGAAGATGTTACGCAGGTGTTTATTTTTCTAATCGTTCTACCGAATCGATCCTCTAGGATTCTGAGGAAAACCTACGTATGAAGTCACTTGAACGTGATAATCTTTATGGAAATTACTTTTTGTTGGAAGAGAAACTTGCAGAATCTGAAGCAAGGTTTAACTCCCAACAAACCAATTTTGACGACAGAGAAAGCGCTTATCTCACTCGAGAAAAACGCCTTGAGGCTGATTTAGCTGCTGCTCTTGATAAAATCAAGATGTTGGAAGATGACTTGAAAAAGTTCAATACTAGTTCAAGCAAATTAACCACTATGATAGGATAAAGTAAAAATCATCGTGATACACGAGGATTGGGCTATAAGGGAATAGATGCTCCAAGTACTAACAAAGAGGTAAAATTTGTCAAGGCTAGTGATTCTTCTTAACAAAAGGTTTCCACTGATGGCAAAAGTGAAATACCTTCTCCGGAAGTTAAGGTTCAAAAGAGGAAAGTTTATCAACCTCCAAAGTTAGCACACACGGATCGAGGTAAGAACATTCCTTATGTTTGCCACTATTGCGGAAATAAAGGTCACCTGGAAAGGAGATGTCGTTTCCGTATAAGGAATGAGAAACTTCATGATGTTCTTGTTTGGGCATCACAAGAAGTTGTGAAACCAAGATCATACGTTAAGACTTGTAGGATCAGAATCTCGCAGCAATAATGCCCCAGCAAAATTATTAACAACAGAATACGGCAGTGTCGCAGAACAACTTCAGAAACGACATAATAAAAGACAGCAGCCAAATCATGAGAATAGTGTGACGGTCCTGCGAAAATAAGGAAGTTTTGCGAGATTGATATTTATAAGGTTGCGATAATGTCGCAAATCATATCCGAAAATAAAGGATAAATTAGCTGTCATCCACTATGTAATTTCCTATAAATAGCCGTTCAATTGTAAAGGAAGAGGGGAGATCTTTTTTGAGTAAGAAGCAAGTAAATAGGAGAGAGAAAATTTAGAGCAAAGGTTATTCTTGATTCTTTTATCTTTTCTTGTAAGATTGTTTAAAGATTCATCAATAAAATTAGGATTGTTAATCCAAAAATGAGTTGAATGTTAATGAAATCTTGGGAGGGGTGTAGTGTAGGATTTCCTGCAACTAAAGGAATAATCCTCTTAACATTACAGTCTGTAATTGTCCAACCTTTAGGCAAAGGAATCAGTGCTATGATAGACCTAGATTTTCCTATAAACGTCGTACGAATCCTTTTTCATAATCGTAATGGTTATCAAAAGGATAACTTCGTAAAGACGAAGACAAGATCTGATGCTCCCAATTGGAGAAAGACTAACTTGCAAAAGAATAGTCAATCCAATTCTCTTCGAAGAATTCTAGAAGAGAGTGATGGGAAGAAGATTCCGACTGTTCCTAAACGCACTCAGAAGTGGATACCGAAGAAAGACAATGATGTTTTGAGTGTGAAAAGGAATGATCTTCCAGAAAACTCCATGACTAGGGAAAAGGAAATATCCATGATGTTAGAACTTAACAAGTTTTTTGGAAAAATAGAATTGGATGTGAAAGGTTCTAAAAGTGATCTCTTTCATGATAATCCAAAGGTCACTTGTGGTGAGCAAGACTTTATTCATCCCAACGCAACTTGATTGTGTTGGTAGTGCATCCTCACCAAAGAATGCCCTGCTTTGTATACGGTGAGGGAAGCACAAGAATTGGGGCACACAGATTATGTTCGGTAAGGCGGTATAATTAGATTGGATTCATCTAAAAAGGTATGTCTATAAACTTGAGCAAGATTTGTACTTTTATTTGCTTAGAATACTTATAATAATCTTGCTTATCATTCATTTCTACCTAACTTGATCTGTGTTTAAGGTTCTTAAATGTTAAGGTTTGAAAATAGTAGTTCGGGATGTTTGGACTACATGGTACACATACCAAGTATGCATAACAGCATTTAAAATCAAAATCCAGGGGTTTAATTTCGCAAACCCGTATGCATACTTGACGTCGATATTCGGTAAACTTGTTTTGGCCGTAACTTCGTCGTCCGAACTCGGATTTACCTCATTATTTTTGAATTCTCTTATTTATTGAATTCCCTTCAAAATGGAGATGAGAATTGTTGAATTTGGATGAGTTAATATTGGTATTTGTCTTGTCTCTTGTTTTTTAGTGTTTGCTCCGTTTCGTTGCACTTCTTTTATTCTCTTGGGCTTGGGCACTGGGATTCTTGGAGAAATCCTATTCTAAGCTATTTTGTGGTTGTTACAAGAGTGATGTTGGTGAATCACAAAGAAGGAAGTTCGATAATGGGTAGTAGTTCACATTGTTATATATTCTTGAGTTTTCACAATTATCTCATGTGAACTATGGTGCATAATCGTCAATGACTTTGTATGTTCTTCTTTGTTAAGGAAATATTTTTATACGCCTTTGGTAACCACTCTTGGTATAAATACGTGCGAAAAAGATTGATTCTACCTTCTAAGGGCAAAGATTGTTATTGCAGTATTAATCTGTTTGATTTTGAAGTATTGCAATATTTTTATGGGATATGTATTGTTTGCGTCCGTGAAATTGAAGGTCTCACATGTTGTCAAAAGTAAAGTCGTTCATAAATTGGTATTTGTATTGATGAAAGGACGAATGGACTTTTGACAAATACAAAAGTTATACCTATGCAATCATTTATTTGATGGAAAATAGGATAAAATCTTTTGTTCGACAAGGATAAAGTCTATTATGTCGTTATGATGGAAAATATAATAGATCCTTGTATGTTATCCACAGTATGGATATTCATTGATCCATTTTATTATTTTCTACCGTGAAGGCTCCATTGTGTGTCTTATGTTGAGCACCTTACAACTAAGTCGATTTACTTTGGGTTTGTTGGTTGTTCCATGAGATGCTATATGTCGAACATTAGGAACTAAATTAATCAACTAGTTTGGTTATTTAGTTAGTACTCCATAAGTTTTATTTCTTATGTTGAGTACATGTACGGTTAAGGTTGTCATATTCTATGATGAACTTAGTCGGGATTCCATAAGTTCTTTTATGTTGAGCCCAAAATAATTAAATTGATTACTACGGTGATTAGTTTGGTTATTTGTATTCCAATTAGATTAATTATAGGTTCTCTTGTAATTAATCTAGTTGAGTTTTCATATATTCCACAAGTTCATGTGTTGAGTATATGAAAGGCTACACTATCATGTTCTTTGGTTAATGTAGTCATATATTCCGTAAGGTTTTCCTTATGTTGAGTATTTGAACGGTTAAGTTAGTCATCTCCATATGATTGGCTTAGTCGTAGCTCCGTGAGTTTACTTGTGTTGAGCACCTTCAATTAAATTGATCACTTTCGCGGTTTGATTTAGTTGCGTATTCCAATTGAATTAATCATGGGTTTACTTGTGGTTAATTTGGTTGAGTTTTGGATATAGAAAATCATTCTCATGGTTTTTGGTGTCCAATAAAAAATCTTTCTTTTCTTTCGAAATTAAGGTCGCTCTTGTTGTTCTCTCGGGAATGACATCAAATGGGGGAGAGTTCTTTTGAACTTGTGCTTAATGGTAGTATCTTGTGGGGTATGCGGCTGTGGAATTTTATAGGGGTTATCTTGTATCTTAAAACTCCTTGATGAATGCATTTAGCTTCGGCTTTATGACTGCATCTAAATTAAGTTGGTATGTATATTTCTTTTAGTCTATGAAATGTCTCTTGTGGAAATTTCATTATGATCCCGTTCTTGTACCTTTGTCAATTTTATTGACAAAAAGGAGGAGAAATAATGTAGTTCACACTACAAATACATATGGTTTTCGGATGGAGTATTGAGGGCGAGTAATACATTGTGTAAGGGGGAGTGGTTTCCATGATCGAGATGGAGTATTGACTAAGGGGGAGTGATACATATCACCATAGTATTATTATTAAAGTCGTGATACAATTGGACTTTGATGTTATATAATAATACTATGACATTGTATAATAATGATCGAGAATCTCGATTTCTCTCATTTTTATAGCTACGGATCTTCAACAACGATGGTGCTAAACTTACAACCTTTGGTATCATTGGAGTACTTGGAAGGACGAATATTTCAAGGAACGTTGAAGATTAGACTATGGAATAAGAGCCACTAAAGTTTATCTTTTTTATATTCCATATGTATTAATAGTTTTATCACTAAAATTGACAAAGGTGGAGATTGTTAGAGCATAGCTCGGTCAACCTCGCATGGGTTGCTATCTCAAGTATGTTTGTCAATGTTAGTGATCAAAATTATAATTCTTGATTTCTAGCCTACATACCTAAGTCTCGGACTAGGATAGAAAAGTGTAGTTGAGATCAAGGGCTTCATGGCGATTCATCATACAACGACGAAGATCTATACAAGGAACCGTGGAACTTCATCAACAAAAAGGTATGTGGAGACTTGAACTTATCTATCACTCAAAAGTCTATCTCTTCTATCTCCTACTTCTTATGAGACAAAAGTCGTACGCTATATAGACTAGATCATACACATTTGACATTTCGAGCTGAGCATTCATTGCTTATCTTTTATCTCGAAATCGTGTGTTGGTAAAGCGTTTCGCTTTGATCAAGTTTATATTCACCTAGTGACGAAAGTCATGAAAAGTTTGAATCACTTTGAGAATTGTTGTGACGTGAATCGGTCTGTGAATAATGGCTACATAGCGTCCTCTGAGAATGTCTCAATAATTGAAATGAGAGTTTAGATTACATAACCATGTATTCCTTGAACCGAAGTTTTCGAACTTTGTTGATCAAGAGAAATCGAGAGGATTGTGGAATTGGCTTGCCAAGTCCGCGAACTGTCGGAAGTTCTCGACCGAGAATTTCTGCTGGGATTTTCCGAAACTGTTTGTGTGCTAAGTCCGCGAACTCAGTCTGAGAACTGGCGGATATTCTCTTTCCGAGAATTTCTGCTGAGTTTGGAAAACTCAACCGATTAACTTAAGTCCGCGAACTTGTTTGTGAACTTAAGAGGTTATGATCTAAATATGTTCTATGAACATGAAACATTAAATTACTAAGGAATCCTTTATGCAAACCGTGGCTATAATGTTCATGAGACGATTCAATCGAACTGAATCATCTTTGTTTCAATTGTGTCTTTTGTAGTTACATAAGATCTTATAGCAATTGAACAACTCTTTAACTAGTTCATTTGAGTCAATTGAACTAGTTATGGTGAAGAAGAACAAGGTTAATATGAAATGCTCATATGGTTAACCTTTTGGGTTACTATGTTGAACCAACATACACGTACACGTTTGGGCATGGTTTTCACAAACCCAGTAAACGTCTACTCAAGTGTGTGTGACAAGCTAAGTTTTCGATCTAACGGTTGAGAAATATTAGCTTGAATATAAATCAGGTTTTCATCTAACGGTGAACATGGATTGCTTTTTACCTAAGGCAAAACCCTGATTTGAAGGCTATACAAAGGAGACTTCTATCATTGTGCAAAACTAATCCCCACACGTTTGTGTGCTACTAGTGCGCCCGCTAGAGTCGATCTCCATTTACCTTTGATTTTCTTCTCTAAAATCAGGTTAACGACTTAAAGACTTCATTGGGATTGTGAAGCCAGACCGATACTACTTTTATCGTAGTTGTGTGATCTGATCTTGCAACTTCTATCGTACGAGTAAAATCGATTGATTGGCTTGAGATCGTGAGATTTCTCCGATATGCAAGATAAAAAAGTCACAAACATCTTCGTCTCACTGTTTATGATTCCTCGACAATCCGCTTGTATAGTCAGGAAGGACTGTAGAGAGGTGATTAATTAATCTAGGTTGTTCTTCCGGAATATAAGACCGTATTATCAATTGGTTCTCATTCACCTTGATTTCATATCAAAAGACAGAACAAAACCTAGGGTTTATCTGTGGGAGACAGATTTATCCTTTTATAGAAATTTTATGTGTGAGACAGATCTGTTTATTATCAAGTCTGTGATTTTGGGTTACAACAACTCTTGGTTGTGGGTGAGATCAGCTAAGGGAATCAAATGCGCAGTATCCTGCTGGGATCAGAGGCGTAGGAGTAGAACTGTACCTTGGATCGGTGGGAGACTGATTGGGGTTCAACTATAGTCCAGTCCGAAGTTAGCTTGGAGTAGGCTAGTATCTGTAGCAGCTTAATACACTGTGTATTCAACCTGGACTAGGTCCCTGGGTTTTTCTGCATTTGCGGTTTCCTCGTTAACAAAATTTCTGGTGTCTGTGTTATTTCTTTTCCGAATTATATTTTATATAACTGAAATAATACAGGTTGTGCATTCGTGATCATCAATTGGAAATACAACCTTTGGTTGTTGATTGATATTGATTGATCTTTGGACATTAGTCTTTGGTACCGTCCAAGTTATTCCTTGTATTTGATAAAGACTCGCTATTGTTTTTAGCTTGAGTAAATATCAAATCAAGAGAGAGATATTAACTCCTTGAGATACTTTTATCTAGATTGAGTCTGACTGTCTAGTTGATTCTCTATCAAAGTATTTCAGAGTTAGTCCATACAGATTGTTAATCGAAATATTGGGTGGTGTTGTTAGACCCTCGCTTTTTCAGATTTAGGAGCATCTATTAGTGTTATGCCTGCCTCAATTTATGAATCTTTAAATCTTGGTCCTCTCAAAAGTACCAGCATAGTTATTCAACTTGCCGATAGATCTAATGTTTACCCGAAAGGGGTTGTTGAAAATGTTTTGGTGCAGGTTAATGAGCTTATATTTCATGTAGACTTCTATGTTCTTGATATGAGTGATGAAAACCCATCCTCGTCTACACCTTGTTGTTGGGTTGACCATTTATGAGAACCGCTAGAAAAAAGATAGATGTATTTGAAGTTACCTTGACAATGGAATTTGATGGAGAGGCCGTTCGCTTTAACATCTTTGAGGTGATGAGATATCCAAGTGACGTGCATTCATGTTTTGTTGTGGAGGAAACTGATGCTGGTTAAGAATGCAAAGGAGCTGAAAGTCGGGCTGAAGACTTTAAACCAAGCGCTAAGTGGGAGGCAACCCACCGGTTTTGTATCTTTATTTTTATCTTTTTATTTTTCAGCATTTTATCTTTGTTTTTTTCATATCATTTGCGGAATTTCCCACCTTGAACTTTACTTTGAATGACTAAATTTTACATTGAGGACAATGTAAAGTTTAAGTGTGGGGGAGCATTTATATGTTTTTAACGTTTGATGCCTTTAGTTAAAAAAAAATAGAAAAGAAAAAAAAATGCTTTATAAACTCCGAAATCTAGAAACTTGTGCCTTTAGGATGACACTACCAATATAAATGGATGGAACCATCTTGAGTGCAGGAGTTGAGGAACCCATTAACTAAAAGTACATAGCTCAGGAATTACAAATAATATGATAGTTGTTACCATATCTCGGAATGTCACCATATCACCTTCTGTTTTTATTTTTGCAATCTTTTTATTTCTCTAAGTGATTTGGTGGGTCACTAACATCGAATTGTTATTACTGCTAGGATGAAATAGAGTGATTGAGTTACTAAAAAAAAATTGACACTTTGATGCAATATGTATGTGTTCTCCCTGTCTCCGTCGCCTAAGCAAGCGTGGAACACAGGATCCATGGGAATTACTATGTAATCTGCTGACAAGAAGCATGCGCTTGGATCCAAAAGATCTAATCATGTTGTTAATAAAAAAAAAAGTGAAAAAAGAAGAAAAAAAATATTATTATTGTTCAATTAATAAATCGACCGCTGGTTCCCTTGTATTTGCCAGTCGAGTTGATCTAGAATTAGGATTATCGACCACTGGTTCCCTTGTATATGCTAGCTGAGTTGATATTAGAATTCATACTAGTATCTCAATCCATTAGGTCATAGGTTCATCTTGGCGGTGACCTTCAAACAGATATGGAAAACACTGTTCACTTTAGTCAACATCGCAACCATCTATCTATATATCCATCTTTTTAATCTATTCATGTGTGATTGTGGTTTGTTAGATTCCGAGTATTGTGGTTTGTTCAAATTTCTGAGTAGAGATTTGCTTATATATGAATTGAATTTGCATCAAGGTACCTCCTCCTATAGTCATTTTGGATTCGTTCATAGACTTTTCACAGGTAGTTGGAATTTGGAGTAAAAGGTTTTGTAGGTACACCTCTTGTAAACCTTCACGAGATTAAAACTCATCCACTAGGGACACCTAGGGGTTCAAAGGCTTGTTTATGCTAAGAGTAACCGTAGCCTCGACGAGACGAAGTTGTATGTATATTTTAGAATTATTTTTTTTGATTTGCTCGAGGACTAGCAAAGTCTAAGTGTGGGGGAATTTGATAGGTGTCTAAAACACCTTAATATTTATCTATTTTTTATGCTTTCTTTGCTAAGTTTTCTTGTAAATTATGTATCTTATGTTTGCTTTCGAGTGTTTAGGTACTTTGGAGTCATTTGGAACAAAAGAAGAAGAAACAGCGGAAAAGTCTCATCTCATGTGCAACTGATGTTGAAGGCGGATTACTTCTCATTATTTGCTTTTATTTCTTCATCTCTGTCTGAAAAGCATGACACCTTTAGTGATGAAGAGACACTGAAGAGAAGAAGTGAATCTGAGAAGTAAAAGACGGATGATGTTGATGGAAGCATTCAAGGATAAAAAAAAGCGTCAACATGAGTTGCGTCGGTGCATGTCATTAAAGCTCATACCAACAAATTGGAGACCAAGATCATTGGCGGCGAAACTGGAGCTAAATGGATGGCAGGTGATGGCAATTTCTAGTGGGCTTAACACCTGCAGTAGCTTAGCTAACTGTTGGAGGAAAAGTGAGTGCGCCTAATTGAATCCAGACCACAAGGACTTCAGGCATGGGTCTCACACATGTGCATTCAAGAGGGGAGAAAACTTAGGTTTCCATAGAAACCAATACTGCGACCAGAGAAGGAGATCGAGTCCTGCATCAGTTCTAACCACGAGAGGCTGCGTTTCTTCTTGCTACTTGGGAGTTCGAGATGGGTCAGCTGAGATGAAAAGTTCCGTTTAGAGTCAACCAAGAGAAGGAAGTGGAACTCAGGGTTATGGCTGAATTTTGTGGAATTTCAAGACTGAAATCGGTTGAATGAAAGGGATTTCTGTGCTGTTGTAATGATGGTTTCTGGTGGGATGATTTTTGCAGAATTAAGCAAGGGTTCTTGATCTCGACTTGCAGGCTGATTTGGGTTGGAAATACTGATCATTTGATGAAGTTTTTCGACCTGGAATGAAGATGAAGAAACTAATGATGCTGCCATATTGATGTTGATAATGAAGAGTGTGTTTAGATGATTGTATGATGGTGGTCTATGTTGAATGAGGAATTTCTTACAGGGAATGAAGGTCCAGAGAGAGCTCATGCAACAACAGATTCGTTTCTCCATCACTAGCTCAGGAATGCACACTAAATGTTTGACGAAACGGCTGAGAGAAACTCAGGTGGAGGTGAAGCTATTGTTGTCTGATTTTGGTGGATTGTTTTACAGGAAAGATGGCTGGAGTTCATGGGGATTTGATGCTGTTGGGCATGGCGATGAAGAGGAGTAATAGATAAGAACTGCAGGGTTGAATTGGGTGCAGATTTGATTGTTTTCGGTACAATAACACAGCAAAGAACTGCAATTGTGTGAGCTGTGTTCGAGGGGTTTTGATGTTCATCTGCCATGGGTTCGAAATGATCTCAATCAAGAGAAACAAACATATCTGTAGCTCAGGTGGTATGAGAATAATGGGACTGCAACTGAGAGTTGTTGTCGCTGGTGTGCAGTTGGGTGAATGGATGAAGTATTTGGTTGATTGTTGGAGTTTAACAGGTGCAGTCCAAGGTATGTGTTGCTGTTGTGGTTGGTGTTTGTGTGTGGAGGATCATGGCGTGATTTAGAAGCTGGAGATGACATGGAATGGTGATGAACTGGTGCTGCTTACATAGGTTCGTTTGGTGCAGCCAACACAGGGTCTGGTGAATGTTTGGAAAGGGCTAGGATCTGAGTTAGAATCCTATAGGTGATGGGTCGGAGAACCGACTTTGTTTTACCGCAAATGCACGGTGTCCAAATTGTAGACAATAGCAAATGTGGTTCGTTCCTACGAGGAGTGTGAAAATACCTCTAACTGATACTAATCAAATAAAATAGATATGTAGGATAATCTAAGCTAAACGAATCAAATTATTGTAGACAAAAGAGATATCAATGGCGAACATGTTAGGGATTCGGGAATTCCACTGTAGAGTTGAATTCATATGTGTCCTATCACAAAAGTTTCATATTACTCATCACAGCACACAGCATCAAGGAAGATTTATTAATAAAAAGGCTCAACTATAATTCTCATAAGATATGTCTGGTCTGACCCTAAAAGTAGATATCCGAAACACTAAATATACATGGCATAGATAGTTAAAGAATTATCATAGCAAATGATTAATCGGGTTTGTAGAATGGATTTGTTTAGTATCCAACTACGAATTATTATACATGGCATAAATCATAAAAGAGTTATAAACCAAAATCCATCAATGAAACACTCAAACATTATTAAACACTAAAAATTGACTTTTTTTAGAACACAATGAAATAACATCTATAAGTTCATCCGTCGTCCTAACATGAAAAACTAGCAAGAACATCTATAAGTTCATCCGTCGTCCTAACATGAAAAACTAGCAAGACATGATAAGAAGAGAACAATCAATATCGCAAACCCTTGGCTCCTTGTTCATGGCTCTGTAGCCGCCTCCGTCTCCTTCCCATTCGACTTCTCTTTTTCTTTTTTATCTTTTGTTCCTTGCGTCACAAATATAATAGCAACCAATGAAAGCTTGCCACGTCATCCCTTCCAACGCCAACGTTGCCATCGCAACAATCAATAACCCATATATGAACCTGATGTCGCTGATGTTTCGAACCGAGAACTCAAACTCTTCTCGTGCACAGCTCAATACCATGGCAGTTGATCACCAGTTCTTCCACATTCTTTCGCTCCTGTATCAGTCAAGTCTCCATCTCGACTGCCAATCTTTCCCAGCCGAGAACTAGGAGCTGCTAAACTCCGTTCCAGACCACTGCCAGCCAACTTCAATAGCCAGACTCCATCGAAACTCCACAGGTCTGTTGCCATTTAATTTCTTCAAATCTGAAGAGCCCAAACAAAACCCAAAACACCATCGAAAATTCACCATCTCAGCTGCCAACAAACTCATCATTACTTCATTGCGTCACTTTGTATTCGAACTCTCTTCACCTTACTGATTCGGTGAATCCACTTCTCAATTCAGCTTTGGGGCTGCTAACACAATCTCTGATCGTATTAGAACCCCACATAAATATTCATCCATCAACCCAACTACCAACAACGAATCAACCATCTCTGCACCATTCAATGTCGTCACCCACCTGCGGAAGTTTCAATTACTTGACCATCTAACCACCTTACTGCACCAGCTTCATTAAGTCCTACGATCACAATGGCACTGCACTGATTTCATCCCCTTCCGATTCTCAGTGAGAAACCTCAGTTCCATTTCATTGCTGCATGTCTCTCGATGGAACTCCAGCCAACTCGAAGTTCTGACCGTCTGTTGGCTTCTGTTCCGGACACAGCAAACTCACCTCCATTTCTCCATTAGCTCCAACCTCAGACCCATTTCTTATCGCCGTAAATTGTAAAAAGATGTGAACTCAAATTGGCGAGGAGAAGAAATTTCGGCAGCCATGAAAATCATCCTTCCGCCAGTCCATCTTTGCGTCTTCACTGGTCTCATGACCTTGGGATACAACCCATAAGCTGAACTTTATGAGCATCTTGTCTTGTTAACCTCCAATTCAAAACTACCCAAATCCTCTTCTCCATGTACAGCCATCATCCAGAACCAAGGTCCATCTCCATTCATAGCAGCAGCTTCTTTTCGTCTTGATTCACTTTTTTACTCCAACTGATACGCTGAGAACAACCCCAAAATGGACAGCAGCTGCTTGGAAAGATGACTTGAATTGAACCAGAAAACTATTGCTCAAACGCCTTTTCTTGTTTTTGACACAAACTGAAATGTGGGGAAGGAGCTTGACACGTCGTCCACTACTCAACAGCACTTTTGGAAGTGGTCCTACATACATGAGTACTTAAAGTGGACGCCCACAGTTAACTCTCTTTTGTTTCGTGCCATGAACTACACTACTGGTGTTTTCAGCCGCATATGCCATGTAACTCTCCATTTAGTCATATAATGGGCGGAGTGATCGGAATTGCTAGTCCTTTCTACAAAAGCACCACAACAATATTGTTATGTGAAATATGGAGTCCTAGATAATATAAATATGGGTACAAAATGTAGCATTTTTGTGCTTATCGATAGGATATAAAAATATGGATACACTTTTTATATGGATTTGGGTCCGTTAGGTTACGACTTTGCAGTGAGACGGGAAGATATAAAAGAGGAGGCGCATGTTACAGCAAAAGATCTACCCCCGGATCACCGTTTCGACGCCCCTGAAATGCCTGAGAAAAGTCCTGAAAGAGCTTGGAAGCAGCAGCAACTCTGGTTTGCTGCCTGGGTTTATTCTTAACCCTTTCTTTCTTTTAAAACAGTCTTTTAAACCATTGATTTTATTGTTGAGAACAATTTTATCATGAACAACTGAACTTATCTTTGATTAAGGGCGATTTCAAAGCCCGAAGTATGAACTTATAATCGATATGCAATAGTTTCTTCTTTTGCCATTATTTTCGTTATTGTTTGATTTCTACTATGCCAATAATGTTTATGGATTATTTGTTAATTGTTTAAGTTCGAAATTAAATAGTTAATTCATAGTCTTATTGCTAGTTTTGAATTCTTCGACCCGTAATTGTCTAGAAAGATAAACATAAGTAGCAATATATGGGTATTGATGATGGGACTTTGTTAAGTACCCGTATGTAGAAATTGACACTATTAGGTGATTCAAGTTTTTGAGTTCATCACTAGGAACAATCTTATCTCATAAACCTTAAAGCATTTTTTTAAGTCACACCTAGTAAGCGTACTTCTAGGAAACTTGGCAAGTAGAATCCGGTAGTCGAGCGATTCCGTATCCGGTGAACTTAGGAGATAGTAACGGAATAGTTGAGCGTACTAATTATTCTAGGGTTGTTAGTAACGAGATAATGCGAAGAACGTAGTTATATATCGATTTGGTTTATATTCCGTGGTCTAGAATGAATCCTTAATCAATTTCATCTCATATTTGAATATAATTTACAATTTTCAGAATTTTTGAATCACAAAATCATCTTTGCTAAGAGTATTTCCATAACAACTTTTGCTTCATACCTCCCTTGGGACGAATCTGCTTTCATTATACTACTTGCTAGTGTAAAGAGAAGTAGAAATTATTATTTGCGAGTGTGACACCTCGTCATGGATATAAGCATTGTGTGGCAACACATATATGTATAAGTCCTTTTTCCTTGAACCGAAGTTTGAGAACTTTGTTGATCAACAGAACCGTAACAAGAGCCGTGAACTCAGTCCGCAAACTCAGTCCGCGAACCCAGTCCGCAAACTCAGTCCGCGAACCGAGAAAATCTGTTGGAGTTTGAGAACTCCTTCTGGGAACTTAAGTCCACGAACTAAGTCTGCGAACTTAAGCTGGTTATATCTAAAGACGATTGTTTGTGAACTTTTTTATATTAACTAAGGAATGCAAAATGCAAAGTGTAGCTATAAAGTTCATGAATCGATTCGAGTGAATCAAATCGTTTTTGCTTCGATTGTGTCTTGTGTAGTTACATAAGATTTCCTTGCAATTGAACAACTCTCTAACTAGTTCATTTGAGTCATTTGAACTAGTTAGGGTGAAGAAGAATATGGTTGATATGAAAGTGCTCATAGGGCTAACCATTTGGTTAACTATTGTTGAACCAACAAATGTACATGTTTGGGTACGGTTACACAAACCTAAAATCGTGCATTTCATTTGTGTGTAACAAGCTAAGTTTTCGACCAACATTTGAATGATATTAGCTTGAATCTAATCAGGTTTTCATCTAACGGTGAATATTGAATGCTTTGTTACCAAGCTAACATTGATTGCAAACCCTGATTTGAAAAACTATATAAGGGAGAACTCTAGCAAGTGGGAAACCTAATCCCCACACCTCTTGTGTGATACTAGTTGTATTAGCTAGAGTCGATTCTCCTTTAACCTTAGGTTTCTTCTTGAAAACCAGGTTAACGGCTTAAAGACTTCATTGGGATTGTGAAGCCAAACCGATACTACTTTCTCGTAGTTGTGTGATCTGATCTTGTTGATTCTATCGTTTTGAGTACAATCGTAACGATTGGATTGGGATTTTTATCTCCGATAGGCAAGATAGAAAAGTAGTCACAAACATCTTCGTCTCATCGTTTGTGATTCCACAATATCTTCTTTCGCCGCGTCGATTAAGATTATTGTGAGGTGATTGATAATACTAGGCTGTTCTTCGGGAATATAAATCCGGGTTATAAATTGGTTCCTGTTCACCTTGATTTATCAAAAGACGGAACAAAACTTGTAGGTATTTCTGTGGGAGACAGATTTATCTATTCATGTAGACTTTTCTGTGTGATACAAATTTGTTTATTAAAGTCTTCGACTTTGGTTCGTAGCAACTCTTAGTTGTGGGTGAGATCAACTAAGGGAATCAAGTGTGTAGTATCCTGCTGGGATCAGAGACGTAAGGATAGCAACTTTACCTTGAATCAGTGTGAGATTGATTGGGGTTCAACTACAGTCCAGACCGAAGTTAGTTTGTAGTAGGATAGTGTCTGTAGCGGCTTAATACAGTATGGTGTTCAATCTGGACTAGGTCCCGGGGTTTTCTGCATTTGCGGTTTCCTCGTTAACAAAATTACGGTATCTGTGTTATTTCTATTCCACATTATATTTTGTTATATAATTGAAATATCACATGTTGTGCGTTTGAATCAATCAATTGGAAATCCGACCTTTGGTTGTTGATTGAAATTGATTGATCCTTGAACATTGGTCTTTGGTACCGTTCAAGTGATTTCTCTTGTATTCAATTAGACTCGCAGATTTCTATTTTCTTGAGAAAGAATTGAATCAAGAAAGAGAGATATAACTCTTTGATATACTTTATTAAGATTGAGTCTAATTGATTCTCTTGAAAGTGTATTGGAGTTTGTCCATACAGATTGTTAATCGAAATATTGGGTGAGGTTGTTGTACTCCCGCTTTTTCAGTTTCGGTTATTCAAGTCTAACTGAATGCCTTAACAAGAATTACTAGTTAACTAACCTAGTATTTGTGTTGTTTAAAAGTGAAAGGTCTAAGTTATTTTTGAGAATAATTAGAGCCTGATGAGAAAAATAAAGTTAATTCTGATCTTTATTTTGGTCTTATCAAACAAGCGATTGTTTTGTACAATCGGTTTAATAAAAGAACTAAGGTGCTTAGTCGATTTTTTGATATGCTAAACTATTAGGGAAAATTGCTTCGGAAATTTTTTTCCTAGATAACATGTTAAAAACAATTACTTGTAGTTTCGGTTTTGATATTGGTTATCTAAAATGGTGTGTAAAACCCTCGTGCTCAACTCTTATAGGTTTGCAAATTCTCTTTGTGAGATTTGTAAGATCCTTTCGGTTTGTCCTTTATTTTTTTCATTTCTTTGTCATTTTGTGACAAAAAGGGGGAGAAATATATGGAGTAAACAAGTGATATTGAATTTTTGTGAGTTGGTATCACTAAGGGAAAGGACATTTGTGCTAAAACGTTTATTCTAACGAGAAGAGTGAAAGCATAGACTAAGGGGGAGTCACATACCATATGATATGTAGTTATGAGGAACTACATGGAAATAACAAAGATGTGAGGATTGAAAATCTACCTATATTACCTTTAAGGGGGGGGGGGGGGGTATTATCTTTGTTATTATAATGTCAGCAGCGACATTTAAGGATTGAATTTAATGCAGGTTTTCTGCTGTTGAACTTGGGATCAAGCGTATGTGTATAATGAATTTTTGTAATTCTTATCTATATGATGTAAGAGTTTTGTCACTAAAATTGACAAAAGGGGAGATTGTTAGAGCATAGCTCGGTTGAACCCACCAAGCGTTGGTATGTCAAGTTTGGTTGTCATATTTTAGTGAATCAAAACTCATTTAAAGAGTCGCTTGATTATATACTATAGTCAACTTCGTATGGGCTAGCTTGAAAGTGTTAGGGTACGAGACTTACAAGTATTACATGAAGACTTGAAGAATGTGAAGCAGTATGGAGCTACAAAGAAAACATCATCCTTCCTCTTGAGGTTAGTAATATTTGACTTGAACTGTTTCATTCCCTAACTTATCTTTCAAGTCGTGCATATTAAAAACATAACTGCGAAGCGATGTATGATACTCTAGTTAGACATGGTATTAAGGAATACAATACGAGGTTTATTGCTTAACCATTAAACTTTGTATATAAGACATTAACATGATCATATGAATGCTATTGGGATTATACATGGGTATGAGTGAAGATTTCATCCTAGGAAACAATGTTTTACATTCGTTTAAAGGAAGTAAGTTCATAAACTTGTTTTGTGAATCGAAAGGGAAATCACTAGGCTTATTGGTATTATTATTGATTGCAAATCCATTTTGAATTACCAATATGCGTGTTTAGTATAACCGCTCATAAACTTGTTTATGTATCTTGGTAAAACTATTCACAAGGCCTGACTTATGTATTGGTATGACTTTTATTAGTGAAACCGATCTTAAGTAATCACTCAAGATGGTATGATTGATGCCTTGTAAATAGCAACTTTTATCTAGTCATTGGGGAACCAATCCTAGTGAGAGGTGCAACAAATTTACAAGAGGGAATCGCTCCTTGTAAGAGGTACAACATGTTTTTAGTAGATGGGGGAACCGATCCTATGAACATGTGCAACAAGTTTGTAGTTTTGGGGGAACCGATCCTATGGACATGTGCAACCGAATACAAGTAGTTACCATAAGTTTTGGGGAACCAATCCTAGTACCTAGTCAACCGAATTTTGGTAACTAGCGTGACTATGCACAATACTCACATGGAGGTAGACCGAACTTGTTTTGGTAGAACCGTGAAGCCCATAATTGGTGATTTGATAGGATAATCAATCACATAGTTCTTGGAATTCAGACGAACCACTTCTAAACTTGTTTGGTAGTGTGGCAAATCGTTTCCAAGATTATAAGTATGAAAAAGGACTTGCAAAGTAAAGATGTCGATATACTTTGAACATGTGCAGTAACTCTTATCATTAATTGTTCAAAGATATTCCTTAATAGCTAAAGGAGAATCCCAGGATCGAAATAAATTGAGAATCTTTTAATTAAGGTTTCTTAGTATTTATATGCTATTTAATTTCCAGCAATTAAATGCATATCTTTAGAAAATAATAATTAGTAATGTGTATTTACTGATTATAGGTTTTTCTATTGGGTTTTCGGTCAATATTTGGACAGTGCATTTCCAGGAGTTATGAAAACCGATTTTGTGTTTATTGCATATCTTTGAGAATATTCGGTTTTGGAAATTCCTTGGTGTCCAAACTTCCTTGTCTATAAATACTGAAGTTTGCATTTCTAGCAAACTAATCCTCAGATCCAGCAAAACTACCTAGTTGTGTTGTTACTGGCGGAGCCGCCTATTCGGAGAGGAAAGTAACCTAATTAGGCGAAATCTCTTGCGACCACTCAGTTTAAAGACTTCTTTGGTATTGAGAAGCTCTATTATAATCTTTGGTGGGAAACTAGATAATTGCAGTTTATTATTAGTTTTTGATTGATTTGATTGACTAACGGTTGTTGAACTTTGATTGCACCTAGTCTGTTTATGCTTGAGAATCTTCTCTTCTGATATAAGATGCACTTAAACTAGATCGAAGTTTCGACGGGGATCTTTAGAATGTTTGTAGATCTAAAGACGTCTTGTGATAATCCAACGTTAACATACTCCGTTCTGTGTGTGATTGATCACAAGAGATTCAAGTTGATTGTGTGCAGGTGCTGATTGAAGATTAAAGAAGATTTGAAGACAAGAAGACTTTTTGGGTTCATAATCTTTGGTGTGCACAATACTTGTTTCGGCTGGAAAGGGATCCAACTATAATCGGTTTATCTTTGTGATAGATTGGATTGATTAGTTGAGTAGATCGATATCAATACACTTCTTTGTGATTAATAGTATTGATTGCATAGTCTAACAATTACTTCGGTAGTTGTTGAGAGATTGATCTAAGGACCCGACAAATGAGTTTATTGGTTAAACGGAAGAGCCTTTGTCAGACTCATATCACGTTGTTTGAAAAGAGTTGTTACCGAACAGATTTGTTGTTCATTTACTGTTTGGAATACGAACCAAAGGAATTGTTCCAAGTGCGCGACTTATTAACAAGTTGGAGGCACAAGGATACTGAGGGAACTAGGTGAACTATAGGTTTAGTTGTTTGGTCTCAACTATACGAAGTTGGTTTGATTTTGTATAGCGGCTTAATTTTGAGAGTATTTGTAATACCTTGTATTTTTATTTACTGTTTCGGTTCGGTTTTCCCGAGTTAGCTAACATTTTGTTTAGGTTGTTGCTTCTTTTGCCTTCGCATAGTTGGGTTATTTGAACTTGAAGAGCTACAAGTTAGGGTGGAACTAAAGTCACCTAATTTATTTTAATAAATAAATAAATTTAGAGAAAATTAAAAGACAAATAAAATAGTTAAGAAAAACAACAAATATATTTATGTGTATTTATGTTAGTATTAATATATATGTTTTATATTAATGTAAAGAGAAATAACTTTAGATGTTAGAAAACCAAAATCTAGAGAGAATGACAAGGATATGGAGATATATATCTTTTAGATAAGAAGACTATATAAAATTAGCAAGGGATCAATGAAATTGAGGTAGAATGTGAAACCCTTTCTCTTTTGGTGTTTACCTTTGGTGTTTATTTCGTATTCCTTTGTATTTTTAGGTTTCTGAAATTTAGTTAAATAAATATATATCTCTTAGTGATGATCAGGATTCTCCTATTGATTTATAACATTATTAGGTATCTCTTGTTAAAATTTGAGAATTTTCCTACGCAAATTCACCATTTAATGTTCCTTGTAATTTGGATTGTGATTTCTGAAATTCTGAACAGTTTCGTTTTACTGTGGTTTTGATGTTCTTAGGCAGACTTAATTATGATAAAATGATTTTAGGCCTTAAGAAAAGTTGTAGATAAATGTATTATCTTTCATTGTGCTTTGGGTTTTCTTAATTTGGGACTAATATTAATTTATGGTAAATAGTTTGGTAAAATGATGTTGTATGCCTAGATTTTTGTAATGCATTTGTAAAATCAATATCTTTTGATTGAACCGTTAATTTCATGTGAAATTTGGATATGTTATACATGATGGTGTCAGGAATGTTCACTAAAAGTTTTAGGTAGATCTAACAAAGTTATCATTATGAAACCTATAATGTAAAATTCTGCAGTTAGTGTGTTTGCTTAAATGGTTGAAAGAATTACATCGTTAGTTGGGTTGTGAACTTATGACTGGTTGATGAAGTGGTTTGGAATATCAAAAAAATGTATGATGTATGATATGCGTGTTTGAGTGGAGGTGCCCATACCGAGGATATACGGATAAGTGGGGCACGACCCAAGGATACTCGTGCAACGGTAGTATGAATTTATAAATAAATGGATATGCGTGTTTGAATGGCGGTGACCGTACCGAGGATATACGGATAGGTGTGGAACGACCCAAGGATACTCGTGCAACGGTAGCGTGAATTCCTAAATGAATGGATATACGTGTTTGAATGGTGGTGCCCGTACTGAGGATACACGGATAGGTGGGTCACGACCCAAGGATACTCGTACAAGTGAGGTTGGCGGTTCCGTGGCGAGGATACACGAATAGGCGGGGAACGAACCGAGGATACTCGTGCATTTAAGATGATTTGGTATATTGTGATTTTAGTTGATGAACATATATATAGTTAAATCCTTGAAGTTGCATCATATGCTCTTTTGTACATATTCTCTTTGATTTGTTGACATGTTTTCGCACATTTTGAGAAAGGGAATACATTCTATTGAGCTGTCATCTCACCCCAATTGACATTCCTTGCAGATTTATGGAAGTTGGAAGTGGAAGCTGGAAATGAGTAGCTTAGTGATTGAACGTTTTATTGTATTGCTTGAAACGTAATTCGAAATAATAACTTTGTTGGAAATGCCGTTATAAATGATTAGCGAATTCATATGTTCAAATTCATATTAGAAAGACTAAATTATGTTTGTTGTAATTAATAAATTAGAAGAGTTATATGAATAAGTCTTTTTCCGACCCGTAACGCTTCGAGTTCGGATCTCCATATGGGTTTGACCGTGGTCCGGAACTCGGGGTGTTACATTATTCAACTCTGGACTAGGTCTCGGGATTTTTCCGTATTTGCGGTTTCCTCGTTAACAAAATCTTGTTGTGTCATTTACTTTTATTTTCCGCAATTATAATTGTGTTTATTATAATTTAAAGTAAATCGCACAAACATTAATTCCTATTTTACTTGATAGACAATCCCTAGAGTTTGGTGAAGTCCGAACCTATTATCAAGTAAACACACTTCATTGTTGTATTGTCTCGATCTTGTATCCATAGGAGATCACACGAAGTGTGAACCAATTAGTTGTATTGTCTCGACTCAGTCCATAGACAATCACCTTCGGAAAAGGACTTATAGGTGGAAAAGTTTTAGATTGAGGTATATTTGGGTACCCTCGTCTTTTCAACTTCTAGATCAACTATGATGATCATTCAACCATGAAAGATAATCAAATCAATCTAATTGTATTTCGAATAGAGTTGTTTAATTGTTCACTATTTCACAGAAATATATATATATGAACCAATTGAATCAAAATCAGATTGATTTATGAGAATCAATTCATGAACATTAAGCCACGGTTTGCAAAGATTGCATTCCTTAATTCATAAATGCATTTGTTCATAAGTATGAAAACATAGTTAACCGATTTTAGAATTTTAACCACTAAATTTGCAAACGGGTACGCAAACTATAGCTTCCGGACTTTGGTCTTGTCCAGCAGTTTCCAAATGGGTATGCATATTGTTGTCCTTTACCTTAAATCAGGTAGAACCGTTCGCACACTGGTAAGCAAACTTGGTTCCCGGACTTTAACAGATAAAACCGTTCGCATACTAGGTATGCAAACAAGGTTTCTGAACCTGAATCATACCACAATAGTTTTCATACTGGTATGCATACTGTTCTATATCCAGACAAAGGTTAATTGTTCCAAACTCTCATTTCAATCATTGAAACATAGAAGACAATAGCTGTCTCACACAAACTATTAGCTTATAAGTAATTTTCAAGTGACAGAATAATTAATACGAAACTTTCCGAGTATACATCAAATGATTGTCTCACACAAATCATGCAAGATGTTTCAACGCAATTTTCACATGATCATCTTTTGACTTATTATTTAGTTTCCAACAAATAAATTGTTTCCAACTAAACTCGTCAAGAATATGATGACGTAGCTAAAGCAAAAATCTTCCAACACATATTTCGAGAAATAGATAACCGAGTTAAACTCAGCTCGAAATATCGATTGTGTATAATATAAAAGTCTATATAGCTATACGACTTAGTATTATTAAGAGATAGAATAAAATAGACTTCTGAGTGATAGATAAGTTTTAGTCTCCACATACCTTTTGTTGATGAATTTCCTCAAAGCTCTCCTCAGTAGATCTTCGTCTTAAATCGATGAACTTCGTGAAGTCTAAAGCTCAACTACACATTCTATCATAATCCGAGACATAGATATAATTAGAATAAAAATCAAGATTTATAGTTTTGATCAACTAAACTTGACTAACAAGATTGAGATAGCAATGCTTGAGAGTTCAACCGAGCAATGCTCTAACAGTAGCCACCACAATAAATCCTTGCTCATGAAAATAATCTGGAACATCCACGACAAGTCTCATTCCATCTGCACCAAACTCTATAACGGTAAATACCTCAATCATCAACCTATATTTCAAGGTACCATCCAAGTACCTAATACCACCAGTCCATAATGGAAGCAAATGATAACTCTCGCTCCTTACTTCAAACAACTAATTTTTCACCGCATAGGAAATGGTTTAGACACGCCTATCCAGGCCAATTGGATACCTCATTTTAAAAATCTTGACCCTGCCCAATGCTGACCTAGTGGAAGATATCATTGATACTCATAATTGGAACCATGATCAATTATTTAACCTTCCACCTACAACAATCCAACATATAATAAATATCTATATCCCAAATGACAACACCCTAGATAAAATCATTTGGCCACTATCTAAATACGGAAAATATACAACCGCCTCTGTATATAATAGTCTAATACAACACGATAATATCTCACACCAAAACCCCCTTCCACATACCAAATTCTTATGGACTTAACTATGTCCACCAAAAATTCAGCTTTTCTTATGAAAAATTATCAACGAAGGACTTCCAACCTTCTCTCTATTTCACCATATCAACCTCTCTAATTCCAATCTATGTGTAAGGATCCTCAAGCGTGTCAACGCTATTAGACTAGTCGAGCGACGTTTTAGCCGATAATAACTCGATTAGTTTAACACGAACGATAACTAATAGAAAATAATCTAACAACGATTTAGATACGAAATTGGTATCATTAGATATAACTCGAAAAGTTATGCGAGATGGACTACTCGAACGCATTATTCGGATATCGGATGAAGAAGATTTATCAGTTTGATTACGGGGGTAAGATAGTTTTCTCGTTGATGGATGTTATGGCAACCCCTATCCAAGATGTGGGTGCCTCATTAATTTGTCCATCCTTATCCCTAGTCGATCGAGCAGATAAGATCATTTCTATTCTTTCTTTCTTATTCATCTTTCTTTTCTTTGACTTTCTTTCTTCTCTGTTCCTCCTCTCCTTCTTTCTCTGTCGATCTTAAATGAGAGGTTTTGGTCGTGATTCTTGTTTGAGTAAGCTTAGTAGTTTGGTATATTAATGGTGATGAAGATAGTTTATCATTGGATGAAGAAGAAACTGTTGATTAAAGAAAATCAGAGTGTTAGGGTTTGAGTTTCATCCATGGAAGAATTGAGTAATTAAAGATGTGTCTGGGTGGTTGATATATGAAGAACGAATGGGTCGTTGTTTAATTGATGTTTTGGAATAGTTTCGAGAAGAGCTAGGGTTTCTGAGATAAAACCGAAGATTAGGGTTCATGAAACCAATTGATGTTGATGAAATCAAGAAGAAGAAGTTGATGAATAAGAATAAGTTAGAAGATGGGTAAGTTCTTAATTGGTGTTTGATTGAAGCTATAGAATTATTTGAGATTCTGAATCGGGAATGAGGGTTCTTAATAGATTTGGGATTCAGAGTTGATTTGTGAATGGTTTTGAGTACCAGTGAACTAGAGTTTAGCTGGGAACTGTCAGCGATGAATTTCAATACCATGAAAGAATTACAGGGTTACCATGGAGGTGACTGATGATATAGCAATTCAGAAAATGCTAGTATTTGGGTAAGCTTCCAATCCCTCTTAAGTTTAGTACTTTAAATTGAATTGTCTTGATTGTGGAAATGTTGTGATTAAGAATGAAACTGAGGTTGAGTTAACAGTGGTGTTGTAAGGTGCAGGGGCATGTGCAGATGAGTATTGTTCTAAATTAGTGTTTTTGTGTGATGTTGAGCTGAGATGCAGCTGTAAATTTTGGAACTGGTGGTGAAGATTGTGATTGTGCTAAATTGGATTGCAGAGTGGTTTGGTGTACTGAATGTTAAAGAGTTTCCTGAATTGGAGTTGCTGGTGATTATGATTTAGTACTGGTAATTGCAGATGCAGTTGGAAGTATGAGATGATGGTGTTGGTGTTCATGGAAAAATGGTGCAGGTCTGGATATGTATGTGCTGGTGGTTGTTTGATTATGTAGCTGAGATTACTCTGCTTTGCAGAAGAGTTGCAGTTACTGGAATTGGTTTTGCTAATGGTAAGTCAGTTAAGGAAACAGTCTTGCAGTTCGGGAAGACTAGTGATTAGGTTGGTTTAGTTGGGAACCTGAAGTTGCAGAATAGTGACTAGAGAGTTGTAGGTAGTTGTTGCTGTGAAAAGCTTAAAGCTGCAATTGCTGGTAAGAGGAATTTGTATTTGAGAAAAATTTATAAAGTTTCTTCTAAATGAATGAATTGGTATTGTGTTTATTTTGGTAGAATTGAAGTAGGAATGAAGATGATATAAACTTATGTTCTTGTATTTAGACCTATGAGTCATCCCAGTCAGATTATCTGACTGATTATGTTCTTAGCTGATTTGACCTAGTACTTCTAATTCTGTCAATCTGACTGAGTTAACTCACTGAGTTTCCCTATCTTGACCCGAGTCGGATCGTTGACCGATTCCTGTTTGACTTATTTGACCACTGACCCTGTATTTTGACCTGACGTTGACTGTTAGTTGACTCCATTGACTGTTAGTGATTGTTAGTTGACTTAAGTTTGATGGGATTGTTTTAGGGCTGAACATGGTGTCGGTTAACCGTTGGAAATCGACCGAACCAGACCAATAAGCAAGAAGATTTGGATTGGTTTGGTAAAAAAAGTTGAAAGACCGACATTACTGGTTTGGTTTTGGTTTGACCTGAAAACCGAACCAAAAACCATTGGAAAACCGATAAATATAGACCGTTTGATTAATATCAGATAGATTCAATCCACATCCTTCATATTTCTTAAGTTATAACCCAAGTATACATTGATTTCGTCGACCTAATTTTCACTTCACATCTCTTCGCCTCCTTCTTCAGTTCATAAAACAAAAACTAAAGTTAGGAGAAATCAAAAATCAAATCATGAATTGTGAATCGTGATCTCTAAACTCTAGTAGAATCTAATCATCCCCTCATTCTTATTCTTCTCCTCCTCCTTCTTTTCAGGCGAAATCTGTTCATATGAGTTTGTAACCTGTCAGTGTTAGCTAGGGTTTACTAGTAGAAGGTATCATCTTCATTCTTCAGACGAAATAAACAAGTGAACATCTAATTTCTTTTAAGAGGTATCATATTTATGTAACTTGGGTTACTTGATTTACATGATTTATATTTAATCTAGGGTTTACTAAAATGATTTGATTTTGCTTGTTTTGTTTTTTTGCAGGATTAAGTTGATTTCTTTGATTCAACTATGGAGGAATCAGGATCAACACCAGTAAGATATTTTTTCTCAAGAATTAGAAAAATAGGATTCTAAAATTTGCAGTCTTCTTTTACTAATTCGTTCAAGTGATTGGTACCAGTGTGTCAATTCGTTCTTTTACCAATTTTTTACTAAAATCCAGCTCTTTTTTGCGCACCCCACTTCAATATTATAACACTTGATAATGATGATGTTGATTTAGCAGTGAACTGATATTCACAATATTTAGTTAAATATATTGATCTATTAAGTATTATGACCTGATTTACATAGGCTTGTTCATAGTATTTGAATGCACTTTACTTATCTTTTTAATAAGTAGTATTTGAATGCATTTTGATATGCTTTTTTTACATGTTATCTGATTTGAATTTCTGCCTTGTTTATATTCAGGCTTCCGTTAACTCAAATGCATTGTTGCCACCACTACATCCTCCTCCAAGATCTTCTAACGCCTCTACAGAAGTTAGTTCAGTTGGAAAAGTACCAACTACTGGTGAAGCTCCATCTGCACCAGCTGCCAATGTTTCCGATGCTGGTACCATCACTGTCACTGCACCAGCTTCTAAGAAGCGGAAGAAAACTTCATGGGTATGGGATCACGTTGATATGGACCCTCCTCCTTCGATAATGGTAACTTGCAAGAAATGTAAACAGAGAATGAAAGATGACTCTTCTACACATGGGACCGGCTCCTTGAATAACCATTTAAGAAAGTGTCTGAATCTTATTCCTAAGGATTCTGGTCAGTCGACTCTTTCTTTTGAACCTGCTAGGATGGGAGAAGATGAAAAGTTAGTTGATGTAACTTTTTTTCAGGATTCGTGTAGAAAAGCATTGATTATATTCATCATAGTGGATGAGCAGCCTTTTAGAATAGTTGAGGGGGAAGGTTTCCGAGAATTTTGCAGGGTACTTGAGAGTAGATTCAAGATACCATCTCGTATCACTGTACGGAGAGATGTTATGGAACTGTTTGAATACGAGAAAGTGAGATTGAAGAATTATTTCAAGGTTAATAAAGTCAGAGTTTGCCTCACCACTGACACATGGAGCTCACTTCAGAAGTTGGGATATATGGTTATTACAGCACATTGGATAGATGCTAACTGGAAGTTGCACAAGAAGATCATTAGTTTCATCCAAATTGTAGGTCATAGCGGTGAGACTATTGGTAGGATGATAGGAACATGCTTGTTAGATTGGGAGATCCAAAATGTGTTTACTATAACTTTAGATAACGTTTTTGCCAACGATGTAGCTATAACATATCTGCAAAACCAAGTGCTCAGAAAGAATTCAGATTTAGTGAAGGGTTTCTTACAAGTGAGATGCGCTGCTCACGTCCTTGCCCTTGTTGTAAAGCATGGAATGAAGGAGTATGACATCTCAATTAAGAGAATAAGGGCAGTAGTGAAGTATTGTATGAGTTCTCCTGCAAGATTGAAAAAATTTATGGACTGTGTCACTTACGAGAAGATTGAATGCAAGAAGGGTTTGGTCCTAGATGTAGATACCCGTTGGAATTCGACATTTATTATGTTAGATTCAGCTGAGAAGTATCAGCCAGCTTTTGAGAGGTTAGAGTATGAGGACAAGGCATTCAAGAAGAAGTTCTGTTTTGTTGAAAGTCAAATTCCTTTAGTTTCTTCTACTTCTAGTACTTCCACCGTTGATAACCAACCTGACTGGGATGTGGATGAAAACCAAGATGCAGACTTAAGTTCTGATGAAGAAGTTATTGCTACTGCAAATAGAGGAAAGAAACGCAAGAGAACAAGTTATGATACGGCCCCATCAGCACCTTTTGCACGCGCCATACCCATCAGATTGGTCGTATGCTAGAGCCTTCGCGAAGTTTTTGAAGGTATTTTTTGATTTTACTGTCAAGTTCTCCGCTTCTACTCATGTTACTGCACACGAATTCTTGTTTCATGTGAGTGTTATTCATCGAACTTTAAACACATGGGAAAATCACAAAGATACATTTCTTTCTAGCATGGGTCTTAAAATGCAAAGTAAATATAACGAGTATTGGGGACGTTATGAAAAGATGAACAATCTTATGTTTATTGTTGTATTATTGAATCCACAAGATAAAGAATTAGGATTGAAGTTTCTTCTCGGACAGTTAGGAATTGGTGGTGGTTATTTGAGAACAGAACTAATGGATCTTGTAATGAGGGACTTTAAGGAACTTTTTGAAGAATACTGGGATGTCCAAATGAGTGCTGGAAACTCAACAGTTGTAACAAATAGTAGTGGTGGTAATACTGTTGGCGCTGAACCAGATGATGAAGGAGATTGTGCTGCAGCCGCCCTTATGGCAGAGAGAGCAAGAGAAGAAGAGGAAAGTTTTGATGATGAAGGAAAAAATGAGCTGGAGACTTATTTGAGAGAGAAACGAGAACCGCGGAAAGAAAAAGTTTCTTTTGATATCTTAGGTTGGTGGAAGACGAACTCGACTAGGTATCCTACTTTGGCACTAATCGCAAGAGATATATTGGCTATACCCATCTCTTCAGTGGCATCCGAATCTGCCTTTAGCACTGGGAGGCGTATTCTCGATCCATATCGAAGTTCTTTACTTCCCACAACAGTTGAGGCATTGATTTGTGCTCAAAATTGGTTGAAGACGCCGATTGATCTTGATATTTCTTCCTTGGGACCAGAAAAGGAAGTTAGTTCAGGTATTATTTCATTTGTTAATTTGTTTGTAGAATTTTTGGACACTCACTGTATACTACTGATCGTGCATTTGTTCATTGCAGAATTTTTGGACTCTCTCTCTAAATCCATGTTCGTAAACATAACAGATGATGATGTTGAGGACTAAGGAGTACCAAGGTAATTCATCTCACCAATTGGATTAGTTTAAGTTGGTAAATATTTTTGGAAGCATGTTTAGAATGACTGGTTCAGTTATTATATTAGTGGCTACCTTTTCAAATCCGGCCAATCAGGTTTAATTTATCTGTTGTTGTGCCGTTTCGCATCAACATTACTTTAAGATGCCAGGACCAAAAGTGAATGTTAAAACACAAGCACGACAAAATACAGATCCTGATTAACCAAAATTTACTTTAAGATGCTTAATGTACGTGTTAGCCATCTAGTTTCAGGAAATCAGAAGGATAGATTGTCCTCCTGATAGTTGGATTAATCATGTTCAGTTAGCAAAGAAAGATAGATTCCGAAGTTCGAAACCAAAATCAAATATAATCCCAGAAGGTTTAATTAAGTGGATACATTGTCCTCCTGAATCTGATGGTGTGTTTACATGTCACGTCTTTTCACTGTTAGCATTTTCATGTATTGCTTGCCATCATGATTAGTGGAAATATACGTGAATTAGATTCTAACTACCAGTTGCTTGCCATTTTCATATACATGCAGTCAGCAACCCTGGAAAGTCTGAAGCTATCAGTTGATTTTGTGGATGCATAGCTGGAAAGTGTCGATGTTGTTTAGATGTTATGGAGACTGTGGATGTTTAGGTAGTTAGGTGGCACTTGCTTAGTTTATTTTTTTTATATGGAATGTGTATGGAATATTGGAATGTGAATGTCTGTAGCCTGTGGGTAGGTTTGAACTATGTTTTTTTTTCTTGGATTTGAACTGTCTGTTTCCTGAAACTGACATAGCAGCCGGTTAACCGATATCCGCTGGAATGAACCGAAACCGGCTAGAACCATTAAGAAACCGAACCAATGGTTAATGGATTGGTTTGGTTCATATTTTAAGAAACCGATAGTATTGGTTTCGGTTTTGGTTTGGCTACAAACCGAACCAAAACCGACCATGAACAGCCCTAGATTGTTTAGTGGAGTGGAGCTTAGGGTTAGTTATCCTACTTTTATGTTTTGGACCTCTTATGGTCTGAATTAGCCTTTGGCTTCTTCGACAAAGTTGTAGATATTCTTAAGACTTAGCTAATCGACTATAGAACCAATCTAATTGAATTAGTAAACCTTAGATTGGTAAGTTAGATAGAACCTTATATGGGCCTAGAATCATTATAAAGACTTGTATGACTCTTGTGTGAGCCTTTTGGTTAGATTCTTAGACTTCTTGTGTTATTAACAGTTAGTCTATATTAACAACGATGGATTCAATCGATTCAAAGGATGCACCAGTGGATCGTGGATCTCGAGGTAGGCGTTGCTTGTCATCACAAGAGGTGGGAATACTTTAACTCTTTTGAAATCATTGTTGTTTCTTTTACAAAAGTTTATGTTTAACAAACTCATGCATTGTCTGTCTGTGCATTTCATACATTTTTTAGTTTGTATTATGATTGTTCTGTTGATTCTTTGAATCTTTCCATGAATTGGAAAGGACTTGTAATGTTTGTCGTCATTATGAATTGTTATGGGAAATGAGAATTTCCACGTGTGGTATATAGGATACGCTCCTTCATATTTGTATCTATTTACTTTCAGATTTTATGCTTATTAGGTGTGGAACAACCCGACATCACTATATCTACGTAGGTGTGCAAAAACCCGGCATCACTAATATAAATTGTTTAAAGAAGGAGTTTGTCCATATACATGTTTGTGCATCTTCGGTGACTTAGTCACTTTGATGTTTGGGAAAACATGTATTATTTTCCAAATCTTGCTCATGATTTCTTTAAAGTTAAATGTTATTCCTGCTGGGCACCCCTTCTAGGGGTGATGTGCTCACCCTTTCCCACTTTCAGTTTCAGAGACAGATCAGAGTTGCGCAGCGAAAGCTTCGAGGAGTTGACTATGTTAATTAGTTAACTTCTGCTATGTTTATTATGTTGTTTATTCTATTTGCAAACAAATGACTATTTTATATGTATCATTTGAGAGGAGTTCTTATATATATAATTCTGAGCGGGGCTAGTTTTGGGTTAAGTTTTGTAGCAGATTCCTTAATTGAATGTTTAAGTATATGATTTAGATCCTTAGTGCCTCTTTATTTAGTTAATCTCTTGGATTAGTCAGCTGCTAGCTTTAGGGGCGCTACACTATGCCCAAGATGTACCGCTCCAGAATCAACGGAATACATGCTTATACACTGCTAAACGGCAATGGACACTTAGAGTAGGCTATCCAATCTCGTAATAACAAATCAACTCACCAGAAATAACCACCCAATTACCATAAAAACACAAACAACAAAGTCCAGCCATTACTTCTACTATCACATCCTTTTGTTATCTCCTTTGGTCCATTTGGACAACCAGAAACTAACTTGTTTTCAGACAAGTCGGCTCTCCGCCCGAAGACATTCTAACGTGAGCCTTACAACAACAACTAGAATTTGAATGGGCAAAAAAGTTCACCCCACCATATCTCCATGGGGAACCACCATCCAGGATTACAATAAGAAACTTCAAAACAACAATAACAATTTCCGTAGGAAGGACCAGGCCAGAACCAGACTGAATAAAAATAAATATTGATGGAGCAGCTAGGGGACACCAAGGAATAGCAGTACAGTAAAACTTCGTTAAATTAATCCACATAAATTAATAACTTCGCTAAAAAAAATATATTTTTTGCCAGTCCCGACTTCGCCCAGTGTACTAAATTAATAACCTCGCTAAATTTATAAGATAATAAAAATTTTAAGCTTCCAATAGGGCCCAACTAATATATAAATTAATAATCAGTGTAGTATCACTATATATGGTGCTTTATTAAAATATGAATCCAAAATTATTTGTTTCTTGTTCACATTTGTATAATATTGGATTTCGTTTCTAATTTTTTGTAATATGTTGAGAAGTTCCGCAATGATTTTCTTGTATTGTTTTTCTTATTGTTTTAACTTTAACATCAAAGTTTTTATATTTACACACATAATATACAATATATTATCTGATATTATGTCATAAAATAATTAGTAAATAATTTGATTTGAAAATAAAATGTTTAAATACTTGCTATTGTAGGAAAATCTACACACTTATTTTCGAAATCTTATTATGGAAAATGTTTTAAAAACTTATTTTTGAAATCTGAATTTGGTATGCTTCGATATATTAATAACTTATTAATTTATCGATAAATTAATACTTCGCTAAATTGATAGAATTTGGCAGTCCCAAGTATATTAATTTATCGAAGTTTTTCTGTATGGTGATGGCTATTGCATTACCTTTAGGAATAACAGATGCCATCACCGCCGAGACTTGGGCGATTGTGCTAGCAACCAGAAAGGGGACAGAAAGACAATGGAACAAAGTGTTTTTCAAAACGAACTCAGAGAATCTCATGACATTCATAAAGACCCCAACTGAAGCTTTGTGGTATATTTGATTGCAGATTTAAAATAAATAATGCGACAAATCTCATTCTGTGATATCCATCACACCTATCGAGAGGGAAATCAAGTAGTAGACGGTCTATTAAACGACGCGGAGGACGAAGCCAAGCAACATATTATTCGATTACAATATGGGACCAGGCTATCCCACCTTGGATCAATCAAATTCTATTTAATGACTTTATGGGTATCAAATTCCCTCGTGTAATAACAATTTAGTTAATATATAATATGCATGCTTCAAAAAAAAATCTAATTAAGTTAAGTTAAGCTAAGTTGAGTATAATATTAAGATATCATTATGTTAACTGATAAATTAAAAATAACATCTAATTTTCGACGTTACTTCCTGTTCATAAATCTAATTTTCGAGTTAATTTATGTTAGTGTGCCTTTCATAAATCTAGAAAATAAGATATAAACTAGACAATCATAATTTAAAATAAAGATTTTAAGAATAAAAATAAGGACAATGTTCTTCATCTTGTTTATCTTTTTCATTTCACATAAATTTCAATCGATGCGCTCATGAACAGAGTTTTCGTTATTTATCTTCTTCTTTGCCTTCAAATTTTCCTTTGCATTTTCTTAGTTGCAGGTTTGATTTGGTTAACATCCAAAACTTGTAAACTTCTTTACTTTTTACATATTTCTTTATAACTGTCACATATCTTGTTAACATCACCTTCAAGCACCACTCTAGAAAAATCAAGTTGGATTTCAAATTCTTCAATTTTAATTTCTTTGGGAGAAGATATGGAGAGAAAAAATTGTTTAAAAATTTTAAGGTAAATTTTGTGTTTGAATTTCACATATTTATAGCGATAGAGAAATAGTCATTGGAGATGGAATACCCACCGAATGGTGGAAGTTAACCGCTAGCGGCCGAGTCTCAATCATTGACGGTCTCTTGATCGCTAGAGGTTTATTATCTACCATTCGATAGGAACTCCATCACTTAACCTTGTTACCGTAGTGACGCATCCAGTTTCCCAGCAGGCCATCGGGCATGGCATATTTTTGGGTTTCCCACCCATCATAGTGAAAACGCGGGGCTACAACAACCACACCCAACTATTTTGTGTGGAAATCTGTATTAACTAAACCTTAATAAGATTCCGAGATAAAAACCAATCGAGGAATAATACTAATGTGTTTTATCTCTTACTCAACACAATCAAAAGTTAAACAGAAACAATTCTGTAAACCTGATTATAATGTGTGAGTTCTTGGACCAATATCTTTTGTGTTGATCACAACCTATTCAAGACCCACCGTGTATAAATATCTTTAAGCAACAATCACTAAAGGAATATTTCAACGCGGTGTCCACTTGAAACAGGATTAGTCCAGACTGGTCTAACGACGTGAAAATAACAAAGTCAAGTCTCCAAGATCAATCAAGTCTTATCCAACAAACAAGGTCGGATTTAACAGCAGTGATTCATAAACACACAACCTATATTATTTCAACTATATAAAGAAAATATAATGCGAAAAAGAAATAACACAGACACCAGCAATTTTGTTAACGAGGAAACCACAAATGCAGAAAAACCCTGGGAACTAGTCCAGAATAAACACACACTGATTATAAGTTGTTACACCAGTTTCATACTATCTATTCAGACTAGATGTAATACCTGCTTCAGCTGTATTCAAGCACTTATAGAACTCCTGGAAGATACCAATTCTCTTTAGGAATTCTTCTCGTAAATCTTCTAGCAGAACACAAATTCTCTTTAGAATTTATTTTTGAAATCTTCTAGCAGAACACAGTTCTCTTCAGAAGCACTCTCAAAAATCTTCTAAAAGAATGTTAGTTCTCTTTAGAAGAAGAAACAACATCGTTGATATTTTTTTTGATCTTTTGCTTTCAAAAAACACCAGTTTGATTTCCCTTTTGATGTGAATTAAGGTTTTGGAAATCTTGTGTTTGTTTTGAACAACTACCAGATAAAATTAGAGATACCGGAACAAACTTGTAGAATAGGGTTTCAACTTACAATCAGTATGCGTACACACAAGGAGTCCGTGAACTTGATTTTCGCAAGTGAAGTTGGGCGATTCCAAAGATCAATTACCAAGTTAAGAAAACCCTAATAATTTTACAACAAGAACAACTAGAATAAATCTGGAGATATCTTGTTTAAAACTTCTTAAGGATTTTTACGAGATACCTTAATCAAAGCTTTCTTTCTAGTTCTGATTTCGACCAACTAGTGTCGGTATACGATCGAGAACTGAAATCTATCAAAACCTAGGTTTATGATTAACAACTCTTGAATGGTCTTATATCAGA
Organism: Papaver somniferum; assembly: GCF_003573695.1. Taxonomy (NCBI): domain Eukaryota; kingdom Viridiplantae; phylum Streptophyta; class Magnoliopsida; order Ranunculales; family Papaveraceae; genus Papaver; species Papaver somniferum. The sequence goes on along the minus strand of NC_039360.1, from coordinate 139,662,064 downwards.
ATAAAAGACCTTAGAATAGATAAGAGGTGAAAAACCTAGATTATAAGTTGCGTAACTATCACAAAGATTATTACTAACTCGGCTTTGCGATCCCAAAAGCAAAAACTTAGTTATATCACTCTTGTTCACGAAGAACAGAATACATGGAAAACAACCTTATGAACCTTACACCAATTTTTCAAGGGATGAAAAATGTGGTATTCACGAACCTTTTATTTATAGTGAACAAGGTAGCTTGAAAGCTAAGCAAGGGTAAGCTATTTTCATGTTTCAAGACTCTCCTAATTTTGGAAGTCTTTCCTAAGTTACAACTCTTGCCTAAATAATTAAATAAATAATTACTTTATCATATATTGTACTTATGTGAATAAATCACAATTTAACTTAGGAAGGAATTCTAAAATATCACAAACACTTTAATATGGTAATCAAACATGTTTGGTGTTTTATCCATCTTGCCTAGATAAGGAAACATCAAAAACTTGACTAAAAAAGGCCTCTAGTCACGTATTTGCGCTAAAGTCCGTGAACCGTTACAAACAGTTCGTGGATTGTTTCACACTAACGAACTACAACAGTAACAACAACACTTATAAATGTTGCTTTAATAAATCACTCATAATTTCATCGTTATAACTCAGAATTGGCTCGTTGAATTCGTAAGCTGATTCACTATAACATGAGGACCTTTCCAGGGATAAAGGTTATTGTCACAAAAGTCGTGGATCAAATAACCTAGAGTATACATACATAAATGTACATTTACCATCATAGGAATTGTTCCATAGAGTGAGCATTTGTTTTGATAGATCAGAAAGGTAGAAATTGAACAAGAATCCAAATGAAATCAATCACCACATACCTTTGTTGATGAAGTCCTTGTAGATGTCTTCTTGTAGTCTCCAGTCTTCATCCTTCAAGGATAGATTCCATTCTACTTCTTAGACCTAACCTAGTCTGAAAACTAACTTTAGTATACTAAATCAAGAATGCGTTTTGGCAAGAAAATTTGAAAACTAGCTTCACATACCAATGTTAGTGGGTTCAACCGAGAAGTGCTCTAAGATATAGGAACCGGCCTAAGTGGTATTGAAAAGGCGAGGGTACCCAAATATACCTCAAGCTAAAACTTTTTCTACCTATAAGTCCTTTCTCCGAAAGTGATTGTCTATGGACTGAGTCGAGACAATGCAACTAATCGGTTCACACTTCTTGTAATCGTCTATGCATACCAGATCGAGACAATACAACAATGAAGTATGTTTACTTGATAAAAAGGTTCGGACTTAACCAAACACAATAGGATTTCTTATCAAGCAAATAGGAATTAACGTTTGTGTAATTTACTTTAATTATAATAAAACAATTATAATGCGGAAATATAAAGTAAATGACACATCAAGATTTTGTTAACGAGGAAGCCGCAAATGCATAAAAACCCCGGGACCTTGTCCAGAACTGAATACTCTCAGGATTAAGCCTCTACACAAAATTAAACCTAACTTCGTATAGTTGAGACCAAGTAACTAAACCTATAGTTCACCTAGTTCCGTCTGTATTCCCACGCCTCCAACTTATGAATAAGTCACGTACGTGGAACAATTCCTTTGGTTCGTATTCCAAACAGTAAAGGAACAACAAATCTGTTTGGTATCAACTCTATTCAACCAAGTGATGTGAGTCGGACAAAGGCTCTTCTGTTTATCTTAACATAAACTCCTTCGTCAGGTTCTTAGATCTATCTTATGTTCAATCACCAAAGGTAATTGTAAAGATTTTGCAATCAATACTTTTAATCACAAATAATTGTATTGATGCCGATCTACACAACTAATCGTTCCAATTTACCACAAGGATAAACCGATTATAGTTGGATCCTCTTATACCGAAACAAGTATTGTGCACACCAAAGATTATGAACCCCAAACCAGAAATCTTCAATATCTTCTTTGTCTTCAAATCTTCTTAGATCTGCAATAAACACCTGCACACAACAACTTGAATCTCTTGTGATCAATCACGCACAAAACGGAGTCTGTTAACAATGGATTATCACAAGATCATCTTTAGAACTAACAACAGTCTAAAGATCCCTGTCGAAACTTCGATCTAGTTTGAGTGAATCTTATATTAGAAGAGAAGATTCTCAAGCATAAACAAACTAGGTGCAATCAAAGTTCAACCATCGTTAGTCAACCAAATCAATCAAAAACACAAGATAAACCGCAATTATCTAGTTTCCCACCAACGGTACTCGTAGATCTTCTCAATCCCAAAGAAGACTTTAAACTGAGCGTCCGTAAGAGATTTCGCCTAATTAGGTTACTCTCCTCTCCGAATAGGCGGTTACACCAGTAACAACACAACCGAGGAAGTTTGGTGTCACAAAGGATTAGTTTGCTAGAAATGCAAACTTCAAGTATTTATAAACAAGGAAGTTTGGACACCAAGGAATTTCCAAAACCGAAAATATTCTCAAAGATATTCAATATATTCCAAATTCGGTTTTCATAATTCCTGGAAATGCTCTGTCCAAAATAATGACCGAAAATCTCTTTGGAAAATCTCACTAGTAAATGCACATTACTAATTCTCATTTTCCTAAAATAAAATTAACAACCTTAGTTAAAAGATTCTTAACTTATTTATATTTCGATCCTGGGATTTTCTTCCTGTAGTTATTAAGGAATAACTTTGAACAATAAAGGATAAACATTATTGTACGTGTTCAAAGTATGCCGACATCCTTACTTTGTAAGTCCTCTTTTATACTTACAACCTTGAAACCGATTTGCCACACTTCCAAACAAGTTTAGAATTGGTTCATCTGACTTTCAAGAACTATGCGATTGATTAAGAAACACTCAATCACAAATCATGGGTTTAAGGGTTCTACCAAAACAAGTTTCGGTTCTACCTCCATGTGAGTATTGTGCATAGTCACACTAGCTTTCCAAAATTCGATTGACTAGTTACTAGGATCGGTTCCCCACATATATATGGTATCTAACTCATGTGTGTTTCACATATCCATAGGATCGGTTTCCCTTTGCCTAAAAATGTGTTGCACATGTCCATAGGATCGGTTCCTCTTTCTGCTACAAACTTGCTGCACTTCATATAAGGATCGATTCCCCTTTGTGATGTGTTGCACCTCTTACTGGGATCGGTTCCCATTTACCCAGAGTCGGTCATACACAAAATCACAAACTCGATCATACCATCTCAGGTGATTACTTAATATCGGTTTCACTAATAAAAGTAATACCAATACATAAGTCAGGCCTTTGTGAATAGTTTTACCAAGAACACAAACAAGTCATGAGAGGTTATACTAATCACACATATTGGTTGTTCACAAGATATGCAATGAATAACAATACCAATAACGCCTGGCGATTTCCTTTTCGATTCACAAAACAAGTTCATGAATTTACTTCCTCAAAACACATGTAAAACATTGTTTCCTAGGATGAAATAAAACTGGGTAATTTTATGAAATAGGAGGTGTATATAAATTAATACAATAGGGGGAAATAACCGTTATAAAATAGTCGTTAATGGCCGATTTTCTGTCGAGCAATGAAATTTTAATACCGACGATAAAATTTCGATCGCTGGCACTATCCAAAATATCGCTCGATAAAAAGTCTATCGTTATACACTTTCCCCATAGTGGCCGGTTGGTTTTCCAGGCCACCTATTATAGCAAATGGAATTTTTTGGCATACTACATATGAACTAGCCTAAGAGAATCTCCAGTGCAAGAGGTTAAGGACATCCTAAGTGAACTATTAACACTATTGTTTGTGAGACATTGCAAAATGAAAAAATAAAAATAATTTTTAACCTAAAGTTCATCTTCAGTCCTCAAAGTCTTATTTAACATTCTTCATTTCAATTTAAAGACAAAAATATGATGTAGACTTAAAACCCAATGTCATGAAGAAAGTATAACATGAACTTTCTCCTTTACCCCCACTTAGCCAAGTCATCTTTCTTTATGACCTTGACAAAGATCTTAAACCCTAGGTTTCATGCTATTTTAAGTCCTTTATTCCTTGCATTTCCTAGGATTCATAGAATTCTTTTGTTTTAAAATCCATGTATTGCTTGACATTTCCCTCGAAATCTTAAGCTATTCACAATTATCATGTTTAAAATTCTCAATTATACATAACTAAAATATGAAAAACAAGTATAAAGAGGCATCATAGTCGGAATTTTAATCCAATAAGTATCAAAATTTCAAGTCACAATGCTAGCGTAAATAATTGTTGAAAAGTGACCAAGTAAGACTTATTTTCTAGTAATATGTGCATATTAGAAAGGATTACAATCCCCGAAGACGTAATAATAGGAATAAAATGAAGGGATCATAGATGAATAATATTATTGATGGGTATTTATAAGGTGCAATAGAGTTTTGTTTGATTTTATAATACGACAATAAAGATTTCGGGGGTGGAAAAGCAAAATGCATTCCTTTTCATTACCTTTATTCATGTAACTTTCATTATAAAATATCGTAGGTAACGTTTTTGTTCAATAAAATGGATTATTTGATGTATCCATTGTTATCAAACTGAGGTCCATGTTAGTACAAATTAAGCGTCAAAATTGAAGGCAAAAGAAGGTAATCTTTAATTCAAGAAGAACTCAACCTTTGTATCTCCTTGATAAATCAATTATTGTCCTTCGAATAAATACTCTTACATTTTTGTACTTAACCCTAAGTACTCGGCTACTGATATGTGGCGCCATCTGATCGTCCAAACACATAAAACAACAACGACATAACTGAAATAAATAAATGTAAATAACGCTAAGTTAAGGTACACCTGATACCACGGATAAGGGATAACAATATAATTATGACACCCCTAAATGGGTACATGACATTACCCTCTCCTACTAGACATCCACGTCCTCGAGGATGAGGATCATGGAAATGAGCTATGATGTGTGACTGGTCTTCCCATGAAGCATTTTCTGGAGATAAGTTGTTTTATTGGATAAGGACTTGATTGACTTGCGTCCCATTCCTGTTAATATGTGTATAGTGTTGAGATGGCCGAGGATTACATCACAAATTGGCCTTCATAATCTACCACTAGTAGTGTAGGAGGAGGAATCTGGCCAACACCAATTTAATTCTTCAACTGATAAACATGAAAAACTGGATGTATGTTTGCGTCGCGGGGAGTTGAAGTTTATAAGCCACTTTCTAATTTCTGAAGGTCAATAATAAGACATATATCATCACCTTATTCCATCCACTACTCAAACAACACACACATATGGTTTCGTATACTCTATAGATTTCATTTCATCATCTACTCTATCTAATTCACTTCTTACCTCTACAAGCAAAGCATCATCTGACTCAACTGAAAATTTGGCCATAATTAAAACATGATACAATAAACCCCACTTGAATATGTCCAAGCCGAAAGGGTTGCACCTGAAACCTTTTGGAGGAGGATATATATCCAATATGTGCGAGATTATGGAAATAAAAAGCGAAGATCTCTGCAACAAATGCATGATAGTTACCAACTTATCAGAAAAGGGATAGTTGATTATGTAGGCATACAACAAAGATTTTTGGCCGCAGCCATTTAGGCTTGTCAATTCAACAATTTGAAAGTATTTTTCGACTTTCTTTTATATAAGCTAAGTTTTTTGATCTTCCAATTAAAGAACACTAACAAATTGAGTTTGGTTTCTTTTGTTTGCGTAAGAGGGAATCGCAAAAAAGCAATACTTTAGGGATAACAAAGAGGAATTCATATTTGAAGAAAGGTATCAATTCATGAAGTCCAAAATACCATTATACGCCCCAATCAACATGTCATTCGGAGATTCTGACGAAGATTCCTCCCATGAAGATTGTAGTAATTTTCTTAGTAAATTTTGCGGGTAAATTTCTATGTAAACCTTCACGAGACACAACACGTCTTCTAAGGTCTTCTGAGGATTAAAAGACTTGTTGCACATGCTAAGTGTAACCATGATGTCTACAAAAATGAGTTAGATTATAAGTGGCATATTTTCCGCTTATGGGGTGGTGTTCTTAGGAAAAATTCAAAAACTCCATTTATTTCATGTTTTGAAGTTTGATCAATTCCACTTTCAACACAGTTAATTAATAACTAAATGATTAATTAACAAGGAACGAAAATAGTTGGCTAAGGGGTTCTTGAATTTACATCGGATGACAGGATTTTATAATGTAGAAATTAACGATTAGTCCCAAATGTACTGGGCTTTGGACGCTCTAGTCCTACCTCCCAAAGCCTAGTATTAGGAGATCCAAATTTGCAATATTTTAAACGATTCAATCCTCTTGAGAACGATTCGGTCCAAAATATTTTTCTTTAATGCCAAAAACACCGATCAACTAAAATATGACGTTCCTTTTTCATCATAAGGTTCATGTTCATTCATTTTTCCCCATGCCGAAACTCGATACAGCTTTCTCTCTCGTAGAAATACGAAAACCTAATCTTGTATTAGTAAGTTTTCGATCCCCAAACAAATCTAACAATCAAACAAACACTTGATTCAATTTGGGAAACCTAGATCGTCGTCATCATTAAGTTTTCGAGAAGATTTAGGGGGGAAGTTATGAGTTCAATTTTCAGCAAACTTGTTTGAAGATTTCATCATTGAATTAGAGATTTTTAAAGATAAATTTAATATATTCTTATCACTTATTTTGATCGGAATTGTTACTTTATTGATTTGAAATCTGTTTTAGGAAGAAAAAAAAAGCTACAATTCTAAAAACCTAATTACTTTGATTTCAGTCCGAATTTGTTATTCGATTTATGATGAGAGTTTAAATCTATGAGCATCTTATTTTAATCTTTTTTTTGAGATAAAAATCTCCAAATACAAGCTTTTAATTTATTTTGCTTCATTGGAATTCATTTGATTTTATTGTAGTTTACTTATTTATCATCTGTTACATATTGGTAGCTTGTCGTCAATGTAAATGCATACATTTTTTTTTCCTTGTGCTAGAAAATATGAATGAAATCTTAATGTTTTAAATTTTTTTGTTGTGGATGTGGGAAAATTGATGATTGATTCATTATCACATGCTTGTGCGTGCTAGATCTTGAACCCAAAATTTTTGTTGCCACTCTTCATTCAAATTACTAATATTGTTGTTATTATTTATGGAATATATTAAATCCAATTGTTGAGCATTGTGTTTATTCTGTATTTGGAGCTAACGTTGATGATGGAGGGATTCATCTTATTCTTTCCAAAGTCAAGCACAAGGACATTGAAAGCTAATTGCAAGTGAAAAGGCATCTGTGTTTTCTGATGGAGGTGAACTAATGGCTGCCGTTGCAAGTCTGCAGTTAGTGGTGTATCTCATAAATCCTCCTAAGTAAGTCCCTTGCAAGGCGTTCACTAACATTAAGATGTGATTCCAAATTGTATGCCCTATCTGTTAAAACATGATGACGTGATTCCTAAGTGACCGTAGATAGAGTGAACAGAAAGTGCTCATTCAAAGAACAGATATAACAAAACTTGAATTACGAGAATGTCAACTGAAACTCTTAGAATTTAGTAGTGTTTAAATTCACTATTTTTCATAGGGAATTGAAATAGCTAGAACTGCTATATAGTTTATACGAGCTTGTTATTTATATTTATGATTATATAATTTAGTGAAGGTACGTCTTATTAGTTTTGCAGTGTACTGCATATACTATGTATGCATGCTTAATCTATTACTTACTGCAGTTTTCAATCTACTGGTGTGTATTTTATTAAAGGCAATACGTGTGCCAAAGTTGTTGGCTGTTAAGAATGTTAAGCTTGTGACATTATTAGATATTATTTTCATGATCTTATCGGCAGTTGCTTACTTTGATATAATAATTTTCATGATCTTGTAGGAACCAGTTTGTCATATCGTTGCCTGGCTTTCACTAAGTGACATTTCTTGTCTTAACATAATATGGATTTGGTTCTCTGAGGTTTTTTATTACCTCTATTGTTGTCTATGAATGATTTTGCCAATTTGTACATTTATTTTTATTATATCAAAGGGAAATTGTAGTTGGTAGAAGACTAAAATGAATTACAAAAAAAAAGAGCAAAATTATGGAAGAAAATTCTTTTTAACTTTTCATTTTGTTACTATTATTTTTCCTATGATATCGGATTGAGTGCTTGAGTGTTGCTTTCACTTGTCAGCATATTTTGGTGTCACATTCATATGAAGTTGACTGTTCATTTTTCACGTGTATGTACTCCTGGTTGCCGACCACCTGGATTTGCTTTTCTTCTTGTGTTTTCCCCCCTGTTCTTGTTGTTTTATGCTTATTGCTTCTACTTTTGACAGTTTTTTCTTTTTCAGATTATGTTCAAGAAGGAAGTGAAGACACAACATTTACAGGTATACTAAATCTTTCCAATTGTCTAATAAGAATATACACTTCAATTTTCAACTATATTTAAGTATCCTTGTTGGTCACTAGTTGGGATATCAATTTTCATTTTGCCGTTTGAAAACCATGTGCTCCACTGACTATGCTTACACCTTTACTTGTATTCTTCTGGTAGTGTTAATAAGACAAAAACTTGCTAAGTTCTAAATCTTGCTTAGGTCGGAAAAAATAATGAGCATAACATTTTTTTCAATTTTTTTTTAATTTGATGAGTTTGTGGATAGTACCTAGTGCTAATTCTTAACTTATTCAGTAGAAACTTGGACATGTGATGGCTATGAGAGTCTAAAAATATTTTGAATAGTGGTTTTGTTTTGAGTACATATATATTTGAGTACATGATAAATGTTTACAAATTTGATTGTTTATTATTCTATACATGATTCTAGTTGCTTTGTTTGGCAACAATGAACTAGAGATGGTAGTGATTGTACGTATTAGTGCACCTGTGCGTAATGCAACTGTACATATTGCTGCAACCTATACGTAATGCAAGTGTACATATTAGTGCACTTGTACGTAGTGCAAGTGTACATATTTGTGCACTTGTACGTAATCCAAGTTTATATTTTTGCATCTTAGATCAATAAGATAATATTACTTTGTTGGTTCACAGTCAATTTGATTTAATGGAATTTGAGTTCTGCTATACGATGATAAAGTTTGGGTTCAATTTTTATAAGGGATCCACATCTAGCTAACGATATATAGTTAAAGATTAATTTTCCTGTGTATATTAATTTATCATTTATTGTATTTAGTGTTTTTAATTGAGTGATGTCATAGTGGAAACTAAGGTAAGTAACTTAAAGTACTGCCAAAAGTAGTCGTCTGCTGGTAATGATTTGAGACCATATAGGAAAAAAATAATCATTAGACACAGTTCAGAGTATTAGCTGGAGTTTGAGTAAAATAGTAAGCTAGCTTTCCCAAATAACAAGACTGTGCTAATGTTGTACATAAGTCTATATTGGAAAATATCTAGAGCCTAAATTAGGCGATAGATAATGATTGGCATTCTTCTGAAATATGACAAAACTTGAAGCCTAAATTTGGCAATAGCTAGTTACATGAGTTTCAAAAATCGGCTCAGGCCCACTATAGGATTCTTAATCAAATTTTAGTGAATAATCTTTTTTCATTTATTGGACGTCGAATCAATGATGCTAGAGTCACTAAATGTTGGTTATGACAGAAATTACATGTGTAAATATTGGTACACCTATAATATGAGTGTACATTGTGGTACACATGTGACAGAAATTATATGTGTACATAATAGCCACTCTAGGACTCTTAATCAAATTTTAATGAACAATTTTTTTTTCATTTTTTGGATGTCGAATCAGTGATGATATGAGCCAGTGAATTTTGGTTACAGCAGAAATTACATGTGTACGTATTGGTACACCTATAATATAAGTGGACATTGTTGTACACATTTACAGAAGTTACATGTGTACATAATAGGACACATGTAATACAAGTGTACATTGTTGTGCACTTTTAGTGGACGTGTACATTGTTGCACACATGTGACAAAAATCACAATATGTGGACATATATCGCATAAGCTCTGTTGATCACGTAATTCTTCCCAAATTAAAAAAATGAGATTTAGCCTTAAGCGGTACTCTTTTATTTTTCTTGACACTCTTGGTAACTTAACCTCATGTGTGTGGGTTTATAATTCTCTTGATATGATTGTATGGTTATCATTACATTGCATAGTTGTAGTAACTTGTATGTTCTCTGGTCTTACATCTTAAGGTCATGTTTCCTTATTTTGTATTTCAGGTTGCATTTAGGACGAAATTATTTCACCTGAATATGAACAATAGTGGAAGTATTTTCCTAGACATCCTTGAAGAGCAAGAGAAATCTGCTCTTACCTTCTCTAAGGTTAGCTTCAAATTTCATTTCCCGCCTTTGTCTTCTCCCTCTCCCTGTAAGTTTCCTTGCCTAAATTTTATGCTGTCATGAGAGACATTGTCTGGTTTGCATTCTTCCATCAATCTTCTCTATTATCACTGCTTACCAAGAAATTTTACTTTCTACTATTAGCTGTTTTGTGTTCGCTTATATTTCGTTCGCTTTTGGTTTCCCACCTTTACTTGGTAGTACTTCCATCAACAGATGCAAGCCAAATTGGCAACAACCTCTCGAATCTCGGTCAGATATATGACAGAAAAGATCATTCAACAAAAATATTGGTAAGCATATATTCTTAAAAGTTTGTAAGAACTAACTTGTGTATTTTCTTGTACACCAGTTATATGGGTGCATATAAAAGTGCACCCTTTTATTTTGTTCTTGTTACAGTTATATGCCAGCAAGAAAGGACGCTGCTGCAAGGGTTGTAGAAGAAAAATGAGGCGGTCAGGCTTCAAGTTCACATGATACAACTATGACTGAAAACGCTGGCATTATGTCTGATGGAGCTAATACAGGCGATTTGATGGCAGGTCTCATGCTTGTTACTGGTTGTCCCGAGGTTGAATCTGTGGTGAGAAACATGATGTCGTTTATGATCGTACATGAATTAGATGATGTGGTTTTCTGCAGTGAAGGAAAGATGTGTTTGGTTTCATTAGAGTTTATGCCTGCTCGAGTCTAAAAGAAGATGGTGTTACTGAGATTTCAAGGGTGTTAGAACTGTTGATTTGATGAATATGAGATGGACACAGTACTGTTACTTTGTGTGATTTAGAGTCTGCAGTGAGTAAGCTAATAACGAAATGAAGAAGTTATGTGTATTGTTGCTGGCTGAGCAATTACAGTGTATGGATGAGTTGCAGCTGGCTATGAAGCAATTGCAGGTGATGCTATGGGAAATTTGGAAGAATGGGTTTGCTTCTATGTTGTAATACAAGGAAATTGTGCAGCTGAGTAACTGATGGCATAACTCTGAAGTGGTAATCTGGTGAATGAATATGAAATGCCGATGAAATTGCAAAGATGAAATCTGAAATGTGTGATGTTGGTGGTACTAAGGAGCAGGAATTTATGTTGTTGTTGGATGGATAGTGTCGCTGCAAAGAAGTGCAGCTAAGATTGGAAAGCTACAGAAACGGATAAAAAATTTGAGTTGAATGGTTGAAGTGTTGTAGGTGTTTGCACCGGCAGGGTTAAGAGTGCTTGAGCATTGGAGCTAGTGTTGGTAAGGAGTTTGGGTTGTAAACAGGTTGTATTTTTTGTAGAAGTGTACATATTTTTACACCAATGTAAACTAAGTTTTTCTTTTAAATGAGAATTATATAGTCATATGGGTACTCTTTTTATAGCTCTCAGAAAGAGCTTTCTGAATATATAAAGTTTGCGAATTTTGGATAAACTGTTCGAAAGATAAATTGATTTTAATTTTTTATATTATTTAAAACTACTGACATCATCATAAGTCACTTTGGACTAAACTTCAAATATTTAGACTAAATTGTAAATGTGGAAGATTATTTATGTACTTTCCATAAAAAAGGACTAATTTGTACCTAGTTAATTGTGTTAGGATTAACTAGTATATTTGGATGGGATTTTGGATTAAACCTTATTTTAGGGATATTTTAGGGATAGGCGTTGGTGTAGGCCTCAAACAACTAGTAGCCGGGGCCCGGGACAAAATAAGTCCTTATAAATTCCTTCAGAAAACAAAAAGAAGTCCTTATAAATCGTATCAAGTTTCCCAAGTTTCTTTTCTTTCTTTTTTTCTTTCGCTGCTGTCTTTTTATCACCAGTACTTACTCTATAAGTGCTAATTAGCCGACATCTTTTCTGGTTTTGCCAACCAATCTCTTCTATCCATCTCTTTATCTATAACTACATACATCTCTTTAATGGCGGTTCCACTCTTTCTTTCGCATTTCCATTCTTCCAGGTAATTACTTTAACGACCATTTGTATTTCTTGGGGATTCGAAAAATCTCATGAAACCCTAGTTTTATTTCATCTTTACAGATGATTTTAGGGAGTTTAATTGATTATTTACGGCTATTATATCTGTGATTGTTGATTGAATTTGATTAGGTAACTGGGGGTAGGTGCTGGGTTGTGTCTTTTAAGCGATGGAAGAGCCGGGGCCGCTTAAACGGGCTTTAATTGACGCGGCTGCTGGGGCTATTTCTGGTGGCATATCTCGAACGGTAACATCCCCGTTGGATGTTATCAAGATTAGATTTCAGGTCCGTTCTTCATTTAGCTTCACTTAAGTGTACCACAATTTGCCCCTTGATCGAGAATTTGATGTATGTTATTCCAGACTTATACATATTCATCTAGTGATTCTTTCAACTATATGTTGTTTTGGTTTTATCCATGATGAAAATCTCTTAATTTTTAGTTTATCTTTTGGTATTTTCAAGCTTCTTTGGGATATATGTTATAAGTCCTTTTTCCGACCCTTTGGGTGTCTATTGACAGGTTCAATTGGAGCCAACTTCATCATGGGCAGTACTTCGGAAAGAGATGTATGGGTCGTCAAAGTATACTGGGATGATGCAGGCGACTAAGGACATTCTTAGAGAAGAAGGTTTACCGGTACTAAATACTCCATGTTTATCACTGGTTTCTAGTTGAATTTTTGTGAACTTCTTTTTGTTGTAAGCCTTGGTTGTTGTTTGGTTTATTGGCTGGTTGGTCTTTAATAGGACTGTGCATGTTTCTCATGTTTTCTCCTATAGCACGTGTCTTAACTAGATGCTTTTGTTCATTTTGGTTTCCTTTTGTGGATTATATTCGGGTCATAAATCTTTACACACTCGAAAATCATGCAATCGAAGTAAGCTAAATTGATAACTGGAATATGAATACATTCTATGCTGGAGTCACTCTGATCTGTATAAGCTATTGATTACAACCTATTAACCCCCATGCTCTAGTTAGTTTGAGAAGTGGCTTCGGTTTCTTTCACTTTGCACGAAACTTGTCTAATGCAAGTGTGGAACCAAGTTTTGGTTATATGCATGCTTCTTATGCTCTTGTCTCTAACAAAAATTTCTTATGATAGGGTTTTTGGCGTGGTAATGTCCCAGCGCTACTCATGGTCATGCCGTATACTTCTATACAATTTACGGTGTTGCACAAGTTTAAAACCTTTGTTTCAGGCTCATCTAAGGCAGGTACACCCATACTGGAACAAGAACTCACGCTCTTTTAAATTCCTTGTCTCACCAATCATATATTTTTAGCATAGCTTATAAATCATTCTCATTTGTATTTGCATTTGTGTATGCATATTAGTATTATATATGTACGCGTAAATGAAAAGAAAAGAAAAGAAAACATCTCTATCTTTGTAGAAAAAAATCAAAGCTAAGTTATGGGTTTCGGGTCTGATAAGTAGTTTGTATTGGTTTACAACTTAAACATATTGCTGTGATTAGGTTATATGGCATTTGGTTGGAAACTAATATTGCTCACTTTAATTGAATGTAGTGACCCTTTGCATCATGATGCATTTACCTTATTTTATTTGGTTGAATTAGAATAAGTTCGACTTGATTGCTTTCGGCCAGGGTTATAAACTATTAGGTTCCGTTGTTACCTTTCTTAGAAAAATCTAGTGTTTTGCGTGGCTGGCTAACTGAATCAAACTTCGAAGGAGTTATCTGAATCATCTATTACTCTGGCCAGTTGTTCTTACTTCTGATGAAGCTCATATCCATGTGTAATTGCCACTTCATACCCTGTTTGCTGCACTGCTAACTCAGGCACTTTAATGATGCAGAGGATCACATTCATTTGAGCCCTTACTTATCTTACTTAAGCGGAGCATTAGCGGGATGTGCAGCAACTGTTGGATCATATCCATTTGATCTCTTACGAACCATTTTAGCGTCACAAGGGGAGCCAAAGGTATGCATTTTATGTTCATAAAGTGGCCTCCTTTTTGTCTTCCAGTCTTTTTGGCCAAGCTACTAAATACATTTAAAGCGATTATAGACACATTGAATCATCTGCGATAACAACATCACTTTAGATAGAAATGAAATTCATATACATGTGTGTGTGTGAGCATATCTTTTGGAACTTGAGAGTTCGATGGAATAACTGTATGCTATTTCTCTCGTCTATACAGTTCATCTGTTCTCATGCACAGAAAGAAAGTAATGGGTTGTGTGTTATTATTGGTGAAATTTGGAGTTACATTTAACACTGCTGTTTGGTGGTCATTTTCCCCTCCACTTTTTTGTTGTAATATGGAGGTCTGGGGTTTTGTTCCCCTCCATTTTACTGTGTGCATTCATTTGATCCTTTTCAATAAGTTGCACCCTTTGTGGAGTTTCTCGCAAAACAAGAAAAAGTTATGTGCGTGTTTCAGAGAAATTGGATTAAGTTATTCAAATTTTCGGGAGAGAAAGGTTGAAAGTATTTACGCCTGACTCACTTTATTTAGGTATATACAACCATGAGATCTGCCTTCGTTGACATCGTGAGAAGTCGTGGCTTTCGAGGGTTATATGCAGGATTAGCGCCGACTTTGGTTGAGATCATTCCTTATGCTGGCCTGCAGTTTGGCACCTATGACACCTTTAAGCGCTGGACCTTGGTAAGATCACATTTTCTTGCATTTTGAAGAAATTATAATGTACAACTTGTCTGCATCTCGTGTAATCACTTAATTATGTGCGACTTTGCTTGAAAAGTAAGAACGTAACCAACTGGCAACTAGTTACCATTTAGTAGGAAACTTCCTAATTACCTAATATTATCATGCTTCTTGTTCTTTTAGCGGCTGAACAGGCTCAGATCATCCAATCAAGGTTCAAAACTTACAAGTGAAAGTCTCTCTAGCTTCCAGCTTTTTGTCTGTGGGTTAGCTTCTGGTACATGTGCCAAAGCCGTCTGCCACCCCCTTGATGTGGTCAAGAAGAGGTTCCAGGTATATCTTGGGACATACTTATATCTTGTGGACTCTTTTTTTTTTTTTTTTTTTTATGTTAAAGTATTAAAGTCTTACTTGGCAAACCTAAGACCATGGTCTGGTAAATCGGTTACATGGCTATGGTATTTTGTCATTCCAATGCCAACACTGAACATGTTGGTTGTTATGTATACTAGAGCTGCATAAACATAACATTAGTCTGTAATGAAGTTGCTGTCTAAGTTTCTAAGATAAATCAATTTATGCTCTAAATTTTATAAAATTTGTATCTTGTTTTGATGCTGCAGATTATAGGACTTCCCAGGGACCCAAAGTATGGAGCTCGGGTTGAGCACCATGCTTATAATGGCATGTTTGATGCCCTAAGGCGCATCTTGGTAACTGAGGGGTGGTCTGGTCTTTACAAGGGTATTGTCCCTTCTGTTATCAAAGCTGCTCCAGCGGGTGCTGTCACATTTGTAGCTTATGAATACACATCAGAATGGTTAGAATCCCACTTGACTTGATACAGAGTTTGATTCATTTTATAGTACCGTATTTTTTTTTCTCTATTCTATTTCATGTAGTTACAAAGAAAAGAAAAGAAAAGAAAAAGGAAAGGTTCATAATTCATACTTTCTGATTTAGATAGTCTGTAGTAATCCCCCCTTTACATAATTTTTTTTAAATACCCTAAAAGGTGAATAGATGAGGGGAACCATTACATGATTGTACTCGGTATTTTTCATGAACGGAAATATTATACAAGTCTTCTTCATCTTAATCTCTCATGACAAAAATTGTACGGGAAACTTTAAATTTGTAAAGTTTATAGAACAGTGTCAATAAAATGCAGTACCTTGGCTTACAGCCTTACAGACTTACAGTACTACTAGAAGCTGACATTTACAATTATTTGAAAATCAAAATGGCCGGCTCAAGTAGAGGATAGGAAAAGACAATGGTTTATAGTTAAAACATGGAACATGTCAAAATACCGTGTGGTTGATTCTCAATTGACAATTGTACTAATTCTTTTTATTTCTTTAATTTACGGATTCCTTTTCAAATTCTAGTTAGACTACCGTCCCGCATGAATAAAGTCCAAGTTCTTTCACTTCTACAGACTTTTTGTTTAAATACTACATCCATATTAGGTTTTCTGCTTCTCACCCTGGAAAACAAGAGAACCTTCGCTTTGTCACTGTTTATGGGTGTTTTAATCAAGGATTACCAAACGAACAAAGTTTTAAATTCTAATCTACTAAAAGATGTACATCATTTTGACTATTGATGAAGAACACACAAGTTGTTCATAGAAGCAACTAATATGCTTCTGCGGTTCCTGTTGCCTGCATTAACGGCATGTCCACAGAGGGAAGCGAAAATTCCTCTAAAATCCTACGGTAAAACAATTCTTTTTAACGATAAGAGTCAATCATTAGCATTGGAAATAATAAACACCAATAAAAAAAAAAGAGAATGTCTTTTGCGTTGGAGAGGGGAAAATGTGCACTTGTCCAAAAAAAACTCGGAAAATCCACGAATATCTTCTTTCTCCAATGCAAAAAGCACTACCTCTCATATTTTTTTATTGTTATATATCATTTCTATGCCGATGATCGACTCTTCTTATCTTCGTAGAGAATGGCAGAGAAGTTAAAGTTGGAACCGATCAGTGGATGATGCCCTATTGGTAGTTGAAGGTGCTGGCAGTTGCATGGTATACCGATCGGTCTTGGTCCACCGATCTTAAATTGATGTCACCCAACTAAATATTTGTGCTTCAACGAATATTCAGTTAATTTTTTTTTTCCTTCCAGTTTCACACTCTTTCGGGTGTTCAATGTTTTTGGAACTCCATTATATAAATTCAAAATTTTTAGAAGTTTAGCTCTTACTCCCTCCGTACCACATATATCGGCGGAGGGACCAATTTTCTGGGATTAAGAAAATTATCTTGAATTCATTTTTTTTCATGTTTTTCTTTGTTTTATTCTTTATCTTATTACTAACACAATTTTGTATGTACAATAAATAACGATATTTGTGAAAAAAATTCATTTTGAAAATAGGACTCCGCCTATATAGTGGTACAAAGAAAATTCAAAATTCTGACTATACAATAGGCAAGGAGTTAGTGTTATTTTGGAAACTTAACTTTAGAAGAAGTTGTCTTGTCTTCATTTCCTCTTCCATTTCTTATTTCCAAAAATTTGGATGTTTTCATATGTTATTTCCAGAACTTTGGACGTAACCAATATTGGGACTGACATAACGTTTTTTGAAACTCAAATAGCTTGTCTCTTAGTTGGAAACTTTGAGATACAAGTAAATGTTCTATAAACAGAAGAAGAAATTTATAAAGAGAAGAACTTGTAGCACTAGTACAGTAAATTGAGAGATATAATAGTAGAAGCGTAGACAAAAAAAGAAAAAGAGGAGAGCAAAAAAAAGAACACGCGATTGGGATAGTTAAATTAATCGGGGATATAACTTGCTATCCTCATCCAATAGTCTGTGAAAGGGTGTTTTTTGGATTGAAAGTACTAAATTATGCTTCACATTAATTATAATTACTATGCTACCCTTTGACCTAAATAAAAACCTAAATTTAAAAACAAAAAGGGTTAAGTGCAAATGCCCCAAAATAAACACCATGGTTGAGAAACTGCCCCGGACGTTAGGCGAAAGATTAAAATGCCCCAAAATGATATCGAAATGTCCCAATCCGTTAAAGTTGCCGTTAGACATGGTTAAGTGGTCAAATTCAGAAACATGCGGTCTGCACGCGTGATAAGAAAACATTTATACCCTTTTGATAAAAAAGATGGCATAAGGGTGACTGTTTTGGCTTCTGGGCTTTTTCCCATCGTGTACTAAAAAGGTGACACGTGGCAAAAAAAAATCAGAAATGGACGGTCCCAGATGAGGATGTGTTTTACCGAAATGATTGTTATTTTTTACAAATGACCACTGTGTCCTATTAACTAGGATTGCGACATGTATGCCATCAATTCAAACTAACCGCTACAAATTAACTGAACATCAATTCAAACCATACATTTATAAACAAATAACTGTTAACTCATGAAATAAAACCATGATTGTCTCCATAATTTTTAAATAAAACTATAAATTTATAAACAAAAAACTGTTAAAACTCTTAAACCTAAACTAGCAACTAGTATATCTTCCATGAAAACTTCATAGGTCTAGAAATGCTAAAAAAAACATAATTGAAAAAGAACCCAAGATTTCTGACATTACTGATATTTAGAGTTAGGCTTTCTAACCCTTTTTGATGATGGTTCAGTAATGTTGATTGTTTGGCTAGAAATCTTAACATGACCATTATAAGTCCGGTTAAAACATGCAGTAGAAGGTGTAGAAGAAGTAGATGGATGTGACACCTTCCTTTTAGCACCAACATCAGCTGCAGTAGAGGAGGATTGTGCAGTTGTCTTACCCTTTTTCAGGGAACCATCTGAAGAAGAAGATGGTGTAGTAGCAGCTGCTTTTCCCTTTGACAATAGTCAATAGTGGTATATCAGCAGATTTCTTTGATGCATAAGTTGGTGCAGACAAGGCCTTTCTCTTCTGATTCACACTTATCATCAGCATCCCCATCCGCATCATTAAATAAATACAATCCAAGTTTTGGATCCATACCTTGTTCCCTTACCAATCTTCTCTTTAGCATAGCCATAAATTCCTCTCCACTTGTACCAGCTTTACAATCATAACAAGTCATTGAATCTGCCACCTATATCAGTTATCCAGAAATCCCTATCTTCACTATCCATCCTGAAACATTAAATAAAAATAAAACAAATCAATGAAACATTTAACAAGCCCTACACAGAGTTCATTCTATTGTAGCAAGCTTATAGGGTGAGATTACAAGGGTAATTGCTCACACTTAATCACTATATGATTTTACATTAGTCACCTAATTAGTGTAAATGCAAGACAAGGCAACTTCAAGTTACATTTCACAACAAACAAAAGACTGAAAAGCAACTTATACAATTTAAAACATCCACAAACATTAAAAGACCACTAATAATGTGAACTGAATACTTGTCCTGCTGATTCTCACAGAAAATGTAGTGCCAGTCATGGTGAATTGAATACAGATATAAAGTGAGGAGACCGCATTTTTCTATATTCAAGAACCATTAAGGCAAGGCACCTGTACGACTGGGATACGAAAATTACAGCATTCCTAGTCAAATTATGCATAATCATTATCAAATTATGTTACCTTTAACCATTTTATCACTAGACTAACTGATTGCTAGTAGTATAAACTATATAGAATAGTACAACTAGAGTGCAACTAAAGAGTCCAATATTCTAATATTGAGGCACTGAAAAATTACAATTAATTTGTAAACTACCACTCTTTAACGAAATACTTGCCTTAAACTATGTCCCAAGATGTGTATTCCCTTTCTTACCGACCCTAGGTCTTGGCCTTAAAAATGAATCTCTATTTATCCATTTATCCGATCTCACTATCCCTGGTCTCTCTATGAGAACCTAGTTGAGAGAATGTGGTATTGGAGACAACAAAGATCAAATTTCAAAAATATGACATGAAACATGTGCTAGACATTTTAAGAGTTCAAAATGGAAAAAGCAAAATGAATCGGTCGATTCAGTTATTGTTATGACGGAACGAGGAGTAACAACAGTCGAGAAATAACGAATGATTACTTGAAAAAAAGATATCATAGATTTTCAAAACCGTTTTCATTTTTTAAGCTTCACACTGCTACAACGAGCACTAGACACATATGTGAAACAACTCCCCATGATGGCATATCATAAACAAAAATAATACAGACTGTGATTTTCATATGTTCAACTGACTGAGCTGACTGGATATATATGCATTCGGTACCTTTATGTGCCATTCATTTTGTGTCTAAAACTCTTTATAATTTCAGTAAGATATGGCTCCAAATACATATATTATCAAAATCTTCAGAGTATTCAAAGAGTGTCCCAATTTTTTATAGGGGTTACATAAATTAAAATGCTTACTTTTCAAATATCAAGCCCACTAACCCCACCGATAAAAATGCTAAATTGAACATAATTTGTTTATCTGAGACCCTAATTCAATTGCTTACTAATTTAATTGCAGCAAAGTGGGACCAACTGAATAGAATTGTACTATAAACACTCAATTATATACAAAAACACAAATTATCCCTTAATTCTACTAGTGCACATTCAAGTCAGGGCACTTCAAGTTACTAAAACACTAAATCCAAAGGTCATTTGAAAAGTGTGGATACAATTTGAAACATATAAGATACAGGTTATCATGCAGTAATTAAAATTAATCAACACACTAAAATCAAAGGTCACTTAGTAGATTCATTCAATTCTTAGCCATGGCATGGTTATAAAGCAAAAGAGATAGATAAAATTCAGAGAAAGAGAGACAGAGACACAATTATAAATCATCATACAAACCAATTTCATCTGCTAAAATTGAAAAAACCCAAATTATAATTCCTAATTTAGTTTCATGAAACCCTAGTTACAGCTTCTGAAACCCTAATTTCATTTCAAGTCTCTGAAACCCTAAGTTCATAAATCCATTTTCACAAGGTTGGGTTTCAAGAAAAACAAACGAATCGAAAATCAGAAATCGTAAAACAAAATTAGGGTTTAACGAAGAAAGGGAAATTACATGTTCGTCAATGTTCTCAAACGTGGATCTTATCTTCTCCGTCTCATCTATCTTTTCTTCTCGATCTGGTTCCTCACTGTTCTTCTCCTTTCTCGATCTCTCTCTGTCTCTCTTTTTTGGAAATTTCTCTCTGTATCTCGATCTCTCTCTCTATCGGTCTGGTTCTTTTTTTTTTTTTTCTGTGGCTGAAACACCAAGGTTGAAGATGAGACTAGAAGCAGACGTACGAACCCGCTCGTATGGTACAAGTGTCGGCCACATTCCACGTGTCATCGTTTTACATTGCATACGTGTCAATGTTTTATTTGCCACGTGTCTCACGAAATTATAAGCACACGTGCAACATGTCTACCGTCATTTTCATTGAAGGGAAAAATCGCCAATTCACAATACAGTTGACTAGTCAAGATGGGCATTTTGACCAATTTTGACTGATTTTGACTATTCAAGGTAAAAGTAACGGAATGAGGCATTTTGATCTTTTGCCTAACGTCAGGGACATTTCACGACGTTGTAGTCCAAATTGGGGCATTTTGCCACTTAACCCAAACAAAAATCATTGTAGCCTATCCCCTTTTCCTTTTCAAGACGATTTTTATCGTGGATTGATCATCGGTTCAAAAAAAAACTTCGCCTCTGTATTAATCTCTTCTATAAAAATGCTTTCGGAAACATAATCCTCAAAGTAAAACACCGGGTTTATAGAAATCAAAATCAAAACCCCAACAAATTCTTAAAAATAGGTTCAATCCGTTCCCGGCATTGTGTTCATGATGAATACCCTGCCGACAGTTTGTCCCGGCATGAATTTTTGGATGAATATCGTACCGTTTTCCCGTGTCGGCATTATCTTTAGCTTGAATTCTATGCCCGTAGCACTCGTTGTGGTTCCCAGAATTTTTGGTTAATACTTAAACATTAAATTTGAAGAACGTTTTGGGGATTTTTGAATTTGGCTGATCAAAATTAAACTACTGTTTTGTCTTTTTTTGTTTCTTCCACGGAGGAGGAGGATGTCCCAACTAAACTTTTTAAAAGAATTGTGGTGATAGATGAGAACCGCCCGAAATCAATATCTCCAATGAACAAGTAGTTCATACTGGATCAATTTTTACACCTTTACAGGGCGACACAGAATAACTAGTTGATGCATGTAACAAAAATTCAATTTCCCTCCTGTAGCTTTGCAAATTACTTATCCTGTTTCAATTGTTTTTGAATCAGGTTATGCTTCATGAAGGCCACTACCTACAGGGATGAACTTTGGTCGTGGATGGGTTAGAGAATAGGAACCCCTTTCAAAGCCTTTACTGATGCCTAGGAGTCATACGCACAAAGCACAAGCTGCACTTTCACCGACATGCTTGGTAACTAACATTCTATGTCGGAACTAATTTTCAGCATGCTCGACAGAAATCTATCAATGCCGATAGTCAAGTAAAGAAAAATTCAACTTTCTGGGTAATTTACATCATGTACCGGCATAAAAATTTAAGCAACATACTATGTCGTCAGCAATACCGACATGCTCGAGAATAAACTTTTTGTGTCGGCAGCAGACTGAATATTTCTTTAATGGTTTCCGGTCCCACTAAAGAATCCCGTGGCAGGTGTTTCAGTGGATATATCTAGTGAAGTTCAACTCAATGATAGAAAGATGAATTATTACCGAATAACCAGCGACGGAACCAGGAATTAAAGGCTGGGTGGGCTAATTTTTTTTCCCCAGCATTCATCTAAAATACGATAAAAATAAATACAGTCAAATAAATGAAGGGAGTAAGACGTTGGCGCGCAACATTTGTAGTTCGATAATGTAATCCACATGTTTTACAGTAAGATATCTGATTTGAATTTCTAATTGGCTGACATTTTTATTTAAACAAAATGTGCATAATATTTTGTCCTTTTCTTGAATCAGAACACACTGAATCGAATCCATTTACTTTATAGCTATTTCAAATAACAACCATGATATGAATTAGTCTTGTGAACACATAAATCACGAAGCCATCCACGTGTTCACAAACAATATTCGCATACATCCTAATTCTAGAATTGTACGTCGTATGTGTAACGGGGTTGATTATATCGATTCATCGACTCGAAGCCTTCGGGCTTGTCATTGTCTAGTCGAATATTATCATAAATAATGTTCGTATAAAGGAATAAAACAAGAATCAAGTATAAATATAAAGCATATGAAGTTTAACGCTGAATGTAAGGTGCTGAAATGTAAATGAGACAGATTTACGTGGTTCGGCACTAAGGCCTACATCCACGGGGTTGGTGTTTCACTATGTACCGAATGGTTACAAAGATAGTCGAATGACTTTAGAATATACATAGGTCTGCGGAAGTAGGGGATTACTTACTCTTCCTATTTCTCTCTCCTATATTCTCCTATAATTGCTCTCCCAAATCGTCGACCTCTCTTCTCTTAGTGGAGAGGGGTATTTATAGGGTTGGAACGTGGGTCCCATTTCAGAGGTGCCGTTGTAATCTTATCTTCTTGTGCTTTGTGCCTACTACGCAGAGGTCTTCGGCATATGCCGCGGCCTGAGCTTGAATACGAAGGGTTATCCTCGCCTCTTCCACGAGCTGATTGACACGTGTGTATCTCTTTGGTATTTAATGCGGGTAAATGGATGTCTGCTCGTGTCAGACAAGTGTCTCTTTGTCTGGTCACATCTGTGTCAGCCAAACTTCCTCTCGGCCGTTGATCTGGGATCTTCCTCGGGATTGGGTGTGTTAACACCCAAGGGGTATTATCTGGTGCTCCTCTGAGCCATCATACCTCTGTGATCCTTTGTTCCTGACCGTCAGATTTGCTGACCGATGACATCTTCTGATGAGATGCTTGCTATCATGTTTTGATGTCTCGCTTGGCATGCCTACCACGTGTCTCTTCCTGTACATGTGGTGGATGATGAAAGGTGTACATACAAGTCTAACAATATATCTAATTAAGGAACAAAGAGGAGTTGAAGTTCATTTATACATGAGATACCTGATACTTCATAAAATGAAATGAAACGAAAAAAATTGTAAACGGTAAAAAAAGCCAAAAACAACACACATAATTCGTAAGCATAATAATAATTAATTGAATAAATGTAGTGGTAAGGTCATTATATTATGATATCAATAACGTGAATTCGGAATTCATACATGCCACTTTTCTTGATATTACTCTTCTGTGAATGGTTATCTAAATTAATACGCTAGTAGAATTTTTTTCTTTCTTAGGAATGCAACTCCATTGACTCCTTTACCATGATTAACACCGACTAACAGCATGCCCCAACACTTTGTAAAGTCAAAAACAAAAGATAAAGAGGCGGGATGCACATACTGAGCAAAAAGGACAAATAATTGTATTTGTGAGGATTCGTAGTATCAGTGTCACAGTAAGAAGAATACACGTGGGTGCATCTCCATTCTCCGTTGGATTTTCCTTTCGTTATTAACTACTGGGCTAAACCGAATCAGTACCTGGGCTATTTGATTTTTTCTCAACGATTACAACGGGATGACTAAGCTTTTACTGGATTTAGGGGCTGCAGCCGATGTAAGCCACCCCAAATTCCGTCACTGATAGGATAATTTTGAACTTTTGCATTTGAGATGCTCTATAACAGTTTATATAATCCCCTCCGAAAGCGTAAGCCCCTGTACCCGGTAGGCATGTGTCGACCTTATACTATCCACGCGTCTCCTATATTCTTCTTAAACTTTGCTACTCAAAGGTGTATCATAGATCTCCTTATTCCACTTTGGTAAACACGACACCTGTATCCTACTATTATCATAAATCTCCTTATTTTCGCGTGTCGTGCTTAAATCATAAACCATCAAATCTTTGATGCTAGACTCATTATTTCCCTAAATCCGAAACAAACAAAGGTCTGTTTCATAGAGTTGTTCGCTCTCATGTGTTCCAACTTCCACCCAAACCCTAATTTGAGAATGCAGAAAAACAATTAAATTATAGTAATAACCAATGGGGCAAGCATTGAGAAGATCCACAGGTAAAATCCGAAGTAGTTCTTTAGAAGCATCAGCACCATCTGTTTCTTCACAAATCAAGAATGTTGAAAAACCTTCAATTTCTGTTCCAATTGAAGACAAAGTCATATCTAACAAGGGTGAAACAGTTGATCATGATTCTGGTTAGTTTCTGCTGTATAAATGTATGCGTTATTGAATGTCAAGAGAATTAACTTTCAGAACTGAATTGATTGGAATTTTTATAGACTAAATTGTGTAAGAAATTTGAGCAAATAAATTGATTTCTTTTCAGCGGGTGAGGCAAGGATGAATACTGAGAATATACTTGAAGAGGAAAAAGATTCAGGATATGATGCTATGCTTAGTCAGATGGTGGGTAGAATAAAGTCTAAACCTGGAGGGAAGCTTGAAATGGGAGAGGTGTGTATGATATTCAGTTTCTTCAATATTTCTTTGAGAGATGAGTATACTTATGTTGCAATGTATGGGTATTTGTGTTTAGTGATTATTCACTTTATTTTTTTCAATTGATACCTCCTCTAGGTTATTTTTTTTGTTGTTGTGGTCAATAGGCATAATTAGGATATAAAAACTAAAACAGCAGTGTATGGAGTTCCATTGACAGAGTTGCTTAGAAGATTGAAATGTTTAATATCAACAACCAAAAGATGTGTTCTAATGGATATTCGTTATGTTCAAACTCATTTGTTGGCAGTAAAACACTTTCCCTTTGTGTCCTAGGTCTTAGTTGGCAAGGCGTTGGGATTGGGGGCCTTGTCGTATGAATGTCTTATCCTTGAAGCACATTAAGCCTGTTCTTCTGTCTGTAATGATTAAAAGAAATTGGTTTGGTTAATTCGGGTCTATGAACTTTGGTAGAGGTAGTGTAGTTGTTTAGGATTTAGAATTCCGCTGGAAAGGTTTTTGTTCATATTTGCTCATTTATCATAACATTGTTTGTATCCTAACATTGTTTTCCCTTCAAAAAAAATTATAACATTGTTTGTCTTCATGCCATAGCTTGAACTAAACCATTGTCAAGATTTGCTGTTAGAGCTATCAAACTGACAGAGATGCATGTGGAAGTTCTTAAACATCAAATTGTAGAATGAAAAAGTGTTTCCAGTGAAAACGCAGTTGCTGGAAAAGAAACTTCACAAACACATGCTATATTTATTTCTCATAGCACTTAGTCTCTGTGAACTAGAGATTGTTATATACACAATTTCCAAGGGTTTTGGTGCATTTCTGATTATTGTGATGCAGGCATTTGTTGTGGAAAAGTATAATAGACCCATGCCAAAGCTGCGGAATACAACGATAGATTCTGGGCGCTTCGAGGAGAAAGTTGTTCCCCCAGGAACCTTAAATGTAAACCAAATCCGTTACATACTACAACTACATCAAGGCAAGGCTGAAGATCATAATGGACACATGGATATCAATCAGATCGCAGAAAAGTTCAGAGTTGACGCTGCGCAGCTCCAAAAGATATTTCAGTTCTTATCTCTTCCCCCCGAAGACATTAATAAAGATAACATGCAGGAAGGTGATTAGAGATAACAGGTAGCTTTTGCTCCTGATTATGACTGATAATTGAATATGAAAGACTGGTTGTTTGAAGTCCTGAACCAAACAGACAAGAGAAAGGTTTGAATGTTTTTGAAATCCAAGGTAGCTGTGATAGCTATGACATTCGTTGTTACTTAGAGAAGATTAATAAGCTCTCCTCCGCGTTGATAATTTTGTATGCGAAATGATAACCGTGTTCTTGAGTTGATTCTGATATATTGTTTGTCATTTGTTGTTACCTTAGATTAGAGAAGATAAGTATACATGTGTTTCAACATCAATAATTAAGTCTACTTTCTTGTAAAAATGGGTGAAAATGGGTGTTCACCATAGCACAATCAGAGAAGATCGTATAACTGTTTCAAGTCTCGTTTAGTTGTTGTGCTAGCTAGTTTATGAAGCCACTAATTTTATTTTGTGTTTGGTATGTACACTTTCTGTTTATCGATAGTGAAGTTGGTTTTGTTGTTTAACCTCAAACCTCTGGGTCCTTGGATAATCTAACTACTAAGTAGTGTTTGGATACCAGAAAGCTGGAAGCAAAAAAATATGTTGCTTGTTTTTTAGTGGTCATTCTAAAATTTTATACCCAAGCTATCTTTTGCTTTTGACTTTAAGAAGTCGAAAAGCTACTTCCAGATGTGTATCATGTACAAGGTACCACATCCAATCTAACTGTAAAAGCAAACACTGACTTTTAGTCTTACACTTCCCTAATTTTGTTATTTTTAGGGGAAAAAAATATGATGTAAGAGCGTCCACAGTGGTGCGAGTATAACCAAAGACCAAAGACTAAAAAAAAAGACCAAATTTGGGTTTAGTCCGTCATGTGGCTTAGTGGGAAAAGAGTATATTTGATCGCGCTTTGATAAAGCTTACGCCTGGAATCAGGCGTTGATAAAGATAACGCCTGACATGGGGCGTTTGTAAAGATTCCGCCCGACATATTCAAAAAACAAAAAAAAAAAATGGGGCGTTGATAAAGTTAACGCCCCAAGCAAAGTTTTCAAATGAAGTGAGTAAAGATCATGACTATATCAACGCCCCAAGAGAGGCTTTAACATTATGTACGCCTGGGTGCCCGGCGTTAACTTTACGTACGCCCCATTCAGGCGGACATTATACCAACGCTCCATCCAGGCGGACATTATACCAACGTCCCATCCAGGCGGACATTATACCAACGCCCTGCACCAGGCGTTAACTTTACGAACGCGCGGCTACAAACAAACATTGTACCAACGCCCGTCGGGTAGGCGAACATTATATAAACGCCCGACTATATTTGGGTTTGGTCTTGATCGCCGACCAAATTTGGTCTGGATTTTACTCTTTGATCAAATTTTGATCGATGGTCCGTCCCACTACGCCAGCCCACTCGACTAAAAATTTGGGTTTAGTCGTCCACTGCAGTTGCTCTAAGATAGACTTTTGTGGAATAGAGGGGTAACTACTTTATCTAGTAGAAATATAACTATTAACGTGGTTAAGTGTTGTTTGTACCTTAAAATTTGGTTCTGGGGAAAACAATGTACTTCTTAAAATTTGGTTCTAGGGTAAACAATGTACTGTAGAAGTATTTTTTTAGGTTTGAAAATCTAAATCGTATAAGACGAGCCTAAACTAAGAAAATGGTCACAAAAAAAAAAGATAGGTTGATCTTAGAGGAGGGTGTTGATGGGTAAAAAACACTTTACAGGTTAAAATGAAAAGTGGTGGAGCAGGCAAGTGCTCAATGAAGCAAATCGTCTAAACCCTCAAACAAATATACGATATAGTTGATGGGTAAATTGAACTTAGCCGTCAGGTTTTTACCAGATAGTCTGATCCGATTTAGGGATCCAATGATGTTAAATAATCGTCTGAGGAGCAATAGTTTATGTAGTAGTGCTTACAGGATGATAGAGCGTCGTCTGGAGAACGTAAAATTGATGAAGCACGGCTGACCAAGTGGTAGAAGGACCAATTTTGTACGATTAGGCCCCATTTGATTTGTATAAGAAAATTTATTTTCCTCTGATTGATTGATATGAAAAGTAGTCTATGTACTTCAGGCATTCTTCATCCAGCAACAGGTTGGTCTTCGAAGGACCAATTGTGTATCACAATTGTAATGGAGTTGCTTTTTATATGGTAACTCCTTTAAACCTTCTAGGGGAATAAGGCAAAGAGACTCCCTATCTCCTTACATGTTCCTATTATGTATGGAAGTATTTTCAAGATTTTTATTGGGAAAAGAGAAAAAACACATTAATACATAAAACAAAAATATCTGGATATGGTCAATCGATCTCAAGGTGGCAGATAGTTTGGCAAAATTAGCAAGGAAAACTCGCCATAACAAAGAATGGACAACCGCATCTTCACCGCCTCTTTATATTTTAAGTTCTTATTTTCTGATAGGCTTTCAATAGATACGAAGAATGATATTCCAGCAGTTTCATATCATGTTCTAGTTTTCAGTCTGCTTATATCTTACCTTTTAGAGAAACAAACTTGTCGAAATCTATTCCTCCATTATCGACTGTAGTTGTGAGAGGATCAACCAATAACGTTTCATTTCCATGTTTGTATGTTTAGTTTAATAGATTTTAGTATATAGGTCTTTAATTGCAAGAAAGGAAAAAAGAGAAAAAAAAGTGAAGTAATTCGTTATGCCTATGACAACCCATTACGAATACCAATTTATAGATATATGGAAAATAGGGAGTTGACAAACAAGCAAAAATTGACCCAAAAGATAAAGTGTATATCAGTAAACTACCAACTCTGAGATGAAATCATGTAGCGACAATTATTTTTAGGACTATTACTACGATATGTGTTTAAGAGTGATAGCATAAAATTCATAAAATAATCTGTTGCGGGGATGCTGGCAATGATAGTTAGTTGGCTCGTCTTCTAGCCCTAACTTCAAAAGACCGAAGCTACTATTGGTTGTAAATACATATAGAAGTGAAGGACATCACCAAAATATGAGAAATATCAGCAACTTGAGATAATTTTAAGGCACCGACAACAAGTCTCAATTTAATCCCCAGCTCCCGGCCTTCCACGGACCACGAAGTGGAGATTAAATATTGGAGCGTTCCTCGTGGAGGGATGAAGCTAAAATATCTAATAATTGATACGAAGATGATTTACAGGCAACAATGGATAAAATGATACCATTTCATGATGACCCATATGATGATAAGCCATACATGTATTTATAGATAAAAAAACGGTTTCTATCAAGGTTGTTCGTCCCGCTTCCTGAATTGTCTCAGAAGACAACATTAGTTTCTCAATTTTTTCTTCCATATAATCAGCTTGATTGAACCCTTATCAATTTATCCGGTTATAATATGCATTATGGTTGTTAAAGTAAAATATATAGATATTAAAGATCACTATGGTTTACTTCATTATGATCTTATATATGAGAAGGTATCCCTTGACATGGTCTTATTTGACAAATTTTAATAGCCTCGTTGTATCCATTAGAGGATGAGCTATTGACGGTCCTGATTTTGCATTAAATCCGGTTACCCGTTGCCCATATTAAAATGAGATGATGTTGCTTTCCCGACTTTCCTTTTCTCCAACCAAGTTAAGAGAATTTTGACTTAGATCGATTATTTTGAAACAAGTCATGTCAAATCGATACCAATTTGGAATAATCAATATGATTGTTTATAAAATTATATACAGTTCCAGGAGTTGTTGATCATTCATCCAAGTTCTTGAAAAATTATCAAAACCGAATAAAAGTTTCTATTTGATTCTCTTCTTCTTATTCTTTTTTCTTATTCTTGTACGGAAAATACTAACACATACACCACTTTTTCACGTTTTCATTAGAGTTATGTGAGATTCGAACGGGAAAGATATAACTTGGTTAGTGTGATACTAATTGTCGATCCTAACTTTGTTCCTCTGGACATTATTATGTAGAAGACATGATATGATTAAAGAAAAAAATAATTAAAAGAGTGATTTACAATCTTACCATGGTTAATTGGGAAATGGAGGAATGTCAAAGTACAAATCATTTTGAGGTTTTACTACCACATAAATTGGGAAAATGTCTTGTGTTTTTTTTGATCAATCAAATGATCTACTTCTGAACATAACCTGTGCCCCGTAGATTTTTTACACTCATTGTGTAATCAGTGGATTCTTTTAACCAGAAAATGTGAAATAACAATAGGAAAACTTATTTAAATACCCCTCAAAATCTACCTCTTAAGGTATAGCCTTATTAAACTTACAAAAACAGACAAATGCTATCCCACACGACTTTGCGGAATGGCTTCCCGTTGTTGATGGTGGTTTTTAGTTCAGGCCTAAAATTGTAAAACCAGTATTTAATGCGCTGTCACCCTGCAAGGGGTTGAAAAGTGACGAGTGCAGAAAACCTCCTCGCTCATTGAGCTATTCAATGTATATGAAATTCACTCAGAATGGTGCGCGTAGTAGCAATCCCAAATATTCTGTGATTTCAATTCTATACCAGCATTATCAATTAATGCATGATTTGCCTAGTATTTTCCGTGCTGTGTTCTCAGCGTAACTCTCATCATTGACATGACATGACGATTAAGTGTTCACTCTCAGCAGAGGAGCATGAATCTCCCGAAGTGCCAGTATTGAGATCTACATGAAATACCCACACAAGCTATGTCACTCCCTGATAAAGAGAATCTCGTATCGACGTACTGTTAGTTAAAAACATCTCGATCGAACATGATTAAATTCCTTAAGGAAAATCTAGATTGTCAATATCAGTCTCAGAAACGATCACGACCACACAGCTTGGCCGTACGATTTAATAAGCGTAGCTTACTCCTAACAGAACTAGGCAATCACCGTAGTGACCACCGGTGGGCCCACTAGTGCCCTAGTCGATCGAGTCTCATTCCCTCAGCCACAAGTGCTTCGAACGCCGACCCCAAACATGGGTGATCGTTGTATAAAAATAGCTCGAACGAGCTGAAACCGTTAGAAAGGGTCTCAGAAGCATCACGACCGTCCAACTTCGCCAGCCTAGTTGGACGGCTTGGATCTTCCTACGGATGATTAAGTAAATGCCATCATGCACACTGGCGTACCAACTTCCCCCTTGCTCGATCTGCAAGTCCACGGCCAGTCCGTAGAGCCACAAATCGTTTGCCCAAGCTAAGGCAAACACGATGTTTTCAAAACCCTAATTTGGGTCGCGACAATGTATTAGCGTCTTAAATCGATCAAGACCTTCCAACTTAGCCAGCCTAGTTGGATGGCTTAGATCGCGTTTTGGACAGTCAAGGAGGTGCACACGAGTTCACCACCGGCCCAACATTATTCCCGCTCGATCGACTTACCCGTGGTAAGTCAATGATGCATCGAGTCGCTCGATTGAATTAGAGTAGTCGTGGACATTCTAAACCTTAATTCACGTTTGCGGTAATGAGCTTGTGTCGCAAATCGATCATGACCACTCATCTTCGCAGGATGAATCGAGTGGTCTAGATCTGATTTTAGATGGCCTAGGAGGTGTCGATATGCACGCCAACGTCCCGTCTTAACACATGGCTGATCGGCCTGCTCCTATTGGCGCCCAACACTCACGTTCGATTAGCCAAGCTAGGGTTGGCCACATGGTTTCCAAACCCTAATTTGAATCAACGGCGGCAAACATCTGCCGCAAATCATCTCATCCGTATGACTTTGCTAGCATGTTCGGACGGCTTAGATCAAGTGTTGAGTTATCAATGAGATACCTCAATGATCACCGGCCGTCTCTCTTTCACAAGGAGTGATCGACCAAGAGATGGCTCGTTCATACGACCCTCAATCGATCTCCCAAAAGTGGTCGGACATTCCACCTTTTTAAGACGCTCAATCCGCGACTTATTCAATCAAGTCTAAAACAACGATGCTTCATGCACATCGATTGTCTTGAGCTGCTTGCTTAAAAGCGATGCTTTACATGCATCGAACACATGCGATATTTTATGAGTATCGGCTTCATAAATAACTTGGTTGTTTAACCCAATAGCAGTGTGTGCTATTCTTTGCGGCAAGTCCTACGAATTGACCCACTCACTCGAGACATCAAAAATGTCACAAACTGGGGAATACTTACTGGGGTATTGGTCTGGTGGTTTACAACGTGCGGCGTGCAACACACTCATTACAAGAACGTATCAGGAAAAGATGAACGTTTAAACACGATGAGAGAAGTGGGTGAAGGAGTGACCACGTGATGATCACCATCTCCTACACAACCCCACTACTGCATCACTTAACTTTCTCCACTTCCTATGAGATCAAGGATGCGCTCAAATGACTTGTATAAATAGGTTTTCAACCTATTTCGACAAAAGAGAACCAAGTGTTATCAACACAAGTATCCAGAAAACACCAAGAATTGATAGCTTACATTATGCAAGCCAGTTTCACATTCTGATACAAGTCATAAATAGCCACACCTTCATAATTCAATATTTTTGATCTCAACACCTTCTTCACTTCCCTCCCTAAGATCAACCCTTCTCCTTCACTTTTTGACCGAATTGAGTCTGGAACGACCATTTCTTGGTTTAGGCGAGAGTCTTACAGATTGATCTCTCGAATCTGAAGTACTCCCGTGCTGTGCATTTTTTAGGGTTTGAATTCGTTTCTCATCAACACACCCCAAATTTACCAAAAAACGTAGAATCAGTTTTTACCCTCAAACAATTGGCGACCACAGTGGGAGGTTAATCTCTCGGTTGCAAGATCAATTTTCGATTTCATTTCAATTTTATCAAAATTCAAGATGATGGATCTTAGGTCTGGATCAGCGACAAATCCTGATGTTACTGGCGCTGACAACACCCCTGGTGTCCACATTCCTGCCGGTAACACCAATGTACCGCCTACCAGCACGATCAACGCATCTCGCGGTACCACATCCCCAACCACCAACACAAGCAGCGTAGAAGACATTCCCTCAAGCGTTACATCTCCGATCACCAGAGCCAGAGCCGCTGCCGCCACCCCTATTTTTTCTTCAAGTGTGACGCTCCCAGTTGTCACCAGAGCTGCTGTCACTTTACCATCAGGACGAGAGACCGGAGGGGCCAGAGGAAGCCAACCCCCTATTACCATTGTTGATTTGATGGAAGGACAAGAAGTTCTTTCTAAATCTCAGACGGACATGGCCATAACTCAAAAGGAGCGAAACAATGAACATCCGAATAATTATTCAAGCGATTCAGAATTCGGGCGTTAGATTGTCATAAACCAAATGTGACTGAACATCAATTGGTGGAGTTGTGCATTAATGCTTTCTGGGGACTCTGTTCACAAAACCATGTAATCTATGACGGATCATGTGTGAGTTTCTCTATTTCTCTAAGGTGCAGCGCCGAGATATATTTTCAGCCCTCAACCGTGTTGTGTTGGCGCTTCGACCTTTTCTCCAGGAGATGCTTCAATGTTCTCTCCAGAAGCCGCTCCGCTTCAACTTTTCTCCAGAAGCCGCTCCGTTCTCTCCAGAAGCCGCTCTGCTTCAACGTTTCGCCTCCAGTGGCCGCTCCTCTTAAATGTTTTGCTCCAGAAGCTGCTTCAACGTTCTCTACAGAAGCCGCTACTCCTTCCTGCTAAGATTCGTTCCCGTAGTCACCGCTCCTCTCTGCCAAGGATTGTGATCGCAGCCAGCCAAGTCTCTTCTGATCACAACTTCTGCCAAGAACCGCTGCTGCTCGTTCGTTGATACCAGCCAGAGCTTTACCATAGCAACAACAACTGCAAACATTATTTCGTCCATGTGATGTTCCAAGCATCCCATCCAGGAAAGTATAATAAGACTGTATCAAATCACAGAGGCATGGATTTCAGGTGGTACAACCAAAGCAATCTACACTTGGGGACTGAAGTCTCCTTCAGGTTTAGAAGTATAAACAGAGCCACCGCCTTACCAGCGAATACAATGGAAGCACATCTTCCACGAGAAAATAAGCTCCGGATAATTACACATGGAGACTTTTGTCACGCTGCTTACTCACGGGAGAGCCTGATACACCCAAATCCCAATCATGTGCGAAGGACATGCCTAGTGGAGACAGATCTAAGTAACTATCCTTAAACTAAATGTTTTATATCTATTAGGCATATCAAATAAATTTTAAATCTCTTAGTGTTGAGACGTTCAAATTCCTCAACACTCACCATTGTGTTGCCAGGCAAACTTCCTCAACACATTTCTCCTCTTAGTGTTGAGACGTTCAAAATCCTCAACACTCACCATTGTGTTGCCAGGCAAACTGCCTCAACACATCCCTCCTCTTGGTGTTGAGAGGTGCAAATTCCTCAACACCACTACTGTGTTGCCAAACATGCTACCTCAACACATCCTTTCTCTTAGTGTTGAGACGTGCAAATTCCTCAACACTCACCACTGTGTTTCCAGGCATGCTGCCTTAACACATCCTTTCTCTTAGTGTTGAGACGTGCAAATTCCTCAACACTCACTACTGTGTTGTCAGGCATGCTGCCTCAAGACACCCTCCTCTTGGTGTTGAGACATACAAATTCCTCAACACCACTATTGTGTTATCAGGCATACTGCCTCAACGCGTTTTCCTCTTAGTGTTGAGACGTGCAAATTCCTCAACACCACAACTTTGTTTCCAGGCATGATGCCTCAACACATCCTTTCTCTTGGTCTTGAGACATGCAAATTCCTCAACACTCACTACTGTGTTGCCAGGCATGCTGCCTCAACACATCCTTTCTCTTAGTGTTGAGACGTGCAAATTACTCAACACTCACTACTGTGTTTCCAGGCATGCTTCCTCAACACACCTTCCTCTTGGTGTTGAGACGTACAAATTCCTCAACACCACTATTGTGTTGTCAGGCATACTGCCTCAACATGTTTTCCTCTTAGTGTTGAGACGTACAAATTCCTCAACACCACTATTGTGTTGTCAGGCATACCGCCTCAACACGTTTTCCTCTTAGTGTTGAGACGTGCAAATTCCTCAACACCACAACTGTGTTGCCAGGCATGCTGCCTCAACACATCCTTTCTATTAGTGTTGAGACGTGCAAATTCCTCAACACTCACTATTGTGTTGTCAGGCATGCTGCTTTAACACATCCTTTCTCTTAGTGTTGAGACGAGAAAATTCCTCAACACTCACTATTGTGTTGCCAGGCATGCTGCCTCAACACACCCTCCTCTTGGTGTTGAGTGATGATATTTTTAATTATTTTTGTAGTAATAAGATTCGAATTCTAAGACTTGTGAAGATTAAATTTAAGGATTTAATGAAAATAATAAAAGCGAGAGTTACTGGGACTAGGATTCCACCGAGTTCATTCCATAGGGCTCAATTATTTATTCTCAACAATTATCGCTCAATAAACTAGCATCGACTCTTAAGTAGATTCTCAAAATATTAGTTATAAATCGTAAGCATGGGACATCAAACATCTAAGCAAGCATGACCCATCAAATAAAATAATAACTAATTAATTCAAATCATAATTCTATTTTAATTAGTGCAAAAGTCATATAGAAAATAAAATAAATTCACCCATGTATGAAATTCAGATTCCTCCGTCGACCCAGTGTCGGGGTTTAGCTTCTCATGATGAAAACACACTCAAAAATATAATTCATAGCTCAAATGGTGTTTTTATTGAAGAAAACTAATAGTACAATGAATCTACAACGCTGTACTGGCGTTACAGAAGTCACTGATACAAGAGTTGTTGCAAATTCAAAATAAGCGTTCCAAACTGACTGTTACGAGTACTGTTTATAAATGACAGTTCTCTGTGACAGTCAGTGGACGTTAAATATTCTTCTTCTTCTTTTTCTTCTTCTTCTTCTTCTCTGTAGCAGCAGATAAATCTGCTCTGCAACCCTCTGTTCTTCACCCTTTGATAAGCACGTAAGTGCGACGCTTTTTCACCCATAATTACATTAGCTAGGACTCATTTTATCGTTAATAAACTTGTTTTAAGTATTTTGAAGGAAATAAAGCTCGATGGACTAAAATACGGAAATCTGCGGGAAAAATGGAGGAAATGAAGTGATTTATCATTAAATGGGCTAAGCCCGAAAGGAATTACATGGAGAATCATTTTATTAAGTCCAATTGTGTGGATATGGGAGTGTGGTAAGGATTCCACTGAGTGTGTAGAAGTGTGGAAAACATGTGAAAGATATTAATTATGATAAATGATATATGAAGATATTTTGTTTAATGAAGAAAATATTTCCTTATGATGTGGAGTAATGGAATATTTGAAGATTTGGGAAAGAATCTTATTCTTTATGGTTGTAAATAATAATTAAGATATTGATTGCAGTATTTGACACATGGCACATTCTGATTGGAGGATTTTTATATTATATGACATGTGCCATACTTTTATTGGATGATGATGTAGTAGTGGATATGATAAAGGAAAGTGGTTTCATTTGAAAACTATAAATACTGGTCGAAGCAGATGGAATAGGGAATATGGGGGTCTGAGCAAAAGAATAGAGTTTCCATTTCATTCTTTTAATTTTTTTTTTTTTGTAATAATGGAGAGCTAACCCTCTTCACTGGGGTTAAAGATGGAACCAGTTCTGCTCTGTAAGAAACTCGGGTACTCTCTTTAATAAAGTATTCTTTTGGGTTTAATTGATTAATAATTTCTCTTCTAAAAAGCTTTGTCCTTTAAACCGCTTTGAATAATCTTTAATTATTGATATTTTATAAGCGAAGGAAGTTATATCTTTTTGGTCAACAACGAAAGTTGTAATTATTATTTAACCGTAATATATTCCGAGACATGAGATTGGTTTCAATATTGTCTTGAGTTATAATGTGGATACTTATTGAAGATTGCAAGAGACTTTTTACACGATTTAACTGGTGGAATCCAAAATCCTAGTTTTCTCCTAATTAGTAGTTTATTCATTTTCATAAGTTTTATTAGTATTTTCTTAATCCATATATTGATATTTTAACATAGTTTAATTAGGAATTGAGGGTAACAATATTTTAGTCCCTGTGGAACGAACCCGTATTTTGCATACTATCCAATCGATAATCGTGCACTTGTGGTACACACCTAAAATCACATCAAGTTTTTGGCGCCACTGTCGGGGACTAAAAAAAAATTGTTGTTTTTAGTTTCTATCAAATTTGTAAATATTAAAATAGTTTAGATTTTTTTTTCTAGATTTTACTTGGGTATCTTTTTATTTTTGGTGTGCAGGATAATTGGAGATTTAAAGTGAAAATAAGATTTGCGCATTAAACAGGTAAGTATCCAAGTTTTCTTTTTATTTTTTATTTATTTTTGTAAATATTCATTTTAGGAAATATTCTGATTCTTTAGATATTTTATTTATTTGTACATAATTAGTCTAGATTTTTTTTTTCTTTGTAAATATTTTTGTTTTCTTTTCAAAAAAAAAAACATGTTGCACACACCAATTGCATCGTCAGACATTCGATTTTAGGAAAACCCGTGGAAAAGTACGTTGAACCCGTGCCTTGGGCCTTATGGGAGTTACCAGCCGAAATTCCACAAACCTTAGGCCAGTATCGTTGACCACTCTTTGACTGTAGGTATATTCTGCTTAAGGTAACCTGAGCCTACCCAATTTAATCGACCCTGCATTTGCACGTGCACCAAAAAAATGTCGACCTGGTATTATGAGGACCAATAAAATGAATATCCGACTGAATTTCAAAATGGACATTACCATAGTGAGGATAATATTTGGGAGCACTACCGACCTTCTGAAGGTTATGGTTCATACTATGGTGATCCCAATTATTATTCACACGTGCATAAATCATTCGAACGAGAAACTGAGCAATATTATAATAGTCATAATGAATGTTCTTTGCAACCTAATTCTTCTTATGACAAAATTCTTTCTCTAGAAGATGTGGCCCAGCGTTTCATTGAAACTGCACAAATTAATGAAACCGTCATCAATTCTTCGATTAAATCTTTGAATGATAGGCTCAATCAGCTAGTTAAAAGGCTCGATCAATCAATTGAAACTGAACAAAGGTATGCCTTAGAAAAGAACAAAAGAATTGCAGCTTTAAGTGTGGCAGTCAGTGAACTTACTGCACGTTTAGACGAGGATGAAAATAGTGTTGATAAAGAATTTGAAACTTGTAGTCATAATGACGAGGAAATCATTACCCCAATTGAGCCTTATGATGATAATGTTGTTTCTAGTTCAAATCCTAATGATATCGATAATTATTCACATATTCAAAAGGATGAGGATTTGACTAGGGATACCATTGTTTTAGATGGTGAAGTATATCCTTGTGATTATGAAGCGGATGATGGCTTAGAGGAAAGAGTTTATCCTGAGACTAATGTTTTAGAGTCTAGCGATTCGGAAATAATAGTCCCTGCTAAGGATTATAGAAATGTAAAACCACATGATTACAACTTAGAAGAAATAAAAGACAAATTTCATAAATCTGATAATCTAGAAACTAAGGGAATTGTGACTAGTTTATCCAAGGATATTGACAATTCTAAGTTTGGGGGTGAATATCATTCTCCCCATGGTTTACCTTTGACTCTTACAAAGGTCCCTAATTTGGGACTTGACGTTTGTGCCTCTACCATCTTAAGGGACAATCTTCATGCACGTTTTCCTGAACCTAGTTATGTCCAAAAAGAAACTCAGTTCATAGAAACCCATCCTCTGGTTGATGTGGTTAATCCGGTCCAAGATACCATAATTGATTTTGTTGTCCCGCCAAGATTTTATTTGCCAAATGTGGGAGTATCTCATTCGAAATGTGTAATTATATAGTTTTTAGAACTAAACCTAATTATTTTAGGAAATTAAAATTGTCAACACATCTTCTTAAGAATGACCACCATTATGGTCAACTTTGTAAGTCAAATCTAGTTGACTTTGAGGATTCACAATTGTTCAGGTTATTATTATGTGCTTCTAAGTTTTTATTTGAGTTTTTTCAGACTCTACAACCTGATCCTCTGGATCCTGACTATGAGGAAAATAAGCCAATGAAAATATTTTATCTTGACCCTTTCATAGAGCCTGAACCCGAACCACAACTAGATGTAGTTGTATTAACCAGGAAACTAGATAAGGGTGTGCTTTATTTGTTTATTTTCTTGGCATTCCTTTTATTTGTGGTAGCTCTATTCGGTTTTGATGACCCACATAGGTTCCGATTATTGCTATATGATTTTATGTGGTGACTAATTCTACCAACGTCTGGCTGAAGACACTAAATTTAGCGCTTAATGGGAGGCAACCCATACTCTTGTTGTACATTTGCAGGATTTTATTTCTTGTTCCCCATGGAAGGACGCTTCATCCAGGTATCTTTCCAATCTCTTCATTGATGCCTCGTGTTACTTTACTTTTGGTATTGTGCTTTTATTAGAAACATTGAGGACAATGTTAGATTTAAGTGTGGGGGAGCGGTTAACCTTTTGGTATTTACTTGCATATTATAACCAACTGTTGAGTGGGTCTATTGTATTTTCTTGTCTCAGAAAAAAAAAAAGGAAAAAAAAAATGATGACAGCTGTTTAGCGGGTCTTTCTGTCTAGCTATTTAGCATACATCTCTCGATCTAGCTGTTTAGCAGATTCGTCTCGCTGTTTAGCAGACATATCTCGATCTTGCTGTTTAGCAGATCCGTCTCGCTGTTTAGAAGAGATATCTCGGTCTTACTGTTTAGCGGATCTGTCTAGCTGTTTAGAAGACATCTCCATCCACTGTTTAGTGGATTCGTATCGTTGTTTAGTATATAGTTCTTTATCCAGTTGTTTAGCGGATATTTATTTTCTTTGTTTTGCTCGAGGACTAGAAAGATGTAAGTGTGGGGGAATTTGATAAGAACGTAAGTGCGATGCTTTTTCACGCATAATTACATTAGCTAAGACTCATTTTATCGCTAATAAACTTGTTTTAAGTATTTTGAAGGAAATAAAGCTCGATGGACTAAAATACGGAAATCTGCGGGAAAAATTGAGGAAATGAAGTGATTTATGATTAAATGGGCTAAGCCTGAAAGGAATTACATGGAGAATCATTTTATTAAGTCCAATTGTGTGGATATGGGAGTGTGGTAAGGATTCCACTGAGTGTGTAGAAGTGTGGAAAACATGTGAAAGATATTAATTATGATAAAGGATATATGAAGATATTTTGTTTAATGAAGAAAATATTTCCTTATGATGTGGAGTAATGAAATATTTGAAGATTTGGGAAAGAATCTTATTCTTTATGGTTGGAAATAATAATTAAGATATTGATTGCAGTATTTGACACATGGCGCATTCTGATTGGAGGATTTTTATATTATATGACATCTGACATACTTTTATTGGATGATGATGTGGTAGTGGATATGATAAAGGAAAGTGGTTTCATTTGAAAACTATAAATACTGGTCGAAGCAGATGGAATAGGGGGTCCGGGGGTCTGAGCAAAAGAATAGAGTTTCTATTTCATTCTTTTAATATTTTTTTTGTAATAATGGATAGCTAACCCTCTTCACTGGGGTTAAAGATGAAACCAGTTCTGCTCTGTAAGAAACTCAAGTACTCTCTTTAATAAAGTATTCTTTTGGGTTTAATTGATTAATAATTTCTCTTCTTAAAAGCTTTGTCCTTTAAACCGTTTTGAATAATCTTTGATTATTGATCTTTTATAAGCGAAGGAAGTTATATCTTTTTGGTCAAAGTTGTAATTATTATTTTAACCTTAATATATTCCGAGACATGAGATTGGTTTCAATATTGTCTTGAGTTATAATGTGGATACTTATTGACGATTGCAGGAGACTTTTTACACGACTTAACTGGTGGAATCCGAAATCCTAGTTTTCTCCTAGTTATTAGTTTATTTATTTTCATAAGTTTTATTAGTATTTTCTTAATCCATATATTGATATTTTAGCATAATTTAATTAGGAATTGAGGGTAACAATATTTTAGTCCCTGTGGAACGAACCCGTATTTTGCATACTATCCAATCGATAGTCGTGCACTTGGGGTACACATTTAAAATCACATCACCCCTATCACTCAATATCCTTCCAAAATCCCTCAGCACCATTTATATATTATTCAGCAACTCAAATACTCGCTAATAACTCCATATAATCTTCAACAATTACTCTTATTCTCCGCTGCCAAAAACAGAAATAATTTCCATTTTTATCTTCATTACGCGTTGATTTTCTTCCATCACACTCCAACTCGTCATGTACATGCCTCAGACGAAATCAAACACACTTCCAACTAACGCCATGCACAGAAAACACGTACAATCCCGTGTCTTTATCCACTTCCTCTTTGAATTTAACTCGGTGAGTATACTCCATTTTTTTCGAAAACAACCAACTTAACCAATTTTGTTTCAAAGAAACAGGTTGGTACCAATCCAAATCTGTGTTGAAATCTCGCCAAAAATCTTCTAAAATCAATACAACAAATATCATATCCTCAACCAACTATTTGTTCCCTGTTTGACTTCAAGTTCATGTTGCGGCTCAATTTCTTCGATGCTGATGGACTTACCGGCCCTGTTTAGCTGCAACAGGCCCAATCCAATCGATTGTATGAGTTGAATCTTTATAAAATCCTCCAGATCCAAAATAGGGATAATGGAGTTTTAAAAGCTGCACTGCCATGTTTTGCTTCCACACGATATTCCAGCCAAATTCAGTTGATTATAAAGATCATACCACGCCTGTTAATCTGATTTAAGTCATCCCTAACAGTTTCAGCCATTGAATCACCTTAGAATATGCCTAAACGATGAACCCTAATTCTGCTGCCATTTTCCCGTTAAAACTGAAATTTGAATTGTTGAAGATGAAGTGCCCTTATCCAAAACACGGGCGCCTTTAACAACCGGATCCTGGGGGTGCCCTTATCCAAAATGAGGGTGCCTTAAACTTTTTCCGGGGGTCCAAAAACCACTTTTCGAGCGACTTTTTCCATTAGAGTTTATTTGCCAAAAATACCTACAAACAAGTTTATTAGTGATAAAATGAGTCCCAGCTAATGTA
Source organism: Papaver somniferum (assembly GCF_003573695.1). Taxonomy (NCBI): domain Eukaryota; kingdom Viridiplantae; phylum Streptophyta; class Magnoliopsida; order Ranunculales; family Papaveraceae; genus Papaver; species Papaver somniferum. The sequence goes on along the minus strand of NC_039360.1, from coordinate 139,619,383 downwards.
TTTATGGGTGAAAATGTGTCGCACTTTCGTGCTCATCATTGATGTAAGGATCCTCAAGCTCGTCAACGCTATTAGACTAGTCAAGAGACGTTTTAGCCGATAATAACTCGATTAGTTTAATACGAACGTTAATTAATAGAAATTAATTTAACAACGATCTAGACACGAAACTAGTATCACTGGATAGGTCTCGAAAAGTTATGCGAAGTGGACTACTCGAATGTGTCAATCAGATACCGGATGAAGAAGATATCTTTGGATAAGTATGAAGGGAAAAATAATAATTTTGCTTTGAACCGCCTGGCTTCCCTTATCATTTGGACGAGTGCCTTTAGCAATCCTGGTCGGCCTTATCAACTCAATCGAGAAGATAAGCTCTCATTTTCTTCTTCTTCTTCTTTCTCTTTCATTCTTCTTTCTTCTTCTCTTTCGTTTTCTTCTGTTCTTCACGTCTGCTGTTTCTGAGAGAAGTGTGAGAATCGATTAGAGAAGGTTAGTCGATGAAGATGTCCTGATGATATAAGAGTTGGTGTTTCTGTTAATTATTAAGAAGAAGATTGAGATGATATTATTAATCGAAGTTAGGGTTTCTGATGTTCATTGGAGTTACTATTTCAGATGACTAAGAAGATATTTAAGGGTGGGTTGGTCGATATGATGATCATGGTGGTGTTAAGTCCTGTGTTGCTTCAAAATCAGGAATAATCAAAAGAATGGTTTTCAATTTGATTTTGGAGTTGTGGGTTTGAGATGTAGATCGATTTGCTGATGGATTGAGGACTAATGGGTATTTGTTTAATTGAAGTTCTGAAGTTAATTTGGTGAAGATTTGAGAATTAGGGTTTATGTTCTTCCCCAAAACAGAAATTAGGTCTTCAGTGGATTTGATTCGACGTTTTATCAATTCAAGGGATACTAAAGTTTGGGTAAGCTTCTAATTATTCTAAGTAAGATATTTTAGATTTGATTGCTTGAGTTGTTGAGATTAAGTAGTTATGAATGAATCTTCAATTGAGGTTGTAAATGATATGAGCCTTGAGGAAAGAAAGGAGGAACTGTTGTTGAGGCTTTTGGGAAACTGGTAATGATGATGATATAGATTGTTGTGGCTGTATTGCTATGCAATGTTGGTGGAGTTGAAATAAAAGATGTGGATGCTTTAGTGGTGGTGTTTTACAGTCACGGAGGCGATTCTAGGAGAAACAAGTATGAGCTGAGTTTATGTGTAGGTGAAATGGAAATGGAAATGGAAATGGTAATGGTTATGTAAGATACAGGGATTTGAGAGTGATGGTTTGTTGATGTTGAATGTTAGTTGCTATAATAAGAATGGTGGTAAAGAAGGTGGGTTGTTTCTCTGAATTAGGATTGAGCAGAGTTGAAGGTTGTTGTTCTGTGGTTGAGACTGTTGAGTTCTATAATGGGGTTCTGTAGCCACAAGTGATGAACATGAATAAGCTGATGGTGTTGTATTGGCGAGATACTGATATGAGAGATATAGACGGTGATGTAGTTATAGGTTAGTGTTGATAGATGATTGCAGGAGGCTTATGCCATGGTTGTGTGTTGTTCAAGATGAGGTGTTGAATCACAAGTGTGAAAAGTGAATTAGATGGTGGTGTTGTCTGTGAAGTTTTATTCGTAATTGAGTTATTGATCACAGTACATGGAGGAGGTCTGAGATGTATTTGATTGAGTAATGAGATTGCAGTGCAAATGAAATGGTAAGATGAACTATGTGCAAGTAAGGGATCTAGTGGTTGTATTGAACTGAACTTAGTGGTGTAGTAGTTCAGTTGAGTTAATGAACTGAACTTGATTGTAATGATGTTGGCAGTGGCCTTAATGAAGCATGCAACTATAGGTTAAGATAAACTCAGTTTACTACTGTAATTGAGTTGTGAAGTTTATTTAAGTTAAACGTTTGAGTTGCTGTTGTTTTGTATAATGAAAATGTGCACCAAATCTGTAATAGAAGTTTAGATTAGGCTTTTGGCCTATTAGTCATCCAAGTCAGTTTAGATGGCTCAATTTGTTTAGCTGGCGTAGTGTGACTGACTGAGTTAACTCAGTGAACAGACCTGACCAGACTTGACCCAATGTACCTTGACCGATTTGACTCAGTTTACCATTGAAATGACCTTTGACTGACGTTTACCGTTAGTTGACCCCGTTGACCGTTAGTGACTGTTAGTTGACTCATATGGTCTGGGCATTAGATTAAGGGGCCAATTTAGTAGACTTGGGCTTAGGGCAGTTTTCTTAATCAGATGGTTGGACCTCTTGTGGTCCGAATTAGACTTTGGTTTCTTCTACAAAGTTGTAGATATTCATAAGACTTAGCTAATGAACTATATAACCAATCCAATTGAATTAGTAAACCTTAGATATGCTAAAGATAGATAAATAAACGTGTAGAACCTTAAATGAGCCTAGAATCATCAGAAATACTTGTATGATTTCTTTTGTGAGCCATTTTGGCTAGATTCTTAGACTTCTTGTATGATTAACAGTTAGTCTATTAACAACGGTCGATTCAAAGGACGAACCCGTGGATTGTGGATCTCGAGGTGGCGTGGCTTGTCATCAAAAGATGTGGGAATACATTTTACTCTTTTGAAACCATTGTTGTTCCTTTTATAAAAGTTTATATTTAACAAACTCATGCATTGTCCGTTTGTGCATTCCATGCATTGTTAGTTTGCATTATGAATGTTCTGTTGATTCTTTGAATCTTTCCACGATTTGGAAAGGACTTGTATGTTTGTTGTCATCAAGATCTGTTATGGGAAATGAGAATTTCCACATGTGGTATATAAGATGCGCTCCTTCACATTTATACCTATTATAAATTTATTCGATGTGGAATTGGCATCAATATTACTATTCGGTGTGGAAGTGGCACCAATATTATACATTATTTGACGAAGGAGTTTGTCCATATACATATTTGTACATTCCAGTGACTTAGTCACTTTGATGTTTGGGAAAACATGTATTGTTTTCCGAATTTTACTCATGATTTCTTTAAAGTTAAATGTTATTCCTGTTGGGCACCCCTTTTAGGGATGATGTGCTCACCCATTCCCACTTTCATTTTCAGAGACAGATCAGAGTCACGCAGCGGAAGCTTTGTGGCGTTGAGTCTTCTGCTATGTTTATTATGCTGTATATCCTATTTGCAAACCAAATGACTATTGTGTATGTATCACTTGAGAGGAATTCTTGTTTATATATTTCTGAGTTGGGCTAGTTTTTGGGTTAAGTTTTGTAGCATATTTATTAATTGAATGTTTAAGTAAATGAGTAGATTCTTAGTGCCTCTTTATTTAGTCAATATCTTTGATTAGACAACTGCTAGCTTAGGGGGCGCTACAGACTTGGTATCAGAGCTCATTATTAGATCTTACATGGGAAAAGATAGAAATAGCCAGTGCCAGTTAGTGAACTAGATTAGTTTAAAACTGGGTTGGGTTGTGAGATAAATCTTAATCACTAAAAGTTATCAATAATTAAAATAATTATTTGATTGATTGATTTGGTTGTTTGTATATGTAATGAAGTAAAAAAAATGTAGGATACACCTATAACTTTAGCGAATAAGGATTTGAGAATAATTAATCTAAAAAGTATGCACACGTAGACAGTCTAATACTATTAAAATAGTGAGATTAGTATGATTGATAGATTTTATGAAAATTACATCCTTTCTCTTAGTGTTGAGACGTGCAAATTCCTCAACACTCACTACTGTGTTGCCAAGCATGCTGCTTCAACACATCCTTTCTCTTAGTGTTGAGACGTGCAAATTCCTCAACACTCACTACTGTGTTGTCAGGCATACTTCCTCAACACGTTTTCCTCTTAGTGTTGAGACGTACAAATTCCTCAACACCACTATTGTGTTGTCAGGCATACTTCCTCAACACGTTTTCCTCTTAGTGTTGAGACGTGCAAATTCCTCAACACCACAACTGTGTTGCCAGGCATGCTGCTTCAACACATCCTTTCTCTTAGTGTTGAGACGTGCAAATTCCTCAACACTCACTACTGTGTTGCCAGACATGCTGCTTCAACACATCTTTTCTCTTAGTGTTGAGACGCGCAAATTCCTCAACACTCACTACTGTATTGCCAGGGATGTTGCCTCAACACACCCTCCTCTTGGTGTTGAGACGTACAAATTCCTCAACACCACTATTGTGTTGTCAGGCATACTGCCTCAACACGTTTTCCTCTTAGTGTTGAGACGTGCAAATTGCTCAACACCACAACTGTGTTGCCAGGCATGCTGCCTCAACACATCCTTTCTCTTAGTGTTGAGACGTGCAAATTCCTCAACACTCACTACTGTGTTGTCGCATGCTGCCTCAACACATCCTTTCTCTTAGTGTTGAGACGTGCAAATTCCTCAACACTCGCTACTGTGTTTCCAGGCATGATGCCTCAACACATCATTCTCTTAGTGTTGAGACGTGGAAATTCCTCAACACTCACTACTGTGTTGCCAGGCATGCTGCCTGAACACACCCTCCTCTTGGTGTTGAGACGTACAAATTTCTCAACACCACTATTGTGTTGTCAGGCATACTGCCTCAACACGTTTTCCTCTTAGTGTTGAGACGTGCAAATTCTTCAACACCACTATTGTGTTGCCAGGCATGCTGCCTCAACACATCCTTTCTCTTAGTGTTGAGACGTGCGAATTTATCAACACTCACCACTGTGTTGACAGGCATGATACCTCAACACATCCTTCCTCTTAGTGTTGAGACGTGAAAATTCCTCAACACTCACTACCGTGTTGTCAGGCATCACCGCCTCAACACATCTTCATCTTAGTGTTGAGATGCGCAATCTCCTCATCACTCACTCGTGTTGTCAGGTGTCACTGCTTCAACACATCATAACGCTGACAACTCCACCACCTCAGCACCCATCTTTTTATTCAAGTATCAACTTTCTTAACACTCATCAGTCGAGGCTCCATTACATCGTTTTAGTGTTCTCGGCCTCAACGGGTGATTGCTACTTGCCTAGACGTTTCATTAAACATGTTCTGCTCAAAGGCCTAGACAACCTCTCTCTACTGGTAACATCTATTTACTCTTCTCATGAATTTTATCTCCGTCTGTCACCATCTATTACTTATCCCGCAACAATGTCACCGTTACGTGCTAAGCAGGGGACTTAATGTTGATGGTAGTTTTTAGTTCAGGGCTAAAATTGTAAAACCAGTATTTAATGCGCTGTCACCCTGCAAGGGGTTGAAAAGTGACGAGTGCAGAAAACCTCCTCGCTCATTGAGCAATTAAATGTATATGAAATTCACTCAGAATGGTGCGCGTAGTAGCAATCCCAAATATTCTGTGATTTCTATCCTATACCAGCATTATAAATTAATGCATGATTTTCCAAGTATTTTCCGTGCTATGTTCTCAGCCGAACTCTCATCATTGACATGACATGACGATTAAATGTTCACTATCAGCAGAGTAGCATGAATCTCCCGAAGTGCCAGTATTGAGATCTGCATGAAAATACCCACACAGGATACGTCACTCCCTGATAAAGAGAATCTCGTATCGACGTACTTTTAATTAAAGACATCTCGATCGAACACGATTAAATTCCTTAAGGAAAATCTAGAATGTCAATATCAGTCTCAGAAACGATCACGGCCACATAATGATAAGCACGAAAGTGCGATGCATTTTCACCCATAAATACATTAGCTGAGACTCATTTTATCACTAATAAACTTGTTTTAAGTCTTTTCAAGGAAATAAGCTCTTCTGGAAAAATAGATCGAAAAAAGTGTTAAAAGCAACCAGAGGAACTGATAAAGGCACCCATCATTTCAGATACGGTCACCCAACTTGTTAAAGACACCCAACAAATGAACAAATTGATAGAGGCACCCTCTTCTTCTTCATTTGAAACAAATTCACATAATTTATGAGAGATCTCAAAGATTTAAGGCAAAGATATCTTGTTGCCTATTATACAAGAAGTTTTCGTATCTTGAAGTTAAAAGAGATAATATATTGATGAGTTTGTTTTTATTGAAAAGTAGAAAGAAAATTTGTGGTTTTATTTATAAATAAAAATAATAATAATATCCCCAGGATTTTATTCTAGCAAATAGAGGAAAATGTGTGATAATGGAGAAAGAAATTATTCCTGAGATATCTTTCATCAAAGAGAAGATCTGGTGGAGTTATGGAAGAATATTTTGAAAAGATGTTTGAGTAATGGGTTGTTGTGTATAAATAGGGTGCTAATAGGACCAAACATGAGAAAAAGAGGGGGAGTTTTGGTAGAGCAAAATTGTTGCGTTTAATTTTTCTTCATTTTCACCATTGTAAACACCATTTGAGCTATTAATTATATTTTTTGAGTGTGTTTTCATCATGAGAAGCTAAACCCCAACATTGGGTCGACGGAGGAAGCCGAACTTCACACATGGGTGAATTTGTATTATTTTCTGTATGACTTTTGCACTTATTTTAAATTGATTTATGATTCGAATTAATTAGTTATCATTTTATTAGATGGGTCATGCTTGCTTAGATGTTTGATGTCCCATGCTTACGATTTATAACTAATGTTTTGAGGATCTACTTTGGCAAAACAAGAGTCGATGTTTTATTAATTTATTGAACTTTAATTGTTGAGAATAAATAAATTGAACCATGTGTTATGAATTCGGTGGAATCCTAATCCCAATGAATCTCTCTTTTATTTATTATTTTATTTAAACCTTTAAATTTAGTCTTCACAAGTCTTAGAGTTTGAATTCTTATTACAACAACGACAATCAAAAACACTATCAATTTGGCGCCGCTGCCGGGGATTTGTTTTTAGATTAATTTTTTAGGTCTATTTATTTTCATTTTGTACAATATTTTCATTTTATTTTAGATTTTTTTTCCTTTTTATGCGTTTCTTTTTGTATTTCTTTTCAGGGACTTTTTGAGAATGATGACTTCTTCTGAGGAGACGTCACCTACGATGACGCTGGCGGAATATATGCGTAGAAAGTCAAATTATCAGGAAACCTCATATGAGATGACGCTTCCTGAATATATGCGTAGGCAATGGTATGGAGTTTCTACTCTACATGAGGTAAGTGAAGAATCTCCTCTAGAGATATATGAGAAATATTACAAACACACACGCCTAGTTTGGAATAAAGATTGAGAGTTCTTGAATGTCAAAGATTATTTGCTGATGATGATGAATCTGGTAGTGACTCTCTGTTCCAAACAGAACATATAGATGACCCTGTGGATGATTATGTGGATGATTTGCCTAATTCCATAGATGAATCTACCTCACAAGATCATTCACCCGACTTAGAGGTTGTTTCTAGACCCCTAGACTTCCAAAAGTTGCCTAATTTAGGGTTAGAATTGTGTGCTTCTAAAGTATTGTTGGATTACTTTGCATCTAAGTACCCAGAAGACTTGCCTATTCCTGATATCGTGCATGAATCAATTGATATTTCCCCAGTCTCAATAGAATCCACATATTTTGTTCTTTGCGCACTTCCTTGTGCAGTAAAAACTTGGTTTAGGGGTAAATCTTGGTTTTTGACAGTTTCAATGTCACCATATTTTCATAGCATAATTGTGAAGCTGTCGTTTGTAAATACTGTATTTTGGGTTGATCCCCAAATTTTCAGATTGTTAATTTTTGGGGATCCTTTTTGTATATTCCAGTAGGTGTACTTTTATCTTATTTATTTTTATATTTTGTTTACTTTTTCCATTATGAATTTCTCATCTTAAGTTTTGCGTTGGATGACTCAATTACATTGAGGACAATGTAATGTTTAAGGGTGGGGGAGTGGTTAACTTTTTACTTTAGTGTTTCAGGAGTTTCATTGCAAATCATGATCAGCTGTTGAGCGGGTCTATTGAAGGTTTGTAGGTAGTTTATGACCAGCTGTTGAGCGGGTATAATTTTTTTTTTTTTTTGTAGTTGTTAGGGTTATGACTAGCTGTGTAGCGGGTTTTTTCTCTTTTCTTGCACATTATGACCAGCTGTGTGGCGGGTCTCTTTCTCTCTATCTTATTATATGACCAGCCGTGTAGCGGGTCTTTCCATTTTTTGTTACATGTTATGGACAGCTGTGTAGCGGGTCTTTAAAAAAAAATTATGACCAGCTGTGTAGCGGGTCTCTCTCTATCTTATTATATGACCAGCTGTGTAACGGGTCAATTTTTCTATTTTGCTCGAGGACTAACAAAATGTAAGTGTATGGGAATTCGATAAGCACGAAAGTGCGACGCATTTTCACCCATAAATACATTAGCTGAGACTCATTTTATCACTAATAAACTTGCTTTAAGTCTTTTCAAGGAAATAAGCTCTTTTGGAAAAATAGATCGAAAAAAGTGTTAAAAGTAGCCAGAGGAACTGATAAAGGCACCCATCATTTCAGATACGGTCACCCAACTTGTTAAAGATACCCAACAAATGAACAAATGGATAGAGGCACCCTCTTCTTCTTCATTTGAAACAGATTCACATAATTTATGGGAGATCTCAAAGATTTAAGGCAAAGATATCTTGTTGCCTATTATACAAGAAGTTTTCATATCTTGAAGTTAAAAGAGATAATATATTAATGAGTTTGTTTTTATTGAAAAGGAGAAAGAAAATCTGTGGTTTTATTTATAAATAAAAAAATATAATAATATCCCTAGGATTTTATTCTAGCAAATAGATGAAGATGTGTGAGAATGGAGAAAGAAATTATTCCTGAGATATCTTTCATCAAAGAGAAGATCTGGTGGAGTTATGGAAGAATATTTTGAAAAGATGTTTGAGTAATGGGTTGTTGTGTATAAATAGGGTGATAATAGGACCAAACAGGAGAAAAAGAGGGGGAGTTTTGGTAGAGAAAAATTGTTGCGTTTAATTTTTCTTCATTTTCACCTTTGTAAACACCATTTGAGCTATTAATTATATTTTTTGAGTGTGTTTTCATCAAGAGAAGCTAAACCCCAACATTGGGTCGACGTAGGAAGCCGAACTTCACACATGGGTGAATTTGTATTATTTTCTGTATGACTTTTGCACTTATTTTAAATTGATTTATGATTCGAATAATTAGTTATCATTTTATTAGATGGGTCATGCTTGCTTAGATGTTTGATGTCCCATGCTTACGATTTATAACTAATGTTTTGAGGATCTACTTTGGCAAAACAAGAGTCGATGTTTTATTAATTTATTGAACTTTAATTGTTGAGAATAAATAAATTGAACAATGTGTTATGAATTCGGTGGAATCCTAGTCCCAATGAATCTCTCTTTTATTTATCATTTTATTTAAACCTTTAAATTTAGTCTTCACAAGTCTTAGAGTTTGAATTCTTATTACAACAACGACAATCAAAAACACTATCAATTTGGCGCCGTTGCCGGGGATTTGTTTTTAGATTAATTTTTTAGGTTTATTTATTTTTATTTTGTACAGTATTTTCATTTTATTTTAGATTTTTTTTCCTTTTTATGCGTTTCTTTTTGTATTTCTTTTCAGGGACTTTTTGAGAATGATGACTTCTTCTGAGGAGACGTCACCTACGATGACGCTGGCGGAATATATGCGTAGAAAGTTAAATTATCAGGAAAACTCATATGAGATGGCGCTTCCTGAATATATGCGTAGGAAACGGTATGGAGTTTCTACTCTACATGAGGTAAGTGAAGAATCTCCTCTAGAGATATATGAGAAATATTACAAACACACACGCCTAGTTTGGAATAAAGATTGAGAGTTCTTGAGTGTCAAAGATTATTTGTTGCTGATGATGAATCTGGTAGTGACTCTCTGTTCCAAACAGAACATATAGATGACCCTGTGGATGATTAGGTGGATGATTTGCCTAATTCCATAGGTGAATCTACCTCACAAGATCATTCACCCGACTTAGAGGTTGTTTCTAGACCCCTAGACTTCCAAAAGTTGCCTAATTTAGGGTTAGAATTGTGTGCATCTAAAGTATTGTTGGATTACTTTGCATCTAAGTACCCAGAGGACTTGCCTATTCCTAATATCGTGCATGAATCAATTGATATTTCCCCAGTCTCAATAGAATCTCCATATTTTGTTCTTTACGCACTTCCTTGTGCAGTAAAAACTTGGTTTAGGGGTAAATTTTGGTTTTTGACAGTTTCAATGTCATCATATTTTCATAGCATAATTGTGAAGCTGTCATTTGTAAATACTGTATTTTGGATTGATCCCCAAATTTTCAGACTGTTAATTTTTGGGGATCCTTTTTATATATTTCAGTAGGTGTACTTTTATCTTATTTATTTTTATATTTTGTTTATTTTTCCTTTATGAATTTCTCATCTTAAGTTTTGCGTTGGATGACTCAATTACATTGAGGACAATGTAATGTTTAAGTGTGGGGGAGTGGTTAACTTTTTTACTTTAGTGTTTCAGGAGTTTCATTGCAAATCATGATCAGCTGTTGAGCGGGTCTATTGAAGGTTTGTAGGTAGTTTATGACCAGCTGTTGAGCGGGTATAAAAAAAAATAAAAAAATTGTAGTTGTTAGGGTTATGACCAGCTGTGTAGCGGGTCTCTTCTTTTTTCTTGCACATTATGACCAACTGTGTAGCGGGTCTCTTTCTCTCTATCTTATTATATGACCAGGCGTGTAGCAGGTCTTTCCATTTTTTCTTACATGTTATGGCCAGCTGTGTAGCGGGTCTTTAAAAAATAAATTATGACCAGCTGTGTAGCGGGTCTCTCTCTATCTAATTATATGACCAGCTGTGTAACTGGTCAATTTTTCTGGTTTGCTCGAGGACTAGCAAAATGTAAGTGTGGGGGAATTTGATAAGCACGAGAGTGCGACGCTTTTTCACCCATAAATACATTAGCTGGGACTCATTTTATCACTAATAAACTTGTTTTAAGTCTTTTCAAGGATATAAGCTCTTTTGGTAAAATAGATCGAAAAAAGTGTTAAAAGCAGCCAGAGGAACTGATAAAGGCACCCATCATTTCAGATACGGTCACCCAACTTGTTAAAGACACCCAACAAATGAACAAATGGATAGATGCACCCTCTTCTTCTTCATTTGAAACAGATTCACATAATTTATGGGAGATCTCAAAGATTTAAGGCAAAGATATCTTGTCGCCTATTATACAAGAAGTTTTCATATCTTGAAGTTAAAAGAGATAATATATTAATGAGTTTGTTTTTATTGAAAAGGAGAAAGAAAATCTGTGGTTTTATTTATAAATAAAAAAATATAATAATATCCCCAGGATTTTATTCTAGCAAATAGAGGAAGATGTGTGATATTGGAGAAAGAAATTATTCCTGAGATATCTTTCATCAAAGAGAAGATCTGGTGGAGTTATGGAAGAATATTTTGAAAAGATGTTTGAGTAATGGGTTGTTGTGTATAAATAGGGTGCTAATAGGACCAAACAGGAGAAAAAGAGGGGGAGTTTTGGTAGAGCAAAATTGTTGCGTTTAATTTTTCTTCATTTTCACCATTATAAACACCATTTGAGCTATTAATTATATTTTTTGAGTGTGTTTTCATCATGATAAGCTAAACCCCAACATTGGGTCGACGGAGGAAGCCGAACTTCACACATGGGTGATTTTGTATTATTTTCTGTATGACTTTTGCACTTATTTTAAATTGATTTATGATTCGAATTAATTAGTTATCATTTTATTAGATGGGTCATACTTGCTTTGATGTTTGATGTCCCATACTTACGATTTATAGCTAATGTTTTGAGGATCTACTTTGGCAAAACAAGAGTCGATGTTTTATTAATTTATTGAACTTTAATTGTTGAGAATAAATAAATTGAACCATGTGTTATGAATTCGGTGGAATCCTAGTCCCAATGAATCTCTCTTTTATTTATTATTTTATTTAAACCTTTAAATTTAGTCTTCACGAGTCTTAGAGTTTGAATCCTTATTACAACAACGACAATCAAAAACATTATTACAGAACTTGGTCGCACGATTTAACAAGCGTAGCTTACTCCTAATAGAACCGTAGTGACCCCCGACCCCAAGCATGGGTGATCGCGCTGTATAAAAATAGCTCGAACGAGCTGAAACCGTTAAAAAGGGTCTCAGAAGCATCACGATCATCCAACTTCGCCAGCCTAGTTGGACGACTTGGATCTTCCTACGGATGATTAAGGAAATGCCATCATGCACACTGGCGGACCAACTTCCCCCTTGCTCGATCAACAAGTCCACGGCCAGTACGTAGAGCCACAAATCGTTTGCCCAAGCTAAGGCAAACACGATGTTTTCAAAACCCTAATTTGGGTCGCGACAATGTATTAGCGTCTTAAATCGATCACAACCATCCAACTTAGCCATCCTAGTTGGATGGCTTAGATCGCGTTTTGGACAATCAAGGAGGTGCACATGGGTTCACCACCGACCCACCATTATTCCCGCTCGATCGACTTACCCGTGGGAAGTCATTGATGCATCGAGTCGCTCGATTGAATTAGCGTAGTCGTGGCCATTCTAAACCTTAATTCACGTTTGCGGAAATGAGCTTGTGTCGCAAATCGATCATGACCACTCATCTTCGTCGGCTGAATCGAGAGGTCTAGATATGATTTTAGATGGCCTAGGATGTGTCGATATGCACGCCAACGACCCGTCTTCACACATGGCCGATCGTCCTGCTCCTATTAGTGCCCAAAACTCACGTTCGATTAGCCAAACTAGGGTTGGCCACATGGTTTCCAAACCCTAATTTGAATCAACGGCGGCAAACATCTGTCGCAAATCATCTCGTCCGTTTGACTTTGCTAGCATGTTCGGACGGCTTAGATCAAGTGTTGAGTGATCAATGAGATACCTCAATGATCACCGACGGCCTCTCTTTCACAAGGAGCGATCGACCAAGAGATGGCTCGTCCATACGGCCCTCAATCGATCTCCCAAAGGTGGTGGACATGCCACCTTTTTAAGACGCTCAATCCGCGACTTATTTAATCAAACTCTAAAACAATGATGCTTCATGCATATCGATTGTCTTGAGCTGGGTGCTTAAAAGCGATGTTTTACATGCATCGAACACATGCGATATTTTATGAGTCTCAGCTTCATAAATAACTTGGTTGTTTAACCCAATAGCACTGTATGCTATTCTTTGCGGCAAGTCCCACGACTTGACCCACTCACTCGAGACATCGAACATGTCACAAACTGAGGGATACTTACTGGGGTATTGGTCTGGTGGTTTACAGCATGCGGCGTGCAACGCGCTCATTACAAGAACGTGTCAGGAAAAGATGAACGGTTAACGATGAGAGAAGTGGGTGAAGGAGTGACCACGTGATGATCACCATTTCCTACACAACCCCACTACTGCATCACTTAACTTTCTCCACTTCCTATGAGATCAAGGATGCGCTCAAATGACTTGTATAAATAGGTTTTCAACCTATTTCGACAAAAGAGAACCAAGTGTTATCAACACAAGTATCCAGAAAACACCAAGAATTGATAACTTACATTATGCAAGCCAGTTCCACATTATGATACAAGTCATAAATAGCCACATATTCATAATTCAATATTTTTGATCTCAACACCTTCTTCGCTTCCCTCCCTAAGATCAACCCTTCTTCTTCACTTTGTGACCGAATTGAGTCTGGAACAACCATTTCTTGGTTTAGGCCAGAGTCTTACAGATTGATCTCTCGAATCTGAAAGTACTCCCGTGCAGTGCATTGTTTAGGGTTTGAATTAGTTGCTCATCAACACACCCCAAATTTACCAAAAACCGTAGAATCATTTTTTACCCTCAAACACCCGCAAAAGCGGCTTCTTTACCGTTGGATGATGAAATCAACAGTTAGATTCACATTTAGGAAAGGACCTATCACTTTCAGGAAATGACCCACCACTTTCAGAATATGACCCACCATTTCCCCTAAAGGGTTCAAGGCTGTTAGATCAGGGTTTTAGCAAGATCTAACGGTAAAGAAGCCGCTTGAGCGGGATAGCTTCCCATAAGGTCGTGCGGGATAGCACTGCTCAAAAAAATAACCCTACCTTCTGAAAGTGGAAGCAACTAGCACAAATTATTTCCAAAAGTGGACGCAACTTAATACAAGTTGCTTCCACTTCCTCAAGTTGACTCCAAAAGAAAAGCTTATTTTTCACCCTTCGAGGATTTGTGCAAGGTCAATTAAAACGAAGGTTTGGCCTTCTCCTTATTTTTAGTTTCGATTGAATCTCAAACTACTACATATTTTTATTTTTTTGAAATCACATTTCAATTCATTCAAACCAAAATAGTGATTACATGATTGCTTACAAGATTATCAAAAACACCAAAATACAAGATAATCAAAACCCAAATACAAATGATGACACCAATCGCAAATACATCGCGAAGAGAAAGAGTCATGCACCACAAAGATATCCAATTTTTGTACCAGCAGTATTACGAATGATGGTGTGAACCGGAATCAACTCCAACCATTTGAAATAATTATCCTCTTCAATAAGAGATACTCCAATTAAAATGGAGTAATTTCCTCAAAATCTTGTAGATCCAAACGAATTCGGATGCCCTAAATCCCTCTTGTTGAAGATGAATCCAAAGCGAATCCGAGCAGAATCATTGATGTTCTTGATGAATCGAGAATAGCAAGCCAAGAAACGCCATGGAGATTTGAGAGAATCACTATTAAAGCGAAGAGAAAATCGTCTTAAAGACGAATAAAATATCACCCAAATAGCGAAGAAATGTGTCCATAAACACCAAAAACAACAAAAACAAAACCTAAAACTACAAATTAGACTACTTTTATTCATTAAAACTAAAAATCCTTGCTCAGATCTAGCTAGGGCTGCACATGGGACGGGACGGTACGGGTTTTTGCCTAGCTCAGTACTTGTACCTCCCTATGGCCGGTACCTGTACCTTGTACCTGTGCAGTACGGGACGGGATGAGACGGTACCTGTACCTGTTTAACTCGGTACAGGACGGGACGGTACCGGTTCTTTACCCGTAGCGTATGTAAAATTATAAAAACAAAATAAAGCAAAAAATCTTCTAAGTTCTAAGTTCAAATGAAGTTATGAACCACACAAAAAATTCCAAAACCCTAAAATCAAAAACCAAAAAATTACAATCAATTTCAAATCTAAAGAAATCAACAAAAACTAAATAGAAATGAGCAAAAACTAATTAATTTTCAAAAACCCTAACTATTATTAGACGTTATTACTTGTTGCTCGGTACTACGGGATGGGACGGGACGGGAATAGTCTAGAACCGTTACTTGTACCTACTCTAGGCACGATACAGTTTTTGGTACTTGTACATGTCCCATCTGACCGCGGTTTCGGGACAGTACCGGTACGGTTCCACGGGACGGGACGGGACGGTTCCTGTGCAGCCCTAGATCTAGCCCAAAAGGACTAAATCTGAGCAAGAAGAAGAAGAAGTTATAGAATTTTTTTTTCTCTTTTTTATTAGGAGAGAGAGAGGAGAGAAAAAGGTTTGGAGAGAGGAGAGAGAAAATAATCATAATCGTTCAGAGGAAAAATATTTTTGAGAGAGGAGAGAGAAAATTCACTAAGAGTGTGTTTGGCACGAAAAAATTTAGGGCGGAGTTGGAGTTCGGGGGCGTAGTTGGGGGAGCTAGTCTATTTTATGAGTGTTTGACATAGGTTTTCTACGGAGGATTTGAATTTCCCATCAATTCATTTTCCTCCGTTCAGTGGAAAAAGAGTCGACACCTAAACCATGAGATTTCCAACTCCTTCCTTCTTTTCCTCCCATTTATAAACCAAAATTTCCATCTTCTCTTTCGTTTCCGTTTTTTTCTCCCCTCTAAAAATTTCTGCCATGAGACAAACTCTCAATCTTGTTAAATCTCACTATTTTCCCATGATTTCATAATTGATTATTGTTAAATCTCGATTGTTCTTCCTCTCACATGCTTATATTAGTCATCTTTTGATTGATATACCAAACCCTAGATATTTTCTGAACCAAATAAGTTGATTGAGTTCATGGGAAAGCAAGAAAGATGGATTTAATGGTTGAATCAAGATGAATTGATGAAGTTAGGTTTTGAGGAATTGAATAGAAGATGAATTTGAAGTCTAGGGTTCTGATAATTGTGCTTGCTGATGATGATGTATAAAGCTGTTTTTAATGTGTTGCTGATGGAATCACATAGATTACATAAATGGGTTTGACTGGGATTTGTTTCTTTATCTCTTGCTCATACAGATTGTTTATGATGTCTTCTTTTTTTTTGCTTCTGTTGACATTTACATTGAACTGATAAGGATATGAACAGGAAATAGTTAAAATTCCATGCCATATGCCAAACACTGAATTTGGACTGGAGAGAGTCGGAACCACCTGGAAATTAATTTATAGGTACTTGGAACTACCTAGGTAGTTGAATTCTAGTGGTGCCAAACGGATCCTAAAGGAATTTAAGAAGCATCACATTTCAATATGGGAACCAGATAACCCGGATTTAATGCAAATATGAGGACCGTCAGTATTTTATCAAGCAACGGTCAAAGCGAATCGGTAAAAAATTGTCAAAAGGCCCTTCCGAAAGATCTCTCGTGTAGCCTCCAGAAACAATAAGCATCCACCAAAAATTTGTTCTATCATACTCATGCATACATTATACCCTGTTTGCCTAGTCCAGCCCGGTTCATTCCAGTAACAAGAAAGGTGAGTGAAAAAGGAGGTGTCGGTCTTGCAACTCCTCCACCTCCGAACTTGCAAAGTAAATGAGGACCCACACACCGGTGCCCCGTTTCCATCAAGAAGACACCTAAAACAACTGAAAAATCTGTCCTGATTGAAACCTCAACTCAATACCTTCCTTACTTCGTAACAGAAACAAGTTTATAATTTCACCAGATCTCATCTTTGGAGAGAAACAGACAAGTAATGGCAATGGCGAGGTCAAGCTCTAGCCTCGCTTATCCAGAGAGATTTTATGCAGCTGCTTCATACGTAGGATTTAATGGATCTTCTTCAGATATGACATCAGTTACTTCTAAATTCAAAAATGATGTTGCTGTTTTACTCTATGGACTCTATCACCAAGTAAGAATGTAATTTCTCTGTTGTTGTTTTTTTGCATGGAGATTCTTAATTGATCTGTGGTTCTTATTCGTGAATTCGCTGTAATTTTGGTGTTAATTGTGTGAATTAAGGTGGAATTGAGGATATGCGTGTGTTGTGATCAGAATTCATGTAGATCTAGGTTTTTGAATCTAAATTAGCCTTGTTAGAGTGTTGATTGGTTTAGTTTTGTAGTGTGGAGATTTTAAGAGGAATTAGATGAGGTTTTTGTTGTATGCATTTCAAATGGTATCATTTTAAAATAGTGATAGGGGAATTATGTGTAAAGAGGCCATGGAAGTCTTGAAATTTGCTGAAAAATGATTTATGTGTTCTTTTGTTGCAGGCAACAATAGGACCTTGCAATATTCCAAAGCCTAGAGCTTGGAATCCGGTGGAGCTGAGCAAATGGACTAGGTCTGTCTTCCTGACTTGAATTTAGAAACTATTTTGATTCTTTTTAGGCCTTTTTCTATCTTATATCATGATTTGTACTCACTGGAAATAAGTCACATTGCAAATTTTATTTGAAATTGTTTCTTCTTGCTTCTGCATTTTACGGAGGATTGTAAGGGTTTTGATGTTACTACACAAGTTCATATGATGAAGCATGAATGGGAAAGGCTGTTGGTTTATCGGGTTGGTTATATCAGATCCAAGATATTCGATGGTCTTTTTGCCTTTTTCATTATTCCTGCTTTTAGTGTAGACTTCATCTCCAGGGTCTCTAGTAGACCATTAACTCTGGCGGGGATCTGAAATTGAAATTAGACCGCAAGTCGGCTGCCAAATATAATACACCTGGTTCAGTTTTTTTCAACTTATAAGGAGGAACACTGGTACCATGTGTAGTTGAACGGGAGTCAGAAAACACATAGTTTGAAAGGAAGTTTTCTGAACAAGAAGCTGTTTAGTACCCCCTTTAACGTAATGCTGAAAGTTGAAAACAAAATGTTATTCTAGGTGTTGGTTCTTAGTAATCCTTCAATGGTTGTGTTACACAATGTATCCCAAACATATCACTGGTTAGATTTCTTGACCATCATGGATAGTGTAAAACAGAACTGAAGATGATAGCAAAGTATTGAATACATCCAAATTCTCCACAGGATTAATTCTCTTGATCTGTTGCACCTAATAGCTATTTTGAGCAGTTACCAGTTGCATTTTTATTCTTACTCAAGAATCTCCTAAACCGTGATTATTACTACAGCTGGCACGGGCTAGGAAACATGGCTACTACAGAAGCAATGCGTCTTTTTGTGAAGATTTTGGAGGTGCATACTACTTGAACAATGACGAATTTTCTGATATTTAAAATTTTAGATCTTCAGCTAGCTGACTATTTTTTTTTATGCAGGAAGAAGATCCAGCATGGTATTCGAGAGTCCCTGAATTTTTTATCGAGCCAGTTGTAGATGTGGAAATGAATGTGAGTGATATTAAGGTATTGATCTGATCTCATACACTAGAGTAGCTTTGGCGAATCTCGTTGCAAAGTCGCACTATTAGTCTCAAACACACCATACATACTAAGAGGTTTTATTTTCTCATCATATACCATGAAGTATATATGATAACGTATTGATTATCCCTTCTGTTGCAGAATCCTGATATGAAGTCACTTACTCAGAATGGGGATTCTTTACCTGAGCCAAAGACAATTACTACTGAAAATGGAATGTCGTTGGAGACTCAAGATAAAGATGTTGTCTTGGAGGGCATTGGTTCAGTGGATGTGTATGATCAATGGGTTGCACCTGTGCTATCCGGTCAGCGCCCCAAATCTCGATATGAGGTATAATTCATGTCTTCGCTCTAAAACTGATTTTTCTTTTCTTGTCATATCGCCAAGAGGAGTTCATTGTTCTTACTTTTACAATATTCTCTGTTCTCACAGCATGGAGCAGCAGTAGTTCAGAATAAAATGTATATTTTTGGTGGAAACCACAATGGTCGTTACCTTAATGATATTCAGGTATGCCAGCTTGTCCAAGAAGTTATATTCAGTTACTTCCCTTGGAATTATTATGTAACCTGAGAGTAATATCTCCTTCAATATATAGAATATGTAGAAGACTCTTGAGGTTTATTGGAGGGACGATTATTTCTGCACTATCTGTTAAAAGTTTTTCTATTTCTTGTTCTCGATTAATCTGAATTCTTAAACCCGATAGCTCAATTATTCATGTATTGGTTAAATATATGGCCTATTCTTATATTTGGAAAAGTGCAGGTTTTGGATTTGAGAAGCTTGGCATGGTCCAAGGTAGAGGTCAAGGCAGGGACCGAGCCTCTGGAATCGTCGTCTCCGACTCCTTTGGCTCCTTGTGCCGGACATTCCTTGGTAGGCGTAAAATGAAATTGGTTTACTATCTGGAATCTGGAAGCGAAGGATCATCAGGAACCCTCTTTCATTGAATTAATATGTTCAATTGTTCATCTCTAGGTACCATGGGATAATAAGCTTCTATCTGTGGCTGGACATACCAAAAACCCTTCTGAATCCATCACAGGTGAAGTTCATACATCTTTATTTATTTTAACTGTATTTGTTTCCATATGGCGCTAATCTTTACATTATCTTGTTCCTGCAGTGAAGGCATTTGATTTGCAGTCTGGGACTTGGTCAACATTAAAGACTTACGGAAAGGCACCGGTATTAATTACGTCTTTTTTGAATTAGGATTTGATAAAGATGGTCATGATGTTTTTTATGGATGATCTCTTTCTGGTTTTTTCAAGTCATTTTAGCTTGATAGGATTAATGAGAGGTAAACATGTCTTAATAGATTACGTATTAGTTTGGAACTAGATGGATGTGTAGTTGTCATAAGTGTTATACCTCTTGCTACAAAGAAAGGCCAGATCAATTCCATCCAACTTACCATCGGAGTACTAGATTTAAGTGTTTCCTAGGAATTACATTTTGTCAATGATGATACCTCAGTCTGGAGACCGATTCAGTTTACATGAACAGTCATAAAGACCATAAAATTCCTTGAAATTCTATTTCATGGATAAGCCAAGTGCTCGTGTCTTGGTCATCACTTTTAAGTAATTCATCTGCTTAATTTACAGAGCTGCTTCTGAAATTGAAACATCCTGACATATTGAGTTTTCCTCTCCAGGCCTCACGTGGAGGTCAGTCAGTAACGCGTGTTGGGTCAAGTTTAGTAATGTTTGGTGGTGAAGACGCAAAGAGAACTCTGCTTAATGATCTACATATTCTTGACCTTGAAAGCCTGACTTGGGATGATGTTGATGCCGTGTAAGAGACTTGGTGGAACTTCTAATGCAGTAAATTTATTACTTGGTCACGTTTTACTCTTTATTAGTTGGCTCAATTATGATAGTGAAAATTCGTAGAATGTGTAGTTGCATCCATGACAATCTAATACAGAATACGTCATGTATCTTTATGAGGTCTCAGCTTTATTCTATTAGGTTTAGTTAACACATTATGCGGAAAACAAGTCTTTGGCCTAAACTGATCCCTTGTTCACAAATTATTAATTCTACATAAACGTACCTAAGGTGGAGAAGGAGTAGATTTCATCAGAAGACCTGTAACCTACTTCAACTGAGATTAGTACAGTGCCATTTTATCTCGAGAGCACAAACATCTGCTTTTGTGAATGTTTTATCTTTACTGATTTGTGGATCTCATTTTACTTTATAATGCTGTAGGGGGGTGCCTCCTTCTCCGAGGTCTGACCATGTTGCTGCAGTACATGCAGAACGCTACCTGCTTATCTTCGGTGGAGGGTCACATGCTACGTGCTTCAGCGACTTGCATGTACTTGACATGCAGACTGTAAGTGAGATCGTTTTCTTTTTCTCTTATTTAACTTTTTGTTCGCAGATGCTTGTCTAGACGTATTGAAAGAGGGAATATTGATTTATTTCAATGGTATGGTTGTTGCAGATGGAATGGTCAAAACCAACACAGAAGGGTGAACTTCCAACTGCACGAGCGGGTCATGCTGGTGTGACTGTGGGAGAAAACTGGTTTATCGTTGGTGGAGGTGATAATAAAAGTGGTATGTAATTCTCCACCAACTGGTTTATCGCTGGTGGAGGAGAAAACTTCTTGCTGTATTTTGTGTGGCATATTCTATTAGTTCATCATATTGTGTTTCAAAAATTCAGGCTTCGGTATTTCATTTTAGGTGTCTCGGAAACTATTGTGCTCAACATGTCGACACTTGTTTGGTCAGTTTTGACCACTGTCCAAGGACGAGTTCCTATGGCAAGCGAGGTAATTTCATTTCCGGAATTATTGTTCATGAAATTTTTCCAACATTGTAGACTGTTTTTTTCAAACTCATAACATTTAAGGACCTAATGTTAGTTTGCCATGTAAAGAATGTTCTGTTTAGCATTGTGAAAAGCTGTCGGGTAATTATCTTATAACATCACTGTAGTTGTAGTCGCTTGCAACTGGCCAAAAAATTCACAGCAAATTTCTTCTAACACAGGGGTTGAGCATAGTTCTGAGCTCCTGCAATGGTGAAGATGTTCTTGTGTCTTTTGGAGGATACAACGGGCGTTACAGCAATGAGGTTGAAGAGAATTACAATTTTTTTCTTCTTAGTGTTATAATTTTTTTTTTATTTTTTAAACATATCTTCTAACCTAAATCTTTCATTTTTTTAGACAGAAAACTTCTTACCTAAGTTTGTACTCTTAATTCATTATCTTGTGTTAGGTTAATGTTCTTAAACCTAGTCGTAAATCAGCAACGCAATCAAAGATCGCAGAAGAGAATCCTATGCCTGAAAGTGTTGCTACCCAACAGAATGGGACAAGTGTTATGAGGGGTTCGGAGTACGACCATGAAGCAGGCTCAGAAGGAAAAGTAAGGGAAATCGCCATGGACAATGCTGACATGGAGGTAACATGATGTAGCATAGTATTTTTCATTTTGTTAGTTCCTGCAACAAACTCCAACATTTGTACATGGTAGCTCATGATAACATGCCCATATGTTTTTCGGATTTTAGAGAATGAACATGATTCCTTTTATACAGCACGCCGGAAGCAAGGAAACTAGTGAGCATTATATTGCAGCACTTAAGTCGGAGAAAGAAGAACTTGAAGCAGAAATTGCTAAAGAGAAATTGCAATCCCTTCAACTTAAGCAAGAGTTGGTTGAAGCTGAGACAAGAAACACAGACATTACCAAGGCAAGCATATCTGTTTTCTTGCTGATGGCTGAATTCGTGTATTCGTTGCTTTTATGTTTCATTTAACATAAAAAGCTTTCAACATACTGTCTTGATTTTCAAGTGTACGTGGACTCTGTAGGAACTTCAATCTGTCCGTGGCCAGTTGGCTTCTGAGCAATCTAGGTGTTTTAAGCTGGAGGTATGTGTAACAATCAATTTCGTAAACTGCTTTGTCTGTCCAGCATTAATTTAAAGTCTTGTTTGTGAGCAAATTAGAATCTCTAAAAGGATGAGGCGTGGAGACTTCTCTATCCATTTTATTTTCAGACGGGCATGAAATTTTCTATCGAGCATGCCATTTAAAAAGCTTGTCTTATTTTGTCCCAAAACCAAAAAACAGGTTGACGTTGCAGAGCTACGACAGAAGCTCCAAACTATGGAAACCTTGCAAAAGGAACTTGAATTGCTCCAACGCCAGAAAGCTGCATCCGAACAAGCTGCCTTAAATGCTAAACAAAGGCAAAGCTCTGGTGGTGTCTGGGGTTGGCTTGCAGGATCTCCTCAAGATCAAAAAGCTGATGATTCCTAGATCAACATTCTTTTTATACTATATATTATACTGTGATTTTATTCAACAAAGAAGAATTTCCGGCCCAGGCTAGGATAAATACGGATTGCGAGATTTAAACTTGACTAAAGAAAGTGGAATTATTGTTGGAAGTGAGGTGCTAGAATAATGTCAAGAGCTGCAAAATTCCACGGGTGGATGCAAAAGATCAGTCTATCTTATACTCCCTCCGTCCCTAATTAGATGACCTAGTTAAAATTTACTAGTAAATTTAGAAATGATTCATCTCTCAAACTATACAACGGATTTTCGTAAACTTTGTATTATTGGAAAGCATTTTAAAACACCTACCTAATGAATATAAATATGGCTATCACATTTTACATATTTCTTAATAATAATATTAATCTATTACTCTACTTATTTATGGTATAAATCATCCAATTAGGGACGGAGGTAGTATGAGGTAGTATTATAGACTGCAGAGCGTAGTTGTTATTGTTCCATTTTTTCTTCTTCTCTCTTTCATTGTATTGTGAATGACAGAGAACAATTAGCTTTGCTGGTGTGGTCATCATGTTATGCCCAGTATAGAAACATAGCCATGGTGTTAAAACTAATGTAATTTTTTCTTCCAATATTGTTATATACTTAAATATAAGATGTACAGAGTTCAAATCAAAACATTGGCAAATTTGTCTGTGGTGTCGGCCCGAAGATATTCCAGAACATTATCAAATCATCTAGAAGGACCCAACGGTTACAAGGAAGAGCTTAAAAGTCACAATAATCCTTCACTGGATCTGGTGTCCTTGAGAAGAATCTGCATACTCATTACTAACAGGCAGGGATGGTCAGCGGAGAGCATTTAAGAAATATCTTCACGTTCCGAGTAGAAGATAATGGGGATGATGACTATTCTTGTGAATGATTCCAATTTCCAAAAGTCTGATCAAGGAAAACAATAAGGACTAATGAAGGTTTTCCAAGGTCGGATGAATTACCAAGAGCTAGTTCTAAATTAAAGACCTTGATTAAATGAAGTGGAAATGTAGTATATATGTAGATTATCTCGATGCACATTTTTAAGTTAAGTGTACATTGTCTTCCTCCCTTCAGGGAATCGATAATTTAGTATCTCTCATGTATGGGCAACAAGAAGAGTACAGTATGTCATTTGGGTATTTAATTGGTTGTATGCTTTAGCATCACTAATCTTATGTAGGACATCTGTATTAAACTTCAGTTCTGGAACCGAAGTACAGGTCTGGCTAGTGAAGCGCAAAGATTGTGCGCATAGCCGGCCTGGTCAGTGTTCGACCATGATGGCACTACGCTGCATAGACCGTGAAGCGCTAAGATAGCGGAGCGCTGCAGTGCCACTAAAGCAATAAGATGGCACTATACAGTAGAGTCAGTGGCCAAGTCATGAAACTTATTGGCCGATACACTGAAGCTTCATTGAGGGAGACAAGATAAGGCCAGATGACAAATAAAACTTGCGATGTTGGCGTTGATACATATCCATGGAGTTGAATTGTCCCAAACTCAAGGATGATGCAAGGGTGTAGAATAGGCCAAGAGTTGGCCTATGCAGTCCAAGGTTGGCCAAAGCTTGGACAATGCAAACAAGCTAGTGATGCAAGAGTATGCATCACTATTGTCAAGCAATTGGCTAAGTAAAGCAAGAATAACGTATATGAGCATATGACGCATATTGGCATCAGTCAGAAAGCATGTTGGCATGAATTTGGCTTAGCTAAAGCGTCCTAGAAAGTTCATATCAAGGTAATACTGCAGGGTTGCGCAAAAGTGGGGTAAAAGTGGCACATTATGACTTAAGTGTTGGTTATTGGCTTTGCGAGCATGCCAATGATGTGAGACAAGTTGGAACGCTTATAAGGTGAGTTTATAACTTTACCAGAGTGTCCACAACCGTTTGAGATAGGTGTGGCTTAAATTGGCACAAGTTAGAGAACATGGTCAGTTATGCACAACTTTAGGCAGTTATGGAAAATATACCCTTTGGACACTTGGCTGTCCAAGGCTTGTACAAACGGTTACACACGGTTTTGGTCATTGTAACTACGAATAAATAGTGTGAGAGGCATTGTAAATCAATAAGCTTACAGGGAGGAGAGTTAGTCTCATGTTTGAGGGAATAAGGCATCACTAAGAGAAGTAATGGCATGTTTGGTCCATGTGATGGACAAGTTTTGTAATCTTCAATTGACGCAATAAAATGGGTTTGGTACATTATATGTTTGTATTTTTATGTTGCTGATTTGTGTGAGTTTATCAATTGGTTTGATCCATGGCAAACCTCCTATACTTATGGGGGCATAAAGTGTTAGAGAGAAAAGAAGAAATACTTCTGTTGCGTAAAGCCTTCAGAGTAAAGGCAGATGCATAATTTGATACAAGTATGTAAGGATGAGTACTTGTGGGTGAAGTTCATTCACTGAACCACAGAGTATTGTCGGTCATGTCCCATTAAAATTTTAGGTTGCAAATTGGCATGTGCAGCTGGTATCAGAGCTGTGTTTGGGGACACAATTCTTGATTTTTTTCTCTTTTTACTCAAGTTGGTGTCATTTGTTTGTCAGATTCAGAAGTGAATTGTTTGGGTTTCATTAGTATGGACACTAGAAGAAGTTGGTCTTATGTAGAAAGATCAAGGGTGTTTTTCAGAATGGTCACTCTCCCCTAATTGGTTTCACAAACTCATCACACCTTTAATTAATATTAACAAAAGAGTCTTTTTCCATCCGAGTTAACTTTTTTGAAAAATACAATCCTGTTTTTGTCCTAAATACCCCTCCTCGGTTGTAATGGTGATGGTGATGAAGTGGTGCTGGAGGCGGTAGCTATACCCAAGAGAGGAAGCGGTGAACCCTTTGTTAGAGCATTGCTCGGTCGAACTCGCATGCGTTGCTATCTCAAGCATGTTTGTCAATGTTAGTGATCAAAACTGTAAGTCTTGATTTTTAGTCTACTATAGCTAAGTCTCGGACTAGGATAGTAAGTGTAGTTGAGCTCAAGGACTCCATGGCGATTCATCATACAAGACAAAGATCTACTCAAGGAACCGGTGAAACTTCTCGATAAAAAGGTATGTGGAGACTTGAACTTATCTGTCACTCAAAAGTCTATCTATTCAATATGCTACTCTTTGAGACAAAAAGTCGTATGCTATATATATAGACTATGATTATACACATTTGGTATTTCGAGCCGAGTATACCTCGCCTATCTATATCTCGAAATATGTGTTGGTAAGCTTTTCTCTTCGACCAAGTTTATCTTTACCTAGTGACGAAAGTCATGATATGTTTCAATCACTTTGAAAGTTTCTTTGACGAGAAATGGTGTAACAACTGTATAACGTCCTCTAAGAATGTTTCAATGATTGGAATGAGAGTTTAGATTACATAACCAATGGTGGACATAAGCATTGTTGTGGAAACACAGTTATGTATAAGTCCTATTCCTTGAACCAAAGTTTTCGAACTTTGTTGATCAAGAGAACCGGAAGAATGACAAGTGCCAAGTCCGCGAACTCAGTCCGCGAACTGCGGAAGTTCTCAAACCCGAGAATTTCTGCTGGAGTTTACAAACTAGTGTGTGAAGCTAAGTCCGCGAACCGACGAAGTTCTCATCCCGAGAATTTCTGTTGGAGTTTGTAAACTCTGTCTGGTATCTTAAGTCCACGAACCTAGTTTGCAAACTTGAGAAGGTTATATATATCTAAAGATGATTTCTGAACTTAAACTTAAAAAGACTAAGGAATGCTATTTGCAAACCGTGGCTATAAAAGTTCATGAACCGATTCGAGTGAATCAAATCATCTTTGCTTCAATTGTGTCTTGTGTAGTTACATAAGATTTCCTTGCAATTGAACAACTCTCTAACTAGTTCAATTGAGTCATTTGAACTAGTTATGGTGAAGAAGAACATGGTTTATATGAAATACTCATATGGATAACCATTTGTTGACTATTGTTGAACCAACAATGTACACGTTTGGGTACGGTTAACAAACATAGAAGCGTGCATTTTATTTGTGTATAACAAGCTAAGTTTTCGATCTAATGGTTGAGAAATATTATCTTGAATCTAAATCAGGTTTTCATCTAACAGTGGATTTTGATTGCTTTGTTACCAAGGAAAAACCATGATTTGAAAGACTATATAAGGGGACATCTAGCAACTCTGCAAAACTAATCCCCACACCTTACGTGTGATACTAGTTTGCGTGCTAGAGTCGGTTCTCCTTTAACCTTTGGTTTTCTTCTTCTAAAACCAGTTTAAACGACTTGAAGACTTCATTGGGATTGTGAAGCCAGACCGATACTACTTTTATCGTAGTTGTGTGATCTGATCTTGCATCTTCTATCGTACGAGTACAATCATATTGATTGGCTTGAGATTGATATCTCCGATAGGCAAGCTATAAAAAGTAATCACAAATATCTTCGTCTCATCGTTTGTGATTCCGCAACATCTTGTTTCGCTACCATACAATTAAGATTGTTGTGAGGTGATTGATTAATCTAGGCTGTTCTCCGGGAATATAAGACCTGATTATCAATTGGTTCCTGTTCACCTTGATTATTATCAAAAGACGGAACAAAAACTTTAGGTTTTTTTTGTGGGAGAAAAATTGATCCTTTGATAGACTTGTATGTGTGAGACAGATTTGTTTATTGTCAAAGCCTGCGATTTTATATCGTAGCAACTCTTAGTTGTGGGTGAGATCATCTAAGGGAATCAAGTGCGCAGTATCCTGCTGGGATCAGAGGCGTATGGAGTACAACTGTACCTTGGATCAGAGGGAGACTGATTGGGGTTCAACTATAGTCCAGTCCGAAGTTAGCTTGGAGTAGGCTAGTATCTGTAACGGCTTAATATAGTATGTATTCAATCTGGACTAGGTCCCGGGGTTTTTCTTCATTTGTGGTTTCCTCGTTAACAAAATTTCTGGTGTTTGTGTTATTTCACTTTCCGTATTATACTGATTTGTCTTTATAATTGAAATAATACAAGTTGTGCATTTAGATCATCAATTAGTATAATTCAACCTTTGGTTGTTGATTAACATTGATTGATCCTTGGACATTGATCTTTGGTACCGTCCAAGTTATACCTTGTATTTGATTAGGACCCGCAGTTCTTGCTTGAGTAAATCAAATCAAGAGAGAGATATAGACTCGTTGATATACTTTTAATTGATTGAGTCTTGTTGATTCTCTTAAAAATATATTCGAGTTTGTCCATACAGATTGCTAAGCGAAATATTGGGTGGTGTTTTTTTAGACCCCCGCTTTTTCAATTGGTATCAGAGCAGGCAAACATGTTTAAGACCTTACCAGTCTGTGTTTGTGGCAATCTGAGTCTGAGGACATAATCTCTTACGCATACCAAAATGCCTCCTAAAGCTTTCAACTATGTCAAGTGTCTCGGAAATACCTCAAAGGACTATTCCTTAACTGATTCTTCCGAATCCCGAGGTAGGAAGACTGTCTCATCTTGTGTTGACCACTCTTCCTCCAATGAGACATTGGACACAATGGAAAAAAATGAAATGGAGCTCACCAGAATTTCAAAAAATTCTACTGAGTTTGTTGATCTTCAGAATCATGATCAGCTCATCGATGAATTTGAAAAGTCTATTGATCGAGAACGTGTACTCTATAACATCATTGAGTCATTCTCTAAACAGATTGAGAAACTTCTTCAAGAATATAATCTACAGCGTGGAAAGATTTGTGATCTTGAAAAGATTATCAAAGAAGGCTCAATTAGAGAAAAACGTTTGATCAAGACGCATTCATCCGATCTTGACAGTTTTCGTGTTGAAAAAGATAAGCTAGAAGCATCACTTTCACTAGCCCATGAACAATGTATGACCTTGGAAAAGGAAAAATCTGTCTTAAGGAAAAATTCTTCTGTTCCAACTGTTCCTCTTGACATACAGTACATGAAGAAATATCCTCCAAAAGAAGATTGTGTCGAGAAAAGTTTATTTAACTTACAATCTTCTCATAGGGCTATAAAGTTAAAACAGATGCCGTCTTTTGCCTCTCCTCCACGAACCTATACTTTTTGTGGAAAAGGAAATCACTATGCTATCCGTTGTTTTGCCAGAAAGAAACAAAATTTTAAACTTCGCAATTTGATTCTTTCCACTGTCAATGGAGTAAATAGTCAGACGACTACTGCAGTGAACCTCTTGCTCACAGGGAACCATGCATCTTATAAAAATGATCTCTTCCCTAGAAATCATTACAGGACTTTGGGGCATTCTAGTGGTATAAATTCTTGTACTACTAATAAAAGCATGTCCCGTGCTTATAAGAACAACTCTGGTAAATCTAAGTCTAGAATATGGAGACCCATTTCGGAAAATCCCCTAGAACCAATCTCTAGAGGTCCTAGACTCTGTAATCAGAAAGGTTCTTCTCCCGTGCTTCCAGAAAGGGCTGTGAGACATTCCCCTAAATTTGGAAACTGCCAAGGGAAGACAAGAAATGCTGAGATTAGACATCCTGGTGGAAATCACAACTTTACTCTCAGAACCTATGGTGAGACTATGTCTCCCTCTGCTACCTAGTAGCAGAAAGTTCCATTCTTGTATCTAACTTGAGAGATACAAGGATGATGTTTGAGAGATGCTCAAGTATTTAGCTGATTTTCATCGGTTTGTATGTTTTGATATCTTGTAAGTTTCTAGTATTTATTTCTTTCATCACTGTGAACTTTTCGAAATGGAGGATGTTTGAAAACGTCACAATATGCAGTGTTCCTGGTCGGGTCCATTTATTTTGGCATATGGCTTAGTCTACGAACGACCATATCTCCTCAAGGAACTTTAGGGTTTATATCTAGGGTGTATACTTGAACACACACACACACATATATATATATATATATATATATATATACATATACATATATGCGTTCATTAGTCTTCAGAAAGGAACTCGATGGAAACTGTTCCCAAAGAAGAAGTTAACCCTATTGTAGAGGATGATCTCAAAGGAAGTGATTCTACTCAAGAGTTTGTTCTGAAGAAGATGCTTGAAAGGAAATAGTATAATTCTTGGATTGGAGAATCTGTCAAGGATTTAATTCTCGTTCAGAATGAAGTAAAGAACGAACTTGCTAACCTTCAACTGCAGATAAACCAGCTTATTGATGGACATGCAAACATCCTTGGTACTCAGAATATCTTGATCAGGAATCAGAAGAAAGTTATCCTTGACTGCGCTATGGCTCGACATTTTTTTCGCATTGTTGATCGAAAATATAATTTTCTAACTCATGAAAATGGTGTCTCTACGATCAAAAAGATCAAGGATATCAGTGATTCCTATTTCGATGGACCATTTCAAAGGTATGAAATCATCAAGGAAAACTGAGTTTATTTTTATTGGCCTAGTATGTCTTCATTTTGGCTTAGTTGGAAGAATAACTAGTGCTTTGAATAGCGATGATTGTGACTACACATAGCTATTATTTTCATCTTCATTTTTTTAGGTTTTTGGTTTAAAATTCTAAAACTTTTTTGGAAGATGATGCAGTATTTAATCTTTATGATTTGTTATATTGCAATTTTTTACGGGATTTTTGGTGTTTACGTCCGTGAACTATGTTGTCCCATATTTTGTCAAAAGTAAAGTCGTTCATGATCGGTATTCATGTATTGATTTAAGGATGAACAAACTTTTGACAATTACAAAAGTTAAGCCTATATTGTCATTTTTTGATGGAAGATAGGTTAAAATCTTTTGTAATCAAGGATTATGTCTATTAATTATTGTTATGCATATAATGATTGAAGATAAAATGAATCCTTGTGTGTTCCACAGTATTGATATTCACTGATCCATATTTTATGTAATACTGTGAGGCTCCGTAATGTGTCTTATGTTGAGCACGATACAACTAAGTTGATTAATTTTTGATTAGCTTGGTTGGTTGTTCCGTAAGGTAATTTATGTTGAGCATTTAGAACTAAATTAATCATCTTGTTTGGTTATTTAGTTATTAATCCATAAGTTTCTCTTTTGTTGAGTATATGAACGATTAAGCCAATCACTCTCTTGTATGGTTAACTTAGTCGTTGCTCCGTAAATTTATTTATGTTGAGCACAATCAATTAAACTGATCACTCTTTGTGTTTAATTTGATTATGTATTCCGATTAAATTAATCATGGGTTTACTTATGATTGATTTGATTGAGTTTTTGGATATAAAAATCATTCTTATGGTTTTGGTGTCCAATAAAAATCCTTATTTTCTCTTGAAATTAAGGTCGCTCGTTGTTGTTCTTTCGGGAATGACATCAAATGGGGGAGAGTTCTTTTGAACTTTTGCTTAATGGTCATATCTTGAGGGGTGCACGGATATGGAATTTTAGAGGGTTATCTTGTATCTTTAAACTCCTTGATGAATGTTGTTAGCTTCGGCTACATGATTGCATCTAAATAAGATGATGTGTGTTTCTTTCTCTCAGTCATGAAATGTCTCTTATAGAAATTTCATTATGATCCCGTTCTTGTACCTTTGCTAATTTTATTGACAAAAAGAGGAAGAATTAATATGTAGTTCACACTACAAATACATATGGTTTTCGGATCATTGTGTAAGGGAGAGTGGTTTCCATGTGAGATGGAGTATTGACTAAGGGGGAGTGATACATATCACCATAGTATTATTGTTGAAGTTGTGATACAATTGGACTTTGACACTGTGTCATAATACTATGACACTGTATAACAATGATCGAGACCGATGCTTTCTCATTGTTATAGCTACGGATCTTCAGCAACGGTGATGCTAAACTTACAATCTTTGGGATCATTGGAGTACTTGGAAGTGACGAAGATTTCGAGGAATGTTGAAGATTAGACATGTGGAATACGAGCTACTAAAGTTTCATTATCTTTTTTATATTCCATATGTATTGATAGTTTTATCACTAAAATTGACAAAGGGGAGATTGTTAGAGCATTGCTCGGTCGAACTCGCATGTGTTGCTATCTCAAGCATGTTTGTCAATGTTAGTGATCAAAACTATAAGTCTTGATTTCTAGTCTACTATAGCTAAGTCTCGGACTGGGATCGTAAGTGTAGTTGAGCTCAAGGATTCCATGGCGATTCATTATACAAGACGAAGATCTACTCAAGGAACCGGTGGAATTTCTCGACAAAAAGGTATGTGGAGACTTGAACTTATCTGTCACTCAAAAGTCTACCTATTCTATCTCCTACTCTTTGAGACAAAAAGTCGTATGCTATATATATAGACTATGATTATACACATTTGGTATTTCGAGCCGAGTATACCTCGCCTATCTATGTCTCGAAATATGTGTTGGTAAGATTTTAGCTTCGACCAAGTTTATCTTTACCTAGTGACTAAAGTCATGATATGTTTCAATCACTTTGAAAATTGCTTTGACGAGAAATGGTGTAACGACTATATAACGTCCTCTAAGAATGTTTCAATGATTGGAATGAGAGTTTAGATTACATAACCAATGGTGGACATAAGCATTGTTGTGGAAACACAGTTATGTATAAGTCTTATTCCTTGAACCAAAGTTTTCGAACTTTGTTGATCAAGAGAACCGGAAGAATGACAAGTGCCAAGTCCGCGAACTGCCGAAGTTCTCAAACCCGAGAATTTCTGCTGGAGTTGACAAACTACTTGCGTGAAACTAAGTCCGCGAACTCATTCCGCAAACCCAATAAGCGACCTGGCGAAGTTCTCATCCCGAGAATTTCTGCTGGAGTTTGTAAACTCTGTCCGGTATCTTAAGTCCGCGAACTGAGTCTACGAACTTGAGAAGGTTATATATCTAAAGATGGTTTCTAAACTTAAAGTTAAAAAGACTAAGGAATGCTATTTGCAAATCGTGGCTATAAAAGTTCATGAACCGATTCGAGTGAATCAAATCATCTTTGCTTCAATTGTGTCTTGTGTAGTTACATAAGATTTCCTTGCAATTGAACAACTCTCTAACTAGTTCAATTGAGTCATTTGAACTAGTTATGGTGAAGAAGAACATGGTTGATATGAAATGCTCATATGGCTAACCTTTTGGTTGACTATTGTTGAACCAAAAATGTACACGTTTGGGTTCGGTTAACAAACCTAGAAGCGTGCATTTCATTTGTGTATAACAATCTAAGTTTTCGATCTAATGGTTGAGAAATATTAGCTTGAATCTAAATCAATTTTTCATCTAACGGTGGATTTTGATTGCTTTGTTACCAAGGCAAAACCCTGATTTGAAAGACTATATAAGGGGACATCTAGCGACTCTGCAAAACTAATCCCCACACCTTACGTGTGATACTAGTTTGCGTGCTAGAGTCGGTTCTCCTTTAACCTTTGGTTTTCTTCTTCTAAAACCAATTTAAACGACTTGAAGACTTCATTGGGATTGTGAAGCCAGACCGATACTACTTTTATCGTAGTTGTGTGATCTAATCTTGCATCTTCTATCGTACGAGTACAATCATATTGATTGGCTTGAGATTGATATCTCCGATAGGCAAGATATGAAAAGTAATCACAAACATCTTCGTCTCATCGTTTGTGATTCCGCAATATCTTGTTTCGCTACCATACGATTAAGATTGTTGTGAGGTGATTGATAAATCTAGGATGTTCTCCGGGAATATAAGACCTGATTATCAATTGGTTCCTGTTCACCTTGATTATTATCAAAAGACGGAACAAAAACTTTAGGTTTTTTTTTGTGGGAGACAGATTGATCCTTTGATAGACTTGTATGTGTGAGACAGATTTGTTTATTGTCAAAGCCTGTGATTTTATATCGTAGCAACTCTTAGTTGTGGGTGAGATCAGCTAAGGGAATCAAGTGCGCAGTATCCTGCTGGGATCAGAGGCGTATGTAGTACAACTGTACCTTGGATCAGTGGGAGACTGATTGGGGTTCAACTATAGTCCAGTCCGAAGTTAGCTTGGAGTAGGCTAGTGTCTGTAACGGCTTAATACAGTATGTATTCAATCTGGACTAGGTCCCGGGGTTTTTCTGCATTTGCGGTTTCCTCGTTAACAAAATTTCTGGTGTCTGTGTTATTTCACTTTCCGCATTATATTGATTTGTCTTTATAATTGAAATAATACAGGTTGTGCATTTAGATCATCAATTAGTATAATTCAACCTTTGGTTGTTGGTTAACATTGATTGATCCTTGGACATTGATCTTTGGTACCGTCCAAGTTATACCTTGTATTTGATTAGGACCCGCAGTTCTTGCTTGAGTAAATCAAATCAAGAGAGAGATATAGACTCGTTGATATACTTTTAATTGATTGAGTCTTGTTGATTCTCTTAAAAGTATATTCGAGTTTGTCCATACAGATTGCTAAGCGAAATATTGGGTGGTGTTGTTAGACCCCCGTTTTTTCACCCTTCTAGGGAATTTGATGTAACAATCCTGAATGCGGGCTGAAAATCTGGTGTCATGTAACGATCCTAAATGCGTTCATCGGAAAAAAGCAACAACAACAACAACAACAGAAAAAACAACATCAACCACCATCACCAGCAACACCACCACCTTCAACATCCAACAACACCACCTTCATCATCCATTAATGGAGTTACAAAGAAAATGGAGTTTCAGGGATAACCAGATAATTCCCCCACTGACTTGACTCTGATTTGTAGGAAAAGATGTCAATAAGTCTGAAACTTACGGTGCAGTGATCATTTTGAATAAAGATTATAACAATGTGATGGCTTTGTAAACCGAATTATGAACTGTGACTATTTATGATAATACTCGAAGATCGATTGGAATGAACTTTGAATCTTGAGGTAGCAACATGCCATGAAAGTTTATGACAAAGGTGTCAAAATTTCTGCCCAAAGTGTTAGAAGAACATGCAAAATTTATTAGAAATCGAGTTTTCAAGTGATTGCACGACAAAATTAAAAATTATGTTGACTTTTATGGTACAAGTCAGGTGTTTAAGTCAATCTTTCTCACAAGTATGTGAAGAATATCGATTTAAAATGAATGTCTTCGTAGTGTTATCGGTACCGTGTAATTTACAAGTAGTAATGTGAATATTACGAAAATTCTTGAAATCAATGATGTTATTGCCCTTTGCAATGGAAAAGAAAATGGAGAACCTATCTATGCGATGAACTAAAGGTGTCTCATCGTATCCGGTTGGTGGAATGCATGTACCTTGATGGTAATGCAAAGTATGGTTGTGAACCAGTACTTTTGTGGAAATGTGATGCCATGAAAGAATAATTGGAGGGACAATTCTTGGCTAGCATAAAGCTTATGGAAAGGCTGAAGAAACAAACGTAAGTTAGGGAAAACCAATACACTGCGGTCTTGCGTTTGCGAAGAGTTCTTCGTTAATGCTAGATGCACACTAGGAGTGTGATTGCACCTAGTTTTTAAGAGTGGGATCGATATGCTTAGACAAGGGTGTCCAAAGAATGCATTCTATCATAACCACAAGCGGATGTTCTTGTCGACAAATCAGTGTTGCTACTAAGATGATTTTGGAGAAGGAGAAACACAAGAGTAACCAGATGTGCATGTCTAGTAAAAATGAGTTACAAACTGATGAAGAATGCAGTTTGCTTCAAGGAACATAGGTAGTGGGTGCCTCATTTACAAGGATTATGGCCTTATTTGCCACTTTCCAAAGGATTTGTCCGCAAAATTCCTTGAGCGTAATATGACTTGCTGAATTCTATGGTGACGCTCAGAATCACCAAGTTAGTCCAATCCAGTTGTGCAAAGGTGCACAGGTTTGTGTAAAGATTTGGATGTTAACTAGCATGGCTGATATGCAATATTAGCATGCACAAAATAGTATTTGGGCATGGCCAGAGTGCATAATGCGTTAAGAAATGCAAGTTAAGTCGAATTGTGGATGCATGGAGAAGGAAGGATAAATTAGTGGTGATGCATAAGGATGGCATGAGGCCATTCTTGTATAAATCTTCATAAAATCTAAAGCAACATGAAGGCCTCAGATTGAAGGAGTATTCAACTACATGTCAATTATATTATGCTTCGTTATGGGAGTTACATAAGAACGTTGATAGTTGGAAGAATACATTGGGAAAGTGAATTGCTATACTGGAAACAATATGTGTTGTCTCGCTTCCTTGTTTGCTGCTTAAAAACAAACATGAACTCATTAATGCAAGATTTTTTAGGTATTACAAGTTTGCAATTATTCGGTGCAAGTATTTTATCAAGTTTGAGTATTTATTCAGTTTAGGTCGTGTGGACCTTGGTGTTGGGAATTGTCTCTCTATGTATGGTAGTAGTGTTAGAGAATTTCTCGGTCGAACTCGCATGCATTGATATATCAAGCATGTTTGTAAATATTAGTGATCAAAACTATATGTCTTGATTTCTAGTTTACTTATGACTAAGTCTCGGTCCAGGATAGTTAAGTGTAGTTGAGCTTCAGACTCCATGGCGATCATATTACGAAGAAGAAGAACTACTCGAGGAACCAGTGGAACTTCATCCGACTAAAAAGGTATGTGGAGACTTGAACTTATCTATCACTCAAAAGTCTACTCTATCTCCTTCTCTTGAGACAATAGTCGTATAAGTATGATAGTTTTCATACATACACATTTTCTATTTCGAGCCGAGTTTACTCAACTATCCTTTTATAGAAATATGTGTTGGTAAGCTTTTGCTTTAACCACTTTCATCTTTACCCATGACGAAAGTCATGATGACGTTTCAATCTTGAAAATAGCTTTGATGACAATAGTCGTGAATAACGATTGTTATAACATTATAGAAGAATGTTTCAATGATTGAAATGTAGAGTTGAGATTACCAACTATGGATATAAGCATATATAGTGTGTTCAAACATTAGTGTATAAATCCATGTGCCGGAAACCAAGTGTGTGCATATGTGTGCATACGGTATTGGTGAAGGAGACAGGTTGGATACGCGTACCCGTACGCGTACCAGCGGAAGTTTTCAACCGAAAATTTCTACTGAGTTTGTAGTTTGCAAATTAGTAAAACAATCACATTAGGTACACATACCCGTACGCGTATCCATGGAAGTTTTCGAACCGAAAATTTCTGCTGAGTTTGTAAACTCAAATCCGGTAGCTAAGGTACGCGTACCCAAGATGGTTATTTCTCAAATCGGTAGCTCATAAACTTAAAACAATAAATTATAAGGAATGCAATCTTTGCAAACCGTGGGTATATTGTTCATGAATTGATTTAAATGGATCAAAACAATTTTGTTTCAATTGTGTCTATGAATAAAGACCTAAGCAATTGAATAATTCTTCAACTAGTTCTTATGAGTCATTTGAACTAGTTATGAGAATTATGAATACGGTTAATATGAAAGTGCTCATATGGCTAACCATTAGTTAACTATTGGTGAACCAACTAAGTGTACTCGTTTGGATACTATTACTCAAATCTAAATGAAATACATTTCATTTGTGTGTGACAAGATAAGTTTCGATCTAACGGTTGAAATATATTAGCTTGAATAAATCAGGTTTTTCATCTAACGGTGAATATTGAATGCTTTGTTACCAAGGTAACTTGGATTGCAAACCCTGATTTGAAAACTATATAAAGGGGACATCTAGCAACTGGAAAAAATAATCCCCACATCTCCTGTGTGATACTAGTTGGTTTTTCTAGAGTCGATTCTCTTTTAACCTTAGGTTTCTTCTCGAGACCCTGTAGGTTAACGACTGAAAGACTTCATTGGGATTGTGAAGCCAAACGAAACTACTTCTCTTGTAGTTGAGCGATCCGATCTTGCCATTTTCTACCGTACGAGTTCAATTGAATAATTGACTATATCTCCGATAGGGAAAGATAAAAAGAAATCACAAACATCTTCGTCTCATCGTTTGTGATTCCGCAATATCTAGTTTCGATACGAATACGATTTAGATTATTGTGAGGTGATTGATAATACTAGGCTGTTCTTCGGGAATATAAGTCCGGGTTATCAATTAGTTCCTGTTCACCTTGATTTATCAAAAGACGGAACAAAAATCATAGGTTTATCTGTGGGAGACAAATTTATCTATTATCATAGACTTTTCTGTGTGATACAGATTTGTTTATTAAAGTCTTCGACTTTGGGTCGTAGCAACTCTTAGTTGTGGGTGAGATCAACTAAGGGAATCAAGTGCGTAGTATCCTGCTGGGATCAGAGACGTAAGGAACACAACTGTACCTTGAATCAGTGTGATATTGATTAGGGTTCAACTATAATCCAGACCGAAGTTAGCTTGTAGTATGCTAGTGTCTGTAGCGACTTAATACAGTGTGGTGTTCAATATGGACTAGCTCCCGGGGTTTTTCTGCATTTGCATTTTCCTCGTTAACAAAACTTCTGGTGTCTGTGTTATTTCTATTCCGCATTATATTTTGTTATATAATTGAAATATCACAGGTTGTGCGTTGTATCGATCAATTGTGAAATCCAACCTTTGGTTGTTGATTGGAAATTGATTGATCCTTGGATATTGGTCTTTAGTACCATCCAAGTTAATATCTCTTGTATTTGATAAAGTCTCGCAGATTTCTATTTGTTTGAGTATAGATCAAATCGAGAGATTGAGATATTAACTCCTTGATATACTTTTTATTAAGATTGAGTCTGACTGTCTAGTTGATTTTCTTAAAAGTATATTAGAGTTTGTCCATATAGATTGCTAATCGAAATATTGGGTGAGGTTGTTGTACGCCCGCATTTTCAAGTAACGGATGAGGGTATTTGAGACGAGAGTTCTTGTCTCTTTCGTTCAAAGTAAAGCTAGTTCGCGCGGAAGGTGCTACATATCATAATAAGCCAAAATATGCAATAGGAGACGCTGAAAGTAAAAGAAGCAAATAGAGTTGGCGGCATAAAAGAGTTTGTTGTTGAGAGTTATGTGGAAATGCCACAAAATTTTGGTAGTGATGGCATGGAGTAACGCAACAAGAATGTAGAAGTAAGTCCATCAAGTGAATGAGTTAAGATTAATTCATGGTGCGTGGAAGACTATGTTGTTTTCCAATACTTAAAGCGTGGAAGTTTGATAGAAAAATGAGGCATGTTGGTTTCAAAGGCGCGTGAAGAGTATACCTTGTCCAAAGTTGCGGTGGGATGTCCCAGGTAGTCCTAAGTCATGACTATACTAAAGTCATGCATTTCAATCATAGTGTTGCGACAGTGCAATCGAAGAACAACAAGGTGTGGGTTCTTTGGAATACCTTAAGACATGGCATGCTTTAGCGGAGGCGCAATATGATTGAAAAATAAGGCCGAGTCTTGCATAAGTCTTGTTGTGTTGCTTGGTGCTACTAATGTCGGAGTGTAATGGCAAAAGATTATGGCAATGATCAGTATGATCATTTGGGGAAGAATCATTACTTGCATATATTTAGCCGCAAATGATTCAAGTGATATTCAAGCCTAATTCAGGGATTTGGCAAGCAAAATTTCAAGTTTGTATTTGAGTATTGATATACCGTTTGAGGTGGATTCGGGGTGTATGTGCAACGCGATAACAAAAGTTTGAGATCGGTAAGATCAATGGCATTAAAGCTAAGTGATGATGATGCTAAGGCATGAAAGTTGGATAAGGACGCAATGCAAAAGCCAGCAAAGATTGCTGAATTTAAAAAATGGTTCTGAGAGTACATGCAGTTGTTAATGGTGGATTTTCGACAAAGGTCAAAATCGTAAAATCGTGATACTGCATGTTTCTGACCCGGCTTCAGGAATGTATGTTGACGATTCATATTTTATGATCCGTGAAACGCGATCTCTGACTGAGCGTGAAAAAGCGGGGGTCTAACAACCACACCCAAAATTTCGCTTAGCAATCTGTATGGACAAACTCCAATATACTTTTAAGAGAATCAACTAGACAGTCAGACTCAATCTCAATAAAAGTATATCAAAGAGTTATATCTCACTTTCTCGATTCAATACTTACTCAAGTAAATAGAAATCCGCGAGTCTTAATTGAATACAAGAGAAATCACTTGAACGGTACCAAAGACCAATGTTCAAGGATCAATCAATTTCAATCAACAACCAAAGGTTGGATTTCCCAATTGATCGATTCAACGCACAATCTGTGATATTTCAATTATATAACAAAATATAATGCGGAAAAGAAATAACACAGACACCAGAAGTTTTTCTAACGAGGAAACCGCAAATGCAGAAAAACCCCGGGACCTAGTCCAGATTGAACACACAATGTATATTAAGCCGCTACAGACACTAGCCTACTACAAACTAACTTCGGTATGGACTGTAGTTGAACCCCAATCAATCTCACACTGATCCAAGGTACAGTTGCGCTCCTTACGGCTCTGATCCCAGCAGGATACTACGCACTTCATTCCCTTAGATGATCTCACCCATAACTAAGAGTTGCTACGACCCAAAGTCGAAGACTTTAATAAACAAATCTGTATCACACAGAAAAGTATATGGTAATAGATAAATCTGTCTCCACAGAAATACCTACAATTTTTTGTTCCGTCTTTTGATAAATCAAGGTGAACATCAACTCATTGATAACCTGGACTTATATTCCCGAAGAACATCCTAGAATTATCAATCACCTCACAATAATTTTAATTGACTAGCGAAACAAGATATTGTGGAATCACAAATGATGCGACGAAGGTGTTTGTGGCTACTTTTCTGTCTTGCCTATTGGAGAAATTAATCTCAAGCCAATCCTATGATTGTATTCAAATATGATAGAAACAACAAGATCATATCACACAACTATAAAGAAAATAGTTGGGTCTGGCTTCACAATCCCAATGAAGTCTTCAAGTCGTTAACCTACAAGGTCTCGATAGAAACCTCAGGTTAAAGGATAATCGACTCTAGCTAATACAACTAGTATCACAAATGAGGTGCGGGGATTAGGTTTCCCAGTTGCTAGAGTTCTCCTTTATATAGTCTTTCAAATCAGGGTTTGCAATCAATGTTAGCTTAGTAACAAAGCATTCAATATTCACCGTTAGATGAAAAACTGATTAGATTCAAGCTAATATATTTCAACCGTTAGATCGAACTTAGATTGTTACACACAAATGAAATGCATGTTTATTTAGGTTTGCGTAACCGTACCCAAACATGTACTTTTATTTGGTTCAACAGTAGTTAACCAAATGGTTAGCCATATGAGCACTTTCATATCAACCATATTCATCTTAACCATAACTAGTTCAAATGACTCAAGAGAATTAGTTATAGAGTTGTTCAATTGCTTAGATCTCATAGAAGTATATAAGACACAATCGAAGCAAAAATGATTTGATTCACTCGAATCAATTCATGAACTTTATAGCCACAGTTTGCAAGTATGCATTCCTTAGTTTATATAAGTTTAAGTTCACGAATAATCGTTTTTAGAAACTAATCCACTTAAGTATGCATACTGGTACGCGGACTTAAGTACCCGGAATAAGTTTGTTTTCATTTCACAAACTCCAGCAGAAATTCACGGGATGTGAACTTCCGACAGTGCGCGTACTGGTACGCGGACTTCAGTTCCGGTTTTCCTGAGCAGCAAAGTACGCATACTTTGGTTCAAGGAATAAGGACTTACACACGTATGAGTTATCACACAATGTTTATATCCTTTCAAGGTTATATTCTAAACTCTCGTTTCAATCATTGTAACATTCTTAGAGGACGTTATATAATTGTTGTTCACCAGCTATTTTTCGTCAAAGCGATTTTCAAGTTATTGAAACTAATATGACTTTCGTCACTAGTAAAGATGAACTTGGCCAAAGCGAAAGCTTACCAACACATATTTCGAGTGATAGATAAACGAGATAAACTCGGATCGAAATAGAAAATGTGTATAATCATAGTCTATATAGCAATACGACTTTTGTCTCAAGATAGGAGATAAGGTAGATAGACTTTTGAGTGATAGATAAGTTCAAGTCTCCACATACCTTTTAGTCGATCAAGTTCCACCAGTTCCTTGAGTAGTTCTTCGTCTTTGTATGATGATCGCTATGGAGTCTAAAGCTCAACTACACTTTGTATCCAAGTCCGAGACTTAGCTAATAGTAGATTAGAAATCAAGACTTATAGTTTCGATCACTAACATTGACAAACATGCTTGAGATAGCAACGCATGCGAGTTCGACCGAGCAGTGCTCTAACAATCTCCCCCTTTGTCAATTTTATTGACAAAACTATCACTACATATGGAATACAAAATAAATAAATAAACTTTTGTAGCTTCTCTTACACATGCATGATCTCCTTGGTTCTTCAAAGGTTGTAAGTTTAACATCATCATTGTTGAAAATCCGTAGCTATAACAATGAGAAAACAAGAGTTCTCAATCATTGTTACACAGTGTCATAGTATTATTACACAACATCAAAGTTCAATTGCATTACAACTTCGACAACAATACTATGGTGATATGTATCAGTCCCCCATAGTCAATACTCCATCTCACATGGAAGCCACTCCCCCTTACATAATGATCCGAAAACCATATGTATTTGTAGTGTGAACTACACATTAATTCTCCCCCTTTTTGTCAATAAAATTGGCAAAGGTACGAAAACTAATGGGATCCTAATGAAATTTCCATAGAGACATTTCATGACCAAAAGAAAGCACATATCAACTTTTTAGATGCCATCATATAACCGAATCTATATGCATTCATCAAGGAGATTATAAAGATACAAGATAAACTCTATAATATTCCACAGCCGTACTCCCCACAAAGATTTGGCAATTAAGCACAAGTTCAATTAAGAACTCTCCCCCATAAAATGTCATTCCCGAAAGAACAACAAGAGCGACCTTACTTTCACAAGAAAAGAAGGATTTCTCTGGACATAAAAAAATCACATACGAATGTGAATTTGAATCCAAAATTCTTAATTAAATTAACCACAAGAAAACCCATGATTAATTTAATTGGTGTTTGAGGGCAAAAGCTGATTCTACTGTGTTTGGTAAATTTGGGTGTGTTGATGAGAAACGAGTTCAAACCCCTAAACAAATGCACTGCACGAGAGTACTTTTAGATTCGAGAGATCAATCTGTAAGACTCTGGCCTAAACCAAGAAATGGCCGTTCCAGATTCAATCCGATCACAAGGTGAAAAAGTAGGGTTGATCTTAGGGAGGGAAGCGAAGAAGTGTTTGAGATCAGAATGTTGAATTATGAAGATTTGGTTGTTTATGACTTGTGTATCAGAAATGGTTTCTGGCTACCTGTGTTGATAACAATTGTGTTGTTGTTTTCAAAATATATTGAAAACCTATTTATACAAGTCATATTGAGCGCACCCTGATCTCTTAGGAAGTGGAGGAAGTTAATTAGTGGAGAGGTGGGTTTGTGCGGGAGGTGGCGATCATCATGTTTCCGTTATGAGAGAGAACTGATCACACGTTCACCCACTACTCTCATTACTGTTAACCGTCCGTTTTTCCTGACACTTTCTCGTAATGGGCACGTTGCACGTCGCACGCTGTAAACCGCCAGACCAATACCCTAGTGAGTATCCCCCAGTTTGTGACATGTCTGATGTCTCGAGTAAATAGATCAATTCATGTGACTTGCCGCAAAAATCAGTACATAGTGCTTTTAGGTTAAATAATAATAAATTATTTGTGAAACCGATTGTTATAAAGCATCTCTTATAATCGATGTACGTAAAGTAACGCTTTCGAATAAGCAGCTGAAAGTAATCTTTGTGTTGGAAGCATCGCTGTTTTTGAGTTCGATCGAATCAGTCACGGATCGAGTGTCTTAAAAGGGTAGCGCGATCGACCACTTTGGGTGATCGTTCGAGTGCCCTAGGGCGAACTACCACCTGGTCGATCACTCCCTGTGGAGGAGTGATGGCCGACGGTCATAATGTCACTTTGTTAATTTTCTGAGAATAAATCTACACTGTCCGACTAAGCTGGCGAAGTTGGATGGTCGTGATCAATTTGCGGCAGTTGTTCAATGCTTTTGACGCGATTTATAGGGTTTGGAGGCCGATCGACCAACTCCCTTTTGAGCAAGTGATTTGAAGCGCTGCGTTTGGGTTTGAGTAGGTCGATCGACCATGTACAAAGGTGGGTTTCCAGCGAGCATGCTGACATCCCCTGGGTCACCTAAAATTAAATCTAAGCCACTCAATTCAGTTGGTGAAGTTGTATGGTCGTGATCGATTTGCGACAGTTGTTCAATGCCGCAAAGTGATTTTAGGGTTTCTTAAAACAACGCATTCACGCTACTTTGAGCAAACGATTTGATATGCCCTGGCTTTGCCGTGGACAGGTCGATCGACCAAGGGAGGAGTTGGGCCGACGGTGAACACGTTGGCACCTCTTTGATCGCTCGAGATGCGATCCAAGCCGTCCAACTAGGCCGGCTAAG
Organism: Papaver somniferum; assembly: GCF_003573695.1. Taxonomy (NCBI): domain Eukaryota; kingdom Viridiplantae; phylum Streptophyta; class Magnoliopsida; order Ranunculales; family Papaveraceae; genus Papaver; species Papaver somniferum. The sequence goes on along the minus strand of NC_039360.1, from coordinate 139,575,035 downwards.
TTGGACAGACGCGATATATTCTTGAGACCCTTTTTGTCAGTCTCAGCTCGTTTGATCCATTTTATGCGGCGTGAACGCCCATGTTTGGGTCGGCGTTCAAAGCACTTGTGAATGAGCTACATAGGGCTCGATCGACTGGGGCATTAGTGGGCCCACCGGTGGTTACTAAGGTGATTACCTAGTTTTGCTATGAGTAATCCAAGTTTGTTAAATCACGCGGCCAAATCGTGTGGCCGCGATTATTTTTTGAGACTGATATTAACAGTTTAGATTTTCTTTAGGGAATAAATACGTGTTCGATCACGCTAACTTTAATTAAAAAAGGTGTGTGAGCGCGTTGATCTCTTTGTCAGAGAGAGATGTAGCATGTATGAGTATTTTTGTGCAGATCCCAATACTGGCACTTCGGGAGATTCATGCTACTCTGCTGAGAGTGAGCATTGATCGTCATGTCATGTCAATATTGAGAGTTCGGCTGGGAACATAGCACATGCAAACACTAGGCAAGTCATGCATTAGTTAATAATGCTGGCAGAAAATAGAATTCACAGAATATTTGGGATTGCTACTACGCGCACCATTCTGAGTGAATTTCATATTTACACAGAGTTGCTCAATACATATATAAGTAAAGAGGTTTGAGCACTAGTTACTCTTAAATGGCCTTTAGTCCTTTGCAGGATTACAGCGCTAAATAGAGGGTTTTACAATTTTGACCCCAAACTAAAATCGCCATCAACATTAAGTCCCATTGTTTATGGGTGAAAACTATTTCTGTTGGTTTTGGTAATTTTGGGTGTGTACGGATGAGAAATGAATCTAAACCATAAACAAATGCACTGCACGGGAGTTCTTTTGATTCGAGAGATCAATCTATACAATTCTGTCCTAAACCAAGAAATGACCGTTCCAGACTTGCTTCGGTCACAAAGTGAAGGACATGGAGTTGATCTTAGGGAGGGAAGCGAAGAAGGTGTTGAGATTGTGAAGGTGTTGGATATTTATGACTTGTATCAGAATATCGAACTGGCTTGCAATAACGTAAGCTATCAGTTCTGGGTGTTTTCTGGATACTGATGACAACGCTTGGTTTTCTCTGTGCTTGTCTCTTGTGTTTTTGGAAATAGGTTGAGGAACCTATTTATACAAGTCATTGAGCGCAACCCTCATCTCATAGGAAGTGGAGGAAGTGAAATGATGGAGTAGTGGGGTCGTGTAGAAGTGTTACACGATCACGTCTTTGCCCACTTCCCTTATCACTATTAACCGTCTGTCTTTCCCTGACACGTTCTTGTAATGGCGCGTTACACGCTGCACGCTGTAAACCGCCAGACCAAAATCCAGTAAGTATCCCCCAGTTTGTGACATGCTTGATGTCTCGAATGAGTGGATACCCACAGAAAGTAGCATACGATGCTAGGTTAAATAACTGAGTTATTTAGGAAATCGATATTCATGAAATATCGTGTATACTCTATGCATGTAATACATCAAATACAATCAATATGTATGAAGCATCATTGTTTTAAAGCTTGACTGAATAAGTCGTGGATCAAGCGCCTTAAAATAACATCACGTCCAACCATCTTCGAGTGATTGTTTGGAGGCTGCTTCGGCGAGCCATGCTTTGGTCGGTCACTCCATGTGGAAGAGTGTGGACGGTGATCATCGGGATGCTTTATTGGTCGTATATCTTTTAACCTAGGTTGTCCAAGCAAGCTAGCAAAGTTGGACATACGAGATGGTTTGCGACTCTCATTTGCGATCGTTGATGGAATTTTAGGGTTTAAGAGGTGCGTAAGCATCACTCTTTTACTCGATCGAATTCAAGCATGGACGCCATTTTAGTATGACCGAACAGGTATGCGTGTAGACGGCCTGCCGGTGTACAGGTCCATGCTGTCTCGTCTCATGAAGGTGCGATCTAGGCCACTCAATTTGACCGACATGCCACTTTTGGGCGTCCGTTTCGAGGCGCTCGACCATGGTTGGCCTAGGACGATGGGTTACACGTATAGGTGGGCCCATGGTGATCACGTTGATACTCTTTGGACCTCCTTAATCTATATCTACACCCTCCATCCAAGCTGGCGAAGATGGATGGCCGCGATCAAACTGCGACAGTTATGCAATGTCGCAAACCCTAATTAGGGTTTTGAAGCAGTCACGCACGCAGGACTTTGACCAAACGGTTTGGCAGGCTATGATCCTTCTTTGGGAATACCGACCGTGTGGGGGCCATGTTGGGACGACGGTGAACACGTGTGTACCTTCCCGATGGTCCTAAGCGCGATCTAAACCATCCAAACATGCAGGCGGAGTTGGATGGTTGTGATCGGTTTAAGACGCTAGTGGAGTTTCCACGACCTTTTAAGCATCACGCCAGCCTCACTTCGAGCAAGCGTTCATTGCTTTAGGTCTAGGTCATGAGAAAACCGATCAAGTGAGTACAGAGTGGGCTCACAAATGTGGGCGTTGACGTTTCAATGATCATTCGCGGAATGATCTAATCCGTCCAACCAGGCTGGTGAAGTTGGACGGTCGTGATGACTTTAAGACTGCTTTGAACAGCCTAAGCTCGTCGAGCTTCTTCCAAAGCAACGCAACCACCCTATTTTAGGGCTGACGTTTGACGTGTTGGGAGGAGTTCGTGTGATGTTCGACCGGCTAGGGCATAAGTGGCCCCGCCGGTGGTCATCACGATACTCGCCTACTCTTTCCAGGGTTTGGCTAGGCTTGTTAAATTGCGTGACCAACTTGTATGGCCGCGATTGTTTCTGAGACTGATTTGGACAATCTAGATTTCCTTTAAGGAAATTAAGCATGCTCGATCGGGCTAATATAAGCACGCCGATGTGAGATTCTCTTTGTTAGAGAGTGATGTATCTTGTACGGGTATTTCATGCATGTCTCGAATTTGGCACTTGGAGATTCATGCTACTCTGCTGAGAGTAAACACTTAGTCGTCATGTCATGCCAAACATGAGAGTTCGGCGAGGAACAACATACGAAATACTAGGCTAATCATGCATTAATTAATAATGCTAAAAAATTCACAGAATATTTGGGATTGTTGCTATATGCACCATTCTGGGTGAATTTTATGTATTTATTGAATTGCTTCAAGTAAATAAAGCGAGAGGTTTTCCGCGCTCATCACTTATCAAATGGCTTTATCCTTTGCAGGATGTCAGCATATTATTTTTGGTTTTACAATTTTAGCCCTGAACTAAAATCCACCATCAACATTAAGTCCCCTGCCTAGCACGTAATAATTGCACTATTGCGGGGTAGGCATTAGATGGTGACAAATAAAGACAAAACTTATGAGACAAAGTTAGATGTTACCATGAGAGACGGGTCGTCCTGTCCTTGGAGCATGTCACGTTCAAGAGGCGTCCAGGTGAGCTTTCCCCTAGCATGATGTCAGTTGTCCCCAGGTAGATTAGGCATATGGTTGGTTGGATTCTCAAACTATTCATGAAAATGTCGTAATCCTCGACTCCGATGAGGACGATCCCTATCATGAGTAATATCCTTAAAAGGCTGCTGAAGAAATTTCTGAAAAAGATGTTGAAGCATCTCCCAAAGAGAACGTTGAAGTAGCTTCCGGAAAGCGTGTTGAAGCAGCTTCTGAAGCGAACGTCAATGCGGCTTCTGAAGAGAGCATTGGAGCAAGCGATCGTCGAGGCGACTCCTGGAGAGAGCGTTTGAAGCAGCTTCTGAAGCGAACATCAAGGCGAATCCTGGAGAGAGCGTTTGAAGCAGCTGCTGAAGCGAACATCGAGGCGGATCCTGGAGAGAGTGTTGAAGCAAGCCTCTTCAAGAGAGAGCGTTTAAGCGGCTTCTCCTAGAGCAAGTGTTGAAGAGGCTTCTTCTGGAGAGAGCGTTGAAAGAAGCTTCTTCAGGAGAGAGCGTTGAAGCGGCTTCTCCTAGAGCGAGTGTTGAAGAGGCTTCTTCTGGAGCGTTGAAGCAGCTTCTGCTGGAGAGAGCGTTGAAGCGGCTTCTGCTTCAGTTTGACTTCCCCTTGCGAATTACATGCTTCTTGATTAACCACCTCTCTTGTGTTGAAGAAATCCTTGACTCTTTCCGTAGTGGTTATGGTGAAGCTCGGGATTGGCAGTCTTTATATAGTGGTAGATCTTGTCTCGTCATTAAAGGGAGAAGCTAATGATAGAATCGATAGCTTCCTCGATGCTGCCTCATGGAATGGAAAAGAGGGACACAATCCCCTGCCTACGAGTATCCACTGAGCCTTCGACTTATAGATGTTGTCACGCTAGGTTCATGAAGACGTCTTTACGTCTGCGTTGCGTTTCATAGACGTCCAGAAATATCACTGGCCTTTGACAATACGTCTGCTCTCTTGAGTATATCCTTGTCTTTGGACATCTTGGAATGATAGCGTGCTTGCATCTCTCTAAATTCACCATCTTTGAGATGGGTAGTGTTAAGCAGTCCCCAGTCATATTCCTTTGCCATTATCATCTTTGGATCGTGTCTTTGAGGAGTAGGGAAGTTCTTTCATGCGAATGACTTAACTAATAGGTTATGCAAATATGATGAAGCTCTTGACATGGAGAATCTGTATGTACCTCTTAAGTCCCAGGTGCAATCTCCTTTGGTAACGCAATTACTCTACGGTAGACGAAATTCTGAAAGCGTCTCTTATTGATGTTGCTGCCGTCAAGCCAGACATGGAATATCTTGGACGTTGTTTCATCATTGTGGCAGTCGTGCATGTGGTATTGGAGTTGGAGTTGGAGATCTTGGACACGCAAGATGTTGTATCTCGGTGGTTTTCCTCTTGCTGCTTCAGCGTAACTTCTTACAAAAGGCCGAAGGCTATATTGCATGTTGGTGAGATGTATGCTTCCGCGAACATCATGAGGCTCTTCGTTACTGGAAGGCTTGTTCTTCTAGCAGGGCAGGTGTTGTCGCAACTAAGCGTTTAGCAGCTTCACGGAGTTCAGAGGATGTCTGAAAGCGCAGGTTCTTCGGCAAAGCACGATAGACAGTGAAAATCCTGCACAATTGCACCACTTGTTGTTAAGTCACATTTGGATCGGGATCCTCCAGTGCATGAATTCGGGACCTCTTGACATAATCATTTGGATGTTCGTTGTTTCGTTGAAGCATTCCTCTTAAGTCTGACAGAGTGATTCGCCCAAGCTGCGGATTCTTCCTCGACATGATGATGCGTACATCACTATCTTCTTGAGGCTGCTCCCTTGAGGTGTCGGCTCCAGTATATCTGAAGATTTCCCAGGCTCGCTCTTGTCTGGGATGACATAACAAGCGAACCCTTTGTGATGATTTGGAGATGACAATATTGAATCTTCCGAAACGCTTTCTGTTGTAGTGCGGTCCAGACGAAACTTACTCCTTTCTTCAGCAAGGGGGTGAATGAAGCAACGAGCTGGGCTAAACCAGGTATAAAACGTCGAATGTAGTTCACCTTTCCCATGAATCTTTGGAGCTCCTTCACAGTTCGCGGCGGCGGCATCGTGAGGTTAGCTTGAGTCTTGGATGGGTCCATCTTGATACCTTCAACAGTTACCTTTCGAACACTTGTCGTAGGACCCCTGTGTGATCCACCGAGCTTTCGATTTGACTACTACATCATCCACGTAGTCTTCAATTGCGTCATGCTCGTACATCCTTATCTGATTGTACCCGCTATATCCGTCCATGAAGGAGAACATGTTGTGTCCACTGGTGGCATCTACTAACATGTCAATGTTAGGTAGAGGAAAATCATCTTTGGGGCAGCATCTGTTCAAGTCTCTGAATCAATGCATCTGTCCATTTTTATTTTTTACCGGAACCAGGTTGGATGATAAAGGGGTTTGATGAAGCCAGCAGCTAGCAACTTCTAAATCTCAGTCTTGATTTGCTCTTCTACCTCGTGCCTGAATTTCCTTGGAGATTGTTTGGCCGGCTTGGAACCAGGTACGACGTGTAGATGATGGGTGACCAATTTTTCATCTAAACCAGGCATTTCTTCATACGTCCAAGCGAATATGTCCTGGTACTCTTTGAGAAGTTCCACGAGCTTCGTGTGTTCATCCGTACACAAGGTTGAGCTGGTGGAGATAGGCCTAGGAGATTCCTCATTCCTGATGTTAACGATTTCGAGCTCATCAGTTGTGGAGTTGGTGCCATCTTGCAGCTGTCGTGGAACATCTAGTACTTTTTCTTATGGCTCGTCGTTGTTGTAGCATTTCGTCGGGCGGAGAGACTGGGTAACAGTCTCCCCTGCAAATTGATAACATCGGCGTCGATACAAAGTTTTCCCTTTCTGGTCACGTCTTTCCACAAAAGTTCGCTCCTTTTTAGTGTGAACGTGGGTCGCGGCTTCACCGGATGAAGAAGAATGCCTTGTCAGCAAAGATGCATCGCGGGGCTTAGCCCTCAATGATGCAAGTCGGTCCTCCTCCTGGATTGACGACCACGTGGGGAGCGGGATGCAATGAACTTTTTCTGATTCTCCCCGCTGAGCTTCCCTTGGTTCAAACAATTCCACTCCACATATCGGTGTGTAAGGAGACAACGATGCAGGAATACAAACGACTTCTTTATTCAGCATAGTCTTCAGGCACTGATGATACGTCGAAGGGACAATCCTATTGTCATGAAGCCACGGTCTCCCTAGTATCATATGGTAGTCCGGTTCCTTTTCTATGAATTCGAATTTCACCTTCGACTGGACGGGCCCTATAGATAAATTCAGACTGACATACCCGTACGTGTTGGTTTGGTTTCCTTCAAAGTCTGTAATCATAGTAGGCTGCCGTACGATCTTTCCTGGGCGAACCTTGGTCGTCCGTAGAGTCTTGATAGTAATCACATTCGAAGATTCTCCCGTGTCGATGAGGGCCCTCTTGAACTCTGAATTCGTGATTCATGCAGCAACATGTAGGGCCCGGTTGTGACCTTCCTCCGCTATCATGTCGTCTTCTGTGAATGTGACATTATTCACAGACATGTCTGGTGTTTTCGAGATTTCTTGACGCAAAGGGGCTAAATGTACGTCTAGGGCTATCTAGTTGATTGCATTAAACGTCTCCGCCGTTGGTTCTTCGAGAGGTGTAAAAGTTCGCATAAACTTTCCACTAGAGAAGCTGCTTCCTGGTCCCCCGGTCTCTGGTTCATAGTGAAACTATTGACCTGAGGAGGATCGTTCGCCGGGCATTCCACCATTTCTGCTCCTAAAATTCTTGTCACGTTCACCAAGCAGGTGAACAAGTTGTCAATCGCTCCTTTTATCCGGTCCACATTTCTTGCCAGAATTTCTTGCCTCCGTGCTAGTTCAGCCAGAGTTGGATTTCTCCATCGGTTGAAGCGACAAAGATAATGGGGGTATTGAAATATGAAAATTCGTTATAAACAGAATTGTTCAAAAAAGGGTGAGAGACATTATCATTTGAGGGATTCTGGATGAGATCCGTCGCGGTAGAATCGTCCCTGAGGACAACCATCTTTTTGAAAATCTTGAGATTGCAACCGAGAGATTAATCTCCCACAGTGGTCGCCAATTGTTTATGGGTGAAAACTATTTCTGCTGGTTTTGGTAATTTTGGGTGTGTGTGGATGAGAAATGAATCTAAACCCTAAACAAATGCACTGAACGGGAGTGCTTTTGATTCGAGAGATCAATCTATACAATTATGTCCTAAACCAAGAAATGGTCGTTCCAGACTTGCTTCGGTCAGAAAGTGAAGGAGATGGGATTGATCTTAGGGAGGGAAGCGAAGAAGGTGTTGAAATTGTGAAGGTGTTGGCTATTTATGACTTTTATCAGAATATCGAACTGGCTTGCAATAATGTAAGCTATCAATTCTGGGTGTTTTCTGGATACTGATGACAACACTTGGTTTTCTCTGTGCTTGTCTCTTGTGTTTTTGGAAATAGGTTGAGGAACCTATTTATACAAGTCATTGAGTGCAACCCCCATCTCATAGGAAGTGGAGGAAGTGAAATGATGGAGTAGTGGGGTCGTGTAGAAGTGTTACACGATCACGTCTTTGCCCACTTTCCTTATCACTGTTAACCGCCCGTCTTTCCCTGACACGTTCTTGTAATGGCGCGTTGCACGCTACATGTTGTAAACCGCCAGAACAATACCCCAGTAAGTATCCTCCATTTTGTGACATGCTTGATGTCTCGAATGAGTGGATCGTGGGACCCACAAGAAGTAGCATACGATGCTAGGTTAAATAACTGAGTTATTTAGGAAATCGATATTCATGAAATATCGTGTATACTCTATGCATGTAATGCATCGAATACAATCAATATGTATGAAGCATCATTGTTTTAAAGCTTGACTGAATAAGTCGCGGATCAAGCGCCTTAAAATAGCATCATGTCCAACCATCTTCGAGTGATTGTTTAGAGGCTTCTTGGGCGAGCCATGATTTGGCCGGTCACTCCCTGTGGAAGAGTGGCGGACGGTGATCATCGGGATGTTTTATTGGTCGTCTAGCTTTTAACCTAGGTTATCCAAGCAAGCTAGCAAAGTTGGACGGACGAGATGGTTTGCGACTCTTATTTGTGGCCGTTGATGGAATTTTAGGGTTTAAGAAGTGTGCAAGCATCACTCTTTTACTCGATCGAATTCAAGCATGGAAGCCATTTTGGTGGGACCGACCAAGCATGCGTGTAGGCGGTCTGCCGGTGTACAGGTCCATGCTGTCTCGTCTCACGAAGGTGTGATCTAGGCCACTCAATTTGACCGACAAAGGTGAGTGGTTGAGATCGGTTTGCGGTAGAAATCCATTGCCGCAAAGGATTTGGAAGCTGCGCGACATGCCACTTTTGGGCGTGCGTTTAGAGGCGCTCGACCATGGTTGGCCTAGGCCGATCGGTTACACATATAGGTGGGCCCATGGTGATCACGTTGATACTCTCTGGACCTCGTTAATCTATATCTACACCCTCCATCCAAGCTAGCGAAGATGCATGGTCGTGATCAAACTGCGGCAGTTATGCAATGCCACAAACCCTAATTAGGGTTTTGAAGTAGTCACGCACACATGACTTCGGACAAACGGTTTGGAAATCTATGCTCCTTCTTTGGGGAGACCGACCGTGTGGAGGCCATGTTGGGTCGACGGTGAACATGTGTGTACCTGCCCGATGGTCCTAAGCGCGATCTAAGACATCCAAACATGCAGGAAAAGTTGGATGGTTGTGATCGGTTTAAGACGCTAGTGGAGTTTCCACGACCCTTTAAGCATCACGCCAGCCTCACTTTGAGCGAGCGTTCATTGTTCTAGGGCTAGGTCGTGAGAAAATCGATCAAGTTGGTACAGAGTGGGACCGCCAATGTGGGCGTTGGTGTTTCAATGATCATTCGCAGGATGATCTAAGCCGTCCACCAGGCTGGTGAAGTTGGACGGTCGTGATGACTTTAAGACTGTTTTGAAAAGTCTAAGCTCGTCGAGCTTCTTCCAAAGTAGCGCAACCACCCTATTTTAGGGCTGACGTTTGACGTGTTTGGAGGAGTTCGTGTGATGTTCGACCGGCTAGGGCATAAGTGGCCCCGCCGGTGGTCATCACGATGCTCGTCTATTCTTGCCAGGGTTTGGCTAGGCTTGTTAAATTGCATGACCAACTTGTGTGGCCGCGATTGTTTCTGAGACTGATTTGGACAATCTAGATTTCCTTTAAGGAAATTAAGTATGCTCGATCGGGCTAATATAAGTACGCCGATGTGAGATTCTCTTTGTTAGAGAGTGATGTAGCCTGTACGGGTATTTCATGCATGTCTCAAATTTGGCACTTGGAGATTCATGCTACTCTGCTGAGAGTGAACACTCAGTCGTCATGTCATGCCAAACATGAGAGTTCGGCGAGGAACGACATACGAAATACTAGGCTAATCATGCATTAATTAATAATGCTAAAAAATTCACAGAATGTTAGGGATTGTTGCTACATGCACCATTTTGGGTGATTTTATGTATTTTTTGAATTGCTTCAAGTAAATAAAGCGACAGGTTTTCTGCGCTCATCGCTTATAAAATGGCTTTATCCTTTGCAGGATGTCAGCATATTATTTTTGGTTTTATAATTTTAGCCCTGAACTAAAATCCCCCATCAACACCCCTGCTTAGTACGTGACAGTGACATTGTCGCGGGGTAAGCATTAGATGGTGACATACAAAGAAATTCACAAGAGAAGTTCGATGTACATTACCAAGATAGAGGCTCGCTTGGTTCCTGAGTAAGGCACGCTTCCTTTCAGCGCGTCTGTTATCTTCAGATAGATAAGTATCTACTTGATTGTTATCCCGCATCCGGAGCCTTTATACACGGAAAGTAGAGACTCCTTTTCTTCCCGGGGTCTTGCTGATTTGTGGAATATAAAGAAGACGCTGGAGCCTTTCTTCCATCACCGAATAGTTTCTCTTCCTCGTTCCAGGTATTGCTCCTTGTCCATTGTGCAGTTTGATTATTTTTTTTATTGATAGTGATAACAATTTTTTGTTTTTATATCGGCTGTTGATATGATCATCACGTCCTTTTTGCAGTATATGATAGGAACCGCTGGTGATGATTACTCTTTTACTTCTCCAGAAAAGAGCTTTGAAGTCGACAAACCCAAGATTAATGCGTTTGAGGAGGTGATGGACAAAATAGATTCCCCGTTCCGTGAAGTTGGTCGCGCCATACATGGTATGTCTCTTATGTAATTGCGCATCGTTTGGGAGCGTACTCAGGCCTTTTTTGCTTCTGTCAGTATGGAGGAGAAATGGAGACACGATGAAGCATCTCAGTCAAATAACGCGAGAGCTGAAAGGTTTGCAGCTCGTCTAAAGCGGCGAAGGATCGAGCATGAGCGACCTCCCAGTGAAAACGAGTACGATTACCCTATCCGTAACGGAATCATAATTCTTAATTCTGATGTGGATGAACCAGAGCATCCTCAGAAGGCTGTTGGGGAAGTTCCTGAGGGAGAGGCCAAAGTAGCTTCCGTGAAGGGTATTGAAGCAACCGTCGGAGGGAACATTGAAGTGGATGCTGAGGAGATCATGGTACCAACATCTGGAGAAGATGTTGAAACAACTTCCAAGGATGATGTCTGCGCATCTCTTGGAGGGAATATTGAAGCAACTGTTATGGGAGGCATTGAAACGACATCAGAAGGGGAAGTCGAGGCAGACTCCAGAGAGGATGCAGTGGCTTGTGATGAAGGTGTTGAAGCAGTTTCCAATGATGGCTCCGGTGAAGACACTGATGATCTCACCGATGATTAGACTTTCCTTCTGTTATCATCTATCTTTTTTTTTGTAGATGAATGCTCCTTCATAGTTTGTAGGCATTTCTTTTATACTCAGCGGTAACTGAGTTTAGTTTTATTTAAACAATGGTTCTTTTATTCACGTTATCTTGAGACCCCAACTGTGACGCTCTCCAGTAGAGTTATAATAGAATCTCTCCATTCCGTTGTCCAGCCAAAGAGAATGCGACATTCATAAGTGATGATGCGTTATGTGATTGTGCACTGTCTTCATGATGATTGCATGTAACCCTAATAACGACGAAGGGGATGCAATAATAGAAATCATATATTGACCACGAACCTGTCTGCACTGTGCTACAATCCTCCTAATCACGTGATGATGGAGAAGCGCCTTTTGTTGGAGTGAACCACTCTTCGTAGTACACTTGACCTAATGATTATATAAATCCTTTGCCTCTTTTCTTTCTGCGTGTACTCCTTTAATGTTTCTCGAAAGATATGAGATGTTTCTTTCTGGCTTGAACTGATGGGTACTGGTGAGGTTTTTAGGCTTGTTCAAGACTTTGTGTCATGATTCAGGAGTAAAGAGATTAAAAGGAAATAATACTTTGATTAACTGACAAATTGAAACCCTAATTATGAATGCAAGCAGTGCAATAATTTTGGAGGAATTACAAATATTGCATGTAAGAGGAAATTGCTGGAGGAAATGCTAAAGAGAACGCTAGAGGAAAAGGTAGCACAACGTTTTAGGTATTGAAAGGTTTGAGCCATCATGAGTGGATTGTCACGCCCTCCAGTTTGTCGGCATTGATGAGCTTGCAGTACCCGCCTAAGATGACGTCTGCCACCAGGTATGGCTTATCTTCCCTTTCTGGAGGCGAAGCGGTCACCTTCATTGTCACTTCTCCAACTTAAAACACGGTCGCCTTCATTACCAAATATCCAATTTGAAACGGGTTTGGGTATTGTACAACCACTTGATCCCTGGACTCGCCGTCTTTGACTGAGACAACTTCTAAGCTTTTAACAAAGCGTTTGAAAGGACCAGCATCCCATTCACATCTCCTGGTGACGGCTGGGTTGTTGATTGGAGCGAGTCCCCGAAGGAGGAGTGACTGGTTGCAAAAAAGGTTGTTCAATAAGACTTACTTGGGTTCAGAATCTGCTAATGTATGTTGATGGGCTCTCCGGGTAATTTCGTCACACTGGCAAGTTGTCGATACGGATATGTTGATGGGCTCTCCGGGTAATCTTCGGGGTTTGACGGCTTGTTGGTAATCCTTTCAGATATATACACTGGCAAAGGACACTCCCCTAGCTTTGCTTTGTTGTTATGCACCCACGAGCGCCCCAGAATCATATCATAGTTCGGGTAATCTTTCACAATATGGAACTTACCGCATGTTAGAGCGTCTCCTATCTTGATTTCGAGGTCGATGTACCTATAAGCATCTCTAGACTCTCCTTCTAAAAATTTAATTATGGTTGGGCAATGAACGACTTCCTTCTTCGAAATCTTTGCAGCTTTCAGGGCCTTGACAGCGACAATATTGAAATCAGATGCTACATCAATCAGCGCGTTGTCAAACTCGGCATCCTTCAAACGAGCGATGGTTAGGAGTCCCCAGTTACAGCTCGCGTTTCCCTGGAAGGATTGGGGTTCGGGAGCGGTTTTCTTAACTGGAAACAAACGCTTGCCTGATACGACACGGTTGAGAGCCCCAAACATGTCTTGACGCTGCGCCTTAGAGAAATACAGAATTTCACATAAATGTTCCATCATAGACTGCACAGTCTTGTGGACAGAGTCCCCGGAAATCATGCAGCTCCTGACATGAAGAGGGTCTCTGTGGACTCCTTGATTTCCTAATTGAAGTTCTCCAGCATCCACCTTCTCTTTGAAAATGCGCTTCAACTTGTTGCAGTCACTGGTTGGTGATAAAGATTTTTTGATTGTGATTGTAGTAAATAGGATTCGTTTCAGACTTGTGAAGGAAATGGAATTTTAGATTTAATAAAATTATATATACAAAAATATTAACAATGGGTGCGAGAGGTAACCAAGACACTAGATTCCACTATTATTCAAAATTGAATGATAAATATTTCAAAACTCTATTCAATTCTTAAGTCCTCTTTTATCTTTAATTCACTATCAATCATACAGATTCTCAAACATTATTTGTAAACCTTAAGCATAGATTATCAAGAGATTAAACCAAGCATAACCTATCAAACTGAATAACAAATAATTAAGACAATCATTCAAATAATTTAAAACTCTGCAAAAGCAGCGATTAGGTGAATTATATAATTAAATGAAATAATTACCCATTTATGTTGCGTGAATAGCTTCCTCAATTGCCTTGGTTACGAGGGAATTAGCCGCTCATCATGTTGGAAAACCTCTCAAAATATTTCATGGATGCTCAAAAATGGTTTACAAATGATGAGAATATGAGAAATACAATAAAACCGGGTTTGTAACAATTATATTTGTTACAAACCAGAGAACTATGACCCTCAGTGACAAAATAAGACTGCTGCATCTTTGTCGCAAACGCTGTAGCAAATAAGTCTGCCTGATGTATGACCCACAGGTGTGAGTCGTTATTACTGTAGAAAAACGACTGCTGGTGCAGGTCCGTTCTTCGTGTTCTTCATGTTCTTCAGCAGCAGCAGCAGCAGAAACCGAGTTTGGGAAAACTCGAATTCCTTCTTCTCTGGCTCTCCTCATCCCCCCAGACTCTCGAAACCCTTTCTACTCAACCCCAGCAACCTATTTATATCCAACAGACCCATCGAATCTCGCTCATTCACTCCATATAATTCTCTTTAACTCGGCAGTAAAGAAAATATTTCTGGGAATATTTTCTTTCCTGTTTCATCTTCTCACGCGTTTTCAAGCCTCCAAATTACCATATTTAACTCCTTCACGCTCCAACGGGCTGTGAGGGTCTTCCATGCACGCACAAAACACGTTGAATCTTCTCCAAATCACGTGAAACCCGTGATATACACGAACTGCCCTGTTTTCAACCCGTGAATTGTTTAGCTGATTATAGCAAATTCTGGTCGAACCAAACGCCCACAGTGTGTTTAATAGGCCATATCACAACTATCTACCAAAAATCATCCATTGAATCTCCCTAGAACACGTTCAACAATTCGATCAAAAATCTGCAGAAGTGTTCTTCATTTTCCCGCCAAAAACAAAATTCAAACGGAGAAGATGACCTCCCCCTAATCCTGTACTGGGGTGCGAATAGCAGATGCCTTTTGGGGTGACCTGGGGTGCCCCTTAGTAATTGAGGTGCCCATTATCCAACGGTGAGAGTCCGAATAACACGTGTCCTACGGGGCTTTTACCAACTTTTCGAGCCGAATTTTCCAAAAAAATGTTTATTTTCCAAAGGTGCCTACAAACACATAAAACACCAAAATTAGTACAAACTCGAGTGCCAACAATATATAGTATGTGTCTATCAAATACCCCCAAACTTATTATTTGCTAGTCCTCGAGCAAAATTTATTTTTGAAAAGATAAAAAGACTACACTTGGCACGTGCAGCAGGCCGTTAAACCGCTAGGTGGCCCTAGCGGCGGAGTGTTGTCTCCGGAGGGTTTACCAGAGGTGTACCCACAAAAAATTTACTCCTAATTGGTCACAAGTATCCAAAGAGCTATGAGGACGTACATATTCTCACCCTATCTCCAAGTAAGTAGAATGCCAGAGAAATTAAAGGTGTCAGCTCTAAAGCTGACTGAAGAAAAGGGAAGACACATCCGCACCACTGCTAGATAAAGAGATATCCGCTACACAGCTAGATAAACATTGTAATATGCGTCCGCTTCTTTACAGCTGGATAAGATTAGGAGAGAGATAAAAATGAGAGGGACATCTGCTACACAGCTGGACTAATTACGTGTGATGAGTTAAACCAGTGCTAGAAAGATCTTGTGCCAGATTGAAAGCAGACTAACAAAGCAACCAAAATGCATCTTTCTTCGACTCTCTCACAGTGCTCAGTAGAAACAACGCCTTCTTCGGTCTTCAACTGTTGATGATAAACTCTCGAACCTCATAGAACCTTGACAATTAACTCTTCTCTTCGATTTCTTGCTTGACTTATAAATTTCTTCTTCCATATGGCCTTATTGAACAAAAAGAACGGAATGATGTTTCATTTTATTTTATTTTTCATATTTTTTTATTTTATTTTTTTTGGAAAACAAAAAATTACAAGACAAAAATTTACATGGCCATGAGAGAAGGACTTTCAAAACTTGGATCTTCGCAACTTGTGATGTCTTGGTATCATGGATTCTAACAACTTATATCATTTGCTCTTATAACTTCAACTTTGATTTTTGAATTATTCTCTTCTATTGTTGCTTCTAAACCTAAAACGTCTTCAACTTTCTTCATAGATTTTGATGTCTCTCCGCTTGTTTATGATGATAAGTTTCTACTGAGAGAGAGTCGCAATCCAGTAACTAAGACTACATTGTGAGGTTGCTTTGTCTTTCTGGCATTTCCCTGACCTACTTTCCTTTCCATCATGTATGGTTAGGTCCATCACGGTTACCCTCTAAAAGGAACAAGTTCTCTCCTGAATTTCAAGGATCTCAATGTCTTTTTCTCTAATGTCTCAATAAGTTGTTATCCCTAGCATTCCAATTTCTATCTTTTCGGTGAGAAACAGTATGTAAACTTAGCTAACTGGATACCATGTGATGCTAGAAGTTTCAAAAGTGCAACTAAAAAGTTTCTCCCATACCCCCAAACTTAAATCTAACATTGTCCTCAATGTTCTAAAGATAAAATTAAAAGCATATGAACAAGGAGAAACTGTTACCATTTGAAGCAAAAGAATTAAGGAAAGATATTACTGTTTCGCATGAGATTGGGTTACCTCCCAAGAAGTGCTAAGTTTAAAGTTTTCAGCCAGACATCGGAAGGAATTAGTCACCTCATAGAATCAAAAAGTAACAGCCGAAATAACCGTGGGTCTTCAAAACCAAAAAGAGCTGACCAAAGGAAACTACAATAACCCAAGAAAGTGAACAAGGATAGCATGCCCTTATCTAGTTTCCTGATTAAGATATTTATATATAATTGTGGTTCAGGTTCAGGTTCTAAGAAAGGGTCTAAATAAAATATTTTCACTGGTTGCGTTTCTTCATAGGTGGGATCCGAATCATTAGGTCCTAGAGTCTGGAAAAACTCAAATATGATCTTAGAAGCGCACAATAATAACCTAAATAATTGAGGATCCTCTAAGTCAATAAGATTTGACTTACAAAATTGACCACAATGAGAGTAGTGGTCACTCTTAAGCAAATGCGTCGATTCCAATTTCCTAAAGCATTTAGGTTTAGTCTCACAACTTAATATTCGACACATTTGAAATATAAACGTTCCCACATTTGGAAGAAAACTATTTGGTGGGAAAACAAAGTCAATCTGGGTATCATAGCCTGGGAAAACCACATCAACCAGAGGATGGGTTTCTAACGACTGAACTTCTTCCTGGACATCATTAGGTCCGGGAGAACGAGTATGAAGGTAATCTTGTAAAATGGTCGAGGCAGAGATATCAAGTGCAAAATGAGGGATCTCTGTATGAGCTAAAGGTATGGCACAAGGAGAATGATAATCACCCCCAAACTTAGATTTTTGGGTATCTCTAGATAGACTAGCTACAATTTCCTTAATTTCTAGATCATTGGAATCCTGAAAATAGTCAATTGCTCCTTCGAGGTTATACTCAAGCGACGCATCCTTACTCATATTTAATAGCTCTACGAGTTCATTTTCTTCGTCTAAGACTATTGTTTCTAAGTCGCTAGACTCTAAAACTGCATTTTCGGAATAAACCCGTTCCTCTAAAGCATTATCGGCTTCGTAATTAAAAGGAAAAACTACATCGTCTAAAACGGTGGTATCCCTAATAAAATCCTCGTCCTTTTGAATAGGTGAATAATCATAAAAATTATTTGGATTTGAACTAGAATCATTATAAAGCTCAATTGGATTAATAGATTCATGATCACTATGCCTACACATTTCAGATTCTTCATTACTACTATCCTCATCATAATAGTACGAAGATGATTGAACCTTATCTAAATAAGTAGTGTCTTTTATTCTAACCTCGTCCTCTAAATTAGGCAAATATTCACTATTGATATCAAGGGTAGAATTAGAAACACTATTTTGGAAATTTAGATCATTTCGAGCAGCATTAGCTAACTGTTCATTTTCTTCCTCTAGACGTGCCTGAATTTCACTGAGCATAACACTTATACGTTCACTACTCTCGTTTATCATCTCAGAATACCGTGTACACTCTTCTTTTAAACTATTCATTGCAACTAAACGTTTATACGTCCTTTTAATCCGTTGTTGGGTCTCTTCTAGAGAAGGAACGGGTTCAGAAATATCATAATCAGGACTAGTTTTTAAGTAATTTTCCAAAAACGCGCAACTAGTACTATAATGTTCCTGATTTTCTTGCTCGTAAGACCAATTCGCATGTGGATAGTAATTGGGCTCACTATGGTATGAACCATAACCTTAAAAAGGATGGAGTTCCCAACCACTATTCCCAACATGGTCATATAATTTCCTTGTTAGAGAAATACAGAATTTCACATAAATGTTCCATCATAGACTGCACAGTCTTGTGGACAGAGTCCCCGGAAATCATGCAGCTCCTGACATGAAGAGGGTCTATGTGGACTCCTTGATTTCCTAATTGAAGTTCTCCAGCATCCACCTTCTCTTTGAAAATGCGCTTCAACTTGTTGCAGTCACTGGTTGGTGATAAAGATTTTTTGATTGTGATTGTAGTAAATAGGATTCGTTTCAGACTTGTGAAGGAAATGGAATTTTAGATTTAATAAAATTATATATACAAAAATATTAACAATGGGTGCGAGAGGTAACCAAGACACTAGATTCCACTATTATTCAAAATTGAATGATAAATATTTCAAAACTCTATTCAATTCTTAAGTCCTCTTTTATCTTTAATTCACTATCAATCATACAGATTCTCAAACATTATTTGTAAACCTTAAGCATAGATTATCAAGAGATTAAACCAAGCATAACCTATCAAACTGAATAACAAATAATTAAGACAATCATTCAAATAATTTAAAACTCTGCAAAAGCAGCGATTAGGTGAATTATATAATTAAATGAAATAATTACCCATTTATGTTGCGTGAATAGCTTCCTCAATTGCCTTGGTTACGAGGGAATTAGCCGCTCATCATGTTGGAAAACCTCTCAAAATATTTCATTGATGCTCAAAAATGGTTTACAAATGATGAGAATATGAGAAATACAATAAAACCGGGTTTGTAACAATTATATTTGTTACAAACCAGAGAACTATGACCCTCAGTGACAAAATAAGACTGCTGCATCTTTGTCGCAAACGCTGTAGCAAATAAGTCTGCCTGATGTACGACCAACAGGTGTGAGTCGTTATTACTGTAGAAAAACGACTGCTGGTGCAGGTCCGTTCTTCGTGTTCTTCATGTTCTTCAGCAACAGCAGCAGCAGAAACCGAGTTTGGGAAAACTCGAATTCCTTCTTCTCTGGCTCTCCTCATCCCCCCAGACTCTCGAAACCCTTTCTACTCAACCCCAACAACCTATTTATAGCCAACAGACCCATCGAATCTCGCTCATTCACTCCATATAATTCTCTTTAACTCGGCAGTAAAGAAAATATTTCTGGGAATATTTTCTTTCCTGTTTCATCTTCTCACGCGTTTTCAAGCCTCCAAATTACCATATTTAACTCCTTCACGCTCCAACGGGCTGTGAGGGTCTTCCATGCACGCACAAAACACGTTGAATCTTCTCCAAATCACGTGAAACCCGTGATATACACGAACTGCCCTGTTTTCAACCCGTGAATTGTTTAGCTGATTCTAGCCAATTCTGGTCGAACCAAACGCCCACAGTGTGTTTAATAGGCCATATCTCAACTATCTACCAAAAATCATCCATTGAATCTCCCTAGAACACGTTCAACAATTCGATCAAAAATCTGCAGAAGTGTTCTTCATTTTCCCGCCAAAAACAAAATTCAAACGGAGAAGATGACCTCCCCCTAATCCTGTACTGGGGTGCGAATAGCAGATGCCTTTTGTGGTGACCTGGGGTGCCCCTTAGTAATTGAGGTGCCCCTTATCCAACGGTGAGAGTCCGAATAACACGTGTCCTCCGGGGCTTTTACCAACTTTTCGAGCCGAATTTTCCAAAAAATGTTTATTTTCTAAAGGTGCCTACAAACACATAAAACACCAAAATTAGTACAAACTCGAGTGCCAACAATATATAGTATTGAGATCAAATTGAACACAAAAATGTGTCTATCAGTTGGGTGATTGACAAATCTGTGATGACGACAATATTTGGGATTCACCATCTCTTCTTCAGTCGGCGGACGTCTAAGAGGAGGTATCTTGATCACGTCATCTTGAATCTATGCTTCGAGGAGTTCAATTACCTCATCTATTAAAAATGGGAAGTATGGAGCAGCATCTCCAACTTCAGGAGTCTTAGCCGCGGGTTTCCGGGATGGAGTCGTCTGCGTTGGCGCTACGCGTTTGGGTTGTTGCTCCGTTGCTGGAGCTTTTCTTTTCCCTACTTCACCTACCACACTTACAGAGGAACCAGTGTTATATTGCTTGTTGATAAGGCTCATGTTTCCTCGGGTTTCGCGTGCGTCTTCTCTCCTGGCCGGTCTTGTTCTCTCCAACAATGTTAGTGCCGTCATAGCCGACCGTTTAGCAGCCTCATGGAGTTCAGAGAATGTATGGAAACGTAAGTTTTCTAGTAAAGCACGATAGATGAGAACCATCCCATTAATGCATGACTCCACCAACTGTTGTGCAATCACGTTTGGATTGTGACAATCCAGTGCTTGAATTCTGAATCTTTTGACGTAATCATTTGGATGCTCGTTGTTTCGTTGAAACATTCTTCCCAAGTCTGAGAAGGTGATCTGCTCAGACATGAAGAAATACTTTTTGTAGAAAGCAGTGACCATCTCACACCAGTTTGATATGCTGTTTGGTGATGTTGTACCGGGTGTACGCTCTTCCAGTAAGCGACTTTGAGAACTCTTTCAGGCGAAGGACGTGGTTGTATTCGTGCTTCCCCAAAGATTCCAGAAAACGAGAAATGTGTTCACGAGCGTTACCAGTACCATCATAAAGAGAAAACTGAGGGGAGGAGTATCCTCTCGGAAGAGGAACTCTTTGCACATCAGGAGGATACGGAGGTTGATGCTGGTGTAGGTCCATTTGGTTTTCCTTGCCTCGATTTTGGAGAAGTCGTTCTAGATCTTCATGCGTGATGAAATTGGATGGTTGATTCCTTTATCTGGAGCGCTCGGGAGCAACACGAACTTCCTCATCTATGAATGCACGCCCTATTGAAGTGCTTGTGCCAAGAGCGTTGAAGGTACTCCTTATTGGTTCCATGGGCTGACGCGGCTCTTGCGGTAATCGTTCTGTTAGCGTCTTGAGGAAAGTGAGTACCTCTTTCTGAGTTGAAGCCATGTCTGTCTGGGCCTTAGCGAGAACTTCTTATCTTTCCATCAAATCGACAATGGTGATAGGGGGTTGACCTCCTATGGTTCCTCCAGTCTCTCATCCTGACGGGGGAGTGGTGGTAGCTCTAGTAACAGCTAGGGGTGTTACAATCGAAGAAACATTGGGGGTGGCGGAAGAGGCTCTGGCTCTGGTGATTGGAGGTGTCACACCTAAGGGAATGGTTCCCGCACCACTGGTGTTGGTGGTTGAGGATGTAGTGCCACGAGATGTGTTGATCGTGTTGGTAGGTGGCACATTGGTGCCACCAGCAACAATGTTGATACCAGGGGTGTTGTCAGCGCCAGTAACATCGGGATTTTTCGCCGATCCAGACCTAAGATCCACCATCTTGAATTTGATAAAATTGAAATGAAATTGAAGATTGATTTTGCAACCGAGGGATTAACCTCCCACTGTGGTCGCCAGTTGTTTGAGGGAAAAAACTGATTCTACTGTTTTTGGAAAATTTGGGTGTGTTGATGAGAAACGAGTTCAAACCCTAAACAAATGCACTGCACGGGAGTACTTTTAGATTCGAGAAATTAATCTGTAAGACTCTGTCCTAAACCAAGAAATGTCCTTTCCAGATTCAATTCGGTCACAAGGTGAAGGAGAAGGGTTGATCTTAGGAAGGGAAGCGAAGAAGGTGTTTGAGATCAGAATGTTGAATTATGAAGGTATGGTTGTTTATGACTTTTGTATCAGAAGTGGTTTCTGGCTACCTGTGTTGATAACACTTGTGTCGTTGTTTTCAAAATAGATTGAAAACCTATTTATACAAGTCATATTGAGCTCACCTTGATCTCTTAGGAAGTGGAGAGGTGGGTTTGTGAGGAAGGTGGCGATCATCATGTTTTCGTTATGAGGGAAAACTGATCACACATTCACCCACTACTCTCATTACTGTTAACCGTCCATTTTTCCTGACACTTTCTCGTAATGGGCGCGTTTCACGCCGCACGATGTAAACCGCTAGACCAGTACCCTAGTGAGTATCCCCCAGTTTGTGACATGTCTGATGTCTCGAGTGAATGAATCAAGTCATGTGACTTGCCGCTAAAATCAGCACATAATGCTTTTAGGTTAATTAATAATAAATTATTTGTGAAACCGATTGTTATAAAGCATCGCTTATAATCGATGTACGTAAAGTATCGCTTTCGAATAAGCAACTGAAAGTAATCGATGTGTTGGAAGCATCGTTGTTTTTGAGTTCGATCGAATCAGTCACGGATCGAGTGTCTTAAAAGGGTAGCGCGATCGACCACTTTGGGTGATCGTTCGAGTGCCCTATGGGCGAACTACCACCTGGTCGATCACTCCCTGTGGAGGAGTGATGGACGACGGTCATAATGCTACTTTGTTAATTTTCTGAGAATAAATCTACACCGTCCGACTAAGCTGGCGAAGTTGCATGGTCATGATCAATTTGCGGCAGCTGTTCAATGTTGTTGACGCGATTTTTAGGGTTTGGAGGCCGATCGACCAACTCTCTTTTGAGCAAGCGATCTGAGACGCTGTGTTTGGGTTTGAGTAGGTCGATCGACCATGTACAAAGGTGGGTAGCCAGCGAGAATGCTGACATCCCCTGGGTCACCTAAAATTAAATCTAAGCCACTCAATTCGGCTGGCGAAGTTGGATGGTCGTGATCGATTTGCGGCAGTTGTTCAATGCCGCAAAGTGATTTTAGGGTTTCTTAAAACAGCACGTTCACGCTACTTTGAGCAAACGATTTAATATGCCCTGGCTTTCCCGTGGACAGGTCGATCGACCAAGGGAGGAGTTGGGCTGATGGTGAACACGTTGGCACCTCTTTGATCGCTCGAGATGCGATCCAAGCCGTCCAACTAGGCCGGCTAAGTTGGACAGACGCGATACATTCTTGAGACCCTTTTTGTTAGTCTCAACTCGTTTGAGCCATTTTATGCGGTGTGAACGCCCATGTTTGGGTTGGCGTTCGAAGCACTTGTGAATGAGCTAGATAGGGCTCGATCGACTGGGGCATTAGTGGGCCCGTCGGTGGTTACTAAGGTGATTACCTAGTTCTGCTAGGAGTAATCCAAGCTTGTTAAATCGCGAGGCCAAATCGTGTGGCCGCGATTATTTTTTGCGACTGATATTAACAGTCTAGATTTTCTTTAGGGAATAAATACGTGTTCGGTCACGCTAACTTTAATTAAAAAAGGTGTGTGAGCGCGTTGATCTCTTTGTCAGAGAGTGATGTAGCATGTATGAGTATTTTTGTGCAGATCCCAATACTGGCACTTCGGGAGATTCATGCTACTCTGCTGAGAGTGAGCATTGATCGTCATGTCATGTCAATATTGAGAGTTCGGCTGGGAACATAGCACATGAAAACACTAGGCAAGTCATGCATTAGTTAATAATGCTGGCAGAAAATAGAGTTCACAGAATATTTGGGATTGCTACTATGCGCACCATTCTGAGTGAATTTCATATTTATACTGAGTTGCTCAATACATATACAAGTAAAGAGGTTTGAGCACTCGTTACTTTTAAATGGCCTTTATTCCTTTGCAGGATTACAATGCTAAATAGAGGGTTCTACAATTTTGATCCCAAACTAAAACCACCATCAACAATCGGAAATGCTCAACATAAGAGAACTTATGGAGCCGCACAATATATACATAAAAATATGGATTAAGGAAGATCAATACTGCGGAATAGACAAGGATTCATTCTATTTTCCATCACTATTTGCACAATGACATACAATAGACATAATCCTCGTAAACAAAAGTTCATCATATCTTCCATCAATATCTTCATAATGACATACAATAGGCTGTAACTTTTGTAATGTCAAAAATTCATTCATTCTTTTATCAATACTTGCATATCGACATGTGAAAGACTTAATTTTTGACAAAGTATGGGACAAATCATAGTTCACGGACGCAAACACACATATCCTATAACAAATTGCAATATATAAAACCATAAAAATTAGTACTGCAAAATTCATTTTCCAAACAACTTTAGAATTTAAACAAATAAACCTAAAAACAATAAAGATGAAAACGTTGGACATAACTATGTGTAATCACAATAATGGCTATTCCAAACTCTAGTTATTCTTCCTAAAAACACAAGAATAAAATTCTCATAAGAAGATTTACTAGGCATTAAGGCATCTGAAAAATTATTTATCGTCCCCAAACTCCTTATCGTCAACAACCATGAGTACATATGGTTCGTGAAGAAAAGAGTCAATTACAACAAATCTTCTAGGCTAAAGATGTCGAACCAGGGCCTTCTGAATTTCAAGAGTTCTCAAAACAAAAGCCTTTATTTGCTGAATCTCCTTCCTTGTCTCCTTTAAATCTTCAAGAACGTCAAAAAACTTCTGAGAATTTGAAGGAACAGCTCTTGGCTTCCTCGCATTCCTTCTTTTTCTTTTCAAAGTTGAAGGTATCGGAGATTTTTCATTTTCCTTCATGATTGATGGCTTAACAATCATATTAACATCTATTCCATCAGAAGACATGATGCTTGGAGTATCCATATGCGTATGAGTTTGTGAGAGGAAATCACAAAATAAGCTCAACAAGCAGTCTTTGATTGAAAAGAGTTTCAGAGAAGGAAAAATATGTAGGGTTACGAACCTATAAAAACATAGGTTGGTGGACATACAACTCTCAACCTTATAAAAGGCATAATTATCTATTTTAACCCTCTTTTTATTGACTAAACAGGGAAGTTCTTTCCAAAATCAATTAGATGTGAAAAGAAATGTGAATTCCAGACTTTGTTTAAACAAAAGAAAAATATCAAGGCAACTATAGAATTTTCTTTTCTTAAAGCCTGAGGTGTGCAAGATCTTGTCTCTTTTTAATCAAGCACATGAGACAAGATGCCTTACCAACACAATTTAAGTTGTGATGGGATGAATAATAATTTGTCCATCATATCCCTTTTGATCGGAATTCATAGAACCCTGTTTCTCATACTTCTTAGACCACAACTTTCTTTCCAATTGTCTTATTTTGTTCTTGGAAACTAACTTCTTATACGAAGATAAAATCTTACATACCTTAGCGGTCTTTTGAGAAAGTTTGAGCTTGTTTGCTAATCGATTTGCTCTTCGTTGAAGTTTGTTGACTTGCCTCAATTTGGGTTTATACTTGTAATACTTTGATAGTTCATGACCTTTGAGTGAACAATATGAGCACGTCAAACTTTGATATAATTCAGGCATCTGAGATGTGCAAGCTGCTGGACACATAGTGGAACCTGAAACATTACACAAAGAGTTTCCAATAGGAGGGTCAATTTTATCTTCCAGATTGGCTGAGTTTTCTTCTGAAAGAATATCAAGATTGATGTATGTATTGCTACAATTATCAAAATCAATATTTTCATAAATAAGTGAAACACTTGATTTTTCGTCTTCATTAGAATCATAGTTGTCAGACATTTCATCAAGAGTTGCAGCAAGACCTTTATTCCCAGTGTAATTCTTTCGATTTGGACACTCATTTGCAAAATAACCAAAACCTTTACACTTAAAGCACTGAGGCATATCCTCGTCATCAGTTTCATCATTATCCCTATTTTTAGGAGGAACATGATTATGGGGTTTATCCGACGACTTGGATTTATCTCTGGAGAACCGTTTACTTCTCTTCAAAAGAAGACCTCTAAAACTGTCTTCTGATCAAGGAGACTGACTTGTCAAGATCTTCATCTGATGAATCAGCCTCAGAAAAATCTTCTTCAGAGATGCAAACACTTTTACCTTTATCAAGTAATTTAGTGTTCTTTAGTGCTTTAAAAGCAAAATCCTTACTAGAGTTGGACGTATGCTCATGATCAAAGATCTTTAACTTCCCAACCATAGTATTTCTGGAAAGTGTTGCGAGATTATTTCCTTCAACGATGGCATGCTTCTTAGAATCGTATCTAGATGGCAGCGATCTGAGAATTTTCATCACAATGTCCTTTTCAGGAATAGTCTTACCCAATGCAAAAGATGCATTAATAATTTCAGAAACTTTGTGTTAAACTCATCAAATATTTCTTCATCTGCCATACAAAGGTTTTCTAAATCAGAATTTAGGTTTTGAAGCCTTCAAATACGGTTTCTAAGATATCCCAGGCTTCTTTAGACTTTGTGCACGTAGTCACATGGTGTTGAAGATCTAGGGTAATGGCATGTATGATAGCATTTAAGCTGTCAGATTTTTTCTTTGCAGCAAGGATTTCTTCCGGAAAATATCTATCAATATCCTTAAGTATAGATACATCGCCTTCTGTATTAACCGGAGGATCATAGCCATTAACAACACGTACCCATGTTTGATAATCACGAGCTTGAAGAAAAGCACGCATAGCGATTTTCCACCATAAGTAGTTTGAGCCATCGAAGACTGGTGGTACGTTTATGAAGATATAATTATTGTCCATAGAGTCAGATCGCTACAAACACAGACTTATAAGGTCTCTAAACGTGTTTGCCTGCTCTGATACCAATTGAAAAAGCGGGGGTCTAACAACCACACTCAATATTTCTCTTAGCAATATGTATGGACAAACTCCAATATACTTTTAAGAGAATCAACTAGACAGTCAGCCTCAATCTTAATAAAAGTATATCAAAGAGTTATATCTCATTTTCTCGATTCAATACTTACTCAAGCAAATAGAAATCTGCGAGTCTTAATTGAATACAAGAGAACTCACTTAAATGGTACCAATGACCAATATTCAAGGATCAATCAATTCCAATCAACAACCAAAGGTCGGATTTCCCAATTGATCGATTCAACGCACAACCTGTGATATTTCAATTATATAACAAAATACAATGCGGAAACGAAATAACACAGACTCCAGAAGTTTTGTTAACGAGGAAACCGCAAATGCATAAAAACCTCGGGACCTAGTCCAGAATGAACAAACACTGTATTAAGCCGCTACATACACTAGCCTACTAAAAACTAACTTCGGTCTGGACTGTAGTTGAACCCCAATCAATCTCACACTGATCCAAGGTACAATTGCGCTCCTTATGTCTCTGATCCCAGCAGGATACTACGCACTTGATTCCCTTAGCTGATCTCACCCACAACTAAGAGTTGCTACGACCCAAAGTCGAAGACTTTAATAAACAAATTTGTATCACACAGAAAAGTCTACGGTAATAGATAAACCTGTCTCCCACAGAAATACCTACGAGTTTCTGTTCTGTCTTTTGATAAATCAAGGTGAATAGGAACCAATTGATAATCCAGACTTAAATTCCCGAAGAACATCCTAGAATTATCAATCACCTCACAATAATCTTAATCGACTAGCGAAACAAGATATTGTGGAATCACAAACGATGAGAAGAAGGTGTTTGTGACTACTTTTCTATCTTTCCTATCGGAGAAACTGATCTCAAGCCAATCTTACGATTATACTCAAATACAATAGAAATAGCTAGATCAGATCACGCAACTACAGAGAAAATAGTTGGGTCTGGATTCACAAACCCAATGAAGTCTTCAAGTCGTTAACCTACAGGGTCTCGATAGAAACCTAAGGTTAAAGGAGAATTAAGTCTAGCTAATACAAATAGTATCACACAGGAGGTGTGGGGATTAGGTTTCCCAGTTTCTAGAGTTCTCCTTTATATAGTCTTTCAAATCAGGGTTTGCAATCAATGTTAGCTTAGTAACAAAGCATTCAATATCACCGTTAGATGAAAACCTGATTAGATTCAAGCTAATATCTTTCAACCGTTATATCGAACTTAGCTTGTTACACACGAATGAAATGCACGTTTATTTAGGTTTGTGTAACCGTACCCTAACATGTACATTTAGTTGGCTCAACAGTAGTTAACCAAATGGTTAGCCATATGAGCACTTTCATATCAACCATATTCATCTTAACCATAAATAGTTCAAATGACTCAAGAGAACTAGTTAGAGAGTTGTCCAATTGCTTAGATCTCATAGAAGTATATAAGAAACAATCGAAGCAAAAACGATTTGATTCACTCGAATCAATTCATGAACTTTATAGCCACAGTTTGCAAGTATACGTTCCTTAGTTTATATAAGTTTAAGTTCGCGAATAATCGTTTTTAGAAACTAACCCACCTAAGTACGCATGCTGGTACTCGGACTTAAGTACCCGAAATAAGTTTGTTTTCAGTTCACAAACTCCAACAGAAATTCATGGGATGTGAACTTCTGACAGTGCGCGTACTAGTATGCGGACTTCAGTTCCGGTTTTCCTGAGCAGCAAAGTACGCATACTTTGGTTCAAGGAATAAGGACTTACACACGTATGAGTTATCACACAATGTTTACATCCTTTCAAGGTTATATTCTAAACTCTCATTTCAATCATTGAAACATTCTTAGAGGACGTTATATAGTTGTTGTTCACAAGCTATTTTTCGTCAAAGCGATTTTCAAGTAATTGAAACTAATATGACTTTTGTCACTAGTAAAGATGAACTTGGCCAAAGCGAAAGCTTACCAACACATATTTCAAGAAATAGATAAGCGAGATAAACTCGACTCGAAATAGCAAATATGTATAATCATAGTCTATATAGCAATACGAATTTTGTCTCAAGATAGGAGATAAAGTAGATAGACTTTTGAGTGATAGATAAGTTCAAGTATCCACATACCTTTTAGTCGATGAAGTTCCACCAGTTCCTTGAGTAGTTATTCGTCTTTGTATGATGATCTCCATGGAGTCTAAAGCTCAACTATACTTTATATCCTAGTCCGAGACTTATCTAATAGTAGACTAGAAATCAAGACTTATAGTTTTGATCACTAACATTGACAAACATGCTTGAGATAGCAACGCATGTGAGTTCGACCGAGCAGTGGTGGTGGGAGTCCCACTTAGTCCTAAGTCATGACTATACTAAAGTCATGCATTTCAATCATAGTATTGCGACAGTACAATCGAAGAACAACAAGGTGTTGGTTCTTTGGAATACCTTAAGACATGGAATGCTTTAGCCGCGCAACATGATTGAAGAATAAGGCCGAGTCTTGCATAGGTCCTATTGTGTTGCTTGGTGCAACTAAAGTCGGAGTGTAAAGGAAAAAGACTATGGCAATGATCAGTATGATCATTTGGGGAAGAATCATTACTTGCTTATATTTAGGTGCAAATGATTCAAGTGAAATTCAAGCCTAATTCAGGGATTTGGGGAAGAATCATTACTTGAGTATTGATATACCATTTGAGGTGGAGTTGGGGTGTACGTGCAACGCGACAACAAAAGCTCGAGATCGGTAAAATCAATGGCATTAAAGCTAAGTGATGATGATGATAAGGCATGAAAGTTGGATAAGGACGCAATGCAAAAGCCAGCAAAGATTTTTGAATTTAGAAAATGGTTCTGAGAGCACATGCAGCTGTTGATGGTAAATTTTCGACAAAGGTCAAAATCGTAAAATCGTGATACTACATGTTTCTGACCCAGCTTCAGGAATGTATGTGACGATTCATATTTTATGATCCGTGAACCGTTTCACGATCTCTGACTGAGCGAACATTCCTCTCAGAGATATGATGAATATGTTTCTCGAAAGGCCTCCAGCTGAGCGTTCGACGCTTCACACATTTCATCATCACCTATACATAGAATCAAAATGATTGGGCGACTCCTAGACATAATGTTTGTTATAGAGCTTAACGCCTTCAGGACGTCACGTCGTTCGTTGTTTCCTGATTATGTAGAGAGACCGTGTATAGAATCTCTTAATGATTGGGCGGTTCCTAGACATAATGTTTGTTAGAGAGATTAACGCCTTCAGGACGTCACGCCGTTCATTGTTCACTGAATGTACACCCCCCAGAACGAATATGATGCTTCAATTATCTCATATCTCTATTATGCAAATAGATTAATTCTAGAGTCTAATTCGCCAACTGAATTCCTAGAAAATAATCTATTATATCTCATTACTCCATTCCATGGATGATCCCCATCTAGATTCCATGGATTAATAATAGATAACCATTTTATCTCATTACCTCGTTCCCTGAATCCCCAGCTGGATTCCATGGATTAGTAATAGATACTCAACTCTTTTATTACTCCGTTTCATGAATCATTCTCAACTGAATTTTATGAATTAGTAATAAATACTCAAGTAAGTTTTATTACTCTGTTTCATGAATTATTCTCAGCTGAATTTCATGAATTAGTAATAAATATTCAACAATCGGGCATCTGGGCCATCACCGAGTAAGCCCCGAGAAAATGGTGCAAGTGTACTTGACAATAATGCAAAAACGAGCACCCGAATGCACGAACGAGCATTCAAAAATATGGACGAACGAGGAACTTATGAAGGAAAATAATATTAAATAAAATAAACAAGAGACGTGAGACCGATCCCACCGGCCGGCCGGTCATGTCGTTGTGGCTGGTCCCCCTCTTCCGTTATTTTATTTTATTTTAATTTATTATTTCCCTCATCTTATGAAGACTCCTTCATTTGAGCAAACTCCCTCGTTTGAGCGAAACTCTTAGTTTCTCCATACTTTCATCAAACAAAAGTAGGGAAAGGTGTCACAACACCGGGCCACCTAGCCGGTCGGCCACGCCCTAACCGTGGCCGGTCCCACACATTGCAATCCCTTATTTTCTCATATCATTATTTCCTTCATCTCATGGAACTCCATCGTTTGAGCGAAAACCCTACTTTTTCAATATTTTCTCAAATATTGCTCAAACCCTGGAAAAGCCAAAAAAGCCAAATGGTCACTTGACCGACTAGGCTACTCACGTCAAATATTAAAATGTTATTATTTTAATGTTCTCAAAATATTGGTCGCACGAGCAAAGTTCTACTCACTCGTTCGAGCAAAATCGAGAGTTTCAGTCAAGATCAAACTCTTCAAAAAATCCAAAATATTGCTCAAACGTGCACCAGAAAATACCAAAACTCTCAAGACTGAGAGACAGAAATCATGGTGACACGGGCATGCTACCTTGACCGACCAAGGCCGGCCCCAAGGCTTGCAAGGAGCCGGTCCCTCACATCTTCATAATTTTGACACAATTTGCTCTCAATTGTTCATATTGGTCCCAAACTCTCTCCAACCAATTTGGGACTCGCTCAACTGACTGTCAGTCGGTCCCGCTACCACCAAAGGTCGGTCCCATGATTCCTTAGTCGGTCCCTCATCTCTCCATAACTAGGTTTTTACTACCTAACGCTCACACAAGCACTATTTTAATAAATGATTAAACCATCATTTGAGCATCATTTCATCAACTGGTTTGGTGCATGCTCACTCGAGCACTTGGGAGATACATGGCGCTACATGGTCGACCATCATCCCATGTAGTCGGTCCCTCCTTCACTCAATGATATATTTTCAGTAAATCATCGATTGACCAGCAATGGATCAAAATTAGGGTTTCGAACAAATGATCTGCAAATCATAATTCTGAGCGAGTTCAAACACTAATAATTCTATGATGATCCATCAATCAACATCTATATTAATTATATAATATTTGGTCCAGCTACCAATATTTTAGTTAATATTTTATTTGGTCATGCTACCAATAATTCATCGAATAAGCAATACTTGCTCAGATGCTCGAATATTAATTCAACTATCAATATTCAGTAATTTATCAAATGATCAATACTTGCTCAGATGATCGAATATTGATTCAACTATCAATATTCAGTAATTTATCGAATGAGCAATACGTTCCCAGTTGTTCGAATATTGATCCAACTATCAATATTCAACAATTTATCATACGAGCAATATTTGCTCAGAATATCAATAGTCATTATATTGACTTAACTATCAACATCATTCATTCGAGAACTGTACGTCCCAGCAGACATGTTCAATTTATGAATCCTAGAGCATTCAGAAATCATGCTAGACTGAACAATACTTAGACTCGTCGTCTAATCAAGTCAACGGCTGACTAATCAAATACACGTCTGCTTTGTAGACTCCACGTTCATGAGACATCAATCACGTCACATGGGGGATATTAATTAGGGTTTTGGTCTTGTGGCCTACATCACGTGTGTTCATCCATGATGAGGAATGTGAGTAAGTCGTGCAAGAAGTTGAGGGAGTTGGTAAATTAGTGGGTAGACAATAAACCAAGTCTCCGCACGACCTGGAACTGGTTAAACCACAATTTCCCACTTTCCCACTGTTTCACTCGAGAAACTGTCACACTTACTGGAGATCAATGCGTCTACTATTTTGGAAATATAAATAAGTCTCTGAATCCATGATTGAAGGACAAGACGACATTCGTCAAAAACAGAAGAATTCTGATTCGAGAAATCACTCTCAATAATTCAATCAATCGACCAGAACTTATTCAAACTCAACAGTTCACAGAAAACTTGCAGAAACCTTAAACACATTCACAATCCTTGATCATCATTGATCTCGCACACTTCTCAGCTTCCCTCCTACAGATCAACCCTCTTCCCTCTTTGTGACCGAATTGACTCTGGAACGACCATTGTCTTGGTTTAGGCCAGAGTCCTACAGATTGATCTCTCGAACTCAAAGCACTCCCGTGCAGTGCATCTGTTTGAGGATAGGTAGTTTGCTCGGTTGAGGAGCCTCCGTCCACACGGTCGTCTCTCCATTCCCTAAAAACCAGCAAATCATTTTTTCCCATCAACAGCAGCGAAATTAAGACATGTATAAAGTTTATGATTGATTGCGTTCAACTAGGATGTTGAACAGAATGGGTAGGGGAGGCCTATTACATGTCTGGCTAGTGAAGCGCAAAGATTGCGCATTATAGTATAGCCGAC
This sequence comes from Papaver somniferum, assembly GCF_003573695.1. Taxonomy (NCBI): domain Eukaryota; kingdom Viridiplantae; phylum Streptophyta; class Magnoliopsida; order Ranunculales; family Papaveraceae; genus Papaver; species Papaver somniferum. The sequence goes on along the minus strand of NC_039360.1, from coordinate 139,542,350 downwards.
CTAGTAAGTGTTCAGTCATGACGGCGCTACACTCTATAGACCATGAAGCGCTAAGATAGTGGAACCCTACAGGGTCATTTGTTGAGGGGTGAATATGATTTTGGTCCTACCCGTCCTAGCTACACCAAATGTCTACACTTTCTAGGAATGGTATGAGAGAGAACTTGCTTTCCATTGTACTATGTACCTCCTTTTATATATTTTCCCAAAATCCCTTCCTTTTATGAGATCATTCCACATGTCCTAAACCTCCTTAATTACCACTAATGCTACTCCTTCTCTAATACAATCTCCTCCTTTTACATTAATTCCCTTCTTATCCTCCTTTCCTTGTGAACACTTCTTAGTGGACTTGGGCTTTAGTCCCCAAGTCCCCATGTCTTATGTTGGGCTTGACTCCCCTTTAGGGGCTCTCTACCCATACTAAGGGGTAATAATTTTCATGTATCAACATTAGTCCCCTGAATGTTGGGTCAATTTCAAAATGACCCGATAGTCAATCGGTTCTTCGCACGCATATCTTAAGTGACGGTTGGTCTCCTGCGATGTGGGAGAAACTTTATGGTTTCCTTCAGTTTTTCCTTCCCATTATAACTGCCACGTATATAGACTATATGTAGACTTGCTGGGTTATTACTTTATCTCGTTTCACCCCGTCATTTATTTTTTCACTTCATCCTTGAACATACCCTTATACGCACCATGTCCAGCGATTCTTCCAGCAACAGTTCATCCGAGGAGGAAGAGGCGGAGCCCGAGGAGGTGATGAGCGCTCCATCTGAGGAGACTGAGTACGCGGCTCAGGAAGAATTACACTTGCCATTTCCGGCAGACAAAGTATCTTACATAATTAGCGAGATCACGGGAACCCCTATTCTGAAGCGCACGTTGAAACTGAGAGGCCTCCATGATGGTCAGCGTTTTTTTTCCCGTAAACGACATCCTGCGCCTTTTTAATCCCTCTGTATTACCCTACCTCGCGTCTCCTGGATGTCTTATGTATCCCGAGGTAGATACCTTGGACACTTTTTGGTTTAAGAAGATTTTGTGTGTGGCTATTCACCGCGGTGATTATGATCTCCCCTCTATTGAGATCCGTTCCTCATTTGCGACGCCTGCCATATGGACGCATTTGATGTCTTACATCCGTTCCAACCCGGACCATGCATCTATCATTCGTTAGGAGAGTATTAATGAGGCTATAAACTCATCTTTTAAGCGAGAAGTGGTCCAGTGTAGGCGCGACATGACGCGGATTTTTTGTCGTTGGGTGTCCCCTGTCCACACCTTGTCCTCTGCGTGGGGGGAAGCCACCGTGGTTCTAGAGGATGTGGTTTTCCTCACGGGAATGCCCATCCATGGCAGTCATTCATACGAGGAGGCCATCGTCTATGCGGCTCTAAATGATGAATACAAGAAAGTTGTCGGCTTATCAGTTATATTGTAAAGACGACTCTTGCAATGAGTGGGTGAGAAAATATCAGTTGCCAGCTCGGCGGGGAGTAAAGGAAAAGCTGCGGGTGTAGGCAAGGCAGAGCGGTTATCAGCTGCTGCCAAAGGCAAAGCTAGAGCGGTCAAGGATAAGAAATTGAAAAGACGAGGGTACCCAAATATACCTCTGAAAAGGCGAGGGTACCCAAATATACCTCAAGCTAAAACTTTTCCTACCTATAAGTCCTTTATCCGAAAGTGATTGTCTATGGACTGAGTCGAGACAATGCAACTAATCGGTTCACACTTTGTGTGATCGTCTATGGATACGAGATCGCGACAATACAACAACGAAGTATGTTTACTTGATAAAAGGTTCGGACTTAACCAAACACAATAGGATTCCTTATCAAGTAAGTAGGAATTAACGTTTGTGTGATTTACTTTAATTATAATAAAACAATTATAATGCAGAAATATAAAGTAAATGACACAACAAGATTTTGTTACGAGGAAACCGTGAATGCACAAAAACCCCGGGACCTTGTTTAGAATTGAATACTCTCAGGATTAAGCCGCTACACAAAATTAAACCTAACTTCGTATAGTTGAGACCAAGTAACTAAACATATAGTTCATCTAGTTCCGTTTGTATTCCCACGCCTCCAACTTATGAATAAGTCACGTACTTGGAACAATTCCTTTGGTTCATATTCCAAATAGTAAAGGAACAACAAATATGTTTGGTATCAACTCTATTCAACCAAGTGATGTGAGTCGGACAAAGGCTCTTCTGTTTATCTTAACATAAACTTTTTCGTCAGGTTCTTAGATGTATCTTATGTTCAATCACCAAAGGTAATTGTTAAGGTTTTGCAATCAATACTTTTAATCACAAAGAATTGTATTGATGCCGATCGACACAACTAATCAATCCAATATGCCACAAGGATAAACCGATTATAGTTGTATCCTTTTATACCGAAACAAATATTGTGCACACCAAACATTATAAACCCCAAATCATAAATCTTCAATATATTCTTTGTCTTCAAATCTTCTTAGATATTCAATAAACACCTGCACACAACAACTTGAATCTCTTGTGATCAATCACGCACAGAAAGGAGTCTGTTAACAATGGATTATCACAAGATCGTCTTTAACACTAACAACAGTCTAAAGATCCATGTCGAAACTTCGATCTAGTTTGAGTGAATCTTATATCAGAAGAGAATATTCTCAAGCATAAACAAACTAGGTACAATCAAAGTTCAACCACCATTAGTCAATCAAATCAATCGAAAACACAAGATAAACCGCAATTATCTAGTTTCCCACCAACGGTACTCGTAGAGCTTCTCAATCCCAAAGAAGACTTTAAACTGAGCGGCCGTAAGAGATTTCGCCTAATTAGGTTACTCTCCTCTCCGAATAGGCGGCTACACCAGTTACAACAAAACCGAGGAAGTTTGCTAGAAATGCAAACTTCAAGTATTTATAGACAAGGAAGTTTGGACACCAAGGAATTTCGAAAACCGAAAATATTCTCAAAGATATTCAATATATTCCAAATTCGGTTTTCATAATTCCTGGAAATGCTCTGTCCAAAATAATGACCGAAAATCTCTTTGGAAAATCTCAACTAGTAAATGCATATTATTAATTCTCATTTTCCTAAAATAAAACTAACAACCTTAATTAAAAGATTCTTAACTTATTTATATTTCGATCCTGGGATTTTCTTCCTGTAGCTGTTAAGGAATAACTTTGAACAATAAAAGATAAACATTATTGTACGTGTTCAAAGTATGCCGACATCCTTACTTTGTAAGTCCTCTTTCATACTTACAACCTTGAAACCGATTTGCCACACTTCCAAACAAGTTTAGAATTGGTTCATCTGACTTTCAAGAACTATGTGATTGATTAAGAAACACTCAATCACAAATCATGGGTTTAACGATTCTACCAAAACAAGTTTCGGTTCTACCTCCATGTGAGTATTGTGCATAGTCACACTGGCTTTCCAAAATTCGGTTGACTAGGTACTAGGATCGGTTCCCTACATATATATGGTATCTAACTCATATGTGTTGCACATGTCCATAGGATCGGTTCCCCTTTGCCTAAAAACGTGTTGCACATGTCCATAGGATCGATTCTCCTTTCTGCTACAAACTTGTTGCACCTCATACAAGGATCGATTCCCCTTTGTGATGTGTTGCACCTATTCATAGGATCGGTTCCCCTTTACCCAGATTCGGTTCAAAAAAACACAAACTCGATCATACCATCTCAGGTGATTACTTAAGATCGGTTTCACTAATAAAAGTCATACCAATACATAAGTCAGGCCTTTGTGAATAGTTTTACCAAGAACACAAACAAGTCGTGAGCGGTTATACTAAATCACACATATTGGATGTTCACAAGATATGCAATGAATAACAATCCAAATAACGCTTGACGATTTCTTTTTCGATTCATAAACAAGTTTATGATCTTACTTCCTCAAAACACATGTAAAACATTATTTCCTAGGATGAAATCCTCACCTCATACCCATACATAATCACCATATCATTTAAACGATTATGTCGATGTCGTATCTACAAAGTTTAATGGTTAAGAAATAAACTTCATATTGTATTCCTTAATACTATTTCTATCTAGAGTGTTCATGCTTCGCAGTTTCGTTTTCAATATGCACGACTTTAAAGACACGTTAAGGAATGAAACAGTTCAAGTCAAATATCACTAACCTCAAGTGGAAGGATGATGTTGTCGTTGTAGCTTCTTACTTCTTCAAGTCTTCGCAATACTTGTAATGTCTCATATCCTAATACTTTCAAGCTAACCTATACAAGTTGACTCTAGTACATAGTCAAGCGACTCTTAAAATGAGTTTTGATTCACTAAAATATGACAACCAAACTTGACCATACCGATGCTTGGTGGGTTCAACCGAGCTATGCTCTAACAATCTCCCCCTTTGTCAATTTTAGTGACAAAACTCTTACAATCATATGGATAAACAAATTACAAGAATTCATTAAACATACACTTGATTCCCGAATTCAACAACACAATAACCTGCATTCTTTCAATCCTCTAAAGGTGAGATAGGTAGATTTCATAAATCCGCACGTCTTTGTTATACCAATTAATATGATATGCTACTCCCCCTTAGTCTATGCTTTCACTCTTTCGTTAGATAAACGTTTAAGAACAAATGTTCTTTTCCTTAGTGATACCAATCAATATAAAATCAATACCAGTATCACTTCTTTACTCCATATATTTCTCCCCCTTTTTGTCACAAAGTGACAAAGAAATGAAAAAATAAAGGACAACACGAAAGAATCTTACAAATCTCAAAATAGACTTGCAAACCTATAGAGTTAAGTACGAGGGTTCCATACACCATTTTTGATAACCAATATCAAAACCGAAACTACAAAGTAATTTGTTTTGATATGTTATCAAGGAAACAATTTCCTGAAGCAATTTTCCCAATTTAGTTTAGCAAACCAAAAATCAACTAAGAAACTTAGTCCCTTTGCTAAACCAATTGTACAAATACAACCGCTTCATTTGATAAGACCAAAATAAAGATAACTTTATTTTTCTCATCAGGTTCTCATTATCCATATAACTTAGACCTTTCAATTTTAAACAAGACAAGTACTAGGTTAGTTAACTACCATTTCTTGTTAAGGCATTCGATTAGACTTGAATAATCGAAACCTCCACTTTGATAAGTTTAACTAAGATAAACTTAGCTTCTCTTATCCGGAATCGAATTGGACTAAACAATCCACCCCGTAAAAAATTTCTTTCGTTAAGCCATAAATAATTCATACAAACCAAATAAATCAACTTGCAAAATTATTCACCTCAACCGGAAGCAATTGAATCAACATAAGCATTAAAACACCGCAATTGCACCGAAATTTTATAAGCCTAAACAATTGATATCATACAATAAAGCAAGATAACAATAGTTTTTCATAACCGGAACCAATTGAGTCACACACACATCCATACACACATAATAGAATAAAACATCAATTGTACCGAAATTTTGTTAAGCAAAAGCAAAATATATATGAAATAAAAATCGTGCTTTTCTTAAACAAGAAAACGATTAACTAACAAACTCGTTGCCTCAAATTTCGCATCCACTTCTCCAATATGTTTGCATCTTCTTCCAGGGAGAATTGATATCGAAATATCATTATGTTGTCATCCTTATGCAAAACAAAAGAATAACAACAACCAACCTTTACCAGAGAAAGTTTGAAAATCGGTTTTAACAATTGCAAGCAAAAGTTGAAAACCGTCGAAACACATATGCTTTTATGCTAAACCAAAACCGATTCAAAATATTGTGACTTTTTCACATATTATTTCTACCAGAATCCCTCATGATCCTTTGATAAAGCCTACCAACATGAGATCGAACATCCCATAAACATCCATAGCAATAATAAAGCATTCAAGCTCAGGATATGTAAATCAAAAACCATCACAAGAAAAATTATAAATCAAATAATTTTAATCATAATAGGATAGTTATATTCATAATAGACTTAATACAATTATTGAAATAATCAAAAAACTATTGTTTGTTTTTCTTTTCTTGAAGACTAATCAGACTTCATGTGTTTGCTCATCAGATTCTTCCTCCGAGTCTTCTTCATGTTCTCCTTTCAGGAACTCTTTATTGATTTTTAGGATTCCTTCAAGGGTTTCCGGATCATTTCTATAAGCAAATGCCAACTGTTTTTGAATACAGTCCAATTGTCTTCCGAGACGTAAAATATGGAACATGAGATCTCCATTACTATAAGTTTGATCGTATGAGATACTTGATCCCTTTTGAGTTTCATTCATTAAATTGATGATTCCCTGAGAAACAGTTTTAGTATTTTTTTCATCTCCAAACTTATTTCTTGTTGCACTTCCACACAACTTGGTGATGAGACAGGGATATCCAAGATTTCTATGGAAACCTGTGACATTGAGAGACTCAATGATTTTAATAATTTGATTGAAAATATTACCACAAATATCAATATGTTTCTTTCCTTCAAGAAGGTAATAAACCAATTCAACAAATTCTCTATTCCATAGAGAAGAATCTCTTGTACAAGCAAACATGGTTGTTACAACAAGTTCACCGAAAACCCTAAGATAAAAGGGTACATCTTTGGTCAGCATCTTTCCTTTTCTCCATTCAACAGTTTTACCACTGATGAGTTTCGAAATGTTATCGTGCTCAATTTCAAAACCAGTAATCATATGACCCTTCTCATTGTAGTTGATGATTTCAGATATCATCTTTTTGTTGGCATGAAGAAAAGTACTTCCAACCATGGTGTTAAACGTAAGTTTTTCATGATTAATATTGTGAATATTACTATAAAAAATTCTTACTATGTCAGGTGAATATTTTTCAAATCCGAACATGTTTCCCCAAATTCGGTCTTGAACAAATTTCACATAATTGGTTTCTGGAACATCTGGATCGAATCTCTTCTCTTCAGTGAAGCTTACTTCCTTCAAGGCTTTGTAGATGGTGGATTTTCGACAAAGGGTAAAATCGTAAAAACATAGTTATACATGCTCCTGATCAAGCCATCAGATGAGTATTGAGGCACATGTATCTAATCGAAGCATGAAAGCTCATGCCACAAGAATCCCTGACTGAGAATACTGTCTCTCAAAGTATCTTCAAAAGCCTCTGACCAAGTATATTACTCCTCAGAACATGTGTATGCCGTCTCTCAGCTAATACCACGGCATATCTCATAAATACTGAGCAATTTTAGTAATCACTTCTGTAAAGAACCGAAATGATTGGACGGCTCCTAGATGTATTACTCACTAGTACAAAGACCTAACGTCTTCATGATGTCGCAATATTCCCTGACTTTATAGAATAAATATTCAAATCGAGCGTTCTGCTTCAGCTAGCTCATACCTCGATTTTCGAATAATTATAATGCTCCTAGACAGCATGCCTGCTAGTATAGAGCCATCAAGTCGCAAGATTTATCAGTTGAATTCCTAGAAAAATATTCTACGTTTTGTACAATATTTCGTTACCTCAATTTATGGTTATTCCCAGCAGAATTCCATGGGTTAGTAATAAATATTCAACGTACGGACATCTGAGCCACTATCGAGTAAGCCCCGAGGAAATGGTGCAAGTATATTCAACAATAAATGCACGAGCACCTGAATGCACGAATGAACATCCGATAACACGAAGGAACGATCAAACCATGGAGAAAATAATAATAATAAAATATCTAAAGAAGGCGTTAAGGGGACCAAGTCCACCGGCCGGCCGGTCATGCCGTCATGGTCGGTCCCACGCTTCTCCCTTTATTTTATCATGTTTTATTATTTTCCTTGATCCCATGAAAATCCCTTCAATTGATGAAATTCCTTCGTTTCATGAAATTTCCTTTACATTAAGGAAATTGTACAAAAATTACATAAAATTAGGAAAGCTGTCACGGGACCGTGGTTACTAGCCGGCCGGCCATGCCCTAGCCGTGGCCAGTCCCATAACCCGACAAGAAAATACGCCAACTAAAACTCAGAAAACTGTTTCGATAACTGAAAACACCAAAAATGAAATCACAAAGAGCTTTCAAAAACTGGTAAGTCCACACGCACAGTCCAAGTAAATCGGAACCGTGCTCTGATACCAACTGTGACAGCCCGGATTTGCGGACTTCCAGCGGACACAGATTCATCCTTGTGGGTCGGGTCCGTTCCAGCTAGCAAGTCCGAATTCCCGGACCGCCACTCGTGTAGGACCAGATATTTTTTTGTTTTAAAAGATTTTAATAAAATACAAAACGCAACTCAAACGAAATTTATTAACTGAAATATAATATTACTTTTAAAATTACAAAACTGTAAAATACCAGTTATAAAATAGAAAGTACACAATCGAAATAGACCAACACCTCGACTGATTTTAAAACGCAATGCCCAATCCCCGTGATACATAATAATTTCTTTCTTCATTTTCTAAGGAAAGGAAGGAAAAAGGGGTGAGCAAACCACAACCTAGTAGGAAGTTTCAAAAAATAATAGAGTGCACGGAAAAACAAACAAATGCAGTAGATACAATAATAAAATTCATGCACAAAAATCCACAACAATACTTATGCCAATCTCAACCACGAATACTTAATATTTCTTACTCAAAATCTTCAACCGAAAATTCTAAATCATTAATCTAGTTGAAATAGTTATTCCGGTAAACAAACCACAATTATCCCCCAACAATCTTCGTTTTCTTTCTTCAAACGATTCTTAATCTAATTGTCAAAGTTATTCCGGTAAACAAACCATTACTGTTCCCCGAACAGTCTTTCCATGGTAGCCACCAGTGGTGGGATGCCATAAAGGCCTGACATTTCAGCAGCAAACATATATATTAATTCTTAATCTATTTGTCAGAGTTATTCCGGTAAACAAACCATTATTGTTCCCCGAACAGTCTTCCCAGAGTTGCCACCAGTGGTGGGATGCCATAAAGGCCTGACATTTCAGCAGCAGATATATACATATTTTTTTCTAGAACTCATTTCAAATCAATGCATTTAATCCTACGTGTACCAAACCGGATCCCAAAGAACTAACCGAAGTAAACCCCATTCACTAATGCATTAAACTCACTTTCGCCAATCTAAATTCACTTCCATTCACTAATGTAATGCATCAAAGTAACTTTCACAAACCAAAACTCAATTTCATTCACTAGTAGTATAATGCATCAAATCAATTTTCACAACCCAAAAACTCAATAAATATGCAATAATATATTTCCTATTTTTGAGAAAAACAATACTACCTACATTAAATGTTAAAATAAAAATCTAGAATCATTTAACAATAATGGTTAATAATCAATATATATAACTCACAAATGAATCAATTTATACAAAGAAAACAACGTAATAAATTTAAAATAAACATCATGATTATTAGCTTGAAAATCTAAAAGAAACCAATTTAATTTTAATGCTAAAATAAGTTTTGATTTTGATATTAGGTAGAAACCCCGTACCTCAAATAGCTTTCCAAAACCTTGATTCAATAGAAACACCTTTTTCCAAGAATAATAAATCATATGCTTTTATTTTTATCTTCTTCTATAATATAAATAAACCATGGAAAGAATGTACTGAAAGTGATACGTAAAAGATATTTGATTTTCTTTTGTTGTTTTGAAAAGAAAAATCAGAGAGAAAAGAGAAAATGAAAGAGAAAGAGAGAAGGTGAAAGTGATGTTTATCTTTTGTTTTGTTTTCTCTTTTGTTGTTTTATGGAAGTAGAAGAAAACAAAAAGAAAAGGAAAGAGAGATGAAAGTGATTGCTAAAAGTGTTTTGGGTTTCTGTGCTAGAGACAAAAGAGAAGAGGGAAGAAGAAAAGGACGCCTCTTTTTTTTTCTTTTTCTTTATTTCACATGGTTTTGGTAAACAAAACCCTAACCAACTATTATCTACCACTCAAGTTTTGATAAGGGATATATCTTAGATAAATACACCCTATTATTTATCTATATGCACGACATACATTATTACTAACAATCCATAAATGCATATTTCTAACAAAATATATACCCGTCACATCTCATAATCACTACGTAATTAAAATTCATAATTATTATTTTATTTTTTGGCAATCATAAATATGTTCAAAAAGTAAATATAGTTTATATTAACCAAAATCCAAATAAAATAATATGGATGAGTTTAAAGCGCGAAAATCGTATTAAGAAAATTACGGGGTTTTACGCTATTAACTCCTTAAAATGAATTTCGTCCCGAAATTCAAAACTATCAAGGATGAAATATTTTAGAGCTTAGCTTGTTAAATATTTTACTTTAACATTCATAAACGCAAACAAATTTTATTTTACTTTTATGTTACATGTTTTATTTTCTTACCTTACCCCATTCCCAAAATAAATTAAATACGACCAACATAAAAATCATGTTATACAAAGAAAAATCCGACAAGAAAATACGCCAACTAAAACTCAGAAAACTATTTTGATAACTGAAAACACCAAAAATGAAATCACAAAAAGCTTTCAAAAACTGGTAAGTCTTCACGCACAGTCCAAGTAAATCGGAACTGTGCTCTGATACCAACTGTGACAGCCCGGATTTTCGGACTTCCAGCGAAAGGATTCGACCTTGTGGGTCGGGTCCGATCCAGCTAGCAAGTCCAAATTCCCGGACCGCCACTCGTGTAGGACCATATTTTTTTTTTGTTTTAAAAGATTTTAATAAAATACAAAACTCAACTCAAACGAAATTTATTAACTGAAATATAATATTACTTTTAAAATTACAAAACTGTAAAATACCAATTACAAAATAGAAAGTACACAATCGAAATAGACCAACACCTCGACTGATTTTAAAACGCAATGCCCAATCCCCGTGATACATAATAATTTCTTTCTTCATTCTCTAAGGAAATGAAGGAAAAAGGGGTGAGCAAATCACAACCTAGTAGGAAGTTTCAAAAAATAATAGAGTGCACGGAAAAACAAACAAATGCAGTAGATACAATAATAAAATTCATGCACAAAAATCCACAACAATACTTACGCCAATCTCAACCACGAATACTTAATCTTTCTTACTCAAAATCTTCAACCTAAAATTCTAGATCATTAATCTAGTTGAAATAGTTATTCCGGTAAACAAACCACAATTATCCCCCAACAATCTTCTTTTTCTTTCTTCAAACGATTCTTAATCTAATTGTCAAAGTTATTCCGGTAAACAAACCATTATTGTTCCCCGAACAGTCTTCCCAGGGTAGCCACCAGTGGTGGGATGCCATAAAGGCCTGACATGTCTGCAGCAAACATATATATTAATTCTTAATCTATTTGTCAGAGTTATTCCGGTAAACAAACCATTATTTTTCCCCGAACAGTTTTCCCAGGGTCGCCACCAGTGGTGGGATGCCATAAAGGCCTGACATTTCAGCAACAAATATATACATATTTTTTTCTAGAACTCATTTCAAATCAGTGCATTTAATCCTACGTGTACTAAACCGGATCCTAAAGAACTAACCGAAGTAAACCCCATTCACTAATGCATTAAACTCACTTTCGCCAATCTAAATTCACTTCCATTCACTAATGTAATGCATCAAAGTAACTTTCACAAAACAAAACTCAATTTCATTCACTAGTAGTATAATGCATCAAATCAATTTTCACAACCCAAAAACTCAATAAATATGCATTAATATATTTCCTATTTTGAGAAAAACAATACTACCTACATTAAATGTTACTATAAAAATCTAGAATCATTTAACAATAATGGTTAATAATCAATATATATAACTCACAAATGAATCAATGTATACAAAGAAAACAACGTAATAAATTTAAAATAAACATCATGATTATTAACTTGAAAATCTAAAAGAAAACAATTTAATTTTAATGCTAAAATAAGTTTTGATTTTGATATTAGGTAGAAACCCCGTACCTCAAATAGCTTTCCAAAACCTTGATTCAGTAGCAACACCTTTTTCCAAGAATAATAAATCATATGCTTTTATTTTTATCTTCTTCTATAATATAAATAAACCATGGAAAGAATGTACTGAAAGTGATATGTAAAAGATATTTGATTTTCTTTTGTTGTTTTGAAAAGAAAAATCAAAGAGAAAAGAGAAAATGAAAGAGAAAGAGAGAAGGTGAAAGTGATGTTTATCTTTTGTTTTGTTTTCTCTTTTGTTGTTTTATGGAAGTAGAAGAAAACAAAAAGAAAAGGAAAGAGAGATGAAAGTGATTGCTAAAAGTGTTTTGGGTTTCTGTGCTAGAGACAAAAGAAAAGAGGGAAGAAGAAAATGACGCCTCTTTTTTTCTTTTTCTTTATTTCACACGGTTTTGGTAAACAAAACTCTAACCAACTATTACCTATCACTCAAGTTTTGATAAGGGATATTTCTTAGATAGATACACCCTATTATTTATTTATCTATATGCACCCAAGACATACATTATTACTAACAATCCATAAATTCATATTTCTAGCAAAATATATACACGTCACACCTCATAATCACTACGTAATTAAAATTCATAATTATCATTTTATTTTTTGGCAATAATAAATATGTTCAAAAAGTAAATATAGTTTATATTAACTAAAATCGAAATAAAATAATATGGATGAATTTAAGGCGCGAAAATCGTAATAAGAAAATTACGGGCCGGGTTTTACACTATTAACTCCTTAAAATGAATTTCGTCCCGAAATTCAAAAATAAAAAATACAGGGTGTTACAATTCCCTAGCCGTGACCAGTCCTACACCTTGTAATTCCTTATTTTATTAATTATTTCCATCATCTCATGGAAATTCCTTAATCCTATGAAACTCCTTCGTTTCATGGTATTTCCTTCACATTAAGGAAATTATACAAAAATTACATAAAATTAGGAAAGGTGTCATGGGACCGTGGTACCTAGCCGTGACCGGTCCCACACCTTGTAATTCCTTATTATATTAATTATTTCCATCATCTCATGGAAATCCCTTAATTCCATGATATTTCCTTCAAATCATGAAAATAATATAAAATTAGGGGAGACTCACGGGACGGGGACCTGGCCGACTGACCATGCCCAAGCTGGTCCCACACGCCCTTATTTTTTTGTTATTAATATTATTTGTTTCCCTCATCTCATGGAAACTCCTTCACTTTAAGGAAAACTCATTTATTTCAGCAAACTCCTTGATGAAAAGGCGAGGGTACCCAAATATACCTCAAGCTAAAACTTTTCCTACCTATAAGTCTTTTCTCCGAAGGTGATTGTCTATGGACTGAGTCGAGACAATACAACTAATCGGTTCACACTTCGTGTGATCGTCTATGGATACAAGATCGATACAATACAACAATGAAGTATGTTTACTTGATATAAAGGTTCGGACTTAACCAAACACAATAGGATTGATTATCAAGTAAATAGGAATTAACGTTTGTGTGATTTACTTTAATTATAATAAAACAATTATAATGCGGAAAATAAAAGTAAATGATACAGCAAGATTTTGTTAACGAGGAAACCGCAAATGCAGAAAAATCCCGGGACCTAGTCCAGAATTGAATACTCTCAGGATTAATCCGCTACACAAAATTACACCTAACTTCGTATAGTAGAGACCAAGTAACTAACCCTATAGTTCACTTAGTTCCATATGTATTCCCACGCCTCCGACCTATGAATAAGTCACGTACTTGGAACAATCCCTTTGATTCGTAGTCCAAACAGTAAAGGAACAAGAAATATGTTTGGTATCAACTCTATTCAACCAAGTGATATGAGTCGGAGAAAGGATCTTCCGTTTATCTCAACATAAACTCCTTCGTCGGGTCTAGATCTATCTTATTTTCAATCACCCTAAGGTAATCGTTTAAGATCAAGCCAACAACACCTTTAATCCGAAGAACCGTGTTAATGTCGATCTACTAAATTAATCAATCCAATCTACCACAAGGATAAACCGATTATTAATTGGATCCTCTTTTACCGAAACAAGTATTGTGCACACCAAAGATTATAAAACCCAAGTCAGATCTTCAATATCTTCTTTGTCTTCAAATCTTCTTAAATATTCAATAAAAACCAACACACAATCACTTGAATCTCTTGTGATCAATCACGCACAGAATGGAGTCTGTTAACAATGGATTATCACAAGATCGTCTTTAAAACTAACAACAGTCTAAAGATCCTTGTCGAAACGCTGAACTAGTTTGAATGAATCTTATATCAGAAAAGAAGATTCTAAAGAATAAACAAACTAGGTGCAATCAGATTTCAACCACCATTAGTCAATCAAATCAATCGAAAACAAAGATAAACCACAATTATCTAGTTTCCCACCAGCGGGTCGCGCTAGAGCTTCTCAATCCCAAAGAAGACTTTAAAACGAGCGGTCGTAAGAGATTTCACCTAATTAGATTACTCTCCTCTCTGATAGGCGGCTACACCAGTAACAAAGAAAAAGAGGAAGTTTGTTGTTACGAAGGATTAGTTTGCTAGAAAGGCAAACTTCGTGTATTTATAGACAAGGAAGTTTGGACACCAAGGAATTTCCAAAACCGAAAATATTCTCAAGATATTCATAAAAGCACAGATTCGGTTTTCATAATTCCTGTAAATGCTCTGTCCAAAAATAACAATCGAAATCTCTTAGAAAATATAATTAGTAAATGCACATTACTAATTCCGTAATTTCCATACAAATGAAATTAATAATGTTAATTAAAAGATTCTTAACTTATTTTTGTTTCGATCCTGGGATAATCTTCCCTTAGCCTTTAAGGAATATCTTTGAACAATTATAGAAATAAACATTCTCAGCACGTGTTCAAAGTTTATCGACATCTTTACTTTGTAAGTTCTCTGTCACACTTACAACCTTGAAACCGATTTGCCACACTTCCAAACAAGTTTAGAATTGGTTCATCTGACTTTCAAGAAATATGTGATTGATCAAACCAACATTCAATCACAATCATGGGTTTACGGTTCTACCAAAACAATTTTTGGTTCTACCTCCATGTGAGTACTACGCATAGTCACACTAGCTTCCCAAAAGATTCGGTTGACTAGGTACTAGGATCGGTTCCGCACATATATATGGTATCTAACTTATATGTGTTGCACATGTTCACAGGATCGGTTCCCTTTTCTGCTGTAAACCTTATTGCACCCCATACAAGGATCGGTTCCCTTTTCCCAAGGCAGACATAATCCGATCATATCAAGGTGATTACTTAAGATTGGTTTTACTAATAAAAGTTATACCAATACAAAAGTCAGGCCTTTGTGAATAGTTCTACCAAAAACACAACAAGTTGTGAGCGGTTCTACTTTATCACACATATTGGTTGTTCATAAGATCTGCAATAAATAACAAAACCAATAACACCTGGAAATTTCCTTTTCGGTTCACAAAACAAGTTTATGAACTTACTTCCTTAGAACACATGTAAACATTGTTCCCTAGGATGAAATCCTCACCTCATACCCATACATAATCACAATAGCATTCAAATGATTATGGCGATGTCTTATCTACAAAGTTTAATGGTTAAGAAATAAAGCTCGTATTGTATTCCTTAATACTATGTCTATCTAGAGTTCAAATATGCTTCGCAGTTATGTTTTCAATATGCACGACTTGAAAGATACGTTAGGGAATGAAACAGTTCAACTCAACTATCACTAACCTCAAGTGGAAGGATGATTGTTGTCGTTGTAGCTCCTTGCTTCTTCACATCTTCAAGTCTTCGCAATACTTGTAAAGTCTCATATCCTAATACTTTCAAGCTAACCTATACGAAGTTTAACTCTAGTACATAATCAAGCGACTCTTAACATGAGTTTTGATTCACTAAAATATGACAACCAAACTTGACATACCAACGTTTGGTGGGTTCAACCGAGCCATGCTCTAACAATCTCCCCCTTTGCCAATTTTAGTGACGAAACTCTTACATCATATGGATAAACAAATTACAATAATTCATTACAATCCGCTTGATTCCCGATTCAACAGCACAGTGAAACTGCTTACATTCAATCCTTGAAAATGTCGTTGTTGACATTATAATAACAAAGAAATAGAGTATTATCTTTGTTAAACCGCACATCTTTGTTATACCAATCTATATGACATGTTACTCCCTCTTAGTTTGTGCTTTCACTCTTTCGTTAGATAAAACATTCAAGTACCAATGTTCTTTTCCTTAGTGATACCAATTAATATAAAATCAATGCCAGTATCACTTGTTTACTCCATATATTTCTCCCCATTTTTGTCACAAAAATGACAAAGAAACGAAAAAATAAAGGACAACACGAAAAGAATCTTACAAATCTCAGAATAGACTTACAAACCTGTAGAGTTAGGCACAAGGGTTCCACACATCATGTTATGATAACCAATATCAAAACCGAAACTACAAGTAGTCTTATTTTGATATGTTACCAAGGAAACAATTGCCCGAAACAAATTTTCCCATTTAGTTTAGCAAACCAAAAACGAATAATCACATTAGTTCCGTTGCTAAACCGATTTTTCAAAAACAACCGCTTAATTCGATAAGACCAAAATAAAGAATAAACTTCATTTTTCTCATCAGGTTCTAATTATCCATAAACTTAGACCTTTCAATTTTAAACAAACCAAATACTAGGTTAGTTAACTAGCATTTCTTTATTTAGGCATTCGATTAGACTTGAATAACCGAAACCTCACTTTGATAAGACAAACTAAGATCAGAATTAACTTAGTTTCTTATCCGGAATCGAATCGGACTAAACAACTCATCACGTACACATATTATTTCGTTAAGCCATAAATAATTCATAAAAACCAAGATAAATCAGCTTGCATAATTATTCACCTCAACCGGAAGCAATTGAAACAATAATAGACATTATAAGCACCGCAATTGCACCGTAATTTTGTAAGCCTAAATGATTTATACCATACTAAAGTAAGATAACAATAGTTTTTCTTAACCGGAACCAATTGAATCACACACACATCAATTGTACCGAAATTTTGTAAGCCTAAACGATTGATATCACACAATAAAGCAAGATAAAAATAGTTTTTCTTATCAGGAACCAATTGAAACACACATCCACACACACATCATGGAATAAATATCAATTGAACCTAAATTTTGTTAAGAAAAAGCAACAAAATATATAATATAAGCTCAGGCTTTTCTTAAACAGGAAAACAATTAATTAACAAGATTGTTACCTCAAATTTCGCATCCACTTCTCCAATATGATTGCATCTTCGTCCAGGGAGAATTGATATCTAAATATCACCACGTTGTCATCCTTATGCGTGAACAAAAGAATAACAACATACCTCAACCTTTACCAGAGAAAGGTTGAAAACCGGTTTTAACTATTGCAAGTAAAAGTTGAAAACCGTCGAAACACATATGCTTTTATGCTAAACTAAAACCGATTCAACATATTGTGACTTTTTTCACATATTGTTTCTATCAGAACCCCTCATAATCCTTTGATAAAGCCTACCTACTAGGGCTAGAACTTAATCCCGTCAAATCAAAAATTCACCCAAACCATGAGGGTTCACAAAATATGAGATCAAATATTAAGATATGAAACCGAAATCAAACATCCCATAGACATACATGCAATAAGGTAAAAGAAATTAAGCACATGCTATGTAAACCAAAAGCTATCACAAGAAAAATTACTAAACAAATAATTTTATTCATAATAGACCAATACAACAATGAAAGAAATCAAAAATTGATGTCTATTAAACTGGATTAAGTATTACAGCAAATAACTTAATCTCCAGTGGTGCTCTTTTTGTTCACTGAGGTCTCTTCAGTGTTCAAAATCTTAAAGGATGTCTCTAGGGACTTGTCCGCAACCACTTCTTGTTTCTCAAGACTTTCAATTAGAGCCTTGAGATCACCAAGAATTCCTCTTGTACTTTCGTACCTCTCCTTTATCCAATTTTGATGTCGAATAGTCATAGCAAGATTGGTTTCTAGTTCGCCAAAACCTTGAATATATTGAGACATACTATCAGAACGAATCCACTTGGTTTTGGTTAGATCTTGAAGGTTGTAAGCCAACAGACATGACTCATCTTGTGATCCAGAAGAATTATCAGAGTCATAATCATACGTAATGCCTTTCTTCTTTCTCTCTGTATTGATTCCTTGACAATCCTTAATTTTTTGAGATTCCTCCTGATTAGTCTTTGAGACACTGCGAGTTACTGGAGGCATGTTCGGTTATGAACGAATTTATAAAGGATTCCTCAGGGTTTCGAATACAGACAAGATACAGCTTCTCTTCTTAAAGAGCCAACTTTCGGACCAAAAGACCTCTGGAAAATCCGAAAATATAAGACCATATATTACGTTTCCTTAGTCCGAGAATACTAAGTTGGAAGGTTTATTAAAAACATCCGAAAATTCCAAACAACACCTATTTTTGAAAATCATGATAAACATGAACAATTTTTAGACTCCCATGGATTTGCAGTAACCCATTAAACTATCACAGAGTTTTTTCTGATAAACAACTACACAATGTACATGTGCTTCTGTTTTATTATGCCTTTCTCATCCAAGATCATGAGCACAAAAGGATGAGAACCCACAACTTATGATACAACTAAGTTGCATCGGAGTAAGCTTTTTCCAGCTTACAGCGAAAATCAAAAACATAGTTCATGTCTCTTTTAGGGAATTTTTTCCCAAAATATTTTTTCCCAATACGATGATCTTTTCTAACTCCAGTGATATGATCATGTGGAGAAAATGTACTAATGTGAGAATTCTCGGAGATATCTAGATCTCTCTTAATTCTTTCAACGAGATTTTCATAAGATTTTCTCATTCTAAGGACTTCCTTATTATTCACATTAGTGTGATCATCTGAAACAACTATCTGAAAATCCTGATTGTTTCTTTTGGCAGAGATTCGCTCTTTCCCTTCCTTCTGAAGTCGTTCCTTATCAAAACCAGAACGGTTTCGATATGGGTGTGGAGGAACCTTTTTCCAGAAGTGATTATCAAATATTTCCTCTGACTCCTTTGAGTTGAATTTATCGGGATGTAGTATAATCTGTATTTCTACTGAGGAATAATCTTTCAGTTTTTTAAGACAAGAAACTTCTTTCAAAAATTTTACCACCGTATGTTGAAGAAGTATAAGTTTCCTGTCAAGTGACTGAAAGTTGTATTCCTTAGAGTCATCACGGAATCGGTTCAAAGTTTCCTTTGGACAAGATTTCATTTGATCATCAGTAGATCTAGAAGCTGGTTTCTCATCCTCTTCTAACTTGATGTAGTTAGCCAAACTACCATCGTCTTGATCTATTTCAGATGTGATTAACCCGGTTTTGTCACAGTCTGTAAAAGTCGAGCAAGGACTTTTAGTTTCCTCATCAGAAGAAATCACAACAACATCATTAGTCAGAATCATAGGATGTGTCTCTTTATCAGTAAGAGATTTACCAAGAGCTTCTAGTTTAACAGCGAGATCCATTTTCTCTTTGGCTAGACAGTTCAGCTGAATGTTTTTTCTCTAATCTCCTGCTTAAGAAGATTCGACTCTGTCTTTAAGATAAACACTTTAGAAGACAGAGATTGTATAGGCTTTAGAAGTTTTACCAACTCTTTATCAGCATCTTCTTTTTACTCAGAAAAAGACATAGATGTTTTCGTAACTCCTGTATCATGAGTCAACGAAGTATTAACATCTTCCATATTTGAGAATTCATACTCTTGCATAACGTTAACTGAATCAGACATGGATTCAGTTTTTATAGGTTGGATCGCACCAAACACAGATTGTTAGATCTTTTCGTGTTTGCCTGCTCTGATACCAATTGAAAAGGAGAGGGTACCTGATAGACATATTTTTGTGTCTAAGTTGTCCTCTATGTTCTGTTTGTTAGTATTCGATTTCGTACTTATGATGTTGTTTTTATGTGTTTGTAGGTATTTTGGGGAAATAAATATTGTTCGAAAATTCGGCTCGAAAAACTGCTAAAGGCACTCCCGGATGACACTTACTATTCGGAGTCTCGCTTTGGATAAGGGGCACCCACTTGATAAGGGGCACCACAGTGCTTTTCGCACCCCATAACAGGATAGGGGCACTCCTCCTTCTTCACCTGATTTTTGGCGGGAAACTAGTTTGAAATTCCGGTAACATACAGATTTTTCAGGGTTGATTTTGGACGAGATTCTTTACAACCTTCTCGTGGGTTTTGTTTAGACTGGGCCTGTTTCGTCCAAACAGGGCTGGCAATCCATCCAGATTCGAGAAAATAGCAAGAACAGGGCAGTGAGAGTTATCAGGATATTTGGTTGATACGTATTGCATGGGATAATATTTTCTTCTTTACTCAACAAGATTCGACTCTATCAATCCAAGATATAAAGGGAAAGCCATCTAAGAAAACAGCACAGAGAAGAAAAAGGAAGATTTGACATAACTCGATAAAACAGAGGTTGAAATATTCTCGGTATTCTTCTGTTTTACTTTGGGACGTTTTCTATGTGGGTGCAGGGAGTTCGACGACATCATATGCATATATTCAGCGTGCTGGAGTGTGAAATATGTAAGAAAACATCATGAGAAGATCAAAATAAAATAATTGACAGATGTAGACACGGGAGATTACAAAAATATATTGTCGAGTTAATGTGGGAAGATATGGAAATTAAATTCGAGATATGATGATCCGTAGAGTATATAAATGCTGTTGGGAAGTTAGAGAATGGACATGGAGAGTTAGGGGACGAAAAAGGGTGAGAAATAGAGTTGCAGAGCTTGTCTCTGCTGCTGCAATTGAAGGGGAGAACGAAGAACATAAGACCATAAAGAACTGTCGTTCATCTACAGTGACAACGACACAACACCGGAGGGTCGTAATGCTACAATGATAGTCACAGTTATCATTTATCGTTCTCTGTAACAGTTTGGTTTGTAACAATTATATTTGTTACAAACCCGATTTTAATCATTTTCTCCCATTTTCATCATTTGTAAACACCTTTTTGACCAATAAATTATCCTTTGAGCGTGTCTACAATATGAGGATCTAAAACCCAACATTGGGACAACGGAGGAAGCTGGATTTCACCATTGGGGTAACTTAATTGATTGTTTATTTACTATTTGCTTTGATTTTTAATGAATTATGATTTCTATTAATTACTCGTGACTTTGTTTGATGGAGCATGCTTAGTTCTAGGTAATTTTGATGCGCCATGCTTATGACCTACGTGTAACATTTTATGAAATCCACTTTGGCAAAGAATAGAGTTGGTATTTCCTTTGTGTTGAGCTATAAATTTATACAATTAATTTATGAACCCCATGAACATGAAAAACAGTGAAATTCTGAGTCCCAATAAATTCTTCATCCCGTGACATTTTTTTGTATATATTTTTCTTTTATTTAAATTTATTAATTCTTAAAATCAATTTCATCAAGTCCGAGTGAACGACAACTCTATTTACCACTATAAAAATTCGATCAATTTTTGGCGCCGCCGACGCGGACTTGTGTATAGATTTGTTTTTAGGTTTTATTTTTATTTTTATTATTTTTGTTCTTTTTTACGCCTTTTGGTATTTCTTATTTGTTTTCAGATTTGGAGCTGAGCTAAATAAAAAGAGAGAAAGTGATGAAAAGAAAAGCGAAGCTAAAGAAGGAAACGAAGAAGGAATCCAAAAGGAGTGAAGAAGAAGATTTTGTATATTTATTTTTTTTAGAAACTGTAATTAAGGTTTTTATTTTTGTAATATTTTATTTTTGGACATTTTTTTTTCTTTTCTTTCGGACATTGAACATTGGACTTTATTTTTAAAACCCTAAGGAAGGGTTGGTTTAAATATAAACTGCACAGGGAAGGACGACAGTTACGATACTATCTCGACCCCTCGGGTTCGTATACTGACATTGGAGTCGGAGGCCCGAGTCGACCTCAACGGTTCATCCCCCGTCTGGAACGGGAGGTAAGAATTCTAAACACCCGTGAATCCCCTGTCAGCGGGTTTACTGGATGATTTTGTATGCATATATGTTGAGGACATGAAGTCGGATTTAATTTCCTAGTAAAGGGCAAGGCCTGGCCAAATCAAGATAAGGACTCGGATTTCATCACCGTTTCCTTCTTGCCCGCCTTAAGAACACGTAACCTACACGAACCTAAGCTTAAAATACTGACTAGAACGAGACCGATAGGATAACGAGCTTAATAGGAAAGTCATTCGAAAAATATTGGTTACTCTTTTAAGCATACTTCGAAGTTCATGATGGTTTCTGTGAGTTGAATGCGTGACTGCGCCGCCTTGTAATACCGGTGAGGCCTTGGGTATCAAAGCTCCACCGAGCTTCCCTCGCCTCTATTCAACTTACTTTGACTCGGATTGATTCCAGAGGGGTTTGCTTAAATTGTAACGAATTCCTTTTCGAAAGAATGGAAACTGGTCTAGAAACAATCTAATAGAGCCATCATGCTTTTTGTTTGCTAGATAAAATAGGCTTGTTGTGGTCGAGTCAGCCTTCTTTGTGCTTGTTTAGAATTTCCCTGCAGTTAGAGATGTCAAACTGGTACAGCCAATATAATGATTATCCAACCGAGCAATATGGACATTACTCTTTTTATGATCATAGTATGAATAGTGGTTGGGCACGCCAACCTTTTCAAGGTTTTGGGTCATACCATGGTGAGCCCAATTACTATCCGCATGCGCATCAGTCTTACGAGCAAGAAGATTATAATAATAGTTCTTCGTCTTTAGAGGATACAATCAAAATTTTGAAAAGTAGTCCTTTTTATGATCCTTCAGTTCATATTCCTTCTCTAGAAGAGTCTCTCAGGAATTTAGCTGAGTCATCACGTAAGTTAGCTGAATCGACATACAAATTAGATGAGGTGAACAACGTAGTTATGGACGAAAGAACTGCAACAACGACTGAATCTTCTTTGGAAGATATCCTCCATAGGTTAAGTGAAAACTTATATCCAATCCTTAGGGAGATTTCTTTAGAACAGACCCTTGAGAGGATAGCTGAGACGACACGTATACTTGAGTTAGATACGAACAAAAGTATTGCTCGAAATGACTTGAATTGCCAATGTAGTGTATCCAATAATACCCTTGAAAATGAGTTTAGTTATTTGCATAATCAAGATATCGAGGTTAGATTTGGTGACACTCCTTGTGTAGATGAGGTTCAGCCATTTTCATGTTATTATAATGATGATTATGATGTGGATACTATTGATGAAGAATCAGACACATATAGGCATAGTGATCAGGAATTTGTTACTCCAGTTGAGCTTTACAATGATAATATTATTTCTAGTTCAAATCCAAATAATTTTAATAATTATTCACCTATTCAAAAGGACGAGGATTTGACTAGAAGTATCCCCGTTTTAGATGACGTAGTTTTTCCTTTTGATTACGAAGTCGATAATGGTTTAAAGGAACGAATTTATTCTGAGAATACCGTTTTAGAGTCTAGCGATTTAGAAACAATGGTCTTAGACGAAGAAAATAAACTCGTAGAGATTTTAAATATGAGTGAGGATGCGTCACTTGAGTATAACCTAGAAGAAGCAATTGACTATTTTCAGGATTCCAACGATCTAGAAATTAAGGAAATTGTAGCTAGTCTATCTAGAGATACCCAAAAATCTAAGTTTGGGGGTGATTATCATTCTCCTTGTGCCATACCTTTAGCTCTTACAAAGATCCCTCACTTGGGACTTGAAATTTGTGCCTCAACCATCTTACAAGATTATCTTCATACACTTTTTCCTGAAGCTCGTTGTGTTTAAAAAGAAGCTCAGTTGTTAGAAACCCATCCTCTGGTTGATGTGGTTAACCCAGGCTATGATACCAAGATTGACTTTGTTTTCCCACCAAAAACTTTTCTTCCAATTGTGGGAACATATGATTTTCATATGTGTCGGCTATTAAGTTTTGAGACTGAACCTAATTACTTTAGGAGAATAGGGTCGACACATTTTCTTAAGGAATACCACCTCTTTCATTGTGGTCAGCTGTGTGAGTCAAATCTGATTAACTTAGAGGATCCCCAGTTATTCAGGCTTTTGTTATGCGCTTCTAAGTTCTTACTCGAGTATTTCCAGACTCTTCAGCCTGATCTTCAGAATGCCTTTGAGGAAATCCAACCAATGAAATCTTTTTATTTAGACCCTTTTATAGAGCCTGAACATGAACCACAACTAGATGTAGTTGTCTTAAGCAAGGGTATGTTCGATATCTTCTTGGTCTGTTGCAGTTTCCTCTTCTTGTGGATAATACTTTTTGATCCAGATGACCCACAATTATTCCGGCTACTGCTATATGATTCTACGAGGTGAATAATTCTTCCAATGTCTGGCTAAAGACTTGGTAACCCATTTTCATGCAACACGGTAATATTCTTCCTTATTTCTTTTCCCTCAAGTGGTAATAGTTTCTCCTTGTTCATGTTTTTAATTTTATATTTAGAACATTGAGGACAATGTTAGATTTAAGTTTGGGGGTAAGGGAGAAACTTCTAGCGTCACATAGTATCCAATTATCTAAGTTTACATATTGTTTCTCACCGAAAAGATATAAATTGGAATGCAAGAGATAACGATCTTTTGAGACATTAGAGAAAAAGACATTGAGATCTTTGAAATTCAGGAGAGAACTGGTTCCTTTTAGAGGGTAACCGTGATGGACCTAACCATCAATGATGGAAAGGCAAGTAGGTCAGAAGGAAATTCCAGAAAGACAAAGCAACCTCACAATGTAGTCTTAGTTACTGTATTACGACTCTCTCTCAGTAGAAACTTATCATCATCAACAAGCGGGGCGACATCAAAATCTATGAAGAAAGTTGAAGACGTTTAAGGTTTAGAAGCAACAATTGAAAAGAATAATTCAAAAATCAAAGATGAAGACTTAGTTACAAAAAGTTATAAGAGCAAATGATATAAGTTGTTGAAGTTCATGATACCAAGACATCACAAGTTGTGTTGAAAAAAAAATGAATGAAAAAAAAATGAAAAAAAAAATGAAAAAAAAAATTGAAAAATGAAAAAATCATCGTTACATTTTGTCCAATAAGGCCACAGGGAAATAGAAATCTATAAGGAAGTTTCAAGCATGAAATTAAGGAGAAAAGTTAAATTGTCAAGGTTCTACGAGGTTCGAGAGTTTATCATAAACAGTTGAAGCCGAAGAAGACGTTGTTTCTACTGAGTACTTTGAGAGAGTCGAAGAGAGATGCATATTGGTTGCTTTGTTAGTCCGCTTTCAATATGGCACAAGATCTTTCTAGCACTGGTTTAACTCATCACACGTGTGGCAGATGTCCCTCTCATAGTTATCTCTCTCCTAATCTTATCCAGCTATAAAGCAGCAGACGCATCTTACAATGTTTATCTAGCTGTGTAGCGGATATCTCTTTGTCTAGCAGTGTTGCGGACGTGTCTTCCCTTTTCTTCAGTCAGCTTTAGAGCTGACACCTTTAATTTCTCTGGCATTCTAGTTACTTGGAGATAGGTTGAGAATATGTATGTCCTCATATCTCTTTGGATACTTGTGATCAATTAGAAGAAAAGGTTTTGTGGGTACACCTATGGTAAACCCTCCGGAGACAACACTCCGTCACTAGGGCCACCTAGTGAGTTAGGTTTTTTTAGATTTGCTCGAGGACTAGCAATTAATAAGTTTGGGGGTATTTGATAGACACATTTTTGTGTCTAAGTTGTCCTCAATGTTCTGTTTGTTAGTATTCGATTTCCTACTTATGATGGTTTTTTTATGTGTTTGTAGGTATTTTGGGGAAATAAATATTTTTGGAAAATTCGGCTCGAAAAACTGCTAAAGGCACTCCCTGAGGACACTTACTATTCGGAGTCTCACTTTGGATAAGGGGCACCCACTTGCTAAGGGGCACCACAGTGCTTTTCGCACCCCATAACAGGATAGGGGCACTCCACTTTCTTCACCTGATTTTTGGCGGGGTTGATTTTGGACGAGATTCTTTACAACCTTCTCGTAGGTTTTGTTTAGACTGGGCCTGTTTCGTCCAAACAGGGCTGGCAATCCATCCAGATTCGAGAAAATAGCAAGAACGGGGCAGTGAGAGTTATCAGGATATTTGGTTGATACGTATTGCATGGGAGAAGATTTTCTTCTTTACTCAACAAGATTCGACTCTATCAATCCAAGATATAAAGGGAAAGCCAGCTAAGAAAACAACACGAAGAAGAAAAAGGAAGATTTGACATAACTCGATAAAACAGAGGTTGAAATATTCTCGGTATTCTTCTGTTTTACTTTGGGATGTTTTCTATGTGGCTGCATGGAGTTCAACGACATCATATGCATATATTCAGCGTGCTGGAGTGTGAAATATGTAAGAAAACATCATGAGAAGATCAAAATAAAATAATTGACAGATGTAGACACGGGAGATTACAAAAATATATTGTCGAGTTAATGTGGGAAGATATGGAAATTAAATTCGAGATATGATGATCCGTAGAGTATATAAATGCTGTTGGGAAGTTAGAGAATGGACATGGAGAGTTAGGGGACGAAAAAGGGTGAGAAATAGAGTTGCAGAGCTTGTCTCTGCTGCTGCAATTGAAGGGGAGAACGAAGAACATAAGACCATAAAGAACTGTCGTTCATCTACAGTGACAACGACACAACACCGGAGGGTCGTAATGCTACAATGATAGTCACAGTTATCATTTATCGTTCTCTGTAACAGTTTGGTTTGTAACAATTATATTTGTTACAAACCCGGTTTTAATCATTTTCTCCCATTTTCATCATTTGTAAACACCTTTTTGACCAATAAATTATCCTTTGAGCGTGTCTACAATATGAGGAGATAAAACCCAACATTGGGACAACGGAGGAAGCTGGATTTCACCATTGGGGTAACTTAATTGATTGTTTATTTACTATTTGCTTTGCTTTGATTTTTAATGAATTATGATTTCTATTAATTACTCGTGACTTTGTTTGATGGAGCATGCTTAGTTCTAGGTAATTTTTATGCGCAATGCCCTACGCGTAACATTTTATGAAATCTACTTTGGCAAAGAATAGAGTTGGTATTTCCTTTGTGTTGAGCTATAAATGTCTAGAATTAATTTTTGAACCCCATGAACATGAAAAACAGTGAAATCCTGAGTTCCAATAAATTCTTCATCCCGTGACATTTTTTTGTATATATTTTTCTTTTATTTTAATTTATTAATTCTTAAAATCAATCAAGTCCGAGTGAACGACAACTCTATTTACCACTATAAAAATTCGATCAGTACCCAAATATACCTCAAGCTAAAACTTTTCCTACCTATAAGTCCTTTCTTCGAAAGTGATTGTCTATGGACTGAGTCAAGACAATACAACTAATTGGTTCACACTTCGTGTGATCGTCTATGGATACAAGATCGAGACAATACAACAACGAAGTATGTTTACTTGATATAAAGGTTCGGACTTAACCAAACACAATAGGATTGCTTATCAAGTAAATATGAATTAACGTTTGTGTGATTTACTTTAATTATAATAAAACAATTATAATGCGGAAAATAAAAGTAAATGACGCAGCAAGGTTTTGTTAACGAGGAAACCGCAAATGCAGAAAAACCCCGGGACCTAGTCCAGAATTGAATACTCTCAGGAATAAGCCGCTACACAAAATTACACCTAACTTCGTATAGTTGAGACCAAGTAACTAACCCTATAGTTCACTTAGTTTCGTCTATATTCCCACGCCTCCGACCAATGAATAAGTCACGTACTTGGAACAGTCCCTTTGGTTCGTATTCCAAACAGTAAAGGAACAAGAAATCTGTTTGGTATCAACTCTATTCAACCAAGTGATATGAGTCGGACAAAGGCTCTTCCGTTTATCTCAACATAAACTCCTTCGTCGGGTCTAGATCTATCTTATGTTCAATCACCCTAAGGTAATCGTTTAAGATTAAGCCAACAACATCTTTAATCCGAAGAACCTTGTTGATGTCGATCTACTCAATTAATCAATCCAATCTACCACAAGGATAAACCGATTATTAATTGGATCCTCTTTTACCGAAACAAGTATTGTGCACACCAAAGATTATAAAACCCAAGTCATATATTCAATATCTTCTTTGTCTTCAAATCTTCTTAAATCTTCAATAAAAACCTGCATACAATCACTTGAATCTCTTGTGATCAATCACGCATAGAACGGAGTCTGTTAACAATGGATTATCACAAGATCGGCTTTAGAACTAACAACAGTATAAAGATCCCTGTCGAAACTCTGAACTAGTTTGAGTGAATCTTATATCAGAAGAGAAGATTCTCAAGAATTAACAAACTAGGTGCAATCAGATTTCAACCACTGTTAGTCAATCAAATCAATCGAAAACAAAGATAAACCGCAATTATCTAGTTTCCCACCAACGGATCGCGCTAGAGCTTCCCAATCCCAAAGAAGACTTTAAAACGAGCGGCTGTAAGAGATTTCACCTAATTAGATTACTCTCCTCTCCGATAGGAGGCTACACCAGTAACAAAGACAAAAGAGGAAGTATGTTGTTACGAAGGATTAGTTTGCTAGAAAGGCAAACTTCGTGTATTTATAGATAAGGAAGTTTGGACACCAAGGAATTTCCAAAACCGAAAATATTCTCAAGATATTCATAAAAGAACAGATTCGGTTTTCATAATTCTTGGAAATGCTTTGTCCAAAAATAACAATCGAAATCTCTTAGAAAATATAATTAGTAAATGCACATTACTAATTCCGTAATTTCCATACAAATGAAATTAATAATCTTAATTAAAATATTCTTAACTTATTTGTGTTTCGATCCTGGGATAATCTTCCCTTAGCCGTTAAGGAATATCTTTGAACAATTATAGAAATAAACATTCTCAGCACGTGTTCAAAGTTTATCGACATCTTTACTTTGTAAGTTCTCTGTCACACTTACAACCTTGAAACCGATTTGCCACACTTTCAAACAAGTTTAAAATTGGTTCATCTAACTTTCAAGAAATATGTGATTGATCAAACCAACATTCAATCACAATCATGGGTTTACGGTTCTACCAAAACAAGTTTTGGTTCTACCTCTATGTGAGTACTACGCATAGTCACACTAGCTTCCCAAAAGATTCGGTTGGCTAGGTACTAGGATCGGTTCCCTACATATATATGGCATCTAACTTATATGTGTTGCACATGTTCACAGGATCGGTTCCCTTTTCTGCTGTAAACCTTGTTGCACCCCATACAAGGATCGGTTCCCCATGATGTACTGCACCCCTTACAAGGATCGGTTCCCTTTCCCTTACAAGGATCGGTTCCCTTTTCCCAAGGCAGACATAATCCGATCATACCAAGGTGATTACTTAAGATTGGTTTTACTAATAAAAGTTATACCAATACAAAAGTCAGGCCTTTGTGAATAGTTCTACCAAAAACACAACAAGTTGTGAGCAGTTCTACTTTATCACACATATTGGTTGTTCATAAGATCTGCAATGAATAACAAAACCAATAACACCTGGCAATTTCCTTTTCGGTTCACAAAACAAGTTTATGAACTTACTTCCTTAGAACACATGTAAACATTGTTCCCTAGGATGAAATCCTCACCTCATACCCATACATAATCACAATAGCATTCAAATGATTATGGCGATGTCTTATCTACAAAGTTTAATGGTTAAGCAATAAACCTCGTATTGTATTCCTTAATACTATGTTTATTTAGAGTTCAAATATGCTTCACAGTTGTGTTTTGAATATGCACGACTTGAAAGATACGTTAGGGAATGAAACAGTTCAACTCAAATATCACTAACCTCAAGTGGAAGGATGATTGTTGTCGTTGTAGCTCCTTGCTTCTTCACATCTTCAAGTCTTCGCAATACTTGTAAAGTCTCATATCCTAATACTTTCAAGCTAACCTATACGAAGTTTAACTCTAGTACATAATCAAGCGACTCTTAACATGAGTTTTGATTCACTAAAATATGACAACCAAACTTGACATACCAACGCTTGGTGGGTTCAACCGAGCCATGCTCTAACACTTGATTTCATGGTATTTCCTTAAAATCATGAAAATAACATAAAATCAGGAAAAGTGCCATGGGACCGGGCTTATTGGTCGGTCGGCCATGCCTTGGCCATAGCCGGTCCCACACTTCATGATTCCTTATTTTATTATTATTATTTACTTCATCTTATGAAGTTTCCTCAGTTTGAGCAAAAACCTTGATTTCTTCATATTTTCTCAAAATGTTGCTCAAACGTGCATCAGAAAATATCAAAATTCTCAGGACTGAGACACGAACACTTTGGTGACATGAGCATATTACCTTGACCGACCAAGGTTGGCTCTTTGGCTTGCAAGAGGCCGGAATAGATATGCGACATAAACTCGGCTCGAAATAACAAATGTGTATAATCTAAATCTATTTAGCAAAAAAAAATTTGTCTCAAGATAGGAGATAAATAGACTTTTGAGTGATAGATAAGTTCAAGTCTCCACATACTTTTTAGTCGATGAAGATCCACCGGTTCCTTGAGTAGTCCTTCGTCTTGTATGATTATTGCCATGGAGTTCTTGAGCTCAACTATACTTTCTATCCTAGTCCGAGACCTTAGCTATAGTAGACTAGAAATCAAGACTTATAGTTTTGATCAAATCGATGCTTGACCGACCTTACCTTGACCGAACCAGCCGAACTTGAGTAGGTTATATCTAAAAATGATGCTTGTGAACTTATTCTTATATAAACTAAGGAATGCAAATTGCAAACCGTGGTTATATAGTTCATGAACCGATTCGAGTGAATTAAATCGTTTTTGCTTCGATTGTGTCTTGTGTAGTTACATAAGATTTCCTTGCAATTGAATAACTCTCTAACTAGTTCATTTGAGTCACTTGAACTAGTTATGGTGAAGAAGAATATGGTTGATATGAAAGTGATCATATGGCTAACCATTTGGTTGACTATTGTTGAACCAACAAATGTACAAGTTTGGTTACGGTTACATAAGCCTAGAAATGTGCATTTCATTTGTGTGTAACAAGCTAGTTTTCGATCTAACGGTTTAAAGATATTAGCTTGAATCTAATCAGGTTTTCATCGAACGGTGAATATTGAATGCTTTGTTACCAAGCTAACTTTGATTGCAAACCCTGATTTGAAAGACTATATAAGGGAGAAATCTAGCAACTGGGAAACCTAATTCCCACACCTTTTGTATGATACTAGTTGTGTTAAGATAGAGTCGATTCTCCTTTAACCTTTGGTTTCTTCTTCTAAACCAGGTTAACGACTTAAAAACTTTATTGGGATTGTGAAGCCAGACCGATACTACTTTCTTGTAGTTGTGTGATCTGATCTTGTTGTTTCTATCGTACGAGTACAATTGTAATAATTGGATTGAGATTGATATCTCTGATATGCAAGATATAAAAGTGATCACAAACACTCGTCTCATCATTTGTGATTCCACAATATCTTTTTCACTGCGTCGATTAAGATTATTGTGAGGTGATTGATAATACTAGGCTGTTCTTCGGGAATATAATTCCGGGTTATCAATTGGTTCCTGTTCACCTTGATTTATCAAAAGAAAGAACAAAACTTGTAGGTGTATTCGTGGAAGATGGATTTATCTATTACGGTAGACTTTTCTGTGTGATACAAATTTGTTTATTAAAGTCTTCGACTTTGGGTCGTAGCAACTCTTAGTTGTGGGTGAGATCAGATAAGGAAATCAAGTACGTAGCATCTTGCTGGGATCAGAGACGTCGGAGCATAACTGTACCTTGGATCAGTGTGAGATTGATTGGGGTTCAACTACAGTCCAGACCGAAGTTAATTTGGAGTAGGCTAGTGTATGTAGCGGCTTAATACAGTGTGTGTTCAATCTGGACTAGGTTCCGGGGGTTTTCTGCATTTGCGGTTTCCTCGTTAACAAAATTCTGGTGTCTGTGTTATTTCTTTTCTGCATTATATTTTGTTACATAATTGAAATATCACAGGTTGTGCATTATTCAATCAATTAGAATATCCGACCTTTTGGTTGTTGATTTAAATTGATTGACACTTGGATATTGGTCTTTGGTACCATCCAAGTTATCTCTCTAGTATTTGATAAAGACTCGCAGATTTCTATTTGCTTGAGTATATATCAAATCGAGAGATTGAGATATAAACTCCTTGATATACTTTTTATCTAGATTGAGTCTGACTGTCTAGTTGATTCTCTAGAAAGTATATTAGAGTTTTTCCATACAGATTGCTAAGAGAAATATTGGGTGTGGTTGTTATACCCCCGCTTTTTCAATTGGTATCAGAGCAGGCAAACACGTTTAAGACCTTACAAGTCTGTGTTTGTAGCGATCTGAATCTATGGACAGAGGTGCTATCTCAATTAACGTACCACCAGTCTTCGATGGCTCTAATTACTTATGGTGGAAAATTGCTATGCGAGCTTTTATTCAAGCACGTGATTTTCAATCATGGGTATATGTTGTTAATGGCTATAATGCTCCCGTCGTGGCAGTTGGAGATGTAAACGTTCCCAAGGATATTGGTGAATACACCCTTGCCGAGATAAATGCTGCAAAGCAAAATTCCGACGGTTTGAATGCCATTATACATGCCATTACCCCAAATCTTTAGCACCATGTGTCAAACTGCACGAGGTCTAAATATGCGTGGGATATCTTAGAAACCGTATTCAAAGGTAACTCCAGTGAAAAGGAAGCTAGGCTGCAAAACCTTAATTCTGATTGGGAAAACCTCGTATGGAAGATGAAGATACATTTGATGAGTTTAATCACAGAGTGTCTGAAATTGTTAATGCATATTTTGCATTGGGTAAGACTATTCCTGAAAAGGACATTGTGATGAAAATTCTCATATCACTGCCATCCAGATACGACTCTAAGAAGCATGCCATCGTTGAGGGAAATAACCTTGATAATTTCTCCAGAAATACGCTGGTTGGGAAGCTTAAGATCTTTGATCACGAACATTC
This sequence comes from Papaver somniferum, assembly GCF_003573695.1. NCBI lineage: Eukaryota > Viridiplantae > Streptophyta > Magnoliopsida > Ranunculales > Papaveraceae > Papaver > Papaver somniferum. The sequence goes on along the minus strand of NC_039360.1, from coordinate 139,509,198 downwards.
ATCCAAATCTAAGGATGTTGCGTTCAAAGCACTAAAGGACACGAAATTACTTGATAAAAGTAAAAAAAAAAGTGTATATCTCTGAAGATGATCACTCTGAGACGGATTCATCAGATGAAGATCTTGACAAGTCAGTCTCGATGATCACAAGACAGTTTAGGGATCTTCTGTTGAAGAGAAGTAAACGTTTTTCCAGAGATAAGCCTAAGGCATCAGTCAAACCTCATAAACGTGTTCATCCTAAAAAATGGGATATTGATGAAACTGATGACGAGGATATGCCTCAGTTCTTTAAGTTTAAAGGATTTGGTCATTTTGCAAACGAGTGCCCAAATCGTAGAAAATACACCGGGAACAAAGGTCTTGCTGCAACTCTTGATGAAATGTCTGACAATTATGATTCTAATGAAGACGAGAAATCAAGTGTTGCACTTCTTGGTGAAAATATTGATTTTGATAACTGTAGCAAAACATACATCAATCTCAATATTCTTTCAGAAGAAAATCCAACTAATCTGGAAGAAAAAATTGACCCATTTCTTGGAAACTCTGTTTGTAATGTTGCAGGTTCCACCATGTGTCTAGCTACGTGCACATCTCAGAAGCCTGACTTTTATCCTAGTTTGACGTGCTCGTATTGTTCTCTAAAGGGTCATGAACTTTCAAAGTGTTACAAGTACAAACACCAATTGAGGCACGTCAACAAACTTTAACGAAGAGCAAATCAATTAGCAAATAAGCTTAAACTTGCTCAGAAGACCGCTGAGGTATGTAGGATTTTATCTTCGTATAAGAAGTTAGTTTCCAAGGATAAACCAAGACCATTAGAGAATAAAGTATGGTAGAGTCGTTTTGATAGACAGAAGTCTGTGGATTCCTCTCAAGAGGAAAATGGTTGACAAATTGTTGTTCAACGCAACACAACTTGATTGTGTTGTTTTGGAAATATTGTCTCATGTGCCTGATCAAAAGAGACAATGATTTTGTACCTCTCAGGCTTTAGGAAAAGTTTTCTTTCTTCTTTTCTTAGTTTTTGGAATTCTTTGTCTATCAATAAAGGAGGGTTATTATCGATAATTATACTCTTGATAGGGTTGTGAGTTGGACGTGTACGAACCTGTTTAAAGGTTTCGAAACCCTACATTCCTTTTTCCTTCCTCAAAACCTCTTTTTATCTCAAGACTACTTGTTGATTTCAATTTGTGATTTCCTCTCACAAACCCATACGTTATGGATACTCCAAGCATGATGTCTTCTGATGGAAAATATATTAATATGATTGTTAAGCCATCGATCATGAAGGAAAAAGAGAAAAATCTCTGTTATCTCCTACCTTGAAAAGAAAAAGAAGGAATGTGAGGAAGCCAAAAGTTGTTCCTTCAAACTCTCAGAAGTTTTCTGATGTTCTTGAAGTGTTGAAGGAGATGCGAAAGGAGATTCAACAAATAAAGGCTTTTTTGTATAAGACTCATGAGATTCAGAAGGCCCTGGTTCGACATCATCAGCCAAGAAGGTTTATTGATATAAACTCCTACCTTAATGAACCTTATGTCCCAATGGCTGTTGACGACAAGGAGTTCGGGGACGATAAAGAATTCTTCAAAGGTCTTATTTCCTAGTAAATCTTCTATTTTTCTTATTTTGTTAGAAGAATAACTAGAGTTTGGAATAGCCATTATTGTGATTACACATAGTTATGTCCAACGTTGTCATCTTCATGTTTTTAGATTTATTGGTTTAAATTCTAAAGTTGTTTGGAAGATGATTTTTGCAGTATTAATCTTTATGGTTTTATATATTGAAATATTGTTATGGGATATGTGTGTTTACGTCCGTGAACTATGATTGTCCCATACCTTGTCAAAAGTAAAGTCTTTCGTATGTCGATATGCATGTATTGATAAAAGAATGAATAGACTTTTGACAAATACAAAAGTTAAGCCTATTATGTCAATTATTTATGGAAGATATGTTAAAATCTTTTGTTTGCAAGGATTATGTCTATTGAATGTCGTTATGCGAATAGTGATGGAAAATAGAATGAATCCTTGTGTATTCCGCAGTATTGATCTTCCCTGATCCATATTTTATGTATTATTGTGAGGCTCCGTAAAGTGTCTTATGTTGAGCATTGAACGACCAAGTTGATTATTTTTATGATTAGCTATGTTCTTGTTCCGTGAGGTACTTTATGTCGAGCATATTCAACTAAATTAATCATCTTGTTTGGTTATTTAGTTGTTGCTCCATAAGTTTTCTTATGACGAGCATGACCAATTAAATTGATTACTTTTGTGATTAATTTGGTTGTGTATTTCGATTACATTAATTATGGGTTCTCTTGTGATTAATCGAATTGTATATTTTTTGAGTCTCCATAAGTTCACTTATGTTGAGCATTTTCGATTAAATTAATCATGGGTTCTCTTGTGGCTAATTTAATTGAGTATTTTGGATTCAAAAAATTACTTGTATGTAATTTGTTATGTCCAAATAAATCCTTCTTTTCTTTCGAAATTAAGGTCGCTCTTGTTGTTCTTTCGGGAATGGCATATTATGGGGGAGAGTTCCTAATTGAACGTGTGCTTAATTTCCAAATCTTTGTGGGGAGTGCGGTTATGGAATATTATAGGGGTTATCTTGTATCTTTATAAACTCCTTGATTTTTTGTTTTTTTTTACCAGAAATTTTTTGTATTTATTAATATCAGAAAAAAAACTGAAGCAATACAAAATTGTGAAAAACACTAAAACAAAAATATAGCCAAAGCAGACAACATGTCTAAGGCATATAAGAAAGACAAGAAGCAAAAAAACAAAGGAAGTATGTTGTAAACAGGACATCAAGCAAATCTATAGTAGGTTGTATGTGGGAATTCCGTCCAATGCATATTAGAAGGCCTAGAGTCAAATTTTAGAACTTTCCCCTTGCTAAGAATCACTCCCTTCTTTGCAAAAAAATCAGTAGAGAAATTGATTTCTCTGAATACATGGTTGAAGTGGATGGAGTGAACCTGTTTGCATATATTTCTCCATCTGCTCCAAACAAACCAAGGAACTTTATTCTTCATGAAAGCTTTTATAGCAGCAGTGGAATCTGAGTTTATGGTAAGATTGATTTTAGAGTTCTTCACTGCCCATTCCAGGGCACAAACAGTCCCCAGTATCTCTGCCACAAGGTTGGTTGATATTCCCAAACCACCACTTTCAGCTGTCAGAAAATTACCTGCACTATCTCTGTCAACACATTTGCTACTATGATCTCTTCCTTAACCACAACTACTTTCCCAATTGCAAATCCGAAACACAAACGTAATCTACAAGCACAACTTCATTACTGCTTCTACTTCCAACTCCAGTCTCATACTCGCTACTCTAATTCATACACACGCACACACAGCTCAATAATTCTGCACCTTAGTTCAACACTGTCAAACAAAAAATAGCAACACCATCACAAAAACCCAAAGTAACAGCATAAACTTCTCCATCATATCACAGCTAACACCACCATACATACACATATCAGAACTAACACAATCACCACTATAATCTGCAGCATTTAACTTCTTAACAACAACATCACAACCACATTCATCATCTCCAGTTCTTCATAGACTCCACCAGTTCCATTAGCTAGAGTTTGTATCTCAATTCAGTACCACCTAAACCAGACCAGTCTCTAAAAATTCAACCATTCCTTGTTGTTCTCATTTCAATATTACCTGTAGTTCTACTTCCAAACAACCTCCATAACATTTTTAGTCAGATAACACCCCTCCACCAATTTTATAAGCAGCAAATGCTACAACCAACCAATAGCGTTGTATATACCAACTCCTTATAACTCTGCATAAACTCAAACCACAACGACAGATCATGCACATAAACCATTTGAGTTGTTGTTAGTTGAAGAAAAGAAGGGTTGTGGTCGAATTTAAATTCTGAAATCGTGTTGGAGATGATATGAGAATTAGGGTTTCTAAAGTTGAATTCGAGAATCCGTTTAAGGGTGAATATGAGAAGTTGGAAGATGGGTTTGCTATTAATTGATGATTGATGGAAGCAGTGGTATCGTTTGATGATTGAATCAGTGAATTAAGGTTTGTAAATCAAAGTCAGGGAAGATGAAATTGAAAGTTTGGAAATTGAGGAGTTTTTGTTAATCTGGAGAAGAGTTGATGTTTTGATCACAGTGGACAAGAAACTTGACTTCAATTGCCAGAGTAATACATAGTTGAGATAGAAATCCATACCCAGCATTACCAGGGGTACCCCTTGAAGCACCATCACAACAAAGAAGAGTATTGTCATTTTCAGGTAGAGAGAAGGAGCATTCAATTGCTGTGGCAGTTTTAACTTTTCTGCAGCCAATATCAAAAGTTTTCAGAACTTGTAAATCATAAGCTGAATTATGCATGAAACCCTTAAGTCTGACTTCACAGTCATGGATCATTCTTGAAATTCTCTTTTTAGTTGTATCACTCTTAGGAGTTATATTTTCAAAGAAAACTTTGTTTCTAAAAAACCAAATATCAACCATTATGTTAAAAGCTGCAATATACCACAATTCCTGGATTACTGAGCTACTATTCTTGCATGCAGAAATAACATCTTCAAAAAATTTAGGATTTTTAAAAGAAAAAATACCTCCAATCCATTTCCATAGAGTTTGTCTATAGTCACAATCCCAGAGAATGTGATTCATTTGGTCTTGGTTTTTGTGACACAGATAGCATCTTGAAGCCATAGTTATTCCTCTCTTTTTAGCATTTTCATCAGTGCAAGCAGCTCCTCTGGTTATCTTCCACACATTACTTGAAGTAGAGGGATGAACACAAGATTTTCATATATTTTTATACCATCTTAAAGCAGGTTGTTTTTTCCTTATAACATTGTAGGCACTTTGAGCAGAAAAATCTCCAGTTTGAGTTGCAGTCCATATCAGTTTATTATCTTCAAGAGAAAGAATGGGTAAGTCTTCAACAAAAAAGAAGTTAAGCAATTCTTCAGGTATGCTCCAAGTGTTATTCTGAATTAGATTCTCCACTTTCATATGACTATGTTGTTGAATATAATCATTATCTGGGAAAAGCTTATGTAAGGTGGAGTCCAGTATCCAAGTATCTCTCCAGACTGAGATCTTTTTACCATTTCCAACTAACCATCCTGTATTTTCTTCAAAATCTTGTAGTACCCATTTAATACCAGGCCATACAGATGATTTTTTGTAAGAAGTAATCCAACAAGCAGCTTTATCTTGATATTTGGCTAGAAAGAATTTTGCCCAATCTTCATCAGAGTTAAGAATTCTCCATAACAACTTTAATAGTAGTGCTTTTTTGACATCCTCAAGCCTCCTAATTCCCAGTCCTCTTTCTTCTAAGGGTGCACAGACTTTATCCCAAGAGATAGTAATGAATTTCTTTTCATCAGCATTTCCACTCCATAGGAAATTTCTTATAATTCTTTCACTAGCTTCAATGATTTTTCTGGGCCATTTATAAATGGACATATTGTAGATAGGAATGCTGCTGAGGATAAATTTGATAAGAGTGATTGTAGCTTGAAAATTTAAAAGTTTTCCAATCCAGTTAGCTAGTCTCTTCTGCAACATTTCCACAAAAGACCAAAGATGTTCTGATTTATTTTTCCCAGGAACTAGCATGACTCCTAAGTACTTATCTGGAAATTTGGAAAGTTTCATGTTCATATATTCAGCAATCTGGTTTTGTCTAAGTACTGAAGTACCATCAACAAAACATTTACTTTTAATGGCACTAACTACTTGTCCAGAGGCAACTTGATATTCTGTTAGAAGATTCTTCAAGTGTACTAGTGATTTTTTACAACCATTGCAGAATATGAAAATGTCATCAGGAAAGAATAAATGTGAGGGGTATATACCTTTTCTGATGATCATTGGCTGAATTTTTCCTTCCTGAATGAATTGATGAATTTTCCTACTTAGGACATCAGCAACAAGAACATATAGTAAAGGGAAAAGTGGGTCTCCTTGTGTTACTCCCCTTCCAACACCAAAATATCCAATAGGTCCACCATTAAGCATAATGGAAATTTTAGTAGTCTTGAGAAGTACTAAAATCCAATGACAGAATTTCTCAGATAATGATTATATTCCAGCTACGTGTATCATAGGCCTGAAATATATCCAATTTTAAGGCCACATTTCCTCCTCTTCTCATAGTTTGCATTTCATTAACAAGTTCAGATCCTAATAACAATTGTTCATGGATGTTTCTACCATTGATGAAAACACATTGTTGTGAAGATATAAGTTTATGTATCATGGTATTAATTCTTGTAGTAATGATATTTGTAAAAATTTTAAAGCAGAAATTGCTTAAACCAATTGGTCTGAACTGACTTGCCTTTTTTGCACCTTTAAATTTTGGAATAAGCACTAGAAAATTTGAATTTAGGCCTGCAGGAATTAATTTGTTGCTCCAACAAAACTGAATATCCTTCACAAAGTCTTCATGAATAATGTCCCAAGTAAATCTGTAAAGATGCTAGTAAAACCATCAGGACCTGGAGAGACATCTTGATTTAAATCAAAAACTGCTTTATGTATTTCTTCTTGAAAAGGAATGAGTTCTAACTGTATATTATCTTCAGTGGAAACTGATTCAGGAATTGCATCAAGGATTGTCTCTGAAATGCTAACAGGTTGAGCTGCAAATTTAGTACTATAATAGTTGATGAGAAGATCTGTTATATCATTCTGATTTGAAGTAATATTCTCATTATCATCTTCAAGCTCAGCTATAGAGTTCTTTGATTGTCTCAACTTAATAGAAGTATTTGCATCCCCAAATTTTATCCAATTAACTCTTACTTTTTGACTCAGCATAGTATGGTAATTTTGAGCAGCTATGTCTCTCAAACCTCTGGCAGTAATATAGTTATTTAGAAGTTCTAAATTCTCAGGACCTTCATCAGATAATATATCAGTTTCAGTTACTTTGTCTTCAGCTTTTTCCAGAGTATCCAAAACATTGCCAAAAACTTCCCAATTCCAGATCTTCAATATTTTCTTGAGTCTCTTCAATTTATTCATAAAGATAAAAACAGGATTGCCAATGATGAGTTCTTCCCAGGAATCTTTTACAACTTGTAAAAAAGCAGGATGAAAGATCCACATCTTTTGAAACTTGAATGAAGAGTGCACTTATTTAGGAATATTCATGTCAGTCCCAATAAGTATACTATGATCAGAAATCCCTCTAGAAGAAACTTGATATTTCCATCCATTATAAAGATTTAACCATTTAGGATTGTATAAAGCTCTATCTAGATTACATAGGATACTATTTTTACCACATCTGCCATTAGACCAAGAAAACTTTAATCCACTTTTAGGAGCTTGTAGAAGACTACGTTGATCAATGCAATCAGATAAACTCCTTGATGAATGCATTTAGCTTCGGCTTTATGATTGCATCTAAATTAGATGATATGTGGTTCTCTTTTTTGGTCATGAAATGTCTCTTTCGGAAATTTCATTAGGATCCTGTTCTTGTACCTTTGCCAAATTTATTGACAAAAATGGGGAGAATTAATATGTAGTTCACACTACAAATACATATAGTTTTCGGATCATTATGTAAGGGGGAGTGGTTTCCATGTGAGATGGAGTATTGACTAAGGGGGAGTGATACATATCACCATAGTATTGTTGTTAAAGTTGTGATACAATTGAACTTTGATGATGTGCAATGATACTATGACACTGTATAACAGTGATTAAGAACTCTTGTTTTCTCATTGTTATAGCTACGTATTTTCAACAACGATGATGCTGAACTTACAACCTTTGGTATCATTGGAGTACTTGGAAGTGACGAAGATTTCAAGTAATGTTGAAGATTAGGCGTATGGAATAGGAGATACAAAAGTTAATTTATTTATTTTTTTGTATTCCATATGTATTGATAGTTTTGTCATTAAAATTGACAAAGGGGGAGATTGTTAGAGCATTGCTCGGTCGAAATCGCATGCGTTGCTATCTCAAGCATGTTTGTCAATGTTAGTGATCAAAACTATAAGTCTTGATTTCTAGTCTAATATAGCTAAGGTCTCGGACTAGGATAGAAAGTGTAGTTGAGCTCAAGAACTCCATGGCAATCATCATACAAGACGAAGGACTACTCAAGGAACCGGTGGATCTTCATCGACTAAAAAATATGTGGAGACTTGAACTTATCTATCAATCAAAAGTCTATTTATCTCCTATCTTGAGACAAAAGTCGTTTTGCTATATAGACTTAGATTATACACATTTGCTATTTCGAGCCGAGTTTATCTCGCCTATCTATTTCTCGAAATATGTGTTGGTAAGCTTTCGCTTTAACCAAGTTCATCTTTACCTAGTGACGAAAGTCATGAAAAGTTTCAATCACTTTGAAAATTGCTTACTTTGACCAAAAATAGTTTGTGAATAACAACTATATAATATCAACGTCCTCTAAGAATGTTTCAGTGGTTGAAATGAGAGTTTAGATTATATAACCGTTGGAGGATATAAGCATTGTTGTGGAAACACATATATGTATAAGTCCTTATTCCTTGAACCGAAGTTTGCGAACTTTGTTGATCAAGAGAACCAGAATGGTGGCGCGAGCCAAGTCCGCGAACTGGCGGAAGTTCTCATCCCGAGAAATTCTGCTGGAGTTTGTGAACTCCGTCCGGGAACTTAAGTCCGCGAACCCAGTCCACGAACTTGAGTAGGTTATATCTAAAAACGATGTTTGTGAACTTATTCTCATATAAACTAAGGAATGCAAATTGCAAACCGTGGCTATATAGTTCATGAACCGATTCGAGTGAATCCAATCGTTTTTGCTTCAATTGTGTCTTGTGTAGTTACATAAGATTTCCTTGCAATTGAACAACTCTCTAACTAGTTCATTTGAGTCACTTGAACTAGTTATGGTGAAGAAGAATATGGTTGATATGAAAGTGATCATATGGCTAACCATTTGGTTGACTATTGTTGAACCAACAAATGTACAAGTTTGGGTACGGTTACACAAGCCTAGAAACGTGCATTTCATCTGTGTGTAACAAGCTAGTTTTCGATCTAACGGTTGAAAGATATTAGCTTGAATCTAATCAGGTTTTCATCTAACGGTGAATATTGAATGCTTTGTTACCAAGCTAAGATTGATTGCAAACCCTGATTTGAAAGACTATATCAGGGAGAACTCTAGCAACTGGGAAACCTAATCCCCACACCTTCCGTGTGATACTAGTTGTGCTAAGCTAGAGTCGTTTAACCTTTGGTTTCTTCTTCTAAACCAGGTTAACGACTTAAAGACTTCATTGGGATTGTGAAGCCAGGCCGATACTACTTTCTTGTAGTTGTGTGATATGATCTTGTTGTTTCTATCGTATGAGTAAAATTGTAATAATTGGCTTGAGATTGATATCTCCGATAGGAAAGATATAAAAGAAATCACAAACACTTCGTCTCATCGTTTGTGATTCCGCAATATCTTTTTCGCTGCGTCGATTAAGATTATTGTGAGGTGATCGATAATACTAGGTTTTTCTTCGGGAATATAAGTCCGGTTTATCAGTTGGTTCCTGTTCACCTTGATTTATCAAAAGACGGAACAAAACTCATAGGTATATTTGTGGGAGACGGATTTATATATTACCGTTGACTTTTCTTTGTGATACATATTTGTTTATTAAAGGCTTCGACTTTGGGTCGTAGCAACTCTTAGTTGTGGGTGAGATCAGCTAAGGGAATCAAGTACGTAGCATCTTGCTGGGATCAGAGACGTAGGAGCATAACTGTACCTTGGATCAGTGTGAGATTGATTGGGGTTCAACTACAGTCCAGACCGAAGTTAATTTGGAGTAGGCTAGTGTCTGTAGCGGCTTAATACAATATGTGTTCAATCTGGACTGGCGAACCCAAACTCAGACCGGCTACTTAAGTATGCGTACCTATTTGCATACTTGAGTGGTTAAAGTTCTAAAATTGATTGGCTCATGAACTAATACATTTATATATTAAGGAATGCATTCTTTGCAAACTATGGCTATAATGTTCATGAATTGATTCGAGTGAGTCACACCGATTTTGCTTCAATTGTGTTCTTGTATACTTCTATGAGAATATAGCAATTGAACAATTCTTTAACTAGTTTCATTTGAGTCATTTGGACTAGTTATGGTTAAGATCAATAAGGTTGATATGAGAGTGTTCATATAGCTAACCTCGGTTACCTACGGTTGAGCCAACATGGTGTATACGTTTAGGTACGGTTACATAAACCTATATGAGGGTACATTTCATTTGTGTATAACAAGCTAAGTTCGATCTAACGGTGAATATTGAATGCTTTGTTACCAAGGTAACATTGATTGCAAATCCTGATTTGAAAACTATATGAAGGAGAACTCTAGCAACTGGGAAACCTAATCCCCACACCTCCTATGTGATACTAGTTGCATAAGCTAGAGACGATTCTCCATTAACCTTAGTTTTTTCATGAAACCCTATAGGTTAACGACTTGAAGACTTCATTGGGATTGTGAAGCTAGACCCAACTATTTTTTCTGTAGTTGCGTGATATGATCTTGCTGTTTCTATCGTGTTTGAGTACTATCTTCTCTAAGATTAGCTCGAGATTTAATCTCCGATAGGTAAGATAAAAAGTAGTCACAAACATCTTCGTCTCATCGTTTGTGATTCCACAATATCTTGTTTCTCTACCATACAATTAAGATTATTGTGAGGTGATTGATATTTCTAGGCTGTTCTTTGGGAATATAAGTTCGGTATCTCAATTGGTTCCTGTTCACCTTGATTTATCAAAAGACGGAACAAAACTCGTAGGTATTTCTGCGGGAGACAGATTTATCTATTCCTATAGATTTTTCTGTGTGAGACGGATTTGTTTATCAAGTCTCGACTTTGGGTCGTAGCAAATCTTGGTTGTGGGTGAGATCAGCTAAGGGAATCAAGTGCGTAGTATCCTGTTGGGATCAGAGACGTAAGGAGCGCAACTGTACCTTGAATCAGTGTGAGATTGATTAGGGTTCAAATACAGTCCAGTCCGAAGTTCATTGGTAGTAGGCTAGCGTCTGTAACGGCTTAATACAGTGTGGTGTTCAAATCTGGACTAGGTACCGGGGGTTTTCTGCATTTACGGTTTCCTCGTTAACAGAACTTCTGGTGTCTGTGTTATTTCTTTTCCGCATTATATTTTGTTATATAATTGAAATATCACAGGTTGTGCATTGAATCGATCAATTGGGATATCCAACCTTTGGTATTTGATTGAAAATGATTGATCCTTGAACATCGGTCTTTGGTACAGTTCAAGTTAATTCTCTTATATTCATCCGGGCTCGCAAATTCCTATTTGCTGATTGCAGATTGAATTGAGAAAGAGAGATACAAAACTCTTTCATATACTTTTTTCTAGATTGAGTCTAACTGTCTAGTTGATTCTCTTGAAAATATATTGGAGTTTGTCTATTCAGATTGCCAAACGAATTGTTGGGTGTGGTTGTTAGACTCCCGCTTTTCAACATTATTCTTCAGGATCCCTCTTATTTTCCAAGTACAAACAAGACACCATTAAATAGTCATGCTCAAAGCTCATGAGGTAAGTAGGTAACCCCTCAACATCTTTTGTAACCCTACTTTTTCATCATTTTCCCTTTTATTATAGTTCTTTGTCTCTTGGTGATGAAATCTTACTTTCTTTGTCCAAAAATTTGGTTTCGTCGACATCATCATCTTCTTCTTTATTTAAATCTGCTTAAAATTCGTCATTTAAATTGGGAAGTTGGCATATATGGAAGAAGAGATTTAGTAGTAGGAAAATGTCTGAGACGATAAGTATTGCCGGCATCGACAACCAGATGTCGAGAATGCCAGCATAAATGTCGAGCATGCCGACAACAACGCCGCCATTGTTTTTTTAAAATCTCATAACGCCGGCAATGTATAAATTTACCCCAGAAACTTCAAAATTTAAAACATATGTTCCGACATAATAGTTTATAATAGAAACAGTGCCAGTACCAAAAATTGGCATGGTCTTCATCTAGAAATCAGTACCGGCACCGAAAATCGGCATGACATTCATCAAAAAAAAGAATGCCGACAAACTGATACCAAACAGATTAAGGTCTTGATGTGGTGGTATCATGAGTTTTAACAACACTACCACTCTTCACTACCCTCCACAACCTCCACCAATTTATTGGTCTAACAACACCAACACTATCAGCTTCATGGGATGATCCATTCTCGTTCAATCCAGATCGTTTCTTAGGAACCAATATTAATTACGAGGGACAATATTTTGGTTCCTTTCCATTCGGAAGTGGAAGACGTATCTATCCTGGCATCCTGCTGACCCAACAAATTCTTCCTATGGTGCTTGGATCATTGCTCCAATCATTTGATTGGGCACTTGAAAGTGGCGTCACACCTGAATCCATAGACATGGGTGATCATACACGGTGAATCATTCGGTTATTCGCAGCGACGGAATTAGGGGTGGCTTACCTCGGCTGTAGCCCCCTAAATCTAGTAAAAGCTTAGTCATCCCGTTGTAATCGTTGAGAAAAAATCAAATAGCCCAGGTACTGATTTGGTTTAGCCCAGTAGTTAATAACGAAAGTGGCATGTATGAATTCCGAATTCACATTATTGATATCATCATATAATGACCTTATCCTACATTTATTCAATTAATTATTATTATGCTTACGAATTATGTGTGTTGTTTTTGGCTTTTTTTACCGTTTACAATTTCTTTCGTTTCATTTCATTTTATAAAGTATCACGTATCTCATATATAAAATGACCTTCAACTCCTCTTTGTTCCTTAATTAGATATATTGTTAGACTAATTCATATCATGGTTGTTATTTGAAATAGCTATAAAGTAAATGGATTCGATTCGGTGTGTTCTAATTCAAGAAAAGGACAAAATATTATGCACCTCTTTTTTTAAATAAAAATGTCAGCCAATTAGAAATTCAAATCAGATTTCTTACTGTAAAACATGTGGATTACAGTATCGAACTACAAATGTTGCGCGCCAACGTCTTACTCCCTTCATTTATTTGACTGTATTTATTTTTATCGTAGTTTAGATGAATGCTGGGGAAAAAAAATTTTAGCACACCCAACCTTTAATTCCTGGTCCCGTCGCTGGTTATTCGGTAATAATTCATCTTTCTATCATTGAGGTGAACTTCACTAGATATATCCACTGAAACACCTGCCACGGGATTCTTTAGTGGGACCGGAAACCATTAAAGAAATATTCAGTCTGCTACCGACATAAAAAGTTTATTCTCGAGCATGTCGGTATTGCCGACGACATAATATGTTGCTTAAATTTCTATGCCGGTACATGATGTAAATTACCCAGAAAGCTGAATTTTTCTTTACTTGATTATCAGCATTGATAGATTTCTGTCGAGCATGCCGAAAATTAGTTCCGACATAGAATGTTAGTTACCAAGCATGTCGATGAAAGTGCAGCTTGTGCTTTGTGCGTATGACTCCTATGCATCAGTAAAGGCTTTGAAAGGGGTTCATACTCTCTAACCCATCCACGACCAAAGTTCATCCATGTAGGAAGTGGCCTTCATGAAGCATAACCTGATTCAAAAACAATTGAAACAGGATAAGTAATCTGCAAAGCTACAGGAGGGAAATTCAATTTTTGTTACATGCATCAAATAGTTATTCTGTGTCGCCCTGTAAAGGTGTAAAAATTGATCCAGTATGAACTACTTGTTCATTGGAGATATTGATTTCGGGGGCGGTTCTCATCTATCACCACAATTCTTTTAACAAGTTTAGATGGGACATCCTCCTCCTCCGTGGAAGAAACAAAAAAAGACAAAACAATAGTTTAATTTTGATCAGCCAAATTCAAAAATCCCCAAAACGTTCTTCAAATTTAATGTTTAAGTATTAACCAAAAATTCTGGGAACCACAACCAGTGCTACGGGCATAGAATTCAAGCTAAAGATAATGCCGGCACGGGAAAACGGTACGATATTCATCCAAAAATTCATGCCGGGACAAACTGTCGGCAGGGTATTCATCATGAACACAATGCCGGGAACGGATTGAACCTATTTTTACGAATTTGTTAGGGTTTTGATTTTGATTTCTATAAACCCGGTGTTTTACTTTGAGGATTATGTTTCCGAAAGCATTTTTATAGAAGAGATTAATACAGAGGCGAAGTTTTTTTTTGAACCGATGATCAATCGACGATAAAAATCGTCTTGAAAAGGAGAAGGGGATAGGCTACAATGATTTTTTGTTTGGGTTAAGTGGCAAAATGCCCCAATTTGGACTACAACGTTGTGAAAATGCCCCGGAAGTTAGGCAAAAGATCAAAATACCTCATTCCGTTACTTTTACCTTGAATAGTCAAAATCAGTCAAAATTGGTCAAAATGCCCCAGCTTGACTAGTCAACTGTATTGTGAATTGGCGATTTTGCCCTTCAATGAAAATGACGGTAGACATGTTGCACGTGTGCTTATAATTTCGTGAGACACGTGGCAAATAAAACATTGACATGTATGCAATGTAAAACGATGACACGTGGACTGTGGTCGACACCTGTACCATAAGTAGGGATAAAAAGTGGCATGTATGAATTCCGAATTCACGTTATTGATATCATCATATAATGACCTTACCACTACATTTATTCAATTAACTAGGTATCCCCGGGCCTTACGATCCGGGCTCAACCTCTCATTCCCTTATTTTAATGTTTGTTTGTAGTTATATGTATAAGGTTTTCTAGCTTAATTCAATGACAGTCAAGATGCAATAATTGTATATTAAATCTTTTGTGTAGGACCAAATTCTCTGGGTACTTTCAAGTTATATTTACATAGACTGATTGTTAACCGTTCTTAGTTTTCTCGACTTTTTTTTATCGTATTCCCTCAACATGGGAAGGGTAAGAGTAGCGACTTTTTGTCTCTTATAAGAAGATTGAGTTTGTAACTGCACCGTCGAGTCTACGGAAATGATAATGAATACTCGTAGTTGTTTAGAGGCTTCATGGGGGATAAATAAAAGAAGACGGTTTGGGTTTATTATATTCCATTGAAACATATTTGTAGGTGATGATGATGTCATCGGCTAATTCTTAATTCCCTTTAGAAAAACTCAGTATAACCCAACCACGACTTCAATCATGCAATTTTAGTATGTTTGAGGTTCTCATAGACACATGTGAGTTAACTGTTTGGATCTCAAACATGAACACTGATGGTGCTGGTGGAGCTTTCGAGTATGATGAGTGTTTAGGGTGTCAATTAATGTTGTAGCTACAAACAAATGGAGAATAAATTCAAGTATCATAAAAGAAATAAGGTTGTAATATATTCACCACAAATTTGTATGTTCAACCGAAAAAGCGGTAAGATCACCAAGTCAAGTTTCTTTAGCATAACCAGTGACAAAAGTTACTTCATTATACCACACATCTCACTTTTTATATCTTAAAAGTTGTTGAGAACCAATTAGGAAGGATCAATGAATAAGAATTTAAGATCTTCATGGCTGCTGAAATTTTGACCAAAAAGAATATATTTCTTATGTCATTCGTTTTATTTGAACGTCCAAACTAACCATTTGTAAGAACTTTACATCTTATTTAGACCAGTACGTATGATAGTGAAGGGTATTAAAAATAAAAAAGGTCACCATATGTTACTACTTAATCATTTTTTTTCCAAATTACTATTTGACAAACAACTACAATAAAATATAAGTTCACTTGATATTGCATGCCCCAATGATGGTGCAGGACTCATTATATCTAAAACCTTAATAACAAAAAAAAGAACTAATCAATCCTTATACAAACGCTACTACACCAGCGTGCCTCTAAAGTTCAACTTTGAACGACAATCCTTATGGTAGATCACCCGTTACATGCTCAACCGTTGCATGAACATTTACATATGTTCAAGGCTAAGGACCCTTGATTCCAATGACTGAAAATGTTCCGCAACACCTTTACCCTTCTTTGCACTAACATGATAGAATTTAAAGAGGATCTCCTATTGATAAGTTACCCTTCTTTTCACTGAAAAACTACAAACCAAAGGTCTGCTGGAGTCTAGGATACCTCGCTAATAGAATGTGCACCTGATGTCGGCATTACAAATACAAAATTCGCTCTCTTGGTAGCTTTTATCTGCTAGTCTCCGTTTTCTTTAACACAAAAAAATAATTTTTTTTAAAGAAAGCAGTATAAAAAGAAAAAATAACTTGTTTAATAGGTGAAGTCAAATTAAAAACAAAATTATATTTTACAACTTAGCTTCATCAGTGAAGTTCACATTAATTTGGTGTCAGGAACTTTTATTTTTTGTCTTCACTTAGTTCGTCTCTAAGTTTCTTTCCCATTGTTGGTGGAGTTTCTCCATTTTCAATTCCGCATGCATTTGGATACAATTTTACGTTAGAATTTACTAATACTAATTGTATGTTATAATGAATGTTACTTGAATGTAAATTGTTTAATAGTTCATTATATATATATATATATATATACCATTTTCGAACTTTGACGTGATATTATTATTGAAACAACTTTGGCAAATAGATTCCAACATTATGTACGGTGTTCTTTACACTCAAAGAAATAAAAATTGAGCAAGTAAAAGTATTTTACACTTAATTAATCAAGAAATCAGAACACCATGCATTTTTACTTCTAAACGACTGACTCCTAATCTTGGCCATGTATATGAAAAATTAATATAATTTTTGATATTAAGTTCATATTTATCAAGAAAACTATGATTCCAACTAATTTATATGGAAACGTCGTTGCACTCACTTGTTATCATTGACTTGTACGCGCCTAAGACAGAGTTCAACCCCTCCATAGTCCTAACCAAAACTTTGGTATTTCCACCTGCTTCATCTCATTAGAAACCTGGACAAGGAGACCATGATAATTTTAGATATCAACAAATGTTCCTTATGTTCAGGGACGGAGGGATGTAGGGACAAATTGGGTCCGCCGACACCACTTGATTTTGAAATCCCACAAATTTAGGCTTGTAATTTTTGTAATGTACATGTATCGTGGGGGCTAATATGCTTTATAAAATTGAAATTTTATTTTTAATGGGGTCAAAATCATAAAATTCATATAAAATCAATAAAAAATTCATCAAATGTACGACGTAAAAACAAAAAGACGATCTAAATCACTATGTCTAATTTAATTAAAATACTGTATAATTTGATTTTCATTTAGTTAATATTAAAAAGTCAATAAAAATGCCTAAAAAAAATCGGTAGAAATCTATAATTGCACACCATAACCTAATAAAGCTTTCTTTTAGCATTTTCAAACCCACTAATACCCTCTCATGAAACATTAGGCACTTCATTGCTAACAATCAATACTTCTACTATATCCTAAGAAACAAACGATATGTATTATACCTTATGGGAGAATTGGAAATAATCGCCCAGAAATAATGGCAATATGATGCCAACGAAAAAACTATAATGAGATTATGCGAGGTCCATACTTACGAAAAATTGATATGGAAATATCAAATTGAGATTGCCATCAATTTGATAATATTTTAGGATCTAAGGTCCATACTTAAGAAAAATTTCCATCTCAAAGCCACCTGAAATTAGATGTCCAGATAGTAAATAGATGGCAATATAATGCCAATGAAGAAACTACAATGAGATTATGCGAGATGTAGTGTGGTAATGGAGGAAAATGCGGCTTTCTAATCCACATTGTCTCCCTTTAGCTTCTTCCACATATAAATTCATTATGGTCATCTACTAAATCCCACCGTACCAATCAATTAAGTTATATCGTTCATATCAAATAAATCTTAATTCAAATTAATCAAAATGAATTTGAGTGATTTTTATTAACAATTAGAATTTTGAAAGCAGTGGACATCTGCTACAAAGATCAAACTGTAGCTAACAATCATATCTTTTTGTTTTGGTGATAGTTAGAAACTGAAACCAAATAAAACAGAACGATAATTGAAAGGCCTCCTGGAGTCTCTTCATAGGGTAATTGAGTGGGGCCTCCAGGGAACCAAATTAAACAATTAAACCAATAAGAAGGAAAAATAACATAGGTAAAACAACAATGAATTCTCAGTCGACTAACATACATGATATGGTTTGAATAGCTAGATTTAAAGCTATCCATTGAATATGAAACAATAATATGGAGTGTATGATTAATGTATTAGATCAACTCTCATTGACCGATCAATGTGAACTACTTGTTTTTTGTGGAGTTGACTTATTTGACTGGGGCTCGAAATATAGCATTGAACATTTTGAATCCGAGTGTTATTGTGTTAATGGTCATTTCAATAGGACTCAAAAAATACAGTCCTTTTTTGTTCTTCCTCTAAGTTTGGAAAAGAAGTAAATGTTAATTAAGATGTTGGGTTTTATAGTTGTAACCGAGATTTACTCCAAAATAGTGATAAAGAAGAGAAAAAAACTATCTTTTAGTATTTGTTTTTCTTCTTGAACATAGGAGACCATGAGGATTAAGCAGGTAAATGATTAAAATAATTTGTTGTGGAGGTAAATCATTCATCTTTTCGTTTTTTTTTTCTTCTTCTTGAACATAAGTGACCATGAGGATCAATCAGGTACAGGACCAAAACAATTGGTTGTGTAGGTAAAGCATTCAATATGATGTGGTTAACTATCGATATATAGCATTTCGAGAAGTACCATTGAATTATAAGACATCATAGTTTATCCACTTTTCTTACCTCCTGAGAGTTTGATTCTTTCACTGCGCTCTTGAAAATTTGAATGTCAAGCCTTATTGTTCTCTCCATATTCATCAGATTGGGTATCTTCTTTGGGACAACTTCTGCATTATGAATGACGGATAGTTAAAATATTTTCTTTCTGAAGGGAAACAAATTTGAAAAAATGTACATTTTAGAGCCAGAGATAGATTTATCTTAGTCCAACAAAATTTCTACAGTTTGCATCAACATTAAATTTACAAAGTCTTCCAAACCCCTTGTAGTATTAAGAAAATTGTTATTATGGGAGAGGTGATTTACATGTCCCTCTCAAAGACACAAAAAAAAGGAACTTCTAAAGCAAAGTTGAGTAACAATACACCAAATTCCAAATGTAAATCAATTTTGCATTACTTGCAACATCATGTAGTTGAGTATATATTGAAGGTGATTTCCTTGGCACAGAGTACTCGTGGTGTGTTCAGCAAATTTTGATGTAAAGAAACAAAATAATACGACACACAGCTTCAACAAAATAAACTTTCTTAATGCCATCGTATTCTCAAGTAATGATGTGAATTAACGTCACTGGAATCATAAAAAATGGCAGTTCTTGAAGGCAAAAGAATGGCTTGTAAACCTTTACTATAAATACATCCAAGTGCAAACATAAGCAATATGAAAAGGGTGCTCCAGAAGGTATCATTTACTCAAGAGAAAATATACATGGTATAGAATGCTACATGGTTTAGATTAACCACTTTGCTTTATAAAGTGGTTGATCTAGATGCCTCTTACTCGAAAGCTACATTATAATTGCATTGCAGATACCATGATTTAGAATCCAAGCAAACTTTGCCTTCTTGTGGTATCTTTTCAGAAACCGAAGTTGCTCCTATATATTTGTGCACAGGTTAAGTAATCCAATGTCAACTATTATGACAAAGATGGAATATGTATGGTTTTGAATGCACACTCCAGTTCCCAGGGTTTCACTTGTTGAACTATCTACCCTGCACCCATGAATATAATTGTTTTGAAAGACTTCACAAAGAATTGGAATTAAATTGTTCCATTCTGATCCTTCCCATATACCAAGATGATATATGACACCCTTCTTGATCCCACGCATGTGTTGCACTACATAATTAAAGATCTAATATTGTCAACTGAAGCATGTGAGGTTTTAGCCTACCCAAATAACAATGCCATCTGCGGGAGTCGAACCCACAACTACATGGTTGAGAACCATATGCTCTTCCATATGAGCTAAGATAACAAGTAAAGTGATTACATGAGTGAACCATATTGTATTGTGCTAACATAGTATCCCAGGAGTAACTTAAAGTAAGGAATAACATAATTTGTAAAAAGGATCAGAGGGATTCTAAAGAAAGAAACACACAACGTGATGAAGCTGCAATTACGTAGTCATATATTTCCTCTATTTTGGTAGACTCCTACTTCATGAATCCAAGTTCAGAAGGAATCGAAGTTCAATGTTTTTATGCACACTTACAGATCATAATGATTTTTTTTGAGCATAACATATTAAACGTAATTGATAATTCAAAGAGAACAATCATAGAAAGAAACTTCACTAATAGTAGAAACTGATTTATTCTTTTAGTAAACTGTAATTTCTCATTTGTTTTTTCCTCGGCCATGACCAAGATCCAAATTAGAGAACAGAGATCTAAACAGGGGATACTATGAAAAGAAGGAAAAAAACACTACCAACAAAAAAGAGAATTGAAGGAAACATATTTCCAGGATCATGTTCAAATGGAAAAAAAACATAGCCAAGCCTATAGAGACGTGAATATCCACCTGATATATAGGTTACAAATGATTCCCCTTTGGCTTTGAACATGAACTATAAGTTTTCTATTTGAAGGTATAGAAGAATACCTGAATAGCTGCTGATTAGAGGTCAAAAGCAGCGAAATTCCAAGCCAGGCCTACTCCATGTGCAATCTGACAGGGTTTCCCGAGCCATTTGCATTTCCCTAAGGCACTTGTCTGCATGCATCCTTGAAGATGTTGTATCCAGTGGCTCCAAAGTAAACTAAGTAATTAGACTATCGAACTACATGAATGGAAAAATTATAGAAAACTATTTAGCATGTATACATCAAAATAAAGTTAGGCCCCTAATTTAGTAGAACTTATGATATACCATATCATACATCATTCGCAAATTCAAATTACTAAAAAAACTGAACACAATTAAGATGGTATGTAACAGGCTTATGGATGTTTTACAACCAACCAAGCAAAGTATTTTAGCAGGAAAAAAAAAGATAATACCTGTCTTACTATTGCAGTGAAAAAGCCCAAACAACAATAATTATCAAGTTTTTACTGTTTCCAATAGATTTGGGTCTGCTCTTTCTAAGATATAACTTCTTAAAGTAGCTGTATCCATAGCAATACTCAAATTCAGCAGTGAAAGGTTGCAAATTATGGGTCCTAAGCCCTTATAACTAAGAAAAAGCATGTAGAAAATGCTTCACATATGACATCAAAGAAGTTCCTACAAAGATCGTTCACCGCAAATATAAACAATCAGTGCTGCAAGTTGTTCTCCAGTAAACTAATTAACAAAACAATGTTACTCGTGGCCATCAGGATTCAAGAATAAGTACACGTTTTATTTTTTTATTTAGAAGCTTGAATGTGAGACTACGTAACCTATTGATGTAAGTTGTTGATCAATGTCATAGACATAGATAGTTCTAATAATGTCACCTCGTCGTGCCTATCTAATTTGGAATTTTGATCTAGAATTCCATCTACTAAAGCATAGTTATCTTTCTGAATTGCTTTTGCAGGTTTCAACTGAAAGCAAAGATGCAACAGTGAACTTATAGATTCCCGTTTTCTATTAATGAGAAAGTGAACCTTAGAGATTCCTATTCTAGAACAGTTCATAAGTTGAACAGATAAAACAACACCCCTCCCTACCTGGATTGCATGTACAAACTCATAAACCCCTTCCAATTTTCTATTTTCTATTAGTCTCAGCATCTCTAATACCCTCAACAAAAACATCATCAGCTCCTCCATTTTCTATTTTCTGTCTTCTGTTCTCGCTAAACCTATTAGATAAGCAAGCTGAGAATAAAATCGCGTACCCGTTTGGTAGGGTACCACAATAACACCAGTTAGAGGTAACTTAAGTGAATGCTACTTCCACATGGCTATTTGGATTAGTTGAATCAAGTCAACACATCAAGATTAGTCATCTACTGAGACTCATTGTTTCTATGGTATCAAAAGTGATGGTTGTGGTTCTTAAATCAGAGTTCAAACTGCCTGTAGGTTGTAATTACCACCATTAAACTTATCTAGTCTATGATTATCTGACAACATATCTTCAAAACAAATTACTTTTAAATTAGCGAAACTCGGTGAGTACTCTCTGTTCATGTTCAGGTCACTCTTAAATTACTGATCTTTGAGTAAAATAAATAAGAAAGATATCTTACATGCAAGGATCTTATTGTTGGTTCAATGGAGCCATGCTGAGGCACTCACCTAGGGAGAAAATATTGAAGGAAGCCCTACGTAATATGCATCATCTCAAAATGAATCTTATAGTTGGTCTAATTTGAATCACTGACTAACGATATATTGTGATGCTTCAAAAGCATTTGGAACAGAAAAAAATCAAGAAAATACATGAAAAGAGATAAGTAAATGACTGAAACAATGGAGCCTGGAGTTATAGAGTTATGCCTTTAATAAAGAATGATCATCTGTACCTGAAAAAGGTCTGGAACTAAGGATTTTGCCAACAAAAGCTTAGATGTCATATTTCTCTTAGAGCAATTGTAGCTGTGACATTGGTCTGAACTTGTTGACAACACCACCTTCATTCTCCTTTCAAATCTTGTACGTTAACCTGTTTGCAAATGAACAAACTCGTGTTATTTATGAGCCTATGAAACTTTTATGCGAACACTATTAAATCGTAGAAGGATCGTACAGAATTGGCAACAAAGCTATATATATATATAGAGAAAGAGAGTGGGAGAGAGAATATGTGCCATCACCTTTATAAACCAAGTTTACCCAAATAATTGCAAATAACCTCACGTAAGTATGTAACAGATGATACCCAAGAAATTAATCCGCGAGCACCCACCCCATGAATCAAATGTTAAATAGCTCACAAATGTAAGACTGGTATAAGCATGTCTAAGAAGCTAAAACATAATATTTTTAAGTACACTTCCGTTAATTTGAAAAAACATGATTGCGGGGAAGCCATGATTAAGATATAGACGGAAAAGTATCATTCGTTTGTAAAGAAACCTAAAATTTAAATTGGATTCGTAATTCTGCCAACTTATAACCTTTAAATGACTGAACCATATAGAACCAAGAAACTGCAGCTCAGAAGGCACTCCTAACTTGCTACATAAAGTGTTTGATAGACGCATTTATGTGTCTATTTTGTTCTCAATATTCTGTATTGTTAGACTCGATTAAGTACTTATTGTGTTATTTTGTGTTTTTGTAGATGTTTTTAGAGAAATAAGCCTTTGCGGCGAAATGAGCTCAAAAAAGTGATGATTTACACCCCGGAGAAAAGTACTAAAGGCACCCAAGAAATGCACCGGAAGCGTCCCACAAATGTACCGGAGGAACCCAGAAAAATTACTATTTCCACCCCAAAATTACTATTTCCACCCCAATTGCTAAAGGGACACCCGTACAGGATTAGGGGGGAGGACACTTTTCTTCTCATAATTCAAATTTCATTTTTGGCGGGAAAATATATTCTCTCTCTGGCAGATTTTCAATCAACAAAATGAAGGTGTTGTGGTGCGATTCAATGGCTAAAAATTGGTAGGAAGATGTGATATATCTTAAGGAATACAGTATGTGTGTCAGAATCGATCGAATTTGGCTAGAATCGGCTAAACAAGTCATCATCAGAGAACATGGCAGTCACGGGTTTGAGAGGATTTTTTGAGGGATTCGGACGTGTTATGATGATGCATGGAGGACTCTAGCACACTTTTGGACCGTGTAGAAGCTAAATAAGGGAGTATCAGAGGCTGTTTACGCGTGGAGAATCATTTCAGGGAAGAAAATATTCGGAAAATATTTTCTTTAAACACCGAGTAATGAAGATTATATGGAGTAATTGAGGGAGATTCAACGAGCTGTAGGTGTATAAATATGTTCCCTGGGAGTACTAGAGAGGCTGTCGAGAGTTGGGAGAAGAGAGGAGAGCCACAGACGCAGAAATCAAGAGTTGATCAAACTCTGCTGCTGCTGCTGCTGCTGCTGTTGCTGATGAAGAACACCAAGAACACGAAGAACGGACTCGCAGCAGCAGTCGTTTATAAACAGTGGAAATGACTCACGTCCGTGGGTCGTAGGTGTGGGTCGTAGCATTTCAGCGACAACAGCACCTCAGCTTTGTCGTTCATTTTGGACGCCTTCTGTGGGTCGCAGAATTCTGTTTTAGAACATTTACTTATCTTTCTCTTTATTGTAAACATCAATTGAGCTTAATAAAATATTTTGAGAGGTTTTCCAACATGATGAGTTAATTCCCTCGTAACCAAGGCAATGGAGGAAGCTATTCACGCAACATAAATGGGTAACTATTTCATTTAATTATATAATTCACCTAATCGCTGCTTTTGCAGAGTTTTAAATTGTTTGAATGATTGTCTTAATTATTTGTTATTCAGTTTGATAGGTTATGCTTGGTTTAATCTCTTGATAATCTATGCTTAAGGTTTACAAATAATATTTGAGAATTTGTATGATTGATAGTGAATTAAAGATAAAAGAGGACTTAAGAATTGAATAGAGTTTTGAAATATTTATCATTCAATCTTGCGTAGTAGTGGAATCTAGTGTCTTGGTTACCTCTCGCCCAAAATTGTTAATATTTTGTATATATATTTTTATAAGTCTAAAAAAATCCTTTACCTTCACAAGTCTTATAGTTCGAACCTTTATTACTACAACCCCCATTAAATCATTAATCAGTGTTCATGACGGAAATTCTCATGCATGGCATAACTTAGCGGAGCTTTCATAAAATACAGTAATTCAACATATTGTTTAGGAAGCCCTATCCAAGACTGATCCATGAATGTTAAGGGTTCAAATACATCCATAGTCCATAGATGCTTCAAAGTAAAACAAAAAAATCATCCATAGGGTATATATGTCAGATAGCATCAGGAGGGAGCTAGCACTGAAGAATTATACCGGTGTTACCCATTGTAAATCACTGAGTAGAACTAATCTCTTGCAGATCAATTGATTAATCCAATATATTATAACCAAATCCAATTTAGTATTTAAGAAAAATCGAATTTCACAATATGAATACACTACATTCTACAAAGTTTTGTACTACAAAACTGGTTGCTACATTAAGCATACAAAAGATGCTATTCGAGAACTACGATATGAATAGACTACATTGTTTAAAGTTTGCTATTGCAAAGCTGGCTAGGATTTCTAGAAGAACATGCAATTCGTTTGACGAAGAATATTTAAGTGGCTGAAGCTGAAGGAGCTACTTTCGGAGCAACATAAATAAATGCAAGTACATCATTAAAAAGGAAATGATTTTATGAATATTTACCTACATTTGTGTCCTATCGCCGCATCTTCAGTTTTGAAATGCAAAAGAGGTGCAACATGAAAAAATACTTGTTGGTTGTGGATAGGAGAATAATATAAATTAATTAAGATGATGTGCAAGTCCTGGCAGGACAACAAGGTATTTGAAGTGCCGATCTATTTAAAAAATTAACTATACAACCACGTTAACAATCAATATTGCCTACCTATTTTCATCACAAAAAACAAATAAATGAAGGAAAAGGCAAGTCGTCCTATAATGCAGTTTGCAAGTAAAAAGTACAGGACTTGGTGTGGTGCTTACATCCATTTGATGATCCTGATTTGAATGTTCCTCAAATGACCCATACTTTGTTTATTCAACATTGAGTAAGAGTAAGGAATAACTTTGTCTACCCTTCTCACAACTATTTCCCTTTGCTACCACCCCTCTCATATTTGCCATAACCTGCAAAAGGGAGCAATTGTGGAGTCAAATAATTCACACATAAGCAACCATAACACTTACGCAAAACTGACCACCACCCACTCGTGTTTTGATAAAGAAAACTGAAATAATCTTATTGGTATGTAATTAAAGAAAATTCAAAATTTTGAATCAAGATTTGAGACAAAAAAAATAGTAAATTCATTACCTTTTCGGCTATGTGGTATATAATTGAGACAACCATAAACTTGGTAACCACCCATAGGATTCCCAAGTTCTTCTTTCTCAATCCCCGGGCATTCATCCAATGCATTTTTTCGCTACTGGGAAACAAAGATAGATCTTTTGCAGTGTGCACCTAAACATAACAAAAGTTAAGGTAAATTATTTAGTACCGTAAAGTTAAAATATTGAGAAAGAGAAAAGAGACAAAGCTCAATTATCATATGAAATCCTCTAGAAAGAAGTTGTAGGTCAGTTAGAGGCATAAATTTTATTAACTATACACCATGTTCTGATTCAACAAACTGTAATGTAAAGATAATTATTGATTTGGACCTTTTATCAAACATATACAAAGCATCCCTTATGATATGCACAGAATTTAGACAAAAATTGATTCAAAACCAAACATATCATCATCATTGATTCATTACTCATATTTGTAAAACAACTCCAATAAAAGGGTCATCGTAAGCAAAACACAAACAATAGAATCATGAATTATAGAAAAAATTGAAAATTCCATATGATTAGAAACGTAAGGAACCTTAATATTTTACTGGTTTATCCTTTGAATAAATCTTTTCCAACTGGTTATTTCTAAATTTTTCTTCTCCATCAAATAAATTTCTCCTTTCTTGATTAGAAAAAAAATATCTTACTGAAGTCGCCAATTAGTAGAAAGATAAGGATTGAAGAATATAATTGGCGAGGAGACATAAAGATTAGAAACCATAAGGGTTCACCATGCCGAGTAAATTAGGTTTCTCAGAGAGGCGAAGAGAAAAGAGAGAGTTTTGAGAAATCTGTCTATAGAAGATTAGATTTTAATCGACGCAACTACCCCATATATCGTTCAACCACGCCTCGTCCATTAACATTACCCGAAATTTCTTAGCCGTCCAAGTCATAGCTCGATCAGGATGATTTTGACCGCCAGATCATGGTCCCCGCTCAATCCTGACCATCTAATGACTCCCAAATCTCAGAGTCAAACACCACCTTTTTTATTACAGAGATTGTTATTATGCTTGCGAATTATGTGTGTTGTTTTTGACTTTTTTTTATCGTTTACAATTTCTTTCGTTTCATTTCATTTTATGAAGTATCAGGTATCTCATATATAAAATGAACTTCAACTCCTCTTTGTTCCTTAATTAGATATATTGTTAGACTAATTCATATCATGGTTGTTATTTGAAATAGCTATAAAGTAAATGGATTCGATTCAGTGTGTTCTAATTCAAGAAAAGGACAAAATATTATGCACCTCTTTTTTTAAATAAAAATGTCAGCCAATTAGAAATTCAAATCAGATTTCTTACTGTAAAACATGTGGATTACAGTATTGAACTACAAATGTTGCGCGCCAACACCTTGCTCCCTTCATTTATTTGACTGTATTTATTTTTATCGTAGTTTAGATGAATGCTGGGGGGCGGAATTTAGCCCACCCAGCCTTTAATTCCTGGTTTCGTCGATGTATCCTATGCAAAGATTTTATGAACATTTTATTTTTTTGTGCGGCTCATTGCCGAATCACAAAAAGAAAATAAAAAGATAAAACTTTCAACCTAAAGTTCATCTCAATTCTCAATTTCCAAGTAACTTTCAACCTAAAGTTCATCTCAATTCCCAGCCTTTAATTCCTGGTTTCGTCGATGTATCCTATGCAAAGATTTTATGAACATTTTATTTTTTTGTGCGGCTCATTGCCGAATCACAAAAAAAAAAAAAAAAAGATAAAACTTTCAACCTAAAGTTCATCTCAATTCTCAATTTTATTTAAATATAGAGGCAAGATTATGGTGTAAATTTAAGATCCAAGGTCATAGAGAAAGTTTTATTTAGACTTTCTCCTTTAGAACTTCCTCGGTACAAAGGGTCAAGGTAATCTTATGTGGAGGTTTTACTAACATTTCTTTTTATGGGGGTCATTTATAAATGACAAAAACAAAAGATGGAACTTTTTACCTAAAGTTCATGTCCAATCCCTAAAGGGCCAAAGTCTTCTCTAACCAACTTTATTTGAATTTAGAGTATGATTTAAGACCAAGGTCATAAAAAATGTCTTATTTAAACTTTCTCCGTTACCCCCACTTAGCCACGTTATACATCTTTATGACCTTGACCTTTATGTTGGAGATGAAAATTTGGTTGACAAATGTAGTGCGTTTGGATGACACTCAGAAGTTACTTTTTGACTTCTATAAGTCGAAAAGCAAGAAGTCAGTTTGGTATAGAATTTTAAAACGACTTCTAAAAGCAAAAAAGTTAACTTTTTATGACGCAAAATAGTTTTGCTTCTGTCTTCTACTTTTGGAGAACCAAAAATCAGAAACAAATTTATATCCAAACGTGCTATTAGATCCTAGGTTTCATACAATTTTAAGACCTTTATCCCTTGCATTGGAGATGTTCTTACCTCAACTTAGTCATGTCATTTATCTTTATGATTTTGACCATTGTATTGGAGATGAAAATTTGACGAAAAAAATCTTAAATCCTATGTATCATGTTATTTTAAGATTTTTACCCCTTGAATGGAAGATTCTCTTATTGTGTTATGCCGTGTGAATAAAACAGTTATACTTTTAGTAAATTATAACGCATAAAATACAGCAGGATTGACAAACTATTAAAATTTTGTTTAGTAAATTTTCATATTATAGTGTTAGCGATATATACAAGTTAAGGGAAATTATTTTATTTATTGAAAATTGATCTTTTTTTATCTTATTATTTATATAGAAACTTATATATTTTATTAAGAAAATAAATAAATTTTGAGCCATCATTAGCTAGGGCTTGCCTCCATGCCTCTTGGACCTACGATTGCTTTTATATATCTTCACTCTATTGGGAATAAGGGACATGGGAAGTGTCACTCCTTCAAAATGAATAAGGACTACCGATTAGAGGTTGCGTCCACCACCACCTTTTTACCTCAAAGTTTCCATACGCTCCACCATGTGAAGGAGTGGTTGATAGTGGGATAATAAGCAACATACTGTCTGGACTAAATATTAACTTAAGAGGATGTAGATAAAACCAAAAGAAAAAAATAAATAAAAAAGAATAGAAAACTAGAGTTATACAACAAACAGTTTGGAAAATAATGTAAATTATTTTTTTATTATTATAAAATTCTAAAAGTTTCATTTCTTTTTCTTTTTCATATAAAATTTCAAAAAAAGGATGACTACATGGCAAATTCTTCAGTGGTATAGTCTCTCCTCCACTAGTTGCCGTAGTAGAACCCTGAACTTCCCTCATTGATATGTTCACTAAAATAATAAAATTTCATGGTCCCGATTAGGGCCGTTAGTGCCAAAATAATAAATCCGATAAAATCATAAAATAATACATTTTAAAAGTTCTCTTTAACCATTAATAGGTCCCAAGTAATATTTGTAATATTTAAAGTAATAACGCTACTAGAAAAATAAAAAAAAAATAAACTTTTTACATATTCAATTTTCTCACAATATGATTCAATATTGGTCTTTTAAAACAAAAATCAAAGCACTCAAAAGATCCGGAGTCACGTTGTTATACTGTAACAAAAAGTGTTGTATTGTGATTGATACTTTGAGTGCTTGTATTTGTATTGTATTTAGTCA
The DNA here is from genome assembly GCF_003573695.1 of Papaver somniferum. NCBI lineage: Eukaryota > Viridiplantae > Streptophyta > Magnoliopsida > Ranunculales > Papaveraceae > Papaver > Papaver somniferum. The sequence continues at coordinate 139,479,484 of NC_039360.1, read as the reverse complement.
ATGTAATATATCTATAAAATTAGTCGATGGTGTACTTATAATCTACAATTATTAAACCTCCAAATTAAGAATTATTTCTTAAAATAATAATATATTATTTAATTATGAAATTAAAACCAGGTTTATGCACCAGATTCACCATGATTTCTTCACCTTTATTTTTCGTTTTTGTTTTTCAACCGATTTTGTCCCACCTTCGGAACCAAATCTCGTTGTTTTCACTTCCCTTTCGCTTTTGTTTGCTGCGTTTTCTCGTTTTAGGGTTTGAGTTTTATTTTAGGGTTTTGGTAAAGCTAACATGCCCAGAACAACCAGGCTTCCACTTCTCGTAACCAGCTGCTACCCTCCCCTTCTTCTCGTATGGAAGCACTTATGAGTTCCTTGATTGGTTCAGTACTTCTCTAGAATAATGATTCTTAATAGAACATTATCCTCACTAGCAAACCTTAAAGACCATTTAGAGAGTAAAGCATGATTTGTTTTCTTCAGAGAATTTTTATACCCAGACCTCCAAACTTTTCCTTTTATCGAATGAATTTTCTTATCCTTTGTTATTATCCCACAAAAAGTCTCTCATAATTTTTCCTAGCTTCTTAAGAACATGATAAGAATTTCGTACAAAACATAAGGTAGATAAGTAAACTTGCTAATACACTGTTGACCAGAGTAATTTTACCCACTCTAGATAACAATGGTTTCTTCCATCCAGCCAACCAAAAAAATCAACGTTGTTATCGTTAAGTTCATCTGAATCAACAAACTAATTATTCTCAAGCTCTTAAATTTTTAGATTATAAAAGCCTAAGAAACAAATTTTTAGATTATATTGCAGGTTGTATATATGCAATTATTGAATGCATTAGAAAAACGGATAAATTATTTTTGGCACTATCCTGTGAATTCTTTGAACTCATGGATGCATGGTGTTGATGCATGCACTTCAAATATTGATGCATAGTTTATGCACATCAAAAAATAAATACATGTTATGTACGTATGAAAGCCACTGAAAAAGCGAATTCAAGGTACATATGTATTCATTGAATGATGTATATGCCTAACAAAACAACATTTTTGGATATTCTCTTAAAAAATAATAATTTTGATTATATTGTTTATACTGGTTATGTAGATTTCTTCGAATGCTTTCTCAAAAATACGAACGTACGATTTATTATGTATTTTTATCTTTTACTTTTTAATAAAATATTGAAACGTAGATTTTGTTCACAAAAAAACAACAACCTTTAGAAGATGAGCTTTAGAATGACATTTGTAGGAATTACTGGCTAGTCCAGTTCTAACAGACCCAGTTAATGGCTAGTCCACCCGTGGAAAAGTTTTACTCTCTAGTCCAAAAACATGTTTTTGGACTAGATTATTTACTCTCTAGTCCAAAAACTTCGTGGAGACTATAAAGTGTATTTTATAAATTCCTAAAACACCCTTCCAGGTCTAATTAGTATCAACACATGTAAATGTTACTAGTAGTATGTTACTACATACTAGTAGTATCAATACGGTGATACTACATATTAATATGTATTGTACTAGTAGTAACAATAATATCTTATTGTTACTAGTAAATTATGTAACTACTTTACTATACTAAACTAGTATACTACTCTAGTAAACTAGTAGTAACTAGTACTAGTAGTAACTAGTACTAGTAGTAACTAGTACCAATACATAACAATTTTTTTTTGATATGTAGTATCAATACATAACATACTACATATCAATATGTAGTATCAATATATGACATACTACATATCAAACATACTACATATCCTATTAACATACTACATGTCAATATGTATCAATACATAACATACTACATGTAGTATCAATACTATATATTACTACTAGTATACTAGTTACTATTGGTATACTACATACTACATATGTTATCTACCCACTACATACTAGTTACTACTAATTACTACTATTATACTATACTACATATCAATATATAACACTACATATCAATATGTAGTATCAATATATAACATACTACATATCAAACATACTACATATCAATATATAACATACTACATGTCAATATGTAGTATCAATACATAACATACTACATATGTAGTATCAATACATAATATATTACTACTAGTATAGTATATAGTAGTAACTATTATACTACTACATATCAATATGTAGTATCAATATATAACATACTACATATCAATATATACATACTACATGTCAATATGTAGTATCAATAGATAATATACTACATATCAATATGTAGTATCAATACATAACATATTACTACTAGTATACTAGTATACTAGTTACTACTAGTATACTACATACTACATATGTTATTATTACATACTACATACTACATACTACTAGTATATTACATATTACATATGTTATTACTACATACTACATACTAGTTACTACTAATTACTACTAGTATACAAGTACACTATATATGTAATATGTAGTAACATATGTATTATTACGTAATGTTATATACTAGGGTTAGTAGAGTAATTTTACTCTTTTCAAAACATTTTTGGGTTAGGGAGTAAATATTTTTTGGCGCTGGACTAGCCAGTAATCCGGGTCAGGTTTTCTGGACTAAACAGTAAATCCCTCATGATATTTTCACCTTGGTAGGCCTGATACTGCGACCCGGATTGAGAACGAGTTTTGACAAACTACCAATAGGTCCTATCCTGATGGGCTAGCTTAATGGCTGGTCCTTTCCTGAAACCCAGTTTAATCGGAGGTCCAGAATAAGTTTTTCGGATCAAATTTTTTATTTCAGGGTCCAGGCACGTGCGAGTTTCATAGAGCATTTTTTTTAAAATACCTAAACTGCCCTAGGTATATACAAACACACCCATTTTACATCGTTACTTTCATTTTCTTTTCCTAGAGCTCGAGCTCTGGCGACGAAGATTTGAAGAAAATCTATCTGAAATTATTTTTGTTAGTGAAGAAAGTATCATCATGTATTATCGAAAGATTTATCAACAAAATCAACAAACAAGATAAGTTTCATCTCTCTTTAATTCGGTTGTAATTTTCAAAAACCTAATAACTTGAAATTCTCTTCGATTATTGATTAGATTTGCATCGGTTATTAGATCTGTAATGAACTTTTCATTTTCAAACATTTGAGCTAAAGATTTTAAAGAAAAAATGATGAAATTTTTTCTAGGGTTCGTGACTGATTATCGATTAAATTGTAACTTCAGATTCGTAACAACAGAGCCTAGATTAATGTTACCCATCAATTTCTTGTATAACACTAACTAGTTTTAATTTTCGGACCTAATCACATTCTTTTGGTTTTTGATTTCTAGTATGATCTAATAGTGCATATAAATCGCACTAAGATAAGATAAGTTTGCATGTTTTTTTTTTGTTTTTTTTTTTTGATTGATTTGATTTATTTTTTCTTTGGTTTATCAGAATGTTTTTTAGTTTTTGTTTCTTTATTTTATTCATTTTTGGTGAGTAATGTTTAGAAACGTTTTGATTCAATTTTGCTTATATCCAAGAGAGCATATATTGTATATTGTTCAGTATAACTTTAGTAATGCGATTAAATTGCCTGGTTTTTGTTCATTTTGTGTATAATCTAACAGTGCATATACACTATATTGTTCAATTTCAGTTCAATATTGTTTTAGTTCATTCTTTTTTCTATAATTGATTAGTGAATACACACTATACTGTTCAATGTCAATTCAGCAATGTCTTCGTTAATTTTTTTTCCTATAATTGATCAGTGCATATACACTATACTTTTCAGTATAAGCTCAGTATGCCATGTTTTCTTTAATCATCTTTGTAATAATTTCACTTCTGTTTGTAGACAGTATAGTGCAATTATACTCGAATTGTCAAAAGTATAGTTGAACTGCACTCCCTTTTTTACTCAATGCAGGGAAACTGCACTGGTAGTGCGGCGAAACTCTACTCAATTTCTAAGTAGTGCAGTAGTTTGATTTTGTGTTTTGAACCACATTCATTGTGTCTCACTTGTATAAGAACTACCTGATTTCAAGGAGGAACGACTAAGATTTTGATCTGACCTGATACTGAATTGAAGCTTGCTGAAGATTCTGGAATCAATGTTTTTCAGATGGGAATAGATTGTTCAAGGATCATGGAGCCAGTAGATGAACTTAAATAAGCGGTATGCTTGATATTTACTTATGTAAATTAAATTTATTTTTTACTGATTCTGGTGTTATTATCATTGAAATTGTCTTAATGGGTAACATGTCTCTGTTAATGGTGGCTAAACAGACCACAGTCTTTCTATACATATTATTATACATTATCTATGCTTGACTACCTATTTTTCATTTACAGTTCATGACGTGGTCACAACATATTAATTAATTACAGTTTATGACAATCATTATTCTGCGACTTCTGATGCAATTCCGAAGATTTTTAACATCACTCTATTGATTATATTAATTACCAGCATGACCTGAGTGTAGGGGGTTTGTACTTAGATTTTTAACTAGTGTAGCGGATCTGTACTCATTTTTTGACCAGTATAGGGGACCTGCACTCATCTCTGATCATTTCCTACTAAGGCATTCTGAAGGCAACATAAGAAGGTTAAATGTTTTTGGTAATCACTTTTCTGCATTAGGAAGTCTGCTACAATTTCTCCAGCATGCAATGAAATAGTCAGAGCAACTATACTGAGTTTTTCAACGGTGCAGAGTAAATACATTGATTTTTTGAACGTTGCATAATAACTATACTGAGTTTTCGACAATGCAGAATAACTATACTGAGTTTTTAACGGTGCATAATAAATACGCTGAGTCATTTAGTGGCATAGAGTAGCTGCGAAGGATATTTTATTCCGTATACGAAATTAATCGCACCAGAGATGTTATACTACTCGGCATTTCTATGAATAAGACATGTGGTGAAGCCTCAAGTCTTATTTATAAATGTTCCTATTTATCTTGTTGATATGTATTTTAGACCTTCTTGTCTAGCTACCTATAAAAGTCCTGTTAATATGTGTTTTATCAGTGAAAGGTTTATATAATTTTTGATATACGCAAGAACAATCTAACAACATAGGTTGCTTGGTTTTCATGCACTTATAGGATCTGTTAACATTTATTTTTCTTGTGTTCAACATGTCTGCAGGGAATCTTAAAGAAGTAGATTAGTGCAAAAGACATACATATACTTAAATTCTAACCAGAGCAGCGCATATGTACTCAGATTTCTAAGAAGCGCATGGGATGCACTCGGTTTCTAACACCTGCAGTGGATCTGTATTCAGTTCCTAACAAATGTAGGTGACCTGCACTCATTTCTAGGAAGTATGGAGGAGCTATACTCAGATTAATAACCAGTGCGGCATATACTCAGATGTCTAAGCAGTGTAGTCAATTTTGAGAGTATATGTACTGCTTAGGAATTGAGTGCAGGTCCACTACACTACTCACTAATTCGAGTGTATATATGTTGATTATATAATATGATGCACTGAACATAGCAAATACTTCTATGCTAACCAGTAACCAAACCACCATCTTAACTACTTTCCACCTTAGTTTCTAACAGATACCTCTTAAGTGTTTTCTCCTTATTGTTGCAGTTATATTTAGTTGATTGTTTTTCACCTTTTGTTATTTATCGAATACAATCCTTTTTAAGATGCTTAAAATCCACTGAATACACGAGTGTAGCCAATATGTGCTGATAGTTGTGAAAGGAAGAATTGTCTTTCTTAGCATTATGCATAGATTTTAGATGGAATTAGTTGTGTTTTCGAATGCAATCTCTATTATGATGCTTAAAATCCATTGAAAATATGAGTGTAGCCGATATGTACTGACAGTTGAGAAAGGAAGAAGTACGTTCTTAGCATATACATGTCACACTGCATTATGAAATATTTTTACAACCATCCACCTAACGTCCTCCTTTATTATACTAATTTACATCTTTTTCTTAAGTTTTGTTTATATATATATTTTTTTTTTGTTAGAGAAAACTAGGATTTTTATGTAACACCTTCGTTAGTTGAGCTGCATTGGACTTCATACAAATTCTTCCCTCAGTTAATGAATTGAATCTAATTAGAATTATTTTCTTATGTCAGGTTTATGTTCTTTTGCAAGGACGTGAACTTTCTCCAGAGGCACTTCTTAAGCACCATAGCCTAATAACAGGCGTCAGCTTAGTTTAGCATGCCCCTCAATTTATTTCTTCCATCATACATTATAAAAATACTCTTGAGGGGAAATTGTAATGAAACTTTTTAGTTACGTACAATCGTTTTCGTATAGCAATCTTATCGTCTTTTATTTTCCAGGATTTTTTTAGCGTTCTCTAGTGTTCTCTAGTGTATATAAATGTTTAATAATTATACGAAAAACAAAAGGGAAATATGAAAAGTTAATGTTTTTCAAACTGCTACTAATTTACAAAAATCTTGGCATTTTTCTGACGATGCCTTTATAATAATTTGTTTTTTCAGCACACCCTCTAATGAGTGCAGGTCATCTATACTGCTGAGAAATCGAGTTCAACTCATTTGCACTTGTCAGAAATAAAATACAGATCCGCTGCACCTGTTAGAAATCCAGTAAAGGTATGTTGTGGTTAGAAACGAGTGCAGGTGCCTTATACTGCCTAAATATTGATCTGCACTGGTTAGAGATCTAGTATAAGACACATTGAAATGCATGTCTAATTGACGAGATAGAAAAAACAATTAAATATGAAAGAAAACTATAAGAGAAAATCTAAAATCCTGTCTCTTAACTTACAACTGGAGATATCTTTGGTGGTACACATTACAACAAACACTAAAATCAAGTTTATAAAATGTTGTTTCTTAATTGGCTATCCAAAACATCAATTACTTGGCTACATAAAATTACATCTAATAAGTAGATGATTCAGGTATAGTCTCCAAAGCTGGTTTGCATTTTCAAAACATTGAATTTTATAATTCTTCCCTATTGATAGAACTTCTAGCTCCTTGCTCATTCCGCTACCAAGTAATATCTCATGAATTGAGAATACATCTTTTATGAAGAGTGTAGCGCAATCCTACTCTGTAGACTCCCTCTTTGGCCATTAGTATGTTATGACAATTTCGTGAATTGTAAATGCTGAAAAACAAAAACGTAACATGATAAGAAACATCCAAGTAAGCACGAAACCATAAGAACCGTATTGCCCATACATTCAGCTTACATACAGAAACTAGTAGTCTATATGCATCACAGTATAGTCTATCTGCACATCTAGGATTGTTAAATAAATTCATTCAGTACAGTATAGACATCCTGCACTTTTCAGAAACTTCCTTTGCGCTCTTAATATCGAATAAGAGAACATCAAAAATCAATAGAGTATAGGCAATCTGCAATTTCAGAAAATGTTGATTTTCTATGGCATCTGGACGATATATTGGCTTGTTATGTGAAGTGTAAGCGCTATTTTGTTTCTTCATAGGACGTAGTTGGTAGGCTTGTTATTTAAAGATCTTTGATTACACTAGATTATCTTTTAAAATTCTGCGTGATTTGCTAACATATTTAGATCTTTACAGATCAAAACGAAACAAAACAAAATAAGAGAATAATACGTTGAATCATAACATAAACACAAAACTATAGTATAGGTGATCTGCACTGTCAAAGATAGTAAACCTCAAAAACCACTAGAACATAACAATGTAAACCAAAACAAAATTTTGATTTCCTATGACATTCCAAAACACTGCAATGGGTATCTACAGTCCCACATCATTATTCGCTTCCAATTATCCTGAAATCCCCACAGTATAGGCTATCTGCACCTCTTACTGATTGTTGCCCCAATTTCAGAAAAATCTCTGAAAATCTAACATAACAATGTAAACCAAAACAAAATGTTGATTTCCTATTACATTCCAAAAAATACACCAAATTATCATCTGTACGTACATGTTAATAACTCATAGAATTACAATTACCAACCCTAATTTATAGAAGACAAAATATCAAAACCACAGTATAGTCTGACTGCAACACAATATAGTCTATCTGCACCTCTGGGATTGTTAAAGAAATTCAATCAGTACAGTATGGACATCCTGCAGTTTTCAGAAACTTTCTTTGCACTCTTAATATCGAATAAGAGAACATAAAAAATCAATAGAGTTTAATGGAACATAATCAATAGAGTATAGGCAATCTGCAATTTCAGAACCTACCTTTGCATGCATGGAAAATCACATAAATAAAGTAAATCAGCACAGTATATGGTATCTGCACTTTTAGAACATAACATCACATCAAAAATTAGAATAAAATGTTGGATCTAGAAAAGAACATACCTTTAGCCGTTAATGCTTTTGGAGATTTCTGCATTTCTGCTACTGATTTTTGCAAGATGTTAGATGTTGATTCTAATTTTTGTTTTTTCGAATTTCTTAAACTTTGTCTTCTTGTGTCAACCATTTTTTTTCAATTGAAACTGATTTTTGGTCCAATATAGGTTATAGAAGTGATTTTTGGTTTTAGTGGGATGATTTTCGGTTTAATCGAACTGATATTTGAGTATGACTAAAGATCTTATTACGTTTGTATGATTTTTTTTGGGTTTAATCTTCTTCAATCAGAGACGACGATAACTTTTTGAATTGATTTCTCTTCATCAATCAGAGACGAAGAGAACTGATTTCGTTTCTTCTCTGAGTTTTTTTTCTCTCTGAAAAATGATAAGAAAGGGTTTCAATTTCTATCAATTTTTGGATCGGCTACTATGTCTCTTCTATGTTTTAAAGAATTTTGGACCTCCGTTAAACTAAAATTATGGATGGACCCTAGGACAAATAACTATGTGGGCCTAGGACCAATCAAGAAATAAGCAACATCCATGGAGACCTAATCGGGTGAAACACTTATACATACAAACCCGACGCTGCTACTCCACACCCGTATTATGGGTAAGAAAAAAGTGTACACCATCAAACTTTTCTCGGTGGTTCGTGCATTTAGGTAGAACTTACCACTTTCAAATGGGTTCACTATATCCAGATCTGGGTTTTACAAGGTGCCCACATAGTGGTGTAACATCTCGAAACCTGTTTTGAGACATACTGAATTTTTTGGAGGCATACTATATAATGCCAAAATAGGGTCACTAAATAAAAAACAACATCACCCCTTATCCATCCTTTTTGATAATGGCATAACTACCTTTACATAATTAGTGTTAATGATTATGATTAGATTTGATTAGTTAGGAATTTTAAGGATTGATTAAAAATAAAATTATTAGTGGTGAATTAGTAGATAAATCAAATTTATGTGAGAGAGTTGGGATTTTTGAGAGGAAGAAGAAGAAGTGAAAAAAACTTGGGTTTTGAATTTTGAGATTTTAGTGATTAGAAGTGACCAAAATGGGTGATTCAAATCAGAGGTAGACTTCTATACGAGGTTTAATTTCTTTTTATAAGTTGAATCTTTCAAAAAAATGAATTTTTAAAACCCAGATCTACTGACCAGATGAACAGTTCGGCTGATAACTTTTCAGCCGAACCTCCGTTTTTTGAAAATATACCTAGGTTCGGCTGACAAGTTATCAGCTGAACTTAGGTATATTTTTAAAAAATTGAGGTTCCGCTGAAAAGTTGTCAGCCGAACTTCACTCTGAAACTGACAAATTTAGGTTCGGCTGATTCGAACAAAATTTAGCAAAGTCGCGTGAGCCGAACATAGTGTTTCTCTAAATCATACACTAGGTTCGGCTCAAAATTGATACTCCAAGATCAGCCGAACTGATCTTCTGAAAACCCTAATTTCATCTTTGAAATCATATTCTATCGATCAAACAAAATAAAATCAATCAAAAACAAGATGGGTTTGTTACACATACATTCTAAAATACATCTAAGAGCAATTGAGGTTTGGATTTCGCACTTCAATATCGCTCACTTTGATTCGTGTTTGCTTTACTTGATCAATTTCTTGATTGAATTGGAGTCCAAGATGTTTAAGTTTAAAGTTCATTTTGATTTTTGATTTTAGGTTTTTGAGGATAAGGGCGTTCTAGTAATTTAAATTGTTTAAGAATATATAAGTAATTGAACTACCTTTAGACACCCCTTATAAATCCACCCTAGATGGTGTAATGAATGAGTATGCCTCAAAAAAATTGAGTATGCCTCAAAACAGGTTTCAACATCTCGGGGAAGAAACGGTGTACACTTATAACTTTCGAATTGACCCAGCAGCACAGCTAACTGACAACTTCACATCTGTATCCACTGCCTAGTGAGAGTCGAAGACCTAGTTCTAGTTCACAACAATATACTACCTCCGTTTATTAAAGAGATACTTTAATTATTTATTTTTCCAATTTGATCTATTTTTAGGCTAAAATGAAACAGTTGGAATATGGATGGCCTTCCAAAAAAAAAAATTTGTTCAAAAAGGAAAGTTACCCAGAAAAAATGATGCCTATTTCTCAAGTTTTACAGTTGGTTTGAAGCTGAAAGTTGAAACTATAAAGCAACAAAAATGTTTACTTATTGTATGAATTGCAAGTAATGAAGTCTTCAAAGAATAATCGAAGGTAGTAGAATCTATTCATTATATCACTGTGATAATAGTTGTGGATACACCACTTACATGATTATCTGTCATGGTTTCAACCCAAAAAGAGAGAAGGGCAAAGCAAAAGAAAGAGGCAATCAGAAGGTTGATTGTAACCTCACGCTGTAATTCTGTATCATCTTTCTCGTCTCAGTCGAGATTGGTGGTTGTTTCTTTACTTCTCATTAGAGAAATTAAAACATGTGAAGGACCCAAGCTTGCTCGTCAATATCGACTTCAACAGAGATTCTGTGACTAGATATTCCTTCCTGAAATCCAAAATCCCCGACCTTTACCAATGTACATCCACGCACCGACCGCCGTCAATAAAATCAACAATGTAAGAAAAGGCCACAGACAACTGATGTGTTGTTTAATGCGCAACATGATTGAAATGTGCTGTTTTTTTAATGGCAAACCTGATTTATGTTCATGGGTATTTTGACTAGTAATCTGATCTCACTCCTGTAGAAACAACCTGACATCCTAAAAGAAAACCCTTGGGAGAAGAACAGCAAGATTGGTCCCTACTCTGATTGTATCTTTCAGCAAAAATTTCAGAATGATAGGGAAGTTTCAGGCTCAAGCTCAAGCTCAACATTGAATCATCACCTCCTCCTATTTCAGACCGAATAAGGGTCTCCCTAAGCATATCAGTGTTACTACTGCATGCTTCCTCAACCCTCTCATCCACCTTGGTATTGGCACTCCCCGTAGCAACACAACCCTTTGCACGGACTCGAGCAGAGGGCCTTGTAAATGAGTTATCTCTTGACAAAGATTTCTTGTCCCTTGATTTCCTATTTGTGGTTACGTACCCACCAGCCAGAGCTTCCAATGCTTTTGCGGTTAGCGGTCGATTTCTTGAACTCTGTCGGCGGGCATTAAGAGTAGGCTTATCCTCAGCACTAGAGATACCATTTGAGGTTCTCACTGACGTTTGAAGATCCTCTGATTGGATTACTTCAGCTGGCAGAGACAAACCCTTCGTACTTTCATCGTAATGGAAATCCCCCTCCTCCATGAAGAAGGGATCACCATCTTCATATTCCGGTAGTGCATTCAGATCGATCATAACCCGCCGTTCAGCTCTCCGACTGACTAGCTTTTCATTGCTATCATGTCGGTCTTCTTTAGTTGAAGAACCAGTCGATACTTTATCTTGAAATGGATATACTTCAGGAACCATATGTACACAGGCGTCAGGTGAGTCTAAACTGGAAGAGGGCTCCTCTTCTTTTACTCTAAAATGTGTAGATATGTTATTTGTACTCGAGCTTCTCTCTTTTTTAGCACAAGGACCTACTTTTTTTCGTTTCTTCACTAGATTACTAGAGTTTGACTCTCCAGATTTTGCTCTCTTTTGTAATATACACTTCGACATCTTCCTCACATGCTTGTTGTCATTAACTGCGGCATACTGAAACTCGTGATTCTCCATGGGAAAACTGCCAATGACTGAGCCATTAATTGAAACACACTGCCTTGAAACACCAACTAGACTATCTGCATTAGAGTTACCCTTCCTCGGCCTACTAGTAACAGTATCTTGCTGAGGGTCATCAACCAACATATCAACTGAGCCTGGATCGTCCAGTCGCTCTTTAAAGCTTACTCCAACAGTTTCTCTAGATATACTTGATGGAGTAGAAGTATTATTAGTCTCTATGGGTAAGGTTCTTAGATCTCTCATCTTGAATGGTCTTTCCCCATTTATCAAACTGGTATCCACAACAGTAAACTTCACTAGATCTGAATTAGAACTTGAAAGCGGCGGTTTCAGATAACAATGGCGTTGATGATCTGAATGAATATCCTGATCCATCTCTGGAGCCCACCCATGCGCTTCCTTGTTGTCATTTTCTCTAGGTGCTTCTTCTACCTCAACGTCAAGAAGAGTTGGATCAGATACCACTTTGTCCAAAACATCAGTGACGGAATCAAAATAGTGATTTCCTTTCACATGTCGTTTTCTTGAGAACTTCTTAACATCCGGAATGAGAAAGACTAAAGAATTCTTGTTACCATTATTATAACCTTGATACTTGGGTTGCTCAGAGTGCCATCCTCTGGCAAGTAAACGGGGCCAAACGGCTTCCCAAAATAGATCATTAGAACGAGCTTTGCTTAAACGGAAGTCACCATTTAAAAACTTAAGGATATCCGCAGATGTAAGAGAGTTACACTCTTTGCCAGTTGGAATTTCTTGACGAACAGGGATAGCTTGGTTGCTCCTTACAGAGTCTGAAATGCCACTCAAATCTCGCTTACCCTTGCCGATTCCCACAGCTTCTACCAGTGTTTCTATGCCCACTGTTTCCTTCATCATAGAGATATAGTCCTCAAGCGTAATAGTATACTCTGTTAATTTCTTCCCCGCCTGCAAATTCGCAAACGACATATATAAAGCAACTCTATCTGAATAAGGTTTCTGCAAGAGTATAAGAGCATGACCACGTTCCCTCCTTATAAAATGTTCGGAAATGGTGACACATTCTGGTGGGTGATACTTATTTGTGTGAGGATCAACATGGTGCTGGTATATATAAGAGAGGCGATGGATGCATTTCTGCAACTGTAATATAGAGTTTCTGCATAATTTGAAATTTTACAGATACCTGATATGTTTTTGTACTAAGATAATTTAACAATGATGACCATAAGAAAGAAAAGTTGAAGTTTAGATCTGCTAGAGCATTTGGGCATGCTACCAGTACTAATGATTAGTGAGATTGATGTAATCTAAAAGCAAAACGTGCTAGCTACACTCCAGATGCATTATCTCATGGCACAAACAAAAACTAGATATATTAGTAGTTTAGTACAAGGTCACATGTATTCTAAGAAGCCAACAATTTGGTCAGAAAGCTAAAATCTTCCAGAAGGACAAAAATATCGAGGTATGGTGGAAGGACTACATGTTAATAAGCGAGGGTTTTATTGTGGAAGATTCATTCTAAAAACCAAGCCATTGAAGAAACATAAGCTTAGCCACTTTAAGAGGCAGTGAAGTCTTCGAAAATGATGGCTCTGTACGAAATAAAATTACCCAATACAATTCCGACACAAGAAAGGATTTAGGGGAAGTATTTTCCATATATTTTGCATCAACATTATGAAATCAACTCTAAGATTTCATAGTACATGAAACCATAAAGTGTTAAAATCTTTTGTTTTCACTGATGTACATCTAAGGGATATAGGAAACTAATCATGACAATTTCATAAAGACATAAATAAGTGCAGAGTAGAAATCACTTAATTAAATCTCCACAGCAAAACTTTTGAATCTAAGTATCGATGTTACCTCTATGAAACTATCTCTGCACTCCTTGGGAACATGGGGAAGCAAACGCGATAACAATTCCTGTTGCCGTGATCCAGTGAAAAGCTTTTGCCCATGTACACATTTTTTGTTTCTTATCTTCCTGCCTTCTGACCATCGACGGTGTGCATCAGACCTAAAAAATCTCCCATAGTAGTATGACTGTATATCACCCATCTCTTTACTTTCAACAAATTTCTTCACCTGAACAAGATTCTTCCCAAAAATATAAAGACCGAGGAGAAATCTATCCTTCTCAACATCCCTCCAGGAATTGCTTGCCGAACCTGGAACTGGACAGTAACTTTTGGCAATCAAGTCACATTTCTCATCCATTGAAGGTAAATCCACATCCATCTGATTGCCAGCTATCGTACTATTTTTTCTACTATCCAATTTCACAAAAGGTTCAACTTTAGCTTTTGTACTTGTACCTTTATGGTCTGAATTTTTGTGCCTCGCTTTCCTTTCAGACCTATTTGCACCCACTCTATCATCTGGGTCCCATTGCAGTTTTGGCCTTTCAAATTTGATATCATCGACTTGATCATAAACCCACATAACTGGAATGGATAATCCCATTGGTGAAGAATGACTAGTACCAGCTGCTCCAAATTGAGATACGGTTTTCTTGAAGTTGTCAGATTCCCTTTCTCTTTCTGGAATTTCCACCTGGTACTGATCTCCAACTCGAGGAACTACTTCTGGTTCCCCGTAGATATCATACCTTGGAAAAGGCAAAAGCTCAGCAGATGTGTCTTCGTTAAGGTGCTCACCGTCGTGATCCATTTCAACAGAATCCATCTACCAATTGACCTGAAAGAAAAAACAATTCAGAACTTAACAATCTATGGTAGAGACAAACATATTTCAAGTACCCAGGTATTTATCTCAGCAGCTTGTTCGCCCATCTGTAGTACACAACTTTCAACTATAGACAGAACTGTATTCCTAGGCTTCAACTGCAAAGTCAGCTATCAGTCTTTTGACGCTCGTAACAATGTACGTCATTTCAATACTTCTCAAAGCTAGGAATTTTAAATTCGTCAATATCAAACCCGTACACTAACCAAGTCCCAAAATGTTTTTCCCAAAACAGTACACAACACCCATATAACCAATACCCATAGGAGTCCATGCGAAGTAAGAAATGAGGAATTAAGCAAAGTAAAGCTAACTAATTCCGATTTTCAGACTAGTGAAAACAGGAGAAACCTCGCGAACTTAATCGACTAATTATTTCTTAATTAAGCATAAAGCAAAACATAAATCTACTGTTAATATTGGATTAAATGGGGCAAAGAAATCTAAGTTCAACTACTCCGTCAGAAACATAACAAGGATCAGCGATACATTAAACTTTAACACACACATATCAATTTTGAACTAAAATTTACAAACGACGAAAAAATATAATCATTTCCAGATCTGTTTCCGAACACGAATACCATACCCGAGGAATGTATGCAACAAGAACCAGAATTTAGAGTAAACCCGACAAAGATATTAATCCATATTTACAAAAACACCACATAATAACAAACAATCTGATCCCATCGAACTTGAAGTAACAACTCAAAAACAAATATATTAAAACATCAAAACAGAGTTATTAAGAAGATAGAAATGAGATTTTTTTTTTACTTCACCTCTTCACCTCTAATTTTACGTGACGAGAAGGAAGCATGAGTTTGAAGGGTAAAATGGGGTTGCACAAGTATATTTTTGACCCTTGGATTGTCAACTTTTTCACTCCTCAAAATATTAAATATTGAAGAACACAATTAATTTAAAATATAAACAAGAAGAGATATACAACACAACAAAGTGTTTTACAGAGAGAGGGAGAGAGATTCGGAGAAGAAAGAAATGGTTTTACCTTGTTAAAATCTCATGTACACAAATTCATGGAGGAACCGGAAGAGAATCTTCAAAACAAACAAACAAACAAAACCAAAGTCGTTTCCTTTCCTTGTCTACGAAACCAGAAGAAGAGAGAGTCTACAAAGAGAGGGAAGAAGTAAAAAGTGATACGATAGAGAGAGAGACTGTTTGGATTTTAAAGGAGACGAAATCTAGAGAGAGAAAGAGAGAGGAGAGGAGAGGAGATTTACGCGCAGCAGCAGGAGGTTTTGTTTTGTTTTGTGGGAAGGATTTGATTTATGGACACATCATTTGAGAAGATGTGACCACGGCGTTTTTTTCATTACTAGTTTACTGCTACTTATACTGTTTTTATTATTCATTTGACCAAATTGCCCTTTATCATTTTTAACCTTTATGGTCACTTTCTTTTTTCTTCCTTCACTAATTAAAATGCTCAATTAAAATCTTTATATCATTTGCACCAAAATAAATAGGTAAATTAAACTTGAATACTAAGGATGCAAAGGTTACCGAGCTAGATCTTATCGTTGAATTGATGTGCTCTTGTATTAAAATTGCTAACTTAATCTTAAGTGTTTGGGATTATAATTGCTCGTGGATTTTAAGTTTTATCACTAGTTTCACGTACGGATATTCGAATTCCACGTGAGTATATAATCGAATTTATGACGATTTATTTTAAGAGAATTTGTTCCGATTTCATCTATTTTAGTAAGTTTCTTTAAATGATATAATTCTATCGTAACAGAGTTTACAATAAATTTTGTTGGCACTTGCTAAGCCTAATTAGAATACAAATTTATCGAAAAGAAAAAATAAATAAACTGAGATTAATGCACCTTATTAATTTTCTTGAACATAAAAGATAAATGATGGGAAATTAAACCTATAAATCCAACATATCAATTATGTTTTTCTTTTTATTTTATTATCAAAAAATTTGTAAGTTGGATATTAGAAATCGAAGATAAGCATGTTTTAAATTATGGTTTAAATTCTAAGTTATCATAATTGTAAACCTGATCAATGCGTGTCAAATTCTAGTCTACAAGATTACAAGTTGTTGATGGTGGATTTTTGACAAAGGCGAAAATCGTTATCTTGCATATCCTGGTCCAGCAATCAGACGAGTATGTAAAATTCATGTCTCCCGTTTAAGCATGAAGGCTCATGCTGTGACAATCTATGACTGAGTGTACTACCTCTCAGAGCATATATAAATATGCGATTACTATAACCTCTCAGCTGAGCTTTCGATATTTTGTATATTTCATCAATGCTGAGCAATTCAGTAATCACTTATGTATAGAATCGAAATGATTGGACGCCTCCTAGATGTATTAACCACTAGTATATATTTATAACTTCTACAGGATGTCACAATGTTCCCTGACTTTACAGAATAAACATTCATAACGAGTATGACGCTTCCACTAGCTCATACCTCGGTTTTCGAATTAATTATAATGCTCCTAGACAGCTTGCCTGCTAGTATAAATCCATCAATTAATTATTTCTAATCGCAAGATTCATCAACTGAATTCCTAAAAAATATTATACATTCATTACAATATTTCTTTACTTCAATTCATGGCTTTTCTTAGCAGAATTCCATGGGTTAATAATAAATATTCAACGTATGGGCATCTGGGCCACCAGCGAGTAAGGCCCGAGAAAATAGTGTGAGTGTACTTAACAATAATGTACGAACGAGCACCCAAATGCCCGAACGAGCATTCAAAAATATGGACGAACGAGGAAACCTATGCAAAATAGGGAAGAAAAAAAATAATAATAAAATAATAAAGAGGCGCCTAGGGGACCGGGCCCACCGGACGGTCATGCCGTCGTGGCCGGTCCCACGCCTTTTTCTTTTATTTTATTATTTTTCTTAATCTCATGAAAACTCCTTCAATCGAGCAAACTTCCTCGTTCAAGCAAAACTCTTAGTTTCTCCATATTTCCTCACAAGATGAAAAATAATATAAAATGGGGAGAGTGTCATGGGACCGGGCCTACTAGCCGGTCGGCCATGCGCTAGCCGTGGTCGGTCCTACACTTCTCTAATTTCTTATTTTATTATTATTATTTCTTCCCTCATCTCATGAAATTCCCTCGTTTGAGCAAAAAACATAATGTTCCTATATTTCTCCAGCTTTGCTAAAACGTCCAAAATCCAAAAAGTCAAATGGTCACATGACCGTCCGGACTCCTCACGTCAAATACTAAAATATCATTATTTTAATATTCTCAAATATTGATCGCACGAGCGAAGTACTACTTGCTCATTCAAGCAAATTGAGAGTTTCAGTCAAGATCAAACTCTTCTAAAAATCCAAAATATTGCTCGAACGCGCGTCAGAAAATATCTGAACTCTCAGAATTGAGCCAAGAGTAACATGGTGACACGGTCATGCTACCTTCATCGACCAAGGTCGGCCCTTTGGCTTGCAAGGAGCCTATCCCACACATCTTCATAATTTTGACCTAATTAATCTTCTACAATTCATATTAGGTTCAAACTCTTTCCAAACTGAAAAAGCGGGGGTCTAACAACTATGCCCAATATTTCGTTTAGGCAATCTGTATGGACTGACTCCAATATAAATCCAAGAGCATCAACTAGACAGTCAGACTCAATCAAGGAAAATATATCCAAAAGTTGTATCTCAATTTCTCAAATCAATCTACAATCGAACAGATAGGAATCTGTGAGCCGGATCAATACGAGAAATAACTTGGACGGTACCAATGACCAATATCCAAGCGTCAATCAATTTCAACAACAACCAAAGGTTGGATTAACCAATTGATTGAACTACGCATAACCTGTGATATTTCAATTATATAGAAAATATAATGCGGAAAAGAAATAACACAGACACCAGAAGTTTTGTTAACGAGGAAACCACAAATGCAGAAAAACCCCGAGACCTAGTCCATATTTGAACACCACGCTGTATTAAGCCGCTACAGACTCTAGCCTACTACAAGTTAACTTCAGACTGGAATGTAGTTGATCCCTAACCAATGTCACACTGATTAAGGTACAGTCGCGTTCCTTACGCCTCTGAATCCCAACAGGACTCTACGCACTTGATTCCCTTAGTTGATCCCACCCACAACTAAGAGTTACTACGACCCAAAGTCGAAGACTTGATAAACAAATCTACATCAAACAGAAAAGTCCATTGAACAGATAAATCTGTCTCTCACAGAAATACCTACGAGTTTTTGTTCCGTCTTTTGATAAATCAAGGTGAACAGGAACCAATTGATACACCGTACTTATATTACCGAAGAACAGCCTAGTAATATCAATCACCTCACAATAATCTTAATCGTATGGTAGCGGAACAAGATATTGTGGAATCACAAACGATGAGACGAAGATGTTTGTGACTACTTTTTATCTTACTTATCGGAGATTGAATCTTGAGAAAATCTTAGAGAAGATAGTACTCAATACGATAAGACAAAGTAAGATCAGAACACGCAACTACAGAGAAAATAGTTGGGTCTGCTTCAGAATCCCAATGAAGTCTTTAAGTCGTTAACCTATAATGGATTTAGAAAAACCTAGGTTAAAGGAGAATCGACTCTAGTCTCAACTAGTATCACACAGGAGGTGTGTGGGTTAGGTTTCCCAGTTACTAGAGTTCTCCCTTATATAGTATTCAAATCAGAGTTTGCAATCAATGCTATCTTGGTAACAAAGCTGATAGAGCATAGCTCGGTTGAACTCACAAGCGTTGGTATGTCAAGTTTGGTTGTCATATTTTAGTGAATCAAAACTCATCTAAAGAGTCCTCTCAGATTGCCAAACGAATTGTTGGGTGTGGTTGTTAGACCCCCGCATTTTCAATTGGTAACAGAGCAGGCAAACACTTTAAATACCTTACAAGTCTGTGTTTGTAGCGATATGAGGATGGACGATACTATCTCTGGTAAACGCATCGCCAGAAATAAAAAATTTGGTTCTATGAAGTCTATTAAAGAGAAAGATTTGTCAATCTCGAATATAGATGAACCTTGTGTTCCAATGAAACAGACGTACGTTGACAAGTGTCTCTTTGACTTCCTTACTGACGAGTCTGACTCTGAAGTTAAAATGAATAATCCAAAGAGAGTACAATGATTCTGAAACTTGTTAGAATCCAGGCTGATAAAATCAATCGGTCGAAACACAAAGTCAATGTCCTTGTTGGTATGGATAATAAGCATGACTCTCTTCTAAAGGTCCTTCGAGAGGAAAAAACCTCATTCATTGAGAAAACCCTCAAAAAGGATGCCTTGGAAATTGAACATCTTTTGAGTAAACTCTATATTCAGGAATGTTCCAAAGAGTCCACAATACCAACTGCTTCTGATAAAACTGTAAAAGTCTCCGTCTCAGAAGCAAAACAGAAATCCCTTCCTGTTGTAAACAATGTGGTCGTATCTTCCTCTAATCAAGGAATGTCCACATCACTTGTAAGGAAGAAGTCTCCCAACAATAGTGTTGAGACTGTTCTTTCTAATCACTTAAGTGATCAGAAAGTATGTCTCTTTTGTGATTCAAAAGGTCATGGTGAACAAAAGAAGAAATCTAGGTTGAATGACAATTCCTTCAGTCGTCTTCAACACACCTTAGATTTAATTCTCAAAGGTGTAACTGACATTCGTATGTCTAGACCAATTGGCTTTAGTACTTACCATGTGTATTCTACCAGGAAAGTCAGTTCGAGGTGTTCTTCAAAAGTTCAAGAATTTAACAGACTTCCCAATGTTGTTCGATCAAGAAGGACTCATAGTTTTCCTTCCTTCAAAAGGGGAGATAATGTTATACATGATGTGAAAAAGGTACCAGAAGAAGAAAGCAAAAATGGAGGTATGGAAGACAACTTAAAAAGGATAATTAAAGGATATAAAGGAATTATCAACAGGTTGTCTATTCCCTCTGGGAAAAATTCTTCAGGTAAGAATAAACAATATGCGTCATATTTTGATGATAGAAATTCACATCATAACGGTTTTTCCTCAGAGATCAGGAGAAAGATATTTAACCGTAAACAACGGTCATTTGATGAGCTCAAGGCTCATACTTGTGCTAATTAATCACAAGGTTGAATTTTCACTCTCAATAAAAATCCTGACAGAGTGAGATATTTTTCAGGTATACTTGACGACAAAATGTGTTTCTGAATCTCCAGCTATCTTCTTATCGTTCTTAGCTGGTTTATCAATTACAAACATTATTTGTTGCATGAGTATTTTTCTTGTTTATTTTTATTTTGGTTATTTCTTCCAAAAAAGGGTGTCAAATTGTTGCGCTCTAAATTTGTCTCTCTTGAGAACAAATTTATTTTAGAGTTGAGTTTCTACTCATTAAGCAAATTTGTGCTATATCTTCTTCGCAACCGATTGTATAAGGGTAAGTCTATGTATGTGCATGTATCTTCACACAGGCACAGAACAAACTTGGAAACCATAAACATTGGTTCTTGTGTAACCTATAAATACCAAACCTTTTATAAGAGTACGCATACTTTCGTTGTGCTCTTTTAAGGATGGGATCTACTCCAAGTTCTTGGGATTTACTAGCCGATTCAATTGATGATTCAGTTTATTTGGAGTTTGTTTTGAAGAAGAAGAGAACCCTTGTTAAGTTTGAAGAACTCGAATCCTGTGCCTCATGTTATTATGCGTTTTCTCATCAAGATCGAGAAAATGCTGAGATGGTCTCTGCTGAAGTAGTTCATGATTTTCTCACTGATCTTGGGAAGACTCAACTGAAGCTGGAGAACTCTGTAAAGGATCTTAACTTATTACGAACTGAGTTGAAAAAGGTTGATTCTGACCTTGTTCTCATGAAGTCACAAGTTAACGATCTTCTCAATGAGGATATCTTCTCTGAAGATGCAGTTGATACAATTAGTCACAAGTTTGAAGGTCTTGGTACCAGTGAAGCTTCCATACATAAACTCTGATTGTGGCTTGTGATTACTCTTTATTTTTGAGTTTGTTTTAATTTAGATTGTCTAGTAAGTCTTCTTTTTATGTTTTTAGAAGAATAACTAGGGTTTGGAATAGCCATTATTGTGAATACACATACCTATGTCCAACGATCTTCATCTTCAATGCTTTTAGATTTATTTATTTATATTCTAAGCTATTTGGAAGATGATTTTTGCAATTTTAATCTTTATGATTTTATACATTGCAAATTGTTAAGGGACATGTTGTTTACGTCCGTGAACCTATGACTGTCCCATACTTGGTCAAAAGTTATCTCTATTATGTCGGTATGAAAGTATTGATAAAAGATAGAATGAACTTTTGACATTACAAAAGTTAAAGCCTTTTATGTCATTGTTTTGATGGAAGAAGAATAAAACTTTTGTTTACAAGGATTAAGTCTATTGTATGTCATTGTGCAAATAGTGATGGAAAACATAATGAATCCTTGTCTATTCCGCAGTATTGGTCGATCTCCGATCCACATTTTTTGTGCATATACTGTGTTGCTCCATAAGTTTTCTTATGTTTGAGCATGACCAATCGAATTGATCATTCTCTTGTGGTCAGTTTAGTTGTTGCTCCGTAAGTTCTCTTATGACGAGCATGACCAATTGAATTGATCACTTTTTGTGGTTAATTTAGTTGTGTAATTCCAATTGAATTAATCATGGGTTTTCTTGTGGTTAATTTAGTTGTGCATTTCGATTGGATTAATCATGAATTCTTTTGTAAATAATTCAATTGAATACTTTGGACTCAAATTCATGTTTTTATGTGATTTGGTTATGTCCAAAGAAATCCTTCTTTTCTTGTGAAAGTAAGGTCGCCTTTGTTGTTCTTTCGGGAATGACATTTTATGGGGGAAATTTCTTTTTGATGCTTAATTGCCAAATCTTTGTGGGGAGTGCGGCTGTGGAATATTATAGAGGTCATCTTGTATCTTTATAAACTCCTTGATGAGTGCATTTAGCTTCGGCTTTATGATGGCATCTAAATAAGTTGATATGGTATTCTCTTTTGGTCATGAAGTATCTATATGAAAATTTCATGAGGATCCCACTAGTTTTCTTACCTTTGCCAATTTATATTGACAAAAAGGGGGAGTATTAATGTGTAGCATGATACTACAAATACATATGGTTTACAGATCATTATGTAAGGGGGGTGGTTTTCATGTCGAGATGAAGTATTGACTAAGGGGGAGTGATACATATCACCATAGTATTGTTGTCAAAGTTGTGATACAATTGAACTTTGATGTTGTGTAATAATACTATGACATTGTATAACAATGATTGAGAGCATTTGTTTTATCATTGTTATTGCTACGGATCTTCAACAACTATGATGCTGAAATTAAAACCTTTAGGATCATGGAGTACTTGGAAGTGACGAAGATTTCGAGTCTTGTTGAAGATGCCAAGGAGATCAAGCATTTAGATGAGAAGATACAATTTTTATTTATTTTGTAATCCATATGTATTGATAGTTTTGTCACTAAAATTGACAAAGGGGGGGATCGTTAGAGCACTGCTCGGTCGAACTCGCATGCGTTTCTATCTCAAGCATGTTTGTCAATGTTAGTGATCAAAACTATAAGTCTTGATTTCTAGCCTATTTATAGATGTCTCGGACTAGGACATAGTTTGTGTAGTTGAGCTTAGACTTCACGACGCTTATCACTTGAAGACGAAGAACTACTAAGGAGAGCTTGTGGAACTTCATCGACAAAAGGTATGTGGAGACTTAAACTCATCTATCACTTGGAAAGTCTATTTCTACTCTATCTCCTATATTGAGACATAAGTTGTGTTACGATATAGTTTTCTCTATGCACATTTGAGATTTCGAGTTGAGTGTATCTCGCTTACATATTTTTCAGAATATCTGTTGGTAAGCTTTCGCTTCGACCAAGTTCATCTTATATCATGAGAAAATTTCCGAGTAACATCTTACATGGTTTGTGTGATACAATCATTTGGTGTAAGACTTGGAATGTTTCGATAATAATTATTTCAATATCTTGAAAATTTCTTTGATGCTAATAGTGTGTGAAAACGGCTATTATCATTATAGAAGAATGTTTCAATGATCGAAATAAAGAGTTTAGAATCTTGTAACCATCTTTGGATATAAGCATAGTGTGTTCTCACATTAGTGTATAAGTCCAAAACTTGGAGCCTAAAGTATGCATACTTGTGTGTATACAAAAAGGTTGTAGGAGACTGGGTAAGTATACGACCCGTACGCATAATGGCAGAAGTTCACGTCCGTGAATTTCTGCTGAGTTTGAAAACCAAAACCAAACTCATCCGGTTACCTAAAGTACGCGTACCCGTACGCATATTGGCGGAAAGTTCACGTCCGTGAATTTCTGCTGAGTTTGAAAACTTAAACAAACTCAAATCCGGTTGCTTAAGTACGCATACCCGTACGCATACTTAAGTAGGTTACTTTCTAAAATCGGTTGTACATGAACCTAAAACATTTATCAATAAGGAATGCAATCTTTGTAAACCGTGGCTATAATGTTCATGTATCGATTCGAGTGAATCAAACCGATTTTGCTTCAATTATGTTCTTTTATAAATCCATGAGAATATAGCAATTGAACAACTCTTTAACTAGTTTCATTTGAGTCATTTGAACTAGTTATGGTTAAGATGAATAAGGTTGATATGAGATTAATCATATGGCTAACCTCGGTTAACTATTTGTGAACCAACATGGTGTACACCTTTAGTACGGTTACATAAACCTAAATGAGGGTACATTTCATTTGTGTGTAACAAGCTAAGTTCGATCTAACGGTTGAAATATATTAGCTTGGTTGAATCAGATTTTTCATCTAACGATGATTATTGGACGCTTTGTACCAAGGTAACTTGGATTGCAAACCCTGATTTGAAAACTATATAAAGGAGAACTCTAGCAACTGGGAAACCTAATCCCCACACCTCCTGTCTGTTACTAGTTGCATAACTAGAGTCGATTCTCCTTTAAGCTTAGGTTTCTTCTCGAGACCCTGTAGGTTAACGACTTGAAGACTTCATTGGTATTGTGAAGCCAGACCCAACTATTCTCTTTGTAGTTGTGTGATCTGATCTTGCTTTTTTTTTATCGTGATTGAGCGTAATTGTAAAATTGGCTTGAGATTTATATCTCTGATAGGCAAGATAGAAAAGTAATCACAAACACCTTCGTCTCATCGTTTGTGATCCCACAATAACTTGTTTCGCTAGTCGATTAAGTTTATTGTGAAGTGATTGATAATACTAGGTTGTTCTTCGGGAATATAAGTCTGGTTTATCAATTGGTTCCTGTTCACCTTGATTTATCAAAAGACGGAACAAAAACTCTTGGGTATTTCTGTGGGAGACATATTAATTCAATCCTATAGAATTTTCTGTGTGAGACAGATTTGTTTATCAATTCTTCGACTTTGGGTCTTAGCTACTCTTAGTTGTAAGTGAGATCAGCTAAGGTAATCAAGTGCGTAGGATCCTGCTGGGATCAGAGACGTAAGGAGCGCAACTGTACCTTGAATCAGTGTGAGATTGATTAGGGTTCAACTACAATCCAGTCCGAAGTTAATTGGTTGTAGGCTAGTGTCTGTAGCGGCTTAATACAATGTGTGTTCAATCTGGACTAGGTCCCGGGGTTTTTCTGCATTTGCGGTTTTCTCGTTAACAAAATTCTGGTGTCTGTGTTATTTTTTAGCCGCATTATATTTTGTTATATAATTGAAATATCACATGTTGTGCGTTAAGATCAATCAATTAGAATATCCAACCTTTGGTTGTTGATTTATATTGATTGATACTTGAACATTGGTCTTTGGTACCATTCAAGTAATTCCTCTTATATTCAATCGGGATCGCAAATTTCTATTTGATGATTGCGGATTGAATTAAGAGTTAGAGATATTAAACTCTTTGATAGAATTTATTCTAGATTGAGTCTGACTGTTTAGTTGATTCTCTAGAAAGTGTATTGGAGTAAGTCCTCTCAGATTTCCATAAGAATTGTAGGGTGTGGTTGTTAGACCCCCGCATTTTAAAAACTATTCACAATGCCTGACTTTTGTATTGGTATGACTTTTATTAGTGAAACTGATCTTAAGTAATCACCTGATATGGTATGATCGATATGTTGTAATTGGTATGACCAACTCTAGACATTAGGGAACCGATCCTAGTAAGAGGTGCAACCGATTACAAGTATGTGGAATCGATCCTTGTAAGAGGTGCAACAAGTCTTAGTAATTGGTAAAAGATCCTATGACTTGTGCAACCGTTTACAAGTTAAATACCATAAATATGTGGTAACCGATCTTAGTACCTAGTCAAGCAATTTTTGGAAAGCTAGTGTAACCAATCCTAATACCCACATGGAGGTAGAACTGAAGCTTTGTGTTTTGGTAGAACCGTGAAACCAATTAATAATGATTTGGTAGGATAATCAATCACATAGTTCTTGGAAGTCGGATGAACCAATTCTAAACTTGTTTGGAAGTGTGGAAAATCGGTTCCAAGATGTAAATATGAAAAAGGATTTACAAAGTAAAGATGTCAACATACTTTGAACATGTGCAGTAATTCTTATCTTTTATTGTTTAAAGATATTCCTTAATAAATAAAGGAAAATCCCTGATCGAAATAAATTGAGAATCTTTTAATTAAGGTTTTTAGTTTTTATATGCTTTTAATTTCCAGCAATTAAATGCATATCTTTAGAAAATAAAAATTAGTAATGTGCATTTACTAATTGGAGATTTTCTACTGAGATTTCGGTCAATATTTGGACATTGCATTTCTAGGAATTATGAAAACCGTTTTTGCCTTTATTGCATATCTTTGAGAATATTCGGTTTTGGAAATTCCTTAGTGTCCAAACTTCCTTGGTCTATAAATATTGAAGTTTGCATTTCTAGCAAACTAATCCTCAGAGCCAGCAAAACTACCTAGTTGTGTTGTTACTGGTGGAGCCGTCTATTCGGAGAGGAAAGTACCCTAATTAGGCGAAATCTCTTACGACCGCTCGTTTTAAAGACTTCTTTGGGATTGGGAAGCTCTACGAGTACCGTTGGTGGGAAACTAGATAATTGCAGTTTATTATTAGTTTTCGGTTGATTTGATTGACTAACGGTTGTTGAACTTTGATTGCACCTTGTTTGTTTATGCTTGAGAATATTCTCTTCTGATATAAGATTCACTCAAACTAGATCGAAGTATCGACGGGGATCTTTAGAACTGTTTGTAGATCTAAATATGTCTTGTGATAATCCATTGTTAACAGACTCCGTTCTGTGTGTGATTGATCACAAGAGATTCAAGTTGTTTGTATGCAGGTGTTTATTGAATATCTAAGAAGATTTGAAGGCAAAGAAGATTTCTTATTTGAGTTCATAATCTTTGGTGTGCACAAAACTTGATCGGCTGGGGATCCAACTATAATCGGTTTATCTTTGTGATAACCTTGATTGATTAGTTGAGTAGATCTGCATCAATGAAATTCTTTGTGACTCAAAGTATTGATTGCATAGTCTAAAGAATTACGGCAAAATCTCTTACGACCGCTCGTTTTAAAGACTTCTTTGGGATTGGGAAGCTCTACGAGTACCGTTGGTGGTAAACTAGATAATTGCAGTTTATTATTAGTTTTCGATTGATTTGATTGACTAACGGTTGTTGAAATTTGATTGCACCTAGTTTGTTTATGCTTGATAATCTTCTCTTCTGATATAAGATTCACTCAAACTAGATCGAAGTATCGACGGGGATCTTTAGAATTGTTTGTAGATCTAAAGAT
The DNA here is from genome assembly GCF_003573695.1 of Papaver somniferum. Lineage (NCBI taxonomy): Eukaryota > Viridiplantae > Streptophyta > Magnoliopsida > Ranunculales > Papaveraceae > Papaver > Papaver somniferum. Next base: position 139,451,848 of record NC_039360.1, on the reverse strand, counting down.
GTCTTGTGATAATCCATTGTTAACAGACTCCGTTCTGTGTGTGATTGATCACAAGAGATTCAAGTTGTTTGTGTGCAGGTGTTTATTAAAGATCTAAGAAGATTTGAAGGCAAAGAAGATTTTTTATTTGAGTTCATAATCTTTGGTGTGCACAAAACTTGATCGGCTGAGGATCCAACTATAATCGGTTTATCTTTGTGATAACCTTGATTGATTAGTTGAGTAGATCTGCATCAATACAATTCTTTGTGATTCAAAGTATTGATTGCATAGTCTAAACAATTACTTTGGTAGTTGTTAAATAGATTGATCTAAGAACCTGACAAAGAAGTTTATTGGGATAAACGGAAGAGCCTTTTGTCAAACTCATATCACGTTGTTTGCAAAGAGTTTTTACCGAACAGATTTGTTGTTCCTTTACTATTTGGAATACGAACCAAAGGAATTGTTCCAAGTGCGTGGCTTATTACAAGTTGGAGGCGCAGGGATACTGAGGGAACTAGGTGAACTATAGGTTTAGTTTCTTGGTCTCAACTATACGAAGTTGGTTTAGATTTTGTATAGCGGCTTAATTATGAGAGTATTCAATTCTGGACTAGGTCCCGGGGTTTTTTTTGCATTTGCGGTTTACTCGTTAACAAAATCTTGATGTGTCTTTTACTTTTCTATTTCCGCAATTATAATTGTTTTATTATAATTAGAAGTAAAATACACAAACGTTAATTCATAATTACTTGATAGCAATCCTATTGTGTTTGGTTAAGTCCGAACCTATTATCAAGTAATCATACTTCGTTGTTGTATTGTCTCGATCTTGTATCCATAATCAATCACACAAGTTATCTTGTTGTCGTATTGTCTCGATCTCGTATCCATAGACGATCACACGAAGTGTGAACCGATTAGTTGTATTGTCTAGACTCAGTCCATAGACAATCATTTTCGGAGAAAGGACTTATAGGTAGAAAAGTTTTAGATTGAGGTATATTTGGGTACCCTCGTCTTTTCAAAAGCATTCAATATTCACCGTTAGATGAAAACCTGATTAGATTAAAGCTAATATCTTTGAACCGTTAGATTGACTTAGCTTGTTATACACAAATGAAATGTTCCTTCATTTAGATATGGTAACCGTACCCAAACTTGTATACTTGGTTGGCTCAACAATAGTTAACCGTAGTTAGCCATATGAACACTTTCATATCAACCTTGTTCATCTTTATCACAACTAGTTCAAATGTCTCAAATGAGACTAGTTATAGAGTTGTTCAATTGTTTATATTCTCATAGAAGTATACAAGACACAATTGAAGCAAAAACGATTTTGATTCAGTTGAATCAATTCATGAATATTATAGCCACGGTTTTCAAAATATTGCATTCCTTATTATATAAATGTATTTGTTCATGAACAAACCGATTTTGGAACTTAACCCACTCAAGTATGCAAATGGGTACGCATACTTAGAGTTCTGGACTTGGTATGTCCGCCAGTAAGCGAACGGGTACGCATACTGTCGTTCACGACCAAACTCGGTTGAATTAGTATGCAAACATGTACGCATACTAAATTCCCGGACTTGAACTGTTAACCAGTACGCATACGAGTATGCATACTAAGTTCCCAGACTTCAACTTTTTAACCAGTACGCATACGGGTATGCATACTATGGTTCCCAGACTTTGAATAACTTGCAACAGTTAGCATACAAGTACGCATACTATGTTATATCCAATCAATGGTTAATTGTTCTAAACTCCCATTTCAATCATTGAAACATTTTTAGAAGACGGGAATAGCTGTCTCACAAAAACTATTAGCTTCAAAGCAATTTTCAAGTGATCAATAGATCAATACGAAACATTCTAAGTCTACATCAAATGACTGTCTCACACAAATCATGTAAGATATTACCAGACGACTTTCACATGATCATCTTTTGACTTTCGTCAAGAATAAAAGATGAACTTGGCTAAAGCGAAAGCTCACAAACACATATTTCGAGAAATATGTAAGTGAGTTAAACTCAACTCGAAATATCAAATGTGTTATAATGTAAAGTCTATATAGCTATACGACTTTTTTCTCAATAGGAGATAAAATAGAAATAGACTTCTGAGTGATAGATGAGTTCAAGTCTTCACATACCTTTTGTTGATGAAGTTCCACAAGCTCCCCTTAGTAGTTCTTCGTATTTAATCGATGAACGCCGTGAAGTCTAAAGCTCAACTGCACATTCTATCGTAATTAGATACATAGCTATAAGTAGACTATAAATCAAGACTTATAGTTTTGGCAACTAAACTTGACAAACAAGATTGAGATATCAGCGCTTGCGAGTTCGACCAATGCTCTAAAAATATACCCTTTTGTCAATTTTAGTGACAAAACTATCAATACATATGAATTACAAAATAAATAAACTTTGTAGCTTCTCATCCAAATGCTTGATTTTCTTGGTTCTTCAACATTACTCGAAATCTTCGTCACTTCCAAGTACTCCGGTGATTCTGAACGTGTTCAACTCAGCATCATAGTTGTTGAAGATCCATAGCTATAACAATAAGAAAACAATTGTTCTCAATTATTGTTATACATGGTTTTGGAGAAACCTAGGTTAAAGGAGAATCGACTCTAGTTTGCAACTAGGACACAGGAAAGTGTTGGGATTAGGTTTTCCAGTTGCTAGATTTCTCCCTTATATAGTCTTTCAAATCAGGGTTTGCTTATAATCAAAGTTAAGATAGCTTGGTAACAAAGCATTCAATATTCACCGTTAGATGAAAACCTGATTTAAGTTTCAAGTTAAGTCTGCTTTAATATAAAGAAATCAATCTCCACCGTTAGATGGTCTTATCTTGTTAAACACAAATGAAAAATACCTACATTTAGATATGGGTTAGCGTACCTAAACGTGTATATTGAGTTGGCTCAATAATAGTTAACCGAAGTTAGCCATATGAACGCTTTTGATTTAGCCATATTCGTCTAACAATTCTAGATTAAATATGAAGATCAATCAATCATGAAAGATAATTAAATGAATCTAATTGTGTTTCAAATAGAGTTGTTCAATTGTTCACTATCTCATAAAAATATATATGAACAAATTGAATCGAAATCGGTTTGATTAGTAATCGTACAAAGTATTTATACAAAAATCAATTCATGAATATTAAGCCATGGTTTGCAGAGATTGCATTCCTTAGATCATAAATGTATTAGTTCATGAGTATGAGAATCATACATGACCGATTCCAAAACTTTTCCACTGTGTTCGCCAACCAGGTACACGAACAGCAGCTCCGGACCTTGGCCTGTCAAGCCTTTCGCAAACAGCCATCCTGGACCCAACTCAGGTAGAACCGTTCGCATACTGGGTACGCAAACAAGGTTCTTGCACCTTCTCAGGTAAAACCATTCGCATACTAGGTACGCAAACAAGGTTCTTGGTCCTGAATCATTACAAAACAGTTCGCATACTAGGTATGCATACCGTGTTGTATCCAGACATAGGTAAACGTTCCAAACTTTCATTTCAGTCATTGAAACATCCGTGGAAGTCGACAATGGTTATCTCACACAAACCATTAGCTTCAAGTAATTTTTAAGTGATCCAATGATCAATACGAAACTACTACCTAAGTTAACATCAAATTACTGTCTCACACAAATCATATAAGATGTTCAAGGTAAATTTCACATGATCATCTTTTGACTTATATTTAGTTTCCAACAATAAATTGTTTCCAACTGAACTCGTCAATAATACGATGAACATAGCTAAAGCAAAAATCTTCCAACACATATTTTGAGAAATAGGTTAGCGAGATAAACTCGGCTCGAAATATCAAATGTGTATAATGTAAAAGTATATATAGCTATACGACTTAGTCTCATTAGAAGATAGAGTAGAATAGACTTCTGAGTGATAGATAAGTTTTAGTCTCCACATAACTTTTGTTGATAAAGTTCCTCCAAGCTCCTCACTAGATCTTCGTCTTCAATTGGTGAACGACGTGAAGTCTCAAGCTCAACTACACGGTGTATCCTAATCTGAGACATAGCTATAAGTAGACCAGAAATCAAGTATATAGTTTTGATCAATTAAACTTGACAAACAAGCTTGAGATAGCAACACTTGTGAGTTCGAACGAGCATCGCTCTAAAAATAATGTCAACGACGAGCATCAGCAAAAACAAAGATGATAAAAAATTCACTAAGGAGTGGACCGAACATGATAATTTAAGTTGTCCAGAAGAGTTCGTGGAAATCATCATTCAACAAACACTACGATCATTAGTCGGAGATGATTTTCCGGAATCAAGTGTTTGTTGTATACGTTATCTAAATTGTTGTACCTATTTTACAGGTGGAATATGTGTACATTATGATCCAGGTACGAATTAGTTATTTCTTTATTTACTTAGTCTTGGTTTTGATGATTTTCATATTTTAATACTTTATTGGTCGATTTGATGGGATCCTAGTGTTAGAGCATTGCTCGGTCGAGCTCACAAGTACTGCTATATTAAGCTTGTTGTCTAATTTAGTTGTCAAAACTATATCTTGATTTCTAATCTACAATTAGTTAAGTCTCGGTCTAGGATAGAATTATGAGGATCGAACCAGTCATCATTTGCGTTCTACCATTTGAAGGCGAAGATCAACCGAAGCTTTTGGAGAACTTCATCAAAAAAAGGTAAGTGAAGACTGAACCACCTATTTTTCAAGTTATATTCACCTTTCTATCCTTGAGACGATTGTCGCATAACTAATTAGACTAGCTTTCATAGAAAAGAATTTCGAGTCGAGAACTAATTATTTAATTTACGAATTTCTCAAAATATAATGATTAAGTTTAATGAACATTTGTTCATACTTGATCAACTTCGGTGGAGAACAGTTTATTGTTCGAAACCAAATCTTGATTCAAGTTTATCATTCGAAAATATCCTGGAGCAGTGATATGTGTTATTGATGTTATTCGGGAATGTTTCGAATTGATTTAGAGAAATATAAAACTATTATATTCGGATAACTGTTATTTGTCTGGAGCCGTATTACATGTATTCATACACGTAGCGGAGTAGCTATATATATCGACTTGCATATTTATGTGATACGCATATTCGTATGCACATCATGGGTGAATCTATTTGTTTCGTGATCCGAACAACTATTGTTTGCTTGGTTCCAAAGCTATCTTAGATTAAACCTAAAGCAACCTAGGCTTCGAAGTCTATATAAGAGGAACTCTTGGCAACTGGGATCTTTGAATCCTGACACCACTTTTAGGTGTGTCCTAGTTGTATCTAGAGTCGTGCTCTCCGGAAACCCTTTTAAGGTTTAGCGACTATCAAAGACTTCATTAGGATTCGTGAATCCAGGTCCAGTTATATTTTATCTTGATAACTTGTGTACCCTGATCTTGTTCGATTATTGATTTATCACTTGAACAAGATAGATAGCTATCACAAAGTTCTATTCGTCTCAAGTTTGTGATTACGCAAGTTTTATACTTGTGAGGTGAATAATAATCTAGGTTGCACTTCGGGTTGCATAAGTTCGGATTATGAGGATGACCAGACTTCTGTCAAGTTGCTATTGATTTCCATCACTAGGATCTTTCGTTTGATCTGATCATCCATTTAGATCGTAAATCAGGAAATAAATTATATAGGCTTAACCTGTGGGAGGCAGATTTGGTTTAAAGTCTTCAATTGAGTTGAAGCAACTCTTAGTTGGTGTGGCGCAAGGAGCGCGACTATACCTGAATCAGCTGGAGACTGAGTTCGGGCTCAACTACATTCCAGACCGAAGTTAATTGGTAGTAGGATAGTGTCTGCAGCGACTTAATACAATTTGGTGTTCAATCTGGGCTAGGACTAGGGGTTTTTATGCATTTGCAGTTTCCTCGTTAACAAAATTTCTGGTGTCTGTGTTATTTCTTTTTCCGCATTATATTGTTTTTCTTTATAATTGAAATATCACAGGTTATGCGTTGATCTATCGAAGTGGATACATCCGACCTAGTTTGTTGGATACGAATTGATTGACCTTTGGACATTGGTGTTTGGTACCGTCCAAGAACTCTCTTTGTGATTAGGTTCACAGATTCAATTCTGTAAACGTTCTAATTGCAAGAGAGATAGAGATATAACTGTATACATTTTCCTTGATTGAGTTTAACTCTCAGAGTTGTGTTGAGTTTGTCCATACAGATTTCCTATGAAAAAGTTAGTAGTATATTTTGGTACCCCCGCTGTTTTCAATTGGTATCAGAGCAGACAAACATGTTAAGATCTAACAAGTCTGTGTTTGAAGCAGTCTGACTATATGGACATGAGTAAAATCTCGTCGTATGTACACCAGAAATTCTTAAAAATTTATTAGAGTCTGTTTTCCTCAGGGACTTCCTTCCCTCAGAAAACTCTCAGTTTATCCAATGTCATGGTTGTAAGTAAAAATCTTTAAGAAAAAAAAATAAAGGATCCTTCAACAAGGTTGAATACAAGAAACGTCATGTTAAAAGTAATAAGCTACGATGTATTAAAAGATTGGTGATCAGTCTTTTTAAAGAATGCGATGAAAAGGGAATTATATACGAAGATCTCTATATAGCTTTTGAAAAAACTTTTAAAATCTTTGAACACCTTGAATTAATCTTGAGAAAAGTTAAATCCGTATGATACTCTGACATTGATAAAGCCAGCCTTCATTGTGGTGTATTTGGACATGTCAAAAACTCTTGCACTTATACTGCAATGATACTAACTGCTTCTGACTATTACAGAAAATCATCTCATAACAAGAAGGAAGAAATAGAACTAGAAAAATGTCGTGCCATGCGGAGTTGTGTGCCTCATGCTCATCCAATCTCCCGTTAACTAGTTCATGGCATCACCCCATCATGATCTCTTAAGACGGGGAAGCAGTTATAAAGGTTTGTTTTGTTTGTTTTGTTTCTGTGATTTCTTTCTTTCAATATTGTTTGCGTTTCCAGTATCTTGACAAGATGAGGAAGACTTAGTATGATCTATAATGATTTAGAAAACATCTCATATTGTTAAGCCAGCTCCAACTTTGTGATGTAATAAGATCACAATGATTGAATGTTCTTTAAAAATCAATATCTCTTGTACTCTAAGAATATTATATTGATTTTTATTTTATTTTTGGTTTACATATATTAAAAATCTTGAAAAAACTTATTTTGGTTGGTTCTATGTATCAAATAGGGGTTGTTTTATTTTTCTTCTCAATTCATGGGGTTCTGCACCCAAACCCAAGCCCATTAAGGCTTTATAGAGTACAAGTACTCCCTACTCCTTTTTTCCTCCGTAATGTCACGAACGGGATTAAATGTTGATTTTAGGTTTGTCGATCCGGTGTGATGTATTCATGAATCAAAGGGAAGTGTGTTATTCCTGTTTTCACCAAGTAGGATCATTTTGTGGTCTTTCCATCTCAACTAACTCTTGTGCTCTAGATATTTATCTGTTGAGATAAGAACAAGGTTGATCATTCTGGTCTGATTAAATTTGTCCGAACACAAATCATGTGCTCAAGGACCCTTGTGGGTTAAGTTCCGAAACCGGCTCAGATCTCGTGTCAAAGCCTCTTCAAGAAGATTCTAAAAACAAATCTCTCTTCCTCTAGGGTTCTAAACCTAGAAACTGATATACATATATATGAAAGGTTCGCTCACCTTGCATTATATTCAAAAGTGTTGAATAACTTACGGACGTTCACATACCATGGATGCTTCTAAGGGTTCTAACAGCACAAAGGAAAATTCCAAGAAAATGAAGGATGATAGGTCCAAAGGTATTGTCGAATTTTTCGATAATCCTGTTACCATTTCATGTTACTTTTCTCAAGAACAAACAGGGTCAAGACCGGTTCAGTTATCCCGAGATTTGGTAGGAAACATTATGAGTGACATCAAGGTGGTGTTCGAACAATTATCTGCTGCCAAAAGGGATCTCAAAATTCTCAATTCGGAACTGGGAAAAGCCTCTGAAGTCCTCGACTCTCTCAAAACGCAAGTCACGAACTACATATAATTTTGTTTTTGTGTTTTTGTTTATCTACGAAACTTCTTTTGAGGATTTTATTCTCGAGAAGGATAACTAGGGTTTAGTATAGCTAAGATTGTGATTACACATAGCTATTTCTAACGTTTTTCATCTTGCATGTTTTTAGATTTATTTGTTTAAATTCTAGAGTTGTTGGAAGATGAACTTGCAATATGTGATCATTATTGATTTAATTATTGCAAAAATTTTATGAAATATTTGTGCTTTTACGTTCCTGTGAATCAACTAATAGCAAATATGCTCAGAAGTTAAATCTATTATGTTTTTATAAACGGGAAATAGAACAAACTCTTTGAGATACTTCTTGCAGTATTGATCTATTTGTGATCGCATTTTTGTGTTTTGCTGCTTGAAACACTCCGTAAGATTCTCTTATGTTGAGTAAAATCGAGTAAAATTGTCTCGTTGTTCGTAACTGGCCTTGAGATTAATTTATGTCGATACCTTGGATACAAATCCTTGTGATTTGTTAATATCCGCCAAAATCCTTCTTTTTCACAAAAGCAAGGTCACTCATGTTGTTCTCTTGAGAATGATATTTAATGGGGAGAGTTCTTAAATGAACTTGTGCTTAATTGCTATATCGTGGGGAGTGCGGCTGGTGGAATTTTAAAGGGGATGCTTTTATCTTTTTAATCTCCTAGGATGAGCGCTAAGTATTTATTACTATGTGATATCATATAAATAAATTGATATGAGGAGTTACATTTTAACTATGTAATATCTCCATCTTCCTTAAAACTTGAGATATCTTTTGGTTGTACTCATTATGATCACGCGATTTTCGTACCTTTGTTAATTTTATTGACAAAAAGGTGGAGAATTATTTAGTAGTTTGATAGTACACATATACATATGGTTTACTGATCATTATGTAAGGGGGAGTGAATCATTTAGAAATAGGTTTCACCTATTATACAAGATGTAACTATTGATTAACGGGGAGAAACATATCACCGTAGTATTACTTCAGAGTTGAGATACAACTGAACTTTGGAGGAAGATAATAGTACTATGTTTCTGTATAGCGACGAGAGTTGTTATAGATACAGATCTTCAACAACAACGATGCTGAGTTGAACATGTTCATAATCATTGCAACTTGAAATAACGAAAAGTTCAATGAGAGTTTAAGAAACCAAGGAAATCAAGACATGATGGATCGAGGAGTTTTTTGAAGCTTTATTTTTTTATCCATATGTATTAATAGTTTTGTCACTAAAATTGACAAAAGGGGATATTGTTAGAGCATTTCTCGGTCGAACTCAAAAGTGTTGCTATATTAAGCTTGTTGTCAAATTTAGTTGTCAAAACCAAATCTTGATTTCTAGTCTACAATTATTTAAGTCTCGGTCTAGGATAGAGGTAGTTGAAAATCAAACCAGTCATCATTTACGTTCTACCGTTTGAAGACGAAGATCAACCGAAGCTTTTGGAGAACTTCATCAACAAAAGGTAAGTGAATACTGAACCACCTATTTCTCAATTTATATTCACCTTTCTATCCTTGAGACGATTGTCGCATAACTATTTAGAATAGCTTGCATAGACAAGAATTTCGAGTCAAGAACTAATTATTTAGTTTACGAATTTCTCGAAGTATAATGACTAAGCCGTATTATTCGGAACCAAATCTTGATTCAAGTTTATCATTCGAAAATAGCCTGGAACATTGATGATATGTGTCATTGATGTTATTCGGGAATATTTCGAATTGATTTAGAGAAATATAGAACCACTATATTTGGATAACTGTCATTATTCTGAAGCCGTATTACATGTATTCGTACACGTATCGGAGTAGCTATATGTATCGACTTGCATATTTGTGTGATACGCATATTCGTATGCACATCATGGGAGAATATGTTTGTTTCGTGATCGAAATAGGTATGTATATTCCTGTACAAACCATTTCGGAACTGTGGTAAGGGAACCGGGTTTAAGTATCCAAACCGGTATGCGAATCAATACAGTTTTACGTTCTAGAACCAGTTTAGTACCCAACCGGTACGCAAACTGAAAAGGTTTTATGAACTCTGGAACCGGTAAATTCTTAAGGTTTCCGAACCGGTTCGCAATTTAAACTCCGGAACTCAGTTTTGCACCTAAGTGTGCAAACCGGTACGTGAACTGAAATTTCTGTCAACTCCGGAACTCGGTTTTGCTCATAAGTTTGCAAACTGGTCCGCGTACCATGACTCAGCCGATTCACGAACGGCTCATGTACTTTGTGCATTTACAAAATATGTCGATTATGTTCAAATGTGATTAAATTATTTCTACGAGATGATTTGCATTTGATCAATTCTCTAATTAAAACTAGACTTATTTGATCACATAATTGTGAATCAAGATTAATGAATTTGTGTTCATGGAAATGAGTGTTAAGCTTTTAAGTTCAAACCGGCTAGTTTTGACTAACCATGTTGAACATAGTCTTTGTACACGTTTCAGTTATGGTTTACCTAACCAGAGTGTATATCTTGTTTATGTGAATAAGATTCAAAGCTTTCATCTAACGCTGAATATTATTTGCTTGGTTCCAAAGCTATCTCATCTGAAACCTAAAGCAACCTAGGCTTTGAAGTATATATATGGGGAACTCTTGGCAACTGGGATCTTTGAATCCTGGCACTACTTTTTGGTATATCCTAGTTGTATCTATAGTCGTCCTCTCCAGAAACTCTTTTAGGATTTATCGACTATCAAAGACATCATTGGGATTCATATGAAGCCAGCTTCAGTTATCTTTTATCTTGATAACTTGTGTATGTTGATCTTGTTCGATTTTTGATTTATCACTTGAACAAGATATATAGTAATCACAAAGTTCTCTTCGTTTCAACTTTGTGATTCCGCAAGTTCTATACTTGTGAGGTGAATAATAATTTAGGCTGCACTTCGGGTTGCATAAATCTGGATTTTGAGGATAGCCAGAATTCTGTCAAGTTGCTATCGATTTCCATCACCTAGATCTTTCATTTGATTTGATCATCCGTTTAGATCGTAAATCAGGAAATCAATTATATAGGCTTAATCTGTGGGAGGCAGTTTTGGTTTAAAGTCTTCAATTGAGTTGAAGCAACTCTTAGTTGGTGTGACGTCATCTAAGGGAATCAATTGCGCAGAGTCCTGCTGGGATTCAAAAGGCGTAAGGAGCGCGACTGTACCTAAATCAGTGAGACTGAGTTTGGGCTCAACTACATTCCAGACCGAAGTTAATTGGTAGTAGGCTAGTGTCTGTAGCGGCTTAATACAGTTTGGTGTTCAATATGGACTAGGTCTAGGGATTTTTTCTGCAATTGCAGTTTCCTCGTTAACAAAATTTCTGGTGTCTGCGTTATTTCTTTTTCCGCATTATATTGTTTATCTTTATAATTGAAATATCGTAAGTTGTTCGTCGATTAATCAAAGTAGATATGTCCGACCTAGTTTGTTGGATACGATTTGATTGATCCTTGGACATTGGTATTTGGCACCGTCCAAGAACTCTCTTTCTGTTACGTTCACGGATTCAATTGTGTAAACGTTCTAATCGCAAGAGAGATAAAGATATAACTCTAGACACTTTCCTTGATTGACTTTTAACTCTCGGAGTTGTGTTGAGTTTGTCTATACATATTGCATACGAAAAAGTTGTTGGTGTATTTTGGTACCCCCAGTGTTTTCACCTAGTATTATCTTCCTATATGTTATCTAGATTAATTCAGGTTTTCTTCAATTGAAACTTTTTTTTCCAGGACAATAATATTCATCGCCTTTTATATTAAGCTTCTTTACTCGAAGGACACAAGTCTCATTCTCAAAGGTTATGTGACCTTAGCTAATAGTTTATGACAATAATTCCAAAAGCAGTTGTCATAATTGTATCCCAAAGCCCATTTATTAGAATAAGAGTCACAATGCAGACTCAAGGTGCTATCACATTGCTAATAGTGAGTTCAAAATGTAATGACCCGATGTGTATATCAACACTTCTTATGGTACATCTGGTATTCTCCTTGCCACTAGCTCCTAAAACAAGAGTCAAGACCAGGATCCATGAGAATAGCTACACAATAATCTACGATGTTCATGCTCAAAGATAAATACATCTTATCGTGATGTTTATATTTAAACCTAGGTTCTTTACAAAGAAATAAAATTAATATTTAATATATATTACCTTATCATATAGGTATTTTTGTGTAACATCATTCATCTAATCAAAAAAGATTATTAAACGAGATATCGTATTATTAACTGGTTAAAAACTCATTATTAAAAAAGTCTTTTTCATAATTCGAATTTTCTATTCAATTTGACATCGTATAACCTTATTTTTATAATGTTCTAAACTGCGTACAATGTCGCATTATAGAAAAAATTTACTACGTCAAGCTATATCCGTTGGATTAACTCAAAATAGCTTCGGAATGGTTGATTTTAACTTCGAAAAATACCTTAAAATCATACAAGACGAGCCTAAACCAATAGATGTCCGTTCAGGTCTTGCTTCAGTTACAAAGATAAAGACGATGGGTTGATCTTAAGGGAGGAAAGCAGAAAAACTGAGAAATTATAGTGTGATGAGTTTGCAGTGTGCGGTTGTTGGACTATGATGTAGGCTAGATTTATGACTGTAAATCTGGTTATATCTGAGTTGATGAAATTATCCATTTAAAATCTTGTTGTGAATACACTAATTTATCGTAACTTGTGGAAGTTGTAAAGAGATTGAAAAGTGATGATCGTAGAAATTGTGGTAAAGCCGTGTTCGCCATGTCAGATGCTCTTGACCATCCCACTACTTATTACCTTCTCGTCATGGATATGCTGACATACCGTACGTTGTTGTAAAACGCTAAACCAATACCCCAATGAGAAACCCCCACCATGTGATGTATTTAATGTCTCGTAGAAAAATAGTGAAGTCATGGAATGCAACTATTTTGGTTAAATCATGATAATAACTTGTTGAGACTAAATGCTCAATTCTATATTTAATTAAATATATTGATCGGTGTCAAGTCTAGCAAAAATTAAGTCTAGTAGTGACATGAATTTAATAAGTCTATAAGTAGATTTTGTTATTTTGAGTTGAACTTTGATGATGCCATGAGCATCCGAGCAAGCCGAAGCTTAATGATGAGAAAAATTACCAGTGGTGGTGTTTTAAGTGACCTCAGCTCTCTATGGCATATCCGTTGCTCAAGACATCGAGGAAATACTTCATACTCAAGATGTTCGTGCGAGCAAGATAAAGAGTTTGGTGTCACACCAAGAGGAAACTACTAGACGATGCTAGTACCATCAAAGCAAGATTTACATAGCCCTAAAGAAACAAATAGTTGGCACTGGCAAAGGCCAGCGCTGAGAATGGCCAGCACATCAAATACTCGGTTGATGGCGCTGGAAAGGGCCAACACTATGCATTATTTATTGCTGGCGTTGGCAAAGGCTAGCGTCGTGTCCCCGTGGAGTATTGGTGCTGGATCCAACGAGCACCAGAATATGATGAAAGCGTTGGCATAAGCCAGCATTAGAGAGAGTGAGGGTGGCGCTGTGATATGTCAGCGCTAGCAGCCTTTGCATCTTGGCCTTGAAATGAGCCCATAATTTATCTATGTTGATACTTGTGAAAAGGAGAGGGTACCAAGTACACCATGAACTTTTCTGTTCAGCAACATGTATGGACAAAACCTAATACAATTGCAAGTAGACCAACTTAATGATCATTGACAATATGTATATAGAGTTTATATCTCTATCTCTATCTCTTCTCAGTCAGAACTTACTAACTGATTAATATTTTTGATTGTCGTTGTTTTTTTAGTAAATAAGACTCGAACTCTAAGACTTGTTAAGATTAATTTTAAAGGAATAAAATAGAGAGTTACTGGGTCTAGGATTCGGCCAAACTCATATCAATAGGTTCAATATTCATTCTCAAACAATTATCGCTCGACAAATAAAACAACATCGACTCTTATTTTTGCCAAAGTAAATTCTCCAAACATTAGTTATAAATCGTAAGCATGGGACATCAAACATCTAAGCAAGCATGTCCCATCTAATAAAATAATAACTAATTTTTTCAAATCATAATTCTATTTTAATTAAGTGCAAAAGTCAAATAGAAAATAAAAAAAAATTCACCCATGTATGAAGTCCGGCTTCCTCCGGCTTCCTCCGTCGATCCAGTGTTGGGGTCTAGCTTCTCATGATAAAAACACACTCAAAAAATATGATTTATAGCTCAAATGGTGTTTTTATTAATAAAAAAATGAATCTGCAACGCTGTATAGGCGTTACAGAACAATATTTGTTGCAAACTGAAGCTACTTGTTACAATGGACTGTTACAAAATTTAAGACGGTAGGATGTTGGAAAAATAAGACACTAGAAATAACGACTGCAGTTTGCAGTCTTATTTTCTTCGTAGCTTATTCTTCCTGCAGGTGATGATTCACTCTGCAACCTCCTCTTTTACCCTCAGTCTCTGCCCCAAACTCCCGATCTCCCTTCTATGAAACACCAGCACTCTTTATATATCCAGCAGAACCTAGAAATATCGCTCAATCACTCCAAAAATTCTTCCATTACTCGGCAGTAAAAGAATATATCTTCGAGATATTTTCTTCCCTTTTTTGCCTCCTTCACACGTCTTTTGTTGGCTATTAAACTTTCCAAACTTCCTGTGAGAATAAAACCAAGTCTGACAGAATATCTTCTCCCATTAATGCGCAAAATCTTCCAAAGATAAATAACAGAAACCCGTGAATATCTTCCTTGCCTTGTTTTGTTCCAAACGATAAAATATCCTTCCCTTTTTTATTTCAACGCAATTACCACCCCTGTTTAGCTAAAACATGATATTCCAAGTCAACCCCAACGATTTAATCTCGCCAAAACTCCCTGTAATTCTTCACATAAGCTCTCGGATTTTAAAAAGAAACCCGTAACTTCCCGTGTGATTCAAATTGAAGTTCCAGCCAATTCTAATCCAAAATAATGATCATACCATTCCTGTAAAGCTTAATCAAGACGTCCCATGAAATTTCAGCGATTGAGTCTCAGTACAACAACTTCAAAACATCAACCCTAATTCTGTTCCATTAAAACCCATTTTCCCGCCAAAACTATGATGCTTCAGATCCATGATTCTATCCAATTTAAATCGAAACAGAGACCCATACCAGCTCTGTTTGGATACTAGGAACAAACCCATTTGATTTTAGCCATTTAGTCTCACCCAAACACCTCCAAAACCGAAGCCCTAATTTTGCTGCCAGTTTTCCCGCCAAAACCGAATTTGAAATGTTGAAGATGAAATGCCCTTAACCAAATCGTGGGCGCCTTTAACAGATGGGATTCTCTGGGGTGCAAACAGTAATTGAGGTTCCCATTAGTAATTGAGGTGCCCCTTAACCAACAGTGGGAGTCCGAATAACACGTGTCCATAAGATCTTATTTCACAAAAACACCTACAAACAAGTTTATTAGTGATAAAATGAGTCCCAGCTAATGTATTTATGGGTGAAAATGTGTCGCACTTTCGTACTCATCAAAATTCCCCCACACTTACATTTTGCTGGTCCTCGAGCAAAACAGAAAACTGACCCGCTACACAGCTGGTCATATAATAAGAGACATAGAGAGACCCGCTACACAGCTGGTCATATTTTTTTTTCTTTAAGACCCGCTACACAACTGGTCATATAATGCAAGAACAAAGAAAAGACCCGCTACACAGCTGGTCATAACCCTAACAATCATTTTTTTTTTGGAGACCCGCTACACAACTGGTCATAACATGCAAGGAAATTCATGAAAAAGAAAAGTAAAACGTTAACCCCCCCCACACTTAAACATTACATTGTCCTCAATGTAATTGAGTCATCCAATGCAAAATTTAAGATGGGAAATCCATAAGATGAAAAAAAAGTAAACGAAAATATAAAAATAAAAATAAAATAAAATACACCTACTGGAATGTACAAAAAAGGATCCCCAAAAAATAACAACCTGAAAATTTGGGGATCGACCCAAAATACAACATTTGTAAATGACAGCTTCACACTTATGTTATAACGATGTAGAGACACTGAAACTATCAAAAATAAAGATTTACCCCTAAACCAAGTTTTTACTGCACAAGGAAGTGCGTAAAGAACAAGATATAGGGATACTATTGGGACTGGGAAATTTTCAATTGGCTCATGCACGGTATTAGAAACAAGGACGTCCTCTGGGTATTTGGATGCAAAGTATTCCAACAAGATTTTTGAAGCACATTATTCTAACCCTAAATTAGGTAACTTTTGGAAGTCTAGGGGACTAGAAACAAACTCTAAGTTGGGTGAAAGATCTTGCGAGATAGGTTCTTCTAATAAATTAGACGAATCGTCTATACAATCATTCACAGGGTCATCTATATATTCAGTATGGGACAGAGAGTCACTACATGATTCATCATCATCATCAACAAATAATCTTTGACATTCAAGAACTCTCAATCTTTGTTCCAAACTAGGTGGTGTGTGTTTATAATACTTCTCGTATATCTCTAAAGGAGATTCTTCACTTACCGCATGTGGATCAAAAACTCCATACTGTTGCCTATGCATGTATTCACCAAGCGTCATCGCAGATGAGGTTTCCTGATAATTTGAATTTCTACGCATATATTCCGCCAGCGTCATCGTAGATGGCGTCTCCTCAGAAGAAGTCATCATCCTCAAAAAGTCCCTGAAAACAAATACAAAAAGAAACGCATAAAAAGGAAAAAAAACTCTAAAATGAAATTAAAATACTGTACAAAACAAACAAAAATAAACCTAAAAATTAATCTAAAAACAAATCCGCGTCGGCGCAAATATTTTTGATTGTCGTTGTTTTTTTTTAGTAAATAGGATTCGAACTCTAAGACTTGTTAAGATTAATTTTAAAGGAATAAAATAGAGAGTTACTGGGTCTAGGATTTGGCCAAACTCATATCAATAGGTTCAATTATTCATTCTCAAACAATTATCGCTCGACAAATAAAACAACATCGACTCTTATTCTTGCCAAGGTAGATTCTCCAAAAATTAGTTATAAATCGTAAGCATGGGACATCAAACATCTAAGCAAGCATGACCCATCTAATAAAATAATAACTAATTTTTTCAAATCATAATTCTATTTTAATTAAGTGCAAAAGTCAAATAGAAAATAAAACAAATTCACCCATGTATGAAGTCCGGCTTCCTCTGGCTTCCTCCGTCGACCCAGTGTTGGGGTCTAGCTTCTCATGATAAAAACACACTCAAAAAATATGATTTATAGCTCAAATGGTGTTTTTATTAATAAAACAATGAATCTGCAACGCTGTATAGGCGTTACAGAACAATATTTGTTGCAAACTGAAGCTACTTGTTACAATGGACTGTTACAAAATTTAAGACGGTAGGATGTTGGAAAAATAAGACACTAGAAATAACGATTGCAGTTTGCAGTCTTATTTTCTTCGTGGCTTATTCTTCCTGCAGGTGATGATTCACTCTGCAACCTCCTCTTTTACCCTCAGTCTCTGCCCCAAACTCCCGATCTCCCTTCTATGAAACACCAGCACTCTTTATATATCCAGCAGAACCTAGAAATATCGCTCAATCACTCCAAAAATTCTTCCATTACTCGGCAGTAAAAGAATATATCTTCGAGATATTTTCTTCCCTTTTTTGCCTCCTTCACGCGTCTTTTGTTGGCTGTTAAACTTTCCAAACTTCCTGTGAGAATAAAACCAAGTCTGACAGAATATATCTTCTCCCATTAATGCGCAAAATCTTCCAAAGATAAATAACAGAAACCCGTGAATATCTTCCTTGCCTTGTTTTGTTCCAAACGATAAAATATCCTTCCCTTTTTTATTTCAACGCAATTACCACCCCTGTTACAGGATATTCCAAGTCAACCCCAGCGATTTAATCTCGCCAAAACTCCCTGTAATTCTTCACATAAGCTCTCGGATTTTAAAAAGAAACCCGTAACTCCCTGTATGATTCAAATTGAAGTTCCAGCCAATCCTAATCCAAAATAATGATCATACCATTCCTGTAAAGCTTAATCAAGACGTCCCATGAAATTTCAGCGATTGAGTCTCAGTACAGCAGCTTTAAAACATCAACCCTAATTATGTTCCATTAAAACCCATTTTCCTGCCAAAACTATGATGCTTCAGATCCATGATTCTAGCCAATTTAAATCGAAACCGAGACCCATACCATCTCTGTTTGGGTACTAGGAACAAACCCATTTGATTTTAGCCATTTAGTCTCACCCAAACACCTTCAAAAACGAAGCCCTAATTTTGCTGCCAGTTTTTCGCGCCAAAACCAAATCATGGGTGCCTTTAACAGATGGGATGCTCTGGGGTGCAAACAGTAATTGAGGCGCCCCTTAGTAATTGAGGTGCCCCTTAACCAACAGTGAGAGTCCGAATAACACGTGTCCTCCGGGGTCCAAAAACCACTTTTCGAGGAACTTTCTCCATAAGAGCTTATTTCACAAAAACACCTACAAACAAGTTTATTAGTGATAAAATGATTCTCAGCTAATGTATTTATGGGTGAAAATGTGTCGCACTTTCGTGCTCATCACTAACTATGTAGTCCGTGAATCAGATTATTGCATAAGTGATCCTTTAATCTTCTCGGTTTTCTTAATTCATTTAGAACCCTATATCATCACTTATGTCAACTTTGTGACAAAAACGGGAAGATATGGATTTTCTAAGCAATATGTAGGGGGTGAAGAAAAAAGGGGAGAAATATTGGTGAAATATGGCTTTTCTAAGCAATGTGGAAGGGGTGTGAATTAAATTGTGCGTCCATTATCACATCTAGCATAAAAGAGACATGTAAAGACTAAGGTCTATGGAGGAGTTTGAATCTCAAACCCTAGTTCAGATTTAGATATGAATACATCATGATCATTCAATTTACAACTTGAACAAGCATGTCTTCGATCATAAATGGCGCTATCAACAGTTGAACATAAGCGATAAAAGAGATCATTAATACCAGTGGCGGAGTCAGAAAGTTTGGGTAGGGGGCAAGTTTACATAGTAGAGACATATGCAAAAAAAAAATTTGGACATTTTCTCAATAACCGTGAAAATTTGTTAGACTCTTACAGGAAAAACACTTAATTTGGTAAACTCAAACTTACCAAGTCAATATACTTATTAGACTCTTACGGGAAAAACACTTAATTTGGTAAACTCAAACTTACCAAGTCAATATACAATCAATTAATGTAATTTAAGCATATAATTAAGTTACCAATTGTAACTGCATAAGATAGAAGTGAATAATCTTGTTCCATTAGCTCCAATTAAGTAAATAATTATAATTATAGTAGATAAACTAATCAATTTTCCAATTTTAACCATAAATAGTTGTCAATCTTACTGATATGAACAAAATTTTCTTTGTCTGCTGAAATCTTGGGAGGACAAATATTCAATTTCCTCAAATTATCTCTGCTAATTTTATGTTTATCAAAGACTAGGGAGGACTGTCCTCCCTAGGTCAGGCGTGGCTCCGCCACTGATTAATACTAATCTAACCGGCCAGATTGATTTACATATCAGGACTTTCAATTACATTCCAACCCTACCCACGGGTTATATACTATGGCACAAATGAATTTACGCATATAAAGAGCAACTTAATCAAAGCCACAAGCCAACATGTTTATGCATTCATCGAATTCTTACCCAAAAAAAGTAAAAATAAAATCGCATTCAATTCGAATAAACCCAAATTTTGTTTTTAGGTAAAAGACATTTGTTGGTACACCAAAAGGTAGGAACAAGTTGCCTTCGGCAGTTTGATAATGTAAAGGCAGTGTAGTGGCATCAGTGTACTCGGATATTTTTTGTCCACGTCAAGCTAATTCTGTGTTTTTGCTTTTGCTTGTAATGACTTGTTAGCGTCTTAGAATTCACTGAGACGTAAAAAAATGACCTAATTTGTACTTGGCGCAGTAATGCAGGGAGCAGCTGCAATAACAGCTGTTTTTAGATTTCTACTATCACAAAACTGTGCAAAAACTTGCAAATGATTTTATCTACATTTCGGGCTTACTGTAAATAGGCCGATTTTTTTTTTCTTTTTTTGCTGTGAGATATGTGAATGGCAATGGAATCTTCAAGCTTCAAATCTGGTGGTCTAAGATTTTTCCTTGTCTAGAACAATGATAAACGCATCTCGTTACTGCAAGCAAGAAAAAGAGGATCCTCTCCTACCAGGAAGAGTTCGATCTCTCATTTCTTACTTCCTCTCTGGATAGAATTGAGATTCGACCTGTCGTCGGGATGACAAGTTGGATCGGCATGGGACAGTCCAGCTAGCTGAGTCTACTCAAGACAATAGGACCCAGCAGGGTTATAGCAAAAACAAAAACAAAAACAAATGAAGCGAGTGAATAATGTTCTCGAACTTTTGTTGTTTTGGACCTGCCAATTAGAGGCTACAAACACAGTTTTCAAAATACCCAAGCAAGAGATTTGTTGGATTTTCCTAAATTGGGAACAAATGCAACAAAAAACAATCAAGAACTTTATTAAAAATTCAAAAACTTAAATCCACAAAAGCTTCTGTATAACCCCACCCATCTTCAATGTCAGGTCCCATCCAATAACCATACATTATAATATTGATTCTAGTGCAACATTCATTTATACATCTCCAATTTGGATAATCATGTCCTGAGTATATCAGTGTTGAATTGTCACGGCATCCTAAGTCGACATTATGCTTGGCTCTGCTTGCAGTATTGTGGGATAGAATCTTCCCTCCTACAATCGCAAATTGAGCATATATATTTGTGAAGCTGTCACACTTGGATACAGCTTGGCGTTTAATAAAAGTGTACTTGTCTATTACGATTCTGGATATTAAACTTTTAAACTACCTAGTCTATTTTCGAAATAAGAAAGAGATGGATCACCTATTATACACATTGGGAAAATTAAAATTCTGGATTCTGAGTACATATAACAGTAAAAGAAAGTTTTATCAGTTTAGCATACCTGTAAATTGAATGGCAGTTGACCTTCTCCCGAACTCCGCAGAAAGAGTACAGCCTGCTGTCAAAGGCAGGGAGGACTTACAATTGAGAAACATTGGTTGTTGTCAAGACCATTAATCATGAAAACACAAGCTTATAAAACTATCAGACACGGTGAAGTTGGAGAGAAACCTATCCTGGCTTCATTTGCTCGCCTCGAAACTCTACTCCACAGTTTTCTTTTCAAACATATTTCCTGTTACACAGGTCCCACCAAGTGATAAGTATTACAATAAAATGGCTGCTCAGCTGCATCAAATAAAGACTCGAGAACATAGGTTTCCCTCATATAGGGTGAAACTACTACCAGTGCAAGGGCATCAGGTGTAACAAAACAATGAAATTCAGAAATCCAGGCATGCTTGCAGGGCCGTCTTAGGCATAGGGCAGAAAGGTCGACCGCCCTAGGCCCAAAATTTCAAGGGGCCCAAAAATTATAATCTTTGTTTATGTTAATCTTTTGATAAACTTGAAGAACCGAAGAATAAAAAACGTGATTAGGCGAGTATTTCCGCTAGGGCACAGTACAAACTTTCTCTTGAGTTGAGGTTTGTCTTATTTCCATTATATATCTTCTTTTGCATAAATTTAGTACTTTAGTTTAGTTATTATAGCTTGTTTATAGTATTTCCCTATTTTTCTATTAAGAATTATTATTAACCTTGGAAGTTTTTTCTTGTTTAAAACTTCGAAAATTTGAACTGCAATCAGTCCTGTTTAGGGTGATCTGTCGACATAATCAGATTAATTTTTGAGAAATCATAGAGCATATGACTTTTAAACCTGTCCCTAGGCTTTCTATTCTCATTAGATACAAGATAACAATGAATTTGCAACTGGAATCCCAGGGAGCACAATCTATAAGGATGATGGTTTTTCTCTTGGTATTATTGGTGGTATTTCTTAGACATTTTTTTATCTTTTAAACATGCATTTTATAAATTAAAATCTTCATTTTAAAAAAAAATTCTTATTAGTTAAAAATTCTTATTAGACATTTATACACATGATGTTTCTATTGATTGTTTATTATCATTTAAAGAAAGGCCCTTTTCAAAAGGTTTGCCCCAGGCCTCTAAAACGTTAGAGACGGCACTGCATGCTTGTGTACTAACTAGGTGACCTTGAGCAGCAGCAGCAGCAAGCTTGCTTGCTCTGGACAACAGTAATCATAGTGAAAAGTTGACCAGAAACTAAACCGACAGAACATACAACTGAATGGTCTGTGAACAATAACACCACCAATGAGGATAAACGCTTCTTACTGTGGGAAGTTTCTCTATACACAATTTAAATTACATTGACAAACTGATAGAAAATGAAGAGAGAATATGCATGTATATATATGAACATATATAAATTACAGATTGTAGTTTTTCTCACCCTTATGTATCGCTATTTTTGGGGATAATTTCGCTGAACTCATGTGACTATATATTTGTTACCACCCTAATCCAGACCATTTCTCTGTCTTTTTGAGAACTATTCAAAATGTCAAACTTGTGACTTTGCATTCATGATATGGCGCAGTGGTGATACCCAATTGGCAATGACCTATGCAGCAGAGCAGGCCTAGATGCTTGCTCTACAGAACACTGACAATAGTGACAGATTGGACAAGAAACTAAACTGATGTTAATATGTTCCTTCAAAAAAAAAAAAAAACTGATGTTAATACTTCTACTATAAGAAGTTTTTTCTGTACACAAGTTAAAACTTAAAATTACAAAACTTAATATCTAAGTTATTATCTTCTGAATTATTTTTGTCGAACTCATGTGACTGTGTATGTCTTTACTACCCTAATCCAGAGAATTATAAGAATCCCAAACTAGGGTCACTAAATCCATGATACAGTGATACCAAAACGGGCAAAGACCCATTGGCTTACCGGTGTTAACTATTTTGACACTCACTGATCAACAAACTTTCAATTAAATCACATTCCATCCTTCAATCCCAACAAGAGACAAAAACCCATATTTCGAAAAGAAAACCTCAGATGCCACAGTAAACCCTTAAATCCTAAACCTTAACAATTGATCTTAATTTTGAAAGCACCATCCAAATAAATGAATTTCTAAATACAAAATTCGAGCTTCTGAACGAGTTTTGCCATACCTCATTTGTAGCAGTGTTGACTGGGTGAACACTGGAAGGAGGGCTAGCGAAGTAGACGAACAGGAGAGTAGAAGAAGAAGCCATTGGAAGTAGAAGGCTAGAAGCGCTAGGGATTTGGGCGCCAATTTCTAAACGAGACTCCGTTTTGTAGCCTTTGTTATTGAAACCGGAACAGATTTATCCGGTTCCTAAAGAAAATCTATTTTGTGAAAGGGGTGGAAATATCTTTCTATCTCTCTCGTCTTTTCACAACACCAGAGTTGGAACTCAAAGTGGGGAACCTAATTTTGGCGGTAAGATCATACGCATGGATAATCGAGATTCTGATCAAAGTATATCAGGTATTTTTTGTTATTTTATTATGCACTTTCACTTATATTTTCTACTACTACTTCAATTTCTCAAATTCTTTTCTGATTAGTCGGGGAGTTTTCTTTGTTTTGGGAAAATAAATTGGCAGAAAATGAAGAAGATATTGATGCGAATTGGTTGACAAATCCTACAGCTAGAGACAATAAGGTATTATTTTTCACATAATTTCTTGCATTTATTGGTAAAAAAGTGTGAAGTACGAAATTAGTTAATGTATTTTGGCAAAACAAAAAAACTGGAAATCTAATGAGCTGCATTGACCTAGAATCGAGCTATTCAAGCCTCGTTTGCACCATTGTTAGGAAAATGATGGAATGAGATGTACTAAACACGCAAGGTACAGTAGGATAAAGTGGGTCTCCCCCCTTGGGTATAATGCGGGTGTCCAGAATGGCACACATTTAGACTTGCATTTCTAGTGCATTGGTTTCATTTATTTGTAGTTCAGCTTTTTCTGTTTTAGAATCGTTGACGTATTTATTTCTGTAAATTTTTGTTGCAAGGACTGGCTTAAGATGTTTACTTTTTGGAATGAAGATAGCAAGTTTAGACAATCTTCAGGAAAAGAAGTCGCAAACGATTCTGATGAAGAAGCAATCTCAGATGCTGATGCGAACAATGTGACAATGGGTTCTTCGTGTATGCCGAAGTCAATGAAGGTTCGAAGGGGCTCTCTCAAGAGCTATAAGAGAGAAAGTGATCGAAATGAAGCATCTGCATGGTCTGCAGTTAATAAAGAGGCTGAAGAATTAATAGTTTTGCATGACAGTACCAGTCGGTCATCATCTCGTACTGCCGCTCTAGAAGCCAAGAAAACTGCGAAAGGCACTTTGTCTTCCTTGTAAAGTATATACCATTCTTCTTGTGCCGCTGCTCTATGATTCTTCATGTTCCGCTGCCATCTTGCTATCGTAATTGAATAACTAACTATCCGTGTACTGGCCTTAATTGCTTCGGGAGAAATCAACCTTAGGATAATACTTGTATCTTGTAGGTAATAGAGGCAAAGCCAAACCCAAGTTTTCAATTCATTCTCTTTCGCACAAGGGGGAATCCTCCTTGCCTTCTATTGTGAAGGATGAAAATGAAACGTTACGTAAGGTTTGTCAAATTCAGGAAGGATTAGATGATCTTGAAGACATTGTTATGGAGCATTCAATGACTGAGCTTGTACAAGGTATCGAGGAAGAAAGTGATAAACAGTCTGAGGTTCAAGTTCTTTCTAATTTATCCGCTCGTAAACATAGAGATGCAGAGCATTAAGTTTCCGAGCTTTTAGATGGCCTTCAAGCAAAGTGTGAATCGGTGGAAAGGACTACTAAGCTGGTTTGATCTCTTTGTAAAACAACTCTTTCACATTCTGCACTTTTTATCACGATTCCTGATGTTGATTACTCTATATTTATGCAGAATATTAGAACAAAGAGTAAAAGGCACCAAATTACTACTAGGAAGAGAAATATGTATCAATTGGGTGATAGAATTCTTGACAATGAGGATCCTTCCGAGCCCGTGGATGAGGTATTCTCTTATTGTGGTTACCAAGTTGCTTGCTAGTTGCTACCATAATTTGGCATTGGATTTTCATAGTTTTCCGCATGTGTAGGCAGCCAAACTTCTAATGCATGGTCAGAATCATATGAGAGTTGCAACACTAGAAAGCAAAGGGAAAACAATGTCAGATCGATTCCAGGAAGCTTTTAATGACACTACTGGGGATGACGATGGGACACGGTTTTCATCCTTCAATGATTTCTTAAGTAACAAAACTAGTTTGAATGGCCTGGTTCGGATCAAAAGTAGCACAATCAAACCATATAACAAATCTACAAACAATAAAGATGTTAGGATCCAAAAATCCACTCATTTCTCGAGGGTTTTTTCAAAAATATAATAAAACATAAAACAAAGGTAAGAAAGGATCCATAGATTCACCCATTTATCTAGTGTTTTTTCAAGGTAACGGTAATAGTTGGAGATATACCCTGAATCGTTTATCATGGAATGAAATCAGTCATTGGAGTCGGTCAGGGTCTTCATCAGAATCTGTATTCTATAACTATTTGTTGTTGATGTTTTCGGTGATTTTTGAGTTGTTGGTGTCTTGTTTTTAGGATGTGTTATTGGGGCTTGTTTGAAGTTTTGAATTGAAACTACTTGTATGTCTTGATCTCTTCTCTGAAGAACATCTGTTAGATCAATGCTCAGTCGAACTCGCAAGTTTCGTCATCTCAAGCTTATTGTCAATGTTATATTCATAAAATTGTATCTTGATTTTTAGTCCACTAAACTCAAGTCTCAGATTAGGATTAGAGTATGGTAGTTAAGTATCAGACTTCACTGAATAACCCTCGAAGATTGAAACCTGAAGATCCAACAAAGACATTTGGAGAACTTCATCGACAAAGAGGTATATGAAGACTGAACCATCCTATATACTCACGACATTGCAATTCTATAATTATGAGAATAACCCTCGAAGATTTAATAATTATGATTTTAGTAGATTTAATATTACAAAGAAGAAGTTTTGAGTCAAGCTTGTCTTGTTAAATATCTCTAAATATGATTCAAGCTAGCAATGAATGTTCATAGATCCTTAGCAATCTTAGTTAAAAATTTTTTTACTGTTCAAGAACTATTTTGTCTCAAGTTGATCATTTGGAAATTTCCCGAGCAATGTTTCATATCTATGGCGATTGAGAATGTTTCAAATCATGAAAAAGAGTTGTTTGGAACTATTGAAATCTGGACACAGGATAGGTACGCATATCCAGTATGCGTACCCTGGACATCTGAGTTCTGAAACGTAGGTAGGTACGCATACTTAGTACGCGTACCCTACGGTTCTGAATTCATATAAAGGGGGGAGGTACCCATACCCAGTACGTGATTGGGTATGCAGACCCAGTACGCGTACCCCAGCTCCCTGAAATCGCGAACTGGTTCATAGGTACGCGTACCCCTAAACATACCTACCCAATACGAATTAAGCAGATGCTCATAAAATATTTTCACAAATACTTTTGGATTTGATACAACTCTCGTAAACACTTCTAAGACATCTTTGATCACTAAATCACTCTGTATTTGTGAATCATGATTTAAGTCTTGAGTGTTAAATGACCACGACTATACTTGAAAAAGCGGGGGTATAACAACCACACCCGATAATTCGTTCGGCAATATGTATGGTCTAAACTCCAATATAATTCCGAGAGCACCAACTTAAAAGCGAGCTCAATCAACAAATATATCAAAGAGCTTTATCTCTATTTCTCAATCCAATCAGCCAATCAAACAAATACAAATCCGTGAGTCTGATTGAGAAGAGAAATAACTTGGACGGTACCAAAGACCAATGCCCAAGTGTCAATCAAGTTATATCCAACAAACAAGGTCGGATTTATCAACTGATTGATGTACTCACAACCTGTGATATTTCAATTATATAAACAAATATAATGCATAAAAGAAATAACACAGACACCAAAAATTTTGTTAACGAGGAAAACGCAAATGCAAAAAATACCAGGGACCTATTCCAGATTGAACACCACACTGTATTAAGACGCTATAGACACTAGCCTACTACAAGTTAAATTCGGACTAGAATGTAGTTGAGCCCTAACCAAGTATCACACCGATTAAGGTACAGTCGCGTCCCTTACGCCTTTAAAACTACGCCGGATTCTGCGCACTTGATTCCCTTAGTTGATCTCACCCACAACTAAGAGTTGCTACGACCCAAAGTCGAATATTTATAAACAAACCTGTCTCACACAGATAAGTCTATTCTGATAGATAAATTTGTCTCCCACATAAGTACCTATAAAAAAACCTGTCTCACACAGATAAGTCTATTCTGATAGATAAATCTGTCTTCCACATAAGTACCTATGAAGTTTTGTTCCGTCTTATGATAAATCAAGGTGAACAGAAACCAATTGATAATCCGGTCTTATACTCCCGAAGAGCAGCCTAGAAATATCAATCACCTCATAATAACTTAACTATATGGTGGTAGAAGAAGTTACTGCGGAATCACAAAGTCTGAGACGAAGAACATTGTGACTATTTTTTATATCTTACCTATCGGAGATAAATCTCGAGCCAATCTTAGAGAAGATAGTACTCAACACGACAGAACAAGTAAGATCATAATATGCAACTACAGAGAAAATAGTTGGATCTGGCTTCACGAATCCCAAATGAAGTCCTCAAATCGTTAACCTAATAGGGTTTTGGAAAAACCTAGGTTAAAGGAGAATCGACTCTAGTTTGCAACTAGGACACGGGAAAATGTCGGGATTAGGTTTCCCAGTTGCTAGAGTTGTCCCTTATATAGTCTTTCAAATCAGGATTTGCTTATAATCAAAGCTAAGATAGCTTAGTAAGAAAGCATTCAATATTCACCGTTAGATGAACTCCTGATTTAATATTCAAGCTAAGTCTGCTTTAAAATAAAGCAATCAATCTCCACCGTTAGATGGTCTTAGCTTGTTACATACAAATGAAATATACCTTCATTTAGATATGGTTAACCGTACCTAAACGTGTGTATTGAGTTGGCTCAATAACAGTTGACCGAAGTTAGCCATATGAACACTTTTGTCTTAACCATATTCATCTAACACTTCTAGATCAAATATGATGATCAATAAATATGGAAGATAATCAAATGAATCTAATTGTGTTTCAAATAAATTTGTTCAATTATTCACTATCTCATAAAAATATATATGAACAAATTGAAACAAAATCGGATTGATTCGTCATTGTACAAAGTACTTATACAAGAATCAATTCATGAACATTAAGCCATGGTTTGCAAAGATTGCATTCCTTAGTCCATAAATGTTTAGTTCATGAGTATGAGAATCATAGTTAACCGATTTTAGAACTTAACCACTGCGTTCGCAAACCAGGTACGCAAACAAGGTTCCCCGACCTTTACAGTTAAAACCGTTCGCAAACTAGGTACACAAATAAGGTTCCCGGACCTGAATCATAACAATACAGTTCGCATACTAGGTATACATATCGTGTTGTACCCATCCATGGTTAATTGTTCTATACTCCCATTTCAATCATTGAAACATCCTTAGAAGACGACAATATTTGTCTGACACAAACTATTATCTTCAAGTAATTTTCAAGTGATCGAATGATCAATATGAAACTTTCCAAGTCAACATCAAATGATTGTCTCACACAAATCATGTAAGATGTTTCAAGGCAATTTTCACATGATCATCTTTTGACTTAATATTTAGTTTCCAACAAATAAATTTGTCTCCAACTAAACGCGTCAAGAATAATGATGAACATAGTTAAAGCAAAAATCTTCCAACACAAATTTCGAGAAATAGATAAGCGAGATAAACTCAGCTCGAAATATCAAATGTGTATAATGTAAAAATCTACATAGCCATATGACTTAGTCTCATTAGGAGATAAAATAAAATATACTTCTGAGTCATAGATAAGTTTTAGTCTCCACATATCTTTTGTTGTTGAAGTTCCTACAAGCTCTCCTTAGTAGATCTTCGTCTTCAATCGATGAACGCCATGAAGTCTAAACTACACTTTCTATCCTAATCCGAGACATAGCTATAAGTAGACTAGAAATCAAGTATATAGTTTTGATCAACTATACATTTTTTCTTAACCCGAGACACATTCTATCAACCGAGCAGTGCTCTAACAATACTTATACCTTCTTATGGCATATTTGCCATGAACTATCATTGTTCATAGTTCCAATACCATGGACCATAGTGTATATTTTTCTATGTAATTTCACGACATACTTCTCACATGCTTACATGAGTTCCTAATAAGAACTTCACCTAGACTGAGAAAGTGTTTATTTGAATCTCTGGTTATCTTAGCGTTAATTCAAAGCTACCCATAGTCTTGAAAGTCTATGAATATAGAAACCTAAACAACTGGGAAATTCAATCCCTAACACTTATGTGTCCTAGTTGCTTGCTAGAGTCCTCCTCTATTAACCTATGTTTCCTATGAGAAACATAATTAGGTTTCCTAATTAAAGACTTTATTTAGGGATTCACGAATCCAGGTTCGACTATCTTTACCTTGATAATTCGTGTATCCTGATCTTGTTCTTATTGATTATTGCGGTTTTCGTCAATCTCCAATCAACAACAAGATAGATAAAAATCGTAAAGTTCTCTTCGTCTTAGACTTTGTGATTGTTCAAGATACATATTTAAAACACTTCTTTGTTGATTTGTTTAGAATTGTTATTGAGAGGCTGATAGACGCATTTATGTGTCTATTTTGATTTCGATTTTCTATATTGTTAGTCCCCATTTTTGTACTTATTTTGGTATTTTATGTCTTTTTAGGTATTTTTGGAGAAGTAAACATGTGCGGAAAAATTGGCTCAAAAAGTGGTATTTGCACCCCCACCACCCACCCACCCACACCAGGGAGGAATTACTAAAGGCACCCCAGAAAAGTGTTGAAGGCACTCTGATAACGTGTTAAAGGCACCCAAGAATTGGATAAGGGCACCCCCATGGCATTTACCATCGGCACCCAGGAATGGTTAGGGGACATCCCTTTCTTCATCGTTTGAAGTTCAGAAATTGGCGGGAGAGTTTCAGCCTCAACTGCGAGTTTTTCTGTTAAAGAATTGAACGAGATTCTCGTGGATTTTTTCTCAGACTTGAACAAGTCCCACCCTGTTTCGATTAAAAAGGAGCGGTAAATTGATGGAAGGTGTGTATAGAGTTTTGGTAAAACAATGAGAAGCATTTACATGATTTACTTTCAGGGAAATGACGTGTTTCAGAATAGGGAAAGAGGAATTCTTGTTGCTATTGTAAATGGTGGTAAGAGATTTTATCAGTGATAAGTTTGCGTCTGTGATAAAGATGGTGAGCAGAATTTCGCGGGAATACTGGTAATAACACCGAAGTTCTCTGGAAGAAATTTGGAGTGTTTTACTCTGTGATTCCCCTTGTTTGGATTGCAAGTATCTTGTTTCGATAAAACAGGAAATATAACGGATTTCTTCACGTAAAAAAATGAGTTTAACGCTAAAACAGGGAAGAAACCAAGTTACGGGATTTTTGGGGTTTATATTAGGGGAAGTAAATCTCACAGACTACGTAACTATCAGGTTTGGAAAGAGTTTGGATAAAACAGAAGATGCGTAAGAAAGTAAAGAAGAATAAGAAGGAATATTTCCTGTAACTTCCGGTGCGGGCAAGGAAAGGTAAACGGAGATTTTCTCAAGATTTTATGTGTTGGAAAAAAATGGGTTTCACAAAGGATGAATGACACAGAGAAGAAATTGTTGCACTCCAAAACTTTCAAGGCTTGTATAAATTTCTTTTAGACAAATATTTCTACCCTCCCAATAACAATTGGCGATTACAACAGGTATGCGAAATATTGCCTTCAGGATACAATGAAAGCCCTGCAACGAAAACTGAATTCAAGGTTTGTACCCCTTGATTCAATCAAGAACACACAAAGAGATTTCTGATTTCTGATGATGCTTTTTGAAATAGAGAAAACAGATTGATTTTTCTTATATGTTAAACGAAACTGGGAGAAGCTATTTATAAAGGGTTTTGCACCTGTTGGGAATAGGTTTTTTTTTTTTTTTTATTCGCCAACAGGTTTCTATTCACGAAACGTCAGGTTCCTTCATCAACAGACATCAATGGCGATGCCCCCCAGGACCCCCCTTTGGTTAGCGGCGTTGAAAATATTCCAACATTATGGCCCTGTCACGTATATGTAAGAGTTGTGGGAGTAAGATCTATCGAGTGTTACGGGTAGTTGCAGAGCAGAAACAATCGCTGCAGAGCGATTCTACATTAGCAGGAAGAAGAAGTTGCAGACGACATAGAAGAAGCGTCGTTCTGAAGAACACGGAGAACAGACACATAAAAACAGTAGTTTATTTTTCTACATTTCTATTTATCGTTTCCAGTAATACTGATTTCGTAACACTTATATTCGTTGAAATTTCACTGCTTAATTGTTTTTCACCTCTTGCTTCCTATTTGACCCGAAACCGATCGATTTATAAACACTTTTTGAGCTAATATCAATTTTGAGCATGTTTCCAACATGAGGAGCTAAACCTCAACACTAGGATGACGGATGAAGCCTTTTCTCATCACTGTGGTAATTCAATTAATTCTTTATATGACTTTTTGCATTAAAATTGAATTGATTTATGATTTCTATTGAATGGTTGTGATTTCAATTGACGGGCCATGTGTAGCTTAAGTGTTTTGATGTCCATGCTTAAGATTTACAGTCATTATTTTCAGAATCTACTTCTGGCAAAGAACAAAGTCAATATTTGTTATCTTATAAGTTATAATTGTCTGGAACTAATAGTTTGGCGCCACCGACGGGAATTTTTATTAGATTTGTTTTTAGGTTTATTTTATTTTATTTGTATAGTTAAGATTTATTTTTATTTGTTCTTTTTTACGCCTTTGGTATTTTTCGATTCTTTTTCAGATTTAGAGCGAAGCTAAAAGGAAAGAAAAAGTGTTATAAAAGGAAGGCATCGCCAAAGAAGGAAAGAAAAGAGGAGTACAAAAGGAGTGAAGAAGAATTTTTATTTATTTATTAGATAACTTTTTTTGTTTTTTTTTGAGGGGTGGGGGGACTTTTGGACTTTATTATTTTTAAAACCCTAAAGAAGGGTTAAAATTAAATATAAACTGTTGCAGGGAAGGACGATAGTTACGATACTCTCTTGGCCCCTCGGGTTTGTACACTGACATAGGAGTCGGTGGCCTGAGTCAACTTCAACGATTCGTCGCTTGTCTAGTACGGGAGATTCTGTCCACCCCCATGAATCCGATGTTAGTGGGTTTTTCTTCTGTTGACGCTTTGAAAACAGACACAAACACATGCACACACCAATTACATCGTCAGACTACCGAGTTTAGGAAAACTCATGGAATAGTAAGTTGAACCCGTGCCGTGGGCCTTAGGGAGTTACAAGTTAAAATTCCACAAACCTCATCCTCGTACCTTTGACCATTATTTGATTGCAGGTGTATTTTTTGTGGTAACCTGATCCTACCCATTTTAGTCAACCTGCATCTGCACGTGCAAAAAAGAATGTCGAATAACAATAGCCAATACAATGAATTTCCGACTGAGTTTCAAAATGTACATTACTATTGGAACATCAACCTTTTGACAGTTATGGCTCACACCATGGTGAGCCCAATTACTATTCGCACATCCTACGATCATACGAGCAAACAAATTCTTCCATTTCTCTAGAAGAATCTCTCAAAAGTTTCACCGAGTCAACACATAGGTTTAACTTGTTTCTGAAGGAACTTATAATATTCCCCTTCCAGAGAAGTCCCTAAAGCAGTCAGCTGATATGTCTCTAGAAGAATCTCTCAAGCGATTAACTGAGATTACAAATAGGTTTACAGAAAAAAAATTGCTTAAAATAATCTTAATTTCCAATACAGTATTTCCAATAGTACCCTTGGCAATGAGGATAATTATTTGCATGATGAGGTTAGAATTGGTAACACTAGTTTAGATGAGGTTCAACCATTTTCATGTTATTATAATGATGATTATGATGAGGATAACATTGATGAAGAATCTGACATATGTAGGCATAATGATCAAGAATTTGTTACCCCGATTGAGCTTCATGATGATATTGTTATTTCTGGTTCGGATCCTAATAATTTTAATGACTATTCACCTATTCAAAAGGACGAGGATTTGACTAGAGATACTATTTTAGACGATGTAGTATTTCCTTTTTACGAAGTCGGTGATGGTTTAGAGGAACGGGTTTATCCTGAGAATACTGTTTTAGAGTCTTACGATTTAGAAACAATAGTCTTAGACAAAGAAATTGAACTCGTAAAACTTTTAAATATGAGTAAGGATGCATCATATGAATATAACCTAGAAGAAGCAATTGACTATTTTCAGGATTCTAATGATCTAGAAATTAGGGAAATTGTATCTAGTTTATCTAGAGACACCCAAAACTCTAAGTTTGGGGGTGATTATCATTCTCCCCGTGCCTTACCTTTGAGACTTGACATACGTGCCTCTACCATTTTACAAGATCATCTTCAGACACGTTTTTCCGAACCTGATGTTGTCCAAGAAGAAGTCCGGTTGTTATAAACCCATCCTATGGTTGATGTGGTTTTCCCAGGAAATAATACCCAAATTGATTTTGTTCTCCCACCAAATATTTTTCAACCAATTTTCGGAACGTTTGAGTTTCAAATATGTTAGTTATCAAATTTGAGACTAAGACTAAGCACTTTAGGAGATTAAAATCAACATATTTGTTTAATAATGGCCACCACTCTCATTGTGGTCATCTGTGTAAGTCAAATCTGATTGACTTTGAGGATCCCCAATTATTTAGGTTATTAATTATTATGTGCTTCTAAGTTTTTAGTTGAGTTTTTCCAGACTATAAAATCTGAATATTCGGATTTTACCTATGAGGAAATGCAGTCCATGAAGATATTTTATCTGGACCCATTTATAGAACTTGAACCTGAACCACAACTGGATGCAGTTGTCTTAGACACGAAACTAGACAAAGGTGTGCTTTATTTGTTCATTTTCTTTCCTTGTTGCAGATTCCTTTTACTTGTGATAGCTCTATTTGGTTTTGATGTCCCACAATTGTTCAGGTTATTACTTTATGATTCTATGAGGTGACTAATCATTTATTAGTCTGGAAGACTTTAAACTTAACGCTTCTTGGGAGGTAAACCATGCTCATGCAACACGACAATATCTTTCCTTATTTCTTTTTCTTCAAGTGGTAACAATTTCTCTTTGTTCATGCTTTTAATTTTATCTTTAGAACATTGAGGACAATGTTAGACTTAAGTTTGGGGGTATGGGATAAACTTTTTGGTTGCATTATGAAATTCCAGAGCCTAAAAATTTATGCCAATTAAGGATAACACTAACCAATCTAAGTGGATGGAAGCATCTTGGTTGTAGGAGTTGAGGATCCCAACTTAAAGTCTATTCATAAAAGCACAGAGCTCATGTGTTAAAAATAACATGGTAGTTTCACCATATCTCGTTGAATCCTTGTTACTTTCTGTTTTATTTTATTTTTTTGAAAACTTATGTTTCTCTAAGTAATTTGGTGGGGCACATGCATCGAATTGTTACCACCGTCGGGATGAAATAGAGTGATTGAGTTACTATATATATATATATATAAAAACAGACCAATTAGACCAATCATAGTATATATACATCATGAAACAAAAGATGAAAAAAACTTTATTATTGTTGTTTTATTAATAATATCGACCGCTGGTTCCCTTGTATATGCCATCAGAGTTGATCTATAATTAGGATTATCGGCCACTAGTTCCCTTTTATATACCAGTTGTGTTGATATTAGTTCAGACCAGTATCTCAGTCCATTAGGATAGGTTCATCCTGGAAGTAGACATATATGGGAAACACCGTTCACCTTAGTCAACATTGGAAAACATCAATTTTTTCTCTATATCCATCTATTCATGTGATTTGTTTGATTTCGGATATGGGTGCGACTATCTGAGTAGAGCTCTTTGACTTATATATGAATGGATTCGCATCAGGGTACTTCCTTCTGTAGTCAATGAGAGTATGCCAACCCAGGAGATTGTTTAGTGCCATTTCAAGGTTCTGCATAGGTAGCTAGGGTTTGGAGTAAATGTTTTGTGGGTACACCTCTTGTAAACCCTCCCAAGACTATAACTCGGCCACTGCATCCACTTAGGGGTTTAAAGACTTATTGCACATGCTAAGTGCAATCGATACCTGCGACAGTGACTTAGGATTTTTATTTTTATTTTTTAGATTTTCTTGGGACTAGCAAATAATAAGTCTGAGGGGTATTTGATAGACGCATTTATGTGTCTATTTTGATCTCGATTTTCTATATTGTTAGTACCCATTTTTGCATTTATTTTGGTATTTTATGTCTTTGTAGGTATTTTTGGAGAAATAAATATGTGCAGGAAAATTAGCTCGAAAAGTGGTATTTGCACCCCCAGGATGAATTATTAAAGGCACCCCAGAAAAGTGTTAAAGGCACCCATAGAAAGTGTTAAAGGAACCCAAGAATTGGATAAGGGCACCCTGTAACATTTACTATCGGCACCCGGGAATGGTTAGGGGGACACCCCTTTCTTCATCGTTTAAACTTCAGAAATTGGCGGGAGAGTTTCAGCCTCAACTGCGAGTTTTTATGTTAAAGAATTGGACGAGATTCTCGTGGCTTTTTTCTCGGACTTGGACAAGTCCCACCACATTTCGATTAAACATGAGTGGTAAGATGATGGAAGGTGTGTATAGAGTTTTGGTAAAACAGTGAGAAGCATTCTCGAGATTTACTTTCAGGGTAGTGACATGTTTCAGAATAGTGAAAGAGGAATTCTTGTTGCTGTTGTTAATGGTGGTAAGAGATTTTATCAGTGATGATTATTACTGATGGCAGTGATAAGGTTGCGTCTGCGACAAAGATGGTGAGAAAAATTTGGCAGGAATACTGGTAATACCAGGGAAATTCTCTGGAAGTAAATTTGATGTGTTTTACTCGGTGATTCCTCTTGGTTTGGATTGCAAGTATCCTGTTTCGATAAAACATGTAACATAACAGATTTATTCACCTAAGAAAATAAGTTTAACGCTAAAACAGGGCCGAAACCAAGTTACGGGACTTTTGGGGTTTATACTCGGCATTAACGTGAATAGTATGGGAAGTAAATCTCACAGGTGTTAATGGGGCAAAACGATTTGCTGGTTTTTTAGGAAAAGTGGAGAGACGGGCAGTCGTCCCTCGAACGAGCAAATTGCCTAAACCTTTTTCAGACAGATGCACTACACGGGGGTGCTTTGAGTTCGAGAGATCAATCTGTAGGACTCCGACCTAAACCAAGACAATGGCAGTACCAGATTCAATTCGGTCACAAAGAGGGATGAGGGTCGATCTGTAGGAGGGAGATGAGAAGTGTGTGTGAGATTAATGATGATCAAGGATTGTGGATGTGTCGGAGATTTCTGCAAGTGAACTGTTGAGTTCTGATGAGATAAATTCTGATCGATTGAGTGATAATTTCTTGTTAGTCGAAATTGTTGTTTTCTAGATGATTCTTGGTTGTTCAATCGTGTAGTCTTGGTTGTCCAATCATGGATTCAGAAACTTATTTATATTGCAAGAATAGTAGACACATTGATCCCAGTAAGTGTGACGTTTTTGGAGTGAAAGAGTGGAAAAGTGGAAATCGTGGTTAAACCAGTTGCATATCGTGTGGAGACTTGGTCGATTGTCCATTCAATACTTTGTTAACTTCCTCAACCGCTTGCACGACATACTCACATTTCTCATCGTGGGTGTACATACG
Source organism: Papaver somniferum (assembly GCF_003573695.1). Classification (NCBI taxonomy): domain Eukaryota; kingdom Viridiplantae; phylum Streptophyta; class Magnoliopsida; order Ranunculales; family Papaveraceae; genus Papaver; species Papaver somniferum. The sequence continues at coordinate 139,414,726 of NC_039360.1, read as the reverse complement.
TGCCGTAGGCCGCCATACCAAAAACCTAGTGATTATCCCCCATGTGACGTGATTGATGTCTCACGATTGTGGAGTCTGCAAGGCAGACATGTATTTAATTAGTCAGTTGTTGACTTGACTAGACGATGAGTCTTAGCCTTGATGAGTCGAGCATAATGAACGAATGTGGTATGCTCTGAGACTCGTGGATTGAGCATAAGGTGTCTGCTGAGACAGAATAATGGAAAGACATTGAGTCGAAGTAATAATGATATTTTGATAATTTGGCTCGAGCCTCCGATGAGATTGCTCAATCAAGGACTTATTTTGGTATGTCAAGTTTTCGACTGGAAATCAAGGATATTGCTGAATTATACAGAATGCTCATTTATGATCTAATATGTGATGAATGATTGAATGAAAAAGTAGGAATGAGAAATATTGGATGGTCGTCCGTCCGAACCATGTTGCTCAGTCGAGTAAAAATGTTGGTAATATGACCAAACATTAAATATAAATCAGAATATTAATTGCTGGATCAATAAAATTCACGAATGTTTTTAGTTGAATCAATGAGTTCTGAACCAAGTTGATCGTGTATTTTTCTAACTTAAGCAATTTAGTGTTGATGGATGAGCAAAAAAAATATCGCTAGTTTAAGCAAATATTGCTCGTTTGAGCAATTATGCTCGATTCATGAATTATTGGTAGCGGGACCAAATAAAATATTAATTAAAAATTATGGTAGCTAGACCGAATATTGTGTAATTAATTATGATGTTGATTGGTGGATCACCACAAAATTATTAGTATTTGAACCTTTTCATAATTATGGTTTGCAGAGCATTTGGTTTGAAACCCTAATTTTTGATCGATTGTTTATCAAATTGATGATTTACTTAGAATCAACCAAATGAGTGAGAGAGGGACCGGCTACATGGGATGATGGCCGACCATGTAGTGCCCAGGTGCTCGAATGATCATGCACCAAAGTCTTTTATACACCAGTTGGTAAAATGATGATTAAATGCTCGTTTAATCATTATTAAAAATAGTGCTCGTCTGAGCGTTAGGTGGTAAAACCTAATAATGGAGAGAGGTGGGACCGCCCAAGGGGTATGAAACCGTCCCTGGTGGTCGTGGGACCAACTGATGGCCGATTGATCAAATTTCAAGTTGTTTGGAAAGAGTTTGAACCCAATATGAATTATGGAAGATTAATTAGGTCAAAATCATAAGAGAGTGCGGGACGACTTCTGTAAGCCAAGGGGCCGACCTTGGTTGGTAAAGGTGGCATGCCCATGTCACCATATTGTCCGTGACTCAGGTCTAAGAATTTTGGTATTTTCTGGTGCGCGTTCGAGCAATATTTTGGATTTTCAGAAGAGTTTGATCTTGACTGAAACTTTCGATTTTGCTTGAATGAGCAAGTAGAACTTTACTCGTGCGACCAATATTTTGAGAATATTAAAATAAATGATATTTTAATATTTTCCGTCAGAAGCCTGGATGGTCGTGTGACCATTTGACTTTTGGCCTTTTGGTGGTTTGAGCGAAATTGGAGAAATATGGAAAAATTAGGTTTTTTGCTCAAACGAGGGAATTTCATCAGATGAGGGAAGAAATAATAATAATAAAATATAGAGTCTGAGAGGTGTGGCCGGCCACGGCCATGGCATGGCCGTTCGTCCCTTTTGCCCGGTCTCGTGCTCTTCCATAATTTATATTATTATTTTCATCGTTTGAGGAAATAAGGAGAAACTAGGAGTTTTGCTCAAACGAGGAAGTTTGAAAATAATAAAATAAGTTAAAAATAAAAGGGAGAGGCGTGGGAACGGCCACGACGGCATGGCCGGCCGGCCGGTGGACCCGGTCCCGTGTGCGCATCTCTATTATTTTTAATTAGAATGGATGCCACAGGGGGCATTTATTAAGACAAACGAGTCGATAGTTTACACAGTGTGTGTTGGCATCCTAGCAACTAGCTGGGCACCAACACCTTTCTGAATAGTGATACCTATTCTATGAAAAAGAGAGCCTCCTACTTTGTAATTAGCATCCGTTCTTGCAAGGCAGTTCTTTAATCTTCTCAAGAGTACACAAGTATCTTCGCCTAGTTCACCAAGAGTTGAGAAGGCTAAAACGCCAAACTCATACCCATGTGCTAAACACATATCTTGATACTTGTTACGCTTGCGGGTGACAGCGGCAGAAATGGCCTTCTCAGGTATGAAGGAGGCACTGGTGAAGGGTGAGGCACCTGTGACATCGAAACACATATCTCGGCCGTTTATCCAATTATAGATGAGTAAATCTGCTGGGTGTAAGGCATGTGCAGTGTCAGATAAAAAACCCATAGGAACCTCCTTGCGTGCTGCTACACTTTCTTTATAACAAATATCCGTCAAAATATCACAAACCAAGTCATGGCGAAATTTAAGCCCAACCTCGCTGGCACAATGGATAGCATGAAATCCATATATATCCATGGCACGGTTGCAACATGCGCATCGACTATCGTCTTCAAACATATGAATACCCAATATATAGCATAGGACGGCGCGGAACTGGCGAGGGCCAATAGCCTGTTGAAGCCCGGGAAAGTCCATTGCGTGTGCAGATTTGCTACACTGCCATGATATAGAATCTCTGGCTGATATCTGATACTTGGTGGGCAACTCATTCTTAATAACATCAAAGTAACAGGCCTCCAAGGACTTCATGAAACGCGGGACGACATCAATGATGTTGAAGGAAGAAGGTGAGAGACCACAGGAGCGAGTGTAGACCTGCAATGCTTGCTGGTACTGTTGGCTGGCATCAAAGGAAGTTACACCTTGTAGGATAGTATGCTATAGATATCTGGTTTGTGCACACGAGGCTAAGTAGAAATATCTTGACGTATCGGCCATAGTGTAGATTCCTAGTCCACCGTCATTGATCGGCAAGGTTGTCATCCGTTGTTGTATCAAGCCGAAACCTGCACCATCACCCACTATTAAGTGTCGCAGCTACTGGAACAATTGTGAGTCAAACTGCTCTGAAGCTGATTGAAGTGTTCGAGGACAGGTGGTGTGTAGTGTGAAATATAGTTTAGAGACTCCAGTACAGCTTCGTAGGAGCAAAATCTCACTCTGCGGATCCTGCAGCTTTTAATGGTATTCATTAAATGTGTAGACTTTGCAACTCGATGAAGCACCATGTCATTGCAGTACTGCGCATCGCGACTCACATGCCCTCCCAGAACTTTGACACCCGTAGAAGGCTTGCTAATATTAGCAGGAAAGACGCCAGGTTCATCTCTTCTCAAATCGATTGTTGGCCAGAAGATTTCGGTCTTACTGACATTTAGCAGTAATCCCCTTGCCGGTCCTTCCTGTTGAATGATTCTGAGGGATTTCATCACTTCTAGAGTGTCTCCAGTAATGGTACCATCGTCAAGGTACCATGCATGTAAATCGAGTGTACACTCAGAAGCAATTCGGTTCACAAGAGAATGTAGGATAAGAGAGAAAAGTAACGGACCTAATGGATCTCCCTGCTGAACACCCTTTGCTGAAGATAACACGGAGTTGTTATAGTAAAGTCTGGCTGGTTTGGAGTAGCAAAACTCAACCCATCTGGATATGCTTGGGCATCTGGCACGAACCTCTTGTATCAACACAGTCCGGTCTACTAAATTGAAGGCGTTAGTGAAATCGATGAGCAACATAATCATGTTGTCTTGGTCGCCTTTTAGTTCAATAAGCCTGTTTGCGGAATTTAATATGCCTTCACCGCCGCAGGGTATACCAACCCCGAATTGATGATTTCCCAGATATGTTGTCATGACTTTACATACAGACGTAGTTGCTAGTTTGGAGCACAGACGTCTCCAAATTGTACCCACTGCGATGGGTCTCAAGCTACCACCAGGCTTAAGAAGAGGAGTCAGTGGAGCACTCGCTACATATTCGCCAAGAACTGCAGGGCAACTGCCTTCCAACCAGAGATTAATAACGGCAGTAGTTGACTGTAGAATTATATTGGAAACAGCTGCGGCATCACCACTAAGAGCATCTAGCAAGTTCTGAGCGCGAAGACCATCTCTGTCGCAGGTAGTTCCTTTTGGAAAGCTTTTCAAAGCCTGCAAGACAGCCTTAGTGTCGACAGATAGTGCAACAACTGTTATTGGATCTGCAGTGATTCTTGGAGGTGGTGCGTAGGGGTGTTTTTGCTGCAGCTCATGGAGGGTGTCAGGAGTAGAGGGAGCAACACCATTAGATGATAAAATACGTAATGCTACCGTATAATGGCCGCAGCTCAACTTTTTCCTGCACGCCTCCAGATTAGCGTCTTTTTTCTTCTTCTTGGCAGGCTTCCTGGGTTGTGTGTTTGGCTTAGATAATTCCAGCAGTTTATGAACCAGAGTGTAACAACCATTTGGTTCCCTCCATGTAGCCAAGGATTTATTGATAGCTGCTATTTGTAATTTGTTTCGCATACCTGATCTCTCTTCAGCAGCACTTTTGGGTATGTACAGGTTCAAGGTACACACAGGTAATAATAGAAGAGACAACCCAGCAGACAGATCCATGGGTTTGGCCAGGAGATTGTCGAGAGTGGATTTCAGGGTACGAGAGAACTGTAGCCTACAAGAGGGAGGGATGCTTACAGTGGTTGTTATCTGCCTCTGAAAGATTAAGTCCAGCGTCTCAAGAGATAGGCTTCTTGCCACAACTTCATTGATGCCACCAACAGTCTCAACCAATGGAAGTGATTGAGGTTTCACTGTGTCATGGATTAAAAATGAAACCCCATGATCATTGAGGAGACCGAAAATAATCTTGTGCGAGTGGCTATAATCCTGGCATGATTTTTCCCACGCATGAATACACAGGCATTTGATGCAGAGCCAATATTGCATGATATTCAAAACTTGTTCCCAGGCATTTGGGTGCTCGTTCGTGCATTATTGTTAAGTACACTCGCACCATTTTCTCGGGGCTTACTTGGTGATGTCCTAGATGCCCGAACAATGAATATTTATTACTAGTTCATGGAATTCAGCTGAGCATAATCCATGAAATGGACTAATAAAATAGATTTATTATCTATTACTAATTCATGGAATTCAGATGGGAATACGCCATGAAACAGAGATAAATTGATTATCTATTACTAATTCATGGAATTTAGGGGGAGAAGTCATGAAACAGAGTAATGAGATAGAATAAATTATTTTTCTAGGAATTCAATTGGTGAATGTTGCGCTAGAATTTAATCCGTGAATTGCTCTATACTAGCATGCAATATGTCTAAGAGCATTATGTTTATTAGAGAATCGAGGTATGAGATGATAGAGGCATCACACTCGTTCTGAATATTGATTCTGCATAGTCAGGGAACAGTGTGGCATCCTGAAGACGCTAGCGCTCTATACTAGCATGCAATATGTCTAGGAGCTCCAATCATTAAGAGATTCTATACATATGCATTCTACATAGTTAGGAAACAATGTGGCATCTTGAAGACGTTAACGCTCTATACTAGCATGCAATATGTCTAGGAGCCGTCCAATCATTTCGATTCTATGTAGATGTGTTTATGAAATATGTGAAGTGTCGAAAAGCTCAGTTAAGAGGCTTTACGAATATCTTATTCATACAGATATCTGAGAGGGTGTACGCTCAGTCAGAGATTGTGAAATTAGTTTTCAAAAATCCTAAAATATGAGTTTCACATACGTGTCTGAAGCCGTGTCAAAAACATGCAAGATCGTGATTTTACGATTTTAGCCTTTGTCGAAAATCCACCATCTACAAGATGCTACATAACTATCAGGTTTATAAAGGGTTTGGATAAATCAGAAGCCGCGTAAAAAGGTAAAGCAGAATAAGAAGGAATATTTCCCATAACTTCCGGTGCAGGCAAGGAAAGATAAACATAATTTTTCTCAAGATTTTTATGGCCCTGTCACGTATATATAAGAGTTGTGGGAGTAGGATAAGATCTATCGGGTATTAGGGGTAGTGGTAGAGCAGAAACAATTGCTGCAGAGCGATTCTGCAGTAGCAGAAAGAAAAAGTTGCAGACAACACAGAAGAAGCGTTGTTCTCAAGAACACAAAGAACAAACACATACAAACAGTCGTTTATTCTGCTACAGTTTTATTTATCGTTTCCTGTAACAGTGACTTCGCAACACTTATATCCGTTGCAATTTCACTACTTTATTGTTTTTCACCTCTTGTAAACACTTTTTGAGCTATGAATATCAATTTTGAGCGTGTTTCCAACATGAGGAGCTAAACTCCAACAGTGGGATGACGGAGGAACCCCTTTTCATCACTGTGGTAATTCTATTAATTCTTATATATATGACTTTTTGCATTAAATTTGAATTGATTTATGATTTTTATTGAATGGTTGTGATTTCAATTGATGGGTCATGCTTAGATTAATTGTTTTGATATCCCATGCTTTAGATTTACAGTCATTACTTTCAGAATCTACTTTTGGCAAAGAACTCAATATTTGTTACCATATAAGCATAATTTTCTGGAATTAATAGTTGAACCACATGAATGGAATTCTGAGTCTGAGCACCTCTCGATATCGTGAAAATCTTTTGTATATATTATCTTTGTTTTTAGTATTTTCGTTTATTACGTCTAAACTATAATCTTCACAAGTACGAGTGAACGAAAATCTTATTCACCACTATTACAATCACATCATAGGTGGTTAGTAATCTAGGTTTCTCAGCTAACTGAGTGTAAGTGTTTGGGATTCATGAAGTTTGTTAGCTGTTTTGGGGTAAAAACTGATTCTGTTGTTTTTGGTAAATTTGGGTGTGTTGATGAGAAACGAATTCAAATCCTAAACAAATGTATTGCACGGGAGTACTTTTAGATTCGAGAGATCAATCTGTAAGACTCTGGCCTAAACCAAGAAATAGTCGTTCCAGATTCAATTCGGTCACAAAGTGAAGGAGAAGGGTTGATCTTAGGGAGGGAAGCGAAGAAGATGTTTGAGATCAGAATGTTGAATTATGAAGGTGTGGATGTTTTATGACTTGCATCAGAATGTAGAACTGGCTTGCAGAATGTATGCTATCAGTTCTTGGTGTTTTCTGAATACTTGTGTTGATCACACTTGTCCCTCTTGTCGAAATAGGTCGAAAACCTATTTATACAAGTCATGATTGAGCACACCTGATATCGTAGGAATTGGAGACAGTTAAGTAGTGGAGTAGTGTAAAAAGTGGTGACCATCATGTTTCCATCACGAGGGAGGACTGGTTAGCCTTACACCCACTACTCACTTACTGCTCACTAACCATCCGCCTTTTCCTGACACTTTCTCGTAATGGATGTGTTGCACGCCGCATGCTGTAAACCGCCAGACCAATACCTGATTTAAGATTTTCCGTGGTTGTAGTAATGAGGTTCAAACTCTCGGACTTGTGAAGGATAATTTTTTAGAAAATAAATATATATACAAATATTGACAAATTGGTAGAGAGGTACTGGGACTAATGATTCGGCCAATCTTCATAACATAAGGCTTAATGATTTATTCTCAACAATAATAGCTCAAAACATATATGGACTCTTATTTTGCCAAAGTCGATTCTCAAAACATTGGTTGTAAATGTTAAGCATGGAACATCAAATCACCTAAGCTAAGCATGACCCATCTAATCAAATAACACCCAATTTAATCAAATCATATTTCACTTAATTTTTAATGCAAAAGTCTTAAAAAATTAATAAAATTACCCATTTATGAAGCTCGGCCTCCTCCGTCGCCCCAGTGTTGGGGTTTAACTCATCATAGTAAAAATGCTCTCAAAATATTTCATTGATGCTCAAAAGTGTTTTACAATGAAGAGAAATACAAGAAATTGATGTAAAACAACTCTGCGACCCACAGAAGGCGTCCAGAATCAACGACAGAGATGAGGTGCTGTTGTCGTTGAAGAACTACGACCCACAAAGGACAGTCGATGTTGCTGTTGAAGAACGACTGCTTCTGAGAGTCCGTTCTTCGTGTTCTTCAGGCGTGTTAATGGCAGCAGCAGCAGCAGCAGGTAACTTCTCTGCAACTCCTCCTGCGCCTCTCTGCTCGCCTCCAAACCTCCCCAAACTCTCGACAGACTCTCTGTAGAACATTAGGAACATATTTATACGTAATTGAACCATTGAATCTCCTCCATTAATCCAAAAAATCTTCCCATTACTCGGTAGTGAATGAAAATATTCCCGATATTTTTTTCTTTAATTCTCTGATTTGTTACGGATTGTTCCATGTTTTATCTCTTCTCACGCGTCATCCTTGAGTTGTAGGAGAAGTTTCCATCCAATAGAGTTAACCCATGCACGTCTCTTCCATCCACAAATTCTAAAAATAGGATATCTTCCTTATTTGAGAATATCTTCCCTGTTTTGATTCCCACCGATTATCTAACCAAATTGGACCGAATCCAACACCCATACCAGCTCTGTCTAGGCCCTAGGAACAAACCCATTTAATTTGGGCCATTGAATCTCACTGTAACACCTTCGAATCATCAACCCTAGTCACGGCAGTTCAAGACAATTTTTTTCCGCCAAAACTGTTCTTGATGTTTTCATCACCTGGTGATTATCCAGCCAAATCCGATCGAATTAGATGCCATAAATGTGTTTCTTAAGCTATATCACATCTTCCTACCAAGTTTGAGCCATTGAATCGCACCACAACACCTTCATTTTGTCGATTGAAAATCTGCCAGTTGATGAACCTATTTTTCCCGCCAAAAAAATTAATTTGAATTTGAGAAGAAGGTGTTCTGGTGGTGCCCTTAGTAATTAGGTTGCCCCTTATCCAAAAGCGAGAGTCCAAATAACACTTGTCCTCCGGGTACCAAAATCAACTTTTCGAGCCAAATTTTCCAAAAATGTTTATTTCCTAAAAATACATAAAAACACAATATTAGTACAAAAATAGAGTTCCAACAATACTGACATTGAGGACAAATTAGACACAAAAATGTGTCTATCAATACCCTGTGAGCATCCCCCAGTTTGTGACATGTTTGATGTCTCGAGTATTTTCGTGGAAAATATGCAGCAGATTGATGAACGGGTCTTGTGTGCAAGACCTAGTTATTCTGACCAATCGCGCGCAAACTAGGCGGCGGGTGATCATGTGCGGCGAGCTAAGTCATGAGACTTGCTGCAAGAAATATCGTGTGACGCTATTAAGTTAGTCTTGGTTGGTCGCCTGAGATTTAATTTAGGTCTGTCAATTCGGATGGCGCAGTTGGGCGGCCGAGATTGTAATTTATGGAAGATGGTGGCCGTTGATTATGGCCAAATCTCGTTAGCGCCTGCCAGTGGCATAGTGGCGTAATGGCGCGGCCACTATATATTGGCATGTTGGTGTTAGATCAAAATATGACCCAACAATATTGGCTCTAGTTTTCGTATCAAACTTAATGCCTTAGGTATCATTATTTGGCATGGGACGGCATAACGGTCTTAACCTGTAGATGGGGAAAAACGATTTGCTGGTTTTCACGGGATTGAGGAGACGACCATACGGAGGAGACTCCTTGAACCGAGCGAAATTTTCAACCTCACACAGATGCACTGCAAGAAGGGAGTGCTTTGAATTCGAGAGATCAATCTGTAGTACTCCGGGCTAAACCAAGATAATGGTCGTTCCAGAGTAAATTCGGTCACGAGAGAGAATGGGTTGATCTGTAAGAGGGAAGCTGAGAAATGTGTGGAATTAATGGTAATCAAAGATTATGGGTGTGTTGTGAATTTTAAATAAGATAAGTTCCGAATGATTGAAGTTGCACAGTTGAGAGTAATTGCTCAATTGATGAGGTGTTGATCTCGTGTTGTCTGTGAGACGTCAGATTCTTGTATCTTCAATCATGATTTCAGAGACTTATTTATATTGCTGGAATTGTAGACACCATGATCCCATGAAGTGTGACAGTTGATGGAATCAAAGAGTGGGGAAATGGAAATCGTGTTTGAAACCAGTTGCTCATCGTGCGGAGACTTGGTCGATTTTCCATCCGCTACTTTGTTAACTCCTTCAACTGATTGTACGACTTGCTCATATTCCATAGTGTGTACGAACACACATGTCGTAGACCACCAGACCAAAACCCTAGTTAATATCCCCCATGTGACACAATTAACGTCTCGTGGTTAATTAGTCAGTTTTTGACTTCATGATTTTATGGGACGATGAGTCCATGTATTTGCTGAGTTGAACATGATTTTGCAAAATTTTATGAAACTCATGAATTGAACGTGTCTGTTGAGACAAAAATATAATTCTCACGTTGATATTTTAGGCGAGCAAGTATTGCTCTGAATTTTTGAATATTGATAGTTGAACCAATATTCCTTGATTTGAGCAAATATTGCTTATCTGAGCAAGTGTTGCTCGTCTGATGAATTATTGGTAGCGTGACCAAAATAAAACATTAATTAGAATATTGGTAGTTGAACCTAGCATAATTAATAAGAATAGTGATCATGAGATTTTCGTAAAGTTATTAGTGTTCGAATCTGGAATTATGATCCTTGGACTCAGAAACCCTAATTTGATCAATTGATGACCAATTGATGGTTTATTTCAAAATCAACCATGGAATGAAAGAGGGATCGGCTACATGGGATCATGGATCAACCATGTAGCACCCATATGCTCATGTGATCAAATACCAAGGTCTCTTGAAGAGTTGGTGATTTGTTGATGAAAGAATGATTAAATGCTGGTTTAATCATTTATTCGAAAAATGCTCGTCTGAGCTTTAGGTGATAAAACCTAATTAATTTTGAAGAGGTGAGGGACCGACCAAGGGGTCATGAAACCGGCCCTGGGTCATCACGTAATCGACTGACGATCACTCCATGAAATTCCGAAATTATTTGGAAGAGTTTTGGACCTAATACGTGCAATTGCGCAAATTAGGTCAAATCGTGAAAATACGTGGGACCGGCTTCTTACAAGCCAAAGAGCCCACCTTGGTCGGCCAAGGTAACATGCTCACGTCTCCAACACGTCCGTGTCTCAGTCCTGAGAATTTTGATATTTTCTGGCGTACATTTGAGCAACCATTCGAGAAAATATGACAAAATCAGGGTTTTGCTGAAACTGAGGAAACTTCATGAGATGAAGGAAAATAATTATAAAATGAAGGAATGTTGAAGTGTGGGACCACTGAGGCCAAGGCATGGCCGGCCGGCCAGTGACCACGGTCCCGTGGTGCTTTTCCTAATTTTATATTATTTTTCATGAATTTATGAAAATATCATGAAATAAAGGAATTTGTTGAAATTAAGGAGTTTCCTTGAAGTGAAAGAGTTTCCATGGGATCAAGGAAGCAAATAATATTAAAAAAATAATAAAATAAGGGCGCGTGGGACCGGCTGAGGCATGGTCGGCCGGCTGGGGCCCGGTCTCGTGCGTTTTCCCTAATTTTATGTATTTTTTCCATTATTTGAAGGAATTTTCATAATTTGAGAGAAATACCATGAAATCAAGGAATTTCATGGGATCAAGGAAACCTTAAAATAATAATAATAAAATAAAGGGACGTGTGGGACCGGCTAGGGCATGGCCGACCTGCTTGGGCCCGATCCCACGGGTTTCCCTAATTTTATATTATATTTTTCATGGATTTATGAAAATACCATGAGATTAAGGAGTTTTCATGAGATTAGGAAAATAATAATAAAATAATGAGGAACCATGAGGTGTGGGGCTGGCCGGGATCAAGGCATGGCCGGTTGGAAAATAATCACGGCCCCACAATGTTTTTCCCAATTTTATATTATTTCCTTGGTGCGAAGGAAACACCATGAAACTGAGGAGTTTCCTCAAAACGAAGGATATTTGTTCAAATGAAAGGATTTTCATAAGATCAAGGAAAATAACAAAAAAATATGATAAAAAATAAAACTGGCGTGGGATTGGCCACGGCAAGGACGGCTGGCAGGTGAGCCCAATCCCTCAGCACCTTGGTCAATATTTAATTATTTATTATTTTTCTTCCTATTTTGCATAGGTTCATCGTTTCGTCGTATTTTCAAATACTCGTTCGTGCGGTGATTGTTAATGCATCATCGTTGAGTACACTTACACCATTTGAGTCGGGGCTTACTCGGAGGTAGCTCAGACGCCCTTGCGTTGCATATTAATTGCTAACCCATGGAATTCTGCTGGGAAGAACCATAGATTGAAGTAACGAAATATTGCGAAAATATTTGAATATTTCCGAAAATTCAGTGGATGAATCCAAGAATTTAGGAATAATTAACTTATGGCTCTATACTAGCAGAGCAAGCTGTCTAGGAGCATTAATTATTCTGACATGAGCTTGCTGGAGCTTCATATCCTTTATATAGTCAGGGAAAATTGTTGTTTGTATCCTGAAGACGTTATCGCTCTATACTAGCAGAGCAAGCTGTGTAGGAGCAGTCAATCTCGTGATTCTATATAGAAATAATTACTGAAGTGTTCAGTATTCATGAATATGCCGTTGTCCAGCCAAGAGACTACATATCTGCATGTACTCCGAGAGAAAGTATTCTCAGTCAGAGGATTCGATGAGAGACCCGTGTCTCAATACTCACATCTGATTGCTGGATCAGGAGTTCGTATAATTATGGGTTTATGATTTTAGCCTTTGTCGAAAATCCACCATCTACATTAAGTCCCCTGCTTAGTGAGAAAATCTGTGTTCCTCGGTCAGCATTGAATGGTGATTTTCCGGTCATAAACAGTACAAGTAATTGAACTTAGTCGTAAGTTAAGACGTTACCGGATTTCGATAGTACGAGCAAACCATGACTTTAATGAGGATCCCAGTGGCATGATAGAGCATCGTTTGATGAGCATAAATTGGTGTTGAACCACTGATTTGGACGATGGGACCTTGGTCATTTAGGATTCGCGGGTCGGGCCCAATAAGGAAATCCTTGTGGAATAAGGTTTTGGGAAATAAAATTTGATATAAAAGGGAATTAATCCCTTTCTTTCTTTTTATATTTTCCACGACCAGCACCCTCATCACCTCTCCACCACCTTCACGCCAGCAACAGGAGGAGCAAATTTTCACGCCGGTCGCCGGAGCACCGACCGCCGCCGCCACCGTCCGGCCAGTTTCTGGCCGGCGCCGACCTGGTAAATATTTTTCTTTTGGATGTTATGAGTTTCATGAATTGATCATGTTTGAGTTATATACACATGTGCATGTATGTGAGTAGGATTTTTTGTCGAAAAACCCTTGTTTTTTGAAAACATATGATCGTTAGTTTTGAAAACTAATAATAATCCCTGATTTAGGAGGGATTTTTTTTAATATACGTAGACCTAGGTCCAGTGATAAAACTTAGTTTATGAGCTTTCATGTGAACCAAGGTTTTTATCATAAAAGGAGTGAATTTTCATGAAACCGAAATAAACCTTCGTTTTAGAGAATGACGATAGTACGAAGGAACTTTTTTATACATGAACTTGTGTCCAGTGATAAAATTTTGTTTATGAGCTTTCATGTAAATCAAAACTTTATCTTATAAGGTGTGAGCTCTCACAAAATTGAAATAAACCTTCATTTTAAAGACGGACGATACGAAGGAAAAGAGTTTTTTTTTTTATACAAAATCATGATTTGTCCAAGAAAAATATATTTGCATACAAAACCATGACATGCTTTCACGGAAAAGAGTGTAATTTTTTTTTGCGTGAGTTGTTACTCACTAAAAATAAAACGTGAGTTTTTATTTCATGTTTTGTAAACATATATTTTCAAAACTGATTTTTGGATAATGTCCAAAGTAAACAATTATTTATGATGAGATATTGTTTTAGTTTTTCATAATTCCATGGTGAATTTTCACGCAGTAGAAATTTTCATGATTTTATGAAAAATCTGAGTTTCGTTCGTCTTTTGTAGGTTTCGAAGAAACGAACGATTTTGAGGTGTTAACTCTAGCATTACTAACACTATCGTTAGTGGAAGCGTAAAAGGTAAGAGTTAAGAGTTACCATTAGATGCTTGTACTTCCTTGATTTATATTTGGGCGACATATTGAAGTAGAATGTAGTGTGAATTTTACAGCTACTCCGCAAAATGTCCAACTCCCAGGCGAATGATGCTCCGAGAGATGAAATGTGCATTGATGATGATATTTCCAGAGATGAGACATGTATGGATGAGACTTCCGTTGGCGAAGAATAGGATGAAACCCCTGGAATTAAGAATGTCCCGAATATAGATGATGCATTTTTTTGCGGAGGTTGAGCAGGAAACTGAGAATCGTCTCAAATCTCCAGTGTATCGTCTTCTGATAAATCCCAGAAATGTTACTCAGAAGAAACTGGTGACTCCCAAGATAGTGACCCGATTTTGTCTTGAACGAGGGATCTTCCTTGCATCAATCATAGAGTTTAAGCTTTCTCGACGACCTTTGGAAAAGTTCTCTGGATGGGCGAGACATATGCTGGGTTTCCCTCATGTCAGGGCCATGCTCGATCAGGCGCAAGTGACGAGAGCTATTCAGGCTTCTTGAGACTTATTCATTTTCCATGATGCGAGAGGTATTGTGGCTTTACTTGCTCGTTGGTGTATTCCCACTCACACCTTTATATGCAGATGGGGAGAGTTTACCGTTACCTTAGAGGACATGGCTGCTTTGATGCATCTCCCAATCACGGGCAATCTCCCTGGGGATCTTTCAGATGAGGAGGTTGCGGTTTCTAACATTTTGGCAGCTGCAATGGAGGAGGTGAATAAGGCATCTGACAGTAAAGGGTGTTATGCTCATTGGTTGACGCGCTGGTGGCCAAAGGACGAGATTTCTGATAAACCCATCGACGATATGTTACCCATTGCTGCTTTCTTATGTTTATGACTGTCGAGAGACATATTTGAAGACAGTGGAAACTTGTTGAAGCCCTTCGTGATCCCTTTTTCTATAAAGATGGCTCAAGGTGAGCAACTCCCAATAGGTAGCATGTTCCTGAGTTCTTTGTATTCTAACTTAGACTCCTTGGTTATAGACTCCAGTGTATCGAATGGATTTATGAAGATTGAGTGCTACGCCAATACGATGTTTCTTCAAGTTTTGATGTGGGAGCACTTCAAGAATTATGCGCCTATTCCCCTTAATATTTTGCAAGGACCAAATGCTGATGCTCGTCACATTTTCTCTGAAAAAGATAACGCCAGGATCATGCGTTGGTCTACAAAGCAACCTCGGTCTAAAGCACGCCTCATTGATGTGTTAGATGATGAATCTGAGTTCAACTTCCGCCCGTGGGTGTCAGTTCCTGCTTATGTTTCCCAGCCAACAACTTTCAATACTGGAGAGAGTGTGATGCTGATGTCTGGTGAAAATCTGAGTGATGGCGAAAGATCTTTCATGTTGAGTTTCACCCCTGGTCATTTGATATCATCTATATACGGAGGACTCTCAGTGGAGGAATATAATATTGACAGAGCAGCTCGACAAATGGGTATGGATCAGTGTATTCCAACTTTTCGAAGGAGGAAGCCATCAGTTAAACAGCTTAGAACCCATTTAGACCATACTCATGTGGAAGGAAGTAATTATTGGTTCCCTTGCTCCGAGAGATTTGCATATATAACTCCAGGTTATATAGACTTTTGGGATCAACAACTTCAGCGATTGCGTGATTACGTGATGGCTGGTCAGCCTCCAGTGAAGGATCCTCCTTCTACTGAGATGATTTCTGGATGACCAAGATTGAAGTATCTCTCTGGTGATAAACGAAAATCGTCTCCAGGGCAGAGTAAAGTTTCTTCAGACGAGGTTACCGTAAAACGTATCTTCATGACTTTCATGCTATTTGCTCGCGCCTTGGGTGCATAATGATGAACTTTGATGATGTTTCATTTCTGGTATACTGTATTTTATAATCTCACTTGGTTTCATGCTTAAATGACTCTAACCCCATGTAATCTTCGTATTAGGTGTCAGATACCGAAGTTGAGGATATTGAATCCAATGAGGATAACTCGAACTTCCCTGGAGTTATTGATGAAGAAACAACCCTCGCTGCACTTCAAGGCCATGAGAAGGTTGTCACTGAAGTTGTGAAAACCCATATTGTTGATGCTTCAGTGACAGAAGAAACTGAAACACCGGTAGAGAATATTGTTGCCCTGATTGTTGAAGCTGCCCCAGTAATTGAGAACCGTATAGTGGTGCATGAATATCCAAGTGCAGGAGTTTCTTTTGATCCTCCATTTGATGCTTCACTCCCGTATCATGAACTAGTTGGTGGATTCAGCGTTCCCATTGGATATGCAGGCTTGTATGAGAAAATATGGAAGAAGTTTGGTCACATGATCGTTGATAAGAACCCTGGACGTGCTTATGCCTTAACAATGCAAGTAGGTATTATCTTGCGTTGTCGTGAGTGATATATGCACTAGGGCCAAATACTGTGACTCCAGATATACTCTTTGATTGGGAGTTTAATTTGGAGAATTCAGAAAGACTTGGCTTCAATGTGAAGTGGCTTCGTAAGCAAATGAACGCTATCAAGGACTCATGTGAGAACAACATACCCTTTCCCAATGATGCTGTGATGGAGAAAGAAGACAAGATTGCCAGGCTGACTGAAGAGTTGAACAAGGAGAAGGCGGCTTTGCAGGCCTTGAAGGATGCAGAGGAGCGAAAATCCTTTTTGCTGATTTTCTTTGATTTCCTTTTCATGATCTCTTGAACTTCTGAACTTCTGAGAGATGTGAGGTTTTTGTTTGGGTTTTGATATTAGCTGGTTTTGGATTGTAGATGGTTAAGGATTTTCTTTTGGATTTGATAGAGATTTTCTTTTAAGAAATATGAATTGAATTTTGATAAATTGCTGAATTCAAATACTGATTGCAAGTATTGCAAACGTTTTGGAGGAATTGAAATACAATGAAAGAAAATCCTAAATGCCAAATCCAGACGTCATGATGAATGCTTCAAACGCCCAGTACCTCAAATGTTTGATAATTTCAGACAAACGCCTTAAGCCAATTCTCGTGAATTACTGGTAGGGTTCTGCCATCTGTGTTGATCAGTTTGTAGTATCCTCGGTTATGGACTTAGCAACCATAAATGGTCCTTCCCAATTGGAGTTCCTTGTAGAATGAAGACCACGTGAGCTGCTTTGAGAACCAGGTCCCCTTCATGAAATTTGTTAGGTTTGGTCGTCCGCGCTTTGAATATCTTCTGTTGATTCGGAATTCCTCGTGTGGTGGGATTCCATGGTTGTGGCACATATGGACACTCGTGCAAGAAGGAGTATCCCTCGTAATGTCTGTCATGCCTAGCCACATCTTCAGATGATCAACTTGAAGAGATTCTGGACTCAACCATTGGGTGAAATATTGCTGAGGCGAGATTATCCACTCATAGCATCTTTGATTGCTAAATTGTTTGTGGAGTGAAGCCCTTGAACCATAAGCATATTTGAAAACTGACGATATGGGCACATGAGAAGGAATAAGACTTGCCTGAGTGCGAAATCTCTTGACGAAAGTGTTTGGATGTTCCTCAGGCCTTTGTGTAAGTTCTGTCAAGGCTTTGACCTCCTCCAGATACTCGAATGGTGAGATATCTTCTTTTTCTTCCTCTGAGTCAGAGGTTCCTTCAGCGGAGAGATGTGTGATTGAAGGTGTCAGTGTCACCTTCCCATCATGAATCCATGTGCGTCCAAGAATCATGTCATATCCTGGATCTTCTCGGATTATGTAAAACTTGGTCTCAGTGCAGACCAAATTTTCTTTGACTTTGAGTACGAGGTAGCCGTACGCGTCTCTGGAAACTCCTTCGTGATCTCTGATTGCCATGGGGGCATGAGTAGCTTCTTGTCGAGTAATGCCAGCGGCTCTGAGAGTTTTCAGAGGGATGATGTTGACGGCAGTGCCGACATCAACAAATGCTCTCTTGAACTCGTTTCCTTTGATGTGCACTGTGGTGAGCAGTCCCCAGTCATACATTCTTTGTCCGTTGCTGGAGGCTCGGTGAATGTCTCTTGAATCAGTAGACGCTTGCCTGACACGATGTGGTTTAATGCAGCAAACATGTCTTTCCTTTGAGCTTTTGATAAGTATAGCAATTCACAGATGTGCTCAATTAAGGATTGAACTGCCTCTTTGACGGGAGGTTCAGAAAGAGTGAAGGTTCTGACGGGAAGGGGATCTCTGTGTACTCCTTCAGTCCCCAAGTTGAGTTCTCCCGATTCGACCTTTTCCTTAAATATACGCTTCAAAGTTTTGCAATCACTTGTGGGATGGCTGACAAATCTATGAAAGCGACAATAGCGAGGATTTTCCATGGCCTCTTCAGTTGGTTCCTTCTTGACATATGGCAACTTGATTGCACCGTATTGAATCCAGGCGTCCATCATTCTATAACTTCTTCAATGGAGAGCATGGAAATCAGGTGCTTCTGGATCTTCCGTGTGTTGAGAGGAGCTTGCACATTCCTTCTTTTGCGCCTTTGAAGGGGTTTGGGAATATGGGTGGTATGTCGTTGTGGTTCAACTTTCCGTTTGCTCCTTCCGCAACAGCATTGGTGAAGTTTGAAGGTTGTAATTATTGTTGATCAAAC
The DNA here is from genome assembly GCF_003573695.1 of Papaver somniferum. Taxonomy (NCBI): domain Eukaryota; kingdom Viridiplantae; phylum Streptophyta; class Magnoliopsida; order Ranunculales; family Papaveraceae; genus Papaver; species Papaver somniferum. Next base: position 139,396,122 of record NC_039360.1, on the reverse strand, counting down.
GTCTGTTGCTGGCCCCTGGCCTCTCATGGTTCTCTTCAAAATTTTGCAGTCTTAGTCTTTCTAGTAGAGCAGGTGCAGTAGTCCAGTGTTGCCGACCTCTTGGCTGCTTCATGAGTTATGAGAAAGTCTAGAACCTGATTTCTCCAATAAGGCTCTGTAGACTGGAATCATTCCATTGATGCATAGGTCCACAAGTTGTTGTTCTGTGACATTCGGATCATGGCAATCCAACGCTTGAACTCTGAACTTCTTCACGTAGTCGTTAGGATATTCGGTGTTCTTTTGAAACATCCTTCCGAGATCAGAGAGAGTGACTTGCTCTGAAACGAATAAGTACTTCCTATAGAAAGCATTAACCATTTCTCCCCAATTGTGGATAGTTCCTGGTGCGATGTTGTTGTACCAGGTGTATGCTCTGCCTTTCAAGGATTTCGAAAATTCTTTGAGGCGAACAACATGGTTATGCTCATGTTCACCCAAACTTTCAGGAATCGAGAAACATGTTCTCGAGCATTGTCGGTTCCATCGTACAAATTAAAAGTTGGAGAGATGTAACCTTTGGGAAGAGGAATCCTTTAAGTAGCGGCAGGGTATGGAGGTTGGTGACGATGGACATGCGGGGTCCTTTCCACGATTCTCCAGAAGGCGTTCCAAATCCTCCCGAGTGATGAAGTTTGACGACTCCTTCGCTGACGGATCATTTGCATCTTTGCGGACTTCTTCATCATCCACTGTATGAATCGGGATTACCTCAGGATCAGCGTCTGAGGATTTTTCCTTCTCTTTTCTCTTTTCTCTTTTCTCGAGTTTTCTCTGACATCTTGTCAGCGAGAGTCTTCAGATAATTAAACAGCTCTTTCTGTGTAGCAGCCATATCGGTTTGATTCTGTGCAAGGGTCTCTTGCACTTTGATGAGATCAGCAATGGTAGGTGGTGGGTTTCCTCTGACTTCCTCAAGGTGTCGGCCGAACAGAGGATGACCTTACGTGTTAGCATGAGGAGGAGTAATATCATCACCGCCGGTGTTAGAGGCCGGAATTGTTTCCGGGATATCCTCATTGTTGTTGTTGCTGGTGTTACCATTGTTTGTGTTAGGATCTGCGATCATAGTGACCTAAGATCAACCATCTTGTGAAAGCTTGAGATTGCAACCGAGAGATTAATCTCCCACTGCGGTCGCCAATCTGTAGATGGGGCAAAAAGATTTGCTGGTTTTCACGGGATTGAGGAGACGACCGTACGGAGGAGACTCCTTGAACCAAGCGAAATGTTCAACCTCACACAGATGCACTGCAAGAAGGGAGTGCTTTGAATTCGAGAGATCAATCTATAGTACTCCGGCCTAAACCAAGACAATGGCCGTTTCAGAGTAAATTCGGTCACGAGAGAGAATGGGTTGATCTGTAGGAGGGAAGCTGAGAAATGTGTGGAATCAATGATAATCAAAGATTATGGGTGTGTTGTGAATTATGAATAAGATAAGTTCTGAATGATTGAAGTTGCTCAGTTGAGAGTAATTGCTCAATTTATGAGGTGTTGATCTCGTGTTGTCTGTGAGACGTCAGATTCTTGTATCTTCAATCATGATTTCAGAGACTTATTTATATTGTTGGAATTGTAGACACCATGTTCCCATGAAGTTTGACAGTTGATGGAATCAAAGAGTGGGGAAATGGAAATCGTGTTTGAAACCAGTTTCTCATCGTGCGGAGACTTGGTCGATTTTCCATCCACTACTTTGTTAACTCCTTCAACTGATTGCAGAACTTGCTCACATTCCATCGTGTGTACGAACACACGTGCCGTAGACCACCAGACCAAAACCCTAGTTAATATCCCCCATGTGACACGATTGACGTCTCGTGGTTAATTAGTCAGTTGTTGACTTCATGATTTTATGGGACGATGAGTCCATGTATTTGCTGAGTTGAACATGATTTTGCAAAATGTTATGAAACTCATGAATTGAACATGTCTGTTGAGACAGAAGTATAATTCTAACGTTGATAGTTGAGGCGAGAAAGTATTGCTCTGAATTGTTGAATATTGATAGTTGAACTAATATTCCTTGATTTGAGAAAATATTGCTTATCTGAGCAAGTGTTGCTCGTCTGGTGAATTATTGGTAGCGTGACCAAAATAAAACATTAATTAGAATACTGGTAGTTGAACCGAGCATAATTAATAAGAATATTGATCACGATATCGTCGTAAAGTTATTAGTGTTCGAATCTGGAATTATGATCCTTGGACTCAAAAACCCTAATTTGATCAATTGATGACCAATTGATGGTTTATTTCAAAATCAACCATGGAATGAAAGAGGGATCGGCTACATGGGATCATGGATCGACCATGTAGCGCCCATATGCTCATGTGAGAAAATACCAAGGTCTCTTGAAGAGTTGGTGATTTGTTGATGAAAGAATGATCAAATGCTGGTTTAATAATTTATTCGAAAAATGCTCGTCTGAACCTTAGGTGATAAAACCTAATTAATTTTGAAGAGGTGAGGGACCGACCAAAGGGTCATGAAACCGGCCGTGGGTCATCACGGGATCGAATGACGATCACTCCATGAAATTCCAAAATTATTGGAAGAGTTTTGGACCTAATACGTGCAATTGCGCAAATTAGGTCAAATCGTGAAAATACGTGGGACCGGGTTCTGACAAGCCAAAGAGCCAACCTTGGTCGGTCAAGGTAACATTCTCACGTCGCCAACTCTTCCGTGTCTCAGTCTTGAGAATTTTGATATTTTCTGGCGTGCATTTGAGCAACCATTCGAGAAAATATGACAAAATCAGGGTTTTGCTGAAACTGAGGAAACTTCACGAGATGAAGGAAAATAATTATAAAATGAAGGAATGTAGAAGCGTGGGACCGCTGAGGCCAAGGCATGGCCGGTCGTCCAGTGACCACGGTCTCGTGGTGCTTTTCCTAATTTTATATTATTTTTCATGAATTTATGAAAATATCATGAAATTAAGGAATTTGTTGAAATTAAGGAGTTTCCTTGAAGTGAAAGAGTTTCCCTGGGATCAAGGAAGCAAATAATATAAAAAAATAATAAAATAAGGGCGTGTGGGACCGGCTGAGGCATGGCCGGCCGGCTGGGTCCCGGTCCCGTGCGTTTTCCCTAATTTTATGTATTTTTATGTATTTTTTCCTTGATTTGAAGGAATTTTCATAATTTGAGAGAAATACCATGAAATCAAGGAATTTCATGGGATCAAGGAAACCTTAAATAATAATAATAAAATAAAGGGACGTGTGGGACCGACTAGGCATGGCCTGCCGGCTTGGTCCCGGTCTCACGGGTTTTCCTAATTTTATATTATATTTTTCATGGATTTATGAAAATACCATGAGATTAAGGAGTTTTCATGAGATTAAGAAAATAATAATAAAATAATGAGAAACCATGAGGTGTGGGGCCGGCCGGGATCAAGGCATGGCCGGTTGGCCAATAATCACGGTCACACAATATTTTTCCCAATTTTATACTATTTCCTTGGTGCGAAGGAAACACCATGATACTGAGGAGTTTCCTCAAAACGAAGGATATTTGTTCAAATGAAAGGATTTTCATAAGATCAAGGAAAATAACAAAAAATATGATAAAATATAAAACTGGCGTGGGGTTGGCCACGGCTACGGACGGCCGGCCGGTGAGCCCAATCCCTCAGCACCTTGGTCAATATTTTAATTATTTATTATTTTCCTTCCTATTCTGCATAAGTTCATCGTTTCGTCGTATTTTCAAATACTCGTTCGTGCGGTGATTGTTAATGCATCATCATTGAGTACACTTACACCATTTGAGTCGGGGCTTCCTCGGATGTAGCTCATACGCCCGTGCATTGAATATTAATTACTAGCCCATGGAATTCTGCTGGGAAGAACCATAGATTAAAGTAACGAAATACTGCGAAAATATTTGAATATTTTCAGAAATTCAGTGGATGAATCCAAAAATTTAGGAATAAGTAACTTATGTCTCTATACTAGCAGAGCAAGCTGTCTAGGAGCATTAATTATTCTGACATGAGCTTGCTGGAGCTTCATATCCTTTATATAGTCAAGGAAAATTGTTGTTTGTATCCTGAAGACGTTATCGCTCTATACTAGCAGAGCAAGATGTCTTGGAGCCGTCAATCTCTTGATTCTACATAGAAATAATTACTAAAGTGTTCAGTATTCATGAGATATGCTGTTGTCCAACCGAGAGACTACATATCTGCATGTACTCCAAGAGAAAGTATTCTCAGTCAGAGGATTCGATGAAAGACCCGTGTCTCAATACTCACATCTGTTTGATGGATCAGGAGTTCGTATAATTATGGGTTTACGATTTTAGCCTTTGTCGAAAATCCACCATCTACATAACCAAATTAGGGTTTGGCATGTAAAAGCTTTAATTAGTATGTGCGGCTACGTTGACGCGACGACCACTAGGTGTTGGCACGGTTTGGCTTTATTTAATGCGTGTGGCGGGTTTAGAGCGACCTGATTGGTCGATTAAAAGGGGGCCGACCTCATTATTAGTGGGTGGGGTGCATTTAGAGCGACCTGATTGGTCGATGGAAAGGGGGTCGGCAAGCGTCATGGGGCCGGCCTCATTCTAAGTGCGTGTGGCGCATTTAGAGCGACCTGATTGGTCGATGCAAATGGGGCCGGCAAGCAGCATGGGGCCAGCCTCATTCTAAGTGTATGTGGCATTAAAGCGACCTGATTGGTCAATGGAAAGAGGGACGACCTCATTCTAAATGCATGTGGCGCATTTAGAGCGACCTGATTGGTCGATGGAAAAGGTGGCAGTATGGGGCCGACCTCATTCTAAATGCATGTGGCGCTATGGATGGGGAAAAACGGTTTGCTGGTTCTTTAGGGAAGTGAAGAGTCGAGCGTGCGGTCGAGACTCCTCAGACGAGCAAACTATTGAACCTCACACAGATGCACTGCAAAGGGAGTGCTTAGATTCGAGAGATCAATCTGTAGGACTCCGGCCAAACCAAGTCAATGACCGTTCCAGAGTCAATTAGGTCGCAGAGAGGGAGATGGGTTGATCTGTAGGAGAGAAGCTGAGAATTGTGTGAAATCAATGATGATCAAGGATTGTGGATGTGTTGAAGGTTTCTGCAATGATTAGTAAACTGTGAAGATTTTTGAATAAGTTCTGAAAGATTGATGAATTCTTGAGAGTGAATTCAGAGACTTATTTATATTGTCAGAGAGGTGAACACATTGATCCCTATAAGGTCGACGGTTTCTTGAGTGAAAGACTGGGAAAGTGGGTGTAGATGGTGGATTTTCGACAAAGGGTAGAATTGTAAAACTATACTCCAGATTCGGCAACCGGATGAGTATTGAGGCTCATGTCTCTCATTAAAGCATGAAAGCCCATGCCATAAATCTGAATGAGAAGGATGTCTCTCAGAGTACATGTAGATGTGTAGTCTCTCAGCTGAGACCACGGCATATCCCATGAATACTGAGCAATTTCAGTAATTACTCCAGATCCGACAATCGGATGAGTATCGAGACTCGTGTCTCTATGCATGAAAGCTCATGCCACCTCTGATGGAGAAAGTTTCTCAGGTAAGATTTAGATGTGTAGTCTCTCAGCTGAGACCACATCACATCTCCTACTGTGTAGAATCGAAAGATTGGGCGGCTCCTAGACAGCATGCCTGCAAGTATAGAGCGACAACGTCTTCGGGATGTAATCATATTTTCCCCGACTATGCAAGAGGAATATGATACTCCAGCAAGTTCATATTGCTCAACCCTCAGATAATTAATGCTTCTAGACAGGAAGCCCTTCTAGTATAGAGCCGGCAATTAATTATATTAAATCGTCTGAACATCCAGCAATATTATACGAGCCATCACCTGAATATCCAGCAATATTCTATGAATCGTCAATTAATCGCCTGAATATCCAACAATATTCTACGATTCTTCGTTATATTTCGTCACTTCAATTCGTGGTTCTTTCCAGCAGAATTCCACGGGTTAGTGATAAATACTCAACGAGACAGGCGTCTAAGCATCGAATAAGCCCTGACAAAAATGGTGCAAGTGTACTTAACAAACGATGCACAGACCAGCATTTTGAATGCACAAACGAGCATTTCAAAAGATACGAATGAATGAGGAACCTATGCAAAATAGGAAGGAAAATAATAAAATATTAGCAGGGGTGCCAGGGGACTAGGCTCACCAACCAGACGGTCATGCCGTGACCAGTCCCGCGTCCAATTTCATATTTTATCATAATTTTCCCTAAAATCATGAAAATTACCTAATTTCATGTATTTCCTCTAAAATCACATGATTTTATCAAAAATAATAAAATTAGGGAACGGTGTTGCGGGACCGAGCACCTGCTGATCGTGCCTTGGACGTGGCCGGTCCCACACCTCACGCCCCTATTATTTTATTATTTTTCTCTTAAATTATGAAAATTCCCTTGATTTCATGAATTTTCCATAAAATTACCTAATTTCATGTATTTCCTCTAAAATCACATGATTTTATCAAAAATAATAAAATTAGGGAAAGGTGTTGCGGGACCGAGCACCAGCCGGCCATGCCTTGGATGTGGCCGGTCCCACACCTCACGTCCCCATTATTTTATTATTTCCTCTTAAATTATGAAAATTCTCTTGATTTCATGAATTTTCCATAAAATTACCTAATTTCATGTATTTCCTCTAAAATCAAATGATTTTATCAAAAATAATAAAATTAGGGAAAGGTGTTGCGGGACCGAGTACCAGTCGGCCGTGCCTTGGCCGTGACCGGTCCCACACCTCTTGTCTCCATTATTTTATTATTTTCCTCTTAATTTATGAAAATTCCCTTGATTTCATGAATTTTCCATAAAATTACCTAATTTCATGTATTTTCTCTAAAATCACATGATTTTATCAAAATATCAAAAATTAGAGAAAATTTATGGGACCGGGATCTAGCCGCCCAGCCATGCCCTAGCTGGTCCCACATGCCATTATTATATTATTATTATTTGGTGTTTTGTTTCCTGATTTCATAAAAACTCCCTGATTTCAACAAAATATGTTGGTTTCCAACAAATCCTTTTGATTTTATGAAAGTTAGCTAAAATCATCAAAACTACATAAAATTGGGAAGAGTGGCTTGGGACCCGCACCCATTGGCCGGCCGGCCATGCCTTAGGCATGCCGGTCCCACACTCCCATTCCCTATTTTATTATTATTTTATCTCTCATGAGAGTTCTCTAATTTCACCAAACTCTCCAGTTTCATGAAATTTCCCTCAAATCAGAGAAAACACATAAAATCACATAAAACCAGGATAAGCATGTGGGACTGCGTCTGTCAGCTGGCCGGCCATGCCCTAGTCGTGTCGGTCCTACACCTTGAAATCCCATGTTTTATTTATTATTTACATCATCTCATGTACTTTTCCCAGTTTCAGCAAAACCATGGATTTTGCATATTTTCTCCAAATGTTGCTCAAACGTGCACCAGAAAATATCAAAATTCTCAGGACCGAAGCGCGGACATCATGGTGACACGGGCACATCCCATTGACCGACCAAGAGTGACCCTGTGGCTTGCAAACAGCTGGTCCCACATGCTTTAATGATTTTAACCTAATTTACCCAGTTGCTCATATTAGGTTCAAACTCTTTCCAAACAATTGGAAGTTTGCTCAAACGACCATCTATTGGTCCCACGGCCACCAGGAGCCGGTCCCATGACCTCTTGGCGGGTCCCTCATATTTTCTACACCAGATTTTATTATTTGTCGCTCACACGAGCATTATTTTAATAAATGGTTAAACCAGCATTTAATCATGATTTCACCAACTGGTCCTCAAGAGACTTTGGTATTTTTGCTCATTTGAGCATCTGGGCGTTATATGGTGAACCCGTCATCCCATGTAGCCGGTCCTGTGTTGATTTGCAGTAAATCATCATTTCGGTAAAATTAGGGTTTTGAATCCAGAGCTTTGCAGAAACATGATTCTGAGCAGATTCAAACACTGATAATTTTATGTTGATTCCATGATCAACATTCTTATTTATTTTGCTCGACCCAGCAGTCAGTAATTTAAATTAATATTTTATTTGGTCATGCTACCAATAATTCATCAAACGAGCAATATTTGCTCAAACTAGCAATATTCGCTCGAACCGGCAACATTCACTCAAACTGGCAATATTCACTCGAACTAGCAATATTTGCTCAGATCAAAAGAATATTGGTTCAACTATCAATATTCAACAATTCAGCAACGCAATTTGATCGTCTTAGGTTATAACGATACCCCGTCTCAGCAGACATATTAAATTCGCGAGTTTCAGAACATTTGCTAATCATGTTCAACTCAGCACTACATGGACTCATCGTCCCATAAAGTCAGCAACTGACTCCACAATCACGAGATTTCAATCATGTCACATGGGGGGTATTAATTAGGGTTTTGGTCTGGCGGTCTATGGCACGTGTGTTCACCCACGATGAGAATGTGAGCGAGTCGTGCAATCAGTTGGAAGAGTCATCAAAGTAGTGGGTGGAAAGTTAACCAAGTCTCCGCACGATGAGTAATTGGTTTTAAACACGATTTCCCACTTCCCACTCTCTGATTCCAGCAACTGTCACACTTAATGGGATCATGGTGTTTTCAAATCCGGCATTATAAAATGTCTCTGAATCCTGATTGAAAGGATATGAGTTTTCGAACATTCGAACAACAATAGCCTAAACGAGCAATTTCTTATAAAAGTTCATACAGACAATCTTTCGTCTACACGAACTCACAGAAATCACTCTCAATTGGGAAAAACTGAATCATTCAGAGCATTCTTACGCTGAATTCACAACACACCTATAATCTCAGATCACCATTGATCTCACACATTTCTTAGCTTCCCTCCTACAGATCAACCCATCCTCTCTTGTGACCGAATTGACTCTGGAACGACCATTGTTCTTGGTTTAGGCCGGGGTCTTACAGATTGATCTCTCGAACTTAAAGCACTCCCTTCTTGCAGTGCATCTGTGTGAGGTTCCACATTTCGCTCGGTTCACGGAGTCTCCACACGGACGACTCTTCAATTCCGTAAAAACCAGCAAATCGTTTTTCCCCATCTACAGATTGGCGACCACAGTGGGAGATCATTCTCTCGGTTGCAATCTCACAAAGATGGTTGATCTTAGGTCCGGTTCAGTTACCAATCCGGGTTAAACACCCAACTCTCACATCGCAATTTCTAGTGATACTGCAATCGCAAGTACTACTCCTCTCAACATTGCAGGCTTCAGTGGTACCACTAATACCACTCCTCCAGCCAGCAATGTCATGCCACATGTTACTACTACTCCTCCAAGCACTGGTGCTCCAGTGATCACCCCTGCAAGTGACGGCACTGGTGCCATCAACAATCCACTCTTCGGTCGGTCTTCTAAAGAAACCAGAGGAAATCAGCCTACCATAGTTGATCTCATGAAGGTTCAGAGTGACGTGGCTGCAACACAGAAGCAGTTGTGTGTTTATATTATAACTTTCACAGCCAAGCTTGCGTCTGAACGAACTCAGCCTCAGCGCGAGAAAGGAAAAGCTAAAGAAACATCTTCAACCGCTGATCCTGAAATCTCTCCAGTCCATGTTGTACATGATGAAGAATTCCGCAAAACTGCATATGACTCTCCAGCAACGGAACCTGCAAGTTTCATCACTCGTGAAGATACGGAGTGCTTTTTTGAGGATCGATGAAAAGACAAGACATCATCCGTCCATCGTCACCAACCTCCATACTACCATACAGAGGCTTCCTCTTTCAAAAGTTTATACCGCTCCAACATTCATTCTTTATGATGGAACATGCAATACTCAAAAACATATTTCTCGGTTTCTGGAATTATTGGGCGAACACGAGCACAACCATGTCGTCCGTCTGGAGGAATTTTCAAAATCCTTGAAAGGTAGGGCATACACCTGGTACAACAACATCGCACCAGGAAGTATCACTGATTGGGGAGAGATGATTAATGTTTTCTACAGAAAATAATTCTTCGTGTCAGAGCAAGTCGCTCTCTCTGATCTAGGAAGGATGATTCAAAGGAGCAGTGAACATCCCGATGATTATGTGAAAGGGTTCAGAGTTCAAGCCTTGGATTGCCATTGTCCAAACGTCACGGAGCAGCAAATGGTAGACTTGTGTATCAACGGCATGATCCCGGTCTACAGAGCTTTATTTGAAAATCTCCATTTCCAGACCTTCTCAGAGCTTCATGAAGCGGCGAAGAGATCGACAACTACTGTGCCCGCTTTACTGGAAAGAACAAAGGCTACAAAGTCTGAAGAACCGCGAGACACTCGAGATGGCATACGTATGATCAAGAAGCAGTAAAACCTCCAGCTTTCCACAAACCCTGTTGGAGAAGGGAGCAAATGGAAAGCCAAACCGCTGCGCAAGCATACCCCAGCTCCTTCAAAAGAACAAAAGAAGGATGAGCAAGATGCACAAGCCTCTGACCAACGCACAAGAGTTCCTGATCAAGAAGCACATGACTTTCCTTTTTCCATTAAAGAGGTGATCAAACTCCTGGATGTCTGGGTCCAAGATGGTGCAATCAAGTTGCCATATGTCAAGAAATAACCAACTGAAGAAGACATGGAAAGTCCTCGTTACTACCGCTTCCACAGGTTCGTCAATCATCCCACAAGCGACTGCGGAGTTTCGAAGCACATTTTCAAAGAGAAGGTTGATCCACAATAGCTTCAACTGGGGACTGAAGGAGTACACAAGAATCCTCTCCCAGTCAGAACCTTTACACTCTTTGAACAACCTATCAAAGTGGCAGTTCAATCCGTCGAATGTGAATTGATTTATCTGTCGAAGGCACAAAGGAGAGACATGTTCACAGAACCACATCGTGTCAAGAAGTCTATTCCGGAAATACTTCTTGAGCCTCCAGATGTAGATCAAGAGATGTACGACTGGGGACTGCTTACCACAATCAATCTCAGAAGAAACGAATTTGGAAGAACGTTGATCGATGTTGGCACCGCCGTCAACAACATTCCACTGAAAACCATTGTATCCAAGGGCATCACTCGACAAGAAGCTACTCATGCTCCCATCTCAATCAGAGGCCTTGAAGGAGCGCTCGGAAATACTTATGGCTGCATCACTCTCAAAGTGAACATAAGTTCAACCTGGACAGAAACCAAGTTTCACATAATCAGGAAGATCCATGATATGACATATCCTTCAGACGAGCGTGGATCCACGCTAAAAATATGGGTACTTACAAAGCGCCTTTGGTTACACATCTCTCCAACGAATAAAGTTCTGATCTAGAAGATTTGACAGACATTCCATCATCAGAGTACTTTGAGGAATTTCAAACTTTGACGAGGTTGAAGCAAGAACCTGCAAAAGATGCATAGACATTCATCAAGAGGTTCCGCACTCAGGAAAGTCACATTCCATGTCTATGTCATTTATTTCCTCACATGTTATCCTAGCATGGGTACTTAATTATGCTAGCAACTCTACAAGACGTTATGAATGGTAGCTTCACCACATTAGCATATTACCAAGTGGTTGAATCTGACGTTTCTCTGAATCAACCACTAAAACATTCATTTATGAGATGATGTCCAAACATGGCAAAAAATACTTTGGGCGTTTCTCCTGCAAGTCCATGTGTTCCACAAAATCAGAAAGCTCTGATGTATGCACAAGTGTCGAATCCCACTACTGCAACAAAAGGGATGCTGAATCAACAGAAGATACTCCAGGTCCGAGATGATCAAACCTCTAAGACGTTCGACGCTTAAGGAATACACGCTTCAACGCTCAAGCATCTAAGAAGCCTTCAAATTGTACTCCCAATCAAAGAGTACACCTTCGATAGTGGCGCGTCTGGCTTCAGCACAAATATCTCGACGATGACACATTGATTCAACACCAGCACGATCAAAGTATAACTAAACTACAATCGATAAGTCTTGCAACATCATTCATACATGAAGGGCACTAACTCCTTCAATATACACTGGGCAACCTGAGGTGATTCCGCGAAACTTCATCAACGGGATTTCTCTACATCACAATCCCCTGCATCATTGAGGAACTTTCTCTCTTCACTAATCACATCCAGTATGAAAAATGATGATGCTATCTACCACAACAACATCAATTCTCTGACAAAGCCACTTCACGAGGCTCACTGGATGGAGGAGCAAATATTATGTCGATGATCATGGTTCTAGCCTTTTTGGTCTCAGGAGCAAATCCGACCATAGTATCTGCATCAACAAGGATATCTAGAGGAACTTTATCCGTTGTCTCAGCATCAACAAGAATTTCTATAGAAAATTCAGTCGTGATCTCAGCATCAACAACGGTCTCAGGAGCAACATCCTCATGACAAGGCTTCGAAGCGGACTTCTCCAAGCACTAATAATTCATATCAAGATGTGTAGACCTGATAACATGCTCACATGAAAGTATTCCCAAAGCTTGCACGACTGGTGGGCACAATCCAAAGTCTTCTACAAGATGTTCTCATCACCTCTACAAATGAGATACAACACACTTCGGGCCATGGGTTTACAAAAACGTACCAATGGGTGAGGAATGGGACAATACTTCCTCAACAAAAGATGTTCGTCTATGTTTCTTCTACAATATACCAAAAGGGCGCATCAATCGGACATACGAGCTGAAAATATGGCCTTTACCGTCAGGTCTACGGAATCTGAAAAATCTGTACGGGATTAAAAATTACAAATGTGCACGCTCCATTGGCTGATCTCTACAACTCCAAATTGAGTTATTCTTTTCCCATGAGATAACTCAGCCTCTTAGCAGTTGGGGTCAAGCATCGAATTCCGACCTTATATGAGGTCCCTACAGCTTCCAGAGCGTACAACATACAAGCAGCAATTCTTAGACGGGATTCATGACTTCCACAGTCGAGCGGTGTCCACCAGGTCTTTCCACTAAGTACTTCATCACGGTACCTCCAACTTCGACCAACTAGGTCTTCACATCAATTTTTCTACCTGGGTCCTCTATCCAAGTCTTGCTAGAAGAAGAGAAAACGAAAAGGAGAGATTTTACAAAATACTGGGGACTGACGGTCCGGTGATCATGACGATCAGTTTCACAGTCCAAGACTCGTGGAGCCAGACTCTCTTGTGCTAATCATTCATCATAAAAGTGATGCTACCGCCTGGACATGAAACCATGTTCATTAGATCATCTCCTCTCGAAAGCAACCTCAGCTATGGTCCCGTGACCAGGGTTTCAGACGTGATGTTTTACGGTTGAGAAAGACAAGATGGCTGCAAGCACCATGCTCATATACCAATCAAAGGGTCCTGATCTCAAATGAATTAATAGCATTGAAGTCCTCCACTAACCAGTTCGTGGTATGGGAGTGATGCATCGAATGGAGGACCAAAACAACCCCTGCACTTGGGTGTTAATACACCACTACACGATTCTCAGTTACTGGGGCAGCCTCTACAATCAGGGCAACAGTTTCTTCAGTATTCTCTGCTGGTGGCTCGGTTTCTTCTATCACTGAAGCAGCAACAATCGAAGTTTCCATAACTTCAGTGACAACCTTCTCATGGACTTGAAGTGCAGGTATGGTTGTCTCTTCATCAAAAACTCCAGAACAGCTCGAGTTATCCTTATTGGTTTCAATATCCTCAACTTTGGTATTTGGCACCTAATATGAAGATTACATGAGGTTAGAGCAATCTAAACATGAGACCAAATGAGATCATAAAAATACATTATACAAGCAGACCAACATCATCAGGTTTCATCATTATACACTCTAGGCACGAGCAAATAGCATGAAAGTCATGAAAATACGTTTTGCGGCAAGCTCGTCTGAAGAGACTTTACTCTGCCCTGTGCAAGATGACTAACTGGGAGCAATCTACAAGGAATATGGGGATGCATTATATACCATTCTCTTCGCATGGATGTCCTCTACCACATGTCAAAATTTCATAACAATCCGATGAACGATCAAGGAGATGCGGTCAAAACATTAGATAACGTACAGTCTGAAAAAGTTCTGAAAGTCTCCTGGAAGTTTACTGTTTTGCCTTTTTTAGGCCATGGACGTGCTCAAAACTTAAAATATTATTTGCTAAAGCTTGGAAATTTCCTGGGCATAAGGATACATGGGTGGATCGCGAAAATCTGACATCGGACGAAGATTCTACAGCATTTTTGCTAAACAGCTAAGTTCTGAATTTTCTGGTGACGTATTTCGGCAAAGCTTTTCATATATTCACATGGATTCTCATTCATGCATTCATGAATCAACAAGTTTATGCTTCTATAGATAAAATGCAAGAGAAATACTTACTTGGGTGGGCTCTGAAGCGTTCAAAGAACCAGAATTGCTTGTCTCAACATCAACAACAACATTACTTTCATTCGGTTTTGAGCTTTAGGAGTTTTCTTTATCGTCATTCTCCGAACGAGCATCACCAGTACTCTCTACTTCCATGGAGACATCCTACTGGACATATTCTCAACAATGAGCATCTTATCTACGAATTTATATGAAGAAATACTTACTTCGGCCTCTTCTTCAACACTCGAGTCTGAAACCGTCTGCCCAGCAGCACAGAATTGAAGACCGTCAATACTTGACGGAGCAAAGTTCTGCAAAGGAATAACAAACCTTGGTATCATGATCCTAATTGCACGGACAAGAAAAAGTCATGATGTGAGGAGCGCTAACAACTCACCAAAGAGACATGGGACTTTACAGTGCTCGAACCTGGATGTCGTTTTTCGGGTTTATATTTGACCAAGAAGAATTCGTCATTCGCATTTGGAGAACTCTTAGTCACCGCTTCTTCCTCTTCATCAACTTAAGGAGTCTCATAACCTCCGTTTGACATCTCTGCAAAGTAGGTGCGGCATCCATGTGATATTTTTACTTCAAAATATCATTCAAAGGTGCAAATTTCATCAAAGCAGTGAAATTAAAGCATAACAAAAGTGCTCACATCAGCGTCTGCAAAAATGGTAACAATCCAACTCTTACCTATTTACAAATTTCACTAGCTGTAGTGATTATAAGGTCAGAATTTCGAAAAATTGCTCGTTCCATCAAACCTGCAAAGACGAGCAAAATTCATTATTCAAAATCATGACTTGATGTTCATAGAACCGTGAACAACTCACGTGAATTTAACATCCACTGGTTTTTCAAAAATTGGACAGACGTCCATTCTATAATTTTGAAAACTCACATACAGACATTATTTCACCATTTATAATTGTCTACTTTCAACTGTTGTTCAAAATCAAAACATTGATTTTACAAAATATATACATTTAACGTGACACTCACGTAAATTTGAAAAATATATCTATATATTTTTGCTCCCTTGCACGAGCATCTGTCTTTTAAGCGAGAGTATATTTTCAAAGATTTCCGAAAGCTCGAAGATAAAATTTTCATGAAAGCTCATAAACAAAATTTTATTACTAACAGACGCACGTCTATTCAAAAAAAAAAACTTTTCTCTCGTACGAGCATCCACCTTTGAAACGAGAGTTTATTCCACTTTGTGAAATCTCACATATAAAATAAAATTTTGGTTTTCGTGAAAGCTCATAGACAGAATTTTATATCATTAGACTCAGGTATATTTTGTTTGTTCCTTAAACTAACGAACGAACAAGCGTCTATTCCTAAAACAAGGATTTATTTTTTGCGTCGGGCCCGTGAATCCTGAACCAACCAAGATTTCATCATCGAATCAGCGGTTCTACACCAATTTATGTTCTCTGGACGATGCTATATTATGCCACTGGGGTTTTCGCTCAAACCATGGTCTGCTCATTCAGTCGAAATCCGGTAATGTCTTATCCTTTGACTAAGTTCAATTACTTATTTCTGTTGTACCCGGAAAATCACCATTCAATGCTGACTTAGGAACATGACTGTTCCTCACTAAGCAGGGGACTTAATGTAGATGGTGGATTTTCGACAAAGGGTATAATTTTAAAACTATGCTCCAGATAACATACATTTACGTGCAGTTTGTAAAACCTTCCGCTCGATAATTCCCTTGCTGAATCCGAGAGGATCCTTTCCTGCTAAGTGTTTACGAGCCACCAATTTGTCCCCTTGGCTGGTTCTCTCCAAGAATAACGAAGCCGTCTACAGTTTCATAAATCCAATGCATAATAATGAGAATTACCTCATGAGCATCCCTGAATTGTTAAAAGGTTCTACGATTCGCTCTTCAAAAGGCGGTTGGTTACTCATGTCAAAAGGTTACTATATTGTGTTCTTCTACAATCCATTCACAAAAGAAACCATCAAACTACCGGACTTGCCAGAAAGTGCTGGTGTTTATTGGTCTTTCTCGTCCTTGCCAACCTCTTCAGATTGCGTTGTTTTTGCCATCAGTGATTGTATGGTGGAATTAGTATGCATCACCCTCATTAAACGAGGGGATGAATAGTGGAAAAATAATATCTTTGATAATGTTCATTTATCTCCCAATAGAAAAAACATGAGATTCCAGCCATAAATCTCATGTCTCTCATTAAAGCATGAAAGCCCATGCCATAAATCTCTGACTGAGAAGGTTGTCTCTCAGAGTACATGTAGATGTGTAGTCTCTCAGATGAGACCACGACATATCCCATGAATACTGAGCAATTTCAGTAATTACTCCAGATCCGACAATCGGATGAGTATCGAGACTCATGTCTCTATGCATGAAAGCTCATGCAACCTCTGATGGACAAAGTTTCTCAGGGAAGATTTAGATGTTTAGTCTCTCAGCTGAGACCACGACACATCTCGTACTGTGTAGAATCGAAAGATTGGGCGGCTCCTAGACAACATGCCTGCTAGTATAGAGCGACAACGTCTTCGGGATGTAATCAGATTTTCCCCGACTACGCAAGAGGAATATGATACTCCAGCAAGTTCATATTGCTCAACCCTCAGATAATTAATGCTCCTAGACAGGAAGCCTTTCTAGTATAGAGCCAACAATTAATTATCTTAAATCGTCTGAATATCCAACAATATTCTACGATCCATCACCTGAATATCCAGCAATATTCTATGAATCGTCAATTAATCGCCTGAATATCCAGCAATATTCTACGATTCTTCGTTATATTTCGTCACTTCAATTTGTGGTTCTTCCCAGCAGAATTCCACGGGTTAGTGATAAATACTCAACGAGACAGGCGTCTAAGCATCGAATAAGCCCTGACAAAAATGGTGCAAGTGTACTTAACAAACGATGCACGGACCAGCATTTTGAATGCAAAAACGAGCATTTCAAAATATACGAATGAATGAGGAACCTATGCAAAAGAGGAAGGAAAAATAATAAAATATTAGCAGGGGCGCCAGGGGACTGGGCTCACCAACCGGCCGGTCATGCCGTGACCAGTCCCGCGTCCAATTTCATATTTTATCATAATTTTCCCTAAAATCATGAAATTACCTAATTTCATGTATTTCCTCGAAAATCACATGATTTTATCAAAAATAATAAAATTAGGGAAAGGTGTTGCGGGACCGAGCACCAGCCGGCCGTGCCTTGGCCGTGGCCGGTCCCACACCTCATGTCCCTGTTATTTTATTATTTTCCTCTTAAAATATGAAAATTCCCTTGATTTCATGAATTTTCCATAAAATTACCTAATTTCATGTATTTCCTCTAAGATCACATGATTTTATCAAAAATAATAAAATTAGGGAAAGGTGTTGCGGGACCGAGCACCAGCCGGCCGTGCCTTGGCCGTGGCCGGTCCCACACCTCATGTCCCTGTTATTTTATTATTTTCCTCTTAAATTATGAAAATTCCCTTGATTTCATGAATTTTCCATAAAATTACCTAATTTCATGTATTTCCTCTAAGATCACATGATTTTATAAAAAATAATAAAATTAGGGAAAGGTGTTGCGGGACCGAGCACCAGCCGGCCATGCCTTGGCCATGGCTGGTCCCACACCTCACGTCCCCATTATTTTATTATTTCCTCTAAAATTATGAAAATTCTCTTGATTTCATGAATTTTCCATAAAATTACCTAATTTCATGTATTTCCTCTAAAATCACATGATTTTATCAAAAATAATAAAATTAAGAAAAGGTGTTGCGGAACAGAGCACCAGCCGGCCGTGCCTTGGCCGTGACTAGTCCCACACCTCACGTCCCTATTATTTTATTATTTTCCTCTTAAATTATGAAAATTCCCTTGATTTCATGAATTTTCCATAAAATTACCTAATTTCATGTATTTTCTCTAAAATCACATGATTTTATCAAAATATCAAAAATTAGAGAAAATTTGTGGGACCGGGCTCTAGTCGGCCGGCCATGCCCTAGCCGGTCCCACATGCCATTATTATATTATTATTATTTGGTGTTTTGTTTCCTGATTTCATGAAAATTCCCTGATTTCAACAAAATATCTTGGCTTTCAACAAATCCTTTTGATTTTATGAAAGTTAGCTAAAATCATCAAAACTACATAAAATTGGGAAGAGTGGCTTGGGACCCGCGCCCATTGGCCTGCCGGCCATACCTTAGCCATGCCGGTCCCACACTCCCATTCCCTATTTTATTATGATTTTATCTCTCATGAGAGTTCCCTAATTTCACCTAACTCTCCAGTTTCATGAAATTTCCCTCAAATCAGAAAAAACACATAAAATCACATAAAACTGGGATAAGCATGTGGGACTGCATCTGTCAGCCGGCTGGCCATGCCCTAGCCGTGCCGGTCCCATACCTTGAAATCCCATGTTTTATTTATTATTTACATCATCTCATGTACTTTTCCCAGTTTCAGCAAAACCATGGATTTTGCATATTTTCTCCAAATGTTGCTCAAACGTGCACCAGAAAATATCAAAATTCTCAGGATTGAAGCGCGGACATCATGGTGATACGGGAACATCCCCTTGACCGACCAAGGGTGAACCTGAGGCTTGCAAACAGCTGGTCCCACATGCTTTAATGATTTTAACCTAATTTACTCAGTTGCTCATATTAGGTTCAAACTCTTTCCAAACAATTGGAAGTTTGCTCACCAGGAGCCGGTCCCATGACCTCTTAGCGGGTCCCTCATATTTTCTACACTAGGTTTTATTATTTGTCGCTCACACGAGCATTATTTTAATAAATGGTTAAACCAGCATTTAATCATGATTTCACCAACTGGTCCTCAAGAGACTTTGGTATTTTTGCTCATTTGAGCATCTGGGCGTTATATGGTGAACCCGTCATCCCATGTAGCCGGTCCTGTGTTGATTTGCAGTAAATCATCATTTCGATAAAATTAGGGTTTTGAATCCAGAGCTTTGCAGAAATGTGATTCTGAGCAGATTCAAACACTGATAATTTTATGTTGATTCCATGATCAACATTCTCATTTATTTTGCTCGACCCAGCAGTCGGTAATTTAAATTAATATTTTATTTGGTCCTGCTACTAATAATTTATCAAACGAGCAATATTTGCTCAAACTAGCAATATTCGCTCGAACCGGCAACATTTACTCAAACTGGCAATATTCGCTCAGACTAGCAATATTTGCGCAGATCAAAAGAATATTGGTTCAACTATCAATATTCAACAATTCAGCAACGCAGTTTGCTCGTCTTAGGTTATAACGATACCTCGTCTCAGCAGACATATTAAATTCACGAGTTTCAGAACATTTTCTAATCATGTTCAACTCAGCACTACATGGACTCATCGTCCCATAAAGTCAACAACTGACTGCACAATCACGAGATTTCAATCGTGTCACATGGGGGGATATCAATTAGGGTTTTGGTCTGGCGGTCTACGGCACGTGTGTTCACCAACGATGAGAATGTGAGCGAGTCGTGCAATCAGTTGGAAGAGTCAGCAAAGTAGTGGGTGGAAAGTTAACCAAGTCTCCGCACGATGAGTAATTGGTTTTAAACACGATTTCCCACTTCCCACTCTCTGATTCCAGCAACTGTCACACTTCATGGGATCATGGTGTTTTCAACTCCGGCATTATGAAATGTCTCTGAATCCTGATTGAAAGGACATGAGTTTTCGAACATTCGAACAACAGTCGCCTAAACGAGCAATTAATTATAAAAGTTCATACAGACAATCTTTCGTCTACACGAACTCACAAAATTCACTCTCAGTTGGGCAAAACTCAATCATTCAGAGCATTCTTACGCTGAATTCACAACACACCTACAATCTCAGATCACCATTGATCTCACACATTTCTCAGCTTCCCTCCTACAGATCAACCCATCCTCTCTTGTGACCGAATTGACTCTGGAACGACCATTGTTCTTGGTTTAGGCCGGGGTCTTACAGATTGATCTCTCGAACTTAAAGCACTCCCTTCTTGCAGTGCATATGTGTGAGGTTCAATATTTCGCTCGGTTCACGGAGTCTCCACACGGACGACTCTTCAATTCCGTAAAAACCAGCAAATCGTTTTTCCCCATCTACAGTGGGAGATCGTGTTAAAGTCAGTTCCATGTCGTGTGGAGATTTGACTGATCGTGCACCCACTACTTTGCTAACTCCTTCAACCGTTTACACGACTTACGCACATTTCTCGTCGTGGATGAATCCACGTGTCGTAGACTGCCAGACTAAAACCTTAAGTGATATCCCCCATTTGTGACGTGGTTAATGTCTCACGAATCGTGGAGTCTGTATGACAAACGTGTCTTAGTTAGTCAGTTGTTGACTGATTAGACAGTGAGTCTAGATTTTGTTGAATCGAGCATGATTGACAAATGCTAGCGATTCATGAATATCAATATTCCTCGTCCGAGCAAATATTGTAAATTCGACGAGTTGTTGAATATTGATGAGTTACTGAATACATGTGGATTATTCGAGCAAACTACTGAATATTGATAGTGGGATCAATATTCGAGCAACTGAGCATGTATTGCTCAATTCGACGAATTATTTACTGGTGACGTGACCCGATAAAATATTAATTAAAATATTGGTAAATTACCGAATATTGTATAATTAATCCAGATGTTGCTCGTTGGATCAACATAATTTAGTGTTTGAACTTGCTCAGAATGGTGATTCGTGGAGCGTTTGTTCAAAACCCTAATTTTTTGATCAATCCTTCATCAATTGACGAATTGCTGAAAATTGATCATGAGTGAAGAGGGACCAACCACATGGGGTTGTGGACGACCGTGTGGTTCCTGAATGCTCGATTGAGTGTGCACCGGGGTCTTGAGTTGACAAGTCGATGAAGGAATGATGATTAATGCCGATTTCATCATTTACTGAAATATTGCTGGGTTCGGCATTAGGTGATAAAACCTAGGTATGAAAGATGGGGACCGACCAAGAGAGCATGAGACCGGGTCTTGGTGGTCACGGGACCAGTTATTGGTCGTTGGAGCAATCCTCAGGTTGGTTGGAGATAGTTTGGGCCCAGTATGAGCAATTCAGCAAATTAGGTCAGAATTATGAAATCATGTGGGACCGGCTTTGTGCAAGCCCTAGGGATGACTCGGGTTGGTCACGAAGGAATGCACATGTTGCCATGGTGTCCGTGTCTCCGTACTGAGAGTTTCAGTATTTTCTGACGTGCGTTCGAGCAACATTGTGAATTTTCAGAAGAGTTTCATCTTGATTGAAATTCTTGATTTTTGTTGGAATGAGCATGTATGCTCAATTGATCAATATTTTGTGAACATTAAAATAAGAGTATTTTAACATTTAAAATTGTCGTGAGAGGATATCCGGTCGTGTGACCATGTTGGCTTTTGGTTTTTCATGATTCGAACAAAATTTGAGAAATTACGACGAAATCATGATTTTTTCTCCACTGGGTTCTTACGAAGGATGGATGAGACGCATGCTGAATAATAAGAGTATTAAAGCTAATTTGATCAAAGCGCAAATCCTCAATGCAGTCATGGCATCTGCTACTCTTGAAGTTAAGAAAGATGCTGCAGGCTTGATCACTTTCATTTCTAGGTGGCGCCCTTCTACTCATACAGCCATATGTCGGTGGGGAGAGTTGACTATTACTTTGGAGAGAGTAGCCGCGTTGATGAACTTGCCTATCGCCGGAAGCTTCTTTTACAAGTTTTCTGATGCAGAACGTCGCAATTATGATGCTATACTTCGAAAGGCGGCAGAATTCGATGATTTGGATAAGGAGGAGAAGAAATATTCGAGATGCTTTTGCACTTAGTGGGTGTCGTAGTGGTCTCCTGCAGACCCGAAACCAGGTCAGGAGTTGGAAGACGAGCTTAGCGGGATTGCATTCTTGTCTTTGTGGCTATCCAGAGACATATTTGACGATGGTTCTGGAAAGAAGACCATAAGAGGTGACCTTGTTAGGTTTGCCATAAGGCTGGCAAAAGGTGAGGTGCTTCCCCTAGGCGCCTTGTTCCTTGGATCATTGTATTCACATCTGGACGCCCTAGCAAAAGATATGCATGTTTCCAACGGGTACAAGAAGGTAGAGTCGCATATCCACATCGCTTTTCTTCAGGCGTTTTTGTGGGAACATTTCAAAAGTTATGCTCCTGTTCCTGCAACTTCGCTCAGCAGTTTGTATGGTGGTTCGAGAATACTCCATTGGCAGAAGAGACGTCCTAAAACCGGTGTGAAGCTCGTGGATGTCTTCGACAATGTGTCCTCCATAGATTTTCGTCCATGGGGGCCGATCCACCCTTCCATTGTGCAGCCAAAGACTTTTTCTACTGTTCCTGATGCCGTGTTGCGTACTGATGCTGAAACCGCAAGTCTAGGAGAACTCATTTACTTGCGAAGCTGCACTCTGGGATATGTCCCGTCTTTATTTGACGAAGAATTTACTGTGATTCCGTACAATATTGACAGGGCTGCTCGGCAGATGGGATTTGACCAGGGTGTTCCATTTCTTCGTCTATTGAAGGCTCCAAAAGAACTTTTCCCAGACATTCTTAATGCTGACGCCTTTTCATTAGTGCAGAGCCTTCCTTTCTTTCCTATCGGAAGAAATGCGACGGTGACCAGCAAGTATAAGGAGTTTTGGAGGACACAGTTGTTGGCTTTCAAAGAGTTTCCAGAGGAGATTGTAACAGATTCATGCGGCGAACCATTTCCTGACACTTTGAAGGAGCATCCTCGGTTGAAACCGCTCCCAGGTAAACGAACCAGAGCCGACGATTGCAGTCCCCAAGCAAGAGTGAGGTCTAAGAAGCAGGCATGTGGTTCGGTGATCCTCAATTCCTCCAATATGCAGGTATTTAAATTTCTTTCTATTTGATCCCTTGGTTTCGTTATTCCTGAGAAACTTTCACTAAAGATAATCTTTTGTTGAAGGCCAGGGAATCCCGAAAGAAAATGCTTTCGCAAGGCTGGCTCGTAGTCATAACGAGAGTTCTGGCGATGTTGATCTTCATGTTGAGAAGTCTGGTAATCCTTCCAAAGAAGGGTCTGGCGACACTGATCCTCTTCAGGATAAAGATGGAGAAAACTCGACGGGACGGAGTGCCTCCCCAAGTGGTAACCTTAGTGAGCTTGTAGACGAGGTCGTGATGGAAATTAGCACTCAGAGTGAAGTAGACATCCGGAAGAATGCGGAAGAAGAAACATATGTTATCCTTACTGTCGAGGCGACTCCCCTTAAAGATCTTCTTGAGCCGGTCCCCATTGATAAGGCATCCATGGTGACTTTTTCTGAAAGGTCTCTTGCAGCTGACAAGGTTTCCGATGAAGCATTGGCAAGGCAACCTGCTGTTCCTGGGGCTATCTTCGATCCTCCCTTTGATGTCCCTCGTCCAGGTCATGTGTTGGTTGGGGGGTTCAGTGTGCCGGCTCAGTTCGAGGAGTTGTACACGGCAATATGAAAGAAGCACGACCACATTGCTACCACCACGAAGCTCAAAAGTCGCCTTGCATTAATCAATTGCGTCCAAGAAGCTTTATTCTCCATTCAAGGGATGAGCGTCACGACTGGTGACACCGTTTCTGAGGAGATGATCGAAGACTGGAAGTGCCATCGAGATGTGTTTGTCCAGTATGACTTTAACGCTCATTGGTTCTTCAAAGGGTTTTCCAAAATCCAGGAGCTTAAGAAATTGCAAGGTGAGGTTCCCTCCACAGAATGCGTTGCTCGCCAGGAAGAAAAGGTTGAGAGGTTGTCTAAGGAGTTGAAGCTGAAACAAGACGCACTCCACAAGATGAAAGCTGCTCTTGCTCAGAAGGATGAGTTGCTGCTGAATGAATTTCCTTGAAGGATTTGTGCCGCCTACTTGTGTCCTTTATTTAGATGCTTTTTTGAGTGATTGTGAGGATTTCCTTTCACAATTTGTTTTCAGGTTTTGAACTAATAGGTGGTTGAATTGGTTTATTTTGAGATAGTTTTGTGAATGACTTTTCTGAAAGAGATTTATTCTAAATGGAATTTTCATCTTGGTTATGAATGATTGCACATGTCAAATGAAATTGCAAATGTCGTGCGAAAAGGAAAGTATGAAGGGAAACAAACGTGGTGTTTGATCATTGAACCTCTTTCCCCACGTGTGAGATGCCAAGTCCCCAGTGAATTCTAAAACTATCTTTCTTGTAAAATTATTTAATAGAACTTACTTGCTTTTGAAGCCTCACTTGTATGAAACCGAAGCAGCCTCTCCAAGGAAATCGTCCGCACTAACTTTCAGTGAAGGAAAGTTATTCTTCTGAATTGAGCTTCTTCTGAACAATGCGCTTCAAAGCGTTGCATTCACTGGTAGGGTGGTGAAGTGGTGGGCCCGGAGGAGTGTATAAAAATGAAGCGAAGAAACGCGGGCCTACAGTAATACCGCAAGTGCACGGTCGTCAGTTGTAGCTCGTGCAAGTACGGGTCGATCCACAGAGACTGGGTGTGTTTTGTAGTGTTTAGCTATTTTGGGTTCTAGTTGCTATTGTTGGGCTTTGGGTACCAATGGATTTTGGTAACCAATGGGTTATGATTGTGCTTTGGGCCTTTGAGTTCTTTGGGAATGAACTGGGCTTTAGCTTTAGCCTATCAATACACTAGGCTTTTGGAGAGAACTGTGGACTGGGCTTAACAGTTCACTTGTGAACTGGGCTTGGTAGTGAACTAGGCTTTGGTTTTGAATTTGGGCTTGGGTTCTTTTGATGTGTACTGGGCTTGGTAACAGTGAACTGGGCCTTAGGCCTTAACCTGAACTGTGGTCTTAGCTGAGGCAAGCTCAGTGCAGCAGCAGCAGTGGCTTCAGCAGCAGCAGAAGGGTAATGCAGGCTGCTCAGGGAAGCATAACAGGGCAAAACAAGGCAATGAAGAAAGAAGAGATGGCAGTGAAGCAAAGACAATGCAATAAATAAAATGTAAAGAAGCAAAGACAATGAAGAAAATTTACAATGGAAGCAACACAGGGCAACACAGGGCAAAAGCAACACAGGGCAAAAGGATTATGAGAAGGTGACAGAACACAGCAACTACAAGCAGAGAACAATGCAAGTGAACCAAGGCCTAAGCCAAGGGCAGGGGAGATGGTGAAGCTAACAGTGGTGACAAAACAAGAGACTTAAGCATACAAATGGAATGGAAAGAGAATTAGCTTGCTATGAGCACTAATTTCTCCCATTGCTCAATCAAAACAATGCATCCTAAGGCTCTAACCTAGCATTCCACTATCTAACAGTGAATTAAACCTAACAGTGAACTAAACATGACATTAAACATTTACAGTGAACTAACATGGAATTAAACCTAAACAGGATACTAACAGACATTTAAACAAACCCTAAACAGGAAATTAACTTAAATTAAACAGCAAATATAAACATTAACAGTTAACTTAGCAGTGAGATAAACATGAACAGGGCATAAAAATGGAAGAAACAGTGAACAAAAAGATTGTAAAAGAAAACTGAAATTACACAGAACATGAAAGTCCTGGACGCCGGCTATTCCAGGCATGAGCTTTACATCACACCCACAGTTCCCTTTTATACCCAATACCCAATTTAGGGTTTATAGAAAAATACCCAAATTCAAACAGTGAAATTAGGTATATGATTTACCTAATATTTGACAGTACAAATTGAACCCATAATTAATTCATTGCTTCTCCTAACAGAAATTAGGGTTTTCTATAAAAATCCCAAAAATTGAGAAATTAGGGTTTCGTAAAATCTTACTTTGATGGCGCAATTTCTTCAATCAATCGCTGACCCATCCTTCCTCTGACTTCACTGCTCATTCCCATGTCTTTTCTAGCTTCGATTGATAACATGCAATCATTCTCATCAATTCCACACGTCACTGAAATCGTGTGATGTTGATGAAGTTGATTGAAAGTTACCATGTGCGGTAGGTGGTGGTGATGATAAAGAAGGTGGTGTGGTTGTGGCAGAGTTGGTGGTGGCGGACATGGTGGTACGGTGGAGCGGCAGTGGAGTTGGTGGTGGAGAGGTACGGCAACAGGGAGGAGGAAGAAGAAAGGAAGAGAAGAAGGGAATGAGAGAAAAAACTCTCGATGGTTTTTAGGGTATAGGAATTTTCACTGTGGAGCATGTACATCGGATATGATGATCAGAAACGTTGAGCGTTGGATGCAAATATGTTTGGTAGATCTAACGGTAATATAAGAGATGAATCACTTCGACCGTCGGATTGTGAAATACAACGAAGTCAACGGTGTTAGATGATGTTAGGTACTGTAGTGTAAATCGGAAGTATCTAATTTTGATGCACAGGCATAGTAGCGACCGTTGGATTCAACTACAATCTAATCTGAAGGCTTGGAATTTAAGCGCTGTGGTGTCTGGCAGAGACTTCAGATTTTGATGATCTATGAATGAGCGACTGTAGGATGATGAGTTGGATCCAATCTGACGGCTGAGAATGGAGGCGGTTTTGGTTATAGAAAATGGGTTTGGGTAAGGGTTTTGGGCCTTGGGTATGCCAAGCCCATATCTTCTTTAAGAACAATTCTTCCTTCTTGAGCCCATTCCTAGCTTTTTGGTCTTGTGCGCACCATTCTTTGCGGCTTCCTTGCGTAATTCCTCCCGGCTTTTCACTACTTTTCTGCTCCGCAAATCATCCAGACTTTATTTATTACCTAAAAATGCAAAATTAATTAAGAAAAATATTTATTCTTGAAAACAATAAAAATACAGAATATGGGATAAAATGTAGAATTAATGCACAAAAGATGAGTTAAATGCCAACAAAAATATATAGAAATATGCACTTTTTAGCACTCATCATGAAGGAACCGGTGGAAATGACAATACCTCGGATCCATTACTTATTGATCAGTGGGTGGACGCCATACAGGAGGTAGCTCTACTTCTCCGTTTCGTACCCACGTCTCCAGCATCTCCAAGAACTTTTCCATTGGGAACGGGAAATGTAGATACCTTGAGTTTAGCTTTTCCTGTGTTAGTGGACGTTGTGACGTCTCTATGTGGCTTTGGTGAGACACACGCTTCGGAGACGGAGTTGGAAGACTAGTGAGTGTCATCATATCCGCAGGTCGTTTGACTGGGTAACAGAAAGTGGAAGGTGTCGTAATATCACTGCTGAGTGAACGAACTGAACGCTCCCATCCTCCATACTCACGTGTTTCTTGATTGATCTCTCCTTCCTCGAGCATTTCTTCACTTGGTTGAAAGGTCGATGCGGATTGGGCAGTCTTCTGAGCTTCGACAAGAGTCTTGAGATATAAATCTTCCAGCAGGGCTCCGTAAGCTGCAGGCTCTTTTTCTTTATCCGGCAGAGGCGGCATCCCGGACAGGTTTTTTCTTCTGTGGAGTTGCCTCGAGTCTTTATCGCCGGATGGACCATGTTGTTCGTTTCTCCTGAGTCCCCTGTGGCCACGCGTTGTTTCTGCATCTCCATTGGTAAAGGTATGACTTCTGGATAAGGATTCAGCGTTTCTTGCATTGTCTGGGTAAATTCCCGCCGATCCCTTTTGTAATTGCGCTGATATATCATTCAAAAGGCGGAATGTTTCGCTCTGCCTTCTGGTGTGGAAATGGAAAACACACAAAACTTGCAAGTATACAAGGTCAAGCTTTATAATATAGGGATAAGAAAGAGTTAGTCCACAGGGAGCGGGAGCATACAAGAATTTTCCTAAGCTATCAATGGGTGCAAAGCACTAAACTTGTTCTTAGGGGCAGTGAGCAGTGATGGATGAAGGCAGATACAAAGAACTAAAACAGTTAACACAAGATGGCAGCACAACAAGGATTAGATGGCAGATGATATAAAATAACAACAGCAAGGAACCAAGGCTGTAAGCCAAGGGCAGGGGGAGTTTGTGCACTGATTTCAGTGCACAACAGCTACAAATTGCAAGAATTTAAACAAGCAAAACAGGTAAGGA
Source organism: Papaver somniferum (assembly GCF_003573695.1). Lineage (NCBI taxonomy): Eukaryota > Viridiplantae > Streptophyta > Magnoliopsida > Ranunculales > Papaveraceae > Papaver > Papaver somniferum. The sequence goes on along the minus strand of NC_039360.1, from coordinate 139,367,713 downwards.
GATAAACTGAACATGAAGCAAAACAGAACTGAATTTAAGTGACTGTAAAAGGGATTGTGGCTAAGCTAAGGCTTAGTATCCACCTTGTGTCCTAATCAAACAACATATTTCTAGGTTGAGTTGAAAATCCTATGCAAACATCTAGAATGGGAGGAAAACTAATTTGCTCACTAGTTTGCCCCTAGCATTGACTGTCTTTTGACAGAACAATCAATCACAGGCACTATGAGCATTAACCTCTTCCCATTTCTCAAGCAAAACAGGGCAAGGAGTTAACTATCCTAGCAACTTGTCATTTGACAGTGCACTAGGCTTCATCTGAGCCTTAGCCAGTGCAACTTAGCTCATGCTAATCTTGTGAACAACAATAAACATCATACAAGGTAATTCAAACAACACACACATGGTGAGCAATTACAAAAACATGATAAACATAATTAACATTTGAAATGGAAATTAACTGAATTAGGAACTATAATAGAAATTCACAGAACATGGATAATTGAGGGCACTGGCTAGTCCAGGCCTCTGAGGTGGTGCTCTGGCTAATCCAGGCATACCCTACACAACACAACAGTCCCTTCTATTTATACCCACAGACCCAATTTGGGTTTTCCCCCAAATTACAAAATTAGGGTTTGGTGAAAATCAAAATTAAATCAAAATAATCCTACCTAATGTCACTGAATCTACTCAATAACAATCACCCAGGCCTCTATTTCTAGTTGTAATCATCAATTCCTAAGAATCCCCAATTTGTAAAATTAGGGTTTCCTGTTGAGAAATAGGAATCGAAATTACTCACCTAACAGCTCTGATTTCTTCCCAATAGTCTTGACCCATGCTTCCTCAACGTCTTCTGCTCCTTCCCATGCTTCAATTACATCCATCTCATCAACTTATTTCACCAACTCCACAGCTAGGGATTAGAGGTGTGAAAATGGGTGAAATTAGTCGCTGAGAGGGATATAGGACGTGATATAGGGGATGGGTTTAGTTGGTAGGAGCCATGATGGATTTGGTGGTGGATGTGGTGGTGGCAGAAGGAGCAGGTGGTGGTGATGGCGTACGAGTTCAGCAGACGGAGAGGGGAAGAAGATGGATTCGATGGTTTTGGGAGAAGGGTGTGTTTGGCGATGGGTATAGGTGTTCGATACTTGGGTGTTAGGCGGGTTCAGCGAGGTTTGATGATCTGTGACAAGGAGCGATGGATGGGAAGATGGTAGGTGGATCCAACGGCGATACGGAGGTAAGCGTGGAGCGACCGTCGGATGAAGGGATGTAGCAAAACGGACGACCCAAGATGGAGATGGGAGTTGCGATGTAAAGCGGGGTCTTCGGAGTTTGATGTGCGATGATGGAGCGACCGTAGGATGCTGAAATGCTTCGATCTGACGGCTGAAATCCGAGACGGGCTTGGATAGTGGAAATGTGTTTGAGTAAGGGTTTTGGGCCTTGGGTATGCCAAGCCCATATCTTCTTTAAGAACAATTCTTCCTCTTCAAGCCCACTTCTAGCCTTTTGGTCTTGTGCACGACATTCTTCGCGGCTTCCTTGTGTAATTCCTCCCGACTTTTCATTACTTTTCTGCTCTTTTCCGCTCCGCTGTTCATCCAAACTTTATTTATTACCTAAAAATGCAAAATTAATTAATAAAAATATTTATTCTTGAAAACAAAGAAAATACAGAATATGGGATAAAATGTAGAATTAATGCACAAAAGATGAGTTAAATGCCAAGAAAAATATATAGAAATATGTACTTTTTAGCACTCATCAAATACCCCCAAACCTGAATTTTACTTGTCCTCAAGTAAAACAAAACTAAGGAAATCCTAACTATACCACTGTCGCTGGTCTCTCGAATGCATTTAGCGTATGCACTAAGCCTTTTAAACCACTAAGTGTCCCTAGTGGACGAGTTGAAGTCTCGTGAAGGTTTGCTTAGAACGTACCTACAAAGTTCCAGGTCAAAATATAAGCTCAGATTCCATCAAATGTGACATGTGCAAGTCAGTTTAAGCTCACAGCAAAATGGAGATGTCAATCTAGCTATCAAAGGCACAATCCTAGCACTGATAACAAAAAAAAGACATGTGATAAGAGTGTAAAGTGTATCTACACATGTGTAAAGAAAGATCTGAAGTTATGACTACTAATCACCAAGAGATAGTTTCTCAGGCTAAGAACCAAGGTCGAAATCTAGCTAGCTGTCCGGACTTTACGAGAATTGTGAATGAGTTGGAGGTATTTCACAAACTCGCGTTGTACATCAATGGCATACACCCTTCCTTGCTTATTACAATGAAACAACAAAATGACTTTACATGACTCTTATTTACATTGACTACTCTCTTTTATTTTTGGAACAAGAGAGAATGGAATTGATAAATACTTGATTTTTTTTGTATTTTTTGATATTTTTTTTATTTTTTTTTTTTTTCTGAATTACATCGTTTTTTTTTTTTTTTTTGAGAACTGAAATTTTTGCATATGGTAGCTCTTTTGATACATAACAAAAAGAAACAAAAAATTACATGACACTTTGCAAGAGGTAGCCCTTTTTGATGCACCCAGTTAAATTCGATGGTTGTCTTTCTTAATGTAACCTCCACCTTCTATCCCAACCAACCAAAGAACAAGCTAGTCAAGTTTCGTTCAGTATTCTAAAGTGATTGGCAATCGTAACTTCCTATCAAACACCTTGAAGATCGAGGCATACATGTATTGGTAGATCGTGCGCGTGCAAATTTCTTATCACTATGTGAATTGTGCTAGAATCAGGGTGCCTAAATATCTAGACTAAGACTCCTAATAATTACATATTTGCACAAGAGTCAACATTTCAAGGTAAATGAGCTCCATTTTTATGTTTTTTTTTCAATTTTTTAATTTTTTTTGATTTTTCAATTTTTTCAAAAAGAAGGAGTTCGTTTTCAATTATAGCATATTATCATGGTATCATTCATACCCCCAAACCTAAACTAAACATTGTCCTCAATGTTTCAAAAGATAACAAAATTATAATCAACATATGAAGAGGACATGCTAAGTAGAAAAAGGAAGAGAATACCCGATTCGCGAAACAGAAGAACTCCGTTATTCAGGCAAGAATCCAACATTTCACGAGATCATATTGGATTAGCAAAATATATACAAAAGGAACAAAAGGGTTTTTAAGAAATTTTATCTACTGGATTATATACAAAAATTCACCATACACTAACAATCTAAAGAGTTGAGGATCAACCCAAAAGACAAAGTGTAGAGGTTTCAACAGCTTCACACAATAATAATATGATAGGCATGCAAGTGAAGCTGTGAAACAAAATGAGCTACCCCCAAACCTGGATTTTTCAACAGATAAAATTTTGGATACAAAATCTCGCAGTTTTTGGGGTTCATCATGCACAAGGTCTAATTCGAAATGAACTTTGCTAGGGACGGGTACACATGCTAATTCCAACTGTGGTTCCTCAAAGATATTATACTTAGATGCAAAATAGTCCAAGAGGACTTGAGAGGCACACAGTTCCAGGCCTAGATTAGGTATTCTCATGAAAATTGGTTTGACAATATTGTGACAAACTAAATCTAGGTAGGATACAAGGCTATCAGATTGTGACTTAGGCAAGAAAGTGACATCTAAGCGTCTCACATGCATGAGATCAAGAGTATCAATATTATCAGTCACATCAGCATTATCTAAGTCACACTCAAGATGTGTAGCATGCTCATCATCACAAAAAATTTGCACAAGTCCTAATTCAGAATCATGGTTATCCGATATATTCAAATTATCATCACAGAAGCAATATATTGTGGCTTAAGTATGGAATCAGACACATCAACTATGTTTTCATGCATAGGATCATTAGTGTCAACAGAAGATTTACCTAAGTCATGCTCTTCACAGGATAATTGCACAATATCTAAATCAGTATCAACATCACATGCATATGAAATACTAGAAGAAATATCATTCATGAAGGTCGGGGCAGAAAAGCCTAATGTATTTGAAACCAAAGGTTCCACAACATTTTCAGCATAGACATGTTCTTCTAACATAACATCATCATCATCATCATCATAGTAATATGCATACTTGTCCCTATTAGCAGTTGTGGTGTCATTAGTCAACTCATGTTCCTCTAGATTAGGTTCATATTCAATATCATACACATGAGAAGGACTAGACATGCTATTTCCAAAGTTCAATTCATTACCACCTATATCATGTGACAGTGTCTCAGTTTCCCTAATGGATTCCCAGTGACGGGTTTTCTCTGCAATCTCAGCTAAAAATTTCCATGCATCATCCACAGTTTTATCAAGAAATTCACCATTACACATACACTCAACCATGGCTCGAGATTTAAAGTCTAGTCCCTCATAGAGGATAGCGACAAGTCTCCACTTCTCAAATCCATGGTGTGGACATTCGCTCAACAAATCATTAAAACGTTCAAAATAGTCAAAAACAGTTTCCTCATCCAATTGGACAAAACAATTGATACTTTGACGAATAGCGATGGTCCTATGATGTGGAAAGAATTTTTTGAAAAATAGATCTGTGAGTTGGTCCCAAGTGTTGATTGATTGTGGTCTCAAACCGTAAAACCATGTTTTGGCCCTTTCCTTTAGAGAAAATGTAAACAAACGCAATTTCAAAGAGTCTTCGGACATATGATCAGGTTGCATAGTCCGACAAATTTGTTCAAACTCTCTTACATGAGTATAGGGGTTCTCAGAATCGAACCCTCGAAATAAAGGAAGTATTTGTATCATGCTTGCATTTATTTTAAAAGGGTTATTGGTTTGAGGTAAGACAATACATGATAATGGAATTTTTATTGTGGGATACATGTATTCATGGAGAGCACTAGGTTGGCCCATATTGAAAAGACACAAAGCCCACTATTTGGTTTTAAAGGGTTTTCAAAAATTTGGTTTTTTATGGGAAAATTTTGGTTTTTATGGGTTTTGAAAACTTTGGTTTTTATGGGATTAAAAATGGTTTTCGAAATTAGGAGCAAATTTTTTTTTTTGGGTTGGGTTTTGAAGCCCAAATTTTAGTTTAAAAGAAACTACAAGCCTAACAAACAACTAAATTACAAGCCCAAATAAAGAAAGAAATAAAAATAAAACTAATTATTACAAACCCACAAAAAAAAAGAAAATAAAATAAAACTAAAATTATTACAATCCCAAATAAAGAAAGAAATAAAATTAAAATGGAAAAAATTATTACAAGCCCACAAATTAAAAATGGAAGCCCACAGGTTGGGTTCTCTTAATGGGTTTAGGCTTACTTGCTTAAGCACAGCCCAGCTGCTCAGTTTGGTTGCAAAAGCCCAGTTGGGCTTTGGATCATCCTAAGCTTTTGTCTTTGTTCAGGCCCAGTTGGGCTTGGCTCAACTTGTTAAGCTTGGCAGCAACTTCAGCAGGCCCAGTTGGGCTTGATGGCTCAATTTAGCACCAGGCAGCAGGGGTTGCAGCAGACTTGGCCTGGCACCAGCAGGAGCACCAGCAGGAGCACAAGTTCTAGCAACAATAGTGCAGCACCAGCTCCACAGCAGCAGTTCAGGCTAGCAGCACAGCTCAACAACAGCAACAGGCAGTTTGCAGGCTTGTTTATCAGCAACACCACAAGCTCAGGCACCTGGAAGCTCAGATAAGAAGTTCAGATCTCTGAAACAAATGGGTAAAGCAACAACCCAAGCCAGGAATGGACAGGACAATGATGTAGGTGCAGCTACAAACGGAAAACTAACATGTAGTTATAGAAGTTACAGATGAAAATGGAATGCAGGGACAGTGAAAATGAAAATGCAGTGATGCTAGGTTAACAACTACAAAATGGCAGGTAATCTACAGCAAGCTACACAGCTGATTATGAGAAGCAAGCAAAGAATGCAGCTGGTATGAGAATGCAGCTGAGAATGCAGGATGAGCTACAGCTGCCTATGCAGTGAACAAACTAAGATGCAGTAAAGAACTACAATTTACAGCTGAAACAAATAGGTACAGGAATGAAGTAAAAATCAGCAAAGTGACAGGAATGATGCTGAACTACAATGGTGCAGAACTACAGGTGGTACTAAGTTACAGCTACAAATGCAATATGCAAGTATACAAAACTTGGTGTGGAAATGGAAAACACACAAAACTTGCAAGTATACAAGGTCAAGCTTTATAATATAGGGATAAGAAAGAGTTAGTCCACAGGGAGCGGGAGCATACAAGAATTTTCCTAAGCTATCAATGGGTGCAAAGCACTAAACTTGTTCTTAGGGGCAGTGAGCAGTGATGGATGAAGGCAGATACAAAGAACTAAAACAGTTAACACAAGATGGCAGCACAGCAAGGATTAGATGGCAGATGATATAAAATAACAACAGCAAGGAACCAAGGCTGTAAGCCAAGGGCAGGGGGAGTTTGTGCACTGATTTCAGTGCACAACAGCTACAAATTGCAAGAATTTAAACAAGCAAAACAGGTAAGGAGATAAACTGAACAGGAAGCAAAACAGAACTGAATTTAAGTGACTGTAAAAGGGATTGTGGCTAAGCTAAGGCTTAGTATCCACCTTGTGTCCTAATCAAACAACATATTTCTAGGTTGAGTTGAAAATCCTATGCAAACATCTAGAATGGGAGGAAAACTAATTTGCTCACTAGTTTGCCCCTAGCATTGACTGTCTTTTGACAGAACAATCAATCACAGGCACTATGAGCATTAACCTCTTCCCATTGCTCAAGCAAAACAGGGCAAGGAGTTAACTATCCTAGCAACTTGTCATTTGACAGTGCACTAGGCTTCATCTGAGCCTTAGCCAGTGCAACTTAGCTCATGCTAATCTTGTGAACAACAATAAACATCATACAAGGTAATTCAAACAACACACACATGGTGAGCAATTACAAAAACATGATAAACATAATTAACATTTGAAATGGAAATTAACTGAATTAGGAACTATAATAGAAATTCACAGAACATGGATAATTGAGGGCACTGGCTAGTCCAGGCCTCTGAGGTGGTGCTCTGGCTAATCCAGGCATACCCTACACAACACAACAGTCCCTTCTATTTATACCCACAGACCCAATTTGGGTTTTCCCCCAAATTACAAAATTAGGGTTTGGTGAAAATCAAAATTAAATCAAAATAATCCTACCTAATGTCACTGAATCTACTCAATAACACTCACCCAGGCCTCTATTTCTAGTTGTAATCATCAATTCCTAAGAATCCCCAATTTGTAAAATTAGGGTTTCCTGTTGAGAAATAGGAATCGAAATTACTCACCTAACAGCTCTGATTTCTTCCCAATAGTCTCTACCCATGCTTCCTCAACGTCTTCTGCTCCTTCCCATGCTTCAATTACATCCATCTCATCAACTTATTTCACCAACTCCACAGCTAGGGATTAGAGGTGTGAAAATGGGTGAAATTAGTCGCTGAGAGGGATATAGGACGTGATATAGGGGATGGGTTTAGTTGGTAGGAGCCATGATGGATTTGGTGGTGGATGTGGTGGTGGCAGAAGGAGCAGGTGGTGGTGATGGCGTACAAGTTCTGCAGACGGAGAGGGGAAGAAGATGGATTCGATGGTTTTGGGAGAAGGGTGTGTTTGGCGATGGGTATAGGTGTTCGATACTTGGGTGTTAGGCGGGTTCAGCGAGGTTTGATGATCTGTGACAAGGAGCGATGGATGGGAAGATGGTAGGTGGATCCAACGGCGATACGGAGGTAAGCGTGGAGCGACCGTCGGATGAAGGGATGTAGCAAAACGGACGACCCAAGATGGAGATGGGAGTTGCGATGTAAAGCGGGGTCTTCGGAGTTTGATGTGCGATGATGGAGCGACCGTAGGATGCTGAAATGCTTCGATCTGACGGCTGAAATCCGAGACGGGCTTGGATAGTGGAAATGTGTTTGAGTAAGGGTTTTGGGCCTTGGGTATGCCAAGCCCATATCTTCTTTAAGAACAATTCTTCCTCTTCAAGCCCACTTCTAGCCTTTTGGTCTTGTGCACGACATTCTTCGCGGCTTCCTTGTGTAATTCCTCCCGACTTTTCATTACTTTTCTGCTCTTTTCCGCTCCGCTATTCATCCAAACTTTATTTATTACCTAAAAATGCAAAATTAATTAATAAAAATATTTATTCTTGAAAACAAAGAAAATACAGAATATGGGATAAAATGTAGAATTAATGCACAAAAGATGAGTTAAATGCCAAGAAAAATATATAGAAATATGCACTTTTTAGCACTCATCACCTTCTAGCGATACCAGCTTGATTTGCCAAGACATCCTCCAGCATTCTAGCCACACTTCCCATGATATCTGAACCATTTGTGGTTTCCGGGCAAGGGTACATCGTGAGATGAAGACCGAAAACCAAAATTGAACAGGTTAATGATTGAATCAGACCCAAGATCTATCCTAGAAAGGAGAAGATTGGAATGAATATTGAGAATTCAACTTTGCAACCGAGAGATTAATCTCCCACTGTGGTCGCCAATTGTTTATGGGTGAAAACTATTCCTGACGAATTTGGTAATTTGGGGTGTGGATGATGAATGAATCTAAACCTTAAACAAATGCACTGCACGGGAGTGCTTTGTGATTCGAGAAATCAATCTGTACAATTCTGGCCTAAACCAAGAAATGGCCGTTCCAGACTTGCTTCGGTCACAAAGTGAAGAAGATTTGGTTGATCTTAGGGAGGGAAGCGAAGAAGGTGTTGAGATTGTGAAGGTGTTGGCTATGTATGACTTGTATCAGAAAGCTGAACTGGCTTGCAGAATGTAAGCTATCAGTTCTGGTGTTTGAATACGGTTGTATCAACACTTGCTTCTGCTGTCTTGTGTTGTCGAAATAGGGAGGAGAACCTATTTATACAAGTCATTGAGTCTTACTCAAGTATCTCGTGGGAAGTGGAGAAAGTGGAGTGATGGAGTAGTGGAGTTGCGGGTGTTAGTGTTACACGATCAGTCTTGCCCACTTCTCCCATCATCGCTAACCATCCATGACTTCCTGACACGTTCTTGTGATGGCGTGTTGTGTGTTGCACGCTGTAAACCACCAGACCAATACCCCAGTTTGTGACATGATTAATGTCTCGAGTGTGTGGATCGTGGGACCCACAAAAGGTATCATGTAATGATAGGTTAAATAACTAAGTTATTTGGAATTTGATACTTGTAAAATATCACGTGAATTCTATGTATGTAATGCATCGAATATATTCAGCATGTATGAAGCATCGTTGTTTTAAGGCTTGATGGAGCAAGTCACGATTAAGTGTCTTAAAATAGATGCTTGTCTAGCCATCTTCAAGTGATTGTTTGGGGCTGTACAGGTAAGTCCTGACTTGACCGGTCACTTGGTGTGGTAGAGTGGCGGATGGTAATCACCACAACACCTCATTGACCAGTTAACTCCTGACCAGGGTTGTATAACCAAGCAGGTGAAGTTGAACGGACGAGATGATCTTTGAGACACTCATCTGCGACCGTTAGTGGAATTAGGGTTTATGATGAGGTGCGCAAGCATCACTCTTCAGCTTGGTCGAAACCAATCTTGGGACGCAATTTTGTCCGGGGCGATCGTGCATGCTTGTAGACGGCATGCCGGTGTAGGCGCCCATACCTCATTGTCTCGTGAAAGTGTGATCTAAGCCACTCAATTTGTCCGGCGAATTTGCGACAGAAATCCGATGCCGCAAAAGCCGCGCGTCATGCCAACTTCGGGCGCGCATTTCGAGATGACCAAGCTTGGTCGGTCTTGGCCGATTAGTCTGGTATACAGATGGCGGGCTGGTGTACACGTCCATACCTTAATACCCCATAAAAACGTGATCTGAGCCACTCAATTTGTCCGGCAAAGTTGAGTGGTCGAGATTAGTTTGCAATTGGGAGGTGTGACCACGCTTAGTTTGGGCGTGCGAATCGAGACGACCAGGCATAATATGCCTTGGCCGATCGGGTGTGGAGATATGTGGGCCCACAGTGATCGTGTTGATACTCACTAGACCTACTAAATCGACTCCTAGACCCTTCGTTCGATCAGGTGAAAATGGACGCTCGTGATCGAAAACCCTAATTAGGGTTTTGCCAGCCATGCGTCATGCCTTGTTTGGGCGCATGAATTGGGACGACCATCCATGTTTGGTCCTGAACGATCGGTCATGTATGTAGGCGGGCCCACGGTGTTTGTGTTGACATGCTCCTGGCCCTTTGAATCTACATCTACACCCTCCATCTATGCCTGCGAAAATGGATGGTTGAGACTGATTTGCGACACATGTAATGTGCCGTAGACCCTAAATTAGGGTTTCACGTCCGCACTGCTTTGGATGGACGATTTGGCAAGCCATGCTCCCTTTTGGGGAGGCCGACCATACGGGGCCCGCATTGGGTCGGTGATGAATACTCCAATACCTGCTTGAGGGTTATGGATCCGATCTAAGCCATCCAATCATGCTGGTGAAGTTGGATGGTCGTGATCGTTTCTGAGACTGATACAGACATTCCAGATGCTCGATCGGGCTAGTATAACACTCCGAGAGTTATAGCATGTACATGTATTTCGTACATGCCTCCTTATTTAATGCTTGGAGATTCGTGTTACTCTGCTGAGAGCGATCACTCAGTCGTCATGCCGCACCACTAATGATAATGGAGTAGTACAGGAAATACAAGGCTGGTCATGTATTAATTGGTAATGCTATAAGTTTATAATGAAGAAGTATTCTCCACTTTATCAGTGGCTTTATCCTTTGAAGGATGTTACCGCATAGCTTTGGATTTTACAATTTTAGCCTTAAATGAAAATCCACCACCAACAGACGTCTACAGGCAAGGATCGGTTCCCCCAAAACTACAAACTTGTTGCACATGTTCATAGGATCGGTTCCCCCATCTACTAAAAATGTGTTGCACCTCTTACAAGGATCGATTCCCTCTTGCAAATTTGTTGCGCCTCTTACTAGGATGGGTTCCCCAATGACTAGATAAAAGTTTTTATTTACAAGGCATCGATCATACCATCTTGAGTGATTACTTAAGATCGGTTTCACTAATAAAAGTGATACCAATACATAAGTCAGGCCTTGTGAATAGTTTTACCAAGATACATAAACAAGTTTATGAGCGGTTATAATAAACACACATATTGGTAATTCAAAATAGATTTGCAATGAATAACAATACCAATAAGCCTAGCGATTTCCCTTTCGATTCACAAAACGAGTTTATAAACTTACTTCCTTTAAACGAATGTAAAACATTGTTTCGTAGGATGAAATCTTCACTCATACCCATATATAATCACAATAGCATTCATATGATCATGTCGATATCTTATATACAAAGTTTAATGGTTCAGCAATAAACCTCGTATTGTATTCCTTAATACTATGTCTAACTAGAGTTTCATACACAGTTTCGTAGTTATGTTTTCAATATGCACGACTTGAAAGATACGTTAGGGAAAGAAACAGTTCAAGCCAAATATTACTAAAGAGGAAGGATGATGTTGTCGTTGTAGCTCCATACTTCTTCTCATTCTTTAAGTCTTCATGTAATACGTGTAAGTCTCGTATCCTAACACTTTCAAGCTAACCTATACGAAGTTGACTCTAGTATATAATCAAGCGACTCTTTAAATGAGTTTTGATTCACTAAAATATGACAACCAAACTTGACATATCAACGCTTGGTGGGTTCAACCGAGCTATGCTCTGACAATCTCCCCCTTTGTCAATTTTAGTGACAAAACTCTTACATCATATAGATGGACAAATTACAAAAATTCATTATACACATACGCTTGATTCCAAGTTCAACAACACAAAACCTGCATTCAATCCTTAAATGCCGTTGCTGACATTATAATAACAAAGATAATACTCCCCATAAAGGTAAGATAGGTGGATTTTCAATACGCACATCTTTGTTATTTCCATGTAGTTCCTCATAACTACATATCATATCGTATGTGACTCCCCCTTAGTCTATGTTTTCACTCTTTTTGTTAGAATAAACGTTTTAGCACAAATGTCCTTTCCCTTAGTGATACCAAGTCACAACAAGTCAATATCACTTGTTTACTCCATATACTTCTCCCCCTTTTTGTCACAAAATGACAAAGAAACGAAAAAATAAAGGACAAACCGAAAGGATCTTACAAATCTCACAAAGAGAATTTTCAAACCTATAAGAGTTGAGCACGAGGGTTTTACACACCATTTTAGATAACCAATATCAAAACCGAAACCACAAGTAATTTGGTTTTAACATGTTATCTAGGAAACAATTGCCCGAAGCAATTCCCTAATAGTTTAGCATATCAAAAATCGACTAAGCACCTTAGTTCTTTTGCTAAACCGATTGTACAAGTACAATCACTTGTTCGATAAGACCAAAATAAAGATCAGAATTAACTTTATTTTTCTCATCGGGCTCTAATTCTCAAAAATAACTTAGACCTTTCACTTTTAAACAAGACAGATACTAGGTTAGTTAACTAGTAATTTTTGTTAAGGCATTCGGTTAGACTTGAATAACCGAAACCTTCACATTTGATAAGTCTAACTAAGATCCGGAAAACTTAGTTTCTCTTATCCGGAAATCACTTGGACTAAATAAATGATCCCGAAACACTTTTGTTAAGCCATAAACAATCTATACAAACCAAATAAATCAACTTGCATAATCATTTATCTTAACCGGAAGCAATTGAAACAAACATAGACATTATAGCACTGCAATTGCACCAAAATTTTGTAAGCCTAAAAAATTGATACCAAACAATAACAAAAGATAACAATAGTTTTTCTTAATCGGAAACAATTGAATCATAACCAAACATCCATACACAAATAATGGAACCAAGATCAATTGTACCGAAATTTTGTTAAGCAAAAGGAATAAGGATATGAAATAAAATCATGCTTTTCTTAAATAGGGAAACAATTAACTAACAAGATTGTTACCTCAAATTCCGCATCCTCTTCTCCAATATGTTTGCATCTTCTTTCCAGGGAGAATTGATACCAAAATATCATTATGTTGTCATCCTTATGCAAAACAAAAGAATAACAACAACTAACCTTTACCAGAGAAAGGTTGAAAACCGGTTTTAACTATACAATGCAAAAGTTGAAACCCTGAAACACATATGCTTTTATGCTAAACCAAAAGATTCAACATATTGTGACTTTTTCACATATTGTTTCTACAGGAACCTCTCATGATCCTTTGATAAAGCCTACCAACATGGGCTAGAACTTAATCCCGCTAAATCAAAAAGTCACCCAAACCATAAGGGTTCACACAATATGAGATCGAATATCAAGGTAATAAAACCGAAATCAAACATCTCATAAACATACATAGCAATACAATAAAGCATTCAAGCACATGCTATGTAACCGAAAACTATCACAAGAAATATTATAAAATAATAATTTTATTCATAATAATAAGATAGTTTTATTTATAATAGACTTTACAATTATTGAAAAAAATCAAAAACTGAAGTTTATTTTTCTGTATTAAGTATTACAACATATAACTTAATCTTTAGAAGTGCTCTCATTATTCGCCGAAGATTCTTCAGTGTTCTGAAATTTTAGTCTTCTCTTTTCTTTCAGATGACGGAGTCTCTTTTTCAAGAGATATACTTCCACGATCAACTTTAAGAGTTTTGATTCAAGCAGTTTTTCATTCGAAACTGTAGCTTTCATAAGTTCACGAGCAACTTCAGAATCTCCCATTAGCATAAGCATGAGTTCAAAAGAAATATGATTCTTTTTATGTTCTTTTGAGAAATAGCATTTGAGCTCAACTTGAAAGTTTTCAAGTTTTCAAAGTTGGGATCAACATCAATAGTATTTTCACCCATCTTTGACCGCAGACAAAACATAGAGGGAAGTATCGGTCCTATAGATGGTTTATATAATGAGTCAAACTTGGTTTCCAAGATTGAGATACCTAATCAAGGTATATTATTTATGAGAATATACACTTTCAGAAACAGCATAAGACTTTCTCCGAATCAGTATGATCTAGATAATCTGGAAAAAATCTTTCCCAAATTTTCTCATGGACTTTCCAAAGATTGAAAGTATTTTTCTAAGAATAGAAAAGGTATTCCAAGTATAGAAAAACCCTTTAGATATTCATGAGTACAATATTATACTTCCAGCAAATTCTCGTGCTCCTTTTTATAACTTCCCTTCTATTTAAATTGAGCACATCTAGGGAAATTCTGAATGCCAACATCAGTTGTTGGAGTGAGCTTGTGATAGCTCAGTATTTGTGGAACATGGTCCAGCATGATATTTTCGAATATCCTCATTTTTTAGTCTGAGCATTAGACATTCATAGTCATCTTTGTCTAAGATTACAACATTGTTGTTTTTCTTAGAATCTGTTTTAGATGACTTCCTTTTGGATATCTTTTTGGATTTTGGTATCCACTTGTGGGTGGATTTTGAATGAAGATTCTTTCTTTCTAGCGACATTGCATCTTTCCACTTTGAAACATCAGATCTCATATCCTCATTGATAAAAGTGTTACCCTTTCTATTATTTTTCCATTTAGGAATGTTCCTTTTGGGATATGATTTTGAATTCATGTGATAATTCATTTGTCTCACGGGACAATGACGATCTAAGAGGTTTTTGAAATAGTTCAATTCTTTAGAAACAAATGCTAGAGCGTTTTGCATCTTTCGAATTTTACAACCCCTTTGCATATGACCTTTATCTCTACAATAATAACAACGCTTATTGAAATGAGTAAAGTTTTTAGTTTTACCTTTATGAGACGTTTGGTTATAATGCTGATCCTTAGTTGTAGATTTCCTATGGTTGCTTTCGGATGTGTTTTCTGTCAAAATCTCATTTGAGCACTTTGGTAACTCAGTTGTACAACCTTGTTCAGGTGGATCTTCTGGAGTGGGAGGACAAACAGCCTTTACGAATTTTACTTCTTTGTTGATTATCGAAGTATCAATTCCATCATATCCTAATCCACGTTTTTCGCCATGACTTCTTCCTGCATCCAACATGGAAGACAGATTGATTGTGCTATCATTGAGTCTTCTTAACCTTGCAACTTCTTCTTCTAAGAAGTTGATTTTCTTAAGAGCTTCAGATAGTTGATCCTCAAGACGATTTTTCTTGAAGAGATCAGACTCATCTTGTTCTTTACTTGCTAATTGTTGAGAATTGATCATTGCTTCGGTCTCAACAATTTTCCTATTCAACAAGTAATGTTTCCTGTTAAGATTCTCAAACTCAAGAGTTTTTGAGAATAGACTTTCTTTGCAGTCTTTAAGAAGATATCTGGAATTTTGATATCCATAAAGGTACTTCGAAGATCATAAGATTTTTTTTTTTGGTATTCTGACCTTAGTGACACTTCTAGCACACTTGATTCACTAGGATCCACACAAGCAGTTTATTCTATAAAAGTCATGTTTGTTGTAAAGATCGACAATCTATCTAGTCGTTCCTCTTTTGAGAATTGCTTTGGTATAGTTTGTAAACTAAGATATGTTGCTTCGGTAATTTTTGTCTTGGTTGATCATTGACCACAAATGAGTATATATTGATTACAGGAAGATCCTTTGACTTATCTCTGAATAAATTTTTGATATAGGAGATTGATAAATAATTATTTTGTTTGCTCGCTCAATATTAATTCTCATTAAAAAACCAAAGAATCCAGTTACAAGAAATAGTCCCGAAGGACTAAAACAGAAAGAAAACCAAACGTAAAAACATAACTATTTTTTACAAGCCTAACCAAATCTGTAGTAAAC
Source organism: Papaver somniferum (assembly GCF_003573695.1). Classification (NCBI taxonomy): domain Eukaryota; kingdom Viridiplantae; phylum Streptophyta; class Magnoliopsida; order Ranunculales; family Papaveraceae; genus Papaver; species Papaver somniferum. Next base: position 139,351,868 of record NC_039360.1, on the reverse strand, counting down.
TTGATCCTCAAATTCCATTATTGTCAGAAAGGTTTTATTGATGTTGCAGAATCTGATTTTATTAGAAGATATTGGACTTGACTTTTAACTGCCCATTTATCCGCATATATAACAATCATTATTTCCTCTATAAAATTCATGGCAATACCCACTCCTCCCAATTTTGCATGAATAAAACTCCCTAAATATCTTTGCATACAAAACCAATCTAGAATTTCCTCTTGATGCTCCACCGCAGAATACCATTATCTGATTTATTTTTGGTAAATAAAATCTCAACTCCCAGATTCTCTGAACTTTTATTGGTCTTATATCCATATTAAAATTACCGAGTACCTGACAATCATATCTACAGTTCCACATGCACCCCTTCATCCTCATTGAACAGTCTTTGGTAAATCGTATCACTCTCTTCAAATACCTCCAAGTTAGGCTTTTCTTCCTCAAAGACTATTCTATTACGCAAGAACCATATCTCCCTCATTGTAATTGAAGACGCCATTACCAGACTTCCTTCACTGCATAGCTGTTTATTTTAGCAAAAGACCTCACTTCATCATAAGAAGTGGGATTTAAGAAAAGAAACATACCCCCTATACATTTCCAGATGATTTGACTAAAGTCACAGTTCCACAATATATGTTCTAATGTTTCTAATTCATGTCCACATAAATAACATTTAGAGGCCAGGTGAATTCCTCTCTCATGCAGTTTATCCTCTGATGCACATATACCTCTAATTAATTTCCAAATATTACTTGAAGCAGTAGGGTGCAAACAATAATTCCAAATTGTTTTGAACCATGTTACTATAGGGTAGTGTGTTCTTACCCAATTAACTGCAGACTTTACAGTAAAATCACCAGGCATAGTGCCACTCCATATTCTCTATCAGTCTTCATTGTAATGACTAGTAAATCATTAACCTGAAAGTAGTTGAGAAGTCTTTGAGGTATGAGCCGTTTCCTATCAGTTATCGGATTACACACCATCATCTCATTTGTCTCCTTCATGTATTCATCTTCATGGAATATTTCACATAGTGGTTTGCCTTTAATCCAAGCATCTTTCCATAGTGACACCATCTTTCCATCCCCAATCAGCTATCTAGATTCTGTTTAACATCTTCAATTACCTATTTGATACCTGGCCATATTGAAGATTTTTATATCCAGTTATCCATTCTTTTTTTTTTATTAGTAAACTTTGCTTTAAAGAACAAGGCACATTCTTCATTGGAGTTCTTAATCTTCCACATCAGTTTCATCAGCATTGTCTTATTAATGACCCTCGACCTCATAATCCTTAATCCTGATTCTTCCATTGTAGTGCGAACTTTGTCCCATTTGAGAACTACTAGTTTTCTTGTAGTAGGATCCCCTAACCACAAGAAGTTTCTAATAATTCTTTCACAGCTCTTGATAACACTCACTGGCCATTTATACCCATCCATATTGTAGATAAAAATGCTACATAATACTGACTGGATGAGAATGAATCTTTCTTGAAAGTTTTTTTTTTCCTATCCAATTTTCCAGTCTATTCTGCATCAACTCTACAATCCCCCAAACATGACATGGCTTCACAACACCTGGTTTTAAGATTACTCCCAAATATTTATCTGGGAAACTTGAGAGTGTCATATGAAGTTCCTTATATCTAATTTTTTTTTTCAAAGTGATGTCCCAACATACTAGATATCCCATTTTGATCCGCTACTATTACTCCATTTTCATCTTTAAGTTCAGTTACAACATTCCTTACTTGTCTAAGTTTAATAGAAGTATGGAAATATATAACCCTCTTTTAACCATTTATCTCTGGACTTTTGATGCAGAATTGCATTATGCTGCTGCATTATCAGTTCATGTTTCCCTCTTGCAGTCACTAAATTATTAAGTAAAGCTATATCACCTGGATTTGCATCAGATATTAGAGAATTTCTCATCACCTCCTCTTATGCTTCTTTCACTTTATTCTTACATCACCAAAAACTTTCTAATTCCAATCCCTTATCCTTATTTTAAGTAACTTCATTTTATTCATAAATATATAAGCTGGGTTGCCTCTAATCTCCCCATTCCAAACTTTCATAACCAACTCCTTAATATCTTATTGCCTAAGCCAAACTTTAAGAAATCTAAATGGAACATTTTTTGGTTTAGGATTGTCTACACAAGAACCCAGTAGAGGGCTATGATCAGACACATCTCTAACCCCCACTCTATAATTCCAGTTAGCATATAATTCTAAACACTTCGAATTATACAGGGCTCTGTCCTATTCTCTTCACACCAACCCTATTATTACACCAAGTACACTTCAGGCCAGATTTAAGAGCTTGTAAAAGACTACAAATATTCAAGCAGTCAGGAAAAAATCTTGCATAGAAACTCTTAGAGGATTCCCCACCCCCCCACACACACCTTCTCCTTCATACTCTAAACTGTATAAAAATCTCCTATGACTAACCATGACAAGTTCATCCCACTGATTATCTCAAGTTCATCCCATAATTCCCTTTTGTCTATTGTCAAGGATGCAACATTTACCCCTGAAACCAATTCACCACCACTGTTCACAGTGATCACCTGATTACTAATTCAAACAATAATTGGACTAGAAACTGAAGCACTCCAAAAAAGCCAAATATTCCCTTTGCCGTTATTAACTGCACTGTGAATAACTATATGATTCGTACCTTTTAATTTAAACTCTTCCAAACTTTAGAACTCCATTTTATTTTTGGTTCCACCACCCAGCACAACGTAGGACCAAAAGTGTTAACTAAACTTCTTAATTTATCCCTGGCCTTATTTCTTTTCAAGCCTCATATATTCAAAAAATTGTCTTCATTTAATTACAAATGGCTGAGAAGTATTGGAACTCCTCGTTCCTTTATTCTCTTTAACTAAAGTTTGTGCTACTTGTCTTCTAGTAGTGATAATATTAATTGTGTTATTCTTTCCTTTCTTAAGACCCTCCTCTCTGCTCACTAACCTATCCACCAACGACCAAAATATGTTCTTCCACAATTTTAACCACATTATTTGGTGCAGAAATACTAGAAACAATATCTAATATTTTATCAACCACTAAAGGTGAAAATTCCTCATTATCTAAATCATGAAACTTAACAGCAAAATTATTTTGAGAACATGAAGCTACATCTGAATTATGTATCAATTCTTGTCCCATTGGAGGGATAATGGCATCCACAATTTCGTCCTCTCTTTCCTCCACAAGAACATCATTATTGACTTTTTGTTTCTCCACAGGTGTGAGGCAAATATCAAAACCTTATGGAATTGACTTTTTCACAGGTGGTGCTTTAACTCTTCATTGATTCTTAGTAACTCCAAACATTGAATTCCTTTTCCCCAACATTTTGGTCGGATTCCTTCCTTTTTAATCTACATTCAGCTACCAGATGACCAACCACCTTATAATGAACACAAAACTTTGTTAATTTTGGTATTGATATATCTTGTAGAAACCCACCATATTTAGTATGAAGCCAAACTTGATTGGGTATTTTCTTTGCTAAATCAACCTCAACCAAAACACTAGCATATTATCCTACTTCTCTCTTCAACGTAGTTTCATCAACCTTAATAGGTATTCCCACAACTTTGCCCAAATACATTACTATTTTTTCTTTCCAATACTCAATATACAATCCAGGAAAATGCACTCATACAAAAGAAGAAAATGTTTTTTGTGTATCAGGATTAAAGTTTGGTCCCCATTCTTTTAGTTTTAAGATTGGGAATCAACTATCCGAGACCCACACCAAATATGTTGTTTATCAACTTCATTTTCTAGCTTAATAATGAAAAATCCTTTACCAAGAGGGATCAATTGACAGTTACCTGTGAGTTTTCATTGCTTTCTTAGAGAGGATTCAGCAAATTCAAACTTCAATTTCACAAAATCAAAATGACCAATCAACTGAACTGCCATTCATTCAAACTTTCATCTATATCTTCATTAGGAATAAACATCGATGGATGTTCACCATGTATATCACACTCAGGAAGATGATTAATATTAACTGAAAAAACCCTAATTTTTTTTTGTAAAGTTATTCATACTTGATCCAGAAGATGAATGTTCATGAGATTTATTACTTTCCGACATAATTAATGTCGAAAACAACGATGATAATAAACACCGATCATTGAATGAAAATAATTAACACCTAAATTAATGAAAGAAATCACTCTAAAAATTGAAAAAAACTGAAAAAAAATTTCGATCGCGATTTTCAGACACTCTCTCTCCTCAACTCGGTACCGGTCCCTTGACCGATTTAATTGATAAGTAAGTGGTTAGAGAAATAGGTTAGTCCTTTACTATTTCAGATTACGATCAAATGGAGTTAATAAGCATAAGTCATCACATTGAGTGAAGCGACTTGAGATAGTGGAATTTATCTTGGGATTCACATGAATATACCAAATTGGTTGTAGGCGTAGGGATACTGAAGGAATTGAGAAACTAGTAGTTTACTTGGTCTCAACTAAATGAAGTTACGGTGGTTAATTTGCATAGCGGCTTAATTCTGAGAGTACTCAAAGCTGTAGGAGGTCCCAGGATTTTTCTGCCTTGCAATTTTCCTTGTGAACAAAATATTATATGTTGCGTTATTTACTTTACTTCGCATTATATTGCTTATCTTTATAATTTATAATATAAATAGATATACTTGTACGTCCATCAAACTTGATACGATCCCATAGATTGTTTTTGTTTCAAATTGAAGATATTTACCAAATTTCTTCTTGTTGAGATAATATTTTGATAATTATAGTCTTTACAAGATTATACAAGATGTGTTTGTAATAGGTTGATACGAAAGATTGTGGTGTACTTGTTACCCTCGTCATTTCAGTAACTCACCCACCTAAACTCAAACTTCTACCAAAAAATCCCTTAGGCCCTGTGGGCATGTGTATATTTAACCTCAAAGTACTCATTTACCCTTATTTGCGTTTCACGATCCGTCGCTTTGTTTAATAAATAAAAATTAAAGAAATACCCATCACGAGTGATATCATCTGGACATTTGTTTAATAAAAGAGCAATGGCTCATTCATAGGGTTTACATAAAAATGAGTACAATTCAAACAATGTAAATAAAAGATAGTCGGGTCCAAGAGCATAGCTCAGTGGTATCCCATCAACTCCAGTAAGGAGGAAGTCAGGGGTTCAATCCCCACTGCCGTAAAGGTTTGTAATAAATTAGTTGTGTAGAGGGTTGAGCGGTGTTGGGTCTGGCAGGGGGGCCAGTCCAACTGGCTGGATTCGGGTAGGGGCCTCGGTCCGGCTTTCGCGTATCAAAAATAAAATAAAATACAAGATATATAGTCTTATTCCACGGAAGTCGCTGGGCTCCAATAAAAATACAACATAAAACTTAGTTTGGGGGATATATACCACCAATCAAGGGTGATTCATCAAGAAAAAAAAAGGTAAAATAATGTACAGTTTGTGCTGACCATCTTTAATTAGACAACTATGGATTCTTAGTACGTAATTGAAATACTCTGGATTCTTCTGAAGTTACCTAGGATGACGAATTACAGTAAGCTGAAGCTCGAGAAGTAAAAATTTCTCATTGCTTGATTTACTTATGAGGTGAATTAACAAATAGATTGGTCACCATAATTAGCTAACTTTTTTGTAGGAAATTGGTCAAACCCCAAGTTTGATATTTGGCTTGCAATACATACTACATCAGACAGTCCACCATTAACAACTGAGTAATTTCTAAGAGGTGAGTAGATGATCCTATTCAGTTGAAAATGGTGGATTAGGGTTTCTCTTCCATGTTCTTGAAAGTTTTTACTCAATATATAAATTAAAGAAGATATACTGCATAGTAGATTTTGGATTAAATTCAACCGTCCAAAACACATATGTTAAACTTAAAAGAATGGTTAGATGATACTCAGGTAATTTAAAAGGCATAATAAGTAATTGCACATTGTGGAGTGTGAGGGTAAAAAATGTATTTCCGATTAAGTGCTTGAGTGACTGGTAGGACTCGAAATGATCCTAAAAATTCTAACTGCAAGTGCACAGTGTCGGCAAGCAACACAGGGCAAGCACAGGTCAGTTCCACAGGGACAAGGGGGTGCAAGTGCTATTTTTCTTATTGTAACCAATTTCTAACTGATTACACTAACCAGGGCAGATTACTAATCATGAGACTTTAAACAAGAACAACAAAAGTGACAGTTGAAGCAAGTTCAACACTGACAGTTGAAGCAACAGCAACTGACAGTGAGGCAAGATGAATAATGGACAGTGAGTGTGTGAACAAGTAAAGATTGTGATGTTAAGACACCACAGTGAGCAGTGAAGGTAAAACAAGTGTAAGAAAACAAGAAAACAAAGCTAAACAGTTGAAGATGGAATTGTGGATGACAGGGAAGGTTGATGGCAAACTAGGGTTTAGATTCCACCTCTTAACCTAGACTAAGTCGGATATTCCAATTGCAACTAAATTATCCTCCCAAAGTACTAGCTATCTGATTAGAGCATAACTAGTCTGAGGTTTGGACCATAATCAATTAACATGGGCTGCTGCACTTTCAATCACAGGGGTATCCTAACTACAATGTATGCCTGACATACAATGTGAGAGCAAAGTGATGAGAGGCCAGAATTGTAGTCTCCTACACAATGGAATTAAGGTTTCATCTTCACCCTAGTGGTGAATTAGAACATGCTAACACCTAGAACTAAACAGTAAACAGGACATGAAATCAAAACAGAAATTAAACATTAAGCTAACAGTGAATTTATACAACTAAGAGCATTAGACTAACAAAACATCAAACAATTAAACACTAAAACATCAAACACTACACAGTGAACAAGAACCCTAATTATGAAATTGGATTAAAATTGAAATTTGAAATTAAAATTAAATCTAAAATAAACCCTAATTGATGGTTACTTGGATGACCCAAGAACAAGTTTTAACAGTGGCAACAACATCCATATTTATAGTTTACAACAAACCCTAAATTTTCGAAACCCTAAATTGAAATTAGGGTTTTTTTCGATTTTCAAAATCACTCACCAAATTTCCTTGTTTGTTGTTCCTTGTCCTTCTTGTCGATGACCCATGCTTTCTTCTGCTCCTCTGCTACGAATTCAGTTCCCATCAACCTAGTTCTCTCATGTCAAAACCCTAACAGTGGGTAGGGTTAATGAAATGGGTGAAATAGGATGATGGGTTTTGTTGTCGGGTGATGGAGATGGTGGTGTTGTCGGGTGTTTGTGGTGGTGGTGGAACTCGAGGTCTGGTGGTGGCAGTGGATTTGCAGGCGATGGGGAAGAGAGAAACTGGTTTTGGGAAGATGAGAAGGAAGAGATCGATGGGATTAGGATTAGGGGTTGTTTGGTTGGGAATAGGGTATGTGTTGCTATGGTGTGAGGCGGAGACCTCAAGAGTTGATGTACGGCGATGAAAATCCGTTGGACGATCCCATATAGATTGAATCGAACGGCTACGATGGAGAGGTATGTGTCGACCGTTGGATTATGGGATACAACAAAATTGACGACACCAGATGGAGTTAGGTGTTGTAGTGTTTGACAGGATCTTCGGAGTTTGATGCACAATGATGAGGCGACCGTCGGATGATGAGATGGATCCAATCTGACGGCTCTCGTGGAATGGGTATGTATAATGGAAATGGATTTGGGTAAGGGTTTTGGGCCTTGGGTATACCAAGCCCATATCTTCTTTAAGAACAATTCTTCCTCTTCAATCCCACTTCTAATTGATCCGGCTCTTGCAAACATCAATCTTCGCTTCCTCCTATCGAGAGTCTTTGCCGTTCCTTTGCTCTTTTCGCTCCGTGAGATAACCAGGATTTATTTAGTACCTAAAAATGCAAAATTAATTAAGAAAATTATTTATTCTTGAAAACAATGAAAATACAGAATATGGGATAAAATGTAGAATTAATGCGCAAAAGATGAGTTAAATGCCAACAAAAAGGGATAAATATATACAATATTTGGCACTCATCAAATACCCCCAAACCTGAATTTTACTTGTCCTCAAGTAAAAACAAACTAAGGAAATCCTACCTATACCACTGTCGCTGGTCTCTCGAATGCATTTAGCGTATGCACTAAGCCTTTTAAACCACTAAGTGTCCCTAGTGGACGAGTTGAAGTCTCGTGAAGGTTTACCAGAGGTGTGCCTACAAAACCTAAGGACAAAATATAAGCTCATATTCCATCAAATGTGACATGTGCAAAACAGTTTAAGCTCACAGCAAAATGGAGATGTCAATCTAGCTATCGAAGGCACAATCCTAGCACTGATAACAAAAAAAAGACATGTGATAAGAGTGTAAAGTGTATCTACACATGTGTAAAGAAAGATCTGAAGTCATGACTACTAATCACCAAGAGATAGTTTCTCAGGCTAAGAACTGAGGTCGAAATCTAGCTAGCTGTCCGGACTTTACGAGAATTGTGAATGAGTTGGAGGTATTTCACAATTACTCGCGTTGTACATCAATGGCATACACCCTCCTTGCTTATTACAAAAAACAACAAAATGACTATTTACATGACTCTTATTTACATTGACTATTCTCTTTTTATTTTTGGAACAAGAGATGATGGAATTGATAAATACTTGATTGATTTTTGATTTTTTTTTTTTTTTTTGATTTTTTTTTCTGAATATATACATCGTTTTTTTTTTTTTTTTTTTTTTTTTTTTTTTTTTTGCTAAACACTTTTGATACATAACAAAAAGAAACAAAAAATTACATGACACTTTGCAAGAGGTAGCCATTTTTGATGCACCCAGTTAAATTCGATGATTGTCTTTCTTAATGTAACCTCCACCTTCTATCCCAACCAACCAAAGAACAAGCTAGTCAAGTTTCGTTCAGTATTCTAAAGTGATTGGCAATCGTAACTTCCTATCAAACACCTTGAAGATCGAGGCCATACATGTATTGGTAGATCGTGCGCGTGCAAGTTTCTTATCACTATGTGAATTGTGCTAGAATCAGGGTGCCTAAATATCTAGACTAAGACTCCTAATAAAAATACATATTTGCACAAGAGTCAAAATTTCAAGGTAAATGAGCTCCATTTTTATGATTTTTTTCATTTTTTCATTTTTTTTTAATTTTTTTGAATTTTAACAATTTTTTCAAAAAGAAGAAGGAGTTCGTTTTTAATTATAGCATATTATCGTGGCATCTACTCTATACCCCCAAACCTAAACTAAACATTGTCCTCAATGTTTCAAAATATGGAAAGAATTAAAATGCAACATATGGAAAGGGACATGCTGAGTAGAGTAAAAGGAGAGAGAATACCCGATTTCGGCGAAAGCAAAAATTAAAACTCCGTTATTCAAGGCAAAAAATCCAACATATTTCAGCCGAGATCATATTGGATTAGCAAAATATATACAAAAGGAACAAAATGGTTTTTAAGAAATTTTATCTACTGGATTATATATAAAAAAATTCACCATACACCAAAAGTCTAAAGAGTTGAGGATCAACCCAAAAGACAAAGTGTAGAGGTTTCAGCAGCTTCACACAATAATAATATGATAGGCATGCAAGTGAAGCTGTGAAACAAAATGAGCTACCCCCAAACCTGGATTTTACAGAAGATATAATTTTGAAAACAAAATCGCGCAGTTTCGGGGGTTCATCATGCAAAAGGTCTAGCTCGAAATGAACTGTGCTAGGGACGGGCAAACATGCTATTTCCAACTGTGGTTCCTCAAATGTATTATATTTGGATGAAAAATAGTCCAAGAGGACTTGGGAAGCACACAGTTCCAATCCTAGATTAGGAATTTTCAGAAAAATTGGTTTTACAATATCGGTACAAACCAAATCTAGGTTGGGTGGAAGGCCAACAGATTGTGACTCATGTAGGATGATAGGCACATCATTACTAATCACATCAACATCTCCTAAGTCTTCTACAAGTGTCACAACATGCTCACAATCATCAAACAAATTGGCAAGATCACAATCAGAGTCATCAACATCATTAACAGATTCATTCTCATGCATTTGCAAATCAGGAGAAATATCACAATGTGACCTAGGTAGAGAATCAGACACATCAAATATATTTTCATGCATATTAGTGTCTATAGAAGATTCAACTATTCCTATGTCATGTTCATCTTCACAGAATAATTGTACGAATCCCATGTCAATATCAAAATCATATGAATTACAATGAGTATTAGAAAGAACAACATTCATGCAGGTCGAGGGCGAGAAGCCATATGTTATTGAACCAACAGGTTCCACAATATTTTCATGTTCTTCTAACATATCATCATAATCATCATAATCATCATCATGGTAGCATGCATATTGGTCCTCATTAAAAGTGGTGGTGTCATTAGTCGATTCATGTTCCTCTAAATTAGGTTCATATTCAACATCATTTACATGAATGGGACTAGACACTTCATTAGGGACAACATACATTTCCTCATGAATTTCCTCCTTTTGTAGGTGAAGCAAAATCTGATCTAAATATGCCTGAATTCGTGATGTAGATCTATCGAAGTTTTGCTCACTGAGTCTGAAAGCTTCTGTGGTGGAGTCTAAATTCATGGGAGTACAAAATTCTTCATGTTCAAATTGTGGTGATTGGTACATGTGTGCATGGTCATTAGGGTTTATAAAATATTGATCGCAACCCTCAAAGGATTGATTATGGTCCCAATGACTACCATTCTCACAATTTATGGGCATTTCATACCTTGGATTTTCTCTAGATTGCCTAAAATTATGCAAAATATGACAATTCTCAACAGGGTGGTCTAAACTACCACATGCGGGACATGCATAGATTTCAGGTTGCTTAAGAAAATTAGATGTAACAGATTCCTCATGTGATTGTATTTCTAAAGCTGTGATTCGAGCTTCTATTTGATCCATAAGTGATGATTGGGTGAGTGAGGCACTAGCAAAATGTTCATTTTCACGTTGCGATAAATGATGCATGTATGAATAGTCATTAGGGTTCATGTATTGCGGCTCGGGACTTTGAAAATGTCCATAATAATTCCTATGACTATTGACATCATGGTCCGTGGAAGGTTCATAACGTGGCATATGCCCATAAGCAAGTTCTCTAAGAGTTCTATTTCCATCCCCAGGAGCAGACCAAAATCCAGACATGATTGGCTCAAAAGCTAAGTAACTATGTTACAAAGCTCAGAATTTGGTTTTTAAAGGGTTTGGATTTTTGGGAAAAATTTGGTTTTGGTGGGAGACTTTTTTTTTTTGGCAAGTTTGGTTTTAATGGGATAATTTAGAAAAAATTTGGTTGTTAAAATGGGAGCAAGTAAAATTTGGTTTTTGAATGGGAGAAAAGTTTTGGTTTTTGAAATTAGGAGCAAAATTTTGGTGTTTGTTGTTCCTTGTCCTTCTTGTCGATGACCCATGCTTTCTTCTGCTCCTCTGCTACGAATTCAGTTCCCATCAACCTAGTTCTCTCATGTCAAAACCCTAACAGTGGGTAGGGTTAATGAAATGGGTGAAATAGGATGATGGGTTTTGTTTTCGGGTGATGGAGATGGTGGTGTTGTCGGGTGTTTGTGGTGGTGGTGGAACTCGAGGTCTGGTGGTGGCAGTGGAGTTGCAGGCGATGGGGAAGAGAGAAACTGGTTTTGGGAAGATGAGAAGGAAGAGATCGATGGGATTAGGATTAGGGGTTGTTTGGTTGGGAATAGGGTATGTGTTGCTATGGTGTGAGGCGGAGACCTCAAGAGTTGATGTACGGCGATGAAAATCCGTTGGACGATCCCATATAGATTGAATCGAACGGCTACGATAAAGAGGGTTTTCACGATTGTTGGATTATGAGATACAACAAAACTGACGGCTTCAGATGGAGTTAGGTATTATAGTGTTTGACAGGATCTTCGGAGTTTGATGCACAATGATGAGGCGACCGTCGGATGATGAGATGGATCCAATCTGACGGCTCTCGTGGAAATGGGTATGTATAATGGAAATGGATTTGGGTAAGGGTTTTGGGCCTTGGGTATACCAAGCCCATATCTTCTTTAAGAACAATTCTTCCTCTTCAATCCCACTTCTAATTGATCCGGCTCTTGCAAACATCAATCTTCGCTTCCTCCTATCGAGAGTCTTTGCCGTTCCTTTGCTCTTTTCGCTCCGTGAGATAACCAGGATTTATTTAGTACCTAAAAATGCAAAATTAATTAAGAAAATTATTTATTCTTGAAAACAATGAAAATACAGAATATGGGATAAAATGTAGAATTAATGCGCAAAAGATGAGTTAAATGCCAACAAAAAGGGATAAATATATACAATATTTGGCACTCATCAGTGACATACACAGTCTAAGGGTATTATTCGCATAATATAAACTTTAGGGAATAAGTTACTAATTTAACAAATTAGGGGAAAAATACGATACTACTTTTTTTAGGGGTAAACTCAAAAGAGTTCTTGTTTTATACCCAACGGACAAAAAGTGGAGAAAAAGAACAACATAAAAAGACTAAGAAACCACAAGGGTCAGCGGTATATTTATAGAAGATAAGATTAAAGATGTTATCCACCAATCTTGGACATTATGGTGGATATTAATATTTGTGAAGTATTGAGCTATTAAGTTAGCTCATCTCTAGATGAAATTGAATTCCACAATTGAAGGAGTTAGATTGATGATCTGGATCGGCTCAATTATACTCAATATTCTCCATTAAATAATTGGTTTTCTACCATTTAGAATGTTGGGAACAATTTTCCAATATTCTTATACAATGACTCGATTGTAATTAACCTTCTTTAGCTGCCAATTAAAGAGCAAGTAAGAACCCATTTGCTTCAGCCACCAGTGAGTTATTTTGCTCAACAATAGAGGAGCCACCACTTAATATAGTGCCATTAGAATCTACAGTTATCATCATGTGCACATGCAGAATTATAGTCTTTTTGACAACATCATACACATTTAATTTGACGTAGTTTTACGAGGTGGTGTCCACTGAGTTTTCTGGTCTGAGTTGTCATATGCGGGAACAACAATAGTTGCAGGTAAGTATTGATCATCCACCACCTCATTGTACATATTAAACTAAAATAACTCATTGTATAATATTATTAATATATGGTTTACGATTCTCAATCGCAAGAAAAATCCCGACATTCCAAATATCCCAAAAGATAATGCACCCAAGTAAAAGTAATAGTCGTCATCTTTTCATATAATCTAGTCTGCAATAATGTGCTTAACCTTGCGACTGTGGGGTCATCCAATCTCATATTCAAAAAAAGATGCAAATAAAACTGCTTGTGCTAATGAGCATTATAAGGGCACGCGTAATCCATTTCGGTACTCTCGTTAATGGAACCTACATTGCTTTGGTACCCCTTCAATGAAATTTCCAATCTTGTTTAAGATCTCAACTCTATCATGAATGATACTCCAAAGAAATATGTGAATATTATGAGCTATGTTTTTATTGTTCCACCATAATTTTCATGGAAAAAAGCTATCTTTAGATACTAATTAAAGACTCACCTGCATTATTGTTCACAAGTTTATGGTACGATTGAGCATGGGGAGTGTGACACCAAATGAGTTTGTCTTCGATTGAATCTTTGTGAATTTGGATCTTCAAATTTTTCTTAGCAGTAAACTGATCAAAAGTATTGTTGATGAGAGTCGTGTTCCATCTCCCTTCTCTAGGAATAATAAGCTCAAAAACTTTTTGAATAACACAAGAGGTGCTGAGGTCTAGCAGTGGTTTAAACAGCTGAAATATTGGAATCCAAGGATCATACCAAGTGTTAATCTTTTTACCATCCCTAACAAACCAAACACCGACAAGTTTTAGAGAGGTATCTGTTATCAAAAATGACACTCAATTGATTAGAGCAATATTTTGAAACCATGATATGTCGGCCTCCAATTATTATACTTCTATACAAAACTATCATTAGTGCTAGTATCATTATTTATACAAAGTGCATACAATTGATTAATCATGCTAATCACACTCTGACTATTTGGATTCAGATTCTAGAACACTTTAATGCACCCATCTTTTTATACGAACCAAGCAAAATTGTTAATCTCTAGATAGAAAACTCGGGTAACGTGTTAGCAATATGATGAGAATTGTTGCTCATAGTAAAAACTAATACCTTGATTATAAATTTGGCTTGTATTAATATTAACACTTCGCCAGATGGTTCTAACATAAGATAATTTAGAAACAAATGATCTACCGTTTCATCATCAATGTAACACATATTACAATGCATTTTTTTCACCCATTCTTATACGTTGACAATTTATTTCTCTACTTGGAAGAATGTTCTTAGATATATTCTAGCAAAAATCTTCACTTTGAGAGAGAGTCTAAATTTTTAGTGGTATTAGGTGCGCGATAAAAGTGGTACCGGCCATCGCATTACGCGGTGAAGATAAGATATATGCCAACATTAAATTAAATACGTTAAATTCGATGTCAGTCAAATGAACTAAATAGTTTCATTTTTATTTATTATTTATTTTTTGGAAAAAAAATTGGGTAATGATTAGCTACATCTAGAAAAGTTTGTTATAAAATTAGTAAATTCGATGTCAGTCAAATGCACTAAATAGTTTCATTTTTATTTATTTTTATTTTTTTGAAAAAAAGATTGGGTAATGATTAGCTAGAATTGCTAGAAAAGTTTGTTACAAAATTAGTAGTCAATCTAACGTGGAGGTGAGATGATTCCTGCTCCAGGCATTTGATCTATTCGCTTCGAGAGATTGCCTAATGCAATTAGGAGGCTTTCCTTCCAAGTTCAGGCTATAAAGAAAATGTGTTAGCCTTTTTTGCAAGAGGTATTAGCTACTTCCAAAACCTATATTTTTTTTTGCAACAAGCAATTTGTTTTTTTGTTGTTCCTTTTGTTTTGCCTCATCCAAAGTTGGTCTGCTCTACGGAGAAATAAAGATAGACTTTCCATACATAACATCTGTAAAATTCCTATATACCCTTTTTTGACGAAGTTCTTCATCTTTTTCTTTTTAGTATCGCTGCTTGTAGAAGTCATAAAGTTTATACTTCTTTTGGACTACCTGTTGTGGTTAGTCATTCTCATGCTTGCCAAAAGTACTTTCAGCGAACCAACAAGGATTAGCCTAGTTGGTTATGAGTCTGACTCTCACATTTGAGGTCAACGAATCGAGTCACCGTTTTAGAATTTGGAGATCTCATGAAAACTCCTCTTATACAAATTATAGGGTTCGGCAGGATCTGCCCAGGAGAATAGGCTCGGCGCTGCTAGGGAGCAGGTCCGGGCCTGTACCATGTATAAAGAAAAATACCTGGTTGACCACTTGAGTTTCAAGCGTTATGACACTGGTTTTACCACGCAAGGTGCTATTAATCCGTGTCTTAATTATTAGAGCATGACGATCGAAGGGACACACCAACGGCCCCTGAGATTGCGTCTCAACAATTATGAAGGTGTAAACAAAGTGTAGTTATCTCTCTGGAGTCAGGACTGAACGTGGCACCCAAGTAAAGTTTGTTAGTATGTATAGCAGATCATCAAAACCTTGATGATACCCAAATATCTCGTTCCTTGTTGCTTATTTAAAAGAAAAAAAATAGTATGTATAGCAGATCGTTAAAACCTTGATGGTACCCAAATATCTCGTTCCTTATTGCTTATTTAAAAGAAAAAAAAAAAGTAACGAAGACTGAGGGAGAAAAAAGGAAAGAGTCCTCCCAAGCAGGACTCAGAAACTCAAAAAAATTCTCCTCGTCTTCTTATGCGCGATTAGGGCAAGGTTCAGTGATTAGGGTTCGTTCTCCGTCTTTCATTTCATCAGAGTAAGATCACGTTCTTCTCCATAATCTCTTAAGTCTGCTCTTGTTCTATTAGTCTATTTCTTTTTCATCTTTATCAGCGATGATTTCTTTTTTTTTTCTTAGGGTTTAAGTTTTTTACTCGTTCTTTCGCTGCGGTTTAGTTTAGGTTGTTCTTCGTCAGCGATGAGTTCTTGATTTATTTTTTTGCTTTTTATCATGTTTTTAGGGTTTAGTGTTGAGAAATTTTAAGAGTTTAGTTTGTTGTTGGGTATTGATAATGTAGGGTTTGGGTTTGTGGAGAGGTTCTTTCATTTGTTTTCTTGAATGTTATTATTAGGGTTTATTGGGGGAATAGTTGGTTTTAACTGTGATTTGGATGATTTTTGTGCAGGGATTTGAGTTTGAGTAGAGAATTATTAGGGTAAAAGATGGATCGTCCAGTGATTTCGCTGGACCATGGATGGGGACTTATGCAGACTGGGATTACAAAGCTTATTAAGATTTTGGAAGGTCTTCCGGAACCACAATTCAACTCAGATAGTTACATGATGCTGTATACGTATCCTTGAAGAGATTTGCTATGCTTTTCTTGTTCTTGTAGTTTATGTGATTGCAATGATGTTTTTAAGAGCCTATGCATGGATTGTTTTTTCTTAACTTTTGAATACAGAACATGTTACAATATGTGTACACAGAAACCTCCTCATGACTATTCTCAGCAGCTTTATGAAAAGTACAAAGAAGCATTCGAGAACTACATAAATGAAACGGTAGGATAGAGTTGCTGCCCTACTCGTTGACTTAAGATTATTGTCTTTCTAGTTCTCTGTATTACATGCATATATAATGGATTGGTTCCTTTTTTATTTTCATTATTTGTGCAACAATTAAAATCATCTTTTAACAGAACATACTTGAGAGATGTTGTGCTTCTTCATGCATTGACATGAATTCATCTTTTAACATGAATTCATCTTTTAACATGAATTGACCGAGTTAAACACAGCAGTTTGATATGTTTCTGCTTACTATGGTTTACCAAACTCATCTGTCTTTTGTCCTGTTGCTTATATCTAAGCCCTGTTTTGACTTTCCAACTGTCCGTTGTCACAGGTGTTGCCATCTTTGAGAGAGAAGCATGACGAGTTTTTGTTGAGAGAACTCGAGAAGAGGTGGATAAATCATAAGATTATGGTCAGGTGGCTTTCACGATTTTTCTTTTACTTGGATCGTTACTTCATTGCTCGAAGATCACTTGCACCACTTAATGATGTTGGACTTCTTTGCTTCCGTAAACTGGTACGTATTAAGAGTTCAGCTGTAGAGATAAGTACTTGGTGTTTTTTCTTTTGAACATTGGACGCTTTCAGGCATGCGAAAAGAGTTCCAAATGATTGCCTAGTTTCTTTTTAATCTGTGGAGCACTGTATACGTTCCTTTACATTTACGATGGATCTTTGTTTTTGAGGGTTTTATTTCAATTTCAGGTGTACGAGGAGATCAACGTTCGTGCTAGAGAATCTGTTATCTCGCTGGTATGTTAAGGCAGCGAAGCAAACTTCTAAGTTCAAACGGTATTCCTTTCTTTCTTTGATCTAAATGTAACCAATATTTTGCAACAGATTAATCAAGAGCGTGAAGGAGAGCAAATTGACCGAGCTTTGCTCAAGAATGTTCTAGCTATTTTTGTCGATATTGGGATGGGAAATATGGAATGTTATGTGAATGACTTTGAAACAGAGTTGCTATCTGATACAGCCGGTTATTATACCCGAAAGGCTTCTAACTGGATTCAAGAAGATTCTTGTCCAGAATACATGATAAAGGTACTTCTAGGCTCCGATATTGGGCTGATCTTCACACACTAGTGCTTACTATTTTGTAAGAAATGCGGTTAACATTTTTTTTTTTTGGCAATGCTTAGGCTGAAGAATGTTTGAAGAGAGAAAAGGATAGGGTTGCTCACTATCTGCACTCTAGCACGGAGGAGAAGTTAATTGAGGTTTAGCAGTTTTGCTTTGGTCTTTTTTGTTGGAGGAGGGAACTCCCCGTTTGGGCTTTGTTAATTGATTTTATTTTCCTTGCAGCAAGTACAAGAGCAACTGCTGAGTAAGGTTTCCCAACAACTTCTTGAAAAGGAGCACTCCGGGTGTTATGCGCTGCTAAGAGAGGACAAGGTGATTGATGATCACATTTCCCTTCATCAATTCTTTCCCTCTCTGGAGATTCTATCTTTTTCCGAGTGTCCTAATCTTTAATCCTGTGGATTGTTTTCTTTTTGCTAGACTGAGGATCTTACAAGGATGTATAATCTCTTTTCTAAAATCCCTAAAGGCTTGGACCCTGTTTCCCTTATGTTTAAACAGGTTAGCTTATTCTCTCTACTAGTCAGTTTTACGAAGCTGTAAGTATTTGATCCATTAATGAAGCGATGGCTGTTTATCAGCATGTAGGTCTTACATTTTTTTATAATTTTTTGATGCAGCATGTTACTTCTGAGGGTATAGCAGTGGTCAATCAGGCAGAAGAGGCAGCAAATAGCAGAAAGGTTTATCTTTTTTTTACTTGGTTTTGCATTTTAGTTATACTAATCGAATAATATGTATGTATATGCTGTGCTAGTTTTGAGATATTGTCCTCTTTTTCTGCTTAATAGATTATAGGTCACCTCAAATTTGGTTTG
The DNA here is from genome assembly GCF_003573695.1 of Papaver somniferum. Classification (NCBI taxonomy): domain Eukaryota; kingdom Viridiplantae; phylum Streptophyta; class Magnoliopsida; order Ranunculales; family Papaveraceae; genus Papaver; species Papaver somniferum. Next base: position 139,333,299 of record NC_039360.1, on the reverse strand, counting down.
GCTGTTGCACGTTATGTTTAACAGGTCTATTTGGTTGAACATCTTTTTCCTTCTAATTTGATTTAGATGCATCTTGTTCCCAAACATGTGGACAGTGGTGTTGTGGATTCAAGCCGTCTTTTAACCGGAATACGTATACTTGCTTAGATTGAATTCTTTAAGTTTTTTATGTGACTATTCCTGCTTGAATTGGCATTTATCCTGAAAATTGTAAGTTAAGTTTCTATTGCTGAACCTTTATTCATCGTGATGTGTTCTGCTTGTATTTCTAGTATGTTTAATTAATATAGTCCACCAGCTGGGTTAAAGAAAGTTGTTTGTAGCTTTTCTATTTTTGTTAGTTTGCTTTTGATGTGACTGCTGCTTAATGTATCTGACATTTTCTTACAGGAGAATCGAAATGTATCGGGCTCGCAAGAGCAGGTAAAATTCCTTGGAGCTTGGCTCGTGAAGACTGAAAAATCAATTTTATAGGAAGTATAGAATGTAACTCGCTCTTTGTTTGCAGATGTTTATCAGGAAAGTAATTGACCTCCATGAAAAATACATGCTCTATGTGACAACCTGCTTTGCTGGCCACACTCTTTTCCACAAGGTCTGTACTGAATAATAGTTTCTTACTGGTTGAGTATTTCTGATCTCATGTTCCTCTATTCAACTGTTCTTTTTGGTATTCAGGCACTCAAAGAGGCATTTGAAGTATTTTGCAACAAGGTTATTGCTGGCAGCTCAAGTGCAGAGCTGTTGTCTAATTTCAGCGATAATATCCTTAAGAAGGGTGGTAGCGAAAAACTGGATGATGATGTCATTGAGGATACACTTGACAAGGTAGACTTTTTATTTGTTCACTAAATCTAGACCATGTTGACAAGGTAGACTCATTGAGGTATTTCTAACTCTTGTATATTTTTCTAGGTTGTAAAAGTACTTGCTTACATTAGCGACAAAGATCTTTTTGCCGAGTTCTATAGGTAATGAGTGTTTTCACTGATATGTTTATCTCCCTTGGAGGTTGTTTATATGTATCATTAAACTTGAGTTGCTTCGTTGTTGTTTTTGTTTGGCAGGAAAAAGCTTGCTCGTCGTCTTTTGTTCGGAACGAGCGCTAATGATGATCATGAAAGGAGTATCTTGTCGAAACTGAAGCAGCAATGTGGTGGTCAGTTTACCTCAAAAATGGAGGGCATGGTCAGTTGCCTAATCATCATTCTAAATTGTATTGTATTTACTAGCGTATGTACTAGAAGGGGAAGTTCTAATCGGTATTTACATGGTTCTTACAGGTGACGGATTTGCAGCTAGCAAAGGATAACCAATCCGAATTTGAGGAGTTCCAGAAAAGTAATGCTCATGCTCATCCTGGGATTGACTTGACAGTTACTGTCCTTACCACAGGATTCTGGCCATCATACAAATCATTAGATTTAAACTTGCCTGCGGAGATGGTAAGCATATATGTACTGTATTAAATTGTGAAATAATAGGAGAAATAAATCTATCAAAGAAAATGTATATATTATATCTGTTTCTGATCGCGGTCATAGCTTTTTTTATTTGAACTCTGCCCATTTTATTTTCAGGTCAAGTGTGTGGAAGTTTTTAAGGAGTTCTATCAGACAAAGACTAAACACAGGAAACTTACATGGCAATACTCACTGGGAACTTGTAACGTTGTTGGGAAATTTCAAAAGAAACCTATTGAACTTGTTGTGACCACTTATCAGGTAACTTTGATTTCAAGATGCACCTGATGTGTCTAGTTGAAATATGAATTAAAAGTCTAAGTGTTTATTTATTTTTTCATGTTTCAGGCTTCTCTGTTGTTGTTATTCAATTCGTCAGATAAGTTAACTTACTCAGAAATCTTGTCACAACTGAATTTGTCGGATGATGATGTTGTAAGGCTGCTTCATTCCCTTTCATGTGCAAAATACAAGATCCTCGCAAAGGAACCTAACACGAAAACAATCTCTCAGAAGGACAGTTTTATGTTTAATGCCGAATTTACTGATAAAATGAGGAGGATCAAGGTTTGGGGGCTCACGTAGCACATGTTATCTGTTTGTAATCTTCTTGTCTTCTTTCCTTCATTGCTGACTGAATCTTGACCTTCTGAAACTACCATAGGTCCCTTTGCCCCCTGTGGATGAAAAGAAGAAAGTGATTGAAGATGTTGACAAGGACAGACGATATGCTATTGATGCTTCAATTGTTAGGATTATGAAGAGTCGTAAAGTGATGCCTTATCATCAACTGTTGTCAGAATGCGTTGATCAGCTAAACAGAATGTTCAAGGTATGATCTTCCCTTTTTGTCCAAGTCACTTCTCTTTTTGTCTTTATAGCTTGTCCTCTCTTCTCTCCCTTTCTGTCTATTTTGTTGATACTATTAAATTTTGTGATCAGCCGGATTTTAAGATCATAAAGAAGAGGGTTGAAGATTTGATTACCCGGGATTATCTGGAGAGGGACAAAGACAATCCCAATACCTTTAGATACCTTGCTTAATTCTCAGCAATTTAAAGGTGCAGCTTACAGTACTTCGATTCCTGTTCTGGTAGATTCAGAAGAACTGCTGCTGATGGCTGTTTCCCAGAGTTGCAAATCCTTTTTGTTTTTGATAGTTTGAGTCCTTGGCCAGTGGGATTATGTTTATGACGGTTGGAAAATCTAGGCTTTTTATCGGAGAAAGAGGTATTGTGCTTTTGATGTCTCCGGAATACGGATCCATGCTGCTGGTTGACATTTCGCCCCTGCAAATAGGATACATTTGCTGCTTTTAATTTTTTTAGTTCTTATGCACATTCTGCTGCTATCACTCGTGTAAAGAATTTTATTTTGCTACAAACGAATCACTTCTCTCTTTTCTATTATAATAGAAGAAAATTATATTGGCGTCTTCTTTCACCTGATTTCTCTCAACGTACTCCCCGGCCATCTGCTTGTTAATGGTATTACTTCAGAAGTTATCTGCCAGTGGAGAATGTTGCATGTATTTTTAAAACAGATGCTGATACTAATTGCTGACACTGATTTTCTTGGATATAATCCTTGGATCAAACTTTTATGGTGCTTGGTAGTGATTTATGGGATTAGCCGTGGGAGAAAAATTTATTTTCTTCTTTTCTTATCGTAAAACTGATCAGCCGTGGGTCTTTTATGGGATTAGAATATGGAAGAAGATTCCATAATGGCTCTGAAGAGGGAAACGGTATCCACTGGTACACAATTTTTTGGTATCTATGCTTGGTGTAGGCAGATTGATGATAATGGCAAGCAGCTTACGCGTGATATAGTCACTTGTGTACCTGTTGATTGCTTCGCACACGGCTGACTATCGGAATTCGGAAAAATCTCTTCGGAACCATCTGTACAGCACTACAGTGTCATCTTCGCTTAATTTCCAAGACTTGAGCTTGTGTTCTGGTTGGCTGCTAAACTGTCTATTGAGAATCTATTGAGAAAATACACCATGAACAAACCCCATTGGTAAAAATAGAAAAGTACGCGCCAATTTCGCACGGATTTTTAGAAGCCAAAAAATTTACCACTGACTAGAAGCCTAGAGTTTCGTTAAGTTCTGAGATGTCCGCTTTGGTAAAGAAAAATCAGTCATCAGCCAAAAAGACGTGTGAGATACACATTTCCCGTCTGGTTTCGAACTTCCATACAAAAGTTCAAATTATTCAACAACTACAAAACACAAAAAACCTCGGTTCGGTTACGTCAAGCCATTCAATAGTTTTAAAATCAGGGTTTTCAAATGATACTTTCATCAGTAATCATCTCATAAATTCTTATATAAGACTTGATGAAACCAAACATGCTCATCGAGTGTTCAATGAAATGTCTGATCGGAATGTGGTTACTTGGACTTCTCTCATGTCTGGTTACATCAACATTGGCCAACCTAAATCCACTCTTCAACTCTTCCAACAAATGCCCAGAAACTATATTTTCCCTAATCCTTTCACATTTGCTACTGCAATTAACGCTTGTTCTTATCTTTCTGATGTTGAAACCGGCAGAAGAACTCATTCCCTCATTGTGATCTCTGGTTTTCATTCTAATCTTGTAGTTTGTACTTCACTTATCAATATGTATGGGAAGTCTAATTATGTTGATGAATCTCGTCGAGTTTTTGATTCAATGGAAAACAAAAATGTTGTATCTTGGACATCTATGGTATCGGTGTACACACAAAATGCACTAGGTGAAGATGCACTTTCCCTTTTCAGAGAGTTCATCAACTCGAGGTCATATGAACCAAATCAGTTCTTGCTATCAAGTGTGATTAACGCTTGTGCAAGTTTGGCTAAATTAGTGACTGGAAAAGTAACGCATTGCTGCGTAATTCGCCATGGGTATGATACGAATGAAGTGGTTGGAAGTTCTCTAATTGATATGTACACAAAGTGTGGATTGTTTGATTATTCAGATAAGATATTCAAACGGATTCGTAATCCGGGTTTGATTCCGTATACTTCGATGATTGTAGGAGCTGCAAAATACGGACTCGGGAGATTTTCTCTTCATCTCTTTGAAGAAATGCTCAAAAAGGGAATAATACCTAATGGTGTCACCTTTCTAGGAGTTTTACATGCTTGTAGTCATTCTGGACTTGTCGATACCGGCTTAGAATATTTGAACTCGATGCATGAAAAACATAGGATTTACCCTGATTCAAAGCACTACATTTGTGCAGTAGATATGCTAGGCCGGACAGGTAGGCTTGATGAAGCTTGTCAATTAGCTAAATTTGTTCCACCAGACGCCGAGGACATAGAAATCCTTTGGGGATCTCTGTTATCCTCTAGTAGAACTTATGGTAGATTAGATATTGCTACTGAAGCTGGTGAGAGGTTAATTGAAATAAATCAACGTCTGGCTACTGCATATGTAACAATGTCGAACACTTCAGCATCAGTTGGGGACTGGGAGAACGCTTATAGATTAAGATCTGAGATGAATAAGAGCGGAATAAACAAGGAACCAGGGCGCAGTTGGGTTGAACTGAGGGATAAAGTTTACGTGTTCTACGCAGGAAATGTGAAGTCTTGCGCAAGAGGAGACGAGGTCGTGAGTTTACTGAAGGAACTGGAAGTAAGAATTAAGGAGAGAGGATACGTTAGAGGGAGAAAAGGGTTGGTTTTTGTTGATGTTGAAGATGAAGTTGAGGAAATGATTGTGGGCCTTCACAGTGAAAAGTTGGCTTTGGGGTTTGGTTTGATAAGTATTCCAAAAGGTGCGACTATCAGAGTGATCAAGAATTTAAGAATGTGTCTCGATTGCCACGAGTTCTTCAAGGTGGTAAGTGAGATTGTCGAGAGGGATTTCATTGTAAGAGATGTTAACAGATTTCATCATTTTAGAGATGGGTCATGTACTTGCAATGACTTTTGGTGATTTGTTTCATGCTATCTATTACAAAGAAGCCAACTTCGCCACACTTTCGCACATTGAGCTTGCCCAAAGCTGCAAATTGTGTAAAAAAAAGGGCTGGAGGATAATAGACGATGAGAGTGGTGGAATTGTAACAGAAAATTAACACAGGCAGCCGCCAGCAGAGAGACATAGTCGTGTCTGTCACAGTCACACTCAGAGAAAGTAATATGTTTTTCTAAGGTTTGGCTGGTAGCTGCTCACAAAAGCAACAGACATAGACATACCAGCAGTAACTGACTTCGTTGAGCAGTTGTTGTGTTGTCTTTGTAGCCAGCAAGCGTGATGTTTGCCGTCTCCTTTCTTTCAAAAGAATTAGGAAAGAAACCTAATTGAGGGACAATTTGGGGATCAAAAAAACCAGAAAAGGTGATGAAATAACAGTCTTCAAAACCCATTATCCTACTATTTTGATTTTTTGTTAATGCCTTCGATTAATTTTTTATTCTTTTAAAACCCTGTTAAAAAAACGCTGATTTATTTTCCTCATAATCTTGAGCATATGAGGAAACATATGCTCAAGATTAGGACTAACATATGCTTAACTCACATAACAATATTGTTGTCTCTAATCGCGTAAAGTACGTAAAAAGTTTTGATTCTATTTCAGTTTTTACTGCTGAGATATCATAAGAAAATTAGGAGCGATCAATCACAACTGATTTTATAAAATGTGTTGCTGTTAGGGTTGTCAATGGAAGAATATCCGTCGGATATCTGGATATCCGATATCCGACAGGTTAAGAACTATCGGATATTCGATATCCGAGAATATCCTATAGGATATCAAAATCAGATATCGATATCCGATAGGTTAAGCTATCGGATAACGGATATTTATCCGATAATATCCGTTAGTAACAAAAAATTCTGTAAAGGTGAAATTATTCTCATACTGTCATACATAAAACTTGGAAACAGTACTCATAAGATGGCATCTGAATTGTCTTCATCTGAATGTAAGTCTCTTACTCACACACATACATGAAAAGAAGCACAATCAAATGCTAAAGAAAGTAAAAACTTAACAGATATTCAAACAGGGTCTCTCTTGTCTTCATTCGTCTTCGGTTTCCAAAATTTCCATATCTGTATTATAACAATTAACAAGTCAACATTCAGATAGAATAAGATACACAACAATTGTCTAAGTAGTAATAATAGGAACTATGCACTGAGTTTAAGAAGAAAAAAATGTTTACCTTCATCACAAATGAAATCTGGCAACCAATCGCTTAAGTAGAAGTAAAAGCTACTAAGCTAGATTTCTGTATCCAGTTTCACTAATTTAATTTGAGTAGGAATCATACAAAGAGGGAAACTAAGACACATGAAACTCTCAAGCATCAATGCTACAGAGCACTAATAATACCAGCTTAAAGAAAAGACACTGAAAGCTTAGTCTTTGTTCCCCAGTCCCTAGTTCATCCAATACTATCATGTGTATGATACAACATTACCAAATCATTTTCAAGAACAGTGGTCACATAATCACATTCCCCTAATTATTCTAAAAATCTCTATGATGCATTTGCTGAACCCCTAATTCACTTTTCTCAAATCAAAAAAAAGAAGGGAAAATCATACAATAATCGATCTAAACTACTAAAAACCCTATATCCATCCAACATCTAAAATTCAAAAACCAAAAATTAGAAGAAAACTCACATCAAAAGATATTCATCAGTTTCCCTATTTCCATAAAACTTTCATAAAATTTCATAATCTCAGATTGTTAGGCCTCATATTCTTATTTAAGAATAAACCCATCTCAAATCTTTCTCTAATTTCATCATACCCTAAATTTTTTTGCAAGACAGAAACCACAAATCCCTAATTTCATGAAAATCGAACACAAAAATCGAATATGGAAATAGAAGTACCTAATTGAGCGGGTGAGTGATTGTCTGATTGATAAGCAAAGCAACTGAGTGAGTGATTGATCGGGAGAGACAGAGAGTGATCGATTGAGAACTGAGAAGAGAAGAGAAGGAAAAAAAGAAAACGAAAAAAATGACTCGGTTCTCGACTGAATCCACTCAATCCAGGCAGTGATAATCGATTAATAGATGAAATTACAATTATACCCCTAATTCTATCGGATATCGGATGTTAACCAAACGGATATAGCCTAATCCGATATAGATAGGTTAAGGAAGAAATATCCGATAATTTTTTTTATCCGATATCCGATATCCGATAAAACGGATAAAATCCTATAGGATCTCGAATAATCGGAAACGGATTCCGGATATCGGACATATATTGACAGGCCTAGTTGCTGTTCTGAGAATATGAGATATCAACTCGTAAATATGAGTTGCATTTGGAAAATGTAAAACTCCTGGACGTAATCACAAAGCATCTCTAATATCCAGTTGTTTTATTAAATAAAACTATCGTGTATAAGTTTATACAAAATGATCGAGTATAAAGTTATATTTATTCTCAGATCGGATATAAAGTTTCATTCTGTAATTTCTGATCTACTTATGGTTGGGAACTTTGAACTTCCAAACCGTACTTTTCTATTTACGGCTAGGACATAAGTGCTATTCGGGGGAATTTTATTTATCAGGGTTAGGAAAGTATCTGGACGTAAATCCGCTTTCTGTCTTTTTTGCGGAAATCAGAATTACATGGTGCTTCGAAAATCCAAACCATACTTATTATTGGGAGTTCAAAATTTCTCCACCATAGATCAATTTTACGATTAAGATTTGCTATTTTTCCTGCCATAATAGCTGATTAGCGGTTAGGAAAATAAGAACTCTCAGCCGTAAACATTTTCAGAAACCCAATTTTAGGCCATAACTTCATCGAAATCTCACCTTTTAATCGATCAAAAGCAAAAATGAATGGTGGATTATTCGATTGTTATCTTATACCAGTCATTTCCGGATTATTAAATTCTGTTCCAACGATCTCATTCACCAATTCTTCATTTTCGAATTCAATGATAATTCTGTTTGGTATCGATAATAAATCGATGAGAAAAGATGGAGAGGAGAGGTAATAAACAAAGACATGAGAGGAAGAAGAAAAAAAAGAGAAATTAGATTTACGTTTTTTTGGTTTCTAGTTTTTAAATTGAATTTAAGTTAGCCATATGAGAAGAATAATTTTGACTGTTGCTATAGTTTAGGTCCGCATATCCATATTAAGGGCATTTGAATCCCATGCAGTCCCCACCCTTTTTTTTTTTTTTGGAAAAAGCCCTTCAACAAGGCTAATGATCCCCCTCAACTATTGGTAAGAGCCAAACAGGAGGCACAGACCAGTACATAGAGGCATTGTTTGTTTTTGCCCATTGAGCTAGCTCATGAGCTACATATTTACAAACACGCGGTTGAAAACTAAAAATACAAGCTACTAATTTGGAAGAGAAAAACTGAATGTCTTTGAAAATAGCATCCGTAACTGGCCAGCTGAAATTTGGTCGATAAGAGTCTTAGCATCACTTTCAACAATGACATGAGTTAATTGTTGCTCCAAGGCTTTGTTCAGGACTTCCCAAATAGCTCTGGCTTCAGCTTCTTCGGTAGACTTTACTTCAAACACCAGGGAAGCACAAAAGGAAGCTTTCTTTGAGAAATCTCTCATCACAAATCCTGCACCATTAGCTCCAGTAATGTCATCATAGGCACCATCAGTATTACATTTTATCCATCCAATAGAGGGGGGCATCCATTTGTCACATAGGTTTACAGAGGTAGTAGGAGAGACAATGAGACAAGTTTTTCTAGTTAAAAGCATGGCTCTAGCTCTAACAAGGACAATAGTATGGTTTTCTAGAATGTTTTGGGATATAAGATTATTCCTACTAGCCCACAGAGACCACAGAATGGCAACAAAGAGACTGTTAGAGCATAGCTCGGTTGAACCCACCAAGCGTTGGTATGTCAAGATTGGTTGTCATATTTTAGTGAACCAAAACTCATTTAAAGAGTCGCTTGATTGTTTACTAGAGTCAACTTCGTATAGGTTAGCTTGAAAGTATTAGGATATGAGACATTACAAGTATTACATGAAGACTTGAAGAATGTGAAGAAGTAAGGAGCTACAACGACGACATCATCCTTCCACTTGAGGTTAGTAATATTTGACTTGAACTGTTTCATTCCCTAACATATCTTTCAAGTCGTGCATATTGAAAACATAACTGCGAAGCTGTGATATTATACTCTAGTTAGATATAGTATTAAGGAATTGCAATACGAAGTATAACGTATATCTTTTGAACTTCGTATATAAGACATCGACATAATCGTATGAATGCTATTGTGATTATGTATGGGTATGGGTGAAGATTTCGTCCTTGGAAACAATTTTTTACATTCGTTTAAAGGAAGTAAATTCATAAACTTGTTTTGTGAATCGAAAGGTAAATCGCGAGGATTATTGGTATTATTATTCATTGCAAATCTTTTGAAATACAAATATGTGTGTTTAGTATAACCGCTCATAACTTGTTTATGTATCTTGGTAAAAATATTCACAAGGCCTGACTTTTGTATTGGTATGACTTTTATTAGTGAAACCGATCTTAAGTAATCACCTAAGATGGTAAGATCGACATCTTGAATTTAGTGTGACTAAATACTAGCCATTGGGTAACCAATCCTAGTAAGAGGTGTGACCGATCACAAGAGAGAGTGTAATCGATCCTTGTAAGAGGTTTAACAAGTTTTAGTAAGTTGGTGTAACCGATCCTATAACTTGGTCAACCGATCACAAGTTTTACCATAAGAAGTGGTAACCGATCCTAGCACTTAGTTAGCCATTTTATGGTAACTAGTGTAAGTGATCCTAGTACCCACTTGGAGGTAGAACCGAAACTTTATGTTGAGGTAGAACCGTGAAACCCATTAATGATGATTTGATAGGATAACAATCACATAGTTCTTGGAAGTCACATGAACCAATTCTAAACTTGTTTGGAAGTGTGGCAAATCGGTTCCAAGATTGTAAATATGAAAAAGAATTTACAAATTAAAGATGTCGACATACTTTGAACATGTGCAGTAAATCTTATCTTTTATTGTTCAAAGATATTCCTTAATAGCTAAAAGGAGAATCCCGGATCGAAATAAATTGAGAATCTTTTAATTAAGGATTTTAGTTTTTATATGCTTTTAATTTCTAGCAATTATAATGCATATCTTTAGAAAATAAAAATTAGTAATGTGCATTTACTAGTTGGAGATTTTCTACTGAGATTTCGGTCATTAATTGGACAAAGCATTTCGGGGAGTTATGAAAACCGATTTTGGCTATATTGCATATCTTTGAGAATATTCGGTTTTGGAAATTCCTTGGTGTCCAAACTTCCTTGTCTATAAATACTGAAGTTTGAATTTCTAGCAAACTAGTCCTCAGAGCCAGCAAAACTACTAGTCGTGTTGTTACTGGTGGAGCCGCCTATTCGGAGAGGAAAGTACCCTAATTAGGCGAAATCTCTTACGGCCGCTCGGTTTAAAGACTTCTTTGGGATTGAGAAGCTCTATTAGTACCGTTGGTGGGAAACTAGATAATTGCAGTTTATTATTAGTTTTAGACTGATTTGATTGACTAACAGTTGTTGAACTTTGATTACACCTAGTTTGTTTATGCTTGAGAATCTTCTCTTCAGATATAAGATTCACTCAAACTAGATCGAAGTTTCGACGGGGATCTTTAGACTGTTTGTAGATTTAAACACGTCTTGTGATAATCCGTTGTTAACAGACTTCGTTCTGTGTGTGATTGATAACAAGAGATTCAAGTTGATTGCGTGCAGGTGTTTATTGAATATCAAAGAAAATTTGAAGACAAAGAAGATATTTGGCTTCATAATCTTTGGTGTGCACAAAACTTGTTTCGGCTGGAAAATGATCCAACTATAATCGGTTTATCTTTGTGATAGATTGGATTGATTAGTTGAGTAGATCGACATCAATACGTTTCTTTGTGATTAAAAGTATTGATTGCATAATCTTAACAATTACTTTGGTAGTTGTTGAAAAGATAAATCTAAGGACCTAACAAAGGAGTTTATTGGGATAAACGGAAGAGCCTTTTGTCAAACTCATATCACGTTGTTTAAAAAGAGTTGTTACCGAACAAATTTGTTGTTCCTTTATTGTTTGGAATACGAACCAAAGAAATTGTTCCAAGTGCGTGACTTATTACAAGTTGGAGGCGCAGGGATACAGACGGAACTAGGTGAACTATAGGTTTAGTTGCTTCGTCAACTATACGAAGTTGGTTTAGATTTTGTATAGCGGCTTAATCCTGAGAGTATTCAATTCTGGACAAGGTCCCGGGGTTTTTCTGCATTTGCGGTTTCCTCGTTAACAAAATCTTGCCGTGTCTTTTACTTTTCTATTTCCGAAATTATAATTGTTTTATTATAATTAGATGTAAAATACACAAACGTTAATTCATATTTACTTGATAGCAATCCTATCGTGTTTGGTTAAGTTTGAACCTTTTATCAAGTTGTTTGTGGGTGAAAACTGCTTCTGCCGATTTTGGTAATTTTGTGTGGATGAGAAACGAGTCTAAACCCTAAACAATGCACTGCGCGGGAGTATTTTTGATTCGAGATATCAATCTGTACAATCCTGGCCTAAACCAATAAATGTACGTTCCAGGCTTGCTTCGGTCACAAAGTGAAGGAGAAGGGTTGGTCTTAGGGAGGGAAGCGAAGAAAGTGTTTAGACCAGAATCGTTGATTCTGAAGGTGTGGTTATTTACGACTTGTATCAGAAAGTAGAACTAGCTAGCAGAATGGAAAGCTATCAGGTGATTTCTGGATACTGTGTTGTTCTCTGACCAAAACTTGTTGTTTGGTGGAAATAGGTGAAGCCTATTTATACAAGTCATATTGAAACGTAACCTGGTCTCGTAGGAAGTGGAGACGATTGAGTGTTGGAAGAATGAATATAACCGTCAGAAACCCATGCTTCCATGATGAAGGAAGTGGATCCATTTACACCCGTTACTTCTTACCGCCATTAATTGTCCTACTTCATGAAACTTTCTTATAACGGGCATATTGCACGCTGCACGGTGTAAACCGCCAGACCAATATACCCTGATGAGTATCCCCCAATTTGTGATATATTTGATGTCTCGAGTGTTTTTGTGGAAAACATGTAGCATTTTGCTACGTGTGGCAAGTTAAAATCAAGAGGTTTTCCGTAAGAAAATAGCATGTGATGCTATTAGGCTCGTCTTGGCCGGTCGCCTAAAACTTGCCACGAGTCTGTTAGTTCGGTTGTGAACTTCGACGACTGAGATCGCATCTCATGAGGAAGGGTAGCCGTTGATTATGGCTACCTTGTGTTGGTGCCTGATAATGGCGTAGTGGAATTTTGTTGTACTCCAGTGACAATGTGGCATGGCTGGCATGGCTCGTGCATGCAAGTGGCACGGTGGTGCAAGTGGCACCTGGCGTAGCCATGGCCACTAGATTTAGGCAGTTGGTCTCCCGAAGCTTGCCAAAAGTCTGCCAGTTCAAAGGCGAACTTGGACGTCTGAGATTGCATCTCATGAGGAAGTGTGAGTGGGGAAAAAAGATTTGCTGGTTTTTACGGAATTGAAGAGTCGACCGTGTGGAGACTCCTTGAATCGAGCGAAATGTTGAACCATACACAGATGCACTGCAAGAAGGGAGTGCTTTAAGTTCGAGAGATCAATCTGTAATACCCCGTCCTAAACCAAGAACAATGGCCATTCCAGAGTCAATTCGGTCACAAGAGAGGATGGGTTGATCTGTAGGAGGGAAGCTGAGAAATACGTGAGATCAATGGTGATATGAGATTGTAGGTGTGTTGTGAATTCAGCGTGAAAATGCTCTGAATGATTGAATTTTGCTCAATTGAGAGTAATTTCTATGAGTTCGTGTATACGAAAGATTGTCTGTATGAACTTTGATGAGAAATTTCTCGTTTTGGCGAATGTTGTTCGATTGTTCGAAAAACCTCTCTTCTTCAATCAGGATTCAGAGACATTTTACAATGTCGGAGTTGAAAACACCATGATCCCATGAAGTGTGACAGTTGCTGGAATCAGAGAGTGGGAAATGGGGAAATCGTGTTAAAACCAATTACTCATCATGCGGAGACTTGGTTAACTTTCCACCCACTACTTTTCTGACTCTTCCAACTGATTGCACGACTTGCTCACATTCTCGTCGTGGGTGAACACACGTGCCGTAGACCGCCAGACCAAAACCCTAGTTAATATCCCCCCATGTGACACGATTGAAATCTCGTGATTGTGGAGTCAGTTACTGACTTTATGGGACGATGAGTCCATGTAGCGCTGAGTTGAACATGATTAGCAAATGTTTCGAAACTCATGAATTTAATGTGTCTGATGAGACGAGGTATCATTATAACCTAAGACGAGCAAAACTGTGTTGCTAAATTGTTGAATATTGGTAGATGAACCAATATTCTTTGATTTGAGCAAATATTGATAGTCTAAGCGAATATTGCTAATTGAATAAATATTGCCGGTTCGAGCGAATATTGCTAGTTCGAGCAAATATTGTTCTTTTGATGAATTGTTGGTAGCTGGACCAAATAAAATATTAATTTAAGTTACTGACTTCTGATTCGAGCAAAATAAATATGAATATCAATCATGGAATCAACATAAAATTATCAGAGTGTTCGAATCTGCACAGAATCACGTTTCTGCAGAGCTCTGGATTCAAAACCCTAATTTTACCGAAATGATGATTTATTGCAAATCAACACGGGACCGGCTACATGGGATGACGGGTTCACCATATAACGCCCAGATGCTCGAATGAGCAAAAAATACCAAAGTCTCTTGAGGACCAGTTGGTGAAAGAATGATTAAAAGCTGGTTTAATCATTTACTGAAATAATGCTCGTGTGAGAAACAAATCATAAAAACTGATGTAGAAAATATGAGGGGCCGACCAAGAGGTCATGAGACCGGATCTTGATGGTCGTGGGACCAGTAGATGGCCGTTTGAGCGAACTTCCAATTGTTTGGAAAGAGTTCGAACCTAGTATGAGCAACTGAGCAAATTAGGTTAAAATCATTAAAACATGCGGGACCAGCTGTTTGCAAGCCTCAGGGTCACCCTTGGTCGGTCAAGGGGATGTGCCCGTGTCACCATAGTGTCCGTGCTTCAGTCCTGAGAATTTTGATATTTTCTGATGCACGTTTGAGCAACATTTGGAGAAAATATGAAAAATCCATGGTTTTGCTGAAACTGGGAAAAATACATGAGATGATGAAAATAATAAATAAACAAGGAATCACAAGGTGTGGGACCGGCCACGGCTAGGGCATGGCCGGCCGGCTGACACGCGGTCCCACATGCTTTTCCCAGTTTTATGTGATTTTATGTATTTTTCTCTGATTTAAGGGAAATTCCATGAAACTGGAGAGTTTGGCGAAATTAGGGAACTTCCATGAGATGAGAGACATAAATTAAAATATAAAATAGGGAATGGGAGTGTGGGACCGGCAATGGCCGTGGCATGGCCGCCGCCAATGGCGCGGGTCCCAAGGCACTCTTCCCAATTTTATGTAATTTTGATGATTTTAGATAATTTTCATAAAATCAAAGGGATTTGTTGAAAACCAAGATATTTTGTTGAAATCAGGGAGTTTACATGAAATCAGGAAACAAAACACCAAATAATAATAAAATAATGGGCGTGTGGGACCGGCTAGGCATGGCCGGCGGCTAGAGCCCGGTCCCACAAGTTTTCCTAATTTTTTAATATTTTCCATGATTTTAGAGAAAATACATGAAATTAGGTAATTTTAGGGAAAATTCATAAAATCAAGGAATTTTCATAATTTGAGAAGGAATAATAAAATAATGGGACGTGAGGTGTGGGACCGGCCACGCCAAGGCATGACCGGCCGGCCGGCGGTCCCGCGAACCTTTCCCTAATTTTATTTTTTTTGATAAAATCATGTGATTTAGATAAAAATACATGAAATTAGGTAATTTTCATGATTTTAGGGAAAATTCATAAAATCAAGGAATTTTCATAATTTGAGAGAAAATAAAATAATGGAGACGTGAGGTGTGGACCGGCCACGCCAAGGCATGGCCGGCTGGTGCTCGGTCCCGCGACACCTTTCCCTAATTTTATTATTTTTTGATAAAATCATGTGATTTAGATAAAATACATGAAATTAGGTAATTTTCATGATTTTAGGGAAAATTCATAAAATCAAGGAATTTTCATAATTTGAGAGAAATAATAAAATAATGGAGACGTGAGGTGTGGGACCGGCCACGGCCAAGGCATGGCCGGCTGGTGCTCGGTCCCGCGACACCTTTCCCTAATTTTATTATTTTTTGATAAAATCATGTGATTTAGATAATTTCTTTGAAATAAAGGAAATTTGCTCGAACGAGAGG
The DNA here is from genome assembly GCF_003573695.1 of Papaver somniferum. Lineage (NCBI taxonomy): Eukaryota > Viridiplantae > Streptophyta > Magnoliopsida > Ranunculales > Papaveraceae > Papaver > Papaver somniferum. The sequence continues at coordinate 139,317,450 of NC_039360.1, read as the reverse complement.
ATTTTCATGAGATCGTGAAAATAGTAAAAATATGGTAAAATATAAAATTGGGCGCGGGACTAGTCACGGCATGACTGGCCGGCTGGTGAGCCTAGTCCCTGGCGCTTTTGTTTAATATTTTTTTTTATTATTTTCCCTTCCTATTTTGCATAGGTTCCTCGTTCGTTCACATTTTTGAAATGCTCGTTCGTGCATTCAAAATGCTGGTCTGTGCATTATCTGCTAATTACACTTGCACCATTTTGTCAGGGCTTATTCGATGCTCAGATGCCTGTTTCGTTGAATATTTATTACTAACCTGTGGAATTCTGCTGGGAAGAACCACAGATTGAAGTAACGAAATATAACGAGGAATCGTAGAATATTGCTGAATATTCAGGCGATTAATTGACGACTCGTAGAATATTGCTGGATATTCAGACGATGGCTCGTAGAATATTGCTGGATATTCAGACGATTTAAGATAATTAATTGTTGGCTCTGTACTAGAAGGGATTCCTGTCTAGGAGCATTAATTATCTGAGGGTTGAGCAATATGAACTTGCTGGAGTGTCATATTCCTCTTGCATAGTCGGGGAAAATCTGGTTACATCCCGAAGACGTTGTCGCTCTATACTAGCAGACATGCTGTCTAGGAGCCGCCCAATCTTTCGATTCTATACAGTATGAGATGTGTCGTGGCCTCAGCTGAGAGACTGCACATCTTCATCTTCTCTGAGAGACTTTCTCCATCAGAGGTGGCATGAGCTTTCATGCAGATACATGAGTCTCGATACTCATCCGATTGCCGGATCCGGAGTAATTACTGAAATTGCTCAGTATTCATGAGATGTTCGTGGTCTCAGCTGAGAGACTACACATCTACACGTACTCTGAGAGACAGCCTTCTCAGTCAGAGATTTATGACATGAGCTTTCATGCTTTAATGAGAGACATGAGTCTCAATACTCATCCGGTTGCCGAATTGGAGTATCGTTTTACAATTCTACCCTTTGTCGAAAATCCACCATCTACATTAAGTCCCTTGCTTAGTGAGGAACAATCATGTTCCTCAGTCAGCATTGAATGGTGATTTTGCAGGTACAGACAAAAATAAGTAATTGAACTTAGTCATAAGATAAGACATTACCGGATTTCGACTGAATGAGCAAACCATGGTTTGAGCGGAACCCCAGTGGCATAATAGAGCATCATCCAGTGAGCATAAATTGGTGTAGAACCGCTGATTCGATGGTGGAACCTTGGTCGATTTAGGATTCACGGGTCCGGAACCAAGAAAGGGAATCCGCGGACGTTCGTTCGTTAGTTTAAGAAACAAACAAGATAAACCTGAGTCTAATGATAAAATTTTGTCTATGAGCTTTCACGAAAAACAAAATTTTATTCTTTTTTAAATATGTGAGATTTCACAAAGTGGAATAAACTCTCGTTTCAAAGGTGAATGCTCGTACGAGAGAAAAGTTTTTTTTTAATGAACTTGCGTCTGTTAGTAATAAAATTTTGTTTATGAGCTTTCATGAAAATTTTATCTTCGAGCTTTCAGAAATCTTTGAAAATATACTCTCGCTTCAAAGACAGATGCTCGTGCGAGGGAGCAAAATATATAGACATCTTTTTTCAAATTTACGTGAGTTTCACGTTAAATATTTATATCTTTTGTAAAATCATGTTTTGATTTTGAACAACTGTTGAAAGTAGATAATTATATATGATGAAATAATGTCTGTATGTGAGTTTACACAATTGTAAAATGGACGTCTGTCCAATTTTTGAAAAACCAGTGAATGTTAAAATTCACGTGGGTTGTTCACGGTTTGATGAAAATCAAGTCATGATTTTGAATAATGAATTTTGCTCGACTTTGCAGGTTTGAAGGAACGAGCAAATTTTCGAAATTTTGACGTTATAATCACTACAGCTAGTGAAATTGTAAATAGGTAAGAGTTGGATTGTTACCGTTTCAGCGCGTGTTTGTTGTTGGTATATCCATGACTCCATGTATTTCGCCTCAGATAGTGGTGACTTCTGGTTATAACCACCCTTCGTGCTCTCCGGAACACTCCATAAATATCAAGTCAAACATGAGACGTTTGCAAGATGTTCATCCTGGGATGAATCAACCTTTCAAGACGCTGGAAAGCTGGTACTTTGTATGTCTCTAGATCATTTGTGACTCGTCCCTTATCAACATAAGCACCGCCGACTTCAGCAAATGAGACTATCGGCTGAAGATAAAGTTCGGCTTTCAACTTGAATGCTCCTGAAAGCATAACTTTATCATGAACTGGCTTTGTCAGTAAGTCGACGTTGTTGCGGTAGATAACATCAGCAATTTTATACTGGACGTGATTTGTAAATAGGAGAAGTTCCTTAATCATGCAGGGGATTGTGATGTAGAGAAATCCCGTTGATGAAGTTTCATGGAATCACCTCAGGTTGCCCAGTGTATGTTGAAGGAGTTAGTTCCATCCGTATGGATGATGTTACATCTGCTTCAGAAGTCTTATCATGGGATAATGAAGACTTATCGATTGTAGTTTACTTTGATCGTACTGGTGTTGAATCAATGTATCATCGTTGAGATATTTGTGCTGAAGCTGTACTCTTTGATTGTGAGTACAATTTGATGGCTTCTTAGATGCTTGAGCGTTGAGGCGTATATTCCTTTAGTATCGAATGTCTTAGGGGTTTGATCATCTCGTCCCTGGAGTATCTTCTGTTGATTCAGCATCCCTTTCGCTGCAGTAGTGGGATTCGACACTTGTGCAGACATCAAAGCTTTCTGATTTTGTGGAACACATGGACTTGCAGGAGAAACTCCAAAGTGTTCTTTTCCATTCTTGGACGTCAGTAATGAATGTTTCAGTGCTTGATTCGGAGAAAATTCATATTCAACCACTTGGTAAAATACTAATGTGGTGAAGCTACCATTCATAACGTCATGTAGAGTTGCTAGCATAATTAAGTCCCCATGCTAGGATAGCATGTGGGGAAATAAATGACATAGACATGGAATGAGACTTGCCTGAGTGCGGAACCTCTTGATGAATGTCTATGCATCTTTTGCAGGTTCTTGGTTCAACCTCGTCAAAGTTTGAAATTCCTCAAAGTACTCTGATGATGGAATATCCGTCAAATCTTCTGGATCAGAACTTTCTTCGTTGAGAGATGTGTAACCAAAGGTGCTTTGCAAGTACCCATCTTTTCATCGCGGATCCACGCTCGTCTGAAGGACATGTCATATCCTGGATCTTCCTGATTATGTGAAACTTGGTTGAACTTATGTTCACTTTGAGAATGATGTATCCATAAGTATCTCCGAGCGCTCCTTCAAGATCTCTGATTGAGATGGAGCATGAGTATCTTTTTGTCGAGTGATGCATGTGAATCCGATGGTTTTCAGTGGAATGTTGTTGATGGCGGTGTCATCATCGATCAACGTTCTTCCAAATTCGTTTCTTCTGAGATTGTCTGTGATCAGCAGTCCCCAGTCGTATATCTCTTGATCGGAATGGACTTCTTGACACGATGTGGTTCATTACTGTGAACATGTCTCTCCTTTGTGCCTTCGACAGATAAAGCAATTCACGTTCGACCAAGGATTGGACTGCCTCTTTGATAGGTTGTTCAGAGAGTGTAAAGGTTCTGACTGAGAGAGGATTCTTGTGTACTCCTTCAGTCCCCAATTGAAGCTATTGTGGATCAACCTTCTGTTTGAAAATGTGTTTCAAAACTCCACAGTCGCTTGTGGGATGATTGGAGAATCTGTGGAAGTCACCTCTTTAATGGAATCAGGTGCTTCTAGATCAAAAACTCTTTGTGCGTTGAGGCTTGTGCATATTGCTTATCCTTCCTTTGTGCTTTAGAAGGAGCTGAGGTATGCTTGCGCGGCGGTTTGGCTTTCCGTTTGCTCCCTTCTTCAACAGTGTTTGTGGAAGGTTGGAGGTTTTACTGCTTCTTGATCAGACGTCTGCTACCTCGAGTGTCTCGCGGTTTTTCAGCCTTTGTAGCTTTTTTTCTTTCCATTAAAGCGGGTGCAGTAGTTTCCGATCTCTTCGCTGCTTCATGAAGCTCTGAGAAGGTATGGAAACGAAGATTTTCCAATAAAGCTCTATAGACTGGGATCATGCCGTTGATACACAAGTCTACCAGTTGCTGCTCCGTGACGTTTGGATCATGACAGTCCAGGGTCTGGACTCTGAATATTTTCACGTAGTCATTGGGATGTTCATTGTTCTTCTGAAACATTCTTCCAAGATCAAAGAGAGTGACTTGCTCGGACACAAAGAAGTACTTTTTGTAGAAGGCATCGATCATTTGTCCCCAATTTTTGATAGTTCCTGGTGTGATGTTGTTGTACTAGGTGTATGCCCTGCCTTTCAAAGATTTTGAAAATTCCTTGAGGCGAACAACGTGGTTGTGTTCATGTTCTCTCAAAGATTCCTGGAAACTAGAGACATGTTCTCGAGCATTGTCTGTTCCATCATATAGAGTGAAGGTTGGAGAAGTATAACCTTTTGGAAGAGGGATCTTTTGCGTAGCAGCAGGGTACGGAGGCTGGTGACGATGGACATGTGATGTCTTGTCCTCTCCATGGTTCTCCAAAAGGCGCTCCAAATATTCCCGAGTGATGAAATTTGATGATTCCTTTGTTGATGAATCGTATGCAGCTTTTCGGACTTCGTTATCATCCACTGTATGAATTGGAACCACCTCAGGATCAGCATATGAGGCTGTCTCCTTTTCTTTTCCCTTTCCTTGAGTTTTCTTTGACATCTTGTCAGTGAGAGTTTAAATAGCTCCTTCTGTGCAGCAGCCATGTCAGTCTGATTCTTGGCAAGAGTTTCCTGCACCTTCATGAGATCGCCTATGGTAGGCGGATTTTCTCTGATTTCTTCGGGATGCCGGCTGAAGAGTGAATCATTCTGGTGTGGAGTAACATAACTTCCATTGTTAGAAGCAGGAATAGTTTATGTAATATCATCGTTAGTGTTGCTAGTGCTAGCATTATTTGTGTTAGGATCTGCAATTGCGCGTGACTTAAGATCAACCATCTTGTGAAAGCTTGAGATTGCAACCGAGAGATTAATCTCCCACTATGGTCGCCAATCTGTGAGTGGGGAAAAACGATTTGCTGGTTTTTACGGAATTGAAGAGTCGACCGTGTGGAGACTCCTTGAACCGAGCGAAATGTTGAACCTCACACAGATGCACTGCAAGAAGGGAGTGCTTTAATTTCGAGAGATAAATCTATAAGACCCCGGCCTAAACCAAGAACAATGGCTGTTCCAGAGTCAATTCGGTCACAAGAGAGGATGGGTTGAACTTTGATTGCACCTAGTTTGTTTATGCTTGAGAATCTTCTCTTCAGATATAAGATTCACTCAAACTAGATCGAAGTTTCGACGGGGATCTTTAGACTGTTTGTAGATTTAAACACGTCTTGTGATAATCCGTTGTTAACAGACTTCGTTCTGTGTGTGATTGATAACAAGAAATTCAAGTTGATTGTGTACAGGTGTTTATTGAATATCAAAGAAAATTTGAAGACAAAGAAGATATTTGGCTTCATAATCTTTGGTGTGCACAAAACTTGTTTCGGCTGGAAAATGATCCAACTATAATCGGTTTATCTTTGTGATAGATTGGATTGATTAGTTGAGTAGATCGACATCAATATGTTTCTTTGTGATTAAAAGTATTGATTGCATAATCTTAACAATTACTTTGGTAGTTGTTGAAAAGATAGATCTAAGGACCCGACAAAGGAGTTTATTGGGATAAACGGAAGAGCCTTTTGTCAAACTCATATCACGTTGTTTAAAAAGAGTTGTTACCGAACAGATTTGTTGTTCCTTTATTGTTTGGAATACGAACCAAAGAAATTGTTCCAAGTGCGTGACTTATTACAAGTTGGAGGCGCAGGGATACAGACGGAACTAGGTGAACTATAGGTTTAGTTTCTTCGTCAACTATACGTAGTTGGTTTAGATTTTGTATAGCGGCTTAATCCTGAGAGTATTCAATTCTGGACAAGGTCCTGGGGTTTTTCTGCATTTGCGGTTTCCTCGTTAACAAAATCTTGCCGTGTCTTTTACTTTTCTATTTCCGCAATTATAATTGTTTTATTATAATTAGAAGTAAAATACACAAACGTTAATTCATGTTTACTTGATAGCAATCCTATTGTGTTTGATTAAGTCTGAACCTTTTATCAAGTTCTTTGTGGGTGAAAACTGCTTCTGCCGATTTTGGTAATTTTGTGTGGATGAAAAACGAGTCTAAACCCTAAAAAATGCACTGCACGGGAGTATTTTTGATTCGAGAGATCAATCTGTACAATCCTGGCCTAAACCAAGAAATGTCCGTTCCAGGCATGCTTCGGTCACAAAGTGAAGGAGAAGGATTGGTCTTAGGGAGGGAAGCGAAGAAAGTGTTGAGACCAGAATCGTTGATTCTGAAGGTGTGGTTATTTACGACTTGTATCATAAAGTAGAACTGGCTAGCAGAATGGAAAGCTATCAGGTGATTTCTGAATACTGTGTTGTTCTCTGACCAAAAATTGTTGTTTGGTGGAAATAGGTGAAGCCTATTTATACAAGTCATATTGAAACGTACCCTGGTCTCGTAGGAAGTGGAGACGATTGAGTGTTGGAAGAATGAATATAACCGTCAGAAACCCATGCTTCCATGATAAAGGAAGTGGATTCGTTTACACCCGTTACTTCTTACCGCTATTAATTGTCCTACTTCGTGACACTTTCTTATAACAGGCATATTGCACGCCGCACGGTGTAAACCGCCAGACCAATACCCTGATGAGTATCCCCCAATTTGTGATATATTTGATGTCTCGAGTGTTTTTGTGGAAAACATGTAGCATTTTGCTACGTGTGGCAAGTTAAAATCAGGAGGTTTTCCGTAGGAAAATAGCATGTGATGCTATTAGGCTCGTCTTGGTCGGTCGCCTAAAACTTGCCACGAGTCTGTTACTTCGGTTATGAACTTCGATGGCTGAGATCGCATCTCATGAGGAAGGGTAGCCGTTGATTATGTCTACCTTGTGTTGGTGCATGATAATGGCGCAGTGGCATTTTGTTGTACGCCAGTGACAATGTGGCATGGCTGGCATGGATCGTGCATGCAAGTGGCACGGTGGTGCAAGTGGCACCTGGCGTAGCCATGGCCACTAGATTTAGGCAGTTGGTCGCCCGAAGCTTGCCACAAGTCTGTCAATTCAGGGGAGAACTTGGACGTCTGAGATTGCAACTCATGAGGAAGTGTGAGTGGGGAAAAAAGATTTGCTGGTTTTTACGGAATTGAAGAGTCGACCGTGTGGAGACTCCTTGAACCGAGCGAAATGTTGAACCTTACACAGATGCACTGCAAGAAGGGAGTGCTTTAAGTTCGAGAGATCAATATGTAAGACCCCGACCTAAACCAAGAACAATGGCAGTTACAGAGTCAATTCGGTCACAAGAGAGGATGGGTTGATCTGTAGGAGGGAAGCTGAGAAATACGTAAGATCAATGGTGATCTGAGATTGTAGGTGTGTTGTGAATTCAGCGTGAAAATGCTCTGAATGATTGAATTTTTCTCAATTGAGAGTAATTTCTATGAGTTCGTGTAGACGGAAGATTGTCTGTATGAACTTTGATGAGAAATTTCTCGTTTTGGCGAATGTTGTTCGATTGTTCGAAAAACCTCTCTTCTTCAATCAGGATTCAGAAACATTTTACAATGTCGGAGTTGAAAACACCATGATCCCATGAAGTGTGAAAGTTGATGGAATCAGAGAGTGGGAAATGGGGAAATCGTGTTAAAACCAATTACTCATCATGCGGAGACTTGGTTAACTTTCCACCCACTACTTTGCTGACTCTTCCAACTGATTGCACGACTTGCTCACATTCTCGTCGTGGGTGAACACACGTGCCGTAGACCGCCAGACCAAAACCCTAGTTAATATCCCCCCATGTTACACGATTGAAATCTCGTGATTGTGGAGTCAGTTGCTGACTTTATGGGACGATGAGTCCATGTAGCGCTGAGTTGAACATGATTAGCAAATGTTCCGAAACTCATGAATTTAATGTGTCTGATGAGACGAGGTATCATTATAACCTAAGACGAGCAAAACTGTGTTGCTAAATTGTTGAATATTGGTAGTTGAACCAATATTCTTTGATTTGAGCAAATATTGCTAGTCTAAGCGAATATTGCTAATTGAATAAATATTGCCGGTTCGAGCGAATATTGCTAGTTCGAGCAAATATTGTTCTTTTGATGAATTATTGGTAGCTGGACCAAATAAAATATTAATTTAAGTTACTGACTGCTGGGTCGAGCAAAATAAATATGAATATCAATCATGGAATCAACATAAAATTATCAGAGTGTTCGAATCTGCACAGAATCACGTTTCTGCAGAGCTCTGGATTCAAAACCCTAATTTTACCGAAATGATGATTTATTGCAAATCAACACGGGACTGGCTACATGGGATGACGGGTTCACCATATAACGCCCAGATGCTCGAATGAGCAAAAAATACCAAAGTCTCTTGAGGACCAGTTGGTGAAAGAATGATTAAAAGCTGGTTTAATCATTTACTGAAATAATGCTCGTGTGAGCAACAAATCATAAAAACTGATGTAGAAAATATGAGGGGCCGACCAAGAGGTCATGAGGCCGGCTCTTGATGGTCGTGGGACCAGTAGATGGCCGTTTGAGCGAACTTTCAATTGTTTGGAAACAGTTCGAACCTAATATGAGCAACTGAGCAAATTAGGTTAAAATCATTAAAACATGCGGGACCAGCTGTTTGCAAGCCTCAGGGTCACCCTTGGTCGGTCAAGGGGATGTGCCCGTGTCACCATAGTGTCCGTGCTTCATTCCTGAGAATTTTGATATTTTCTGATGCACGTTTGAGCAACATTTGGAGAAAATATGAAAAATCCATGGTTTTGCTGAAACTGGGAAAATACATGAGATGATGAAAATAATAAATAAACAAGGAATCACAAGGTGTGGGACCGGCCACGGCTAGGGCATGGCCGGCCGGCTGACACGCGGTCCCACATGCTTTTCCCAGTTTTATGTGATTTTATGTATTTTTCTCTGATTTAAGGGAAATTCCATGAAACTGGAGAGTTTGGCGAAATTAGGGAACTTCCATGAGATGAGAGACATAAATTAAAATATAAAATAGGGAATGGGAGTGTGGGACCGAAAATGGCCGTGGCATGGCCGGCCGGCCAATGGACGCGGGTCCCAAGGCACTCTTCCCAATTTTATGTAATTTTGATAATTTTAGATAATTTTCATAAAATCAAAGGGATTTGTTGAAAACCAAGATATTTTGTTGAAATCAGGGAGTTTACATGAAACCAGGAAAAAAAACACCAAATAATAATAAAATAAAGGGCGTGTGGGACCGGCTAAGGCATGGTTGGCTGGCTAGTGCCCGGTCCCAAGAGTTTTTCCTAATTTTTTTTAATATTTTCCATGATTTTAGAGAAAATACATGAAATTAGGTAATTTTAGGGAAAATTCATAAAATCAAGGAATTTTCATAATTTGAGAAGGAATAATAAAATAATGGGACGTGAGGTGTGGGACTAGCCACGACCAAGGCATGACCAGCCGGCCGGCGGTCCCGCGACACCTTTCCCTAATTTTATTATTTTTTTGATAAAATCATGTGATTTAGATAAAAATACATGAAATTAGGTAATTTTCATGATTTTAGAGAAAATTCATAAAATCAAGGAATTTTCATAATTTTGAGAGAAATAATAAAATAATGGAGACGTGAGGAGTGGGACCAGCCACGACCAAGGCATGGCCGTCCGGCGGTCCCGCGACACCTTTCCCTAATTTTATTATTTTTTGATAAAATCATGTGATTTAGATAAAAGTACATGAAATTAGGTAATTTTCATGATTTTAGAGAAAATTCATAAAATCAAGGAATTTTCATAATTTGAGAGAAATAATAAAATAATGGAGACGTGAGGTGTGGGACCGGACACGGCCAAGGCATGGCCGGCTGGTGCTCGGGCCCGCGACACCTTTCCCTAATTTTATTATTTTTTGATAAAATCATGTGATTTAGATAATTTCTTTGAAATAAAGGAAATTTGCTCGAACAAGAGGATTTTCATGAGATTGTGAAAATAGTAAAAATATGGTAAAATATAAAATTTGGCACGGGACTAGTCACGACATGACTGGCCGGCTGGTGAGCCTAGTCCCCTGGCGTTTTTGTTTAATATTTTATTATTATTATTTCCCTTCCTATTTTGCATAGGTTCCTCGTTCGTTCACATTTTTGAAATGCTCGTTCGTGCATTCAAAATGCTGGTCTGTGCATTATCTGCTAATTACACTTGCACCATTTCTGTCAGGTCTTATTCGATGCTCAGATGCCTGTTTCGTTGAATATTTATTACTAACCTGTGGAATTCTGCTGGGAAGAACCACAGATTGAAGTAACAAAATATAACGAGGAATCGTAGAATATTGCTGAATATTCAGGCGATTAATTGACGACTCGTAGAATATTGCTGGATATTCAGACGATGGCTCGTAGAATATTGCTGGATATTCAGACGATTTAAGATAATTAATTGTTGGCTCTGTACTAGAAGGGATTCCTGTCTAGGAGCATTAATTATCTGAGGGTTGAGCAATATGAACTTGCTGGAGTGTCATATTCCTCTTGCATAGTCGGGGAAAATCTAGTTACATCCCGAAGACGTTGTCGCTCTATACTAACAGACATGCTGTCTAGGAGCCGCCCAATCTTTCGATTCTATACAGTATGAGATGTTTCGTGACCTCAGCTGAGAGACTGCACATCTTCATCTTCTCTGAGAGACTTTCTCCATCAGAGGTGGCATGAGCTTTCATGCACAGATACATGAGCCTCGATACTCATCCGATTGCCGGATCCGGAGTAATTACTGAAATTGCTCAGTATTCATGAGATGTTCCGTGGTCTCAGCTGAGAGACTACACATCTACACGTACTCTGAGAGACAGCCTTCCCAGTCAGAGATTTATGACATGAGCTTTCATGCTTTAATGACAGACATGAGTCTCAATACTCATCCGGTTGCCGAATTTGGAGTATCGTTTTACAATTCTACCCTTTGTCGAAAATCCACCATCTACATTAAGTCCCTTGTTTAGTGAGGAACAATCATGTTCCTCAGTCAGCATTGAATGGTGATTTTGCAGGTACAGACAAAAATAAGTAATTGAACTTAGTCATAAGATAAGACATTACCGGATTTCGACTGAATGAGCAAACCATGGTTTGAGCGGAACCCCAGTGGCATAATAGAGCATCATCCAGTGAGCATAAATTGGTGTAGAACCGCTGATTCGATGGTGGAACCTTGGTCGATTTAGGATTCACGGGTCCGGGACCAAGAAAGGGAATCCGCGGACGTTCGTTCGTTAGTTTAAGAAACAAACAAGATAACCTGAGTCTAATGATAAAATTTTGTCTATGAGCTTTCACGAAAAACAAAATTTTCTTTTTTAAATATGTGAGATTTCACAAAGTGGAATAAACTCTCGTTTCAAAGGTGAATGCTCGTACGAGAGAAAAGTTTTTTTTTTAATGAATTGCGTCTGTTAGTAATAAAATTTTGTTTATGAGCTTTCATGAAAATTTTATCTTCGAGCTTTCAGAAATCTTTGAAAATATACTCTCGCTTCAAAGACAGATGCTCGTGCGAGGGAGCAAAATATATAGACATCTTTTTTCAAATTTACGTGAGTTTCACGTTAAATATTTATATTTTGTAAAATCATGTTTTGATTTTGAACAACTGTTGAAAGTAGACAATTATATATGATGAAATAATGTCTGTATGTGAGTTTTCACAATTGTAAAATGGACGTCTGTCCAATTTTTGAAAAACCAGTGAATGTTAAAATTCACGTGGGTGTTCACGGTTTGATGAAAATCAAGTCATGATTTTGAATAATGAATTTTGCTCGACTTTGCAGGTTTGAAGGAACGAGCAAATTTTCGAAATTTTGACGTTATAATCACTACAGCTAGTGAAATTGTAAATAGGTAAGAGTTGGATTGTTACCGTTTCAGCGCGTGCTTGTTGTTGGTATATCCATGACTCCATGTATTTCGCCTCAGATAGTGGTGACTTCTGGTTACAACCACCCTTCTGGATCTTCCGGCGAACACTCCAGAAATATCAAGTCAAACAACATGACGTTTGCAGATGTTCATCCTGGGATGAATCAACCTTTCAGAGAGCTGGAAAGCTGGTACTTTGTATGTCTCTAGATCATCTGTGAGTCGTCCCTTATCAGCATAAGCACCGCCGACTTCAGCAAATGAGACTATCGGCTGAAGATGAAGTTCGGCTTTGTGTTGATGGTGTAGCTCCTGATTCAGATGTGGATGAACGAATTTCGCCATAATTCGTCATCAGAAAATTCAGAAATTAGGTCTTCATTGAAATTGTTGTAGAATCTTCGTTCGATGTTGGATTTTCGCGGTCTACCCATGTATCCTCATGCCCAGGAAATTTCCAAACTTTAGAAAGAAGCTTTTTGGGTTCCGAGCATGTTTAGGATCCGAAATCGACGAAACAGTAAACTTCCAGGAGACCTTCAGAAAATTTTCAGCTGGCATGTGGTCCAATGTTTTGGCCACAACTCTTCGCTCGTTTCTTCAATTGCTGTGAATTTTGGATATGTTGAAGAGGACATCCATACGAAGAGAATGGTGTACGACCCATCCACAAATTCTTCACCAATTGCTCCCAGCTCGTCGGTTTGTACAAGGAAGTGTAAAATCATCTCAGACGAGCTTGTTGTAAAACATTCATGTTGTGTCTTTAGACCATTCGCTTGTGTCTTGAACGGTTGGTGAAGGCTTTTAATGTCATTGATTCCTTTGAGATCAGGACCCTTTGATTGATACATGAGCATGGTGCTTGCAGCGCCATCTTGCTTCTGTCAGTCGTAGAACATCACTTCTGAAACCCTGGTCACGAGACCGTAGCTGAGGTTGCTCTCGAGACGGGATGATGTAATGACCATGGTTTCATGTCCCGGTGGTAGCATTGCTTTTATGATGAATGATTAGCACATGAGAGTCTGGTGTCACGAGTCTTGGACTGTAAAACTGATCGTCATGATCAGTGGATCGTCAGTCCCCAGTATTTTGTTAAATCTCTCCTTTTCGTTTCCTCTTCTTCTGGCAAGACTTGGATAGAGGACCCAGGTAGAAAAATTGATGTAAAGACCCAGGTGTTCGAAGTTGGAGGTACCTTGATGAAGGACTTAGCGAAAAGACCTGGTGGACACCGATCGACTGTGGAAGTTATGAATCCCGTCTAAGAATTGCTGCATGCATGTTGTACGCTCTGGAAGCTGTAGGAACCTCATACGACGTCGGAATTTGATGCTTGACCCCAACTTTTGAAGCTAAGAGACTGAGTTGTCTAATGAGACAAGAATCACTCAATTTGGAGTTGTAGAGGTCATCCAACGAAGCGTGCACATTTGTAATTTGTAATCCCGTACAAATTTTTCAGATTTCGTAGACCTGACGGTAAAGGCCATATCTTTCAGCTCGTATGTCCGATTGATGCACCCTTTTGGTATGTTGTAGAAGAGACATAGACGAACATCTTTCGTTGAGGAAACATTGTCCCATTCCTCACCCATTGGTACGTTTTTGCAAACCCATGGCCTGAAGTGTGTTGTATCTCATTTGTAGAGGTGAGAACATCTTGTAGAAGACTCTGGATTATGCCCACCAGTCGTGCCAGCTTTGGGAAGACTTTCATGTGAGCATGTTATTAGGTCTACACATCTTGATATGAATCATTGGTTCTTAGAGAAGTCCGCTTCATATGTAACACTTCAGAGAATGATTAGTTGATGAAGCCCTGAGGATGTTGCTCCTGAGACCGTTGTTGGTGCTGAAACCATGAATGATTACACTCCAGAGATCTTTGTCGATGCTGAGATCATGGATTGTGTTCCTCTAGAGATTATTGTTGATGCTGATACCATGGTTGAAGTTGCTCCAAAGACCGAAAAGGCTAGAATCATGATTATAGATATAATCTTTGCTCCTTCATCCAGTGAGCCTTTTACATTCACGAATTAGTTGATGAGTTGAGCGTCCCTAAGATGAAGGTGTACTGAGAGTTCAACTTGAATGCTCCTGAAAGCATAACTTTATCATGAACTGGCTTTGTCAGTAAGTCGACGTTGTTGCGGTAGATAACATCAGCAGTTTTCATACTGGACGTGATTTGTAAAGAGAAGAAGTTCCTCAATCATGCAGGGGATTGTGATGTAGAGAAATCCCGTTGATGAAGTTTCATGGAATCACCTCAGGTTGCCCAGTGTATGTTGAAGGAGTTAGTTCCATCCATGTATGAATGATGTTACATCTGCTTCAGAAGTCTTATCATGGGATAATGAAGACTTATCGATTGTAGTTTACTTTGATCGTGCTGGTGTTGAATCAATGTATCATCGTTGAGATATTTGTGCTGAAGCTGTACTCTTTGATTGTGAGTACAATTTGATGGCTTCTTAGATGCTTGAGCGTTGAGGCGTATATTCCTTAAGTATCGAATGTCTTAGGGGTTTGATCATCTCGGCCCTGGAGTATCTTCTGTTGATTCAGCATCCCTTTCGCTGCAGTAGTGGGATTCGACACTTGTGCAGACATCAGAGCTTTCTGATTTTGTGGAACACATGGACTTGCAGGAGAAACTCCCAAAGTGTTCTTTTCCATTCTTGGACATCAGTAATGAATGTTTCAGTGCTTGATTCGGAGAAACGTCAGATTCAACCACTTGGTAAAATACTAATGTGGTGAAGCTACCATTCATAACGTCTTGTAGAGTTGCTAGCATAATTAAGTCCCCATGCTAGGATAGCATGTGGGGAAATAAATGACATAGACATGGAATGAGACTTGCCTGAGTGCGGAACCTCTTGATGAATGTCTATGCATCTTTTGCAGGTTCTTGGTTCAACCTCGTCAAAGTTTGAAATTCCTCAAAGTACTCTGATGATGGAATGTCCGTCAAATCTTCTGGATCAGAACTTTCTTCGTTGGAGAGATGTGTAACCAAAGGTGCTTTGCAAGTACCCATCTTTTCATCGCGGATCCACGCTCGTCTGAAGGACATGTCATATCCTGGATCTTCCTGATTATGTGAAACTTGGTTGAACTTATGTTCACTTTGAGAATGATGTAGCCATAAGTATCTCCGAGCGCTCCTTCAAGATCTCTGATTGAGATGGAGCATGAGTATCTTCTTGTCGAGTGATGCATGTGAATCCGATGGTTTTCAGTGGAATGTTGTTGATGGCGGTGTCAGCATCGATCAACGTTCTTCCAAATTCGTTTCTTCTGAGATTGACTGTGATCAGCAGTCCCCAGTCGTATATCTCTTGATCGGAATGGACTTCTTGACACGATGTGGTTCAGTACTGTGAACATGTCTCTCCTTTGTGCCTTCGACAGATAAAGCAATTCACGTTCGACCAAGGATTGGACTGCCTCTTTGATAGGTTGTTCAGAGAGTGTAAAGGTTCTGACTGAGAGAGGATTCTTGTGTACTCCTTCAGTCCCCAATTGAAGCTATTGTGGATCAACCTTCTGTTTGAAAATGTGCTTCAAAACTCCACAGTCGCTTGTGGGATGATTGACGAACCTGTGGAAGTCACCTCTTCAATGGAATCAGGTGCTTCTAGATCAGGAACTCTTGTGCGTTGGTCAGAGGCTTGTGCATCTTGCTTATCCTTCCTTTGTGCTTTTGAAGGAGCTGAGGTATGCTTGCGCGGCGGTTTGGCTTTCCGTTTGCTCCCTTCTGCAACAGTGTTTGTGGAAGGTGGAGGTTTTACTGCTTCTTGATCAGACGTCTGCTACCTCGAGTGTCTCGCGGTTCTTCAGCCTTTGTAGCTTTTTTCTTTCCATTAAAGCGGGTGCAGTAGTTGCGATCTCTTCGCTGCTTCATGAAGCTCTGAGAAGGTCTGGAAACGAAGATTTTCCAATAAAGCTCTATAGACTGGGATCATGCCGTTGATACACAAGTCTACCAGTTGCTGCTCCGTGACGTTTGGATCATGACAGTCCAGGGTCTGGACTCTGAATCTTTTCACGTAGTCATTGGGATGTTCATTGTTCTTCTGAAACATTCTTCCAAGATCAAAGAGAGTGACTTGCTCGGACACAAAGAAGTACTTTTTGTAGAAGGCATTGATCATTTCTCCCCAATTGTTGATAGTTCCTGGTGTGATGTTGTTGTACCAGGTGTATGCCCTGCCTTTCAAAGATTTTGAAAATTCCTTGAGGCGAACAACGTGGTTGTGTTCATGTTCTCCCAAAGATTCCAGGAAACGAGAGACATGTTCTCGAGCATTGTCTGTTCCATATAGAGTGAAGGTTGGAGAAGTATAACCTTTTGGAAGAGGGATCTTTTGCGTAGCAGGGTACGGAGGCTGGTGACGATGGACATGTGATGTCTTGTCCTCTCCATGGTTCTCCAAAAGGCGCTCCAAATCTTCCCGGGTGATGAAATTTGATGATTCCTTTGTTGATGAATCGTCTGCAGCTTTGCGGACTTCGTTGTCATCCACTGTATGAATTGGAACCACCTCAGGATCAGCATATGAGGTTGTTCCTTTTCTTTTCCCTTTCCTTGAGTTTTCTCTGACATCTTGTCAGTGAGAGTTTAAATAGCTCCTTCTGTGCAGCAGCCATGTCAGTCTGATTCTTGGCAAGAGTTTCCTGCACCTTCATGAGATCGCCTATGGTAGGCGGATTTTCTCTGATTTCTTCGGGATGCCGGCTGAAGAGTGAATCATTCCGGCGTGGAGTAACATCACTGCCATTGTTAGAAGCAGGAATAGTTTCTGGAATATCATCGTTAGTGTTGCTAGTGCTAGCATTATTTGTGTTAGGATCTGCAATTGCGCGTGACCTAAGATCAACCATCTTGTGAAAGCTTGAGATTGCAACCGAGAGATTAATCTCCCACTGTGGTCGCCAATCTGTGAGTGGGGAAAAGATTTGCTGGTTTTTACGGAATTGAAGAGTCGACCGTGTGGAGACTCCTTGAACCGAGCGAAATGTTAACCTCACACAGATGCACTGCAAGAAGGGAGTGCTTTAAGTTCGAGAGATCAATATATAAGACCCCGGCCTAAACCAAGAAAAATGGCCGTTCCAGAGTCAATTCGGTCACAAGAGAGGATGGGTTGAACTTTGATTGCACCTAGTTTGTTTATGCTTGAGAATCTTCTCTTCAGATATAAGATTCACTCAAACTAGATCGAAGTTTCGACGGGGATCTTTAGACTGTTTGTAGATTTAAACACGTCTTGTGATAATCCGTTGTTAACAGACTTCGTTCTGTGTGTGATTGATAACAAGAGATTCAAGTTGATTGCGTGCAGGTGTTATTGAATATCAAAGAAAATTTGAAGACAAAGAAGATATTTGGCTTCATAATCTTTGGTGTGCACAAAACTTGTTTCGGCTGGAAAATGATCCAACTATAATCGGTTTATCTTTGTGATAGATTGGATTGATTAGTTGAGTAGATCGACATCAATACGTTTCTTTGTGATTAAAAGTATTGATTGCATAATCTTAACAATTACTTTGGTAGTTGTTGAAAAGATAATCTAAGGACCTAACAAAGGAGTTTATTGGGATAAACGGAAGAGCCTTTTGTCAAACTCATATCACGTTGTTTAAAAAGAGTTGTTACCGAACAAATTTGTTGTTCCTTTATTGTTTGGAATACGAACCAAAGAAATTGTTCCAAGTGCGTGACTTATTACAAGTTGGAGGCGCAGGGATACAGACGGAACTAGGTGAACTATAGGTTTAGTTGCTTCGTCAACTATACGAAGTTGGTTTAGATTTTGTATAGCGGCTTAATCCTGAGAGTATTCAATTCTGGACAAGGTCCCGGGGTTTTTCTGCATTTGCGGTTTCCTCGTTAACAAAATCTTGCCGTGTCTTTTACTTTTCTATTTCCGAAATTATAATTGTTTTATTATAATTAGATGTAAAATACACAAACGTTAATTCATATTTACTTGATAGCAATCCTATCGTGTTTGGTTAAGTTTGAACCTTTTATCAAGTTGTTTGTGGTGAAAACTGCTTCTGCCGATTTTGGTAATTTTGTGTGGATGAGAAACGAGTCTAAACCCTAAACAATGCACTGCGCGGGAGTATTTTTGATTCGAGATATCAATCTGTACAATCCTGGCCTAAACCAATAAATGTACGTTCCAGGCTTGCTTCGGTCACAAGTGAAGGAGAAGGGTTGGTCTTAGGGAGGGAAGCGAAGAAAGTGTTTAGACCAGAATCGTTGATTCTGAAGGTGTGGTTATTTACGACTTGTATCAGAAGTAGAACTAGCTAGCAGAATGGAAAGCTATCAGGTGATTTCTGGATACTGTGTTGTTCTCTGACCAAAACTTGTTGTTTGGTGGAAATAGGTGAAGCCTATTTATACAAGTCATATTGAAACGTAACCTGGTCTCGTAGGAAGTGGAGACGATTGAGTGTTGGAAGAATGAATATAACCGTCAGAAACCCATGCTTCCATGATGAAGGAAGTGGATCCATTTACACCCGTTACTTCTTACCGCCATTAATTGTCCTACTTCATGAAACTTTCTTATAACGGGCATATTGCACGCTGCACGGTGTAAACCGCCAGACCAATATACCCTGATGAGTATCCCCCAATTTGTGATATATTTGATGTCTCGAGTGTTTTTGTGGAAAACATGTAGCATTTTGCTACGTGTGGCAAGTTAAAATCAAGAGGTTTTCCGTAAGAAAATAGCATGTGATGCTATTAGGCTCGTCTTGGCCGGTCGCCTAAAACTTGCCACGAGTCTGTTAGTTCGGTTGTGAACTTCGACGACTGAGATCGCATCTCATGAGGAAGGGTAGCCGTTGATTATGGCTACCTTGTGTTGGTGCCTGATAATGGCGTAGTGGAATTTTGTTGTACTCCAGTGACAATGTGGCATGGCTGGCATGGCTCGTGCATGCAAGTGGCACGGTGGTGCAAGTGGCACCTGGCGTAGCCATGGCCACTAGATTTAGGCAGTTGGTCTCCCGAAGCTTGCCAAAGTCTGCCAGTTCAAAGGCGAACTTGGACGTCTGAGATTGCATCTCATGAGGAAGTGTGAGTGGGAAAAAAGATTTGCTGGTTTTTACGGAATTGAAGAGTCGACCGTGTGGAGACTCCTTGAACCGAGCGAAATGTTGAACCTACACAGATGCACTGCAAGAAGGGAGTGCTTTAAGTTCGAGAGATCAATCTGTAACCCCGTCCTAAACCAAGAACAATGGCATTCCAGAGTCAATTCGGTCACAAGAGAGGATGGGTTGATCTGTAGGAGGGAAGCTGAGAAATACGTGAGATCAATGGTGATCTGAGATTGTAGGTGTGTTGTGAATTCAGCGTGAAAATGCTCTGAATGATTGAATTTTGCTCAATTGAGAGTAATTTCTATGAGTTCGTGTAGACGAAAGATTGTCTGTATGAACTTTGATGAGAAATTGCTCGTTTTGGCGAATGTTGTTCGATTGTTCGAAAAACCTCTCTTCTTCAATCAGGATTCAGAGACATTTTACAATGTCGGAGTTGAAAACACCATGATCCCATGAAGTGTGACAGTTGCTGGAATCAGAGAGTGGGAAATGGGGAAATCGTGTTAAAACCAATTACTCATCGTGCGGAGACTTGGTTAACTTTCCACCCACTACTTTGCTGACTCTTCCAACTGATTGCACGACTTGCTCACATTCTCGTCGTGGGTGAACACACGTGCCGTAGACCGCCAGACCAAAACCCTAGTTAATATCCCCCCATGTGACACGATTGAAATCTCGTGATTGTGGAGTCAGTTGCTGACTTTATGGGACGATGAGTCCATGTAGCGCTGAGTTGAACATGATTAGCAAATGTTTCGAAACTCATGAATTTAATGTGTCTGAGACGAGGTATCATTATAACCTAAGACGAGCAAAACTGTGTTGCTAAATTGTTGAATATTGGTAGTTGAACCAATATTCTTTGATTTGAGCAAATATTGCTAGTCTGAGCGAATATTGCTAATTGAATAATATTGCCGGTTCGAGCGAATATTGCTAGTTCGAGCAAATATTGTTCTTTTGATGAATTGTTGGTAGCTGGACCAAATAAAATATTAATTTAAGTTACTGACTGCTGATCGAGCAAAATAAATATGAATATCAATCATGGAATCAACATAAAATTATCAGAGTGTTCGAATCTGCACAGAATCACGTTTCTGCAGAGCTCTGGATTCAAAACCCTAATTTTACCGAAATGATGATTTATTGCAAATCAACACGGGACCGGCTACATGGGATGACGGGTTCACCATATAACGCCCAGATGCTCGAATGAGCAAAAATACCAAAGTCTCTTGAGGACCAGTTGGTGAAAGAATGATTAAAGCTGGTTTAATCATTTACTGAAATAATGCTCGTGTGAGCAACAAATCATAAAACCTGATGTAGAAAATATGAGGGGCCGACCAAGAGGTCATGAGACCGGTCTTGATGGTCGTGGGACCAGTAGATGGCGTTTGAGCGAACTTCCAATTGTTTGGAAAGAGTTCGAACCTAATATGAGCAACTGAGCAAATTAGGTTAAAATCATTAAAACATGCGGGACCAGCTGTTTGCAAGCCTCAGGGTCACCCTTGGTCGGTCAAGGGGATGTGCCCGTGTCACCATAGTGTCCGTGCTTCAGTCCTGAGAATTTTGATATTTTCTGATGCACGTTTGAGCAACATTTGGAGAAAATATGAAAATCCATGGTTTTGCTGAAACTGGAAAAATACATGAGATGATGAAAATAATAAATAAACAAGGAATCACAAGGTGTGGGACCGGCCACGGCTAGGGCATGGCCGGCCGGCTGACACGCGGTCCCACATGCTTTTCCAGTTTTATGTGATTTTATGTATTTTTCTCTGATTTAAGGGAAATTCCATGAAACTGGAGAGTTTGGCGAAATTAGGGAACTTCCATGAGATGAGAGACATAAATTAAAATATAAAATAGGGAATGGGAGTGTGGGACCGGCAATGGCCGTGGCATGGCCGGCCGCCAATGGACGCGGGTCCCAAGGCACTCTTCCCAATTTTATGTAATTTTGATGATTTTAGATAATTTTCATAAAATCAAAGGGATTTGTTGAAAACCAAGATATTTTGTTGAAATCAGGGAGTTTACATGAAACCAGGAAACAAAACACCAAATAATAATAAAATAATAGGCGTGTGGGGACCGGCAAAGGCATGGTCGGCTGGCTAGAGCCCGGTCCCACAAGTTTTTCCTAATTTTTTAATACTTTCCATGATTTTAGAGAAAATACATGAAATTAGGTAATTTTAGGGAAAATTCATAAAATCAAGGAATTTTCATAATTTGAGAAGGAATAATAAAATAATGGGACATGAGGTGTGGGACCGGCCACGACCAAGGCATGACCGGCCGGCCGGCGGTCCCGCGAAACCTTTTCCTAATTTTATTATTTTTTTGATAAAATCATTTGATTTAGATAAAAATACATGAAATTAGGTAATTTTCATGATTTTAGAGAAAATTCATAAAATCAAGGAATTTTCATAATTTTGAGAGAAACAATAAAATAATGGAGACGTGAGGTGTGGCACCGGCCACGACCAAGGCATGGACGGCTGGTGCTCGGTCCCGCGACACCTTTCCCTAATTTTATTATTTTTTGATAAAATCATGTGATTTAGATAAAAGTACATGAAATTAGGTAATTTTCATGATTTTAGAGAAAATTCATAAAATCAAGGAATTTTCATAATTTGAGAGAAATAATAAAATAATGGAGACATGAGGTGTGGGACCGGCCGCGGCCAAGGCATGGCCGGCTGGTGCTCGGTCCCGCGATACCTTTCCCTAATTTTATTATTTTTTGATAAAATCATGTGATTTAGGTAATTTCTTTGAAATAAAGGAAATTTGCTCGAACGAGAGGATTTTCATGAGATCGTGAAAATAGTAAAAATATGGTAAAATATAAAATTGGGCGCGGGACTAGTCACGGCATGACTGGCCGGCTGGTGAGCATAGTCTCCTGGCGCTTTTGTTTAATATTTTTTTTTATTATTTTCCCTTCCTATTTTGCATAGGTTCCTCGTTCGTTCACATTTTTGAAATGCTCGTTCGTGCATTCAAAATGCTGGTCTGTGCATTATCTGCTAATTACACTTGCACCATTTCTGTCAGGGCTTATTCGATGCTCAGATGCCTGTTTCGTTGAATATTTATTACTAACCTGTGGAATTCTGCTGGGAAGAACCACAGATTGAAGTAACGAAAATAACGAGGAATCGTAGAATATTGTGAATATTCAGGCGATTAATTGACGACTCGTAGAATATTGCTGGATATTCAGACGATGGCTCGTAGAATATTGCTGGATATTCAGACGATTTAAGATAATTAATTGTTGGCTCTGTACTAGAAGGGCTTCCTGTCTAGGAGCATTAATTATCTGAGGGTTGAGCAATATGAACTTGCTGGAGTGTCATATTCCTCTTGCATAGTCGGGGAAAATCTGTTACATCCCGAAGACGTTGTCGCTCTATACTAGCAGACATGCTGTCTAGGAGCCGCCCAATCTTTCGATTCTATACAGTATGAGATGTGTCGTGACCTCAGCTGAGAGACTGCACATCTTCATCTTCTCTGAGAGACTTTCTCCATCAGAGGTGGCATGAGATTTCATGCACAGATACATGAGCCTCGATACTCATCCGATTGCCGGATCCGGAGTAATTACTGAAATTGCTCAGTATTCATGAGATGTTCTGTGGTCTCAGCTGAGAGACTACACATCTACACGTACTCTGAGAGACAGCCTTCCCAGTCAGAGATTTATGACATGAGCTTTCATGCTTTAATGACAGACATGAGTCTCAATACTCATCCGGTTGCCGAATTTGGAGTATCGTTTTATAATTCTACCCTTTGTCGAAAATCCACCATCTACATTAAGTCCCTTGTTTAGTGAGGAACAATCATGTTCCTCAGTCAGCATTGAATGGTGATTTTGCAGGTACAGACAAAAATAAGTAATTGAACTTAGTCATAAGATAAGACATTACCGGATTTCGACTGAATGAGCAAACCATGGTTTGAGCGGAACCCCAGTGGCATAATAGAGCATCATCCAGTGAGCATAAATTGGTGTAGAACCGCTGATTCGATGGTGGAACCTTGGTCGATTTAGGATTCACGGGTCCGGAACCAAGAAAGGGAATCCGCGGACGTTCGTTCGTTAGTTTAAGAAACAAACAAGATAAACCTGAGTCTAATGATAAAATTTTGTCTATGAGCTTTCACGAAAAACAAAATTTTATTCTTTTTTAAATATGTGAGATTTCACAAAGTGGAATAAACTCTCGTTTCAAAGGTGAATGCTCGTACGAGAGAAAAGTTTTTTTTTTAATGAACTTGCGTCTGTTAGTAATAAAATTTTGTTTATGAGCTTTCATGAAAATTTTATCTTCGAGCTTTCAGAAATCTTTGAAAATATACTCTCGCTTCAAAGACAGATGCTCGTGCGAGGGAGCAAAATATATAGACATCTTTTTTCAAATTTACGTGAGTTTCACGTTAAATATTTATATCTTTTGTAAAATCATGTTTTGATTTTGAACAACTGTTGAAAGTAGATAATTATATATGATGAAATAATGTCTGTATGTGAGTTTACACAATTGTAAAATGGACGTCTGTCCAATTTTTGAAAAACCAGTGAATGTTAAAATTCACGTGGGTTGTTCACGGTTTGATGAAAATCAAGTCATGATTTTGAATAATGAATTTTGCTCGACTTTGCAGGTTTGAAGGAACGAGCAAATTTTCGAAATTTTGACGTTATAATCACTACAGCTAGTGAAATTGTAAATAGGTAAGAGTTGGATTGTTACCGTTTCAGCGCGTGTTTGTTGTTGGTATATCCATGACTCCATGTATTTCGCCTCAGATAGTGGTGACTTCTGGTTATAACCACCCTTCTGGATCTTCCGGGGAACACTCCATAAATATCAAGTCAAACATGAAGACGTTTGCAGAGATGTTCATCCTGGGATGAATCAACCTTTCAGAGACGCTGGAAAGCTGGTACTTTGTATGTCTCTAGATCATTTGTGACTCGTCCCTTATCAACATAAGCACCGCCGACTTCAGCAAATGAGACTATCGGCTGAAGATAAAGTTCGGCTTTCAACTTGAATGCTCCTGAAAGCATAACTTTATCATGAACTGGCTTTGTCAGTAAGTCGACGTTGTTGCGGTAGATAACATCAGCAATTTTTATACTGGACGTGATTTGTAAATAGGAGAAGTTCCTTAATCATGCAGGGGATTGTGATGTAGAGAAATCCCGTTGATGAAGTTTCATGGAATCACCTCAGGTTGCCCAGTGTATGTTGAAGGAGTTAGTTCCATCCATGTATGGATGATGTTACATCTGCTTCAGAAGTCTTATCATGGGATAATGAAGACTTATCGATTGTAGTTTACTTTGATCGTACTGGTGTTGAATCAATGTATCATCGTTGAGATATTTGTGCTGAAGCTGTACTCTTTGATTGTGAGTACAATTTGATGGCTTCTTAGATGCTTGAGCGTTGAGGCGTATATTCCTTTAGTATCGAATGTCTTAGGGGTTTGATCATCTCGTCCCTGGAGTATCTTCTGTTGATTCAGCATCCCTTTCGCTGCAGTAGTGGGATTCGACACTTGTGCAGACATCAAAGCTTTCTGATTTTGTGGAACACATGGACTTGCAGGAGAAACTCCCAAAGTGTTCTTTTCCATTCTTGGACGTCAGTAATGAATGTTTCAGTGCTTGATTCGGAGAAAATTCATATTCAACCACTTGGTAAAATACTAATGTGGTGAAGCTACCATTCATAACGTCATGTAGAGTTGCTAGCATAATTAAGTCCCCATGCTAGGATAGCATGTGGGGAAATAAATGACATAGACATGGAATGAGACTTGCCTGAGTGCGGAACCTCTTGATGAATGTCTATGCATCTTTTGCAGGTTCTTGGTTCAACCTCGTCAAAGTTTGAAATTCCTCAAAGTACTCTGATGATGGAATATCCGTCAAATCTTCTGGATCAGAACTTTCTTCGTTGGAGAGATGTGTAACCAAAGGTGCTTTGCAAGTACCCATCTTTTCATCGCGGATCCACGCTCGTCTGAAGGACATGTCATATCCTGGATCTTCCTGATTATGTGAAACTTGGTTGAACTTATGTTCACTTTGAGAATGATGTATCCATAAGTATCTCCGAGCGCTCCTTCAAGATCTCTGATTGAGATGGAGCATGAGTATCTTTTTGTCGAGTGATGCATGTGAATCCGATGGTTTTCAGTGGAATGTTGTTGATGGCGGTGTCATCATCGATCAACGTTCTTCCAAATTCGTTTCTTCTGAGATTGTCTGTGATCAGCAGTCCCCAGTCGTATATCTCTTGATCGGAATGGACTTCTTGACACGATGTGGTTCATTACTGTGAACATGTCTCTCCTTTGTGCCTTCGACAGATAAAGCAATTCACGTTCGACCAAGGATTGGACTGCCTCTTTGATAGGTTGTTCAGAGAGTGTAAAGGTTCTGACTGAGAGAGGATTCTTGTGTACTCCTTCAGTCCCCAATTGAAGCTATTGTGGATCAACCTTCTGTTTGAAAATGTGTTTCAAAACTCCACAGTCGCTTGTGGGATGATTGGAGAATCTGTGGAAGTCACCTCTTTAATGGAATCAGGTGCTTCTAGATCAAAAACTCTTTGTGCGTTGGTCAGAGGCTTGTGCATATTGCTTATCCTTCCTTTGTGCTTTAGAAGGAGCTGAGGTATGCTTGCGCGGCGGTTTGGCTTTCCGTTTGCTCCCTTCTTCAACAGTGTTTGTGGAAGGTTGGAGGTTTTACTGCTTCTTGATCAGACGTCTGCTACCTCGAGTGTCTCGCGGTTTTTCAGCCTTTGTAGCTTTTTTTCTTTCCATTAAAGCGGGTGCAGTAGTTTCCGATCTCTTCGCTGCTTCATGAAGCTCTGAGAAGGTATGGAAACGAAGATTTTCCAATAAAGCTCTATAGACTGGGATCATGCCGTTGATACACAAGTCTACCAGTTGCTGCTCCGTGACGTTTGGATCATGACAGTCCAGGGTCTGGACTCTGAATATTTTCACGTAGTCATTGGGATGTTCATTGTTCTTCTGAAACATTCTTCCAAGATCAAAGAGAGTGACTTGCTCGGACACAAAGAAGTACTTTTTGTAGAAGGCATCGATCATTTGTCCCCAATTTTTGATAGTTCCTGGTGTGATGTTTTGTACTAGGTGTATGCCCTGCCTTTCAAAGATTTTGAAAATTCCTTGAGGCGAACAACGTGGTTGTGTTCATGTTCTCTCAAAGATTCCTGGAAACTAGAGACATGTTCTCGAGCATTGTCTGTTCCATCATATAGAGTGAAGGTTGGAGAAGTATAACCTTTTGGAAGAGGGATCTTTTGCGTAGCAGCAGGGTACGGAGGCTGGTGACGATGGACATGTGATGTCTTGTCCTCTCCATGGTTCTCCAAAAGGCGCTCCAAATATTCCGAGTGATGAAATTTGATGATTCCTTTGTTGATGAATCGTATGCAGCTTTTCGGACTTCGTTATCATCCACTGTATGAATTGGAACCACCTCAGGATCAGCATATGAGGCTGTCTCCTTTTCTTTTCCCTTTCCTTGAGTTTTCTTTGACATCTTGTCAGTGAGAGTTTAAATAGCTCCTTCTGTGCAGCAGCCATGTCAGTCTGATTCTTGGCAAGAGTTTCCTGCACCTTCATGAGATCGCCTATGGTAGGCGGATTTTCTCTGATTTCTTCGGGATGCCGGCTGAAGAGTGAATCATTCTGGTGTGGAGTAACATAACTTCCATTGTTAGAAGCAGGAATAGTTTATGTAATATCATCGTTAGTGTTGCTAGTGCTAGCATTATTTGTGTTAGGATCTGCAATTGCGCGTGACTTAAGATCAACCATCTTGTGAAAGCTTGAGATTGCAACCGAGAGATTAATCTCCCACTGTGGTCGCCAATCTGTGAGTGGGGAAAAAGATTTGCTGGTTTTTACGGAATTGAAGAGTCGACCGTGTGGAGACTCCTTGAACCGAGCGAAATGTTAACCTCACACAGATGCACTGCAAGAAGGGAGTGCTTTAATTTCGAGAGATAAATATAAGACCCCGGCCTAAACCAAGAACAATGGCTGTTCCAGAGTCAATTCGGTCACAAGAGAGGATGGGTTGAACTTTGATTGCACCTAGTTTGTTTATGCTTGAGAATCTTCTCTTCAGATATAAGATTCACTCAAACTAGATCGAAGTTTCGACGGGGATCTTTAGACTGTTTGTAGATTTAAACACGTCTTGTGATAATCCGTTGTTAACAGACTTCGTTCTGTGTGTGATTGATAACAAGAATTCAAGTTGATTGTGTACAGGTGTTTATTGAATATCAAAGAAAAGTTTTAAGACAAAGAAGATATTTGGCTTCATAATCTTTGGTGTGCACAAAACTTGTTTCGGCTGGAAAATGATCCAACTTAATCGTTTATCTTTGTGATAGATTGGATTATTAGTTGAGTAGATCGACATCAATTGTTCTTTGTTAAAAGTATTGATTGCATAATCTTAACAATTACTTTGGTAGTTGTTGAAAAGATAGATCTAAGGACCCGACAAAGGAGTTTATTGGGATAAACGGAGAGCCTTTTGTCAAACTCATATCACGTTGTTTAAAAAGAGTTTACCGAACAGATTGTTGTTCCTTTATTGTTGGAATACGAACCAAAGAAATTGTTCCAAGTGCGTGACTTATTACAAGTTGGAGGCGCAGGGACAGACGGAACTAGGTGAACTATAGGTTTAGTTTCTTCGTCAACTATACGAGTTGGTTTAGATTTTGTATAGAGGCTTAATCCTGAGAGTATTCAATTCTGGACAAGGTCCCGGGTTTTTCTGCATTTGCGGTTTCCTCGTTAACAAAATCTTGCCGTGTCTTTTACTTTTCTATTTCCGCAATTATAATTGTTTTATTATAATTAGAAGTAAAATACACAAACGTTAATTCATGTTTACTTGATAGCAATCCTATTGTTTGATTAAGTCTGAACCTTTTATCAAGTTCTTTTGGGTGAAAACTGCTTCTGCCGATTTTGGTAATTTTGTGTGGATGAAAAACGAGTCTAAACCCTAAAAAATGCCTGCACGGGAGTATTTTTGATTCGAGAGATCAATCTGTACATCCTGGCCTAAACCAAGAAATGTCCGTTCCAGGCATGCTTCGGTCACAAAGTGAAGGAGAAGGATTGGTCTTAGGGAGGGAAGCGAAGAAAGTGTTGAGACCAGAATCGTTGATTCTGAAGGTGTGGTTATTTACGACTTGTATCATAAAGTAGAACTGGCTAGCAGAATGGAAGCTATCAGGTGATTTCTGAATACTGTGTTGTTCTCTGACCAAAATTGTTGTTTGGTGGAAATAGGTGAAGCTATTTATACAAGTCATATTGAAACGTACCCTGGTCTCGTAGGAAGTGGAGACGATTGAGTGTTGGAAGAATGAATATAACCGTCAGAAACCCATGCTTCCATGATAAAGGAAGTGGATCCGTTACACCCGTTACTTCTTACCGCTATTAATTGTCCTACTTCGTGACACTTTCTTATAACAGGCATATTGCACGCCGCACGGTGTAAACCGCCAGACCAATACCCTGATGAGTATCCCCCAATTTGTGATATATTTGATGTCTCGAGTGTTTTTGTGGAAAACATGTAGCATTTTGCTACGTGTGGCAAGTTAAAATCAGGGTTTCCGTAGGAAAATAGCATGTGATGCTATTAGGCTCGTCTTGTCGGTCCCTAAAACTTGCCACGAGTCTGTTACTTCGGTTATGAACTTCGATGGCTGAGATCGCATCTCATGAGGAAGGGTAGCCGTTGATTATGTCTACCTTGTGTTGGTGCATGATAATGGCGCAGTGGCATTGTTGTACGCCAGTGACAATGTGGCATGGCTGGCATGGATCGTGCATGCAAGTGGCACGGTGGTGCAAGTGGCACCTGGCGTAGCCATGGCCACTAGATTTAGGCAGTTGGTCGCCCAAGCTTGCCACAAGTCTGTCAATTCAGGGGAGAACTTGGACGTCTGAGATTGCAACTCATGAGGAAGTGTGAGTGGGGAAAAAAGATTTGCTGGTTTTTACGGAATTGAAGAGTCGACCGTGTGGAGACTCCTTGAACCGAGCGAAATGTTGAACCTTACACAGATGCACTGCAAGAAGGGAGTGCTTTAAGTTCGAGAGATCAATATGTAAGACCCCGACCTAAACCAAGAACAATGGCAGTTACAGAGTCAATTCGGTCACAAGAGAGGATGGGTTGATCTGTAGGAGGGAAGCTGAGAAATAAGATCAATGGTGATCTGAGATTGTAGGTGTGTTGTGAATTCAGCGTGAAAATGCTCTGAATGATTGAATTTTTCTCAATTGAGAGTAATTTCTATGAGTTTCGTGTAGACGGAAGATTGTCTGTATGAACTTTGATGAGAAAATTTCGTTTTGGCGAATGTTGTTCGATTGTTCGAAAAACCTCTCTTCTTCAATCAGGATTCAGAAACATTTTACAATGTCGGAGTTGAAAACACCATGATCCCATGAAGTGTGAAAGTTGATGGAATCAGAGAGTGGGAAATGGGGAAATCGTGTTAAAAACCAATTACTCATCATGCGGAGACTTGGTTAACTTTCCACCCACTACTTTGCTGACTCTTCCAACTGATTGCACGACTTGCTCACATTCTCGTCGTGGGTGAACACACGTGCCGTAGACCGCCAGACCAAAACCCTAGTTAATATCCCCCCATGTTACACGATTGAAATCTCGTGATTGTGGAGTCAGTTGCTGACTTTATGGGACGATGAGTCCATGTAGCGCTGAGTTGAACATGATTAGCAAATGTTCCGAAACTCATGAATTTAATGTGTCTGATGAGACGAGGTATCATTATAACCTAAGACGAGCAAAATGTGTGTTGCTAAATGTTGAATATTGGTAGTTGAACCAATATTCTTTGATTTGAGCAAATATTGCTAGTCTAAGCGAATATTGCTAATTGAATAAATATTGCCGGTTCGAGCGAATATTGCTAGTTCGAGCAAATTTGTTCTTTGATGAATTATTGGTAGCTAGGACCAAATAAAATATTAATTTAAGTTACTGACTGCTGGGTCGAGCAAAATAAATATGAATTCAATCATGGAATCAACATAAAATTATCAGAGTGTTCGAATCTGCACAGAATCACGTTTCTGCGAGCTTTGGATTCAAAACCTAATTTTACCGAAATGATGATTTATTGCAAATCAACACGGGACCGGCTACATGGGATGACGGGTTCACCATATAACGCCCAGATGCTCGAATGAGCAAAAAAACCAAAGTCTCTTGAGGACCAGTTGGTGAAAGAATGATTAAAAGCTGGTTTAATCATTTACTGAAATAATGCTCGTGTGAGCAACAAATCATAAAAACTGATGTAGAAAATATGAGGGGCCGACCAAGAGGTCATGAGGCCGGCTCTTGATGGTCGTGGGACCAGTAGATGGCCGTTTGAGCGAACTTTCCAATTGTTTGGAACAGTTCGAACCTAATATGAGCAACTGAGCAATTAGGTTAAAATCATTAAAACATGCGGGACCAGCTGTTTGCAAGCCTCAGGGTCACCCTTGGTCGGTCAAGGGGATGTGCCCGTGTCACCATAGTGTCCGTGCTTCATTCCTGAGAATTTTGATATTTTCTGATGCACGTTTGAGCAACATTTGGAGAAAATATGAAAAATCCATGGTTTTGCTGAAACTGGGAAAACATGAGATGATGAAAATAATAAATAAACAAGGAATCACAAGGTGTGGGACCGGCCACGGCTAGGGCATGGCCGGCCGGCTGACACGCGGTCCCACATGCTTTTCCCAGTTTTGTGATTTTGTATTTTTTCTTTTGATTTAAGGGAAATTCCATGAAACTGGAGAGTTTGGCGAAATTAGGGAACTTCCATGAGATGAGAGACATAAATTAAAATATAAAAGGGAATGGGAGTGTGGGACCGGCAATGGCGTGGCATGGCCGGCCGGCCAATGGACGCGGGTCCCAAGGCACTCTTCCCAATTTTATGTAGTTTTGATAATTTTAGATAATTTTCATAAAATCAAAGGGATTTGTTGAAAACCAAGATATTTTGTTGAAATCAGGGAGTTTACATGAAACCAGGAAAAAAAACACCAAATAATAATAAAATAAAGGGCGTGTGGGACCGGCTAAGGCATGGTTGGCTGGCTAAGTGCCCGGTCCCAAGAGTTTTTTCCTAATTTTTTTTAATATTTTCCATGATTTTAGAGAAAATACATGAAATTAGGTAATTTTAGGGAAAATTCATAAAATCAAGGAATTTTCATATTTGAGAAGGAATAATAAATAATGGGACGTGAGGTGTGGGAGCCACGACCAAGGCATGACCAGCCGGCCGGCGGTCCCGCGACACCTTTCCCTAATTTTATATTTTTTTGATAAATCATGTGATTTAGATAAAAATACATGAAATTAGGTAATTTTCATGATTTAGAGAAAATTCATAAAATCAAGGAATTTCATAATTTTGAGAGAATAATAAATAATGGAGACGTGAGGAGTGGGACCAGCCACGACCAAGGCAGGCCGTCCGGCGGTCCCGCGACACACCTTTCCCTACATTTTATTATTTTTGATAAATCATGTGATTTAGATAAAAGTACATGAAATTAGGTAATTTTCATGATTTTAGAGAAAATCATAAACAAGGAATTTTCATAATTTGAGAGAAATAATAAAATAATGGAGACGTGAGGTGGGACCGGACCACCCAAGGCATGGCGCGGCTGGTGTCTCGGGCCCGGACACCTTTCCCTAATTTTATTATTTTTTGATAAAACATGTGATTAGATAATTCTTTGAAATAAAGGAAATTTGCTCGAACAAGAGGATTTTCATGAGATTGTGAAAATAGTAAAAATATGGTAAAAATAAAATTTGGCACGGGACTAGTCACGACATGACTGGCCGGCTGGTGAGCCTAGTCCCCTGGCGTTTTTTTAATATTTTATTATTATTATTTCCCTTCCTATTTTGCATAGGTTCCTCGTTCGTTCACATTTTTGAAATGCTCGTTCGTGCATTCAAAATGCTGGTCTGTGCATTATCTGCTAATTACACTTGCACCATTTTGTCAGGTCTTATTCGATGCTCAGATGCCTGTTTTTGAATATTTATTACTAACCTGTGGAATTCTGCTGGGAAGAACCACAGATTGAAGTAACAAAATATAACGAGGAATCGTAGAATATTGCTGAATATTCAGGCGATTAATTGACGACTCGTAGAATATTGCTGGATATTCAGACGATGGCTCGTAGAATATTGCTGGATATTCAGACGATTTAAGATAATTAATTGTTGGCTCTGTACTAGAAGGGATTCCTGTCTAGGAGCATTAATTATCTGAGGGTTGAGCAATATGAACTTGCTGGAGTGTCATATTCCTCTTGCATAGTCGGGGAAAATCTAGTTACATCCCGAAGACGTTGTCGCTCTATACTAACAGACATGCTGTCTAGGAGCCGCCCAATCTTTCGATTCTATACAGTATGAGATGTTTCGTGACCTCAGCTGAGAGACTGCACATCTTCATCTTCTCTGAGAGACTTTCTCCATCAGAGGTGGCATGAGCTTTCATGCACAGATACATGAGCCTCGATACTCATCCGATTGCCGGATCCGGAGTAATTACTGAAATTGCTCAGTATTCATGAGATGGTTCCGTGGTCTCAGCTGAGAGAGACACATCACACGTACTCTGAGAGACAGCCTTCCAGTCAGAGATTTATGACATGAGCTTTCATGCTTTAATGAGAGACATGAGTCTCAATACTCATCCGGTTGCCGAATTTGGAGTATATCGTTTTACAATTCTACCCTTTGTCGAAAATCCACCATCTACATTAAGTCCCTGTTTAGTGAGGAACAATCATGTTCCTCAGTCAGCATTGAATGGTGATTTTCAGGTACAGACAAAAATAAGTAATTGAACTTAGTCATAAGATAAGACATTACCGGATTTCGACTGAATGAGCAAACCATGGTTTGAGCGGAACCCCAGTGGCATAATAGAGCATCATCCAGTGAGCATAAATTGGTGTAGAACCGCTGATTCGATGGTGGAACCTTGGTCGATTTAGGATTCACGGGTCCACCAAGAAAGGGAATCCGCGGACGTTCGTTCGTTAGTTTAAGAAACAAACAAGATAGACCTGAGTCTAATGATAAAATTTTGTCTATGAGCTTTCACGAAAAACATTTTTTTTTAAATATGTGAGATTTCACAAAGTGGAATAAACTCTCGTTTCAAAGGTGAATGCTCGTACGAGAGAAAAGTTTTTTTTTAATAGACATTGCGTCTGTTAGTAATAAAGTTTTGTTTATGAGCTTTCATGAAAATTTTATCTTCGAGATTTCAGAAATCTTTGAAAATATACTCTCGCTTCAAAGACAGATGCTCGTGCGAGGGAGCAAAATATATAGACATCTTTTTTCAAATTTACGTGAGTTTCACGTTAAATATTTATATCTTTTGTAAAATCATGTTTTGATTTTGAACAACTGTTGAAAGTAGATAATTATATATGATGAAATAATGTCTGTATGTGAGTTTACACAATTGTAAAATGGACGTCTGTCCAATTTTTGAAAAACCAGTGAATGTTAAAATTCACGTGGGCTGTTCACGGTTTGATGAAAATCAAGTCATGATTTTGAATAATGAATTTTGCTCGACTTTGCAGGTTTGAAGGAACGAGCAAATTTTCGAAATTTTGACGTTATAATCACTACAGCTAGTGAAATTGTAAATAGGTAAGAGTTGGATTGTTACCGTTTCAGCGCGTGTTTGTTGTTGGTATATCCATGACTCCATGTATTTCGCCTCAGATAGTGGTGACTTCTGGTTATAACCACCCTTCTGGATCTTCCGGGGAACACTCCATAAATATCAAGTCAAACATGAAGACGTTTGCAGAGATGTTCATCCTGGGATGAATCAACCTTTCAGAGACGCTGGAAAGCTGGTACTTTGTATGTCTCTAGATCATTTGTGACTCGTCCCTTATCAACATAAGCACCGCCGACTTCAGCAAATGAGACTATCGGCTGAAGATGAAGTTCGGCTTTGTGTTGATGGTGTAGCTCCTGATTCAGATGTGAAGAATTTCGCCATAATTCGTCATCGGAAAATTCAGAAATTAGGTCTTCACTGAAATTGTTGTAGAATCTTCGTTCGATGTTGGATTTTCGCGGTCTACCCATGTATCCTCATGCCCAGGAAATTTCCAAACTTTAAAGAAGAAGGTTTTTGGGTTCCGAGCATGTTTAGGATCCGAAATCGACGAAACAGTAAACTTCCAGGAGACCTTCAGAAAATTTTCAGCTGGCATGTGGACCAATGTTTTGGCTACAACTATTCGCTCGTTTCTTCAACTGCTGTGAATTTTGGATATGTTGAAGAGGACATCCATACGAAGAGAATGGTGTACGACCCATCCACAAATTCTTCACCAATTGCTCCCAGCTCGTCGGTTTGTACATGGCAGTGTAAAATCATCTCAGACGAGCTTGTTGTAAAACATTCATGTTGTGTCTTTAGACCATTCGCTTGTGTCTTGAACGGTTGGTAAAGGCTTTTAATGTCATTGATTCCTTTGAGATCAGGACCCTTTGATTGATACATGAGCATGGTGCTTGCAGCGCCATCTTGCTTCTGTCAGTCGTAGAACATCACTTCTGAAACCCTGGTCACGAGACCGTAGCTGAGGTTGCTCTCGAGACGGGATGATGTAATGACCATGGTTTCATGTCCCGGTGGTAGCATTGATTTTATGATTAATGATTAGCACATGAGAGTCTGGTGTCACGAGTCTTGGACTGTAAAACTGATCGTCATGATCAGTGGATCGTCAGTCCCCAGTATTTTGTTAAATCTCTCCTTTTCGTTTCCTCTTCTTCTGGCAAGACTTGGATAGAGGACCCAGGTAGAAAAATTGATGTAAAGACCCAGGTGTTCGAAGTTGGAGGTACCTTGATGAAGGACTTAGCGAAAAGACCTGGTGGACACCGATCGACTGTGGAAGTTATGAATCCCGTCTAAGAATTGCTGCATGCATGTTGTACGCTCTGGAAGCTGTAGGAACCTCATACGACGTCGGAATTTGATACTTGACCCCAACTTTTGAAGCTAAGAGACTGAGTTGTCTAATGAGACAAGAATCACTCAATTTGGAGTTGTAGAGGTCATCCAACGAAGCGTGCACATTTATAATTTGTAATCCCGTACAAATTTTTCAGATTTCGTAGACCTGACGGTAAAGGCCATATCTTTCACCTCATATGTCCGATTGATGCACCCTTTTGGTATGTTGTAGAAGAGACATAGACGAACATCTTTCGTTGAGGAAATATTGTCCCATTCCCCACCCATTGGTACGTTTTTGCAAACCCATGGCCTGAAGTGTGTTGTATCTCATTTGTAGAGGTGATGAGAACATCTTGTAGAAGACTCTGTATTATGCCCACCAGTCGTGCCAGCTTTGGGAATACTTTCATGTGAGCATGTTATTAGGTCTACACATCTTGATATGGATCATTGGTTCTTAGAGAAGTCCGCTTCATATGTAACACTTCAGAGAATGATTAGTTGATGAAGCCCTGAGGATGTTGCTCCTGAGACCGTTGTTGGTGCTGAAACCATGAATGATTACACTCCAGAGATCTTTGTCGATTCTGAGATCATGAATTGTGTTCCTCTAGAGATTATTGTTGATGCCGATACCATAGTTGAAGTTGTTCCAAAGACCGAAAAGGCTGGAATCATGATTATAGATATAATATTTGCTCCTTCATCCAGTGAGCCTTTTACATTCACGAATTAGTTGATGAGTTGAGTGTCCTTAAGATGAAGGCGTACTGAGAGTTCAACTTGAATGCTCCTGAAAGCATAACTTTATCATGAACTGGCTTTGTCAGTAAGTCGACGTTGTTGCGGTAGATAACATCAGCAATTTTTATACTGGACGTGATTTGTAAAGAGAAGAAGTTCCTCAATCATGCAGGGGATTGTGATGTAAAGAAATCCCGTTGATGAAGTTTCATGGAATCACCTCAGGTTGCCCAGTGTATGTTGAAGGAGTTAGTTCCATCCATGTATGGATGATGTTACATCTGCTTCAGAAGTCTTATCATGGGATAATGAAGACTTATCGATTGTAGTTTACTTTGATCGTACTGGTGTTGAATCAATGTATCATCGTTGAGATATTTGTGCTGAAGCTGTACTCTTTGATTGTGAGTACAATTTGATGGCTTCTTAGATGCTTGAGCGTTGAGGCGTATATTCCGTTAGTATCGAATGTCTTAGGGGTTTGATCATCTCGGCCCTGGAGTATCTTCTGTTGATTCAGCATCCCTTTCGCTGCAGTAGTGGGATTCGACACTTGTGCAGACATCAAAGCTTTCTGATTTTGTGGAACACATGGACTTGCAGGAGAAACTCCCAAAGTGTTCTTTTCCATTCTTGGACGTCAGTAATGAATGTTTCAGTGCTTGATTCGGAGAAAATTCATATTCAACCACTTGGTAAAATACTAATGTGGTGAAGCTACCATTCATAACGTCTTGTAGAGTTGCTAGCATAATTAAGTCCCCATGCTAGGATAGCATTTGGGGAAATAAATGACATAGATATGGAATGAGACTTGCCTGAGTGCGGAACCTCTTGATGAATGTCTATGCATCTTTTGCAGGTTCTTGGTTCAACCTCGTCAAAGTTTGAAATTCCTCAAAGTACTCTGATAATGGAATGTCCGTCAAATCTTCTGGATCAGAACTTTCTTCGTTGGAGAGATGTGTAACCAAAGGTGCTTTGCAAGTACCCATCTTTTCATCGCGGATCCACGCTCGTCTGAAGAACATGTCATATCCTGGATCTTCCTGATTATATGAAACTTGGTTGAACTTATGTTCACTTTGAGAATGATGTAGCCATAAGTATCTCCGAGCGCTCCTTCAAGATATCTGATTGAGATGGAGCATGAGTATCTTTTTGTAGAGTGATGCATGTGAATCCGATGGTTTTCAGTGGAATGTTGTTGATGGCGGTGTCATCATCGATCAACGTTATTCCAAATTCGTTTCTTCTGAGATTGTCTGTGATCAGCAGTCCCCAATCGTATATCTCTTGATCGGAATGGACTTCTTGACACGATGTGTTTCATTACTGTGAACATGTCTCTCCTTTGTGCCTTCGACAGATAAAGCAATTCACGTTCGACCAAGGATTGGACTGCCTCTTTGATAGGTTGTTCAGAGAGTGTAAAGGTTCTGACTGAGAGAGGATTCTTGTGTACTCCTTCAGTCCCCAATTGAAGCTATTGTGGATCAACCTTCTGTTTGAAAATGTGCTTTTAAACTCCACAGTCGCTTGTGGGATGATTGGCGAACCTGTGGAAGTCACCTCTTCAATGGAATCAGGTGCTTCTAGATCAAGAACTCTTGTGCGTTGGTCAGAGGCTTGTGCATCTTTCTTATCCTTCCTTTGTTCTTTTGAAGGAGCTGAGGTATGCTTGCGCGACGGTTTGGCTTTCCGTTTGCTCCCTTTTGCAACAGTGTTTGTGGAAGTTTGGAGGTTTTACTGCTTCTTGATCAGACGTCTGCTACCTCGAGTGTCTCGCGGTTTTTCAGCCTTTGTAGCTTTTTTTCTTTCCATTAAAGCGGGTGCAGTAGTTGTCGATCTCTTCGCTGCTTCATGAAGCTCTGAGAAGGTCTGGAAACGAAGATTTTCCAATAAAGCTCTATAGACTGGGATCATGCCGTTGATACACAAGTCTACCAGTTGCTGCTCCGTGACGTTTGGATCATGACAGTCCAGGGTCTGGACTCTGAATATTTTCACGTAGTCATTGGGATGTTCATTGTTCTTCTGAAACATTCTTACAAGATCAAAGAGAGTGACTTGCTCAGACACAAAGAAGTACTTTTTGTAGAAGGCATTGATCATTTCTCCCCAATTGTTGATAGTTCCTGGTGTGATGTAGTTGTACCAGGTGTATGCCCTGCCTTTCAAAGATTTTGAAAATTCCTTGAGGAGAACAACGTGGTTGTGTTCATGTTCTCTCAAAGATTCCTGGAAACGAGAGACATGTTCTCGAGCATTGTCTGTTCCATCATATAGAGTGAAGGTTGGAGAAGTATAACCTTTTGGAAGAGGGATCTTTTGCATAGAAGCAGGGTACGGAGGCTGGTGATGATGGACATGTGATGTCTTGTCCTCTCCATGGTTCTCCAAAAGGCGCTCCAAATATTCTCGGGTGATGAAATTTGATGATTCCTTTGTTGATGAATCGTATGCAGCTTTGCGGACTTCGTTGTCATCCACTGTATGAATTAGAACCACCTCAGGATCAACATATGAGGTTGTCTCCTTTTCTTTTCCCTTTCCTTGAGTTTTCTCTGACATCTTGTCAGTGAGAGTTTAAATAGCTCCTTCTGTGCAGCAGCCATGTCAGTATGATTCTTGGCAAGAGTTTCCTGCACCTTCATGAGATCGCCTATGGTAGGCGGATTTTCTCTGATTTCTTCGGGATGCCGGCTGAAGAGTGAATCATTCTGGCGTGGAGTAACATAACTTCCATTGTTAGAAGCAGGAATAGTTTCTGGAATATCATCGTTAGTGTTGCTAGTGCTAGCATTATTTGTGTTAGGATCTGCAATTGCGCGTGACTTAAGATCAACCATCTTGTGAAAGCTTGAGATTGCAACCGAGAGATTAATCTCCCACTGTGGTCGCCAATCTGTGAGTGGGGAAAAAGGATTTGCTGGTTTTTACGGAATTGAAGAGTCAACCGTGTGGAGACTCCTTGAACCGAGCGAAATGTTTAACCTCACACAGATGCACTGCAAGAAGGGAGTGCTTTAAGTTCGAGAGATCAATATATAAGACCCCGGCCTAAACCAAGAAAAATGGCCGTTCCAGAGTCAATTCGGTCACAAGAGAGGATGGGTTGAACTTTGATTGCACCTAGTTTGTTTATGCTTGAGAATCTTCTCTTCAGATATAAGATTTACTCAAACTAGATCGAAGTTTCGACGGGGATCTTTAGACTGTTTGTAGATTTAAACACGTCTTGTGATAATCCGTTGTTAACAGACTTCGTTCTGAGTGTGATTGATAACAAGAGATTCAAGTTGATTGTGTGCAGGTGTTTATTGAATATCAAAGAAAATTTTAAGACAAAGAAGATATTTGGCTTCATAATCTTTGGTGTGCACAAAACTTGTTTCGGCTGGAAAATGATCCAACTATAATCGGTTTATCTTTGTGATAGATTGGATTGATTAGTTGAGTAGATCGACATCAATACGTTTCTTTGTGATTAAAAGTATTGATTGCATAATCTTAACAATTACTTTGGTAGTTGTTGAAAAGATAGATCTAAGGACCCGACAAAGGAGTTTATTGGGATAAACGGAAGAGCCTTTTGTCAAACTCATATCACGTTGTTTAAAAAGAGTTGTTACCGAACAGATTTGTTGTTCCTTTATTGTTTGGAATACGAACCAAAGAAATTGTTCCAAGTGCGTGACTTATTACAAGTTGGAGGCGCAGGGATACAGACGGAACTAGGTGAACTATAGGTTTAGTTTCTTCGTCAACTATACGAAGTTGGTTTAGATTTTGTATAGAGGCTTAATCCTGAGAGTATTCAATTCTGGACAAGGTCCCGGGGTTTTTCTGCATTTGCGGTTTCCTCGTTAACAAAATCTTGACGTGTCTTTTACTTTTCTATTTCCGCAATTATAATTGTTTTATTATAATTAGAAGTAAAATACACAAACGTTAATTCATGTTTACTTGATAGCAATCCTATTGTGTTTGATTAAGTCTGAACCCTTTATCAAGTTCTTTGTGGGTGAAAACTGCTTCTGCCGATTTTGGTAATTTTGTGTGGATGAGAAACGAGTCTAAACCCTAAACAATGCACTGCGCGGGAGTATTTTTGATTCGAGAGATCAATCTGTACAATCCTGGCCTAAACCAAGAAATGTCCGTTCCAGGCATGCTTCGGTCACAAAGTGAAGGAGAAGGATTGGTCTTAGGGAGGGAAGCGAAGAAAGTGTTGAGACCAGAATCGTTGATTCTGAAGGTGTGGTTATTTACGACTTGTATCATAAAGTAGAACTGGCTAGCAGAATGGAAAGCTATCAGGTGATTTCTGAATACTGTGTTGTTCTCTGACCAAAACTTGTTGTTTGGTGGAAATAGTCGAAGCCTATTTATACAAGTCATATTGAAATGTACCCTGGTCTCGTAGGAAGTGGAGACGATTGAGTGTTGGAAGAATGAATATAACCGTCAGAAACCCATGCTTCCATGATAAAGGAAGTGGATCCGTTTACACCCGTTACTTCTTACCGCCATTAATTGTCCTACTTCATGACACTTTCTTATAACAGGCATATTGCACGCCGCACGGTGTAAACCGCCAGACCAATACCCTGATGAGTATCCCCCAATTTGTGAT
Source organism: Papaver somniferum (assembly GCF_003573695.1). NCBI lineage: Eukaryota > Viridiplantae > Streptophyta > Magnoliopsida > Ranunculales > Papaveraceae > Papaver > Papaver somniferum. The sequence goes on along the minus strand of NC_039360.1, from coordinate 139,276,610 downwards.
ATATTTGATGTCTCGAGTGTTTTTGTGGAAAACATGTAGCATTTTGCTACGTGTGGCAAGTTAAAATCAAGAGGTTTTCCGTAGGAAAATAGCATGTGATGCTATTAGGCTCGTCTTGTCCGGTCTCCTAAAACTTGCCACGAGTCTGTTAGTTCGGTTGTGAACTTCGATGGCTGAGATCGCATCTCATGAGGAAGGGTAGCCGTTGATTATGTCTACCTTGTGTTGGTGCATGATAATGGCGCAGTGGCATTTTGTTGTACGCCAGTGACAATGTGGCATGGCTGGCATGGCTCGTGCATGCAAGTGGCACGGTGGTGCAAGTGGCACCTGGCGTAGCCATGGCCACTAGATTTAGGCAGTTGGTCGCCCGAAGCTTGCCACAAGTCTGTCAATTCAGGGGAGAACTTGGACGTCTGAGATTGCATCTCATGAGGAAGTGTGAGTGGGGAAAAAAGATTTGCTGGTTTTTACGGAATTGAAGAGTCGACCGTGTGGAGACTCCTTGAACCGAGCGAAATGTTGAACCTTACACAGATGCACTGCAAGAAGGGAGTGCTTTAAGTTCGAGAGATCAATATGTAAGACCCCGACCTAAACCAAGAACAATGGCAGTTACAGAGTCAATTCGGTCACAAGAGAGGATGGGTTGATCTGTAGGAGGGAAGCTGAGAAATATGTAAGATCAATGGTGATCTGAGATTGTAGGTGTGTTGTGAATTCAGCGTGAAAATGCTCTGAATGATTGAATTTTTCTCAATTGAGAGTAATTTCTATGAGTTCGTGTAGACGGAAGATTGTCTGTATGAACTTTGATGAGAAATTTCTCGTTTTGGCGAATGTTGTTCGATTGTTCGAAAAACCTCTCTTCTTCAATCAGGATTCAGAAACATTTTACAATGTCGGAGTTGAAAACACCATGATCCCATGAAGTGTGAAAGTTGATGGAATCAGAGAGTGGGAAATGGGGAAATCGTGTTAAAACCAATTACTCATCATGCGGAGACTTGGTTAACTTTCCACCCACTACTTTGCTGACTCTTCCAACTGATTGCACGACTTGCTCACATTCTCGTCGTGGGTGAACACACGTGCCGTAGACCGCCAGACCAAAACCCTAGTTAATATCCCCCCATGTTACACGATTGAAATCTCGTGATTGTGGAGTCAGTTGCTGACTTTATGGGACGATGAGTCCATGTAGCGCTGAGTTGAACATGATTAGCAAATGTTCCGAAACTCATGAATTTAATGTGTCTGATGAGACGAGGTATCATTATAACCTAAGACGAGAAAAACTGTGTTGCTAAATTGTTGAATATTGGTAGTTGAACCAATATTCTTTGATTTGAGAAAATATTGCTAGTCTAAGCGAATATTGCTAATTGAATAAATATTGCCGGTTCGAGCGAATATTGCTAGTTCGAGCAAATATTGTTCTTTTGATGAATTATTGGTAGCTAGACCAAATAAAATATTAATTTAAGTTACTGACTGCTGGGTCGAGCAAAATAAATATGAATATCAATCATGGAATCAACATAAAATTATCAGAGTGTTCGAATCTGCACAGAATCACGTTTCTGCGGAGCTTTGGATTCAAAACCTTAATTTTACCGAAATGATGATTTATTGCAAATCAACACGGGACCGGCTACATGGGATGACGGGTTCACCATATAACGCCCAGATGCTCGAATGAGAAAAAAATACCAAAGTCTCTTGAGGACCAGTTGGTGAAAGAATGATTAAAAGCTGGTTTAATCATTTACTGAAATAATGCTCGTGTGAGCAACAAATCATAAAAACTGATGTAGAAAATATGAGGGGCCGACCAAGAGGTCATGAGACCGGCTCTTGATGGTCGTGGGACCAGTAGATGGACGTTTGAGCGAACTTCCAATTGTTTGGAAAGAGTTCGAACCTAATATGAGCAACTGAGCAAATTAGGTTAAAATCATTAAAACATGCGGGGCCAGCTGTTTGCAAGCCTCAGGGTCACCCTTGGTCGGTCAAGGGGATGTGCCCGTGTCACCATAGTCTCCGTGCTTCAGTCCTGAGAATTTTGATATTTTCTGATGCACGTTTGAGCAACATTTGGAGAAAATATGAAAAATCCATGGTTTTGCTGAAACTGGGAAAGATACATGAGATGATGAAAATAATAAATAAACAAGGAATCACAAGGTGTGGGACCGGCCACGGCTAGGGCATGGCCGGTCGGCTGACACGCGGTCCCACATGCTTTTCCCAGTTTTATGTGATTTTATGTATTTTTCTCTGATTTAAGGGAAATTCCATGAAACTGGAGAGTTTGGCGAAATTAGGGAACTTTCATGAGATGAAAGACATAAATTAAAATATAAAATAGGGAATGGGAGTGTGGGACCGGCAATGGTCGTGGCATGGCCGGCCGACCAATGGACGCGGGTCCCAAGGCACTCTTCCCAATTTTATGTAGTTTTGATAATTTTAGATAATTTTCATAAAATCAAAGGGATTTGTTGAAAACCAAGATATTTTGTTGAAATCAGGGAGTTTACATGAAACCAGGAAACAAAACACCAAATAATACTAAAATAAAGGGCGTGTGGGACCGGCTAAGGCATGGTTGGCTGGCTAGAGCCCGGTCCCACAAGTTTTTCCTAATTTTTTTAATATTTTCCATGATTTTAGAGAAAATACATGAAATTAGGCAATTTTAGGGAAAATTCATAAAATAAAGGAATTTTCATAATTTGAGAAGGAATAATAAAATAATGGGACGTGAGGTGTGGGACCAGCCACGGTCAAGGCATGACCAGCCGGCCGGCGGTCCCGCGACCCCTTTCCCTAATTTTATTATTTTTTTGATAAAATCATGTGATTTAGATAAAAATACATGAAATTAGGTAATTTTCATGATTTTAGAGAAAATTCATAAAATCAAGGAATATTCATAATTTTGAGAGAAATAATAAAATAATGGAGACGTGAGGAGTGGGACCGGCCACGACCAAGGCATGGTCGTCCGGCGGTCCCGCGACACCTTTCCCTAATTTTATTATTTTTTGATAAAATCATGTGATTTAGATAAAAGTACATGAAATTAGGTAATTTTCATGATTTTAGAGAAAATTCATAAAATCAAGGAATTTTCATAATTTGAGAGAAATAATAAAATAATGGAGACGTGAGGTGTGGGACCGGCCACGGCCAAGGCATGGCCGGATGGTTCTCGGGCCCGCGACACCTTTCCCTAATTTTATTATTTTTTGATAAAATCATGTGATTTAGATAATTTCTTTGAAATAAAGGAAATTTTCTCGAACGAGAGGATTTTCATGAGGTCGTGAAAATAGTAAAAATATGGTAAAATATAAAATTTGGCACGGGACTAGTCACGACATGACTGGCCAGCTGGTGAGCCTAGTCCCCTGGCGTTTTTGTTTAATATTTTATTATTATTATTTTCCCTTCCTATTTTGCATAGGTTCCTCGTTCGTTCACATTTTTGAAATGCTCGTTCGTGCATTCAAAATGCTGGTCTGTGCATTATTTGCTAATTACACTTGCACCATTTTTGTCAGGGCTTATTCGATGCTCAGATGCCTGTTTCGTTGAATATTTATTACTAACCTGTGGAATTCTGCTGGGAAGAACCACAGATTGAAGTAACAAAATATAACGAGGAATCGTAGAATATTGCTGAATATTTAGGCGATTAATTGACGACTCGTAGAATATTGTTGGATATTCAGACGATGGCTCGTAGAATATTGCTGGATATTCATACGATTTAAGATAATTAATTGTTGGCTCTGTACTAGAAGGGATTCCTGTCTAGGAGCATTAATTATCTGAGGGTTGAGAAATATGAACTTGCTGGAGTGTCATATTCCTATTGCATAGTCGGGGAAAATCTAGTTACATCCCGAAGACGTTGTCGCTCTATACTAACAGACATGCTGTCTAGGAGCCGCCCAATCTTTCGATTCTATACAGTATGAGATGTGTCGTGACCTCAGCTGAGAGACTTCACATCTTCATCTTCTCTGAGAGACTTTATCCATCAGAGGTGGCATGAGCTTTCATGCACAGATACATGAGTCTCGATACTCATTCGATTGCCGGATCCGGAGTAATTACTGAAATTGCTCAGTATTCATGAGATGTGTCGTGGCCTCAGCTGAGAGACTACACATCTACACGTACTCTGAGAGACAACCTTCTCAGTCAGAGATTTATGACATGAGAATTCATGTTTTAATGAGAGACACGAGTCTCAATACTCATCCGGTTGCCGAATTTGGAGTATAGTTTTACAATTCTACCCTTTGTCGAAAATCCACCACATACAGGAAGGATGGCCATTGATTATGTCCATATCTTGTCGTGTAGATAGAGCTGGCAAACAAGCCAAAACCCGCGGGTTAACCCGTGCCCGGCCCGTGAAAACCCGAACCCGGCTCGGATTGTTTTGAAACAAGCCGGGTTCGGGTTGGAGAAATGTCGGCTTGTGAGTAAACGGGTTAACCCGTCCCGGCCCGTGAATCCGCGGGTTCAACCCGTAAACCCGTGACTGAGCTATCTTCACCTATAAAAGACACGGATGAATGAATCATATCACTTGAAAACTTACTTATAGGTATTGTACAGAATGAAACTTACTTACATCGGACAAATACAAAACACGAAGGAACCAGTATCAAGATCAACGTACTTCATCTAACAAAGGCATGATTTCCTTCTGCACCTGATGGGTATGCAAGAAGAACGCATACGCCTTATTCAGAATCAAAATTAGCAATCAAAAATAAGATATTCAGTGCCTGCATCGGGTTGTACCTTCGGTTTTTTTAATTCCCGAAATAAGACCACATTCATAGAGAGACTCTGAAACGTCACAGACAACATATTCATATAACAAGTTATGATGGATTCGTTTGGTGGACGGTTGAAGGATTACACGCGTGAATTTCCAGTGCCTTCATGTAAAAGATGAGCACAATGAGATGGATTTAACAGAGCTCTACGTTCCCATTTATTTGTTGACTCTGATGGAATTCTGACAGCACCATTTCCAATCATGTTGCTTCCAACTGAGACAGTGACATACAAATGAATTTTGACAAATGAAGGGTGTAAAAAACCCAGAAGAATCTTGAAACTCTCGCTCTCCCTAAAACATTAGGCCATACAATTTATTACTACTGCCAAAATTCTACTTTGCTTAACAGTGCATAACAGGCTGTTGGTAAAATACGGACTACCTTATTTCAGCTGATACCAAAAAAAAACAAAACAGAATCAAGATTCTAGTTGCTCGAAAACAACCCATACACGGACAGCACATTCCCGGAACACTGGATGCTTAACACGCGCTCTATAAAGAAATAAATATACAAGCCTCTACTTACCACATGTTCTTGTTTCTTTTCCTGTAACAATGTTAGTACTAGTACTAATTCATCATCTTCTATTTTTAATTTCTGGGTTCTTCTTCTTTCATGAATTCATAGATGGGTTTTGTGGATTTGATACAGGAAATTCAATCCCATATTCTTGCAGTGTTTTAGAAAATTTGTTCTTGTTTCTTCACCTGCAACAATGTGAGTTCCTTATCTTCAGTTCTGAAACGGGCGGGCTAACCCGTGAACCCGCGGGTTCAACCCGTTACGGGAACGGGTTGAAGAAATGACAACCCGTGAAGAATTTCAACCCGCGGGTTTCAACCCGAACCCGTGGAACCCGTAACGGGCAAGCCCCGGCCCGCCCGTTTGCCAGCTCTACGTGTAGAAAAGTGGCGCCATTGGCATAGTGGCGCCTGGCGTAGCCATGACATAGAAGCATGTCAGTGGCGTAGCCGTGGCAGCTGTTTTGGCATTTTGGTGTTAGACCCAAATATGGCTTCGGTAGCATTGGCCCTGTTGCTAAGTTAATCTTGAGGTCTTAGGAGAGTCAATGGACCCAATTGGCATGGAAAATTTTAGCTAAATTATGGTTTGTCGCATCGCAACTCTATTTAGCACGTGCGGCATGACTGTGGCATGGTGGCGTGGCTGGCATAGTTGGCACATGCCAGTGGCACGAAGTAGCGCCTGGCGTAGCCATGGCCGCTAGACTTTGGCACATCAGTGTTAGACCCAAATGTGGCAACATTGGCCCTGTTGCCACATCAATCCCAACGCTCTGGGAAACGTTACTTAGCTTGGTTGGCGTAGAAACTTTGCCCAAATCAGGGTTTGGCATGTCGACACCCTAATTAGTAATGTGGCATGCGACCGCGACATGGCGACACTTTTTGTGCAGACGGTGCCGTAGCTATGTCAAAGGAACTATAGCGAGGCCATAGAGTGGAAACGACCACATGAGGAAGGATTGCCGTGGGTGGCTATGATATGATGTCATTCCTAGGGCTTCCTGGTCCCCACATGGCTCGTGGCATGTTGTGGGGACGAAGTGGCATAGTTTGTGTTGCGAAAATTAGGGTTTTGGTTAGTGTAGAGTCGTGCTTCTGACTAGAAAACCCTAATTTGAGCTTGTCATGGCGTTGGCCCCGAACAGGAGGTGGTTTAGCACGTAGGGCGCTATTTATGGCGCGTTGGAACGTTTGACATGCCGTTAGCATGTTGACCCGGTAAGTGGCATGTTTGGCACGTGCACTTGGCATGCCCGTTTGGTGTGTGCGATTGGCATGTTTGGCATGCCGTTAGCATGTTGGCGCAGTTTCTGGAAGCCAACATGGTATGGAGACATCTTGACACCTCTTTTAAAGCTGTGGTAGGATTAGAGCAACCTGATTGGTCGAAAAAAGGGAAGGCCGGCCAAACATGGTGTGGCCACACTTCCAGCGTGAGTGTGGCGGCCTTAGAGTGACCTGATTGGTCGATGGAAACTGGGGCCGACAGGTATGGGCCCAGCCACAACTGGTGTGAGCGTGGCGGTTTTAAGGCGACCTGATTGGTTGAGGGAAGTAGGGCCGGTTTAGGATGGGGGCGTGGCCAATGGCAAGTGGCGCCGGCTGGCCTAAAGAATGGCCACGCCTCACTTCGTTGTCATGTGGCTCGTTGTTTTCTGATTCTGGGCAAGGTCTTGCACCTACTAATCCGTGGAGGATTAATTACCTAGTTTTCCTAGGCTTAAATTTCGACAAGCAAGGTATGATGTACTGCGCAAGGCGCAAAATCCTAACTTTTGCAAATTAGTCAGGGTAATCGGTTGAATTCTATGTGTTGACACAGAGTTCTTTTAAGTTCATTGCCAGAGAGCAGCATGCTTTCCTATTGAATACCTTATGCAAAGACCTTATCCTTGATATTTGGAAATTCGTGCTACTCTGCTGCGAGTGAACACAAATTGTCATGCCATATCAACATTAAGGGTTCAGACGGGGAACATAACACAGAAAATATTCAAAGAAACTTATATTAAGTGAATATATGCAAGGCGCCGAAATTTACAGAACATCTGGGATGGTTGCTACATGCGCCAGTCTGGGTAAATTTCATAAGAAAATATTGAGTTGCTCAATAAATGTGTCAGTGAAGAGGTTGACACTCATGGATTCGTTTCCTTACAGAGTGATGTCACATCAGATGCAAGGTTTTACAGTTTTAACCCTAAGCTAAAAACCACCATCAACATTAAGTCCCCTGCTTAGCTCGGAACAATGGCATTGTTGCGGGGTAAGCATGAGATGGTGACAGACAAGGATAAAATCGAAACGGCAAGTCATGAAGATATTGCCAGGAAGATATGGCTAACCTTTTTCAGGAGGCCTGAAGAATCTGTGACCCTTGTATTGGTGGCTTTGCATAAATTCAGCTTGACCATGGGGTGTTGGCATTAGTGCTGTAACTTTGGCTACTGATCGATAGAGGTGGCATTGCAACTTGGTCCGTGGAAAGGTGAATGGCGCTGCTTTGGCTGGATGTGGAGCGGAGAAGATGGCGTTGCAACTTGGCCCACGGAACGGGCGCTGGCTGGTTAGGTCGCGGAACATGCGGATATGGCGTTTGGCTTCAGTCCGTGGAATGGTAGAAACTGGCTTCAGTCCGCGAAATGGTGGAAACTGGCTTCAGTCCGCGAAATGGTGGAAACTGGCTTCAGTCCGCGGAATGGTGGAAACTGGATTCAATCCGCGGAATGGTGGAAGCTGGCTTCAGTCCGCGGAATGGTGAAAATGGCACTTGGAAGACTTGCTGGATGGATCACGGAATGCTGGAGCGTAGGCGCTAACTTAACCACAGAGTGCTGGGGCCCTGGAGAGTTGGCTTCACCACGGAGTGCTGGAGCCATGGAGAGTTGGCTTGACCACGGAGTGCTGGAGCCATGGAGCGTTGCAGGTTAAGTGACTGGTTTTCCTCATTGTAGCGCGCTGCTGGTTCGGTCATGGAGCGGAGGTATTGGCACAGTACTTGTTCGGCTATGGAGCATGAGTTTGGTGCTCCCAGTCATCTACTCCCGTTCATGGAGCAATAAGGAATCCTTATTCTGTTCAAACTCTAGAAACTGCATTCTTATGAAAAGGGGTATCGACCCTCTTCTGTTTTTTGTTGTTCGTCCGGCTGCATGCTTTCATCTGCAGCATCTGGCTCCTCTTCGTCATTTGTTAGTGGTGGTAGAGCGAGCATTAATGGCAACAAAGCAATCTCCAATAGTTATAATCAGCAGCAAGGCGAGCCATGAGAACTCAAAGTAGGTGCTCTCGCATGTATCCACCCAACAATACCATCAATCTTCTCCAGAATGTGTAATAAGGTTCTGACTCCAGAAGAATGAGTATCTGACCTCTCCAGTGGATTTCAAAAAATACCAAACTCCATTGCATTCTTGGGATGGATGGATGAAATAATGTCAGGGCTAATCTTGGAGATTGTGGTTGCGTTGTTGGTTCATCCTTGACTTTAGGTTATTTGGTACCTAGACTTTCTGATTGCGATGATGATATACTGTGGATGCTTGTATGGTCGAAATCTTACATAGCCATTGGGTGAAATAGATGAGTTGAGAGACGTTTCGTTTCCGATGTGCTGCTATCAAGTCTTCAAAGACTTCGTTCCAAACGACATCCTTTGAACCATCTTCTGAATCTTGGACTATTGTATGGAATGGGATGCGGTGAGCAGTCCCCAGTTATACTTCTGTTAGATCCGATGGTGTGGCCGGGTATGTGAATGTATCTCTGTCGCGTGCTTTTGGAGTCTTTGATGCACGTGTACGGCTTCATGTTGAGAAATTCTTGCGGCTCGTAAAACTTCGACAGTGATGATGTTGAAATCGGGAATAACCTGGTTGAGGGCAGTGAAGGCATCTCATTCTGGTAGTTCCCATGTGTAATTATCCTGAGCCTATTTTCTCGTGGAAGATGTGCTTCTGCTGCATTTACTGGTAAGGTGGTGACTGCGTTTAAGCTTCTAAACATGAAGGAGGCTTCAGTCCCCATGTGTAGCGTACTTTAATTGCATCGCCTTGAATCCACGCCTATGGGATTTGATACAATCTTATCATACTCTCCTGGATGTGATGCTGGGATGCTTGGAATATCACTTGGACGAAGCATTCTGGATAACGAAGAGGTAGAAGTGAGAGAGTTATGTCGTTAATCGTGGCTCCCTCTGTCTCTTAAAGAAAAATATTTCAGCCGCGACTCTGGAGTTATCTCATGAATGCTTGATTATTGTCGGGGATGGACCGTGATGAGCAGTCGCCAGTCGCACTTCTCTTTGGTTACTGAAGTTGTTTTCTTTGAGTAGGCTTGGGATCCGTCGCGGCCTCGTAAAGTGTTCCAGGCGTGTTCTAGACAGAGAGGTGATGATATTCTTACGCTACACCTTTGAAGGGTGGATGACCTTGTCGTGGCTATGACTTTTTGGTTGACCGTGTCTTCTGAGCTTTGACAGTGAAGGGATCCCGTGTAGAGCCTCAATCCCCAAGTGTTGTTTACATGTTTCTATCTTATATGGTCGGCAAGTTGACCACGATAAAGACATCATCTTGCATCTGTACTGGTGACTCTATTACTTCTTCCACGTGAAACTTTGTAGTGGTTGTTTCTATGGTAAACCTCTGGATGGTATCGACAAACGAGCAGCAACAGTTCTTGGCAGCAGATGTGATCATAAGAGACTACATCGTCGTGGGAACCAAAATAGGTTGGCTGAAATTGCATGGGCATCCATGGAAGCAAAGGGATCGGCTGGATGCGTAAGCGAGTAAACTGTCCACGACCACGAGGTTTGGCGAGATGGATCAAAAAGTGGCCACAACTGCGATCCTTGGATGGCTATGATCACGATCCTTAACAGGGAGGAGTGTGGCGGCTACGACACGATCCTTGGCAGGAAGAAGTGGTGGCTACGACACGATCTTTGGCAGGAAGGAGGCGTTGAAGCGGATTCGGCTCCTGGAGAGGACGTTGAGGCTTCAGCTTCGGATATGAGAGAGAACGTTGAAGCCTCAACTTCGGCTTCGGATCCTGGAGCATCTTTTGGAGAGAACGCTGAAGCGGAGCGGCTGCTGGAGCGAACGTTGAAGCGGAGCGACTTCTGGAGAGAATGTTGAAGCGGAGCGACTTCTGGAGAGAACTTTGAAGCGGCTCATGGAGAGAAACGTCGAAGCGGCTCCCGGAGAGAACTCCAGTGAGGGCGCCATTAACCCTTGACTTCGAAAAATGAGTTGATACTGAAAAAGCGGGGGTCTAACAACACCACCCAATATTTCGATTAGCAATTTGTATGGACAAACTCGAATATACTTTCAAGAAAATCAACAAGACTCAATCAATTAAAAGTATATCAACGAGTTTATATCTCTCTCTTGATTTTAATTACTCAAGCAGAACCTGCGAATTCTAATCAAATACAAGGAATAACTTGGACGGTACCAAAGACCAATGTCCAAGGATCAATCAATGACAATCGACAACCAAAGGTTGGATTATACTAATTGATGATCTAAACACACAACCTGTATTATTTCAATTATGAAGATAAAACAATATAATGCGGAAATTGAAATAACACAGACACCAGAAATTTTGTTAACGAGGAAACCGCAAATGCAGAAAAACCCTGGGACCTAGTCCAGATTGAACACACAATGTATTAAGCCACTATGGACACTAGCCTACTCTAAGCTAACTTCGGACTGGACTGTAGTTGAACCCCAACCAGTCTCCCACTGATCCAAGGTACAGTTGTACTCCCTACGCCTCTGATCCCAGCAGGATACTGCGCACTTGATTCCCTTAGCCGATCTCACCCACAACTAAGAGTTGCTACGACCCAAAATCGCAGGCTTTGACAATAAACAAAACTGTTTTACACAGACAAGTATATCAAATGATCAATCTGTCTCCCACGGAAAAACCCTAAAGTTTTTGTTCCGTCTTTTGATAATAATCAAGGTGAACAGGAACCAATTTATAATCCAGTCTTATATTCTCGAAGAACAGCCTAGATTAATCAATCACCTCACAATAATCTTAATCGTATGGTAGCGAAACAAGATGTTGTGGAATCACAAACAATGAGACAAAGATGTTTGTGATTACTTTCTATATCTTTCCTATCGGAGATATCAAATCTCAAGCCAATCAATCTGATTGTACTCGTACGATAGAAGATGCAAGATCAGATCACACAACTAGGATAAAACTAGTATCGGTCTGGCTTCACAATCCAAATGAAGTCTTTAAGTCGTTAACCTGGTTTTAGAAGAAGAAAACCAAAGGTTAAAGGAGAACCGACTCTAGTACGCAAACTAGTATCACACGTAAGGTGTGGGGATTAGAAATCAAGACTTATAGTTTTGATCACTAACATTGAAAATCATGCTTGAGATAGCAACGCATGCAAGTTCGACCGAGCAATGCTCTAACAGATACAATATGACATATGGGAAGACGGCGCACAAATAATGTTGGTCGGCAAGTCGTGTTTTTCTCCTCAGGGAAAGAATACACTTCTTCTGTTTGATTTTCCCTTGCAACTCTCAGAGTCTTGACGGTTACAATGTTGAAGTCGGCGGCCGTGTCGTGCTGTCAAACTCGACACCCTTAAAGTGAACAGTGGTTAGGAGTCCCCAGTTCCATCTATCATTTGTGCTTTACTGGAGGGGTTGGGGTTTGGGAACGACTTCCCTGGCTGGAAACAGCTGCTTTCCTGATACAGTGCGGTTGAGGGATGCAAATATGTCTTGACGCTGCGCCTTGGAGAAATACAGAATCTCACACAAATGTTTCATCATAGAGTGCACGATTTTGTGGACGGAGTCCCCAGAAATTATGCAGCTCCTGATGGGAAGAGGGTCTCTGTGAACTCAGGAGGGTTGCTGATTTTCTTTGCCTCGATTTTGGAGAAGTCGTTCCTGATCTTCACGTGTGACGAAATTGGATTGATGATTCCTTTCTACTGGGCGTTCAGGAGCAATGCGAGCCTCTTCATCTACAAAGACGCGTCCTGCTGAAGCGCTTGCGCCAGATGTTAAAATTATCCCTTGTCAGCTCCATCTGGGGTTGACGTGACTGTTGTGGTAGCCGCTCGTTAGTGTCCTGAGGAAAATAGGTATGTTTTTCTGAGTTTCCATGTCTGTCTGAGCCTTACGAGAATCTTTTGTCTTTCCATCAAATCAACAGTGGTAAGAAGAGGTTGGCTTCCTCTGGCTCCTCCAGTCTCTCGTCCCGGTAGTGGAGCGACGGCAGCTCTGGCGACAACTAGGGGTGTCACGCTTGAAGAAATATTGGGGGTGGCAGCAGTGGCTCTGGCTATGGTGATCGGAGGTGTAACGCCTGAGGGAATGTTTCCTACGCCTCTGATGTTGATCATACTGACAGGTGGTACATTGATGTCACTGGAAGGAACGTTGATACCAAGGATGTTCTCAGCGCCGGTGGCATCAGGGTATGTTGCTGACCCGGACCTGAGCTCTACCATCTTGAAATTGGGATTGAAAAAATGAAATTGAAAATTGAAAATTAATATTGCAACCGAGAGATTAATCTCCCACTGTGGTCGCCAATTGTTTGTGGATGAAAACTGCTTCTGCCGATTTTGGTAATTTTGTGTAGATGAGAAACGAGTCTAAACCCTAAACAATGCACTGCACGGTAGTACTTTCGATTCGAGAGATCAATCTGTACAATCCTGGCCTAAACCAAGAAATAGCCATTTCAGGCTTACTTCGGTCACAAAGTGAAGGAGAAGGGTTGGTCTTAGGGAAGGAAGCGAAGAAAGTGTTGAGACCAGAATCGTTGATTCTGAAGGTGTGGTTGTTTACGACTTGTATCATAAAGTAGAACTGGCTAGCAGAATGGAAAGCTATCAGGTGATTTCTGGATACTGTGTTGTTCTCTGACCAAAACTTGTTGTTTGGTGGAAATAGGTGAAACCTATTTATACAAGTCATATTGAAACGTACCCTGGTCTCGTAGGAAGTGGAGACGATTGAGTGGTGGAAGAATGAAGTAACGTATAACCGTAAAAAACCCATGCTTCCATGATGAAGGAGTGGATCCGTTTACACCCGTTACTTCTTGCCGCCATTAATTGTCCTACTTCATGACACTTTCTTATAACGGGGGTATTGCACGCCGCACGCTGTAAACCGCCAGACCAATACCCTGATGAGTATCCCCCAGTTTGTGATATATTTGATGTCTCGAGTGTTTTTGTGGAAAACATGTAGCATTTTGCTACGTGTGGCAAATTAAAATCAAGAGGTTTGTCGTAGGAAAATAGCATGTGATGCTATTAGGCTCGTTTTGGCATGTTTGGCATGCCGTTAGCATGTTGGTGCGGTTTCGGGAATCCAACATGGTATGGCGACATCTTGACACCTCTTTTAAAGTTGTGGAAGGTTTAGAGAAACCTGATTGGTCGAAAAAGGGGAAGGCCGACCAAACATGGTGTGGCCACACTTCCAGCGTGAGTGTGGCGGCTTTAGAGCGACCTGATTGGTCGATGGAAACTGGGGCCGGCAGGTATGGGCCCAGCCACAACTGGTGTGAGCGTGGCGGTTTTAAGGCAACCTGATTGGTCGAGGGAAGTAGGGCCGGTTTAGGATAGGGGCGTGTCCAATGGCAAGTGGCGCCGGCTGGCCTAAAGAATGGCCACGCCTCCCTTTGTTGTCATGTGGCTCCTTGTTTTCTGATTCTGGGAAAGGTTTTGCACCTACTAATTTGTGGCTGATTAATTACCTAGTTTTCCTAGGCTTAATTTCGACAAGCAAGGTATGATGTACTGCGCAAGGAGCAAAATCCTAACTTTTGCAAATTAGTCAGGGTAATCGATTGAGTTCTATGTGTTGACACAGAGTTCTTTTAAGTTCATTTCCAGAGAGCAGCATGCTTTCTGATTAAATACCTTATGCAAAGACCTTATCCTTGATATTTGGAAATTCGTGCTACTCTGCTGCGAGTGAACACAAATTGTCATGCCATATCAAGATTAAGGGTTCAGCCGGGGAACATAGCACAGAAAGTATTTCAAAGAAACTTGTATTAAGTGAATATAGGCAAGGCGCCGAAATTTACAGAACATATGGGATGGTTGCTACATGCGCCAGTCTGGGTAAATTTCATAAGAAAATATTGAGTTGCTCAATAAATGTGTCAGTGAATAGGTTGACACTCATGGCTCCGTTTCCGTACAAAGTAACGTCACATCAGATGCAAGGTTTTACAGTTTTAACCCTAAGCTAAAAACCACCATCAACACAAGTAAACATACTTAGTTGTTGTATTGTCTCGATCTTGTATCCATAGTCAATCACACAAGTTTTCTTGTTGTCGTATTGTCTCGATCGCGTATCCGTAGACGATCACACGAAGTTTGAACCGATTAGTTGTATTGTCTCGACTCAGTCCATAGACAATCACTTTCGGAGAAAGCACTTATAGGTGGAAATTTTTTAGATTGATGTATATTTGGGTACCCTCGTCTTTTCAATTGGTATCCCGGATCGAGACAATACAACAACGAAGTATGATTACTTGATAAAGGGTTCAGACTTAACCAAACACAATAGGATTTCTATCAAGTAAATAGGAATTAACGTTTGTGTATTTACTTATAATTATAATAAAAACAATTATAATTGCGGAAATTGAAAAGTAAAAGACACAACAAGATTTTGTTAACGAGGAAACCGCAAATGCAGAAAAACCCCTGGACCTTGTCCAGAATTGAATTCTCTCAGGAGTAAGCCGCTATAAAAAATCTAAACCAACATCGTATAGTTGATACCAAGCAACTAAACCTATAGTTCACCTAGTTCCATCTGTATCCATGCGCCTCCAACTTGTAATAAGTCACGCACTTGGAACAATTCCTTTGGTTTGTATTCCAAACAGTAAAGGAACAAAAAATCTGTTCGGTGACAACTCTTTTCAAACAAGTGATATGAGTTTGACAAAAGGCTCTTCCGTTTATCCCAATAAACTCCTTTTTCAGGTTCTAAGATCTATCTTTTTAACAACTACCAAAGTAACTGTCTAGATTTTGCAATCAATATTCTTAGTCACAAAGACAATATATTGATGTCGATCTACTCAACTAATAAATCAAGATTATCACAAAGATAAACCGATTATAGTTGGATCCCCAGCCGATCAAGTTTTGTACACACCAAAGATTATGAACTCAAATAAGAAATCTTCTTTGTCTTCAAATCTTCTTAGATCTTCAATAAACACATGCACACAATCAACTTGAATCTCTTGTGATCAATCACACACAGAACGGAGTCTGTTAACAATGGATTATCACAAGACGTCTTTATATCTACAAACAGTCTAAATATCCCCATCGAAACTTCGATCTAGTTTGAGTGAATCTTATAACAGAAGAAAAGATTCTTAACCATAAACAAACTAGGTGCAATCAAATTTCAACCACCGTTAGTCAATCAAATCAATCGAAAATTAATAGTAAACTGCAATTATCTAGTTTCCCACCAACGGTACTCGTAGAGATTCCCAATACCAAAGAAGTCTTTAAAACGAGCGGTCGTAAGAGATTTCTCCTAATTAGGGTACTTTCCTCTCCGAATAGACGGCTCCACCAGTAACAACACAACTAGGTAGTTTTGGTGGCTCTGAGGATTAGTTTGCTCGAAATGCAAACTTCATATTCATTGACCAAGGAAGTTTGGACACCAAGGAATTTCCAAAACCGAAAATATTCTCAAGATATGCAATATATTTCCAAATTCGGTTTTCATAATTCCTAGAAATTCTCTGTCCAAATATTGACCGAAATCTTAGTAGAAAATCTCCAATTAGTAAATGCACATTACCAATATTTTATTTTCTAAAGATATGCATTTTAATTGCTGGAAATTAAAAGCATATAAAACTAAAAACCTTAATTAAAAGATTATCAATTTATTTCGATCCGGGATTCTCCTTTAGTTATTAAGGAATATCTTTGAACAATAAAAGATAGGAATTAATGAACATGTTCAAAGTATATTGACATCTTTACTTTGTAAATCCTTTTTCATATTTACAATCTTGGAACCGATTTGCCACACTTCCAAACGAGTTTAGAATTGGTTCATCTGATTTCCAAGAACTATGTGATTGATCAAAAACATTCAATCACCATTCATGGGTTTAACGGTTCTACCAAAACAAGTTTCGATTCTACCTCCCTAGGATCGGTCACATTAGTTTCCAAAATATTGTTAACTAAGTACCAGGATCGGTTACCACTTATTTATGGTACTTACTTGTGATTGGTTGCACAAGTTATAAGATCGGTCACACCAATTACTAAAACTTGTTAACCTACTACAAGGATCGATTACACATCTTGTGATTAGTCCCAACCAAGTTCTAGGACCGGTTACCCAATGACCAGGAATGGTCACACCAATTACAAATATCAATCATACCATCTCAGGTGATTACTTAAGATCGGTTTCACTAATAAAAGTCATACCAATACAAAAGTCAGGTATTGTGAATAGTTTTACCAAGATACAAAAACAAGTTATGAGCGGTTATACTAAACACACATATTGGTAATCCAAAGATTTGCAGTGAATAACAATACCAATAAGCCTAGTGATTTCCCTTTCGATTCATAAAGCAAGATTATTAATTGTACTTCCTTTAAACGAATGTAAAACATTGTTTCCTAGGACGAAATCTGTACCCATACCCATACACATAATCGCAATAGCATTCATATGATTATGTCGATGTGTTATATACGAAGTTCAAAAGATAGACGTTATACTTCGTATTGTAATTCCTTAATACTATGTCTAACTAGAGTATAATCATTCACAGCTTCGCAGTTATGTTTTAAATATGCACGACTTGAAAAATACGTTGGGAATGAAACAGTTCAAGTTAAATATTAGTGACCTCAAAATGAAGGATGATGTCGTCGTTGTAGCTCTTTGCTTCTTCACATTCTTCAAGTCTTGATGTAATACTTGTAAGTCTCATATCCTAGTAACTTTCTAGCTAACCTATACGAAGTTGACTCTAGTAAATAATCAAGAGACTCTTTAAATGAGTTTTGATTCACTAAAATATGACAACCAAACCTGACATACCAACGCTTGGTGGGTTCAACCGAGCTATGCTCTAACAATCTCCCCCTTTGTCAATTTTAGTGACAAAACTCTTACATCATATGGATAAACAAATTACAAGAATTCATTACACATACGCTTGATTCCAAGTTTCAACAACACAATAACCTATATACATTCAATCCATAAATACCGTTGTTGACATTATAATAACAAACCTAATACTCCACCTAAAGGTAAGATAGGTAGATTTTTAATCCGCACGTCTTTGTTATTCCCTTTGTAGTCCATATTGTTAGAGCGCTGCTCGGTTGAACCCACTAGCGTTGGTATGTCAAGTTAGTTGTCAATTTAATTTCAAAAATGCATTTTTGATTTAGCATACTAAAGATAGTTTAGGACTAGATTAGGTCTAAGAAGTTGAATCTAAGCTATCCTTAAAGGATGAAGATTGAAGATTGAAGACTACAAGAAGACATCAACAAGTACTTCATCAACAAAGGTATGTGATTAATTTCATTTGGATTCTTGTTCAATTCTACCTTTCTAATCTATCAAGATATATGCTCACTTTATGGAACAATTCCGATGACGGCAAATGTACATTTATGTATATATACTTGAGGTTATTTGATCCATGACCTTGGAGACAATAACCTTTATCCTTATAAAGAATCTCATGTTATAGTGAATGAGCTTACAAATCCAACGATCCAAGAATCACTCAATTCCGAGTTATAACGATGAAGTTATGAGTGATTTATTAAAGTTCGTTAGTAGGAAACAATCCATGGGATGTTTGTAGTAGTTCATGGACTTGGGCCCAATTCTTGACTAAAATCTATTTTTGGTCAAGTTGGTGATGTTTCCTTGTCAAGGCAAGATGGCTATTATTCCAAACATATTTGATTACCATATTAAAGTGTTTGAGATAACTTTTAATTCCTGCCTAAGTTAGAATGTGATTTATTCACATAAATAAATATTTTCTATTTAATTATTTATGCATAATATTTATGCATAATATTTGTAACTTAGGAAAGACTCCCATAACTAGGAGAGTCTTGAAAAAGAAAAATAGTCAAAACCCTAGCTTTGTTTTCAAGCTAACTTTTCACTATAAATAAAGGGTTCGTGAGTTTACACGTTTTTTTATCCCCTTTGGAAAATTGGTGTAAGCTTTGAGGTTGTTTTCCACGTCTTCTGTTCTTCGTGAACAAGAGTGAGATAAAAGTCTTTGTATTGGGGATCACAAAGCCGAGTTGGATTTAATCTTCATGATTGATCATACAACTTGTAATCTAGGTTTTTCACCTCTTGACTATTCGAAGGTTTTCTCTTCTGATATAAAACCATTCAAGAGTTGTTGATCATAAACCCTAGGTTTTGATAGATTTCATTTTCCGATCATATACCAACACTTGTTAGTCGAAATTGGAAGCTAGAAATAAAAATTCGATTAAGGTATCTCGTAAAAATCCTTTTGAAGTTTTAAACAAGATATCTCTATATTTATTCTAGTTGTTCTTGTTATAGAGTATTAGGTTTCTCTTCCTTTTATTGAAGAGTATAATAATCCCTAATCTACAGGTTTGTTTTTTATATCACTTTTACCTAGTAATTGTTTTTAAAACAAACACAAGATTTCCAAAACCTTGATTCACATCTAAAGGGAAATCAAACCGGTGTTTTGTGCAAACAAAATATCGAATCGTATCAATCGTGTTTTGGTATCTTCTAAAGAGAACCTCGGATTCTACTAAAAGATTTGCGTGAAGAATTTCTAAAGAGAATCGGTATTCTTCTAGGAGTTCTACAAGTGCTGAAGGAGGTATTACATCTAGTCCAAATAGGTAGTAGGAAATTGGTGTAGCAACTTATAATCAATGTGTGTTTATTCTGGACTAGGTCCTGGGGTTTTTCTGCATTTGCGGTTTCCTCGTTAACAAAATCTGGTGTCTGTGTTATTTCTTTTCCGCATTATATTTTATTTATATAATAGAAATATCATAGGTTGTGCGTTAAGAACAATCAGTTCTTGTATATGGCCTTTGGGTTGTTGAGTGAATTGATTGACACTTGAACATTGGTCTTTGGTACCGTTCAAGTTAATCCTCTTATATTCAATCGGGCTCGCAAATTATTATTTACTGATTGCGGATTGAATCAAGGGATAGAGATATAAAACTCTTTGATTTACTTTTCTTAAGATTGAGTCTGACTGTCTAGTTGATTCTCTTGAAAGTATATTGGAGTTAGTCCATACAGATTTCCAAACGAATTATTGGGAGTGGTTGTTAGACCCCCGCTTTTTCAATTGGTATCAGAGCAAGCAAACACACTAAGACCTCATAAGTCTGTGTTTGTAGCAATCTGATTCTATGGACAGAGGTGCTATCTCTATAAGCGTACCACCAGCCTTCGATGGCACGAACTACTTATGGTGGAAAATTTCTATGCGGGCCTTTCTTCAAGCACGTGATTTTCAATCATGGGTATATGTAGTTAATGGCTATGATGCTCCCGTTGTGTCAGTTGGAGATGTAAACGTTCCCAAGAACATTGGTGAATACAGTCCTGCCGAGATACTTGCTGCAAAGCAAAATTTCGATGGTTTGAATGTCATCATACATGCAACTACCCTAGATCTTCAGCACCGCATGACTACGTGTAATAAGTCTAAAGATACTTGGGATATCTTAGAAACTGTATTCGAAGGGAATGCCGCTGAGAAAGAAGCAAGGCTTTAAAATCTAGCTTCTGACTGGGAAAACCTTCGCATGTCTGATGATGAAACCTTTGATGAGTTTAACCAAAGACTTTCTCAAATAGTTAACTCCTCATTTTTGTTAGTGTAGATGGTGGATTTTCGACAAGGGAAATTCATAAAACCATAATTATGCATACTCCGGATCCGGCAATCGGATGAGTATTGAGACTCATGTCTCGCATGAAAGCTCATGCCATAAAACCTCTGACTGAGAAGGCTGTCTCTCAGAGTATATGTAGATGTGTAGTCTCTCATCTTAGGCCACGGCAAATTCATGAATACTGAGCAATTTCAGTAATTGTTTATACTCCGGATCCGACAACCGGATGAGTATTGAGACTCATGTCTCTCAATAAAGCATGAAAGCTCATGCCATAAAACCTCTGACTGAGAAGGCTTTCTCTCAGAGTAAATATAGATGTGTAGTCTCCCAGCTGAGGCCGCAACACATCTCATAAATACTGAGCAATTTCAGTAATTATTTCTATATATAATCGAAAGATTAGACGGCTCCTAGATAGCATGCCTGCTAGTATAGAGCGACAACGTCTTCAGGATGCAACCAAGTTTTCCCTGACTATATATGAGAAATATGATACTCCAACAAGTTCATATTGCTCAACTCTCAGATAATTAATGCTCCTAGATAGGAAGCCCTGCTAATATAGAGCCATCAGTTATCTCTAATCGTCTGAATATCCAGCAATATTCTACGATTCTTCGTTATATTTCGTCACTTCAATTCGTGGTTCTTCCCATCAGAATTCCACGGGTTAGTGATAAATATTCAACGAAACAGGCATCTGAGCATCGAATAAGCCCTGATTAAAATGGTGCAAGTGTACTTAGCAATAATGCACAGACCAGCATTTGAATGCGCAAACGAGCATTTCAAAAATACAAATGAATGATGAACCTATGCAAAATAGGAAGGAAAATAATAATAATAATAAAATATTAGCAAAGGCGTTAGGGGACTGGGCTCACCAGCCGGCCGGTCATGCCGTGACCAGCCCCACGCCCAATTTTATATTTTATCATATTTTATTATTTTTTACTGATCTCATGAAAATTCTCTCGTTCGAGCAAATCTCCTTCGATTCAAGAAAATTCTCTAATCTCATGATTTTGTCCAGGAAAATAATAAAATTAGGGAAAAGTGTCGCGGGACCGAGCACCAGCCGGCCGGCCATGCCCTAGCCGTGGCCGGTCCCACACCTCACGGTTCCCCATTATTTTATTATTTCCCTCAATTCTTGAAAATTCTCCGATTTCATGAATTTTCCCTAAAACCATGAATTTTCCCTGATTTCATGAATTTTTACCAAAACCATGAAAATTCTCTGATTTCATGAAAATATTACAAAATTAAGAAAATTCGTGGGGCCGGGCTCTAGCCAGCCGGCCATGCCCTAGCCGGTCCCACACGCCTCTTATTTTATTATTATTTGTTTTGTTTTCATGATTCCATGAAAACTCCCTGATTTCAACAAAATACCTTGGTTTCAACAAATCTCTCTGATTTTATGAAAAATTCCCTAAAATCATGAAAATTACATAAAATTGGGAAGAGTCCCCTGGGACCGTGCCCATTGGCCGGTCGGCCATGCCTTGGCCACTGCCGGTCCCACACTCCATCATTCCCTATTTTATTATTATTTTATTTCTCTCATCTCATGGAAGTTCCCTAATTTCACAAAACTCTCCAGTTTCATGGAATCTCCCTCAATTCAGAGAAAATACATAAAATCACATAAAACTGGGAAAGTGTGGGACCGTGCTTGTCAGCCGTCCGGCCATGCCCTAGCCGTGGCCGGTCCCACACCTTGCAATTCCCTGTTTTATTTATTGTTTTTTATCATCTCATGTATTTTTCCTAGTTTCAGCAAAACCCTGGATTCTGCATATTTTCTCAAAATGTCGCTCAAACGCGCACCAGAAAATATCGAAACTCTCAGTACTGAGACACTAACATCATGGTGACACGAGCACATCCCCTTGACCGACCAAGGGTGACCTAAGGCTTGCAAATGGCCGGTCCCACGTATTTTAGTTATTTTAACCTAATTTGCTCAATTGCTCGTATTAAGTTCGAACTCCTTTCAAACAATCACGAGTTCGCTCAAACGACCATCAATTGGCCCCACGGACACCAAGAGCCGGTCTCATGACCTCTTGGTCGGTCCCTCATCTTTTCATGGCCAGGTTTTATTATTTGCCGCTCACACGAGCATTATTTTAATAAATGATTAAACCAACATTTAATCATTCTTTCATCAACAGGTCCTCAAGAGACTTTGGTATTTCGCTCATTTGAGCATCTGGGCGTACATGGTAGACTCATCATCCCATGTAGTCGGTCCCTACTTCACTCTGTGGTTGATTTGCAATAAATCATCATTTCAGTAAAATTAGGGTTTTGAATTCAGAGTTCCACAGAAACATGATTCTGAGCGAATTCAAATACTCTGATAATTTTACGTTGATTCCATGATCAACATTTTTGTTTATTTTACTTGAACCAGCAGTCAGTATCTTAAATTAATATTTTGTTTGGTCCTGCTACCAATAATTCATCAAACGAGCAATATTTGCTCAAACCGACAATATTTGCTCGAACTGGCAATATTCGCTCAAACCAACAATATTTGCTCAGAATAGCAATATTTGTGCAGATTAAAGAATATTGGTTCAATTATCAATATTCAACAATTCAACAACACAGTTTGCTCGTTTTATCTAATCAACATAATAATACCTCGTCTCAGCAGACGTATTTAATTCATGAGTTCCAGAACATTTGCAAATCATGTTCAGCTCAGCAATACATGGACTCATCGTCCCATAAAGTCAGCAACTGACTCTACAATCACGAGATATCAATCGCGTCACATGGGGGATATTAACTAGGGTTTTGGTCTTGCGGTCTACGACACGTGTGTTCACCCACGACGAGAATGTGAGCAAGTCGTGCAATCAGTTGGAAGAGTCAGCAAAGTAGCGGGTGGAAAATTAACCAAGTCTCTGCACGATGATTAATTGGTTTTGACATGATTTCCCACTCTCCCACTCTCTGATTCCAGCAACTATCACACTTCATGGGATCATGGTGTTTTCAATTTAGTAATATAAAAGACCTCTGGATCATGATTGAAAGGACAAGCAATTTCTCGACAAGTTCATACAGACAATCTTTCATCTACACGAACTCATCGTCTGAGCAATCACTCTCAATTGAGTAAAATTCAATTATTCAGAGCGTTCTTACGCTGAATTCACAACACACCTACAATCTCAGATCACCATTGATCACATACATTTCTCAGCTTTCCTCCTACAGATCAACCTATCCTCTCTTGTGACCGAATTGACTCTGGAACGACCATTGTTCTTGGTTTAGGTCGGAGTCCTACAGATTGATCTATCGAACTTAAAGCACTCCCTTATTGCATTGCATCTGTGTGAGGTTCAACATTTCACTCAGTTAAAGGAGTCTCCACACGGGCGTCTCCTCAATTCCGTAAAAACCAGCAAATCGTTTTTCCCTATCTACAGATTGGCGACCACAGTGGGAGATTAATCTCTCGGTTGCAATCTCACAATTTCACAAGATGGCTGGTCTTAGGTCTGAGTTAGTTACAGGCTCCAATACGAATGGCGCTAGTACTAGCAACAACAACAATGAGGATATCCCGGAAACAATTCCGGCCTCTAACACTGGCGGTGGTGATATTACTCCTCCTCACGCTAACACGGAAGGTCATCCTCTATTCAGCCGACACCCTGAGGAAGTCAGAGGAAACCCACCACCTACCATTGCTGATCTCATCAAAGTGCAAGAGACTCTTACAAAAAATCAAGCCGATATGGCTACAACACAGAAGGAGCTATTTGACCATCTGAAGACTCTCACTGACAAGATGTCAGAGAAAACTCAAGGAAAGGGAAAAGAGAAGGAGAAATCCTCATACGCTGATCCTGAGGTGATTCCAATTCATACAGATGACGATGAAGTCTGCAAAGCTGCAGACGATCCATCAGCAAATGAATAATAAAATTTCATTACTCGGGAAGATTTGAAGCGCCTCCTGGAGAACCGTGGAAAGGATAAGACGTCACATGTCCATCGTCACAAGCCTCCATACCCTGTTGCTATGCAAAGGATCCCTCTTCCGAAAGGTTATACTTCTCCGACCTTCACACTGTATGATGGAACTGGAAATGCTCGAGAACATGTATCTCTTTTCCTGGAAGCCTTGGGAGAACATGAACACAACCATGTTGTTCGCCTCAAGGAATTTTCAAAATCTTTGAAAGGCAGGGCATACACCTGGTACAACAACATCGCACCAGGGACTGTCAACAATTGGGGAGAAATGATTAATGCCTTCTACAGAAAGTACTTCTTCGTGTCAGAGCAAGTCACTATCTCTGATCTTGGAAGAATGTTTCAGAGGGTCAGTGAAAATCCCAACGACTACGTGAAAAGATTCAGAGTTCAGGCTCTGGAATGCCATGATCCAAATGTCATGGACTAGACTTGTGCATCAATGGCATGATCCCGGTATACAAAGCTTTACTAGAAAATCTTCGTTTCCAGACCTTCTCAGAGCTTCATGAAGCGGCGAAGAGATCGGCAACTACTGCGCCCGCTTTACTGGAAAGAACAAAAGCTACAAAGGCTGAAGAACCGCGAGACACTTGAGGTAGCAGACGTATGATCAAGAAGAAGTAAAACCTCCATCCTTCCACAAATACTGTTGCATAAGGGAGCAAACAGAAAGCCAAACCGCCGCGCAAGCATACCTCAGCTCCTTGAAAAGCACAAAGGAAGGATAAACAAGATGCACAAGCCTCTGACCAACACACAAGAGTTACTGATCAAGAAGCACCTGACTTTCCTTTTTCCATTGAAGAGGTGATCGAACTCCAAGATGGTGCAATAAAGTTGCCATATGTCGAGGAAGAACCAACTGAAGACATGGAAAGTCCTTGTTACTGCCGCTTCCACAGGTTCGTCAATCATCCCACAAGCGACTGCGGAGTTTTGAAGCACATTTTCAAAGAGAAGGTTGATCCATAATAGCTTCAACTGGGGACTGAAGGAATACACAAGAATCCTCTCCCAGTCAGAACCTTTACACTCTCTGAACAACCTATCAAAGAGGCAGTTCAATCCTTGGTCGAACGTGAATTGATTTATCTGTCGAAGGCACAAAGGAGAGATATGTTCACAGTAACGAACCACACCGTGTCAAGAAGTCCATTTCGAAAATACTTCTTGAGCCTCCAGCCACAGACCAAGAGATGTACGACTGGGGACTGCTTACCACAGTCAATCCCAGAAGAAACGAATTTGGAAGAACGTCGATCGATGTTGGCACCGCCATCAACAACATTCCACTGAAAACCATAGATCCACATGCATCACTCGACAAGGAGCTACTCATACTCCAATCTCAATCAGAGACCTTGAAGGAACACTCGGAAATACTTATGGCTACATCACTCTCAAAGTGAACATAAGTTCAACCTGGACGGGAACCAAGTCTCACATAATCAGGAGATCCAGGATATGACATATCCTTCAGACGAGCGTGGATCCACGCTTAAAAGATGGTACTTACAAAGCGCCTTTGGTTACACATCTCTCCAAAGAAGAAAGTTCCGATCCAGAAAGTTTGGCGGACGTTCCATCGTCAAAGCACTTGGAGGAATTTCGAACTTTGACGAGGTTGAAACAAGAACCTGCAAAAGATGCATAGACATTCATCAAAAGGTCTTGTACTTAGGCAAGTCTCATTCCTCCCATGTCTATGTCATTTATTCCTCACATGCCATTCTAGCATAGGGACTCAATTCTTCTAGCATCTCTACTATTGCAAGACGCTATAAGTGGGTAATCTCACTTCAGCAATATTTTACCAAGTGGTTGAATCTGACATTTCTCCTAATCGGGAATCTCACTGAGACATTCATTACTAAGATGATGTTCAAGCACGTCAAAGAACAATTTGGGCATTTCTCCATAGCCTTGCAGGAGTGTTCATGTGTGCCACAAAATCAGAAAGCTCTGATGTCTACACAAGTGTTGAATCCCACTACCGCGACTAAAGGAATGTCGAATCAACAGAAGATAGTTGGGACCCAAACGATCAAACCTAAGACATACTCAAGGGATATGACGCTTCAACGCTCAAGAAGCCTTCAAATTGTACTCCCAATCAAAAAGTAGACCTCCTATAACGACGCATTTGGCTTCAGCACAAATATATCGACGATGACACACTGATTCAACACCAGCGCAATCAAAGTGTAACGAAATTACAATCGATAATTCTTCATTATCCCACGATAAGACTTCTGAAGCAGATGCAACATCATTCATCCATGGATGACACAAACTCCTTCAACATACACTGGGGACTCGATCTTATTGGAATTTTCAATCTGATGTGATTCCATGAAACTTCATCAACGGAACCTCTCTACATCAAAAGCCTTGCACGACCAAGGAACTTTTCTCCTCACATCCAGAATGGAGACTGCCGCTGTTATCTGCCACAACAACATCGATTCATCCACTTCACAGTAAAGTCATATTCAGGAGAATTTGGGTTGAAATCCTAGAACATCTTTATCTTAGGAATGCTCAACTCACCAACTAATTTGTGGATGTAAAAGGCTCAAGGAGCAAAGGCTATATCGATAATCATGGTTCTAGCCCTTTTCGGTCTCTGGAGAAACTCCAACCATAGTATCAGTCATCAACAAGGATATGCGGAGGAACTCTGTTCATGGTCTCAGCATCAACAAGAATTTCTGTAGAAATTTCAATCGAGATCTCAGCATTAACAACGGTCTCAAGAGCAGCATCCTCATGACAAGGCTTCATTAACTAACCATTCTATGAAGTATTGCTCGATGAAGCGGACTTCTCCAAGAACTAATGATTCATATCAAGGCATGAAGACATGAAATATGTTCACATGAAAGTATTTCTGAAGCTTGCGCGATGGGAGGGCACAATATCAAAGTCTTCTACAAGATGTTCTCATCACCTCTACAAATGAGATACAACATACTTCAACACATGGTTTTACAAAAACGTACCAATGAGTGATGAATGAGACAATTCTTCCTCAACAAAATATGTTCGTCTATGTCTCTTCTACAACATACCAAAATAGCGCATCAATCGGACATACGATCTGAAAGATATGGCCTTTACCGTCAGGTCTACGGAATCTGAATTTTTTTTACGGGATTACAAATTACAAATGTGCACGCTTCATTGGCTGACCTTTACAACTCCAAATTGAGTGATTCTTTTCTCATGTGATAAATCAACCTCTTAGCTTCAAAAATTGGGGTCAAGCATCGAATTCTGACCTCTTATGAGGTCCCTACAGCTTCCAGAGCGTACAACATGCAAGCAGCAATTCTTAGACGGAATTCATGACTTCCACAGTCGATCGGTGTCCACCAGGTCTTTCCACTAAGTACTTCATCAAGGTACCTCCAACTTCGACCACCTAGGTTTTTACATCAATTTTTCTACATGGGTCCTCTATCCAAGTCTTGCCAGAAGAAGAGAAAACGAAAAGGAGAGATTTAACAAAATACTGGGAACTGACGGTCCACTGATCATGACGATCAGTTTCACAGTCCAAGACTCGTGGCACCAGACTCTCATGTGCTAATCATTCATCATAAAAGTAATGCTACCACCGGGACATGAAACCATGGTCATTACATTATCCCATCTCGAGAGCAACCTCAACTATGGTCCCGTGACCAGGGTTTCAGAAGTGATGTTTCTACGACTGACAGAAGCAAGATGGCACTGCAAGCACCATGCTCATGTATCAATCAAGGGGTCCTAATCTCAAACGAATCAATGACACATTAAAATCCTCCACCAACCGTTCAAGACACAAGCGAATAGTCTAAAGACACAACATGAGTGTTTTACAACAAGCTTGTCTGAGATGATTTTACACTATCCTGTACAAAACCGACGAGCTGGGAGCAATTGGTGAAGAATATTGGGATGGTTCATATACCATTATTTTCGTATGGATGTCATCTACAACATATCCAAAATCCACAGCAATTCAAGAAACGAGCAAGGAGATGTGGCCGAAACATTGGGCAACATACAATCTGAAAAAGTTCTGAAAATCTCCTGGAAGTTTACTGTCTCGCCTTTTTCAGGCCCTAAACATGTTCAAAACTCAAAACGCTTCTTCACTAAAGCTTGGAAATTTTCTGGGCACGAAGATACATATGCAGACTGCAAAAATCCGACTTCGGACGAAGACTCTACAACGTTTTTATTAAAAGGCTGAAGTCTGAAATTTTCTGGCTCGATAATGCCGGAATCTCCATTGACAACGGCGTTATCTCCATTCGGTTCGGGATTTCGGGAATTCTCCATATTCCCATGCCCCAAAGAAGAGTGCGCCTCATCTACATGCCGCTTATCTATAGTGATTTATTCCTGGATTCATCAACAACAATTATTATTATTTCATTCAAGGAGATGCCACAATCACCTGCACGAAAGAGATACTGACATCGACTTCTTCATCAGTGTTGGATTCCTGAATTGTTGCCCGGGAACAAGTTCAAGACCGTCAGTCGATGGACAAAAAGTCTGAAAAGAAATAACAAACCTTGGTCTCGTGATCCTAATTGCACGGCCAACGTCATGACACAAGGAGTGCTAACAACTCACCAAAGAAACGGATGGGGACTGCACGTCATTTACTAACCTCCTGTAGTCCTTACTTCTGGGTTCTCCGGTCCCGTAGACTTTCTTCCATTTCCGTGGAGTCTACATTGATCCGGGATTTCACTATACGATCATCCTGTGGTAAAGCTAATGAAATAACCAGAAGTACAACTCAGTATGAAGGATCTCTCACCATCACTCAGATGTCCCAGGAGTACCAGTTCTTAAAGTTTCATCCGTAGAGATGTCATCTCTGGAAACACCATCTTTGGAAGTATCATCCCGGGAGTAAGTTATTCTTGCAAAGTGGCTATTTCAGCACATCGTTCATACAAACCACGGGATTCGACAAAACAATGAATCATGGAATAAAGGTGCTCACAACAACATCTACAAAAATGGTAGCCATCCAACACTACCTATTTACAATTTCACTAACTGTAGTGATTACAATCTCGGGAATTTGTTCGTTCCTTCAAACCTGCAAAGACGAACAAAATTCATTATTCAAAACCATAACGTGATTTTCATAAAATTGTGAACAATTCACATAATTTTCACTCTGTGAGCCACTCCCACTAGGTGAACATTTCTTGGTTTTTGTGCATACACTGACAAATCACAGAATCTAAACAATCAACATTTTATCAAAAATCGTTTACCTCTAACAATTGTTGAAAATCAAAATTTTGATTTTATATAAATTTTTACTATGTGAACGTTCACTGATTTTTAAAAATCGGAAAACTCACATACAAACATTATTTCACCATGTATAATTGTCTACTTTCAACAGTATTTCAAAATCAAAACATTGATTTTACAAAATTTATATATATTTAACGTGAAACTCACGAAAGTTTGAAAAATATATCTATATACTTTTTCTCCATCGCATGAGCATATGTCTTTGAAGCGGGAGTATATTTCCAAAGATTTCCGAAAGCTCGAAGATAAAAATTTTCATGAAAGCTCATAAACAAATTTTTTATTACTAATAGACGCACGTCTATTAAAAAAAAATTTTCTCTCGTACGAGCGTCCACCTTTGAAACGAGAGTTTATTCCACTTTGTGAAATCTCACATATTTAAAATATAAAATTTTGTTTTCGTGAAAGCTCATAGACAAAATTTTATATCATTAGACTCAGGTCTATTGTGTGTGTTCCTTAAACTAACGTACGAACGAGCGTCTATTCCTAAAACAAGGATTTTTTTCCCATGGTCCCGGACCCGTGAATCCTAAATCGACCAAAGTTCCACCATCAAATCAGCGGTTCTACACCAATTTATACTCACCGGATGGTGCTCTATTATACTACTGGGGTTTTTGCTCAAACCATGGTTTGCTCATTCAGTCGAAATCCTGTAACATCTCATCTTATAAGTTCAATTACTTATTTTCTTTATACCTGGAAAATCACCATTCAATGCTGACTGAGGAACATGACCGTTCCTCACTAAGCAGGGAACTTAATGTAGATGGTGGATTTTCGACAAGGGAATAATCGTAAAATCATAATTATGCATACTCCGGATCCGACAATCGGATGAATATTGAGACTCATGTCTCGCATGAAAGCTCATGCCATAAAACCTCTGAGAAGGCTGTCTCTCAGAGTATATGTAGATGTGTAGTCTCTCAGCTGAGGCCACATCACATCTCATGAATACTGAGCAATTTCAATAATTGTTTATACTCCGGATCCGGCAACCGGATGAGTATTGAGACTCATGTCTCTCAATAAAGCATGAAAGCTTATGCCATAAAACCTCTGATTGAGAAGGCTATCTCTCAGAGTATATGTAGATGTGTAGTCTCCCAGCTGAGGCCGCAACACATCTCATAAATACTGAGCAATTTCAGTAATTATTTCTATATAGAATCGAAAGATTGGACGGCTCCTAGACAGCATGCCTGCTAGTATAGAGCGACAACGTCTTCAGGATGCAACCAAGTTTTCCCTGACTATATAGGAGAAATATGATACTCCAGCAAGTTCATATTGCTCAACTCTCAGATAATTAATGCTCCTAAATAGGAAGCCCTGCTAGTATAGAGCCATCAGTTAATTATCTCTAATCGTCTGAATATCCAGCAATATTCTGCGATTCTTCGTTATATTTCGCCACTTCAATTCGTGGTTCTTCCCAGCAGAATTCCACGGGTTAGTGATAAATATTGAACGAAATAGGCATCTGAGCATCGAATAATCCCTGATTAAAATGGTGCAAGTGTACTTAGCAATAATGCACAGACCAGCATTTGAATGCGCAAACGAGCATTTCAAAAATACGAATGAACGATGAACCTATGTAAAATAGGAAGGAAAATAATAATAATAAAATATTAGCAAAGGCGCTAGGGGACTGGGCTCACCAGCCGGCCGGTCATGCTGTGACCAGTCCCACGCCCAATTTTTATATTTTATCATATTTTATTATTTTTTCCTGATCTCATGAAAATTCTCTCGTTCGAGCAAATCTCCTTCGATTCAAGGAAATTCTCTAATCTCATGATTTTGTCAAGGAAAATAATAAAATTAGGGAAAGGTGTCGCGGGACCGAGCACCAGCCGGCCGGCCATGCCCTAGCCGTGGCCGGTCCCACACCTCACGGTTCCCCATTATTTTATTATTTCCCTCAATTCTTGAAAATTCTCCGATTTCATGAATTTTCCCTAAAACCATGAATTTTCCCTGATTTCATGAATTTTTACCAAAACCATGAAAATTCTCTGATTTCATGAAAATATTACAAAATTAAGAAAATTCGTGGGGCCGGGCTCTAGCCAGCCGGCCATGCCCTAGCCGGTCCCACACGCCTCTTATTTTATTATTATTTGTTTTGTTTTCATGATTCCATGAAAACTCCCTGATTTCAACAAAATACCTTGGTTTCAACAAATCTCTCTGATTTTATGAAAAATTCCCTAAAATCATGAAAATTACATAAAATTGGGAAGAGTCCCCTGGGACCGTGCCCATTGGCCGGTCGGCCATGCCTTGGCCACTGCCGATCCCACACTCCATCATTCCCTATTTTATTATTATTTTATTTCTCTCATCTCATGGAAGTTCCCTAATTTCACAAAACTCTCCAGTTTCATGGAATCTCCCTCAATTCAGAGAAAATACATAAAATCACATAAAACTGGGAAAGTGTGGGACCGTGCTTGTCAGCCGGCCGGCCATGCCCTAGCCGTGGCCGGTCCCACACCTTGCAATTCCCTGTTTTATTTATTGTTTTTTATCATCTCATGTATTTTTCCTAGTTTCAGCAAAACCCTGGATTCTGCATATTTTCTCAAAATGTCGCTCAAACGCGCACCAGAAAATATCGAAACTCTCAGTACTGAGACACTAACATCATGGTGACACGAGCACATCCCCTTGACCGACCAAGGGTGACCTAAGGCTTGCAAATGGCCGGTCCCACGTATTTTAGTTATTTTAACCTAATTTGCTCAATTGCTCGTATTAGGTTCGAACTCCTTTCAAACAATCAAAAGTTCGCTCAAACGACCATCAATTGGTCCCACGGCCACCAAGAGCCGGTCTCATGACCTCTTGGTCGGTCCCTCATCTTTTCATGGCCAGGTTTTATTATTTGCCGCTCACACGAGCATTATTTTAATAAACGATTAAACCAGCATTTAATCATTCTTTCACCAACAGGTCCTCAAGAGACTTTGGTATTTCTCTCATTTGAGCATCTGGGCGTACATAGTGGACTCATCATCCCATGTAGCCGGTCCCTGCTTTACTTTGTGGTTGATTTGCAATAAATCATCATTTCAGTAAAATTAGGATTTTGAATTCAGAGCTCCACAGAAACATGATTTTGCGCGGATTCAAATACTCTGATAATTTTATGTTGATTCCATGATCAACATTTTTGTTTATTTTACTTGACCCAGAAGTCAGTATCTTAAATTAATATTTTATTTAGTCATGCTACCAAAAATTCATCAAACGAGCAGTATTTGCTCAAACCGGCAATATTTGCTCGAACTGGCAATATTCTCTCAAACCAACAATATTTGCTCAGACTAACAATATTTGTTCAGATTAAAGAATATTGGTTCAATTATCAATATTCAACAATTCAGCAACACAGTTTGCTCGTTTTAGCTAATCAACATAATAATACCTCGTCTCAGCAGACGTATTTAATTCATGAGATCCAGAACATTTGAAAATCATGTTCAACTCAGCAATACATGGACTCATCGTCCCATAAAGTCAGCAACTGACTCTACAATCACGAGATATCAATCGTGTCACATGGGGGATATTACCTAGGGTTTTGGTCTGGCGGTCTATGGCACGTGTGTTTATCCACGACGAGAATGTGAGCAAGTCGTGCAATCAGTTGGAAGAGTCAGCAAAGTAGTGGGTGGAAAATTAACTAAGTCTCCGCACGATGATTAACTGGTTTTGACATGATTTCCCACTTCCCCACTCTCTGATTCCAACAAATGTCACACTTCATGGGATCATGGTGTTTTCAATTTAGTAATATAAAAGACCTCTGAATCATGATTGAAAGGACAAGAAATTTCTCGACAAGTTCATACAGACAATCTTTCATCTATACGAACTCATCGTCTGAGCAATCACTCTCAATTGAGTAAAATTCAATCATTTAGAGCGTTCTTACGCTGAATTCACAACACACCTACAATCTCAGATCACCATTGATCTCACACATTTCTCATCTTCCCTCCTACAGATCAACCCATCCTCTCTTGTGACCGAATTGACTCTGGAACAACCATTGTTCTTGGTTTAGGCCGGAGTCCTACAGATTGATCTCTCGAACTTAAAGCACTCCCTTCTTGCAATGCATATATGTGAGTTTCTACATTTTGCTTGGTTCAAGGAGTCTCCACAGGGACATCTCCTCAATTCCGTAAAAACCAGCAAATCGTTTTTCCCCATCTACACTTAGGAAGAACTATTCCGGAGAAAGATATTGTGTGCAAAATTCTCAGGTCTCTAACATCAAGATACGAGTCTAAGAAACATGCCATTGAAGAAGGAAATGATCTTTCTACACTCTTCATAAGTACTCTTACTGGAAAGTTAAAGATATTTGATAATGAACACGCAAGAAAAGAGGTAATTTCTCTTAAAGCTGCAAACAATTCTGAATCCTCTAAGGATAAATCTGGTTCGCCAGACACTAAGGATGTTACTCCACGACAATTTAGAAAATTCTTGAGAGACAGGAAAAAGAGTTTTTCTAAAAGTGTAACATCTCCCAAGGATGATGTACAATGCTATAACTGTCGAGGTTTCGGGCACTTGTCTTCAGTATGTCCTAGCTGGAGCCGTAGACAATCGGCATATGCAACAGATTTGCCTACTCTTGATGATGGACCTAAATATTATAATCCTCAAGAGCTCATAGGCGAGGTTGCATTAGCTTCTGAAAAATTCTTTCGGATACTGATTCTGATTCTGACGAAGAAATGTTCTATGATGATCCAGTTGCTAATAATCTTCTTAAGGAATGTCATCAGGAACCACGGAAGCTAAAAGCACCATTTCCAGTGAGAAAGTTAAGTATGACAGACTTCGTAGTCGGAATAAAGACTTGCAAGACCAACTTGATTCTAATGGTGCAAGAGATTATCTCAACGAAATACGAAAGCTTAAAAAAGAAATTTCCGAAGGTCGTGATCGGGAAATTATTCTTCAATCAAAGCTAGATAACTTGGAGAACATTGAGATGAACTTGTTATTCGATTCAGAACAAGAACATCTCAAAGTTGAATGTGAATCATCCAAGAATGATCTAGTCATTGCGCTTGAAAAGGTCAAAAGTTTGGAACAAGAAAACTCGAGCTTAAAAGAGAGTTTGTCTAGAAATAGCAGCTCAGATAAATTAACCTCGATATTGGGAGCATGTAGATCTCATCGTGATACACGAGGATTGGGCTATGAAGGAATAGACGCTTCTAGTATTTGCAAAGAGGTAAAATTTGTCAAAGCTAAAGATTCTTCTCAATCAAAACCTTCCACGGTTGACAAAAATAAAGTATCTCTATCAACTGCTGATAACGAAAAGAGGAAATCCTGTCAAGTTCCGAAGCAAGTACATAAACATTCAGGTAACACTAAACATAACTTTTTCCATTCTACTAAACACTGTTTTTATTGTGGAAAACCAGGTCAATTGCAAAGGAATTGCAGATTTTCTTAAACGAGATAAAACCAGATCTTATTCTGGTAAGATGATAAGATCTGATGTTCCAAACTGGAGAAAAACTGAGTCTCATAATATCAGTTTTTTCAGTATTCCCTCCAAGAAGTTCCATAATTATATTGGGGAGAAAAAGAAATACGTTGCTCCAAAAGCTGCTCAGAAATGGGTACCAAAGAAGACCAATAAAGCAACGAGTACTCTTAAGAAGGATCTCCCAGACAAGAGTTCGACAAGGGATAACATCTTAAAAAGGTATGGAACAGTTATTGAAAGTTTCAAGGAAGTTGTTAAATCCCTAGATTCCATGTTTGATTTTGTTTCGAACACCTGTTGTGAGCAAGATTTTGCTCACCTCAACACAACTGATTGTGTTGAAAGTGCATCCTCACCATGAAGCCCTATTAAATGCGGTGAGGATTTCAAAAGAATTGGGGCGCACATATTATGTTGGGAAATTTCTGAATATGTGGAACAATTTACTATTTCGAACCGAGTTTATCTCGCTTACATATTCCTCGAAATATATGTTGGTAAGCATTCGCTTTAACCAAGTTCATCTTTACCTAGTGACGAAAGTCATGATATGTTTCAATCACCTTGAAAATTTCTTTGACGATAAATGGTTTAAAAAACTATATAACGTCCTCTAAGAATGTTTCAATGATTGAAATGAGAGTTTAGATTATATAACCAATGGTGGACATAAGAATTGTTGTGGAAAAACATATATGTACAAGTCCTTATTCCTTGAACCAAAGTTTGCGAACTTTGTTGATCAAGAGAACTGGAAGTATGGCATGAGCCAAGTCCGCAAACTCAGTCCGCGAACTAGCAAAGTTCTCAAACCCGAGAATTTATGCTGGAGTTGGCAAACTATGTGCGTGAGCTAAGTCCGCGAACTGGCGGAAGTTCTCGACCCGAGAATTTCTGCTGGAGTTTGTGAACTCCTTCAAGGAACTTAAGTCCGCGAACTTGAGTTAAGTTATATCTAAAGAT
This sequence comes from Papaver somniferum, assembly GCF_003573695.1. Taxonomy (NCBI): domain Eukaryota; kingdom Viridiplantae; phylum Streptophyta; class Magnoliopsida; order Ranunculales; family Papaveraceae; genus Papaver; species Papaver somniferum. Next base: position 139,240,364 of record NC_039360.1, on the reverse strand, counting down.
GATTGTTTTGAACTTATACTTAAATACTAAGGAATGCAGTTTGCAAACCGTGGATATAAAATTCATGAACCGGTTCAAGTGAATCAAATCATCTTTGCTTAAATTGTGTCTTGTGTAGTTACATAAGATTTCCTTGCAATTGAACAACTCTTTAACTAGTTCATTTGAGTCAATTGAACTAGTTATGGTGAAGAAGAATATGGTTAGATACCACATGTATGAGTCTTAATTACCTAACTTGATTTGTGATTGGAATTCTTAAATATAACAGGTTAGAAGCAATTATCAAATCCATGGATGTTGGTTTTTATTGTCAAAGAATCTTTTTTCATACTCTTATGGTAACCATTCTTGGTGTAAAACCTTATAGAAAAGATTATTCTTCCTTCTAAGCGTATCAATTCTTGTTCATACAAGTTTGTATCTTAGAAAAGATGATCACAATATTTGATCTTCATGATTACATATTGTGTATTATTACTATGAGATAGTTCTATTGTTCAATAACTTGATCTCATGAGAGACTTTCAATGATTGGTTCTCAGTTCGCATCTCCTTGTGGGTTTTCTAAAATCCAATATATAAATCCTTATCTCCAGAGTAAGGTCTCTCTTGTTGTTCTTTTGGGAATGACATCAATGGGGGAGAGTTCTTTTGAACTTGTGCTTGATGGTCATATCTTGAGGGTTGTGCGGCTGTGGAATTTTAGAGGGGTTATCTTGTATCTTTAAACTCCTTTATGAATGTTGTTATCTTCGGCTATATGATTGCATCTAAATAAGATGATATGTGTTTCTTTCTATCAATCATGAAATGTCTCTTACGGAAATTCCATTATGATCATGTTCTTGTACCTTTGCCAATTTTATTGACAAAAAGGGGGAGAATTAATATGTAGTTCACACTACAAATACATATGGTTTTCGGATCATTGTGTAAGGGGGAGTGGTTTCCATGTGAGATTGAGTGTTGACTAAGGGGGAGTGATACATATCACCGTAGTATTATTGATACTGTGTAATAATACTATGATGGATCTTCAACAAGTACAGGATGAACACATGCAGAGTTGAAGAACCAAGGAAATCAAGATTGTCGTTTTCACTTTTAACAAGTACAAGCCATATGTAAAATGGTTTTGTCACTAAAATTGACAAAGGGGGAGATTGTTAGAGCACTACTCGGTTGAACCCACTAGCGTTGGTATGTCAAGTTAGTTGTCAATTTTAGTTGCCAAAATGCATTCTTGATTTAGCATACCAAAGATAGTTTCGGACTAGATTAGGTCTAAGAAGTTGAATCGAAGCTATCCTTATAGGATGAAGACTGAAGGCTACAATAAGACATCAACAAGTACTTCATCAACAAAGGTATTTGATTGATTTCATTTGGATTCTTGTTCAATTCTACCTTTCTAATCTATCAAGATATATGCTCACTCTATGGAACAATTCCGATGACGGTAAATGTACATTTATGTATATATACTTGAGGTTATTTGAATCATGACCTTTGAGACAATAACCTTTATCCTTATAAAGAATCTCATGTTATAGTGAATGAGATTATGAATCCAACGAGCCAAGAATCACTCAATTCCGAGTTATAACGATGAAGTTATGAGTGATTTATTAAAGTTCGTTAGTAGGAAACAATCCATGGGCTGTTTGTAGTAGTTCATGGACTTGGTCCCAATTCGTGACTAAAATCTATTTTTGGTCATGTTGGTGATGTTTCCTTGTCTAGGCAAGATGGATATTATTCCAAACATATTTGATTACCATATTAAAGTGTTTGAGATAACTTTTAATTTCTGCCTAAGTTAGAATGTGATTTGTTCACATAAATAAATATTCGCTATTTAATTATTAATTAATTATTTATGCATAATATTTGTAACTTAGGAAAGACTACCATAATTAGGAGAGTCTTGAAAAAGGAAAATAGTCAAAACCCTAGCTTTGTTTTCAAGCTAACTTTTCACTATAAATAAAGGGTTCGTGAGTTTACACGTTTTTTTATCCCCTTTGGAAAATTGGTGTAAGCTTTGAGGTTTTTTTCCACGTCTTCTGTTCTTCGTGAACAAGAGTGAGATAAAAGTCTTTGTATTGGGGATCAAAAAGACGAGTTGGATTTAATCTTCGTGATTGATCATACAACTTGTAATCTAGGCTTTTCACCTCTTGACTATTCTAAGGTTTTCTCTTCTGATATAAAACCATTCAAGAGTTGTTGATCATAAACCCTAGGTTTTGATAGATTTCAGTTTCCGATCGTATACCAACACTTGTTAGTCGAAATCGGAAGCTAGAAAGAAAACTTCGATTAAGGTATCTCGTAAAAATCCTTTTGAAGTTTTAAACAAGATATCTCTAGATTTATTCTAGTTGTTCTTGTTGTAGAGTTATTAGAGGTTTGTTTTAATAATCCCTAATCTATAGGTTTGTTTTTTATATCACTTTTACCTAGTAACTGTTTTTATCAAAAACAAACACAAGATTTCCAAAACCTTGATTCACATCTAAAGGGAAATCAAACCGGTGTTTTGTGCAAACAAAATAACGAATCGTATCAATCGTGTGGTATCTTCTAAAGAGAACCTCGGGTTCTGCTAGAAGATTTGCGTGAAGAATTTCTAAAGAGAAACGATATTTTGTTAGGAGTTCTACAAGTGCTGAAGGAGGTATTACATCTAGTCCGAATAGGTAGTAGGAAATTGGTGTAACATCTTATAATCAGTGTGTGTTTATTCTGGACTAGGTCCAGGGATTTTTCTGCATTTGCGGTTTCCTCGTTAACAAAATTCTGGTGTCGGTGTTATTTCTTTTTCGCATTATATTTTATTTATATAATAGAAATATCACAGGTTGTGCGTTAAGATCAATCAGTTCTTGTATCCGGCCTTTGGGTTGTTGAGTGAATTGATTGACACTTGAACATTGGTCTTTGGTACCGTTCAAGTTAATCCTCTTATATTCAATCGAGCTCGCAAATTCCTATTTGCTGATTGCGGATTGAATCAAGAGATAGATATATCAAACTCTTTGATGTACTTTTCTTAAGATTGAGTATGACTGTCTAGTTGATTCTCTTGAAAGTATATTGGAGTTAGTCCATACAGATTGCCAAATGAATTATTGGGAGTGGTTGTTAGACCCCCGCTTTTTCACATATAACTACAAGTATCAATATGATATGTTACTCCCCCTTAGTCTATGCTTTACTCTTTCGTTAGATATAACGTTTAAGCTCCATTGTCCTTTCCTTAGTGATACCAAATCACTTGTTTACTCCATATATTTCTCCCCTTTTTTGTCACAAAATGACAAAGGTACGAGCAAATAAAGGAAAAACCAAAAGGATCTTACAAATCTCAAAAGACTTGCAACCTATAAGAGTTAAGCACGAGGGTTCTACACACCATTTTAGATAACCAATATCAAAACCGAAACTACAAAGTAATTTTGTTTTGATATGTTACCAAGGAAACAATTGCTCGAAGAAATTTTCCCTAATAGTTTAGAAAATCAAAAACTGACTAAGCACCTTAGTTCTTTTGCTAAACCGATTGTACAAATACAATCGCTTGTTCGATAAGAGCAAAATAAAGATCAGAATTAACTTTATTTTTCTCATCAGGTTATAATTACTCAAATAATAACTTAGACCTTTCACTTTTAAACAAGACAAGTACTAGGTTAGTTAGCTATCATTTCTTGTTAAGGCATTCGATTAGACTTGAATAATCGAAACCTCCACTTTGATAAGTCTAACCAAGATCAGAAATAACTAGTTTCTCTTATCCGGAATAAAATTGGACTAAACAATTCATCCCGAAAACCCTTTTTGTTAAGCCATAAACAATTCATACAAACCAAATAAATCAACTTGCATAATTATTTACCTCAACCGTAAGCAATTGAAACAAACATAGACATTATAGTACCGCAATTGCATCGTAATTTTGTAAGCCTAAACAATTGATACCAAACCATAATGAAAGATAACAATAGTTTTTCTTAACCGGAAACAATTGAATCACACACACATCCATACACAAATAATGGAATAAACATCAATTATACCGAAATTTTGTTAAGCAAAAGCAATAAATATATGCAATAAAATCAGGCTTTTCTTAAACAGGAAAATAATTAACTGACAAATTTGTTATCTCAAGTTCCGTATCCTCTTCTACCCAAAAAGATATGTCACTAAGCGCAAGTTCACATTAGAACTCTCCCCCGTTGTGTTGTTATCCTCTCGCAAGACAAAAGAACTACAAGAAAGACCAACCTTTACCAGAGAAAGGTTGAAAACTGGTTTTAACTAATGCAATGCAAAAGTTGAAACCCCGAAACACATATGCTTTTATGCTAAACCAAATGATTCAACATATTGTGATTTTTCACATATTAGTTTCAGTCGGAACCCCTTAAGATCCTTTGATAAAGCCTACCAACATGGGCTAGAACTTAATCCTGCTAAACCAAAAAGTCACCCAAACCATAAGGGTTCACACCGTATGAGATAGAATATCAAGGTTATGAAAACCGAAATCAAATATCCCATAAACATACATAGAAATAATATAAAGCATTCAAGCACATGCTATGTAATCGAAAAACTATCACAAGAATTTTTTTTTATAAACTAATAATTTTATTCATAAATAAGAGATAGTTTTATTCATAATAGACCTTATACCATTATTGAAAGAAATAAAAAACTAATGTTTATTTTTCTGAACAAGAGTTCTAAGCTTATTCATCCTTGTTATCCTCAGTTTCCATGATCTCATCATGGTTTTCTTCAAACAGTTCCAGATTGGTATAGTGAAAATAAATCATTTTAAGATCACGAAAGTCCCTAAAAGATGCCCAGCAAACAGCATGGAAAATAATTTCCTTTCGAGCAATTGAGGATAATTCCTTCAGAAGTTCCTTTCTTCCGATTAATTCTAGAACTCCTTCACACAGATTTGTAGCTCTTACTTCCGTAAGAGAGGGCATGATCTGATATGAGAACAAATCAGAACAAAGTTCGAATCTTCCTTTATTAGAGGAATCCAAAACACTTTCCACTTCTTGAATATTGTATTCTCCCACAAACTCACTGTATGATCTCTTATTCTCGGTGAAAATAATTATGTGAATTTTTCTAGTTAATAAATCATGAAATCTACAAGAGTATATCAAATCAGATATAGCATTCTTTAGGTCTTTCATTATTGAAAACCATGAAATATTCAAAAATCAGTTAAGTTCTTATACGATTTTTAACCTCTTATAAAAAGAAGCCTTTTTATTTAAGTCATTTGAAGATTTTTAGGAAATCTTACTTAGGAGGAAATAACTTGAATTACCCATTTTAAACAGATTTCTATAACACAAGGAGTGTTTGGGTACGAAGAAATCTGTTCTTATGAAACAATGCATTATTTTTGACTGTTTTTCCTCTTCCATTTCTTGAGATATGATATATCATCATAATCGAAGAATGGTTCAGAGACTGTTCCTTTTAAAGGAAGATAGACAAATCTTGCCCGTTTAAAATCATTTTTCTTATGCCCCTTTTTAAATGATTTTGGTGTATATTGGGTAGACCAAGAATCAGCATAATAGTGCTTTACTCTGTTTGTTAGGAGTCGAGAATCAAAGTTTATCTTTCCCAATTCCTTGGAAACAAAACGAAGAGCAATTTGCATTTTACGAATTTTGCACATTTTTTGAACATGTTTTTTACTACCATAAAAATAACAACGTCTGGTACTACAAGAGTTATAATGTTTGTTGTTACCTGTTTGTGAAAGGTTGTTGGGGGTTCCTTTGTTCATCCTTACTCTTCGTAGCTTCTATTTCTCCCTTTCTTCATCATCCTTCTTTTTCTGGTTTGAAAGATCATCAATTGTTTGTTTGCCCTCATTAGTTTCTCCACAATAATATTGAGTATTTTCATTTAAAGAGTCCTCTGTTTGTGGACACAGGGATTTGACAAATTTTATTTCATTATTGGGCATAACGATATTACTACCTTCATAACCTAAGCCACGAGTGTCTCCATGACTTCTCCATGTTTCCAACAAAGAGGATAAGTTGTTTGAGCTCTCATTAAGTTTTCTCAGCATAGAGATTTCCTCTTTTAATGAATTATTTTCATCAAGAGCAGAATTAAGAGCTTCCTCTAAACGCTTTATGTTGGAAAGAAGATTATTTTCCTTTTCCTTGAAGTACTCTTGTTGAGAGTTTGATTTCATTTTAGAGTCATCAAGCTCTTTTTCTAAAAGAAAAACCTTTTCAAGGGTTTTATCCAAATTCTTTTCACAGGATTTAATGTGACGGCGTTCAGTATTTATCTTCTTTTCGAAGTCACGAACTTGTTGTGAGAATTTTCCTTTTAGCAAGTTATGCTCTTCATCGAGTTTTTCAAACTTTAGAGTTAAATCTCGCTCTCTTTCAAGTGTTGAAAGAATTTCATTATAACAGAAAAGAAATTGTTTACTTAATTCCTTTAGTTCAGATGTTTTCACACTTGATCTTTCATCAGAGATTTCCAGTAAGGAACTCAAAAGTATCTCGTAAGAAGTCTCATCTATTGAACAACAAGAGTTTGAACAAATATTTCCTTTTGAGCATATATCTTGTGATATGTTAACTGAGTCCTTTTTTAGTTTTCGCTCTCGCTTAAATTTCTTTTGACTCATGTCTTATAGGTTGGATCACACCAAACACAGATTGTTAGATATTTTCGTGTTTGCCTGCTCTGATATCAATTGAAAAGACAAGGGTACCCAAATATACCTCAATCTAAAACTTTTCCACCTATAAGTCCTTTCTCCGAAAGTGATTGTCTATGGGCTGAGTCGAGACAATACAACTAATCGGTTCACACTTAGTGTGATCGTCTATGGATACGAGATCGAGACAATACAACAACGAAGTATGATTACTTGATAAAGGGTTCAGACTTAACCAAACACAATAGGATTGCTATCAAGTAAATAGGAATTAACGTTTGTGTATTTTACTTCTAATTATATATAATAAAATAATTATAATTGCGAAAATAGAAAAGTAAAAGACACAACAAGATTTTGTTAACGAGAAAACCGCAAATGCAGAAAAACCCGGGACCTTGTCCAGAATTGAATACTCTCAGGATTAAACCGTTGTACAAAATCTAAACCAACTTCGTATAGTTGAGACCAAGCAACTAAACCTATAGTTCACCTAGTTCCGTCTGTATCCCTGCGCCTCCAACTTGCAATAAGTCACGCACTTGGATCAATTCCTTTGGTTCATATTCCAAACAGTAAAGGAACAACAAATATGTTTGGTAACAACTCTTTTCAAACAAGTGATATGAGTTTGACAAAAGGCTCTTCCGTTTATCCCAATAAACTCCTTTGTCAAGTTCTTAGATATATCTTTTTAACAACTACCAAAGTAATTGTCTAGATTTTGCAGTTAATATTCTTAGTCACAAAGACAATATATTGATACCGATCTAATCAACTAATCAATCAAGATTATCACAAAGATAAACCGATTATAGTTGGATCCCCATCCGATCAAGTTTTGTGCACACCAAAGATTATGAACTCAAATAAGAAATCTTCTTTGTCTTCAAATCTTCTTAGATCTTCAATAAACACCTGCACACAATCAACTTGAATCTCTTGTGATCAATCACACACATAACGGAGTCTGTTAACAATGGATTATCACAAGACTCTTTAGATCTACAAACAGTCTAAAGATCCCCATCGAAACTTCGATCTAGTTTGAGTGAATCTTATATCAGAAGAGAAGATTCTCAAGCATACACAAACTAGGTGCAATCAAATTTCAACCACCGTTAGTCAATCAAATCAATCAAAAACTAATAATAAACTGCCATTATCTAGTTTCCCACTGTAGATGGTGGATTTTCGACAAGGGCTAAAATCGTAAAACCATAATTGTACATGCTCTTGATCCAGCAATCAGATGAGTATTGAGGCTCATATCTCTCATCGAAAGCGTGAAAGCTCATGCCACAAGAATCTCTGACTGAGAATACTGTCTCTCAGAGTATATGTAGATGTGTAGTCTCTCAGCTGAGGCAACGGCATATCTTATGAATACCGAGCAATTTCAGTAATTATTTATATATATAATCGAAATATTGGACGGCTCAGTACTGAGACACGAACACTTTGGTGACGCGAGCATACTACCTTGACCGACCAAGGTTGGCTCTTTGGCTTGCAAGAGGCCGGTCCCACATATTTTCATCATTTGACCTAATTTGGTCATATTAGGTTCAAACTCTTCCAAACAATTTTGGAACTTCATAAAACGATCGTCGCACGGTCCCGTGACCAACCAGGGCCGGTTTTCATGATCCCTTGGTCGGTCCTTCACCTTTTCATAATTTATTAGGTTTTATCACCTAAGGTTCCGACGAACATTATTTCAATAAATGATTAAACCAGCATTTAATCATCCTTTCACCAACTGGTCCTCAAGAGACTTTGGTATTTGCTCACTCAAGCATCTGGACGCTACATGGTCGACCCATCATCCCATGTAGCCGGTCCCTCCTTCACTCCGTGGTTAATTTTCAATAAACCATCAATTGATCGAATTAGGGTTTCGAGTCCAAGGTTCATAATTCCAGATTCGAACGTTAATAATTTTACGACGAACTCATGATCAACATTTTATTAATTATACTCGGTTTGCTCAAAATAATATTTTATTTTATTTTTGGTCATGCTACCAATAATTCATCAAACGAGCAACATTTGCTCAAATGAGCAATATTTGCTCAGACTAAGGAATATTGGTTCAACTATTAATATTCAACAATCCGTCGAATGAGCAATATTTGCTCACCTTAACTATCAACATTTATTCGACAATCATACTTCTGTCTCAACAGACACGTTCAATTCATGAGTCTCAGAACATTCTCAAATCACGCTCGACTCAACAATACAAGGACTCATCGTCCCATGAAGGAGTTAGCAAAGTAGTGGGTAGAAAATCAACCAAGTCTCTGCACGATGAGCAACTGTTTTTAACACGATTTCCACTTCCCCACTCTTTGACTCCAGCAACTGTCACACTTCATGGGATCAATGTGTTTTACATTTCTAGCAATATAAATAAGTCTCTGAATCATAATTGAAAAACAGGACAATCTCACGTCGAACAGACAACAAGAGATTATCAACATTTGAGCAATTACTCTCAACAGAGCAAATTCAATCATTCAGAACTTATCTTATTTCAGAACGCACAACACACCTACAATCTTCGATCACCATTGGTATCACCTATTTCTCAGCTTCCCTCCTACAGATCGACCCATCCTCTCTTGTGACCGAATTTACTCTGGAACGGCCATTGTCTTGGTTTAGGCCAGAGTACTACAGATTGATCTCTCGAATTCAAATCACTCCCTTCTTGCATTGCATCTGTGTGAGGTTTGACAGTTCGCTCGGTTCAAGGAGTTTCCTCCGCACGGTCGTCTCCTCAATTCCGTAAAAACCAGCAACTCGTTTTGCCCCATCTACAGATTGGCGACCACAGTGGGAGATCATTCTCTCGGTTGCAATCTCAATTCTCACAAAGATGGTCGGTCTTAGGTCTGGTTCAGTTACCAATCCGGGTTCAACACCCGACCCCAATATTGCAAGCTCTAGTGGTACTGCCAACACCACTCCTCCGGCGCAACCTGCCACTACCACTCCTCCGGCGCAACCTGCCACTACTACTCCTCCGGCACAACCTGCCACCACTACTCCTCCAAGTGCTCCGGTGATCACCCCTGCAAGTGACGACACTGGAGCCATCAACAATCCACTCTTTGGTCGGTCTTCTGAAGAATCATAGAAAATCCACCTACCATTGGTGATCTCATGAAGGTGCAAGAGACTCTTGCTAAAAATCAGACTGACATGGCTGCTACTCAGAAAGAATTATGCAATTATCTCAAGACTCTTACAGACAAGATGTCAAAGAAAACTCAGGAGAAAGGAAAAGATAAGGAAACATCTTCCGGCGCTGATCCTAAAGTCACTCCAATCCATGTAGTAGATGATGAAGAAGTTCCTAAATCTATGGCTGCAGACAATCCGCCAGCGAAGGAACAGTCCAGTTTCATCACCCATGAAAACTTGGAGCGCCTCTTGGAGGACTGTGGAAAAGATAAAACTTCATCTGTCCATCGTCACCAACCTCCATACCCTGCTGCTACACAAAGGATTCCTCTACCAAAAGGTTATACTTCACCAACATTCACACTTTATGATGGAACATGCAATGCACGAGAACATGTTTCCCGGTTTCTGGAGGCATTGGGCGAACATGAGCACAACCATGTTGTTCATCTGAAGGAATTTTCAAAATCTCTAAAAGGCAGGGCATATACCTGGTACAATAACATCACACCAGGAAGTATTACTAGTTGGGGAGAAATGATTAATGCTTTCTACAGAAAATATTTCTTCGTCTCAGAGAAAATCACCCTCTCTGATCTCGGAAGGATGTTTCAAAGGAGCAATAAACAACCTAATGATTATATGAAAAGGTTCGGAGTTCAAGCTCTGGACTGTCATGATCCAAATGTCACAGAATAACAACTCGTGGACTTGTGCATCAATGGAATGATCTCGGTCTACAGAGCTTTATTGGAAAATATCAGGTTCCAGACTTTCTCAGAACTTCGTGAAGCGGCAAGATCGAGGAACCTCGAAGCATTCGGCACCTAGTCAACAATCAGTACAATCTCCAGCCTTCAAAAAACTTTTTTGCTGAAAGGAATGTAAGGAAAACCGAGACACGGCATCGAAGCGCTTATCCAACATCCCAGGATCCTCTGAAGGCGCAAAGAAAAGATAACCAATCCTGAAATGTACAAACCTCGACCCGACATCAACGAACAGGGAAATGATCATACAGACTCAAACTTCCCTCTTCTCATGAAGGAGCGATCGAGTTACTGGAATTCTGGGTTCAAGATGGTGCAATCAAATTGTCGTTCATCAGGAGAGAGCCAACTGAAGAAGAAATGGAGAATCCCAGATATTGTCGCCTTCATGGATTCTTCAATCATCCAACAAGTGACCGCAATATTTTGAAGCGCACCTTCAAAGAGAATGTCAATCCAGGAGAGATTCAACTAGGGACTGAAGGAGCGCACAAAGATCCTCTCTCAATCAGAACTTCAATCTCTCCGAGCAACCATTCAACGAAGCAGTTCAATCCTTGGTCGAACATATACGTGAATTTCTCTATCTGTCTAAAGCACAAAGGAAAGACATGTTCACAGCACTGAATCACAGCGTGTCAAACGTATTTCCATCTCGGAAATATTCTATGAACCTTCATCCAGAGATGCACGACTGGAGACTGCTTACCACATTCCATCTCAGAGGAAATGAATTCGGAAGAATGATCGATACTGACACCGCCCATCAACGTCATTCCACTGAAAACCCCTAGAGCCGCAGGAATCACTCGACAAGAAGCTATTCGTGATCCCATCTCAATCAGAGACCTTGAATGAACGCTCGGAAATACTTATGGCTACATCACTCTCAAAGCAAACATAAGTTCAACCTGGACATAAACCAAGTTTCAAGAAGCTCCAGAATTTGACATGTTCTTCAGACGAGCGTGGATCCATGCTGAAAATATGGGTACTGACAAAGCGCCTTTGGTTGCACATCTCTCCAACAAAGAAAGTTCTGATCCAGAAGATTTTGCGGACATTCCATCATCAAAGCACTTGGGGAATTTTGAACTTTGACGAGGTTAACGCAAGAACCTGCAAAAGATGCATAGACATTCATCAAGAGGTTCCGCACTCAGGAAAGTGTCATTCCTTACATGTCTATGTCATTTATTTCCTCACATGCTATCCTAGCATGGGGACTTAATATGCTGGCAACTCTGTTATTGCAAGACGAATGGTAGCTTTACCGCATTAGTATTTTACCAAGTGGTTGAATCTGACATTTCTCCGAATCGAACATTGAGACATTCATTACTGAGATGATGTCCAAGCATGGCAAAGAACACTTTGGACGTATCCTTGCAGGAGTGTTCATGTGTGCCACAAAATCATAAAAGCTCTGATGTCTGCGCAAGTGTTGAATCCCATTACTGCAACGAAAGGAGTGTTGAATCAACAGAAGATATTCAGGGCCGAGATGACCAAACCTAAGATCTCAAGGGATATGACGCTTCGACGCTCAAGCATATAAGAAGCCTTCAAATTGTACTCCCAATCAAAGAGTACACCTTCTATAATGGCGCCTTTAGCTTCAGCACAAATATCTCGACGATGACACACTGATTCAACACCAGTACGATCAAAGTGTAACTGAATTTATCCCATGATAAGACTTCTGAAGCAGATGCAACATCATTCATCCATGGATGGCACAAACTCCTTCAACATACACCGGGGACTTGATCTTATTGGAGAAATCAATTTTATTTCAATAAATGTTATACACATAACAAGTTATTGCAACCTGATGTGATTCCATGAAACTTCATCAATGGGTTTCTCTACATCACAATCCCCTGCACGACTGAGGAACTTCCTCTCTTCACCGATCACATCCAGAATGGAAACTGCCGCTGCTATCTACCGCAACAACATCGATTCCCTGACAAGGCACTTCACAGTAAAGGCTCACTGGATGAGGGAGTAAAGACTATGTCGATAATCATGGATCTATCCTTTTCGGTCTCTGGAGCAACTCCGACCATAGTATCAGCATCAACAAGCATTTCTGGAGAAAATTCTATCGTGATCCAGCATCAACGACGGTCTCAGGCAGCTTCATTAACTATTCGTTCTCTGAAGTGTTACTCGATAGATCAGACTTCTCCAAGCACTATTGATTCATATCAAGGTGTGTAGACATGAAAGTCTTTCTGAAGCTTTCACAACAGGCAGGCACAATCTCAAGTCTTCTACAAGATGTTCTCATCGCCTCTACAAATGAGATACAACATACTTCAGACCATTGGTTTACAAAAACGTACCAATAAGTGATGAATGGGACAATACTTCCTCAACAAAAGATGTTAGTATATGTCTCTTATACAACATACCAAAAGGGTGCATCAATCGGACATACGAACTGAAAGATATGGCCTTTACCGTCAGGTCTACGAAATCTGAAAAAATTTGTACGGGATTACAAATTACAAATGTGCACGTTTCGTTGGCTGAGCTCTACAACTCCAAATTGAGAGATTATTTTCTCATGTGATAACTCAGTCTCTTAGCTTCAAAAGTTGGGGTCAAGCATCGAATTCCGACGTCGTATGAGGTCCCTACAGCTTCCAGAGCATACAACATGCAAGCATCAATTCTTAGACGGGATTCATAACTTCCACAGTCGATCGGTGTCCACCAGGTCTTTCTCCTAAGTACTTTATCAAGGTACCTCCAATTTCGACCACCTAGGTCTTTACATCAATTTTTATACCCGGGTCCTCTATCCAAGTCTTGCCAGAAGAAGAGAAAACGAAAAGGAAAGATTTAACAAAATACTGGGCACTGACGGTCCACTGATCATGACGATCAGTTTCACAGTCCAAGACCCGTGGTACCAGACTCTCATGTGCAAATCATTCATCATAAAATGAATGCTACCACCGGGACATGAAACCATGGTCATTACACCACCCCCTCTTGAGAGCAACCTCAGTCATGGTCCCATGACAGGGTTTCAGAAGTGATGTTTCTACGACTGACAAAAACAAGATGGCTGCAAGCACCATGCTCATGTATCAATCAAGGGGTCTTTATCTCAAATGAGTCAATGACATTGGAATCATTCACCAACTGTTCAACACACAAGCAAATGGTCCAAAGACACAACAAGAGTGTTTTACAACAAGCTCGTCTGAGATGATTTTACACTGCCGCGCACAAATAAGCGAGCTGGGAGATATTGGTGAAGAATCTAGGATCTACACCATCAACACAAAGCCTGACTTCATCTTCAGCCGATAGTCTCATTTGCTGAAGTCGGTGGTGCTTCTACTGATAAGGGACGACTCCCAGATGATCGAGAGACATACAAAGTACCAGCTTTCCAGCATCTCTGAAAGGTTGATTCACCTCGGCATGAACATCTGCAGAAGTCTTCATCTTTGACTTGATATTTCTGGAGCGTTCGCCGGAAGAGCCATAAGGGTGGTTGTAACCATAAGTCACCACTATCTTAGGCGAAATACATGGAGTCATGGATATACCAATAACAAACACGCAACAGAAATGGTAACAATCCAACTCTTACCTATTTACAATTTCACTAGCTGTAGTGATTATAACGTCAGAATTTCGAAAACTTGCTCGTTCCTTCAAACCTGCAAAGACGAGCAAAATTCATTATTCAAAATCATGACTTGATTTTTACAAAACCGTGAACAACCCAAGTAAATTTTAACATCCACTGGTTTTTCAAAAATTGGACAGACGTCCATTCTACAATTATGAAAACTCACATACAGACATTATTTAACCATGTATAATTGTCTACTTTCAACAGTTGTTCAAAATCAAAACATGATTTTACAAAATATATAAATATTTAACGTGAAACTCACGTAAATTTGAAAAATATATCTATATATATTTGCTCCCTCGCACGAGCATCTGTCTTTGAAGCGAGAGTATATTTTCAAAGATTTCTGAAAGCTCGAAGATAAATTTTTTCATGAAAGCTCATAAACAAAATTTTATTACTAACAGACGCACGTCTATTCAAAAAAAAGAAACTTTTCTCTCATACGAGTATCCACCTTTGAAACAAGAGTTTATCCCACTTTGTGATTTCTCACATATTTAAAAAATAAAATTTCGGTTTTCGTGAAAGCTCATAGACAAAATTTTATATCATTAGACTCAGGTCTGTTTTGTTTGTTCCTTAAACCAAGGAACGAACGAGCGTCTATTCCTAAAACAAGGATTTCTTTTCATGCGCCCGACTCGTGAATCCTAAATCGACCAAGGTTCCGTCATCACTCAGCGGTTCTACACCAATTTATGCTCATTAGACGGTGCTCTATCATGCCACTGGGATCTTCGTTCAAGCCGTGGTTCGCTCGCGCAATCGAAAATCCGGTAACATCTTATCTTACGACTAAGTTCAATTACTTATTTCGTCCATAACTGGAAAATCACCATCCAGTGCTGACTGAGGAACATCACTGTCCCTCACTAAGAAGGGGACTTAATGTAGATGGTGGATTTTCGACAAAGGCTAAAATCGTAAACCCATAATTGTACATGCTCTTGATCCAGCAATCAGATGAGTATTGAGGCTCATGTCTCTCATCGAAAGCGTGAAAGCTCATGCCACAAGAATCTCTGACTGAGAATACTGTCTCTCAGAGTATATGTAGATGTGTAGTCTCTCAGCTGAGGCAATAGCATATCTTATGAATACTGAGCAATTTCAGTAATTATTTATATATAGAATCGAAAGATTGGACGGCTCCTAGGCAGCTTGCCTGCTAGTATACAGCAATAACGTCTTCAGGATGTAACAATGTTTTCCCTGACTATATAAAAAGAAATATGACGCTTCAACAAGCTCATATCACTCAATTCCTGAATAATTATTGCTCCTAGACGATCGTACTAGTATAGAGCCATCGATTAATTATTCCTAAATCATTAGATTCATTAACTGAATCCCTGGAAAATATTCTACATTTTCCATAATATTTCATTACTTCAATTCATGGTTTTTCCCAGCAGAATTCCATGGGTTAGCAATAAATATTCAACGCACCGGCATCTGAGCCACTATCGAGTAAGCCCCGACCAAAATGGTGCAAGTGTACTTAGCAATAATCCACTAACGAGCATCTGAATGCACGAACGAGCATTCCAAAATACGAAGGAACGATGAACATATGCAAACTAGGAACAAAATAATAAACAATAAAATATTAATCAAGGTCCTGGGGGACTGGGCCCACCGGCCGGCCGGTCGTGCCATGGCCAGTCCCATGCTCAATTTTATATTCTATCATATTTTCATTATTTTCCTTGATCTCATGAAAATCCCTTCATTTGAACAAATATCCTTCGTTTAAAGGAAACTCCTCAGTTTCATGGTGTTTCCTTCGCATCAAGGAAATAATATAAAATTGGGAAAGGTGTTGTGGGACTGTGTCTACTAGCCGAACGGCCGGCTATGCCCTAGTCATGGCCGGTCCCACACCTCATGATTCCTCATTATTTTATTATTATTTCCCTAATCTCATGAAAACTCCTTAATTTCATGATTTTTCCTTAAAGCCATGAAAAATAATATAAAATTAGGGAAACTCGTGGGACTGGGCCCTAACCGTCCGGTCATGCCCTAGCCGGTCCTACACGCCCCTTATTCTTTATTATTATTATTATTTATGTTTCCTTCATCCCATGAAATTCCTTGATTTCATGATGTTTCCTTCAAATTATGAAATTTCCTTCAAATCATGAAAATAATACATAAAATTAGGGAGAGCTCACGGGACCGGGTCCTAGCCGGCCGACGATCCCCAAGCCGGTACCACACGCCTTATTTTATTATTATTAATATTATTTGTTTCCTTCATCTCATGGAATCTCCTTCACTTCAAGGAAACTCCTTGATTTCAACAAAACTCTTTAGTTTCAACAAACTCCTTGATTTTATGATATTTCCATAAAATCATGAAAAAATATAATAAAATTAGGAAAATGCTACGGGACGGGCTCATTGGTTGGACGGCCATGTCTTGGCCATATACGGTCCCACACTTCATGATTCCGTCATTTTTATTATTATTTTTCCTTCATCTCATGAAGTTTCCTCAGTTTCAGCAAAAATCCCTGATTTCTTCATATTTTCCCAAATGATTGCTCAAACGCACCTCAGAAAATATCAAAACTCTCAGGACTGAGACACAAACACTTTGGTGACGCGATCATACTACCTTGACCGACCAAGGTTGGCTCTTTGGCTTGCAAGAGGCCGGTCCCACATATTTTCATCATTTGACCTAATTTGGTCATATTAGGTTCAAACTCTTCCAAACAATTTTGGAACTTCATAAAACGATCATCGCGTGGTCCCGTGACCAACCAGGGCCGGTTTTCATGAGACATCAATCGTGTTACATGGGGGATATTAACTAGGGATTTGGTCTGGCAGTCTACGACACGTGTGTTCATACACACGATGAGAATGTGAGCAACTCGTGCAATCAGTTGAAGGAGTTAGCAAAGTAGTGGGTAGAAAATCAACCAAGTCTCTGCACGATGAGCAACTGGTTTTAACACGATTTCCACTTCCCCACTCTTTGACTCCAGCAACTGTCACACTTCATGGGATCAAGGAGTATTACAATTCTAGCAATATAAATAAGTATCTGAATCATGATTGAAAAACAGGACAATCTCACGTCGAACAGACAACAAGAGATTAACAACTCAACATCGGAGCAATTACTCTCAACAGAGCAAATTCAATCATTCGAGACTTATCTTATTTCAGAACACGCAACACACCTACAATCTTCAATCACCATTGATCTCACACATTTCTTAGTTTTCTTCCTACAGATCGACCCATCCTCTCTTGTGACCGAATTTACTCTGGAACGACCATTGTCTTGGTTTAGGCCAGAGTACTACAGATTAATATCTCGAATTCAAAGCACTCCCTTCTTTTAGTACATCTGTGTGAGGTTTGACAGTTCACTCGGTTCAAGGAGTATCCTCCGCAGGGTCGTCTCCTCAATTCCATAAAAACCAGCAACTCGTTTTTCCCCATCTACACCCACCAACGGTACTCGTAGAGATTCCCAATCCCAAATAAGTCTTTAAAACGAGCGGTCGTAAGATATTTCGACTAATTAGGGTACTTTCCTCTCTGAATAGACGGCTCCGCCAGTAACAACATAACTAGGTAGTTTTGTTGGATCTAAGGATTAGTTTGCTCGAAATGAAAACTTCAATATTTATAGACCAAGGATGTTTGGACACCAAGGAATTTCCAAAACCAAATAAAATTCTCAAGATATGCAATATATTTCCAAATTCGGTTTTCATAATTCCTGGAAACGCTCTGTCCAAATATTGACCGAAATCTCAGTAGAAAATCTCCAATTAGTAAATGCACATTACCAACTTTTTATTTTATAAAGATATGCATTTTAATTGTTGGAAATTAAAAGCATATAAAACTAAAAACCTTAATTAAAAGATTCTCAATTTATTTCGATCCGGGATTCTTCTTTAGTTATTAAGGAATATCTTTGAACAATAAAAGATAAGAATTACTGCACATGTTCAAAGTATGTCGACATCTTTACTTTGTAAATCCTTTTTATATTTACAATCTTGGAACCTATTTTCCACACTTCCAAACGAGTTTAAAATTGGTTCATCTGATTTCCAAGAACTATGTGATTGATCAAAAACATTCAATCACCATTCATGGGTTTAATGGTTCTACCAAAAAAAGTTTCGGTTCTACCTCAGGTGGTTCCTAGGATCGGTCACATTAGTTTCCAAAATATTGTTATCTAAGTACCAGGATCGGCTACCACTTATTTATGGTACTTACTTGTGATCGGTTGCACAATTTATAGGATCGGTCACACCAATCACTAAAACTTGTTAACCTACTACAAAGATCGATTACACATCTTGTGATTAGTCCCAACCAAGTTCTAGGATCGGTTACCCAACGACTAGGAATGGTCACACCAATTACAAATATCGATCATACCATCTCAAGTGATTACTTAAGATCGGTTTCACTAATAAAAGTCATACCAACACAAAAGTCATGCATTGTGAATAGTTTTACCAAGATATATAAACATGTTATGAGCGGTTTATACTAAACACACATATTGGTAATCCAAAGATTTGCAATGAATAAAAATACCAATAAGCCTAGCAATTTCCCTTTGGATTCATAAAACAAGTTTATGAATTGTACTTCCTTAAACGAATGAAAAACATTGTTTCCTAGGACGAAATATTCACCCATACACATAATCACAATAACATTCATACGATTATGTCGATGTATTAGATACGAAGTTCAAAAGAGAGACGTTATACTTCGTATTGTAATTCCTTAATATTATATATAACTACTACAAGGATCGATTACACATCTTGTTAACTAAGTACCAGGATCGGCTACCACTTATTTATGGTACTTACTTGTGATCGGTTGCACAATTTATAGGATCGGTCACACCAATTACTAAAACTTGTTAACCTACTACAAGGATCTATTACACATCTTGTGATTAGTCCCAACCAAGTTCTAGGACCGGTTACCCAATGACCATGAATGGTCACACCAATTACAAATATCAATCATACCATCTCAGGTGATTACTTAAGATCGGTTTCACTAATAAAAGTCATACCAATACAAAAGTCAGGTATTGTGAATAGTTTTACCAAGATAAAAAAACAAGTTATGAGCGGTTATACTAAACACACATATTGGTAATCCAAATATTTGCAGTGAATAACAATACCAATAAGCCTAGCGATTTCCCTTTTGATTCATAAAACAAGATTATTAATTGTACTTCCTTTAAACGAATGTAAAACATTATTTCCTAGGACGAAATCTGTACCCATACCCATACACATAATCGCAATAAAATTCATATGATTATGTCGATGTGTTATATACGAAGTTCAAAAGATAGACGTTATACTTCGTATTGTAATTCCTTAATACTATGTCTAACTAGAGTATAATCATTCACAGCTTCGCAGTTATGTTTTCAATATGCACGACTTGAAAGATACGTTAGGAATGAAACAGTTCAAGTAAAATATTTCTAACCTCAAGAGGAAGGATGATGTCGTCGTTGTAGCTCTTTACTTCTTCACATTCTTCAAGTCTTTATGTAATACTTATAAGTCTTATATCCTAGTAACTTTCTAGTTAACCTATACGAAGTTTACTCTAGTAAATAATCAAGCGACTCTTTAAATGGGTTTTGATTCACTAAAATATGACAACCAAACTTCACATACCAACGCTTGGTGGGTTCAACCGAGGTATGCTCTAACACCAGGCATTGCTATCTAGCATAACCAGGTTAATTAACTCAACCTTTCTAAAGCTTAGGCCACCTTCATCCTTAGGGGAATAGAGAATGTCTCATCCTAGAAGATGCAATTAATTTCCTGTCTTTAGGATCTAAGGTTTATCCCCACCAAAATTTACAAGGTGGAAGTCCATCTGTTTACACCGATGTTTAGGAATAAGAAAGGCTCCCATTTTCAAAAGGGGGATAGCCTGGACAATTTGTTTAATCAAAGTAGTTCTAGCAGCTTGAGACATGAGCTTGTGTAGCCAGATAGTAATTCTGGCATCCACAGCTTGGAGAATACCCATATGGGTTTGAATTTTAGAAGCTTGAAACACAGTAGGAGTGCCAAGATATTTTTCTCCCAAGTCTCTGTTATTAATATGTAGAATGTTAGCCAAAATAGCTTTCCTATGTTCAGGAATTTTCCTACTGAATAAGATACCAGATTTATCAAAATTTATTTCTTTCCCAGAAGCTAAACAGTACTTTTGGAGATAATCTTTTATAATTTGAAAGTTATGGGTAGTAGCTTTAGAAAATAAGAGGGAATCATCAATGTTAAAGCACTGCTCGGTCGAACTCGCATGTGTTTCTATCTCAAGCATGTTTGTCAATGTTAGTGATCAAAACTATAAGTATTGGTTTCTAGCATATTTATAGATGTCTCGGACTAGGACATAGGTTGTGTAGTTGAGCTTAGACTTCACGGTGCTTATCACTTGAAGACGAAGAACTACTAAGGAGAGCTTGTGGAACTTCATCGACAAAAGGTATGTGGAGACTTAAACTCATCTATCACTTGGAAAGTCTATTTCTACTTTATCTCCTATATTGAGACATAAGACGTGTTACGATATAGTTTTCTCTATACACATTTGAGATTTCGAGCTGAGTATATCTCACTTACATATTTCTCGAAATATGTGTTGGTAAGCTTTCGCTTTGACCAAGTTCATATTATATCATGAGAAAATTATCGAGTAACATCTTACATGGTTTGTGTGATACAATCATTTGGTGTAAGACTTGGAATGTTTCGATAATGATTATTTCGATATCTTGAAAATTGCTTTGATGCTAATAGTGTGTGAAAACGGCTATTATCATTATAGAAGAATGTTTCAATGATTGAAATAAAGAGTTTAGAATCTTGTAACCATCTTTGGATATAAGCATAGTGTGTTCGCACATTAGTGTATAAGTCCAAAACCGGGAGCCTAAAGTATGCATACTTGTGTGTATACAAAAAGTTGTAGGAGACTGGGTAAGTATGCGTACCAGTACGCATACTGGCGGAAGTTCACTTCCGTGAATTTCTGCTGAGTTTCAAAAACCAAAACTAAAATCATCCGGTTACCTAAAGTACGTGTACCCGTACGCATACTGGCGGAAAGTTCACGTCCGTGAATCTCTGTTGAGTTTGAAAACTAAAACAAACTCAAATCAGTTGTACATGAACTTAATCATTTATATAATAATGAATGCAATCTTTGCAAACCGTGGATATAATGTTCATGAATTGATTCGATTGAATCAAACCGATTTTGCTTCAATTGTGTTCTTGTATAACTCCATGAGAATATAGCAATTAAACAACTCTTTAACTAGTTTCATTTGAGTCATTTGAACTAGTTATGGTTAAGATGAATAAGGTTGATATGAGAGTAATCATATGGCTAACCTCGGTTAACTATTTGTGAACCAACATGGTGTACATGTTTGGGTACGGTTACATAAACCTAATGAGGGTACATTTCATTTGTGTGTAACATGCTAAGTTCGATCTAACGGTTGAAAGATATTATCTTAGTTGAATCAGGTTTTTCATCTAACAGTGATTATTGAATGCTTTGTTACCAAGGTAACTTGGATTGCAAACTCTAATTTGAAAACTATATAAAGGAGAACTATAGCAACTGGGAAAACTAATCCCCACACCTCATATGTATTACTAGTTGCATAACTAGAATCGATTCTCCTTTAACCTTAGGTTTCTTCTCGAGACCCTGAAGGTTAATGACTTGAAGACTTCATTGGGATTGTGAAGCCAGACCCAACTATTCTCTTTGTAGTTGCGTGATCTGATCTTGCTGTTTCTATCGTGATTGAGTTGAATTGTAAAATTGGCTTGAGATTTATATCTCCGATAGGCAAGATAGAAAAGTAATCACAAACACATTCGCCTCATCGTTTGTGATTCTACAATAACTTGTTTCGCTAGTCGGTTAAGTTTATTGTGAGGTGTTTGATAATACTAGGTTGTTCTTCGGGAATATAAGTCTGGTTTATCAATTGGTTCCCGTTCACCTTGATTTATCAAAAGACGGAACAAAAACTCTTGGGTATTGTGGGAGACAGATTTATTCAATCCTATAGACTTTTCTGTGTGAGACAGATTTGTTTATCAAGTCCTCGACTTTGGGTCGTAGCAACTCTTAGTTGTGGGTGAGATCATCTAAGGGAATCAAGTGCGTAGTATCCTGCTGGGATCAGAGACGTAAGGAGCGCAACTGTACCTTGAATCAGTGTGAGATTGATTATGGTTCAACTGCAGTCCAGTCCAAAGTTAATTGGTAGTAGGCTAGTGTATGTAGCGGCTTAATACAGTGTGGTGTTCAATCTGGACTAGGTCCCGGGATTTTTCTGCATTTGCGGTTTCCTCACTTAACAAAATTCTGGTGTCTGTGTTATTTCTTTTCCGCATTATATTTTGATATATAATTGAAACATCACAGGTTGTGCGTTAAGATCAATCAATTAGAATATCCAACCTTGGGTTGTTGCTTTACATTGATTGACACTTGAACATTGGTCTTTGGTACCGTTCAAGTAATTCCTCTTATATTCAATCGGGCTCGCAGATTTCTATTTGTTGATTGCGGATTGAATTAAGAGTTAGAGATATTAAACTCTTTGATATACTTTTATCTAGATTGAGTCTGACTGTCTAGTTGATTTTCTAGAAAGTGCATTGGAGTAAGTCCTCTCAGATTGCCAAGCGAATTGTTGGGTGTGGTTATTAGACCCCCGCCTTTTCAGTTGGGATCAGAGCAGGCAAACACGTTTAAGACCTCATAAGTCTGTGTTTGTATCAATCTGATTATTGTGGACGAGTCTATCTCTAATAACATACCGGGTCAGAAATTACCAGATGTTTTTAAAAGCTTGGATTCACCTGAGAGAACTGCCACATCTATGTCAATATCTAAACATTCTCTTAATGTAAAAACTGTTGATAACTGGGAAACACTCCTAGAAGAACAGTTGGATGAACTTTCTGATGAAGGTGATTTAGATATTGATAGAGAGGTTGATGAGGAATTCGTTGGAAAAGAAGAAGATGAAAACTTCTCATGTCACACCTCTTCTGACTCCTCTCTGTCGAAAAAACAAGCAATTGAGAAGATGTTACGCAGGTGTTTATGTTTCGAATCGTTCTAACGAATCGATCCTCAAGGATTATGAGGAACTACGTATGAAGTCACTTGAATGTGATAATCTTTATCAAAAGTACTTTTCGTTGGAAGAGAAACTTGCAGAATCTAAAGCAAGGATTAACTCTCAACAAGTTAGTTTTGATGACAGAGAAAGCGCTTTTCTTGCTCGAGAAAAACGTCTTGAGGCTGATTTAGCTGCTGCTCTTGATAAAATCAAGATGTTGGAAGATGACTTGAAAAGGTTTAATACTAGTTCAAGCAAGTTAACCACTATGCTAGGAGCAAGTAAAAATCATCGTGATACACGAGGATTGGGTTATAAAGGAATAGATGCTCCAAGTATTAGCAAATAGGTAAAATTTGTCAAGGCTAGTGATTCTTCTCACCAAAAGGTTTCCACTGATGGCAAAGTGAAATACCTTCACCGGTAGTTAAGGTTCAAAAGATCAAAGTATATCATCCTCCAAAACCAGCACACATGAATCCGGGTAAGAACGTTCCTTATATTTGTCATTATTGTGGAAACAAAGGTCACTTGGAAAGGAGATGTCGTTTTCGTATAAGGAATGAAAAACTTCATGTTGTTCTTGTTTGGCTGTCAAAAGAAGTGACTAAACCGGGATCATATGTTAAGGATAACACTCTTGACATTACGGGTTGTAAACGTCCAACCTTTAGGCAAAGGAATCAGTGCTGTGATAATCCTAGATTCGCCTATAAACGTCATACGAAGTCTTTTCACAATTATAATGATTATCAAAAGAATAAATTTGTAAAGACGAAGATAATATCCGATGCTCCCAATTGGAGAAAGACTAACTTGCAAAAGAATAATCAATCCAGTTCTCATTCTAGAATTCTAGAAGAGAGTAATGATAAAAAGGTTCCAATTGTTCCTAAACGCACTCAGAAGTGGATACCAAAGAAAGTCAATGATGTTTTGAGTGTGAAAAGGAATGATCTCCCAGAAAATTCCATGACTATGGAGAAAGCAGTATCCATGATGTTGGAACTTAATAAGTTCTTTGGAAAGATGGACTTGGATGTGAAAGGTTCTAAAAGCGATCTCTTTCATGATAATCCAAAAGTCACTTGTGGTAAGCAAGACATTGTTCACCTCAACACAACTTGATTGTGTTGTAAGTGCATCCTCACCAAGGAATGCCATGTTATGTATACGGTGAGGGAAGCACAAGAATTGGGGCACACATATTATGTTGGGTATGATTTTGAATGTTTGGTAACGTTGTAGAATTCGATCGGATTCTTCCAAAAAGGTATGTCTCTAAACTTGATAAAGTTTTATGATGATCTATGTACCTTGTGTATCATTCATGTCTACCTAACTTGATTTGTGTTTAAGGTTCTTAAATGTTCCGTTTGAAAATAGTTGTTCGAGATGTTTTGGCCTTCATGGTACACTTCAGGTATGCATACCAGTGTGCATACATGTTTACAAATGAGCTTTTATAATAAAATCCAGGGAAATTCGTTTGCATACCAGTTTGCATACTGAAAATCCGTTTGCATACCCTTATGCATACTTTCCTGTAGACGTCGATATTCGGTAAACTTGTTTTGGCCGTATCTTCTTCGTCCGAACTCCGAATGACCTCATTCTTTGTATTCTCTTCCTCTTTGAATTCTCTTCGAAATGGAGTTGAGAATTCTTGAATTTGGATGAGTTAAGATTGGTATTTGTTCTGTCTCTTGTTTTTTAGTGTTTTGCTCCGTTTCGTCGCACTTGTTCCACTTCTCTTGGACTTGGGCACTTGGATTCATGGATTACTACTCTTCTAAGATCATTTGTAGCTTTAACAAGAATGTTGTTGGTGAATCACAAAGAAGCAAGTTCAAGAATGGGCAGTAGTACGCATTACTATGGGATTCTTGAATGTTCACAATCATTTTATGTGAACTATGGTGCAGGTGAAAAAGCGGGGTCTAACAACCACACCCAATATTTCGATTACCAATCTGTATGGACTCATTCCAATATACTTTTAAGAGAATCAACTAGACAGTCAGACTCAACCTTAATGAAAGTATATCAAAGAGTTATATCTCTCTTTCTCGATTCAATACTTACTCAAGCAAATAGAAATATGCGAGTCTAATTGAATACGAGAGAAATCACTTGAACGGTACCAAAGACCAATGTTCAAGTATCAATCAATTTCAATCAACAACCAAAGGTTGGATTTCCCAATTGATTGATTCAAACGCATAACCTATGATATTTCAATTATATAACAAAATATAATGCGGAAAAGAAATAACATAGGCACCAGAAGTTTTGTTAACGAGGAAACCACAAATGCGGAAAAACCCCCGGGACCTAGTCCAGATTGAATACACACTGTATTAAGCCGCTACAGACACTATCCTACTACAAACTAACTTCGATTTGTACTGTAGTTGAACCCCAATCAATCTCACACTGATCCAAGGTACAGTTGCGCTCCTACGTCTCTGATCCCAACAGGATACTACACACTTGATTACCTTAGCTGATCTCACCCACAACTAAGAGTTTCTACGATCCAAAGTCGAAGACTTTAATAAAAATCTGTATCACACAGAAAAGTCTACGGTAATAGATAAATCTGTCTCCCACATAAATACCTACGAGTTTTTGTTCCGTCTTTTGATAAATCAAGGTGAATAGAAGCCAATTTATAAACCAGACTTATATTCCCGAAGAACAGCTTAGTATTATCAATCACCTCACAATAATCTAAATCGTATGATGGCGAAACTAGATATTGTGGAATCAAAAACGATGAGATGAAGACGTTTGTGACTACTTTTATATCTTTCCTATCGGAGAAATCAATCTCAAGTAAATCCTTACGATTGTACTTAGTACGATAAAAACAGCAAGATCAAATTACACAACTACGGGAAAGTAGTATCGGTCTGGCTTCACAATCCCAATGAAGTATTCAAGTCGTTAACCTACAAGGTCTCGGTAGAAACCTAAGGTTAAAGGAGAACCGACTCTAGATAATACAACTAGTATCACACAGGAGGTGTGGGGATTAGGTTTCCCAGTTGCTAGAGTTCTCCATTATATAGTCTTTCAAATCAGGGTTTGCAATCAATGTTAGCTTAGTAACAAAGCATTCAATATTCACAGATGAAAACCTGATTAGATTCAAGCTAATATCTTTCAACCGTTAGATCGAAACTTAGCTTGTTACACACAAATGAAATGCACGTTTAACTAGGTTTGTGTAAGTGTACCCAAACATGTACATCTAGTTGGTTCAATGGTAGTTGGTAGGTTCGGAAACTTACAATAAAATATTGCAAGTGCACAGTGTCTCACTAGTAGAACAATGGCAAGTACAGGTCGTTCCCACGGGGAGTGTGAAAATACTACTTCTAACTAATACCAAGACCAAATAATCAAATAGATAATGTTTAATGAGTTTTCAGAAATTTGAAACAAAATGAAACAATAAATAATTTTAACGAAAAACAGAATGATAGAAGGTTGTTAGGATTTTCGGTTTCCACCAATTAATTATGCAAACTTTACTAATCTTTAAAAATCTATTCCATGCATTTTCAAATATTGTTTCTCCGCTCTAGTTTTCTTCGCTTCATGAGTAGTGATTCTAAAGCATTACCTATCTATCCTTGCATACCACGTCTAGGGATTTAACCAAAGCACGAAATATCAATTCAAAAGCATAAATAATCAAGAAAATCACATGAACAATAAAATACCAAGCTATATGAAGAAAAACTACTAGTCATTTAAATCATTATTGAGCATATAAATGTAGAGTTTACACAATTAAATTGGTTTCTACCCAAACCCTAACATAACTCTAGCTAGACATGGCTTTCTCAAAAACCATAAACATATTAAAACCAAACTTTAGCTAAAGAAAAACGAAGAATCGAAGAAAAAAAACTCCAAAATCCTTCTCTTGTTTCTCCCCTCGCTCTGTGGCCGGGCGCCCCCTCGTATATTTTGAAACAACACATAAATATAGCTCACAAATGAATTCACGTTTTTCTTCTTCGTCGCCACATCACCTCCCAATAAAAGTCTGCCACATGTTATGAAAATATAAATTCACCCAATGATGTTGTGTCGCGTGTCATAATATGACGAGACATTGTAAAGTATCACCGAGTCTCCACTTTCCATGGTATATGAATTTCATTTAGAAAGCATGATATTTTCTTGCATGTGCTGGGTCCCACCTTAATTGTATTTGGAAAATGACGTCAGTTGGCTTCAAATATTCCTTCAGATTCTTTATATAAATATAGAAAGAGAACTTATGTAAGGACAAGATATATTAATCTTTCCTTTTTCTTCATTTGCATGTGGTCATGGAGGTGATATTCTTCCATTCTTATGCTAACAATAATAAAGTCACTCTTGACCAATCTTAGGTAGCATTAGTGTGCTGACATCGACTTGCTTCATCATTAAGTCTCACATTTTGATGTTTATTCGTTGGATGATCGAATTCACTTTTACTTTCTGCAAAAGCACTAAAATAGTGTCATTAGTCAAAATATTGAGTCCTAGCTAATATAAATATGGGTATAAAATGTAGCCCTTTCGTGCTTATCATTAGTTAACCAAATGGTTAGCCATATGAGCACTTTCATATCAACCATATTCTTCTTTACCACAACTAGTTCAAATGACTCAAATGAACTAGTTAGAGAGTTGTTCAATTGCTTAGATCTTTATAATAGACACAATTGAAACAAAAACGATTTGATTCACTCGAATCGATTCATGAACTTTATAGCCACGGTTTGCAAACATGCATTCCTTAGTTTATATAAGTTTAAGCTCACGAGTAATCGTTTTTAGAAAATATCCAACTTAAGTACGCGGACTGGTACGCGGACTTCAGTACCCGAAATAAGTTTGTAAATAGTTCACAAACTCCAGCAAATTTTCTCGGGAAGAGAACCCCCGACAGTACGCGGACTGGGTTCGCGGACTCTGTTCCGGTTTTCCTGATCAACAAAGTACGCATACTTTGGTTCAAGAAATAAGGACTTATACATGTATGAGTTATCACACAATGCTTATATCCAACAATGGTTATATAATCTAAACTCTCATTTCAATCATTGAGACATTCTTAGAGGACGTTATATAGTTGTTGTTCACAAACCATTTTTCGTCAAAGCCATTTTCAAGTGATTGAAACATAAATGACTTTCGTCACTAGTAAAGATGAACTTGGCCAAAGCGAAAGCTTATCAACACATATTTCGAGAAGTAGATAAGCGAGATAAACCCGGCTCGAAATAGCAAATGTTTATAATCAAAGTCTATATAGCAAAATGACTTTTGTCTCAAGATAGGAGATAGAGTAGATTGACTTTTGAGTGATAGATAAGTTCAAGTCTGCACATACCTTTTAGTCGATGAAGTTCCACCAGTTCCTTGAGTAGTTCTTCGTCTTTGTATGATGATCTCCATGGAGTCTTGAGCTCAACTACACTTTCTATCCTAGTCCAAGACGTAGATAATAGTAGACTAGAATTTAAGACTTATAGTTTTGATCACTAACATTGACAAACATGCTTGAGATAGCAACGCATGCGAGTTCGACCGAGCAGTGCTCTAACAATCTCCCCCTTTGTCAATTTTAGTGACAAAACTATCAATACATATGGAATACAAAAACAGATAAACAAACTTTTGTAGCTTCTCTTCCACATGCCTGATCTTCTTGGTTCTTCAACATTACTCGAAATCTTCGTCACTTCCAAGTACTCCAATGATCCCAAAGGTTGTAAGTTTGGTATCACCATTGTTGAAAATCCGTAGTCATAACAATGAGAAAACAAGAATTCTCAATCATTGTTATAGAGTGTCATAGTATTATTATACAACATCAAAGTTCAATTGTACCACAACTGCGACAACAATACTATGGTGATATGTATCACTCCCCCTTGGTCAATACTCCATCTCACATGGAAACCACCCCCCTTACATAATGATCCGAAAACTATATGTATTTGTAGTGTGAATTACACATTAGTTCTCCCCCTTTTTTCAATAAAATTATCCAAGGTACGAAAACTAATGAGATCCTGATGAAATTTCCATAGAGACATTTCATGACCAAAAGCAAGCACATATCAACTTTTTAGATGCCATCATATAGCCGAAGCTAAATGCATTCATCAAGGAGTTTATAAAGATACAAGATAACCCCTATAATATTCCACAGCCGCACTCCTTACAAAGATTTGGCAATTAAGCACAAGTTCAATTAAGAACTCTCCCCCATAAAATTTCATTCCCGAAAGAACAACAAGAGCGACCTTACTTTCACAAGAAAAGAATGATTTATTTGGACATAACAAATCACATACGAATATGAATTTGAATCCAAAAATACTCAATTAAATTAACCACACGAAAACCCATGATTAATTCAATCGGAATACACAACTAAATTACCACAAGAGTGTGATCAATTCAATTGGTCATGCTCGACATAAGAGAACTTACGGAGCCGCACAGTATATACATAAAATATGGATCAGGGAAGATCAATACTGCGGAATAGACAAGGATTCATTCTATTTCCCATCACTATTTGCACAATGACATACAATAGACATAATCCTTGTAAACAAAAGTTCATCCCATCTTCCATCAATATTTGCATAATCACATAATAGGCTTAAAACTTTTGTAATGTCAAAAGCTCATTCATTCTTTTATTAATACATGCATATCGACATATGAAAGACTTAACTTTTGACAAAGTATGAGACAATCATAGTTCACGGACGCAAACACACATATCCCATAACAAGTTTGCAATATATAAAACCATAAAGATTAATACTGCAAAAATCATCTTCCAAACAATTTTTTAAAATTTAAACAAATAAATCTAAAAACAATAAAGATGAAAACGTTGGACATAACTATGTGTAATCACAATAATGGTTATTCCAAACTCTAGTTATTTCTTCCTAAAAACACAAGAATAAAATTCTCATAAGAAGATTTACTAAACATCACAGTTTATTGAGAACCTCATACCTTTCAATGAATCCGTCAAAGAAGGTATCACTGATTTCCTTTACTCTCTTGACTGTAGACACACCATGTTCGTGAGTTAGAACGCTAACTTTTCGATCAACAACCCGAGCAATCTGTCTAGCCTTGACACAGTCCATGATGAGCTTCTTTTGATTCCATATCAGAATATTCTGATTAGCAAGAATTCTGGCCTGACCATCTAAGAGTTGATTTATTTGCAGTTGAAGATTCGCAAACTCGACCTTTGAATCGTTCTGAAAATGAGTTAAATCCTTGACAGAATCATCAATCCAGGAGTTGTGATCCTTTTTTCAAGCATCTTCTTTGGAACCATCTCTTGAATTGACTCACGTCCTTGAGTGTCTTTCTCCATATCAAGATGTACTATCTCTTGAGACTTTGCAGAGTTCTCCATATATATTTTTTGATAGGGATGGAATAACACAATAAAGAGAGTATATATGTGTTTGTAAACAGGAGAAGGAAACTCTTATTTTGAAAAACCTATGAACTCACAGGAGTAGGACACGGAAGTTCACGGACTGTTCACAAGAGAGGGATGGGTTTGAACTAAATCCAGTAAGAGGAAAAACACAATGTTTGTCAAATATTGTTTAAAAATTCTTAGAATTAGAGCCTGAGTCATAAAACAACTTTCATAACTCTGATTGATTGACAACAGAAAACGACATAAAGAAACATACAACAAATATTGAGACTCCCATAGTCATCATACTTGTACCTCTCAAGATAGATTCAAGGATGATATTACCTAAAGTTAGGTAAATGAGTGAGAAATGATCTCACTACGAAACATGGGAAGAGGATTGTACAGGTTCTTTGACCGTTTTGCTTGTATATTCCCCTTTTTCCATTGATTATAATGTAATCCAGATGGATTAGTCATAAATCCTTTCAAAAATCCATCTGAAGGATTTTTCTGAGGACCGAGTCTAGGACCTCTAGAAATAGGTTCCAGAAAAGGGAATTTGGAGAATTTCCAATTTCTTGATCTAGACTTACCAAACTTGTTCTTATGAACACAGAGAAAGTCTTTATTAGTGGCACATGATTTTATACCGTAATGAGGAGCATGCAACCTGTGGTGATTTCTTGAGGAGAGATCATAATATTTCTGGTTTTCTGTCGGCAAGAGATTCATTGTAGATGTCCTTAGACGATTTACTCCATTGACAGTAGAAAGAAGCAAATTATGGAGATTAGAAATTTGTTTCCTCCTAGCAAAACAATGGATAGCATAGTGATTCTTTTTACCACAGAATGAACAACATCGTGAAATTGAGACATGATTGCCTTGATCCAAACCTTCATCCTTCACATGCACATTTTGCAAGTGATTCTCAATAGGTGCTTCATTGTAGGAATTTTTCTTTACACGAGGTAAAACCTTGTGAGTATTCGGAGAAGGTGTAGAGGATGACTTAATCATCAAAATAGAGTTTTCCTTATTCAAGGCGTTACACTGCTCTTGGGAAAGTTGCAGAGATGCAACAAGTTTCTTTTTCAAAACGATAGTTGTTTATTTCTGATGAATGCATCTTGATCAAACGTTTTTTTCTAATTGAATCTTTCTTGACAATATCCTCAAGAATACTAATCTTTTTACATTGCAGAGAAGTTTCTTGAAGAAGTTTTTCGATATTGTTAGAGAAGGACTCGATAATATTATAGAGTTCACGTTCTTGACCAAGAAACTTTTCAAATTCATCAATGAGCTGAGCATGATTATGAAAATCAATATTCTCAGTTGAATTTTTTGAGATTCTGGTGAGCTCCTTTTCAGCTTTTGCGATAGTGTCAACTGTCTCTTTAGAGGAACAAATATCAACATTTGATAGATCCTTTTTTCACCTCGGGATTCGAAATAATCAGCTAAGGAGTAATCCTTTGAGGTGACCTCAAGACATTTAACATAGTTAAAAGCTTTGGAAGGCATTTTGGTATGCGTATATGCCAGAGATGAGATTATATCCACAGACTCAGATTGCTACAAACAAAGACTGATAAGGTCTTTACACGTGTTTGCCTGCTCTGATACCAATTGAAAAAGTGGGGGTCTAACAACCACACCCAATATTTCGATTAGCAATCTGTATGGACTAACTCCAATATACTTTTAAGAGAATCAACTAGACAGTCAGACTCAATCTTAATGAAAGTATATCAAAGAGTTATATCTCTCTTTCTCGATTCAATACTTACTCAAGCAAATAGAAATATGCGAGTTTAATTGAATACGAGAGAAATCACTTGAACGGTACCAAAGACCAATGTTCAAGTATCAATCAATTTCAATCAACAACCAAAGGTTGGATTTCCCAATTGATTGATTCAAACTCACAACCTTTGATATTTCAATTATATAACAAAATATAATGCGGAAAAGAAATAACACAAACACCAGAAGTTTTGTTAACGAGGAAACCGCAAATGCAGAAAAACCCCGAGACCTAGTCCAGATTGAACACACATTGTATTAAGACGCTACAGACACTAGACTAATACAAACTAACTTCGGTCTGGACTGTAGTTGAACCCCAATCAATCTCACACTAATCCAAGGTACAGTTGCGCTCCTACGTCTCTGATCCCAGCAGGATACTACACACTTGATTCCCTTAGCTGATCTCACCCACAACTAAGAGTTGCTACGACCCAAAGTCGAAGACTTTAATAAACAAATCTGTATCACAAAAAAAAAGTCTACGGTAATAGATAAATCTGTCTCCCACAGAAATACATACGAGTTTTTGTTTCGTATTTTGATAAATCAAGGTGAACAGGAACCAATTGATAAACCAGACTTATATTCCCGAAGAACAACTTAGTATTATCAATCACCTCACAATAATCTAAATCATATGATGGCGAAACTAGATATTGTGGAATCACAAACGATGAGACGAAGATGTTTGTGACTATTTTTATATCTAGCCTATCGGAGAAATCAATCTCAAGTCAATCCTTATGATTGTACTTAGTACGATAGAAACAACAAGATCAGATCACACAACTACGAGAAAGTAGTATCGGTCTGGATTCACAATCCCAATGAAGTATTCAAGTCGTTAACCTACAGGGTCTCGGTAGAAACCTAAGGTTAAAGGATAATCGACTCTATCTAATACAACTAGTATCACACAGGAGGTGTGGGGATTAGGTTTCCCAATTGCTAGAGTTATCCCTTATATAGTCTTTCAAATCAGGGTTTGCAATCAATGTTAGCTTAGTAACAAAACATTCAATATTTTCACTGTTAGATGAAAACCTGATTAGATTCAAGCTAATATCTTTCAACCGTTAGATCGAAACTTAGCTTGTTACACACAAATGAAATGCACGTTTATCTAGGTTTGTGTAACCGTATCCAAACATGTACATCTAGTTGGTTCAACGGTAGTTAACCAAATGGTTAGCCATATGAGCACTTTCATATCAACCATATTCTTCTTTACCACAACTAGTTCAAATGACTCAAATGAACTAGTTAGAGAGTTGTTGAATTGCTTAGATCTTTATAATAGACACATTTGGAACAAAAACGATTTGATTCACTCGAATCGATTCATGAACTTTATATCCACGGTTTGCAAACTTGCATTCCTTAGTTTATATAAGTTTAAGTTCACGAATAATCATTTTTAGAAAATAACCAACTTAAGTACGCGGACTGGTACGCGGACTTAAGTACCCAGAATATGTTTGTAAATAGTTCACAAACTCCAACAGATTTTCTCGGGAAGAGAACCTCCGACAGTACGCGGACTGGGTTTGCGGACTCTGTTCTGGTATTCCTGATCAACAAAGTACGCATACTTTGATTCAAGAAATAAGGACTTATACATGTATGTGTTATCACAAAATGCTTATATCCAACAATGGTTATATAATCTAAACTTTCATTTCAATCATTCAAACATTCTTAGAGGACGTTATATAGTTGTTGTTCACAAACCATTTTTCGTGAAAGCCATTTTCAAGTGATTGAAACTTAACATGACTTTCGTCACTAGTAAAGATGAACTTGGCCAAAGCGAAAGCTTACCAATACATATTTCGAGAAATAGATAAGCGAGATAAACTCGGCTCGAAATAGCAAATGTGTATAATCAAAGTCTATATAGCAAAACGACTTTTGTCTCAAGATATGAGATAAAGTAGATATACTTTTGAGTGATAGATAAGTTCAAGTCTCCACATACCTTTTAGTCAATGAAGTTCCACCAGTTCCTTGAGTAGTTCTTCGTCTTTGGGTGATGATCGCCTTGGAGTCTTGAGCTCAACTACACTTTCTATCCTAGTCCGAGACTTAGCTAATAGTAGACTAGAAATCAAGACTTATAGTTTTGATCACTAACATTGACAAACATGCTTGAGATAGCAACGCATGCGAGTTCGACCGAGCAGTGCTCTAACACATGGTCGTTAAAGACTTCGTATGTTCTTCCTTGTTAAGAAAATCTTTTTATACGCCTTTGGTAGATATTCTTGGTATAAATCCGGGCGAAAAAGATTGATTCTACCCTCTAAGGACAAATTATATTATATGTGCATTACGAGGTTGTCTTGATGCCTAGGAAACTTCTTATGTGAATTTATTCTTGTTTTAGAGAAGGATTACTAGAGTTTGGAATAGCAATTATCGTGCTATGTCCAACGATTTTCATCTTCAATGTTTTTTAGATTTATTTATTTAAATTCTAAGTTATTTGGAAGATGATTTTTGCAATTTTAATCTTTATGATTTTATATATTGCAAAGTGTTATGGGATATGTTTTTTACGTCCGTGAACCTGTTACTATCCCATACTTGTTCAAAAGTTATCTTTATTATGTCGGCATGAAAGTATTGATAGAAGATAGAATGAAATTTTGACATTACAAAAGTTAAAGCCTTTTATGTCATTGTTTTGATCGAAGAAAGGATAAAACTTTTTTTAACAAGGATTAAGTCTATTGTATGTCATTGTGCAAATAGTGATGGAAAATAGAATGAATCCTTTTCTATTCCGCAGTATTGGTCGATATCTGATCCAAATTTTGGTGCATATACTGTGTTGATCCATAAGTTTTCTTATGTTTGAGCATGACCAATTGAATTGATCATTCTCTTGTGGTCAGTTTAGTTGTTGCTCCGTAAGTTTTCTTATGAAGAGCATGACCAATTGAATTGATCACGTTCGTGTGGTTAATTTAGTTGTGTAATTCCAATTGAATTAATTATGAGTTTTCTTGTGTTTAATTTAATTGTGCACTTCAATTGGATTAATCATGAATTCCTTTATGAATAATTGAATTGAATACTTTGGATTCAAATTCATGTTTTCATGTGATTTGGTTATGTCCAAAGAAATCCTTCTTTTCTTGTGAAAGTAAGGTCGTCTTTGTTGTTCTTTCGGGAATGACATTTTATGGGGGAGAGTTCTTTTTGAACTTGTGTTTAATTTCCAAATCTTTGTGGGGAGTGCGGTTGTGTAATATTATAAGGGTTATCTTGTATCTTTATAAACTCCTTGATGAATGCATTTATCTTCGTCTTTATGATGACATATAAATAAGTTGATATGGTATTCTCTTTTGGTCATGAAGTATCTCTATGAAAATTTCATGAGGATCCCACTAGTTTTCGTACCTTTGCCAATTTATATTAACAAAAAGGGAAAAAATTAATGTGTAGTGTGATACTACAAATACATTTGGTTTACGGATCATTATGTAAGGGGGAGTGGTTTTCATGTCGAGATGAAGTATTGACTAAGGGGGGGTGATACATATCACCATAGTATTGTTGTTAAAGTTGTGATACAATTAAACTTTGATGTTGTGTAAAAATACTATGACACTGTATAACTATGATTGAGAGCATTTGTTTTCTCGTTGTTATCGCTACGGATCTTCAACAACTATGATGCTGAACATACAACTTTTAGGATCATGGAGTACTTGGAAGTGACGAAGATTTGGAGTCGCGTTGAAGATGCCAAGGAGATCAAGCATTTCGATGAGAAGCTACAATTTTTATTTATTTTGTAATCCATATGTATTGATAGTTTTGTTGCTAAAATTGACGAAGGGGGAGATTGTTAGAGCACTGCTCGGTCGAACTCGCATGCATTGCTATCTCAAGCATGTTTGTCAATGTTAGTGACCAAAACTTTAAGTCTTGATTTCTAGCCTATTTATAGATGTCTCGGACTAGGACATAGGTTGTGTAGTTGAGCTTAGACTTCACGGCGCTTATCACTTGAAGACAAAGAACTACTAAGGAGAGCTTGTGGAACTTCATCGACAAAAGGTATGTGGAGACTTAAACTCATCTATCACTTGGAAAGTCTATTTCTACTTTATCTCCTATATTGAGACATAAGTCGTGTTACGATATAGTTTTCTCTATACACATTTGAGATCTCGAGCTGAGTATATCTCGCTTACATATTTCTCGAAATATGTGTTGGTAAGCTTTCGCTTCGACCAAGTTCATCTTATATCATGAGAAAATTTCCGAGTAACATCTTACATGGTTTGTGTGATATAATCATTTGGTGTAAGACTTGGAATGTTTCGATAATGATTATTTCAATATCTTGAAAATTGCTTTGATACTAATAGTGTGTGAAAACGACTATTGTCATTATAGAAGAATGTTTCAATGATTGAAATAAAGAGTTTAGAATCTCGTAACCATCTTTGGATATAAGCATAGTGTGTTCGCACATTAGTGTATAAGTCCAGAACTGGGAGCCTAAAGTATGCATCCTTGTGTGTATACAAAAAATTTGTAGGAGACTGGGTAAGTATGCATACCCGTACGCATACTGGCGGAAGTTCACGTCCGTGAATTTCTGCTGAGTTTGAAAACCAAACTCATCTGGTTACCTAAAGTACGCGTACCCGTATGCATACTGGCGGAAAGTTCACGTCCGTGAATTTTTGCTGAGTTTGAAAACTAAAACAAACTCAAATCCGGTTACTTAAGTACGCATACCCGTACGCATAATTAAGTGGTTACTTTCTAAAATCGGTTGTACATGAACTTAAACATTTATATAATAAGGAATGCAATCTTTTCAAATCGTGGCTATAATGTTCATGAATTGATTCGATGAATCAAAACCGATTTTGCTTCAATTGTGTTCTTGTATAAATCCGTGAGAATATAGCAATTGTAAAACTCTTTAACTAGTTTCATTTGAGTCATTTGAACTAGTTATAGTTAAGATGAATAAGGTTGATATGAGAGTAATCATATGGCTAACCTCGGTTAACTATTTATGAACCAACATGGTGTACACGTTTGGGTACGGTTACATAAACCTAAATGAGGGTACATTTCATTTGTGTGTAACAAGCTAAGTTCGATCTAACAGTTGAAAGATATTAGCTTGGTTGAATATGGTTTTTCATCTAACAGTGATTATTGAATACTTTGTTACCAAGGTAACTTGGATTGAAAACCATGATTTGAAAACTATATAAATGAGAACTCTAGCAACTGGGAAACCTAATCCCCACACCTCCTGTGTGTTACTAGTTGCATAACTAGAGTCGATTCTCCTTTAACCTTAGGTTTCTTCTTGAGACCCTGTAGGTTAACAACTTGAAGACTTCATTGGGATTGTGAAGCCAGACCCAAATATTCTCTTTGTAGTTGCGTGATCTGATCTTGTTGTTTCTATCGTGATTGAGTGCAATTGTAAAATTGGCTTGAGATTTATATCTCTGATAGGCAAGATATAAAAGTAATCACAAACACCTTCGTCTAATCGTTTGTGATTCCACAATAACTTGTTTCGCTAGTCGATTAAGTTTATTGTGAGGTGTTTGATAATACTAGGATGTTCTTCCAATTGGTTCCTGTTCACCTTGATTTATCAAAAGACGGAACAAAAACTCTTGAGTATTTCTGTGGGAGAAAGATTTATTCAATCTTGTAGACTTTTCTGTGTGAGACAGATTTTTTTATCAAGTCTTCGACTTTGGGTTGTAGCAACTCTTAGTTTTGGGTGAGATCAGCTAAGGGAATCAAGTGCGTAGTATCCTGCTGGGATCAGAGCATAAGGAGCGCAACTGTACCTTGAATCAGTGTGAGATTGATTAGGGTTCAACGACAGTCCGGTCCGAAGTTAATTGGTAGTAGGCTAGTGTCTGTAACGGCTTAATACAGTGTGGTGTTCAATCTGGACTAGGTCGGGGGTTTTCTGCATTTGCGGTTTCCTCGTTAACAAAATTCTGGTGTCTGTGATTTCTTTTCCGCATTATATTTTGTTATATAATTGAAATATCACAAGTTGTGTGTTAAGATCAATCAATTAGAATATCCAACCTTGGGTTGTTGATTTACATTGATTGACACTTGAACATTGGTATTTGGTACCGTTCAAGTAATTCCTCTTATATTCAATCGGGCTCGCAGATTTCTATTTGCTGATTGCGGATTGAATTAAGAGTTAGAGATATTAAACACTTTGATATACTTTTATCTAGATTGAGTCTGATTGTGTAGTTGATTCTCTAGAAAGTGTATTGGAGTAAGTCCTCTCAGATTGCCAAACGAATTGTTAGGTGTGGTTGTTAGACCCACGCTTTTTCAATCAGCAAACAACAGATGTGTCATTTCAGGAGCATCTTTACAAACCTTGATGCCTTCTAAGATTCCTTTCTTTTGAAGGCTATCAATGTAAGAGGAAAGAGCTTCAGAGCAGATGATGTAGAGATATGGGGGAAAGAAGGTCCCCCTGTCTGAGACTTCTTTCAGGTTGAAAATAACCTGTAGGGCTACCATTGAGAAGAACAGAATAGGAAACAGTAGAAACACACTGGTTAATGAGATTGATCCAGTGGTTTGAGAGACCCATTCTAGTCAGAACACTTTCAAGAAAAGACCATTCTAGCTTATCATAAGCTTTGGACATGTCAAGTTTAATGGCAGCAATGCCTTCAATTTTGCCACAGTGATTGACAACAAATATTGCCTCATTAGCCAGCAGAATATTATCAGAAATACCCCTCTTAGGAATAAAGGCACTTTGGTTTTGAGAAATAATGTTATTCATAAAAGGTTTAAGTTTATTAGCCAGAGTTTTGGAAACTATTTTATAGATGAAATTACAAAGCCCTATTGGCCTATACTGGGAAACAAGTTTAGCAAGAGGGACTTTTGGGATGAGCGCCATATTAGTATGATTAAAAACTTTAGCAATGTGACCTATCCTAATTTTTTTTGGTAAAACAAACCAGTAAAACCATCAGGACCTGAAGCCTTTTTCCCCCCCATTTGAAAGACAACATTCTTTATTTCCTCTGCAGTTATAGGTAAGTTCAGGAGGGAGTTGTCTTCAGGAGAAAATTTTATGGGGAGATCAAGAACTATTGAGAGTGAGAAGAATACAGGTTTTTGAAATAATTTATAAAAGAAGTTCCAGTACTATCTCTATCAGTTAGAACAGTATTAGTGAAGTATTTTATCCAGCTAATGGCATTTATTTTTCTCCTAAAGAGAGTAACTCTATTGAAAATAAGGTGAATTTCTGTCACCTTCCATGAGCCAAACCTCCCTGGACTTATCCTTCCAATATAGTTCCTCTAGGTTGTAGAGGTATTCCAATCTAGCTTTGAGTCTAGAGGTAGTACTAGTATCAGTAGGATTAAAAACCTGAACCTCAGACAATTCCTTTCTAATGGTAGATATATTTTTTTGAATATTACTAAAAGAAGATTTATTCCAGTCCCTAAGAACTCTTTGAGTATTTAAAAGCTTAGCTTTTAATTTATAGGTAAGAGAGCCTACAATATTCACAGACCAAGAGATAGCAATGATATCTCTGCATGTAGGATCTTCAATCCACATAGCCATAAACTGAAAAGGTCTGGGCATGCAAACTTCCTCATAATTGAAACCAATATAATGGGGAAGTGATCAGAATAGTCTCTAGGTAGATTATTAACACACAGTTTGGGGAAAAGGTCTTCAGCAATTTGATTTAAGAGACATCTATCTAATCTTTCAAGAATTAAATTAGGACCTTGTTGCATATTAGACCAAGTAAATCTAGGACCAAAAAAATAGGATCATGCAAGTTGAAAACA
This sequence comes from Papaver somniferum, assembly GCF_003573695.1. Taxonomy (NCBI): domain Eukaryota; kingdom Viridiplantae; phylum Streptophyta; class Magnoliopsida; order Ranunculales; family Papaveraceae; genus Papaver; species Papaver somniferum. The sequence goes on along the minus strand of NC_039360.1, from coordinate 139,199,634 downwards.
TAACAGAAATTTCTAATATTTAAGAAATAAGAATCATCAACCTCTAGCCCACCATTTTTATCTTCAGCCCCTAGAAGAACATTAAAGTCACCTATAAAGAAAACTAGTTCATCTAAGGGAGCATTAGATTGTTGGCATTGTTGTTCCCAGAAAGCTTGTCTCAAACTACTATTAGGTTCACCATACATAAAATGGATATGACAAGTTTTGGAATGAATGATGTCAGTGGATGTAACATGGATGCCCCTCATACTGTATGAAACAATGTTAAGTTGAATTTCCTTTTTCCAAGCCAGACCACCACTTCTACCAACACTAGAAACATTAAAAGTGCAAGGGAATCCCATATTTTTTAGCTTCCTAGTAGTCATATCTTTGTTCATTTTTGTCTCAGAGAGAAAGATGATGTCAGGGTTAACATTCCTACATAGTAAGCTAAGCTACTTATTAGCAGATTTTTTCCAAAACCTCTAATGTTCCAAGCAATCAGATTGATATTATTGACAGGGAATTGATTTCTAACATTGTTGGAATTGTCAATTAAAGGGGGTGAAGAAGTTGAATTTACCTGAGTGGTGGAGTCGGATCCACCACCAAGAGAAGCACTGGTAGCACCACCACTTTGAGAAGAATTTTGGGTGGAATCGAGACTAGAAGTAGCAGCATTGAGATGAGAATTATTACGGACACCATTATTGTTTGGAGAAGAATCAGCAGGTACATTTTAGCTCCCATAAGAATCAATCAAAGGTTGGGTATTGAGAGAACAGTTGGAGAGGTTGATAGCAGGTAATTCTCCCAATTTGGTGATAGGAGGACAAAGTTGGGCATAATCAGGTTCAGAGTTATCACGTTCTTCTGGAATAACAACTAGACTAGATAAGCTGGAGTTTGCTCTAGTTCGTTTTCTCAAATCAGGTCTAGGATTAATTTTCCTTTTGAGGTTAGATAGGGCATTTTTCTTAGCTGAAATAAGAGTTCCTCTGGTGATAATTGGTGTTGTACTGAGGATAGCAGCAGTTTTGATTCTTCTTGAGGAGTAGATGTTCGAATTGGACCACTCGTAGTCGGTTCAGATTCAGTGATAGAAGCTTCAACAGTGACATTCTGGGTGGTAACCTGTTTGAAGATAATTGGTAAACCATTGTTCTGCTGAGTTAAGTTTTGTTGAATCGGTCCAACATAAAAAATCTTCAATATTGTGGATCGATTGACGAAAGGTCCCAAATGAAACATGTTTGATTAACCCTTTTGGTTGATATTATCCATCTTCTGATCACTATCCTCAGCTTTTCATTTATTGCATATAGGAGTATCAATAGATTCTACTTGAGTATCTGGCACAATCTCAGTTTGTTGCATAACAATATCCAAAATTGCAGTGGGGGTAGATACATCTTATTTATTTTTTGGTACTGGTGGCATCATGAGTCTTGAGACAGCAGGAAGAACGTATTTACTGCTAGAAGACGCAACTTCTTTAATTGTTTTCTGTTTTAATTTCCAAGCTGGACAGTTTTGAACTTTATGATCAAGCACACGACAAGAAGTACAGAAGTATCTTGGAACTTTGATGTATCTGCATTCGATCAGGAATGGTTGAGTTCTTCCACTGGCGAAGAGGGGGATACCTACTAGTAAAGCTTTCTGCACTGGAATTATGACACACACCTTGATATTCTTCTTTAAAGGATGATTACCATAAGGATCTAGATCTTCAATGAGTTATCCCATGTTGAAAGTGAGTTTCTGAAGATCTTCAAATTCGGTGCATGCTTTAGGGATATTACACAGAATGAACCACATTAGTTCTTCGGTGAAGTATAGGTGATGATTTGCTTGCCAGCCCTCTGTTGAAACAACTTTTAACACCATTAGATATCCACAAACAAACCAAGGTCTCTGAGAGTTAATTCTATTGAAATCATCTTCAGCTAAGAATCGAATAAGGACTTTGTTTTGCAATCCACTAAATGTTGTAACAATAGGAGATTGAGCTAGAGGATACTGATTACAGATATAGAAGCGGATGGAAGAGGTAGGAACCAGGGTTTCACAGCATAAATATCCCACCATACACCATTTCCAATTATTATCAGACTCGGCTAGAACAACTTTTTTGTCAATGAACACTGGTTTAGAAGGGTGGATGGTAAAGTTAATTTCTCCGCCATTTGAGTAGACAGGTTTTGAATATCTTGGTCTAACTTTTGATAGTTTTCTGGGAAATTTGGGAATTCCATTAGGTAAGAGAACTGGATATATATGAATAGAGACTGATTGAGATGAGAGTTACAAATAACCAATATAATATGTAATTGTATAGGAAGGAATATCTTTTTGGTACTATACTGGTATTGATCACAGACAATGTGGATGGAGAAATGGAAAAAGGGTTTTATTTGTTTATGTTTTTGACCTTAAAAAGGGAATGAGAAGACTGTTGAATAAAATTTGGGAAACTTTCAGGAGAAATTTGGTGTAAATTAGTTGTTCTTACACTGCTATGACTGTGTTTGGGATAAGGTTTATCATACGAAATGTCACTTTCGTTCCCATACTTTATCAGTGTGAAGATATATGTATGCACGTGAGTTTGGTGATAAGAGAAACAAGTAAAGACAAGTCCAATGATCCAATGTAAGCTTTCCTGGGATATAATAGGTTGGTACGTAAACATGGCGAAGTTTGGGGTTGGTGGATCATTAATGGGTTTGTCTTTTTTTAGATTCACATATGTTTGATGGTACAAACTACCAAATGTAATAATAGTAATGAAATTGCATAATGGGTGGTGGAGATAGAAATGGAGGGAAAGATGATACGGTGATTGATGGTTTTGATTGGGAAGTTGCATTTTGGTAGTAGGCTTAGGTTTGATGGTTGAGATAGTAACCCATCTGACAGATATGCCCCAAACCGCAATGGTGCCTCTCAATTGATGTTGCATTCTTCTAATCTGCATAAAAAACAAAGTTTTAATTAGAACCCAAAAAACTACATCAAAATTTGGTGACCTACCAATACCCCCCTTAATGGTAGTTCCTAAAGAAGTAATGGTTATGGTAATTTTTAGGTGTTAAAAATAGGTATTGGTAGGGTAATTATGATGATGAGGGTGAAGAGAATACGCATGGTTTTGAATGGGCATTGTAAACAAAGCGACATGATGCTTAACCAAGCGCCATAAATGGGATTTAATGGGCACAATTTGGTCTTTAAAGGGAGGTTTAGCCGAAAGATTATCATAGCTAAGGTAAATTTCTTTTGAACTTTGTTCAGAAAAGGAAAACATTGAGAGAGTGAAAAGAAATTTAGGTAATGGCTAATCAAAATCCTCCAAATGCCGGTGCTAGTAGACTTCCGGTTGAACCATCATCTTCATCTAATTATAAACAAGCCAAGGCTCTTGCATTTTCATTAAGAACTGAAGAGTTACAGAGATTGAGAACTGACATCTAAGCCGAACTTGATCATCGTGAGCATGAGATAATTCGTCAGAGAGAAAAGCAAGAGAGACAGCGTCAGAGAGAAGAAGAGAGGGTTGAAAGCTTGTATGCTGCATGGAAGCCAAAGTATCTCGCAAGAAGAGAGAGGAAAGATGAAGAATGGATGAGAAGCATTCCAAAGCACCGAGATATGGAAGTGCAACAGAAAGTGATTCTGATGTTTCTGATGAAGGTTTTGAGTATGATGTGGAGGACGTTGACACCAGTGATCTTGATTCAGATGCTGCAGAAGATAAGAGGATGATGGAGAGGTACCAGGAGAGGAAATTGAGGAGCCTCTTTGAGTATGATCTTGATAATCCAAAGATCTTAGCAAGGACCATGCAATAGGGTGAGCCTGAAAGAGGAGATGCAGCGATGCATGATGCTGAGACTGAGGAGGAGGAGACTGAAGAAGATACATATAGTGAAAATTCTGCATCTTCAAGTGGTACTTCACCGACACCATCTGACAATGATGACAATGAGAGATATGAAGAGGAGGGATGGAGAACTGATGAAGAAGGCTTTTGTAGTCTCTTCGAAGGTGTCGGAAAAGGCTAGATTTTTCAGATTTTGAGTAAATATTGAAAACGATCAACAAGTTTTTAACAAAACTGCTTTTATGATGCTTGATATTGCTCCTACTCTTCTTAATTTTGTTGCAGATGTTGGTAAGTACTTTGTTTTCCTTCTCCTTACTTCGGCCGGTTACTTTTCTAGTTTGATGGTGATTTTGATATATATAGCAAGAGGAATTCTGGGTATTGTTTTGGTAAGTAGTACTGTTTGTTTCAGTTTTAGAAGTTTGGTATTGAAGAAGATGTTTTTGGTGCACTAGTGAAAAATGGAAGTTAAACCACTGGCTATACAAGAGGTAATATCATCAAAAATGATTGTGATCATCAGTTGTAATATATTAGTGGTTTTTTCCAAAACGACTGTGTCTCACAGAAGTTGATATCTTTAAAAATACTACTTTCGCTGACAGTCAATTGATAACACTGACATTAACAGTGGTTTCTAAAGTTTTAAATTAGAAAATATAAAAGTTAATCGCCTGTTTCCAGAAGTAGTTTATATGGGCTGAATACTTTTTAAAAGTCAGATTCGTCTGAATCCCAGTCTGACTAGGCTTTCATCTGACTGGCCTGAAATTTGAAATTTATTACAATTTATAAAATCTGATTCACATTTCTGACTGGCATAAAGTTTGAAATTCACTAAAATGAACTTTAATAGATGCTCATTTGATAATAAAACATTCACCATTCAATCCAAATTCAAAATGTGTTTACAACAGTAACTCGATTTATATTAATCGAGCTGATAGTTAGGTCAAAAACCACGAAAAGTTTTACATGGGTACTGAATTCACACCATTCTAAGTTATAATTATACTTGAGCATTCTGAACTCAAAAAATATAACGAAACTTCTTTCTATTTCAGTAAGTATTGGTACAATTCACCTGTGTGCATTGAGGCTGCTGTTGATAAACACCTGCAGGAGGTCCTACCATTTCAACAGCTCCAGCCATGGTTTGAGACTGCTGAAGCAGAGGGTGAACAGGTGCTCCTCCCATTATCTGTGTTGGGTGATATATCCCAGCAAAGGCTGGATGCCCAGTTTGAGATGGAGAAAATGCTATGTGTTGTCCCTGAGGCAGGTTGTAGAAAGAACCAGCATGTATTCCAGAAATCTCTCTCCCTGGTGCAGGAACCCAGACAGCTGCACCACCTTCACTCTGCAAAAACAAGTGCAACTAAGTTATACAACAACAGATCTGATGGTCACTAACCAAAGTAATAGAAGATGTAAAGCTTTCACAAATAATGAAATAAATGAATGAAAATGTTAATTACCAGTTAAAGGACCAGAAAGTAAGAACCTACATGGACATCTTTCTTTTCTTTGTTGGAACAAGTATACACAGACTCAAAAAATAACTTCAATCAAGGTAGCAGGTTGAAATCATATAAACAAGTATAAGTGCTGCAAGCATTCAGTCGAGAGATATTACCTAATCTCCATCCAATACTCGTCGTCATCTAAAGATGTTGAAGAAAGAAGGTTGATTCATGGATGCAGCAAACACATATGGATCTTCATAAGCATTCACCTTTAGGCCGGATCTCTTGGGAGATTCTAATACAAGATGCCAATGCTTTCTAGTCTCATCAGCGCAATAAAAGACTTAGGCAGCTTGAGAAGCATGGATGAACGGTTCGTCAACTTCTTTAGAGTTTCTCTTAAACTTTTCGAAGTTGACGAACCTCGAGTTTGTATCTGCATCCACATATGATCCAGTTGTTTTGTCTTCGACCAGGACCCAATCACAGAGAAAAACAACTTCTGTGAAATCTTCATAATCGAGTTCAAGTATCTTTTTCACAATGCCAAAGTAAGAAGTATCATCGCCCACCAAGTTGGTATCTTTGGCGCTTGCTCTAAAGCTGGTGAAGGCATCCATGGTCACTCCACTGTTTTGTGTAGTCATATATTGCTCTGCCTCTGATGTATAAAACAGATAACCATTCACCGAATACGCTCTATAGAAAACTGTCTTGAAGGGAGGGCCAAGTACGAGCCTATGAAAATATGTCATGAGAGTGCCTAGAAGTTGATCTCTTAACCAGGGAATGTAATCCTGACGCTTGCTCCTTGATCTTCGGTTAAAAGTACTACTGTATGGCTTGTATTTCCTGTGAAACAATAAAGACAATTATACATGACAGGGTTACTTCACACTATACAAATTATATGGTCAAAATGGTGTAAAGAAATTGTTCAGAGACAAAGTTAAGGATTCTACTTACTCTTCCCATTCAATATTTTCTTCTGAATGTCTCAATACCCAAAGACGAACTTGTTGATGTTGTAAGGAAGTTAATTGGTATGGTTTTCCTTGTGAATTAGGCGGTTCTGGACCTTTGTAAACCTCACCGTGCAATGCTATCTTTCCATGACACTTATAAAACTTTTGCTTACCCTCAGGAATGAACTCCATCCAATGGCGCGCTCCTTCATCGACCTCATATTGTGCAGTTATAGACCCTTCAATATAGTTTTTGTTCCGACCATAAACCTTGTATGTTCTCATCATCCTGCACATGCAATTAGTAACACAATTATATATGTAAGGTATATATAAGTTCATAAAGTAATAAAGAAACTGAAAGTATCAACAATTAAAGAAGTATACCTCTCAAAAGGTACATCCACCTAAATTGAACTGGTCCCAATGTTAGTGCCTCTTCGGCCAAATGTACGACAAGATGAGTCATCGTAACAAAAAAAGCCGGTGGGAAGTACATCTCAAACACACATAAAGACTCCACAACACGTTCGTGCATTAGACGAAGCGCTTCACGATCAATAACCTTAGAACAAAGAACTTTGAAAAACAATGACAATTGACGTATTGCCTCACGCAAAAGCTTATGATCTTTGAAATAATACATTAGAAAAATTGGCATCAAACCCTGCATAAGCATGTGGTAGTCGTGGGACTTCAAACACTTAAATTGTAACTCTTTCATATCCACTTTGTTTTTCCAATTTCCACTATAACCAATAGGAAATTTCAGTTTGCTAAAAGTTTTACAGACTAGTTCTCTTTCATTCTTAGGCAAGCAATAAGGAGATGGGGGGCGTTCTACTTTACCATTTGTTTCTGTCAACCACGAGTCAGGTTTTAAGTTCAGCATTTCCAAATCCTTGCGCGCTGGATCCCCATCCTTAGACTTATCCTTGTGGTTCATGAAAGTCCCAAACATGTTCTCTGCAAAGTTCTTTTCTACATGCATCACATCCACATTATGACGAAGTTGCAGAAACTAAAGTTAAGATTAACCAAGTTAGCAAAACTTATAAATAACAAGAACATAATGATTAAAGTTATCAAATGCCGGAAAATAACCACATATTCACTTACCTTCCAATATGGCAGATTGTATAGAGTTGATCTCTTCGAATACGGAGAATCAACTAGTGACCGCTTTACCATCTTCCTGAATTCCTTGTTTTGTGTTGCTGTCCTATCAAACAATTCAATGCCACTAAAACGAATTGGTGCACCCATATCTTCCTTAAATCCATTGAACTTGTCGGTTTCACGTCTGTAAGGGTGAGACCGATCTCTTAAAAATCTTCTATGACCCATGTATGCAAACTTATTACCCCATTTCAGCCTCAGAGCCTCAGTATCTTCACCACATGCCGGACAACCAAATTTTCCAGATGTTCGCAGACCAGACATATACGCATAAGCCGGATAGTCATGTATACACCACATTAAAATTGCTTTCATTGTAAAGGAAGTCTTTGTGTGCGCATCATACGTTAGCTTTCCTTTTAACCATAACTCAATTAACTCATCAATTAAGGGCTGCAAATAAACATCAATGTTGCCATTGGGACCACTTGGACCAGGAATAAGTAGTGCTAACCGTGTAAAATCTTTTGACGTGCATACTGATGGGGGAAGGTTAAAAGGAAAAACCATGATGGGTCAAGTACTGTGTGTAGTCATCATTCCAAAAGGATTAAAACCATCAGTGGCTAGTCCTAGACGCACATTACGTTTCTCAGCAGCAAACTCAGGACACTTCCTATCAATTGACTTCCAAGAAGAAGAATCCACAGGATGTCGCATGTGTGTAATACTTTCTTCAACATTAGAGTGATAGTACATCTGCTCAGCAATCCACGGAGTACCATACCAACGCTGTAACCTTTCAGTAATTGGGAAAAACCTTAGTTTCTTCACTGGTACTTTTCTAGCATTTGGATCACTCCCTTCAGGAGGTACTTGCCATATACTTGCATGACATTTAGGACACTCTTCATAATCAGCATACTTCTTTCGATAAAGTATGCAATCATTAGAGCAAGCATGGATAATCTCGACCGGCAAGTGAAATGGCTTGAGCATACCCTTAGCTTTAACACATGTAGATGGTAACGTGTTCCCTTCCGATAAAATAGTTTTCATAAATTTTAATAATTCTGTAAAAAAAAATATTGGAACACTGATACCTTGTTTTCAAACTAAGCAACTCAATCACTGTCGACAGTTTTGTATGTTAACCACCACAATCTGGATACAGGGGTTGTAATGCATCCAACATCCTCTTTCTGAAATCGGCATCGAAACCATCTTCAACACTAGCACCAGCACCACCTTCTACATTAGCACCAGAACCATCTTCAACATTAGCATTTGAACCATCTTCATCAATAGCACCATTTTCATGGTTACCAAGCTCAGTGCGATCTAGTGTGTCTAAGAACAAGTCAACCATTCTCGGAAAAGAAGCTTCACTCACAACATTATTAGTGGGTAACGCGAAAGCTCTAACAGTAGAATTATTCTCACGAGGTTTCTCACCATGATGGATCCATATTCGGTATGTTACATCGAACCCATGATCAAAAATATCCCCATGTATTTCATCAAGAGTTTTTGGACGACTATTATAATTCTGAGATTTCATGCAATGACAATGAAATTGATTTATATTTTCCCCAAGACTGTCAGCTGTAAATTGAATGAAAGATTTAACACCTTCAGTAAACCTCGGTGAACCCTTACGTGCAGTGAACCATTCTTTACAAGGAGGATTTATACGACGTCCTGACATCTACAAATAAATGACAAAAGCAATCAGTTCTATTACTGTAATTGAGCAAGATAGTAAGAAAAGAACATAAAGCAGAACCCAGTGACATATACAAATACAAATTCTAGTCAGATTATTTAATTTGACAGAACCCCCATATTTAAGAAACATATAAAATCAGTTCAAAAGTCTAATTAACTCGGAATTTATCAAGGGTTTCCAAGTGAAATCAATTAAGAATTAGAAATCTATTTTCACCTAGTGGAGTAGTTTTAACCCAAAAACAGGATACATAGAAGCAGGATCTAAATCATCCTAAGAATTCCGCTCATATTATCCTAGCCATGAACTGGCAAAGAGAAGAGAAGTAAAAGAACAATTTTAATTTGACAGAACCCCCAAATTTAAAAAACATCAAATCAGTTCAAATACCTAATTAACTCAGAATTTAACAAGGGTTTCCAACTGAAATAAAAATCAATTAAGCTATAACTAATTATAAAGTTGAACTAAGTAGATGCCCTAATAATCTTGAACTCAAGTACATACTCTAATGTAAGAGCAGGAGATTTGAGATCTTATACTGTGCTCTGAGTTGTTGAGCCTTCATAAATTCTCTGAAATCAGAACCTGACTAGTAAATAAGCAACCCTAATAAATTTCTCTCAAGTAGGTGTCGTTGATTATCTTCAAAATCTAAGAGAGAATGAGAAGAAAATGTTTCTCAGATGAGAATGAGAGAGAAAGACGAGATAAGGTCTAGTTTTTCTTTACAGATTTGTTTCAAAACCTGACTATGACTATAATAGTCTAACTTGAGTCAGATGACTCAGCATCACCTGACTGGGCTGAATCTCCTTTCCATGTGGGATGATATCGGATCATGTTGGGGAAATTGTCAAATTGATTGCAACTGAAATTGGCTAGTACCTAATCGTAACTGAAATTGGCCAACACCTTAAGACTGATTGTAGTTTCACATTAAGAAGAAACTAAAGCTCATAGTTACAGTGAACAACTACAATCACTTTAAGTTTGAGAATTTTCTATCTAAATTTATAATGTCCAACTACAATCAGTCCATCTGATACTCAAATTTTGAGATCACTGGACATACTACAAATAATGGGATCTGTAATCTATAAAGCCAAACTAAGATACAAACTGCAACTACTGGATTTCAGTAATTTATAAACAGCACTGAAATTGATATATGAATGCATTTGTAATCTACAAGTCAAACTTAAATACAAACTGCAACTACTGGATTTTCAGTAACTTATAATCTGAAAACTGCAATTTAAAGTACAAGCACATTTACAGAAGTTCCTGACATTGAACAAGTTATAAGTGACCATCAGAATATTTCATTAGATAATAGCAGGGCTATAAAACCTGCTGAAGCTACATAATAAACCATTAAACTTGTAAATTATCCGATAATTAAGATTGAGTTTTGAATTTCTTCTTTACAAAAGAAGAGAAGAGACTACAAAAGAAGAGAAGAGACTCAAAACCACAAGTTAGATCCCAAAATACTCGCACCGTATCAACTGTCCCAAAATACTTACACCATATCCATATATTTCTTCAAGATAGTTACATGTTCCCCATATACTTCACAACATCCCTTTGTATACCCCAAAAGTCCCAAAAAGCTCCAAAATATTCACTTAAACTACCAGAAACCTTCAACTTCAAAAATCTGCATCAAGTACTACTGGCCAAGGTCCAACAGAGTGCTTGGGACACAAAATCTTGTCACCATGTTTCACACTAGAAAGAGTTCCTTCTCCAACGCAGAGCGGCTCAGTGTGTATCACTACTTCATCAATGAGGACGAGAAAATAAAAATCATCATTTTCATCAGCACTCCTATCAATACGTCCGAATGCAACTGCACCCTTGCGCATATTCCTTAATACAACATACTGGACTCTTTGACCATCCACATTCATTGGCTATAAACAGAAAAACATCCAATAATAAGAAACAATCCAAACTAATTGTTCTAAGTTAATCATTTTAGTTTAATTCAGACTGATGTTCATTCATTGTTTTCTAGTGCTAACTAAAGGTGCTAAGAATATATGACCTGAGTATTATTAGCATTGTTGGTGCCAGGGCTGACACTTAAGGCTCTTAGATCCTCAACAGTCTCCTCAAGAATACAGACATGATTTTCTACAGCAGCAGTCTTCAATTTCTCCTTACGCAACAGCTCTCTACTAACTGCAGATGCACGTAACTCAGTCTTTGAGACCCCACCTCCAAAGCTTCGAACAACACCCCTTCCATTACGGCCAAGTACCTATCATCAGATATATAAAATTAGTTAGTAACAATTTTATTATACGATACAACAATATAAATTCATCTCCAAAACAACAATATATAATCAGCTCAACCCACCTTCGCAACTGCATCCTTATCTAGATCAGTCTCGCCTCTAAACTCATCTGTTTCATTCAACTCCCTCACCTTTTGCTACACAATATACCCAACATTATGCATAAGACGATAAAAAATAGTGGAACTAGTGAATCTAATTTATTCATTGAACATAGAACTTACAACATAATCTCTTGATGTTACTTCATAAGATAGGGGATCGAACTGTAGACGGTCCTCTTCAGACATTTCTTGGTACACATGTGTATCCAGATACAGGTCAACCCTTAATACCTTACTAGTAGGACTTGCTTGTTCTATTTCATGTCGGCATTGTGCAATACCACGCCTACTGGTACTGTGTGCAGCTTTTAGCTTTGACCTTGCTCTCTTCATTCTTTCCCTAACCTCCTTATCTTCGCCTTTACTCACAATATCAACGAAGGCATCCCAGTCCTCTTTTTTCAAATTTTTGGGTATCCTTTTTCTCATTTCAGCAAAACTGGAACAGTCATCACATATCGCCCTTAGTTTAGTCTTGGCATTCTTCCATAACAGATTTGCCATTTTCAAAGCTTTGGCCTTGAGATATTCAGGAACCATGTATGCATTGGAGAGACTCCTCCAGATTTCTTCCTTCAATGGCAGAGGAACTTGCTTCCAACTTTTAATAGATGGTGGGATGAGATTTATGGTTATTTTCCCCAGCTTGGTGGCATACGTCTTTTTGGTAGGTCCTATAGGTTGGCCTATGTCATTAAAATCAATTGACAGACACTGATCATCACCTATACAAAACAATACAAAATCATTAAAATTCTAAGAAAACTTGAAATAAGTAACATATTTAGGGAAGCAAGATAAAACAGCTACATTACCAATCATGTTTTCTTCACTAATTTCAGGTTTACTATCACTATTTGTCTGACATAAAGCCTCATGCCACGGCTCTAAACTTCCACTAGGAGAATGTTCACGCTGAGACGATGGATGAGACCCAGACCCTCCACTTGAATTCAGACTTCTTCCATGACTGTCTGAACCGTTAGTAGATGGAGAACTTCGTGTATCAACCAAAGGAGTCCATGTAGGTTGATTTGTGGTAGGAGTTCCAGACCGACGAGATATGCTGCTACTTCTAGGTCCCCTAGCCATATTATCTGATCAAAAAAACCCATAATAAGCAACAATACAAAAACTGCAGCAGTGGTACACAATATCATGACACAAAACCTACATGTAAGAGATTGATATCTAACCATATACATTTAAACAATGCAACAGTGGTTCAAAGCAACTTATCAAAAGCATATTAAGTACAAAACTAAACTACAAACAATCACTTCTTACACATCTGCAAATAATCTTTCTATCCATGCAACTAAATCGTAACAAATCATGATAGAATGAAGAAGAACACCAATATAAATCAATCCATGATATACAAACACAATTTCATAACTTGAACACAACTACCTCAAAGTAGAACATGAGGTTTCGTCACAAAATCAAAAGCCAACTGTAAGAACATGAAAAAGATCCTAATTCAACTATAAGAACATCATGATAACACACTAAACACGAATCAAAGTAAAGTATGAAAAGCTATTCAAGATTCTGAAACCATAGAAAAATTAAAACAAATCTTTGATCGAGATGTTATACCTGAAGATCTTTGAGAAATTACTGCACCTCTTCTACACAACATTAAAAACAAAGGAACTTCAATTAAAACCCTAATAGAGAAATTGAAGACAGGAACTGGACAATCTATCACGAAATTAACCTCTACCAAATTCAAATCAAATAGAATCAAAGTGAAGGAGTTGTTATACCTGAAGATTAATCTGCACCTGAAGGACTTCTACATTCAAAAAAAAGAACACACACAAAAATTAGATTCAAACCCTAACATCAAAGAAATTGAAAACAAAACAAAAAAATTGACTTCTAAAACCATAACTTTACCTGATGAGAATTGAAATCGAAAATAGGGTTATGAAGAAAAGGGATTTTGAAGATACGAATAGAACTAGGGTTTGAGAAAAGGGGTTTATAGACACAGAACAAAAATAGGGTTTTGAGAACAGGGGTTTACGGATATAGAAGAGAAATAGGGTTTTGAATCACTTGTTAGTCAGGGTTTTTTTCAATCTGAAATCATTTTTCTATCTTTGATTTTTCTTTTTGTCTCTGAGTTTTCTTTCCTGTGTAAGAACAAGTGATAGAAACGTAAAAGATAAAGGTGAGAGAGAAGAGATATATAGAGTCGATAGAAACGAGGATTCTCATCTGTCACCGTTGATCCATTTAGGCTCATCATCTAACCATTGCTTCTGGCGCGAAAAATCCCGCCAAAAACATGCATCATAGAATCTTCTTTTCCTCACAGTCGTTTTACAACTCAGACAAAAGCTACCAGAGACCACCAAAAATTCGCCTCTATAAAACAACTGATATTGCAACAAGTTTAATTTCTTTTTATTTATTTTTATAAAACAACTGTGAATGACAGCATGGGTAAGTACTTCAGCCCAATAACAGTTGTTTTTGAAAAGCCCAGGAAGTGGTAAAAAATCAATTATCCACTAGTGGTGGATTAGGAAATGGAGAAAATAGTTCAGGTTTTTTTGGTAAGAGCAAATGCTAGATTGTTCAGAAGTTGTGGTAATGTAACTGTTAGAATGTAAAGTCGGGATGTAATGATGAATGCTTGTGTTGAAACTTTCTGAATGGAACTTAATGAATTTTTTATTTTTGATCTGGAGATTGTTGAATGTTTTTTTAAACTTGCATTTAGTGAAGTAAAACTTGTATAAGAACTGATTTAGATCAAAGGAAGTACTAAAAAAGTAATAAGTTGTATAAATGATATAACTACCAATGATGATTACCAGAAGAATAACTAATTGATGGATGCTAGCAAGAGAATTTCAGAGAACATGGAGAGGGATTGAACAAGAAGAATAACTAAAAATCAGTCCTCAAGCATTCAGTTTGAATGGCAGAGGAAACTCGTTTCATTTCCATTATACTCTATTTGTTCATTTGCTTATGGAATACGACCATGTACATGTGTGCATAACTTTTTTAGTCCCCACCCCTTTGACTGAAGCTGAAAGGATCCTTATGCAACAAACAAGTATTACAATCTCCCAAATTGATTACACTTTTGCCACATTTACTATTTAACTAGAAGAAATAATAATTTAGGATATTTTTCCACTCTATAAGAAGCAAGGTTTTCCGAGAAAGCAGCAGCTAAAACGGTCATACCTATGTAGTGTGCTCGTGAGGATCGCCGATGCCCGTATCCATATAAAAAATAACGGTGTTATTTAGATCCGTTATCATTATTTTCACGCACGTTATAACCGTTTTTCTAAAATTTTATTTTAGATTTTTTTTCTTGTAAATAACATTTTAGCATGAGTTTATTAGACTACTTTTCCCGTTTTCACGCCCATTATAACTGTTTTTATAAAAAAAATAAAATAAAATAATCTCTTACATGACTTTTTATTTTTAGAATTATAGATTGAAAATTATAATAAAGATTTAAAAAGTAAAAGAATAAAGTAACAAAATATAAAAAAATTGACAACATCATTAATATAGTTATAACTGTTTTTACGTACGTTAACGCGTCTTTTTACCTAATCAACGCGGCTTTGGCCCGAAACATGCTCCCATCTGTCAAACGCATTATAACAGTCACGCCCAGTGACCGTGTGTTCTATATTGAACAAACTGAAACACAGATTTAGTCGGAAGTAACCTCTGATTCGGAAATCATCCTACGAACAGAGTTATATTAAATTCAACAATTAATGATAACTGTTTTCAGCCACATTTGTTACATATTTAAGATAGCAAACCCTAACTCAAAACATGTTCAATCCTATGCGGACACGTGTCCGTATCCTAGCGGTCAAAATAAAAAAAATGGTAAATTATAAAGGCAACCAAAGTTTAACTAATTACACCCAATAGTTATAAGTTCAACCACTTGAGACTGTCTACCCCTTCAAATTGTTCTTATCTTCAAGGACAAAAGCTGGAAAATGAGCTCGGACATTAGCAATCTCCTCCCATGTAGCCTCTTCTGCAGTAGTGTTAGACCAATAACTAAGTACTTGGTCAACATAGTGCTCCCCTCTTGTGGATGTTATGTATCCCATAACTGAAATAGGAGTAACTATGACATGTCCTTCATGATCTACTAAAGAAAGAGTAGGTGGGGAAATATAAGCTGAACCAATCTTCCTTTTGATTTGTGAGACATGAAATACAGGGTGGACTCTAACCTCTGGAGCTAGTTGCAGCTTATAAGCCAAATTACCCACTTTGGATATAATAGGAAAAGGGCCATAATAATTAGTTGAAAGTTTGAAGTTTCTTCGGAGAGATACAGAGACTTGTTTACAGGGTTATAACTTGAGGTACACCAGATTCCCCACTTCAAATTTTCTTGCAGTTCTCTTCTGGTTTGCAAAAAAATTCATTCTGGATTGAGATGCAGAGAGAGAGAAAGAGTCTTTGAGGATATCCATCATGGCATTCTTGTGGTGTAACTATTCCTCAAATGCAGCTATAAAAGTATTAATAGTAGTTGGAAAGGCTAAGAGAGGAGCATCATAGCCATACAAAGCTTTAAAAGGGGTCATTTTAATACTAGTATTATACCACTACCCTGCCAGAGCAAGGTAGCTGAACCATTATTTTGGTTGAAATCCTGTCATGCACCTCAAATAATTCTCTAAGCAAGAATTAACTCTCTCTGTTTGACCATTAGTTTGAGGGTGATGAGCAGTACTCAACTTGAGGCTGGTACCTAAGTGCTGAAAAAGGTCTTGCCAGAAATTGCTGGTAAAAAAATTGTCCATGTCAGAGATGATGGATGCGGGTAAGCCATGTAGTTTAAATACATGATGCAGGAAAGATTTGGCCACAATGACTGTAATATAAGGATGTTGAAGTCCAATGAAATGATTGTACTTTGTCAATCTATAAACCGCCACTAAAATAACATCTTTGTGCTCACTCTTGGGAAGTCCCTCAATAAAGTCCGTTGAAATATGTTTCCAAACTTGATCAGGGATAGGTAGAGGCTGCAAAGGACCGGCAGGTTGAGTATTTTTATGTTTGTTTTTGTGACATACATCACAAGAAGTCGCCATAGACAAAATGTCATGTTGCATTTTTGGACAATAAAAATGTGTCTTGGCTTTGTTATAAGTTGCATGAATACCTGAATAGCCACCAACTGTTGATGAGTGTAAAGAAGAAAGAATAGAAGATCTGGCATCATTGTTAGTGTCAATGTATAGCCTGGATTTGTACCTGGGGATTTCCTCTTGATATGAGAAGTTCGGAACTGCATAGGAAGAAATTAGAGATAAGTTGTTGAGCTTTAGGATCATTGACATAGAAAGTAATAATCTCATGCATCCAAATAGGTTTATAGTGTGATGAAGTGGAATTTTGCTTTAGGATGTGCTCTTCTGGATAAGGCATCAACAACTTTGTTCTCAACACCTTTTTTGTATTGAATGTCATAGTCAAAGCCCAACAACTTCATTAGCCACTTTTGTTGCAACCCTGTAGTGATTTTTTGCACAAAGAAAAACTTGCTACTCTCATGATCAGTTTTAATAGTGAAATGTTGACCTTGGAGATAATGTCTCCATTTTGTAATAGCTGATGCCACCGCCATTAACTCCTTTTCATAAGTTGATAAAGTTATGGGCCTCCCTTCCTGCATAAGAACAACTCCAATGCCAGTATCACAAGCATGAGTTTCTAGGACAAAGCTCTTGGAAAAATCTGGAAGTGCTAAGACTAGAGTATTAGTCATTTCCAAATTGAGCTTGTTGAAAGCTTCAGTTGCAGCTTCAAACCAAGAGAAAGCATTCTTCTTCAAAAGTTCAGCCAATGGCTTGTTGATAGCGTCATATCCCTTGAAAAACTTTTTGTAGTAGCTAGTAAGAATTAGGAAGCCTCTGAGTTCCTTGATGGATATTGGGGTTTTCCAAGAAGTTATACAACTTATTTTAGTAGGATCAGCTAACACACCTTGTGATGTAATAATATGACCAAGACATTCCAATTATGATTGAGCAAAACAACACTTGGAAATTTTGGCATGCAACTGATGTTGTCTCAAAACAGAGAGAACTAGTTGTAAATGTTGTAGACTCCATGTTTGGGCTATAAATCAAGATATCATCAAAGAAGCCCGGAACAAATTTCCTCAAGAAAAGTTTAAAAATATCATTAATTATTGCTTGAAATGTAGCAAGAGCATTTGTGAGGCCAAATGGCATGATAATGAACTCATAGTGACCCTGATGAGTTCTAGATGCAGTTTTGTGTATGTCAGATAAATAAACTCTAATTTGATAGTACCCTGGTTTAAGATAAATTTTTGTGAAAATTGCAGAACCATGTAGTTCATCGAAATTTTCATCAATGATAGGGATTGGGAATATATATTTAGTGGTGATATCATTCAATTTTCTGTAGTCAACACAGAATCTCCGGCTATTGTTGTTCTTCTTCACAAGTAAAATTGTAGAGGCAAAGGGATTGTGAAGCATTTCTTGAACCAACTGTTCAATAACATTCTTTTGAACATAAGACACTTGTAAGGTCTTTGATTAACTGGTGCAAAGTTGGGTTTGAGGGGGATAGTATGATAAAGACTTGTATGAGGGGGCAATTGTGTTGGCTCACAAAAAAACATCCTGAAAATCTTGGAGTACTGAAGTAATTTCAGGTGGAATGGGCATGGGTGGTGGCATGTGAGAAATAGAGAATAGTTGAGCACAAATTCCATGAGGATTTTTCAGGAAAATCTTTTGAACCCCCTTGCGACTGATCAGTATACACGTAAGAGACTTAGAGATACCATTGAGAGTAATTGTGTTACTTTTGTGGTTGAAGGAAATACAAAATTTAGATAGGTTGAAGCGCACATCTCCCAGTTGTCTGAGCCAGTCAGCCCCTAACACCATATCACAGCCACCTAAAAGAAGTAACCTGGGAACTCCAGAGAAGTCATGACCTTGCACTATCCATTGTAAGGATTTTCAAATACCATAAATGACTGTCTTTTCACCATTATCCACAGTGACCAATAACTGAGCAGTAAGATGGATATTACAGTTTAAGATCTTAGCTAATGAGCAATCCAAAAAATTGTGAGTACTACCAGTGTCAATTAGTATGGAAATAGGTTGCTTCTTTAGGAAACCAAGGATTCTAATAGTATCTCCACTAAGATTACCCGTAGGGCTATGCTACTCCGTACGAAAGTGTATATTTGGTTTATAAGCTAGCAAGTTGGTAGTCGTCGATGGAATAGATCTTTATATCTTGTGATTCTTTCATAAATTTAATAATTTATGACAGTTGGCAAAAAGGTATCTAATTTCTTTTGGATCCTCAAACTTAATCCTTATTTCATTATTACTTCATTTAGCAGGTCTAATATAATTTTCCTCGAATAATGAACGAATTAGATCAGAATCTTTGAAAGGAGAAGGAATTCCCCTCTTATTCCCGCTCTGAGACATGAAAAACCGACTCTGCGTGGCTTTTTTTTGTAGCATATATCATATGATATTTGTGGCTGATTAGAAGGTTAGGGTATTTAAATCTACTTAAATCGATTTTAAAAAAATCTTCAATCTCATGTTAAGATTTGCATCATTTTCTATCGTTAGATCCTGATTCTTATTCTTTGAATCTTTAGTTACTTAGTGATGATGAAGATGAAATTTCAACTGAATCATGAACCTTCATTAGACTAGATTAAATTATACGGTAAACTGTGTGTAAAAATAACATGATTTCTTATAACTTACAACCCATATATATGCACATACGATACATCCATCTGTTGCGGATACTGGATTATGTCAAGAATTTATAGAGGACGAAAGAAAGGCGTTGGGAAGTTACACCATGAAGAAGAAAAAAAGCTTTTAAAGACAGAGAAGGAAGAACATAACTTAAATTTTGGCCTGAATATTAAATATTTAATGTGCTTAAAGATCTGATTGTAATTAGTTTGTTGTTGTACAACTGTAATCTAATCCTATTAATCTAATAACGTGATACGAGGAGATATAACGGTTTTGGAATCGCTAGCTTATAATGACAATATGAGCGGCCATGCTGGATAGCATTGGCCTTACCCGTAAGTACATGAAGAAATATTTCCATGTCATTGTTTAGTGGAGAATCAACTTCTTCAACTGGCAGAAACAACTTCTTCTATCATGGTCTCCTAAGCACCTTCCCCTGCTACTATCCAAAATAATTGATGCTTCTTATAGATATGTCTTGATCTATACATATCATCACAATTATAACAAATGCCTTTTGCTCTCACCTTCAGTTATTTAGGAGTGAGTTTCTTAATGGGAGGGTAGGTTGGGATGGTCTTAGGAGGAGTGATTCGTGGTGGTTTGTTAGTTGTTGGTGGGATGGTATTGGTTTTGGATGAAAAAGTGACTGGTAAGCTGGTTTTCTCATTGAAAAAGTATTTGAGAAGGTTTTTATAGTGGGCTTTGTAATTTTTCGTTGGTTAGGTAAAGATTGTTCTTACATCCTTGCCAGAAAAAGCATGCTCCAAAGAAACTCATCACATAGTAGCTTTCAGGAAATTCTGGGTGTATACTCATCATTAAAGATTTAGCAACCTCAAACTCATCAAAAAATCATCCAATGTGGTGGTGTGAGATAACTTATTAAACATACCCACAATATTATCATTAATTGGGTTATCAAAACGAAAACAAGCTTGTTCGGCTAATTCAAACCAGGATAAGATAGATCCATAATTTTGTAAGTTAGAAAACCACCTCTCAGCTTTACCATCCATATGTAGGGTTGTTCATAGTCGGTTTCGTCTCGGTTTCTAGCCAAACCAAAACCGAAAGCAATATTATCGATTTCTAAAAATCTAAACCAAACCAATCCATTAACCATTGGTTCGGTTTCTAAATGGTTTTAGCCGGTTTCGGTTTGTTCCATTGGGTTAATGGAAAACCGACTGCACGTCAGTTTTCTGAAACTGACATTTCAAATCTTTAGAAAAAAAACAACACAGTTGAATGTTTTTAACCTACCTGCAGAATGTAATTAACATACAAGTGTAGTTCATAACTCAAGTTTATAAGCATAGTTCAAAACATAAAAATTACAGATTCAAAATACATAAACTCCAAGTTCTGCATGATCCAAATTCCATATTCAAAGTGTGAGATGGACGGGGTAGATTAAATCTATCTGATTTTAATCAACGGCTTATACTTATCGGTTTTCCATTGGTTTTTTGTTCGTTTTTTAGGTCAAACCAAAACCGAACCAGTAACGTCGGTTTTCAATTTTTTTACCATAACCAATCCATTAGTAAATGGTTTGGTTCGGTTTCTTCCTTATCGGTCTGGTTTGGTCCGGAAATGACGGAAAACCGAAACCATGTTCAGCCATATCCATATGCGTTGCTACCATCTGCACCGTTTGAGTCTCATCTTTGATATTATGTAGGAGAAAAAATCTGTCACACTTTTGTATCCATCCCTTTGGATTGCTCCCATCGAATCCCGGAAAATCCAGCTTAGAAAATCAATTGTAGATGTTGAAACCCTGATTCTTAGTGTGGTGATTAAAAACTGCACCATTACTTCCTTTTGTTGTCTGAGATACAGATCCTGTAATTGCACCTGATTCACCCTGACCACTATCTATGTTATTCAAGTTTTTTAGTTGAACAACTATACGATTAAGTTGTTCCTTCATTTCAAAGACATCTTGATTCACCTTTTCCAAGTGAACTTGTTGTTTCTTTTGTGTGTCTTGTAAGTCCTTTGTAGCTTGAACTCCTTGTCCTCCCATGGTGCGAGGAAGGAACGGCTCTGACACCAATTGTTCTTGAAACACAAATTTAGCCGGAAATAACCTCTAATTTGAAAATCATCCTAAGAGCAGAATTCTATTAACAATATATGATAATTCTAATTTGGAAATCATCACGCCGCGTTCCTTACATATTTAAGATGGCAAACCCTAACTCAAAATAGGTTGACACATGTCCGCATTCCTTACATAGATAAGATAGTAACCCAACTCAAAATAGGTTGACACGTGTCCATATCCTAGCGGTCCAAATAAAAAAGAAAAACAGAAATTATAAAGGCACCCAAAATTTAACTAATTACACCCAACAGATATAAGTGCAACCACATGACACCGTGAACTGAGCCATGACCCGTTTTTCAAACTTGACAACTCAGTCGGGATTCACCAAGACACATTATCTACGTTTTCAGACTAGAATACCCTTTTTCTTTGTTAAACTCATTCCTCCACAGACAAAAAAGTTAAATTTCAAAAACTCTCTGAAACTCCAAGAAGTTTGATCAGTGTGATAGGTCGAGAAAAACCTTCTCAATCAATGGGACGTCTTAGACAAGTCTTATTAAGAAAAGATCATGAAGATCCGCTTCAAGAAAAGAAAATGTCACTGGAAACCTTCAAATTCAATGACTTAAACTTGTTAATCATCTTTCCTTATAAAATGTCAAAAGATGCATCAACAACTGTGGTTTCCTATAGGTTTATCTACATTTACATGTAGAAGTATATATAAGAAGAAGAAAATGGGGCCACCAAATTTTTGGAACCCCATGACAACTCAGGAATGCTTATGCCCGCCAAAGGCCTGCTACTTTTAGCGAAGCTGGTGGTAAAGAGTTATAAGGAAATTAT
Organism: Papaver somniferum; assembly: GCF_003573695.1. Classification (NCBI taxonomy): domain Eukaryota; kingdom Viridiplantae; phylum Streptophyta; class Magnoliopsida; order Ranunculales; family Papaveraceae; genus Papaver; species Papaver somniferum. The sequence continues at coordinate 139,177,353 of NC_039360.1, read as the reverse complement.
GCAGTCCCTGAAACAGTTGCACCAAGAGACAAGAAGTCATTAGCCAATTACCAAGATTTCACAAAATTTGAGTCGATAACAAAAAGAAAACATCATCAACATGTGTTAAGAGTTTTAAGTACCTTTATTTGTAAAGGAGTAACTGCAGTCCTCCTAGGTAAAGATACTCTTCCATGAAGCAACCTCCATGTAATGTTTGTTTGGTATGTGTATATCTCAACTAACCTCTCCCAGTTATCAACAACAATAGACTTAACGTTACAATTTTGATGACAAAGCGTATGATACAACCTACCTGCAAATGAAAAACAAAGTCCTGGTTGAACAGGTGAAAAAAAATGACGACTAGAAATTCTTAATAGAAGGCACGTGATAATGAGATAAGAGGGACAAAAAGACATACCTGATGCTGCCATTTCCTCCTGGATCTGTAACAAGATGATTGGGAAGCCAATATTTCACACGCACAGGCATAAATTTAACAGGACAGCAAAATTTATTCGATGAACTTGTAGCAACCTCTTCCAGTATCGTTTGTTCTTCCTCAGGTTCACCTATTCCTCTCCCCCATAATCAAAAAATACAAAAAGAGAACAAAACTTTCCTTTCTTATGTCCTTCCCGGAAAGGCCAAAACAATGGCACCAACTATAACTAACTATATTGGGTATTTAACCTTTTCAACCCATTTACAGATGTTATTAATCTCTTGATTTCTTCAGCTTCAACACCAGCGGAGCAATAAACACTGCAGTTTCTGCATCTTTTCAGACTTGTGCTATTAGCCCTAACCCATAGGAAACCCAACACTTTACTTCTTCCATTCTTTGAAACTTGCAGGTCAACATGCTCCCCCTTTTATCAATGTCAAAAACCAGCCAAAGGCTCACAAAGAATCCTACTAAAAAATTGCAAGGAAATCATATTTGTGCAAATGTACAGGTAGGAACCATGCTCAGGATAAACGTCCTCTTTCAGAAGTATTGTACTGTAGGGAAAGATCTGAGCTTGACATTCCTTTTTTGCCCCCTTCAGATATGCTCACGCATCAAAGCAGATAAGATTCTGATAATTTCTAGAACCCATGGGAAAACCCTCAATGGCTAATGGCTTCCATAGCTAGTCGTACAAGACGTAGTAACCCCTGTACATCATGGAAGTTGAAATTGAGGACCCTTTTTATGGAAGAGATACCATCCTCATGTTTTGCCTCTACCATGCTAACTTTCGCAGCTGCAAAAGCACTATGTGACTTTCTCGAGGCCTCCATTGCAAGGTTTACATCCTCCGCCTGCATTAAGAACACTGTCATTACACTCTGTTTTACATATACCACATATATAATGTGCACCAACTTAAACTACACGAACTTCAGTAGACTTACAAAACTAAGCAATCGCAAAAAGTTGGCGCGGTTTTTAGCTACGATGACATGATTTCCAGCAACATGGGGAGAGTTCACACCCTTGCCTGAAGCAAGCTTGTCCAGCGCTCCCTGGTTTAAGTTATCAACATCCGACGCAGATGATGATGGAGATTCACCTAAAGCCAACTAAACTGATTAGGTCACATCCACTACAAGTATATTCAGAACTAATGCCTTCCAATAATTGTATCAGAAAATCGACTCACTTCACTCTTACAAAAGCTGATAAGAAAACATAACATAAATAAAACTGCTTGCCATAAGAATAAAACACATAAAACAAGCATAAGCTAGATTGAGCTCTTCCCAGGGTATAGTAATTGGTTGACTTTCACTTTCTAATTACCTGGAGGAGCCATTTGTAGAGCCGTTAGCAACTCATTTCGATCTTTGTTTGCACCCGAATGTTTGAAATAAATAACCCTCATGTGCGCCAACTCCATGCACTTGTAAGCTAGAGCAGCAGCAGCCATTTCCTTGCATCTTTCATACTCGTAAGCGACAAACCTGTGGAGGATTTAAGAGAATCCCAAAGTCAGGAAGGTAGAATTAATATATATCCAGAACAAGAGGCTTAAAAATTACTATTCAACTTCACTACATTCTTATCACTTATACCAGAGAAGCGAACTAAACAAGAAATCGTAAGCCAACTGCATCACAATGACAATCCAGGCTTCAGTAACTTACGCGCAGAGTTTAGCAGTGCTGCTATACACCTCCAGTGACTGAGCCATCTCCGCATGTTTAGCACCGTCATTGCTGGCAGCTTCATAAAGCGAGGCCCCATGAAGAAACTTCAACGCAGCCTGGAAGTATAGCCCGGTAGTTTCAAGAATGGACCCGAAGTTCTACAAAGAGAATCCAGCATAGCATCAGAAGAAAGAACAGGCATAAAACTTATTGTAAGTTCTGCAACGAAAACAATCAATACAACAAAATAAATATAACCACCTTAACACGATCAGCTGAGTGCTTGAGGTCCTTGGCTTCTCTCAAGGCATTTGAAGCAGCCTGAGTTGTGGGGTCCTTTCGAGCTGGACTAGGGGCATTACGATCATTCACAGAGCCATTAATTGTGCAATTTTTCAAACTACTGTGATGGGTACCATTTTGGTTATCAGGCCTTCTCAGTTGTTTTGGCACTTTAGATGCATCACCTCCACCTGAAGGTCCAGCTACCGGTCTGGGACACCGTGAAAGTGTTTCCTGTTTATCTCCAGAATGTGGTAACAGTTGAGACTTACCTTTCCCAGAAACTATGTCTATTTGCTCAGCTCTTTCTGGATAAATCTGATTAGTGACTTTTTCAGTTTCATGGTCCTGCATCAGATTTTGCGGTCGGTTAGGATTAGACCTGCCAAACTTGAGGGATGCAACATCGGATTTTAGATCTCCATCATGACTTACCACTTTAGACAATCTCTCTCTTCTAACTTCACTTGACCACTTTCCTGCAGATTTTTTGTCCGATAAATTAAGCTCATCCTTTGAAGGCTGAACACCGGTTTTGTGTTGGAGGTTACTATTTATGTCTCTTGGTTCCCCCTGATGAGGTGTGCGGTTGTTCACTTCTATATCCACATACCTTGAGTGGTTTGACGAATGCAACTCCTCTTGCTCATTGAATAAATTGGGGACTTTGTTTTTACCTTTACCCAAATCAAATTTTGAAACTTTTGTCTGGTCTTCAGACCTCGAAGAGGAAGTTTTTGCAGACTTCTTTGGAAGAGACCCATTAGCATAGCGGTGATTGCTGTTCACTCTCACCTCATCATACCGGTGCTCCTTACCAGTCGGTTCACCTGAATACTGGTTATGTTGGTCTAAGGAATCAACACCACCAACACCCAGACGATGGTCGCGTTTATAAGAAGGACTTGCATTGCCAACAGACACGTGGTTGGCATCCCTTCCCTGATAACCAAGAACAGATGACTCCACCGATTCACGATGCACAACAGATGAAGCTTTATCCTTTCTTACTGTCCCTGACCTATTGCTATCATCATCCCCTATGCCATCTGAGCATCTCTTAGGGCTACAATTATTTCTTGCATCATCTTTCCTTCTCTTATCAGTGTTAGAAATTCTCAAAGGAGAAGAAGAAACCGACTCTACAGGGGATCCCTTGACCTCCGGGAAGTTGGCTTTACTTTTCTGGGAGCCTGAAACCTTAGAAGAGCTTGAAGTAGAAGCAGCAGATGATTGTCCGTATCCAATATCTCTTTTCAATGAATCTACACCATCCTGGGTTCGGTGAGAGATTGTTTTCTCTCTTTCATATCCGAGTTGTTGGTCCTTGATGGGCCCTCGACTCTCCTCTTCTCTTGCATTCCCTACTAGATCTCTACCACCTGTCATGACGATTCGGGAAGTTTTCCCCTTTTTATCTGTTCTATCACCACCTTTGCTAGTTCTGGACTCCTTTCTGTCAGACTTGTGCACTTTAGCCTTCTTTTCCTTCCTGCGTTCACTCTCACTAGTCATCTCTTTAACTGCAGATGCTTTATTATCCTGGACATGGTGATTTGTATGGTGTAGAATCGTTTCTGGCGGATAGGACTGACTCTCCTGCCAATCTGTAGCTTTTCTTTTCTTACCAACAACATCCTTTGTACCAGATTTTCCCATATCCAGGATGCCACCATCCAAAGAGACCTGCATATGCTTCTCCTTTGGATATTCGTCGTGTATCTCCACATTCTTTTCGCTCAGCCTCTCTGGTAACCCATTGTTTGAGTTTGGATTCATCTTCCCAGTACCACCATTATCCAAATTCCAATCCTCGCAAGTACTAGATAAGCCTTCAGCTTTTAGTTTCTTAACAGCTTTATATCCATCATTGTCAGTTTCCCGTTTGCTTTTTACTTTTAAATGCTTGAAAGAATCACCTGCAAGACATTTTATCCAAAGAAATATGAACACTTATCTAAATAAAGGAGAACGAGATCCAAAGGAAAGATACCCTCAAAATAAATAATACCTCTATCCAGTTTGCGCTTCTCCTTTGATCTCTGTGTTTGTTTTTCACCCCCTGAGTCGCTTGATTTACTTACTTGCTGAAACCCACCTTTGTTTCCTTGATTGGACTCCAAGGAGATGAGGTTTGCCTCATTTAAGCTCCTGCCTCTATTAGATGCCTGTTGGTCCTTTCTGGTAAGATCTGACGGAGGTATCAGACCCGTATAACTACCTGCTGCATTGGATCTATCTTTTGGTTTTTTATTTCCAACAGTAGGCATCGAATGGACACTGTTCTCTTGGCGGATAAGGTCAGGATTCTGCGCTTCAGACAATGCCACTCCTGAAGCAACTATAGACGGCCGAGTGAGAGGATTATTCTGAGAATTAAGTACAGTGGCATACAGTGCACTGGTTGTTTCGTCTTCAGTGAAAGTACATTTGTTCATTCCAGGCCTGCAGACCAATTTCAACAGAATTAACCAATTAGGATCCTAAAAGAAAAGAGAAACATAAGCCATTCAGAACAAGATATGCTCTTAAGAGTTGAATTAGTGTTCTTGAACTCAAACATATTACATATCTAACCAGGTAAGCTTAAAAATTATTCAAAAACAAGAGCAAAAAGAACTTACAGCCACGTGAGCATAGTACACAACCACTTTTTGGGTAGCTGGCTCGGGTTCATACCAAATGGTAGTAGACGCCACTTCTCACACTTGTCACAGCAAACCCATTCTTCTATAACTAGCGGAGGCACCACAGGAGGAACTGGATCACTACCAGGAACGTTTAGTGTTGAACGGTAAGCAACGGATGGAGCCCCCTTAGGACTGGCCTCCAAGACATCAACCTTCTTACCACTTGGTCTCTCTTTTGATTTTCCAGCATATGAGTGGGTTTCTTTCTCACCGACCTCGGACTTAATTTCGTTAGGTCTATCTCTAAAAGGTGTTTCCAGCAAACCCTCTGCAGGTTCCTTTTTAACATCCGCAGCGTAATCTCTATGGCTTTCTCTGCTCTGACCTAAATCCTTGTGTGCTGTATTACCCTCTAGCTTAGCTTCAGTTTGAATATCACCATCAATCTTCTGATTATCTTTTAATGTAGCCGAAGAACCAACCTTTAAACATTCTTTATGGAAGTCCCTAGACAGGTTTCCGTTCTTTTCACTTCCCTTGGATTTCTTTCTTCCCTTAGATGACAACTGGTCCTTCCCATGAGCCATTTTAGTCCCATTACGATCCAATGATGTAGCTTTCCTGCTAACCTTCTCCTTTGCTCGATCGGTGGGTTCACCACTAACATCCTTCCTTCCCTTTACACCATCACATGGCACAGAGTTATCACTTTTGTCGGATTTCTTCTTATGATCTTTCCTTAAGAGATCCGGGACATCATTACTAGATCTTAAGTTTTTATCTTCGGAAACTTCGTCAAACAAGCTATTTGCATTACGCTTTCCAACCCGGTTCACATCCTGCCTTCCCAATGAATCTCGCACTTCATCCTTTGGATGATCAGAGGAAAAAGGTTTTTCCTTCAAAGTATACTTATGGACCTCCCTTGCCATATCATATGTCCTAGAAGTGCCGTTTCCTGAGTCAGTAGCAGATTGTGAACTGGAAAGAATGGGAAGCTTCAATGGGTTAGACACAAGTTCCTTGCCTGCTGGGGTCTCCATGTCTATTTCTTTTTTTAAAAGTGCACTAATATCATTTCCTGCATCCTTACTATGCCCGTTCTTCAGTCCCATGAGCCTACCACTTTTCTCAAGCGATTTCATTTTCTTTTCTCCGGAAACTTTCTCCTCCCCTCTCGTAAAATGAGGCTCATCTTCAAGCAAGCTAGATCCCTCTTCTTTAATTTTCCATGCAATGCCAGGCCTACTGTATTTCCGAAGATTATCCCTTTCCATCAAGTTCACAAGACTATCAGAAAGTGGAGACAATAAAGAGCCACCCGCAACTGGGAAAGACGTCATCAGCTGGTCCATCAAATTTTAATAGACCGTTATAATTACAAGGTAAATCAAAACCCTTGAACAGACAAATATAAAAGATGTGACGAGAAGCTGTGTGGTTTAGTCTAATATTAACCTGAAGTATACTTGTGGGTGATTTCTCAGGTGTGCTTTGAGATTCAGGAGAAAACCCTCCACTTTCAACCGGACTGTCCTCGAGCGAAGAGGATGGAGAGATGTCAAGGCCGAAGTCACTGTAAATTGTTTGTGTCATACTATCGCGAGGACCCACTTTAAGCCGAACTTTCAGTGTTTTCTGATCTGTTGGATTGCTCAGTCTGTTGACAGCTTCTTGTTTGGAAGTGAATTCCCCAGAGCCCATGGAACATATGCGAGCATCTCTCTTGGATGAGTTTTCGCCAGATGGGGCTCTTGAGATAAGTGGTGGTAGAACATTTGTAGAGGCTTGTCCTAGCTTCTCAGGTAGAGTCGCACTTGATGGGACTGTGGATTTCTGACGAGTACCCTGTACAGTAAAAGAACTCACACTACTTCAGTGAAGTAGAATTTGTATTGTGGTGGAACAGGTTTCAGTGAAATTCAGTCTCCAGATCCAATACAAAAAGTCCTAAATTCACTGATATTACCTCCAAGGGCAAATTGTTTGGAGATGGTGGTGTGCCATTGTTCTGAACTTTCTGTGGAGTTGGATGAGTCCAGATGGAAGGAGAGCGCTGATGAGTGGGCAAAAATGAACCATAACCACCAAATTTTGCACCTGCCAAAACAATTGTGTTTTTTCCGGACCATCATATTCGGAGTACAGTAATACGTCATCATAATATACTTGATTACAAGTTTGGCATGTGCTACTTACCCAAATTCTCCGCAGAAACCCCACCTTCAAAATCCTTTTGAAAATGCCCCAAGACATCTCGAACTTTGTCATCCTAAGTGAAAAAGAATCAAGCTTTTAGTAATATTTAATTGTAGATAGGAAAATAAGTTGCCTAAACAATTAACCTAATTGGTGTTAGTCCTATTGCATATTCTAGATTAAAGTATAATCTCCCTTCCTAACAGAGCCATATGATTGACTAAGCTGTGAGCATAACCTATATTGAATAGTTACAGCTAAGTATAAAGGCTTGAGATCCATATTTGGGCGACCTAAGGTCCCCGATACTAAGAAAAGCCCAGTGATACTAACAGGCTGTATACACAAAACTATTAAAAGTTTGCCAACAAACACGGTACACGCACTCCTATCATATATAAACTAGCAAGAGAACTCTAACTAGAAAAGGCAGAAACTAGACTCGCATTTTGTAAATGCTTGAATTTGGGTAAGATACAGTGATACAAGATTTTAAGTGAATTCCCCGGTGATCTCAGATACTTAAGTTGAAACACAAAGACGTGCACCTTCAATAAAGGAAACAGCAGTGCTAGGAGGTTCATAGGCGTACTTGCACACATCAAAATAGGTAATGTCACAGAAAAACTCAATGGTTCTATAACTCAAACTTAAAATACTAATGAACAAAGGAAGTTATCATAAACAAACCAATTCAAAATCCAGCAAGTAGAACCAAATTTGCTATTTTGTTATCAACGATCAATTTAAACTCTTATGAATTCTAAACAAGAATTTGGTCCAGAGTTATAAAAAGTCAAGGAAACAAACTCTCAGTTCCCATTAAATTCTTCAATTCTCGATTTGATTAACCAAAATTCACCATCTACACTGTCAGCTACTGTTCAAAACTAACTGATCAAACGAATCTAACTACTTCAAATGAAGACATCACATGCAATTTGAACAAACAAACACAAGAAATTATAAAACATTAAAAATTAAACAAATTATATTAGAAATCCAAAATTTCAGAGATTCGAAGTCTTACTAGGTATGAAAGAGCAACATCTGGGTCAAAATTATCACCATTATCATTACCACCATCTTCCTGGTGATAAAAACAAGCTTCACCTTCTTCAAGTTCATTCTCCTCTTCCATCATTTCGTTTCTACTACCACCACCAAACCCTAACCCTAATACCTCCCTATCATCCCCTCTTCTCCCAACTGAAATCATCAATAATTAACCCTTGATTTCTCCCCAATCAAAACTTCTCTATAATCCAACATCGATTAATCAAAATTCCAAATACCCCACTTGATTAAATCAAAAACCCGTATATAATCACTAATAAAATTTATTAACGACTATCATGATCGGATTCAATCTCAAACTTTTCACCAAACCCTCACCCCAAAATCAAAAAAATAAAAAAAAAAATAAAAAAAAAATCAGAACTTCTCCCTCTCTCTAAGCAAAATCTAAACAAACCCCACAATCAATTAATCAAAACCTTAATTTAAAATTTTGAGAATATAGATCGTCTCGATTGCTCTCTTTCGAGCTCGATTCGATTTTTGCATAGAGAGAGAAAAGAAAAACAAAGTCTGGTTTTTGATGTTAGAAGAGAAGACAAAAGAAGAAGCTGTGTTTTCTTTTCTTTTTTCCATCTTTTATGGACTATTTTACCCTTTTATTTTTTATTTTATTTACTTTTACTTTTTTGGTAAATGCATTAAAAGTCCGCCAAAATCAAAAAGATTTTATCAAATGATAAAAGAAGAAACCTTTTTATTTTTTATTTTTGGCGAAACAAAATAAAATCTACGATTATATTCTGATTCCTCGAATTTAATTTATTGCATATCCATCAAAAGGGTAAGTTTGGAAATTGATTTGTCTCCTCTCGTTGCGGCTAGACTCACTAGAAAAATAAAATTTACTTATTTACTGTTTAAGAAAATTGCTACAATATTAATTTTAATTTTGTTGTTGAATAAATATTATTACTAAATGGATTTATCCTCCGAAAGTTTGTAAGTTTAATTCTGGAAAAGTCTACTGTTTCTAATAAAATAACCGTACAGACAGATCATGTGTCAAATGACATGAATGCCCTTGTTGCTTTTTCACTGGTTCCAAGAATGTTGCTCCGGAATAGGAAACCTAACAAACTAGCCTAGTAATTTCGGTTTTGAGCTGTTAGCTCGTGTTTCCATTTGAGATCATCATAGCTAAGCTAGCTACTGTTTACAACATGAATTTCGGTTTTGGATGTGAATTTTCTTGCATTGTGTGCTTATATCTTTGGGAATTAATTAAAAGAATCAATCGCTTTCAAGTTATCAATCATGTTTTTTTTTTTTGATATAAGCTTCTGCATGAGCTTACGGCTTACCCCAATGATGCAGTTCCATGAGCAAAAATAGGATTTGGTTTCCCCCTGAAATCTATTTTGCCAAAAGCACAAAGTTTGGTAGGGTTCAAAAAAGAAGATAAATAGATAAAGCTAGAAATAGAAATCCCTATCATGGAAACAATGTTGTGTACAAGAATGGGATAATTGGTGGATATACTCTTAATTAGCAGTGTTTTCAACTAAGATTCTTTTCATTTGTTACTCTAGTAACATGTACTTAGCATGTGAATAAGCAAAAAAAAAAAATCTTTTTTTTTTGGCCGACTTAGATTCCAACTCGACACATGTCAAATAGTTTGTTTTTCGGTTTTTATCAGATCTGACCTGTTTTTTGACTCAACCTTAATCCTTGATTTGGCCTTGTTTGTATCAGGAAACAAAATACTACTGGCTTGAGGGACCAACTCACTGATTCATGCATTTTTGAGTCGGTTAAGTCGGGTCTAACTCCCAGATAACCCAGGCGATGTCAGTCAAATATAGACAAGTCAAATCCAGAAAAATAAAAAAATGATGTAAGTTTGGGATCTTTATTTTCATGGTTTTATGCTACTCTATTTAGTTGTCTAAAATAAAATAAAAATTGTTGTGTTATTAGTTGCCTCCACGAAACCAAATATGCATTACGTAATAATAATAATAATAATTGTAACATAGCTTGTTGATTAGCTAGCTTTCCTCAGACACATTAATTTTTTTCCCAAAGTTAGGGAGAAAAATTACTGATCTTCAACCGTTCTTTTAACGATTTTTTTTGCTTAGGTATAAATTTTATTTTCATTTTAATTCAATATGTGTGAATGTCTAATTATAGACATTGGCTTTGACATCCTCTACCAACAGTTAGGCCACGCCACTATTCACTGGTTTAACAAGTTAAAGTTGGAGAAGGAATTTAGAGAAAATATATAGAAGTGTACCCTACATGGATCTAGACATTTCTCTTCACAAATATTCCATTGCAGAAGATTTGAGTTATGTGCCTCCTCACATAGTGTATATATGATTTTGAAGCCCAATGTCAGCCCACACAACTTGTGTAACAAAATGTGTTGTTATTTTACTAGGACAAGCATCCAAACTCAGACAAAAATTTTCAAACAATTATTATGGATGATATCTTTACTTTTATAAAGAAGTTTCGGTTTCAACATTACAAAAGTGTACATACTAGTTTATTTTTTTTGGCCATCTGAATTTAAGGGTGTCAATGATTTCGGTTCCACCTGGTGCTACTGGAATCAAAACAGAAACAAAAAGTGGTTACAATAGTCTGTTTCAGGTTCTAATGGTTTCAGGTGTGATTGGTAAACTAGCGAAATCAAAACCTTCAAAACTAATAAACGGGCCCCATTGGATTTGGGTGTCCGTCGGATTCACAACAAATACACGAAACTCTTCACAAAAAGATAATTCATTTTCCTCGTTTTAGTTTAAATATAAGTTGTTTTCATATATAGTTATTGTTATTCCTTTATAAATATTTAATTAAACATGAAATTTAAAAATACAATGGAAAAAAAAAAGATAACTCGCTTTTAATTGGTTTCACCCGTTAAGTACTAAAAGCGTGCAAGAGTTATATCTTAAAACTCATGATCTGGGCCGAATAATCGTTTAGTTTCAGTGTTGGGAAATCAAGGTCCATTGATATCTTTATGGCTATTTTCTCTTTTAAACGACATGCAAGGGGAATTTCCGGTGAAATAATCAAGGGCCAAGGCCTAAGAAGTTTCACGTTTTAATATTGTCACCTTTCGCACAGAAGGAAGGCCAGAGGGGTAGATTCCTATTAAGGAAGGTTTTTTTTTTTTTCCTTGATAAAAAAATATAGTATATATCAGAGAGAAAAATAAATGTACAAAAATCAAAGAAAAATATAACAACATCTAAAAAAATCAAACGAATATTTAAATATTAAAATTTGTTGGTATCCTTTGAACTAAAAGGAACTTAGTTAAGTAGAAATTTTTAAACAACTTGTCTGTTGAAAACCATATAATAAGACTCACTTGAATTAAATTATCAAATTTTCACGCCGTACTTCTTCCTCGGTGAATTCTTGCATTACGTTCTTTTAAATGTCACAACTAGTTCTAATTTAAATGATTTGGGTTTCTCTGTTACTTATGAATTTTCATTTATTCAAGAATCAATAACTGGTTCTAATTTAAATGATCTGGGTTTCTCTAGTACACCTTACACATGGTCTAACAGGTAATTCAATGATAACATCATTAGAGTTAGACTTGATAGGATTATGGATCATGGTTTGTGGCTTAATCACTACTGTCAAAGTATTTCATATTGATTTTATAAGTCTCAATTATTTTGGTGACGAACCCAGTCCCATAATAGCTTTAAAACCTATAAATACTTTAAATGTTGGAGTAGAGATCCAACTTGTAAAAACTTAAGTGAATTTTAACAAAATGCCACACTTTGGTTTTCGGTTTAATAAAGTGACACCGTTTTTTTTCCAGAATGTCATTGTCGTTACCAGTTCCGTTATGATTGGTCATTTATGGCTGACCTGGTCAATTTTTCACGCTGCAATTACCTAACTATCCTTCTTTGTTCATTCGGCTGTCCATATTTGCATGTACAGGTGCCGCAGCAAAATATATTTGAGAGAAAAGCAACTCTCTTTTTCTCTTCTTCTTCACCTGCTCTTCATATCCTTTCTTTTCAGATTTCAATACTCAAAGAATTGAACTGTAATTTGCACAAGAACTTTATAATCTGGTGATTTCAAGAGAGTATTGATGAGATTGTAGAGATGTTCTTGGTCAGAGTTTGTGTTAATTGAAGAATAATAAATTAGGGTTAGGATCTCTTTGAGAATCGAGGATGAAGATGATGATTATGAGGCTTAGATCGAGAGAAGTGGAGGAGAATCCAGTAATTATTGATGGGGGTAAAGTTGATTTGAGAAAAGAGACGAGTTAACCTCAAATTAAAGGTGAATCAGATATTTAGAATCAGGGTTTCTGTTCTACTTTGGGTTCACGTAAAATTAGTAGTGTTACTGATCCATAAATGATGGGTTTTCTGATGTGAGAACCACAATAAGATAATCAACATATGATTTGCAAATTTTGGTGAAGATTAGAGAATTAGGGTTCAGATGAAGACAATTTGTTTCTGTTTGTGGTTGTTTACTCTTGAGTTAAGAAGTTGTAATGGCTAAGTTTAAGATGAATGTCTGAAGCTAGATGTATGTTTAGGAGAGGGAATTACAACTGCAGTTAAAGGAGGAGATATGATTTATAGGGAGATGGTGGATGCTCATTACGGCTGAACTGGTGCAGGATAGATGCTTGTTTGAGTTGTTGCTGGACTGTGAGTTTAGGGAAAGTATGTTAGTGGCGGTTGTGAAGGAAGTATTGATAATTAAAGATGCTGATTGAAGTTGTGAGTTTGCAGAAGGCTATATAGCAGCTGTTGCAGAAGCTAAAAAAGGATTTGGGAGAATGTTTGAGCTAGAATTGCAGGAATTGAACTGAGCATGGGAATGGTTGTGTGCAGATTGATATTGCAGCTGAAGTGAAACTCAAATGGAATGTGTTTGAGGTGCTGAGACTATGGAATGGAATGAATGCTTTGCAAGTGATGGGATTGGAAGGACTGGGTTGCGCTTGTTGTTGCAGTCAAGATGAGCTAAAATGATGCTGGTGTAATCGCATAATGCTGGAATTGGAGCCGTGACTTTGGCTGGAAGTAAATGAACTTGAACTATGCTGAATAAGGTTGAAGTGTTGCAGCAACTGGAGTTGAAGATGTACACTGGTGGTGCTAGATAATGAACTTAATTTAGCAGCATGGATTTGAATAGAGGTTGATGCAGTTTATGGAGGTGGTGCAGTGGTTATTGTGAAAGTGCGGGCTAAGGTGTTGAGCTATTGAAGCTAGTTATAAGTTGCAGGATTTGACAATGTTGAGAATGAGCTGCGGAAATAGAATAATTGACTAAGGAAGCAATGAAGCGCCAAACATGGCGCAACATTAGGTAAAGGCCGTGCAAATGGCTCAGGACTTTGCAACTGTGGCCTAGAACCTAATCAGCCGAGTCAGTCAGAGATATTGAAAGAAGATAAATTAATAAGACTGGGGTTTGCTGTGATAAAGAGAGAACTTGATTCTGTTGCTCCCATTGAACTCGAGCTTGAGTGTTGTTTCCGTGATGACTTGATTTAACTCAGTTTAGTGAGACGATTTGAGTGCGTTGATGTCTTTTACTAAGCTGAATAACTGCCCCTATGCACTAACGGATGTCAATTTTAGAAATAAAAAACAGGATGGAAAAGGTTAATTATGTGGCATTAAATAAATTCTAAAAAAATGATGTCACTTTCTTAAATATGAAATTGAAAGTGTGGCACTTTATTAGGATCCCCAAGATTTAATTTAAAGTGCTTATGCTAAAAATGTAAGAGGCTTACGCTAAGAATATAATGATTTATGGCTTAATCACTATGATACTGCCAATGTATTTCATATTGATTTTATAGGCTCAAACCATCCCAATTATTTTGGTGACTAACCCCCAATCCCATAATAGCTTTAAACACTATAAATACTTTCAATCCCATAATAGCTTTAAACCCTATAAATACTTTAAATATTAGGAGTAGAGATCCAACTTGTAAATATTTAATTCAAAGTGGTTATGCTAAGAACAACCTTAGAAATGTGAAGCATAAGCTTAGATTGTGGAATATTTTGCATTTTGAAAATATAGACTCCAAGGTTCGATAACTAAATGAACAGCTCCATAATCTGAATAATCAACCTCAATATATTCAGAATGTAGATGCAATCAAACAAGTTGAACTTGATCTTGAGTACTAGAAAAAAGTGCAGGAGAATTTCAATGCACGAAAGTCTCGAACTGATTATAAAATTCTATGATAGAAATACTAGTTTCTACCGTATTTCTATGAACAAAAAAACATATTTCAATCACATGGAATCCTTGCAACTTAGTGATTGTTGATGGTTTAAAGAGAGACAACATCTATAAGACATATTGGTTTATCACTTTAATGATATTGGTACTACTACCAATCATATCCTACACATAATAAAGAATTCATTAACTGTATAACTCCTTGTGTCACTGATGAGGATAATGCGATGTTGTTAAAACCTATATCTCTAGATGAAATTAGGGAATCGATTAAACAAATGAAATCCTGGGGTTGCACCTGGCCCGGATGGTAAGAAAATCTTGAACTTTTGAAGAAGATGTTTGGGAAACAGCTAAAAATTTCTTTGAGCACAAACATCTTTTTAAAGAAATGAATCACACTTTTATGTCTCTCATCCCTAAGAAAAATAACCTTTCATCACCTGTTGACTTCAGACTTATCTCTTTGTGTAACAAAAATTACAGGATTATATCTAATCTTGTAGTCAACAGAATGAAACCATTACTTAGCAAAATTATTTCTCCTTTTCAGGCCGCTTACATACCTGTTTTGGGGTAAAAACTAATTCTGCTGTTTTTGGTAAATTTGGGTGTGTTGATGAGAAACGAATTCAAACTCTAAACAAATGTACTGCACATGAGTACTTTTAGATTCGAGAGATCAATCTGTAAGACTCTGGCCTAAACCAAGAAATGGCCGTTCCATATTCAATTCGGTCACAAAGTGAAGGAATGGGGTTGATCTTAGGGAGGGAAGCGAAGAAGGTGTTTGAGATCAGAATGTTGAATTATGAAGGTGTGGCTGTTTTATGACTTGTATCAAAATATGGTTTCTGGCTACTTGTGTTGATAACCCTCTCCTTTGAAAATGGGTTGAAAAACCTATTTATACAAGTCATTGAGCGCACCCTTGATCTCGTATGAAGTGGAGGCAGTTAAGTAGTGGAGAAGTGGGGTTGTGCAAAAGGTGGTGACAATCACGTTTCCATTATGTGGGAAGACCAGTCACCCTTTCACCCACTACTTCCTTATTGTTGTTAACCATCCATCATTTCCTGACACTTTCTCATAATGGGCGTGTTGCAAGCCGCACGCCGTAAACCACCAGACCAATACCCCAGTAAGCATCCCCCAGTTTGTAACATGTTTGATGTCTCGAGTAAATGGGTCAAGTCACGAGACTTGCCGCTAAAAGCAGCACATAGTGCTTTTAAGTCAAATAACAAAATTATTTGTGGAATCAATATTTATAAAACATCGTTTATAATCGATGCACATGAAGCATCGCTTTTAAACAAGCTGCTAAAAATAATCGATGTGCAGGAAGCTTCGTTATTTTAGAGCTCGTCCAAATTAGTCGCGAGTTGAACGTCTTAAAAGAGCGTGACCGACCCTTTTCAAGGAGTCGGTATGAACTACGCACGCATTCCAGGGGATGGTCGATCAGGCTCTATAGGAGAGTGGCGACTGGTAGCCATTCTAAAATCCTATTGGTCGATCCAGTTAAATCTGGACCGTTTAAATCGGCTAGCCAAGTTGAATGGTGACTGAGACGTTTTGCGACAGTTAATGACTGTTGTTGAATCATGTAAGTAGCATGAATGTCCACTTCTGGGTGATCTCTTGGGAACCCTATGAACGATCCATGACTTGGCCATCGTTCCCTATGAAGGAGGGATGTCCGGTGATCGCGGCATCACCCTGTCGGTCTCCTGAAAATAAATCTAGACCATCCAACTAGGCTAGCGAAGTTGGATGGACGAGATAATTTGCAGAAGTTACTTACTATCGTTGATTAGGGTTTAGAAGCCGTGCGACCAACCCTATTTTGGCTAATCGATTGAAAGCACTGGGCGCTAGTTTGAGCAGGTCGATTGGCCAGACGCAAAGGAGAGCTGCCAGTGAGCATGCTGACATCTATTGGGCTGCCTAAAATTTGATCTAAACCATTCAATTTGGATGGTGAAGATAGACGGTTGTGATCGATTTGCGACAGTGGCATGCTGCCGCAACGCAACTTTAGGGTTTCCGAAACAACACGTTCACCCTAGTTTGAGCAAACGATTTGATGCACTCTTGGTTTGCCGTGGGAAGGTCGATCGACCAGGGATGGAGATGGGTCGCCGATGACCACGCCAACACCTCTTTGATCATTCGAAGGAAGATCTATACCGTCCAACTAGGCTAGCTAAATTGGGCGGATGTGATGAATTTGAGACTGTTATGGTCGGTCTTAGTTCGTTTGAGCTTTCTTTCAACAGCGCGATCACCCTGGTTCTCTCTAACGATCAAGGGTGTTGCGGGTGAATTAAAGGGATTTCGATCGGCAGGGATGCTAGTGGGCCCGCCGGTGGACATCATGGAGGTTTCCTAGTTCTGCTGGGAAGAAGTTAAGCTTGTTGAATTGTCTGGCCAAATCGTGTGGTCGTGATTGCTCCTTAAGACTGTCTAGGTTTTCCTTAAGGAATTTAAACGCGTCGATCGTTCTAACTTTTAATTAAAAGCGCGTTTGACACGAAAATCTCTTTACCAGATATTGGCGCAGCCTGTGTGAGTGTTTTCATGCAGATCTCAATACTGACACTTCGGGAGATTTGTGTTACTTCGCTGCAAGTGAACATTAATCGTCATGTCATGTCAATATTGAGAATTCAGCTAGGGAACATAGCATAGGAAAATACTAGGCGGGTAATGCATTAGTGAATAATGCTGGTGGAAAATAAAACTCATAAAATATTTGGGATTGTTGCTATATGCACCATTATGAGTGAATTTTATATATATATATACAAACATACTGAATTACTCAATAAATTTGTGAGCGAAAAGGTTTATGCACTCATTATTTTCAAATGGCTTTTGTTCCTTTGCAGGATGACAACGCATTAAATACAGGATTTTACGATTTTACCCTTGAACTAAAAACCACCATCAATATTAAGTCCCCTGCTTAGTACGTAACAATGTCATTGTTGTGGGGTAAGCACTAGATGGTGACAGTCAAGAGAAAAAATGATCAAGTTAAGGTGAATAAACATTACCAGGGAAGTGACAGTTGTCTGATAGCCGGATCACGATTGTGTCTTTCGGGTACGCTAATTTCAGTATGGTCATACCAGCGAGCATGCATGCTCTGCCAGTAAGCTTTGCTGGGCTGAAAGCATTCTCCTTTGACTATCTAACAGTCTTCTCCCGGTTTTAATTAGGGTTTCAATACGATTTGGTCGGCGTTGAATCCCCGTCTATCGGATAAATCTTGTTTCAGCCGTTCAGCATATGCTTCCTCTTAGGGTTTTTGCAGTGTATATACATATACAGGTGAAACTAAAACAGTCTCCTCGTTTTGGAACAAAGACTCTCCTGCTGAATCCATATCCTTTCATTATGTCAGGCAGAAGTGGATCCTCTTCGACTCAGCCAGACTCTTCTACTAAACGCAGGCGGCTTGTATCCAGAGTATGACTTTGATTATCTCCTCTCTTTTTTTTTTGATGTCTAACACCATTTTCAGAGTGGACGAATCCCTGGGTTCCGTGACAAGTCCCCTGTCCGGATCCTCCGAGTTAAGAAGATCATACCGGTATGCCTTTCACTGGTGAATAAGTTTTTATTTGTCATGGTTGTAGGTGAAAAAAATTCTTGTTGTTATAGAGGTACCCTGTTGGAACATGTTTAACGGTGATTGATGATGATGATCTGGCTACTCCTCTTCCTTCAAGATCAAACACACCTACTGCTGCAGACCTAAAAGACGCTAATTTGGGTATCTCCTCGTACGAGTACCCCAATGCAGGCTTGCCATTTGATATTCACATGAAGTGTTTATCTTCTAGTTACCGAACTGTTGGTAAGTTCTTAGTAAGGAAGGAGTTTGTGCCTTTATACACAAAAATATGGAGAATGTATGGCCACATTGCTACCAGGAATGTGGTGCGGCATTGTTCGTCGACTTTGGTCACTACGGTGAACTGCCTTCTGCCCATGGTTGCAGAGATGGGAGATACATCCATTCGTGATGTTGCTGAATCAACTATTGAAAAGTGGGAGAACATGTTATCTACATGCGAATCCATGGAATTCAACGTGGGTTGGCTGCGGCAGCGTCTTGATATCATCAAAGTTGACCGAGCTGGTATTATTTCCAACGTCGTTCTCGCTACGAAAGCTATATTGGAGGAGGAGAAGGCTTTGGCTGCGGAAT
The DNA here is from genome assembly GCF_003573695.1 of Papaver somniferum. NCBI lineage: Eukaryota > Viridiplantae > Streptophyta > Magnoliopsida > Ranunculales > Papaveraceae > Papaver > Papaver somniferum. Next base: position 139,158,591 of record NC_039360.1, on the reverse strand, counting down.
CCGAGAAGGTGGAGCAGGCGATCCAAGACTTGAAAAGTAGGACTGAAAGGTATTAGGATAGGCTGAAGATGATGCTTTCAAGGGACTACAACTTATTGGACGGCCTTTTCTGAGCCATACTTATATTTTTGTTTTGAATAAGTAGGTGTGAGAATGCTTGATCGTTCTTATTTTGTCTTAGGTTTTGAACACTACTTTGGAAAATGAATTGCATTGGGTTTTGGTAAGCGAATGGAGTTTACATTAATATGCTTTAACTAATTAAGAACTTGATAACTTAGATATGAGAAGAATGAAAAATGCCTGATTGTCGTGTCGTGAGACAGCAAGGGATGGAATAATGGTCAGGCGTAGTATGCCTTGAGCCACTTTCCGTTGATGATTGCCTTCAATTTACCTCCATCCTCTTTGACAATCTTGTAGTAGCCACTATTATAAGCCTTGGTGATCACGTAGGAACCTTCCCATTTTGGAGAAAACTTTGGTGCGGACATGTCTTGCTGAGTGTGCTTAGCGGTCTTTAACACTATATCTCCCATTGAACAAACTCGTGGTTTTACAACTTTATCGTATGCTCTGGAGATCCTATTTATGTACACTTGAGCGTGTTCTTCCGCTTTAACTCTCCTGGAGTCCAGAGTATCTAACTCTGCAATTTTGGAACTTGATGCTTCGGCCTCATTCCATTGGACTCCACTTGCTGCTGCAATCCTAGATGATGGGATTTTAATCTCTGCTGGGAGAATTTCGTCCGCACCATAGACAAGCGAATAAGGAGAAACGTCAGTAGAGCTCATAGGCGCCGCCCGATATGCCCACAACGCCATTGGTAGTTGTTTGTGCCACGTCCTGGGATTATCGTGCACTCTTCGACTAAGAATTCGAATCAGAGTTTTGTTGGTGCTTTCGGCATGCCCATTCCCTTGCGAGTAATAAGGAGTAGAGAAGACTTGCTTAATTCCGTATTCCTCGAGCAATTCTTGTACTTGCTTGTTAGCAAAAGGAGTACCGTTATCAGTAATGATGTGTTTAGGAACGCCAAACCGAAAAATGATGTATTCCTTAATAAATGCCGCAATTGTCGCTCCAGTGGTTCCCCGAAGAGGAATGGCTTCAACCCATTTGGTAAAGTATTCCGTCGCGGTTATGATATACTCATGTTGTTCTGATGATGGTGGATTGATTTTCCCAACAATATCAAGTCCCCAGCTGTAGAAAGGCCATGGACTACTTACTGAATGAAGCGGGGTACAAGGCACGTGGATGAGGTTCCCGTGGGTCTGAAATTCATGGCATTTCTGAACGAACGTCGATGCATCCTCCATAGTTGGACAATAACACCTTTCGCTGTACTTGGAGGAACAAATTCTTCTTTCTTTGGTGTTCGCCTTCATGCGTCTCTTTTAATATAGTCGGGATTTCAGATTTTTCTAAACATCGTAGAAGATTGCCTCCAAAACTTTTTCTGTATAGGATTTCTTCATGAAATACGAATCTTTTGTCCCTTTGTTTCATCTTGGCTGCATCCTTCTTGTTGGCAGGCAGCACACCGTCGTGAAGATGGTTGATGTATGGTTCTCGCCAGTCCCCAGCATAGCCAACATTAAAGATCTCCAATTGATGCGGTGATGCTTGACAACTGGAGCAAGAACCTTGGAGTGATCGAGATTGGGTCTTCAAATCCGGCCAGTAGTAGCCAAGGCGTTGAAGACGTCGGTAGAGAGTCACCACTAATGTTTGTCCACAGATATTTCCATGAATACGATTAAGTTGTAACTGTGCTTCTTCGTCTCTGAGATATCTTGACAGGGATCCATCGGGGTTTTGATGGTACAACACTCCGTGAAGCATGAAGAAGTTTTGTAGGGTTTTGAGACTAACCTTTCCCTGGGAAAGCGAACTATTAAGCTCTTGAATAATCGGAGTTCTCCAATCGCTAGCTTTAGTATCTTTGGATTGTAAAAGCCACGTTGACGCCACGGTCCGCCTCTTCATTGTCAAAGTATCTTCCAGACCTTCGAATTGCAGTTTTGAGGCTAATGTAGCTAAGCAATCGACGTGTTTGTTGTTATTACGGCCGATATGGGTTATAGTTTCATCGGCGAAGTAGTTCAATAGCTTATGCGTCTCAGATCTATAGGGGGCCAGTGTTACCTCTTTGAGCGAGTATACTCCATTCATCTGGTTGACCAGTAGTTTAGATTCGCTTGTTACTTCTAGATATGTGACTCCTGCTTGTTTGGCTAGCAACAGTCCTATGAGGAAAGCTTCATATTCTGCTGAATTGTTGGTGCACGGAAAGTCTAGCTTGAAAGAATGCGAAAAGACTTCACCAGTTAGAGACACTAGAACCACACTTGCTCCTCTAGTATTACTGCTAGGGGTAGCATATCCGTCGAAATACAGTATCCATGCTTACTTTTTGACAAAAGAAATTTATGGAAACTCTCCAGGGAGATCTTCATGCAGTGCAGTAGTACCTTCTCCCGGGAATGCTACTAGTAGATCTGCTACTGCTTGTACTTTAATAGCTTGCGGAGGAGTGCATGTTATGTCAATCTCCGACATTTGGAGTAACCATTTGGCCGGCCTGCCTATCAAGGCCGGTTTTGAGAGCAAGAATTTGACTGGATCAGCTTTGGCTATTAGCACTACTTTGTTTGACAGCAAATAGTGTCTGAATTTCTGAATGGCGTGAATTAGGGATAGGCACGCCTTTTCTGCCTTAGGATACCTGAGTTCAACACCTATTAAAGTACGACTGAAATAGTATATAGTATGCTCAATCCCTTCATCATCTTCTTAAGCAAGGAGCGCGCCAACAGCAGCATCGCTGGAAGCAGTGTAGAGGCACAATGACCTCCCTTGTATGGGAGATTTCATAATGGTCGGTGATGACAATATTTGCTGAATCTTTCAAAAGGCTTCTTGTTGCTGTGTGGCCCAAACAAAGCTTGCTTCCTTTTTCAGCAAGGGGGTGAATGAAGCGATAAGCTGGGCTAATCCAGGTATAAAACGCCGAATGTAGTTCACCTTGCCCATGAAGCTCTGGAGTTCTTTCACAGTTTGCGGAGGAGGCATCATGAGGATGGCTTGAGTTTTGGCCGGATCTACCTTGATTCCTTCAGCAGTTACTTGAAATCCTAGAAATTTTCCAGAAGATACCCCAAAAGCACATTTCAAAGGGTTCATCTTCAGTTTGTATTCACGGCACCTTTCGGACACTTGCCGCAGAACGTATGTGTGGGCCGCTCGAGTGTTTGATTTGACTATTATGTCATCTACATAATCTTCAACTTATTTGTGCATCATGTCATGAAAAATCGCGGTCATGGCGCGTTGGTAGGTAGCACCGGCATTTTTCAAACCAAAAGGCATCACAATATAATAAAAGTTTCCGAGAGGGGTTCGAAAAGTTGTCTTACTTGCGTCATGCTCATACATCTTTATCTGGTTGTAGCCATTGTACCCATCCATGAAGGATAACATGACATGTACGTTGGTAGAGTCTACTAGCATGTCGATGTTGGGAAGAGGAAAATAATCCTTAAGGCAGCATTTATTCAGATCTCTGAAATCAACGCATCACCTAATTTGACCGCTTTTCTTCTTTACAGGAACCACTTTGGCTAACTAGGTAGGATGGTGAATGGGCTTGATGAAGCCATCAGCTAGCCGCTTCTGAATCTCAAGATTGATTTGTTCCTCCACATCGTGTCTGAACTGCCTTGGAGATTGCTTGACTGGCTTGGATCCAGGTGTTATGTGTAGATGATGAGTGACCAATTTTTCATCTAAGCCGGGCATTTCCTCATCCGTCCATGTGAATATGTCTTGATACTCCTTAAGAAGATTCACAAGTTCCGTGTGTTCGTCTGCACATAAAGCCGAACTGATGGAGATAGGCCTTGGGGAGTCTTCATTCTCGATGTTGACGATTTTGAGTTCATCGGTCGTGAAGTCGGTGCCATCCTGCAATTATCGTGGAGCATCTGGTACTTCTTCTTGCAGCTTTTCGTTATTGTTGCATTCAATTGGGCGGAGAGACTGGGCGACAGTCCCCCCTGTTAATTGCTAACAACGACGCCGGTATACATTTTTCCCTTTCTGGTCGCGACTCGCCACAAAAGTCTGTTCCCTCTTGGTATGAGGACGAGCTAAGCTTTTGCTTGATGAAGAAGGATTATCGTGTCCTGTCAGCAGCGACGTGTCGCGAGACCTGGTCTCTCTGTTTAAAGATGCAACCCGGTCTTCCTCCTCGATCGACGCCCACGTGGGGAGGGGAGTGCAGTAGACCTTGCTTGATGGATCTCGTGAATTTTCCTTTGGCTCAACAGTTCCACGCCACAAATTGGTGCATAAGGAGACAATGATGCAGGAATACGAATAACTTCTTCATTTAACATAGTTTTCAGGCATTGGGATGACCTTATTATCATGAAGCCATGGTTTTCCCAGTATCATGTGGTAGTTCGGCTCCCTCTCTATTACTTCAAATTTTACTTTTGACTGGACAGGTCCTACTGATACATTCAGATTGATGTACCCGTACGTGCTGGTTTGGTTTCCTTCGAAATCCGTCATCATGGTAGGCTGCCGTACAACTTTGTTTAGTCGAACCTTTGCTGTCTTGAGAGTTTTGAGGGTAATAACGTTCGAGGACTCTTCTGTATCAATGAGACCCCTTTTGAATTTTGAATCCTTGATGTGTGCAGGAACATGTAGGGCTCCGTTATGACCTTCTTCTGCCATCATGTCGTCTTTAGTAAACGTAACATTGTTCACAGATATCTCTAGTGTTTTTGAGATTTCTGGGTGTGAAGGAGCCAAACGCGTATCTAGGGCTATCTGGTTGATTGCAGCAAATGTCTCCGTTCGTTGATCCTTTGGGAGGTGTAGAAGTTCGCATAAACTTTCTACTAGAGAAGTTGCTTCCTGGTCCACCGACTTCTGATTGGTAGTGAAACTGCTGACTTGAGCAAGATCGTCCGTCGAGGGATTTGGACGTTCCACCATTTCTGCTCCCAAAATTTACGTCACGTGTATCAGGAAGGTGAACATGTTGTCAATTGCTCCCTTCAGTCGGTCCATATTTCTTGACAATTTTTTTTTTCTCCACGCTAGTTCAGCCAGAGTTGGGATTTCTCCATCGATTGAATCCACAGAGACAAAGGGGGTAGTAAAATATGAAAGTTCATTGTAACCAGAACTGCTCGAAGGAACGTGAGGAACATTACCATTTGAGGGATTCTGTCCGGGATTTGACGTAGTTTAGTTATCCTAATAAAAACCATCTTTGCGAAAACTTGAGATTGCAACCGAGAGATTAATCTCCCACTGTGGTCACCAGTTGTTTTGGGGTAAAAACTGATTCTGTTGTTTTTGGTAAATTGGGTGTGTTGATGAGAAACGAATTAAAACCCTAAACAAATGTACTGCACAGGAGTACTTTTACATTCGAGAGATCAATCTGTAAGACTCGGGCCTAAACCATGAAATGGTCGTTCTAGATTCAATTCGGTCACAAAGTGAAGGAGAAGGGTTGATCTTAGGGACGGAAGCAAAGAAGGTGTTTGAGATCAGAATGTTGAATTATGAAGGTGTGCTTATTTTATGACTTGTATCAGAATATGGTTTCTGGATACTTGTGTTGATAACCCTCTCCTTTTAAAATAGGTTGAAAAACCTATGTATACAAGTCATTGAGCGCACCTTTGATCTCGTAGGAAATGGAGGCAGTTAAGTAGTGGAGAAGTGGGGTTGTATAAAAGGTGGTGACCATCACGTTTCCATTATGTGGGAAGACCGGTCACCCTTTCACCCACTACTTCCTTATTGTTGTTAACCATCCGTCCTTTCCTGACACTTTCTCGTAATGGGCGTGTTGTACGCCGCACACTGTAAACCACCAAACCAATACCCCAGTAAGCATCCCCCGGTTTGTGACATGTTCGATGTCTCGAGTAAATGGGTCAAGTCGTGAGACTTGCCGCTAAAAGCAACACATAGTGCTTTTAAGTCAAATAACAAATTATTTGTGGAATCAATATTTATAAAACATCATTTATAATCGATGCACGCGAAGCATCGCTTTTAAACAAGCTTCTAAAAATAATCGATGTGCAGGAAGCATCGTTATTTTAGAGCTCGTCCAAATTAGTCGCGAGTTGAATGTCTTAAAAGAGCGTGACCGACCCTTTTCAAGGAGTCGGTAGGAACTACGCAAGCATTCCATGGGATGGACGATCAGGCTCTATAGGAGAGTGGCGACTGGTAGCCATTCTAAAATCCTATCGATCGATCCAGGTTAAATCTGGACCGCTTAAATCGGCTAGCCAAGTTGAATGGTGGCTGAGACGTTTTGCGGCAGTTAATGACTGCTGTTTAATCATATAAGTAGCGCGAATGGACACTTTTGGGTGATCGTCTGGGAACCCTATGAACGAGCCATGACTTGGTCGATCGTTTCCTGTAAATGAGGGATGGCCGGTGATCGCGGCATCACCCTCTCGGTCTCCTGAAAATAAATCTAGATCATCCAACTAGGCTAGCGAAGTTGGATGAACGAGATAATTGACGGCAGTTACTTACTGCCGTTAATTAGGGTTTAGAAGCTGTGCGGCCAACCCTATTTTGGCTAATCGATTGAAAGCACTGGGCGCTAGTTTGAGCAGGCCGATTAGCCATTCGCAAAGGCGAGCTGCCAGTGAGCGTGCAGACATCTATTGGGCCGCCTAAAATTTGATCTAAGCCATTTAATTTGGTTGGCAAAGATAGACGGTTGTGATCGATTTGCGACAGTGGCACGCTGCCGCAACGCAACTTTAGGGTTTCCGAAACAACGCGTTCACCCTAGTTTGAGCAAACGATTTGATGCACTCTTGGTTTGTCGTGGGCAGGTCGATCGACCAGGGATGGAGCTGGGTCGCCGGTGAACACTCCAACACCTCTTTGATCATTCGAAGGAAGATCTAGACCGTCCAATTAGGCTAGCTAAATTGAGCGGATGTGATGAGTTTGAGACCGTTATGGACGGTCTTAGTTCATTTGAGCTTTCTTTCAACAACGCGATCACCGTGGTTCTCGCTAACGATCAGGGGTGTTGCGGGTGAATTAAAGGGATTCCGATCGGCATGGATGCTAGTGGACCCGCCGGCGGATATCATGGAGGTTGCCTAGTTCTGCTGGGAAGAGGCTAAGCTTGTTGAATTATCTAGACGAATCGTGTGGCCGTGATTTCTCCTTAAGACTGTCTAGATTTTTCTTAAGGAATTTAAACACGTCGATCGTGCTGACTTTTAATTAAAGTTTCCTTGACACGAAAATCTCTTTATCAGAGAGTGGTGCAGCCTGTGTGAGTGTTTTCATGCAGATCTCAATACTGACACTTCGGGAGATTTGTGCTACTTCGCTGCGAGTGAACATTAATCGTCATGTCATGTCAATATTGAGAGTTCAGCTGGGGAACATACCATAGGAAAATACTAGGCGGGTAATGCATTAGTGAATAATGCTGGTGGAAAATAAAACTCATAGAAAATTTGGGATTGTTGTTGTATGCACCATTCTGAGTGAATTATATATATATATATATATATATACAAACATACTGAATTACTCAATACATTTGTGAGCGAAGAGGTTTATGCACTCATTATGTTCAAATGGCTTTTGTTCCTTTGCAGGATGACATCGCATTAAATACAAGGTTTTACGGTTTTACCCTTGAACTAAAAACCGCCATCAACAATACCTAATAGGAATATGTTATAATTTCTCATAAAATAATCCATACTATGAAATGACTAAAGCTAAAAGTGGTATCATGGACCTTAAACTCCACATGTCTAAGGCCTTTGATATGGTGGAATGGTTCTTTATGGTTGATTTTCTTAAGTGTTTTGGATTTTCTGACCATTGGTGTAATTTGGTTTTACAATACATGATTACTACTAGCATATACATTCTTCTGAATGGATCCTCTTGCAATGTGTATAGCCCAGCTAGGGGTCTAAGATAAGGTGATCTCTTTCTTCATACCTTTTTATTTTATGTATGGAGTCATTCTCCAGATACTTAATGAATTGTAAGAGTAAATACTGGATCCATGAAATTGAGTTACTAATAATGAGGCACCTACAATGTCTCATAGAGGCTATAAATATGTTTAGTTCTGTCTCCGGTCAAATGATTCACTTTGAGAAATCTGGATAATTTTTCAACAAAAAAGTTCATCAAGATAAATGTGTTTCCCTTATGAGGACTCTAATGTTGAGAAAACATACTTGAGAAATATTTAGTTATACCTTTTTTCATTAATAAATATAAAACTGAATTGTTTGCTTATCTTGTTGATCACTTTGATAATAGAGTAGAAAATTGGAAACGGAAACCGTTCTCTCAAGCAGGTAGATATGTCATGCTGCAAAATATCCTCAAGTCGTCCTCTGTTTATCATATGAATTTCTTTTTGATCCCTGACAGTATCATTTATCAAATGGTGGGGAAAACGAAATCATAAAGGAAATTATATGAAAGAATGGCAAAAGGTTTGTACTCATAAGCATGTAGGGGGTCTAGGATTCCGTGATTTAAAAAATTTAATCTAGCTTTATTGTCCAAATGTCTTAAAAATTAATTTATGGTTATGATGAGTTATGGTTTAAGATTTTGAAATGATAGTACTTTAACAATAATCATCCCTTACATTATAAGAAAAATCAGGATTCCTTTTGGGTTTGGAAAGGTATATGCAGAGGTTCAGATATTATGAAACAAAACATTTTTTGGGAAGTTAAAGATGGTAATAGTATCAATGTTTTTGATGATAATTAGATTCTTGATGCTACTCATCCAACCTGCATCCAATATACTACTAACCCTAATTTAGTGGTTGCTGATTCTATAGATCAACAAACTAAGCAATGGAATGAAAGCATGATTAATGCATAATTTAATAATGTGAAAATTGAATAAATACACCTATTTTTCAGGGGTCTTCACAAATACCCCTAAGGACTTCACAAATACTCCTAAAGGGTATATTTTAAGTTTTTAGGGTATAGTTTTTGGCACATCTAAAATTATCTCCGGAGAAGGTTGGGTTGACGTTTTCACGCGTCAAGTACATACTAGTTCATTTTCGTTATCCAAAAAAGTATTAGTTCATTTTCATTATCCACTTAAAAAATACCCCTTAGGGATATTTATATAAAATCGACAAGGGTATTTGTGCAGGCCTTATATTCTAGGGGTATTTAATTAATGTTCCTTAATTTAATAGGGATGATGCAAATAGGATGCGGCAGATTAGAATACCTTTTTTATGTAAACATAAGTTGATTTGGACATCTTCTTATAATAGTCATTTCTCAAGTTAAATCTTCATACAGAACTCCGTCCAATGATGATTCTAATGGTGTTGTGAATTCTAGTCCTTTTCATATTTTCAAAACATTATGGAAGTCTAACCTTCTACCCAAAATACATGTATTTCTCTGGAAATGCATCGGTGATATTTTTCCTACTCAGGTCAGTTTACCTCTATATGTGAAGAACAATGATACCAATTGCAGCATATGTACTAGTAATGAACCTGAAATTTCTGAGCATTTCTTATTATATTGCCAATTTGCTAAATATGTTTGGTATGTCACACCAAATGGACATATTACTATGCAAGACTCTGGCACTAATCCAAACATCAAGGATTGGGTAAACAAATGGCTATGTAGTAGTAATGATGAAAGCATTCAGATAGAATCCTCATTACTGCGTGGAGTATTTGGAGAGAAAGATGCTTCAAAATCTTTGAAAATAAATCTATTCAGCCTTCTGCTATGGCCAAACTAGCCATCAGATTATCTCATAATATTATAGCTTATTGTTCTACTGAGAATGCAAAGCTAGTTATTTCTTCTAATAGTATCAGTAGTGATGTAGTTTTAATTCTGGTAGTGTTGATGGTAGATTTTAGTTCAGGGCTAAAATTGTAAAAGCCAAAATTATGCGCTGACATCCTGCAAAGGATAGAGCCACTGATAAGTGATGAATACTTCTCCACTTTATTAATTCACCTAAAATGGAGCATGTAGCAACAATCCCATATACCTTGTGAATTTATAACATTATTAATGTATGACCAGCCTTGTATTTCATGTACTGCTCCACTCTTATCATTGGTGCGGCATGACGACTGAGTGTTGCTCTCAGCAGAGCAACACGAATCTCCAAGCATTAATAATGAAGCATGTACGAAATACCCGTACAGGCTATAACTCTCGGAGTGTTATACTAGCCCGATTGAGCATCTGGACTGTCCATATCAGTCTCAGAAACGATCACAGTCATCCAACTTCACCAGCATGATTGGATGGCTCAGATCGAATCCATAACCCTCGGGAAGGTATTGGAGTATTCACCACCGACCCAATGGGTGCCCCGCATGGTCGGCTTCCCCAAAAGGGTAGCATGGCTTGCCAAATCGTCCAGCCAAAGCAGCGCGGACGTGAAACCCTAAATTAGTGTTCACGACAAATTACATTTGTCGCAAATCGGTCTCAACCATCCATCTTCGCAGGCATAGATGGAGGGTGTAGATGTAGATTCAAAGAGCCCATAGCATGTCAACACAATCACCGTGGGCACATGACCGATCGGTCAGGACCAACTATAGTTGGTCGTTCCAGTTCGTGCGCCCAAACAAGGCATGACGCACGACCGGTGAAACCCTAATTAGGATTTGAACATCACGAGCGTCCATTTTCTCCTGCACGAATGAAGGGTCTAGGAATAGACTAGGCAGGTCCGGTACGCATCAACATGATCATCGTGGGCCCATCTATATCCACACCCGATCATCCAAGGTATATCATGCCTAGTTGCCTTGATTCACATGCCCAAACTACGCGTGGTCACACCTCCTAATTGCAAACTAATCTCGACCACTCAACTTTGCCAGAAAAATTGAGTGGCTTAGATCACGTTTCTATGGGACAATGAAATACAGGCGTGTACAACAGCCTGTCGTCTGCACACCAGACTAATCAGCCAAGACCGACCAGGCTTAGTCGCCTCAAAACGCGCGCCGAAGTTGGAATGACGCGCGGCCTTTGCGGCACCGGATTTCTGTCGAAAATTGATCTTAACCACTCCTCTTAAATGTACAAATCGAGTGGCTTAGATCACACTTTCACGGGACAATGAGGTACGCCCATGTACACCGACATGCCGTCTACATGCATGCATGATCGGCCTTGCCAAAATCGTGTCCCAAGCTTGGATTCGATCAAGATGAAGAGTGATGCTTGCGCACCTCTTCATAAACCCTAATTCCACTAACGGTCGCAGATGAGTGTCTCAAATATCATCTCGTCCGTTCAACTTCATCTGCTTGGTTATACAACCCTGGTCAGGAGTTAAATGGTCAATGAGGTGTCGTGGTGATTACCATCCGTCACTCTACCACACCAAGTGATCGTCCAAGTCGGGACTTACCTGTACAGCCCCAAACGATCACTTGAAGATGGCTAGACATGCATCTATTTTAAGACGCTTAATCGTGACTTACTCAATTAAGCCTAAGACAGCGATGCTTCACTCATGCTAAATACATTCAATGCATTAATGCATAGAATTCACGTGATATTTTACAAGTATAAAATTCCCAAATAACTTAGTTATTTAACCTAGCATTACATGCTACTTCATGTGGGTCCCACGATCCACACAATCGAGACATCAATCATGTCACAAACTGGGGGATACATACTGGGGTATTAGTCTGGCGGTTTACAGCGTGCAGCGCATAACGCGCCATCACAAGAACGTGTCAGGAAGTTATGAACGGTTAGTGATGATGGGAGAAGTGGGAAAGAATGCTCGTGTAACACTAACACACGCAACTCCACTACTCCATCACTCCACTTTATCCACTTCCCATGATAGATGTGGGTTAGGCTCAATGACTTGTATAAATAGGTTCACCTCCCTATTTTCAAACAAGACTAGACAACAGAAACCAAGTGTTGATACAATCGTATTCCAATACCAGAACTGATAGCTTTCATTTTGTAAGCCAGTTCAGCTTTCTGATACAAGTCATACATAGCCAACACCTTCACAATCTCAACACCTTCTTCGCTTCCCTCCTTAAGATCAACCCCATATCCTTCACTTTGTGACCGAAGCAAGTCTGGAACGGCGATTTCTTGGTTTAGGCCAGAATTGTACAAATTAATTTCTCGAATCACAAAGCACTCCCGTGCAGTGCATTTGTTTAGGGTTTAGATTCATTCCTCATCCACACACCCCAAATTACCAAATTCGGCAGGAATAGTTTTCACCCATAAACAATTGGCGACCACAGTGGGAGATTAATCTCTCGGTTGTGAAGTCAATTTCTTCAATACCAATTCAATTTTACTGATTTCGAAAATGGTGGATCTTAGGTCTGGATCAATGACCAATCCTGACGGGACTAGCGTTGACAACACTCTCGGTGTTGATATCTCAGGTGTCACCGTGCAGCCAGTCAATACCATCAATGTATCTCGTGGAATTGCTTCCTCTACTATAAGCACTAGCGGAGCAGGAGATTTTCCAGTAAGTGTAACACCTCCCATCACCAGAGACAGAACAGTCGCAAATCCCAGCATCTCCTCCAGCGTAACGCCTCCGGCGGTCACCAGAGCAACAACTTCCACCCCTTCATCAGAACGAGGAGCTGGAGGAGCAAGAGGAGGACCATCTCCCAATATCATCGCATGGAGAGGCAGGAATTCCTTGCTAAGATCAAACGGATATGGCTGCAACACAGAAAGAGATACTCACTTTTCTTAAGACATTAACTGATCGATTGCCACAAGGAACGCATTCAACGCACCCGGAGAAGGTACTTCAGCGGCGCAGACCTACATGGACCTGATCAAAGAAGTGACATCAGACATGAACGGTCATGTCATGGAGATTCCTACACTGGGGACTGATCCTCACAGCGATCCTCCTCAAGTCAATAGTCTCACTATGAGCCAGAGGCCGTGTGGATACACCGTCTTGACATAGAATGGGCAAGTCCAACGAGATCTAAGCTTACCAGGAAAAAGGTGAAGGCGAGAATTATACAAGAGAACTTTCTGGCCCGGTGTAAACGACTTTCGAAGAATCGATTTGTCGTGAAAGTTTTGGTCTTCTCCTTGTAAATTTTCGCATTCTGGTAAGAATCATTACGAATTTCTTCTAACTCATTGAGTTGAAGTCTACGGTTATCACCAGCAGTAGGTAGGTCAAATTTTAGCCTTTTAATGGCCCAATAAGCTCGGTGTTCTAATTCTACAGGAAAATGACAAGCTTTACCGAAGACTAGTCTATACGGAGACATCCCAAGTGGAGTCTTAAAAGCGGTTCGGTAAGCCCACAAAGCTTATATTAAGCGCAAAGACCAATCCTTTCGGGTAGGGTTTACGGTCTTCTCTAAAAAAAAATTGATCTTCCTATTAGACACTTCTACTTGGCCACAAGTTTGTGGGTGGTAAGGTGTAGAAACCTTATGGGTAATGGAGTATTTCTTCATGAGCGTCTCAAAAGACCGGTTAAAAAAATGGGAACCTCCATCACTAATGATTGCTCTAGGCATACCAAATCGAGAGAAAATATTGTCTCTAACAAACTTGATCACAACGTGGAGATCATTTGTCTTGGTAGTTATTGCTTCAACCCACTTAGACACATAGTCAACAACTAATAAGATGTAAAAGTTGTCATAGGAATTGAAAAAAGGGCCCATAAAATATATACCCCACACATCAAATATTTCTATTATTAGTATAGGACTAAGTGGCATCATATTACGTCGGGTCATCTTTCCTAACTTTTGACATCTCTCACAACTTTGACAAAATAGGTGGGAGTCCTTAAACAGAGTTGGCCAATAAAGACCAGATTGTAGAACCTTAGCAGCTGTTTTCTTAGAACTAAAGTGACCCCCACAAGCTCCAGAGTGACAAAAAGTCAAAACACTGGAAATTTCGCTGTCAGGTATACAACGACGGATGATCTGATCAGGGCAGTGCTTGAATAAGTATGGATCATCCCAGAAAAAATATTTAACCTTGGACAAGAACTTAACTCTATCCTGTTTAGACCAAAGGTCAGGCATTTGACCTGTTACCAAATAATTAACAATGTCAGCGAACCATGGTAACTCAGAGATGGAAAATAGTTGTTCATCAGGGAACGTATCATGGATTGGTATCTCATCATCTCTAGTCTCATCAAGAATACGGAATAAATGGTCAGCGACTACATTTTCAGACCCTTTCTTATCATGAATATCTAGAGTAAATTCTTGGAATAACAAAACCCATCTAATCAGCTGAGGTTTTGAGTCTTTCTTTGAAAGGAGATATTTGAGTGCAGCATGATCAGAATAGAATATGACCTTAGACCCTAGGAGATATGATCTAAATTTCTCCAAAGCAAAAACGATGGCTAACATTTCTTTCTCAGTAGTAGTTTAGTTTAACTGGGCATCGTTTAGGGTCCTACTAGCATAATAAATCACACTAGGTGCTTTATCACGTCGTTGGCCAAGGACAGCACCAACCGCGTAATCAGACGCATCACACATGAGTTCAAATGGGAGGATCCAATCGGGTGGTTGGATGATTGGGGCAGAAGTCAACAATAATTTAAGCTTCTAAAAAGCTGAAACACAGGCTTCATCAAACACAAAGGCAGTATCTTTAGCAAGCAGGTTCGACAGAGGTAAGGCAATCTTGCTAAAGTCTTTGATGAAACGACGATAAAATCCAGCATGGCCAAGGAAAGATCTAACATTTGTTACGTTCTTAGGTGGTCTTAATTTTGAAATGAGGTCAACCTTGGCTTTATCAACTTCTATTCACTTAGAGGACGCCACATGTCCTAACACTATTCCAGATTTAACCATAAAATGACATTTTTCCCAATTAAGGACTAAGTTCTTTTCTTTACAACGTTCTAGAACTAGTGTAAGATGGTGCAAGCATTCATCGAAAGAGGATCCAAAAACCGAAAAATCGTCCATAAAGACCTCGAGAAATCGCTCAACCATGTCCGAGAAGATACTTAGCATGCAACGTTGGAATATTGCGGGTGCATTACACAACCCAAAAGGCATACGCCTGTAAGAAAAAGTACCAAATGGACATGTGAAGGTTGTTTTCTCTTGGTCCTCCGGTGCTATAGGGATTTGGTTATAACCAGAATATCTATCTAGGAAACAATAACGGTTGTGGCCAGCTAATCTTTCTAACATTTGGTCGATGAATGGTAGAGGAAAGTGGTCTTTCCTATTTGCTGAGTTCAGCTTACGGTAGTCTATACATACTCTCCACCCGGTGGTAAAACGGGTAGGTATCAATTCATTGTTCTCATTCGCAACTATCGTAATCCCAGACTTCTTTGGGACAACCTGGACAGGGCTGACCCATTTACTATCAGAGATGGGGTATATGATACTCGCATCTAATAACTTGAGCACCTCAGTGCGAACAACTTCCTTTATATTAGGATTCAAACGTCTCTGCATTTCTCTTGAGGTTTTGGAACCTTCTTCTAGGTAGATGTGGTGTATACTGTTAGAGCATAGATCGGTCGACCTCGCATGCGTTGCTATCTCAAACATGTTTGTCAATGTTAGTGATCAAAACTATGAGTCTTGATTTCTAGTCTACATAGCTAAGTCTCGGACTAGGATAGAAAAGTGTAGTTGACCTCAAGGATTTCATGGCGATTCATAACACAACGATAAAGATATACTCAAGGAACCGTGGAACTTCATCAACAAAAAAGGTATGTGGAGACTTGAACTTATCTATCACTCAAAAGTCTATCTCTTCTATCTCCTACTTCTTATGAGACAAAAGTCGTATGCTATATAGACTGGATCATACACATTTGATATTTCGAGCCGAGTATATCTCGACTATCTATATCTCGAAATCATGTGTTGGTAAAACGTTTCGCTTTGATCAGGTTTATCTTCACCTAATGACGAAAGTCATATTGTTCCAATCACTTTGAAAATCGCTTTGACGAGAAATAGTGTAACAACTATATAACGTCCTCTAAGAATGTTTCAATGGTCGGAATGAGAGTTTAGGTCTATATAACCAATGATGGATATAAGCATTGTGTGGAAACACATATGTGCATAAGTCCTATTCCTTAATCCGAAGTTTGCGAACTTTGTTGATTGAGAGAAACTAGAGGAATTGACTTTGCCAAGTCCGCGAACTCAGTTTGCGAACTCAGTCCGCGAACTGACGGAAGTTCTCTTGCGGAGAATTTCTGCTGGGATTTTTCAAAAACTCGTTTGCGTGTTTAGTCCGCGATCTCAGTCCGCGAACCTAGTCCGCGAACTGGCGGAAGTCTCCTTGCCGAGATTTTCTGCTGAGTTTGGAAAACTCTGCCGGTTGTCTTAAGTCCGCGAACTTGTTTGCGTACTTGAGTGGGTTATGATCTAAAGATGTGCTCTGAACATGAAACTTAAATTACTAAGGAATGCAGTATGCAAACCGTGGCTATAAAGTTCATGAGCCGATTCAATCGAATCGAATCATCTTTGTATCAATTGTATCTTGTGTAGTTACATAAGATATCATAACAATTGGACAACTCTCTAACTAGTTCGTTTAAGTCAATTGAACTAGTTATGGTGAAGAAGAACAAGGTTAATATGAAATGCTCATATGGTTAACCTTTTGGGTTACTATGTTGAACCCACATACACGTACACGTTTGGGCACGGTTTTCACAAACCCAGTAAATGTATATCTCAAGTGTGTGTGACAAGCTAAATTTTCGATCCAACGGTTGAGAAATATTAGCTTGAATCTAATGGTGAATATTGATTGCTTTGTAACTAAGGCAAAATCCTGATTAGAAGACTATATATAGGAGACATATAGCATTGGGCAAAACCAATCCCCACACGTCTGTGTGATATTAGTGCGCTCGCTAGAGTCGATTCTCCTCTAACCTTTGGTTTTCTTCTCTAAAATCAGGTTAACGACTTAAAGACTTCATTGGGATTGTGAAGCCAGACCGATACTATTTTTATCGTAGTTGTGTGATCTGATCTTGCATCTTCTATCGTACGAGTACAATCTTTGATTGGATTGAGATCGTGAGACTTCTCCGATAGGCAAGATAAAGAAGTCACAAACATCTTCGTCTCACTGTTTGTGATTCCTCGACGTCCTCTTGTGTATTCAAGTAAGACTGTTGAAAGGTGATTGATTAATCTAGGCTGTTCTTGGGGAATATAAGACCGAATTATCAATTGGTTCATGTTCACCTTGATTTCATATCTTAAGACGGAACAAAAACCTAGGGTTTTTCTGTGGGAGACAGATTTATCCTTTAATAGACTTTTCTGTGTGAGACAGATTTGTTTATTATCAAGTCTGCGATTTTGGGTTGCAGCAACTCTTGGTTGTGGGTGAGATCAACTAAGGGAATCAAGTGCGCGGTATCCTGCTGGAATCAGAGGCGTAGGAGTACAACTGTACCTTGAATTAGTGGGAGACTGATTGGGGTTCAACTATAGTCCAGTCCTAAGTTAGCTTGGAGTATGCTAGTGTCTGTAGCGGCTTAATAAAGTGTGTATTCAATCTGGACTAGGTCCCGGGGTTTTTCTGCATTTGCGGTTTCCCCGTTAACAAAATTTTTGTTGTCTGTGTTATTTCATTTTTCACATTATATTGTTTATCTTTATAATTGAAATAATACAGGTTGTGCGTTAAAGTTTAATCGATTAGAGATCCGACCTTGTGGTTGTTGATTTCATTGATTAACACTTGGACATTGGTCTTTGGTACCGTCCAAGTTATTCCTTGTATTTGATTTGATAAAGACTCGCTATTGTTTTTAGCTTGAGTAAAAATCAAATCAAGAGAGAGATATTAACTCCTTGAGATACTTTTATCTAGATTGAATCTGACTGTCTAGTTGATTCTCTAGCAAAGTATTTCGGAGTTAGTCCATACAGATTGCTAAGCGAAATATTGGGTGGTGTTGTTAGACCCCCGCTTTTTCAATTGGTATCAGAGCAGGCAAACACACTAAGACCCCATTAGTCTGTGTTTGTAGCGATCTGACTCTATGGACAGAAGTGCTATCTCTACTAACGTACCACCAGTCATTGATGACTCTAATTACTTATGGTGGAAAATTTTTATGCAAGCCTTCATCCAGTCGCGTGATTTTCAATCATGGGTATATGTTGTCAATGACTATGATGCGCCTATTGTTGCAGCTGGAGACGTAAACGTTCCCAAGAATATTGGTGAATATAATGCTGCTGAGATTCTTGCTGCAAAGCATAATTCTGAAGGGTTAAATGCTATCGTACATGCCATTACCCCAAGTCTTCAAAACCATGTGTATAATTGCACTAGGTCTAAAGATGCTTGGGATATCTTAGAAAGCGTATTTGAAGGTAACTCCAGTGAAAAGGAAGCTAGGATTCAAAACCTTAATTCCGATTGGGAAAACCTTCGTATGGCAGATGAAGAATCATTTGATGAGTTTAATCACAAAGTGTCTGAAATTGTTAATGCATCTTTTGCATTGGGTAAGACTATTCCTGAAAAGGACATTGTAATGAAAATTCTCAGATCACTGCCATCTAGATACGAGTCTAAGAAGCATGCCATCGTTGAGGGGAATAACCTCGATAATCTTTCCAGAAACACCTTGGTTGGAAAGCCAAAGATCCTTGACCATGAGCATACATCCAAAGTCGGTAAGGATGTTGCCTTTAAAGCACAGAAGAACACCAAATTACTTGTCAAAGGTAAAGTGTTCATGTCTCTGAGGATGATCATTCTGAGGATGATTTTTCGGATGAAGATCTTGACAAATCAGTCTCCTTGATCACAAGACAGTTTAGGGATCTTCTGTTGAAGAGAAGTAAACGGTTTTCAAGAGACAAGCCTAAGTCATCATACAAACCTCATGGTCGCGTACCTCCTAAAAACAGGGATGCTGACGAGGCTGATGACGAGGACATGCCTCAGTGCTTTAAGTGTAAGGGTTTTGACCATTTTGCTAACGAATGCCCAAATCGTAGAAAATACACCGGGAACAAAGGTCTAGCTGTAACACTTGATGAAATGTCTGAAACCTATGATTCTGATGAAGATAGAAAATCAAGTGTAGGGCTTCTTTATGAAAACATCGATTTTGATACTTGTAGCAATACATATATCAACCTCAATGGGTTCGGAGAAGAAGGAAACCCAATCAAGCTAGAAGATTCACTGAATCCGGTAACTGGAAACCCTATCAGTGATGTTTCAGGATCAACAGTATGTCTTGCTGCTTGCACATCTCAGATGCCTGAATACTATCCAAGATTGACGTGCTCGTTTTGTTCGATGAAAGGACATGAACTATCAAGGTGTTAAAAATACAAGCACCAAATAAGGCACGCAAGCAAACTTCAACGAAGAGCAGATCGATTAGCAAGAAAGCTGAAACTTGCTCAGAAGACCGCCGAGGTATGTAGGATGTTATCTTCGTCTAAGAAGTTGGTTTCCAGAGATAGAATAAGACCATTTGAAAAGAAAATATGGTCAAATCAGTTTGATAGACAGAGATCAGATGATTCCTCTCATGAGGAAAAAGATGGAAAAATCGTTGTTCATCGCAACACAACTTGATTGTGTTGTTAGGAAAATCTTGTCTCATGTGCATGATCGAAAAGAGACAAGACTGAGTGCTGATCCAGGCTTCAGAAAAGTTTTTCCTTCTTTTCTTAGATTTGTTATTTTTGTCTATCAAATAAAAGAAAGGGTTATTATCGACAATTCTACTCTTTATAGGGTTTTAGAGTTGGGCGTATGCGAACCTGTCAATAGGTTTCGAACCCTACATTCATTTTTCCTTTTTGACATCCTTTATAAGACTGCTTGTTGAGTTAAGTGGTTCCATCACATAAATCCAGTTGTTCATAACTGTTCTCAAAGCACTATGTCATCAAATGGAAAGGATGTCAACATGATTGTTAAGCCATCAATCAAGGAAAAAGAGAAATCTCCTGTTTCTAAGTCCCTGCAAAGAAAAAGAAGGAATACAAGAAAACCCAGGGATGTTCCTTCTAACTCTCAGAAGTTTTTCGATGTTCATGATGAGTTAAAGGAAACAAGAAGGGAGATTTGTGAAATAAAGACTTTCATAAATCCTTGGAAATTCAGAGGACCCTAATTCGACCTCTTCAGCCAAGACAGTTCGTGGGTATTGACACTTATCTCTGTGAACCTATATCCCGATGGCTGTCGATAACAAGGAGTTCGGGAATGATAAAGAACTTCTCAAAGGAATTGTTTCCTAGTATATCTTCTTTTTGGATTAGTTGGAAGAATAACTAGCGTTTTCAATAGCGAAGATTGTGACTACACATAGCTATTTTGTTTTCATCTTCTCTTGTTTATTTTTTAGGTTTATTGGTTTTAAATTCTAAAAATATTTGGAGGATGATGTTATTGCATTATTAATCTTTATGATTTTGTGATATTGCAATATTTTTATGGGATATGTATTGTTTGCGTCCGTGAACTTGAAGGTACCATATGTTGTCAAAAGTAAAGTTGTTAATGAATTGGTTTTCGTATTGATGAAAGGACGAATGGACTTTTGACAGATACAAAAGTTATGCCTATGCAGTCATTTATTTGATGGAAAATAGGATAAAATCTTTTGTGTGACAAGGATAAAGTCTATTATGTCATTATGCATATAGTGATGGAAAGATAAAATAGATCCTTGTATGTATTCCGCGGTATTGATCTTCATTGATCCATTCTTTTTGTATTACCGTGAAGGCTCCATTGTGTGTCTTATGTTGAGCACGATACAACTAAGTCGATTATTCTTATTGGCTTTTTTGGTTGTTCCATAAGATGCTATATGTTGAGCATTATGAACTAAATTAATCATCTTGGTTGGTTATTTAGTTATTTGCTCCGAAAGTCTTCTTTTGTCGAGCAAAACTTTTGACAATTAAATTGATTACATTCGTGATTAGTTTGGTTGTTTGTATTCCAATTAGATTAATTATGGGTTCTCTTGTAATTAGTCTAGTTGAGTTTTCATATATTACACAAGTTCTTGTGTTGAGTATATGAACGGCTATACTAACTATGTTCTATTGTTTGATGTATTCGTATATTCCGTAAGGTTTTCCTTATATTGAGTATGTGAACGATTAAGTTAGTCATCTCCGTATGATTACCTTAGTCGTAGCTCCGTAAGTTTACTTATGTTGAGCACAATCAATTAAATTGATCACTTTTGTGGTTCGACTTAGTTGCGTATTCCAATTAAATTAATCATGGGTTTACTTGTGATTAATTTGATTGAGTTTTGGAAATAGAAAATCATTTTCCTATGGTTTTTGGTGTCCAATTAAAAATCCTTCTTTTCTTTCGAAATTAAGGTCGCTCTTGTTGTTCTCTCGGGAATGACATCAAATGGGGGAGAGTCCTTTTGAACTTGTGCTTAATGGTAATATCTTGCGGGGTGTGTGGCTGTGGAATTTTATAGGGGTTATCTTGTATCTTAAAACTCCTTTATGAATGCATTTAGCTTCGTCTTTATGATTGCATCTAAATTAAGTTGGTATGTATTTCTTCTTTTAGTCTATGAAACGTCTCTTCTCGGAAATTTCATTCGGAACCCGTTCTTGTACCTTTGCCAATTTTATTGACAAAAAGGGGGAGAATTAATGTGTAGTTCTACTACATATACATATGGTTTTCGAATCTATGTGTAAGGGGGAGTGGTTTCCATGTGATATGGAGTATTGACTAAGGGGGGGTGATACATATCACCGTAGTATTATTGTTAAAGTCGTGATGCAATTGGACTTTGATGTTACATAATAATATTATGTCACTGTATAATAATGACCGAGAATCTCGATTTCTCTCATTGTTATAGCTACGGATCTTCAACAACGGTGGTGCTAAACTTACAACCTTTGGGATCATTGGAGTACTTGGAAGGACGAAGATTTCAGGGAACGTTGAAGATTAGACTATGGAATAGGAGCCACTAAACTTTATCTTTTTTTTATTCCATATGTATTAATAGTTTTATCACTAAAATTGACAAAGGGGGAGATTGTTAGAGCATAGATCGGTCGACCTCGCATGCGTTGTTATCTCAAGCATGTTTGTCAATGTTAGTGATCAAAACTATGAGTCTTGATTTCTAGTCTACATAGCTAAGTCTCGGACTAGGATAGAAAAGTGTAGTTGAGCTCAAGGACTTCATGGAGATTCATCATACAACGAAGAAGATCTACTCAAGGAACCGTGTAACTTCATTAACAAAAAGGTATGTGGAGACTTGAGCTTATCTATCACTCAAAAGTCTATCTCTTCTATCTCCTACTTCTTATGAGACAAAAGTCGTATGCTATATAGACTGGATCATACACATTTGATATTTCGAGCCGAGTATATCTCGCCTATCTATATCTCGAAATCATGTGTTGGTAAAGCGTTTCGCTTTGATCGGGTTTATCTTCACCTAATGACGAAAGTCATATTGTTTCAATCACTTTGAAAATCGCTTTGACGAGAAATAGTGTAACAATTATATAACGTCCTCTAAGAATGTTTCAATGGTTGGAATGAAAGTTTAGGTATATATAACCAATGATGGATATAAGCATTGTGTGGAAACACATATGTGCATAAGTCCTATTCCTTGATCTGAAGTTTGCGAACTTTGTTGATTGAGAGAAACCGGAGAAATTGGCTTTGCCAAGTCCGCGAACTCAGTTTGCGAACTCAGTCCGCGAACTGACGGAAGTTCTCTTGCGGAGAATTTCTGTTGGGATTTTCCAAAAACTCGTTTGTGTGTTTAGTCCGTGAACCTAGTCCGCGAACTGGCGGAAGTCTCCTTGCCGAGATTTTCTGCTTAGTTTGGAAAACTCTGTCGGTTTTTTTAAGTCTGCGAACTTGTTTGCGTACTTGAGTGGGTTATGATCTAAAGATGTGCTTTGAACATGAAACTTAAATTACTAAGGAATGCAGTATGAAAACCATGGATTTAAAGTTCATGAGACGATTCAATCGAATCGAATCATCTTTGTATCAATTGTGTCTTGTGTAGTTATATAAGATCTCATAGCAATTGAACAACTCTCTAACTAGTTCGTTTGAGTCAATTGAACTAGTTATGGTGAAGAAGAACAAGGTTAATATGAAATGCTCATATGGTTAACCTTTTGGGTTACTATGTTGAACCAACATACACGTACACGTTTGGGCACGGTTTTCACAAACCCAGTAAACGTATATCTCAAGTGTGTGTGACAAGCTAAGTTTTCGATCTAACGGTTGAGAAATATTAGCTTGAATCTAAATCAGGTTTTCATCTGACGGTGAATATTGATTGCTCTGTAACTAAGGAAAAACTCTGATTTGAAGACTATATATAAGAGACATCTAGCATTGGGCAAAACCAATCCCCACACGTCTGTGTGATACTAGTGCGCTCGCTAGAGTCGATTCTCCTCTAACCTTTGGTTTTATTCTCTAAAACCAGGTTAACGACTTAAAGACTTCATTGGGATTGTGAAGCCAGGCCGATACTACTTTAATTGTAGTTGTCTGATCTGATCTTGCATCTTCTATCGTACGAGTACAATCTTTGATTGGCTTGAGATCGTGAGAGTTCTCCGATAGGCAAGATAAATAATTCACAAACATCTTCGTCTCATTGTTTGTGATTCCTCGACGTCCTCTTGTGTATTTAAGTAAGACTGTTGAGAGGTGATTGATTAATCTAGGCTGTTCTTCGGGAATATAAGACCGGATTATCAATTGGTTCCTGTTCACCTTGATTTCATATCTTAAGACGGAACAAAAACCTAGGGTTTTTCTGTGGGAGACAGATTTATCCTTTGATAGACTTTTCCATGTGAGACAGATTTGTTTATTATCAAGTCTGCGATTTTGGGTTGCAGCAACTCTTGGTTGTGGGTGAGATCAGCTAAGGGAATCAAGTGCGCAGTATCCTGCTGGGATCATAGGCGTAGGAGTACAACTATACCTTGAATTAGTGGTAGACTGATTGGGGTTCAACTATAGTCCAGTCCGAAGTTAGCTTGGAGTAGGCTAGTGTCTGTAGAGGCTTAATACAATGTACATTCAATCTGGACTAGGTCCCGGGGTTTTTCTGCATTTGCGGTTTCCTCGTAAACAAAATTTCTGGTGTCTGTGTTATTTCATTTTCCGCATTATATTGTTTATCTTTATAATTGAAATAATACAGGTTGTGCGTTAAAGTTTAATCGATTAGAGATCCGACCTTGTGGTTGTTGATTTCATTGATTAACACTTGGACATTGGTCTTTGGTACCGTTAGTCAATCAAATCAATTGAAAAATAATAACACTGCAATTATCTAGTTTCCCACTAACGATACTCGTAGACCTTCTTGATCCCACAGAAGTCTTTAAACGAGCGGTCATAAGAGATTTCACCTAATTAGGATACTTTCCTCTCCGAGCGGTCATAAGAGATTTCACCTAATTAGGATACTTTCTTCTCTGAATAGACGGCTCCACCAGAAACAACAAGAAATGAAGTTTGCCTGGCTCTTAGGATAGTTTGGACACCAAGGAATTTCCAAAACCGAAAATATTCTCAAGATATGCAATGAACGGAAAAATTCGGTTTTTCATAATTCCAATAAATGCTTGTCCAATATTTCCGAAATATTCCAATAGAAAATCTCCAACTAGTACATCCACATTACTAATTTTTATTTTCTAGAGCTATACATTAGTTGTTGGTAATTAATGTATATAAAATCAAAAACCTTAATTAAAAGATTCTTAATTTATTTCGGCACAGGATCACCTTGAGTACTAAGGAATATCTTTGAACAATAAATGATAAGAGTTACTGCTCGTGTTCAAAGTATGTTGGTAACTTTTCACTGCAAATCCTGATTTCATATATACATGGATTTGCATTCTTGGAATCGGTTATACCATACTTCCAAACAAGTCTAGAATTGGTTCGGCTGTTTTTCAAGACTACTATGTGATTGATCAAATACCAAATCACATACATGGATTCAGTCGGTTCTACCAATCACTAGGATCGGTTATACCTAAATATGGAAACACTTGTGATCGGTTACCAGGATCGGTTACACCAGTTACAAGGATCGATTCCATCTACACATGGTATTACTTGTAATCGGTCACACCAGTTACCAGTACCGGTTACACCAATTACAAGGATCAATTACACACACACACACATGATTGGTCACACCAATTAACAAAAATAAGTCATCCCAAATCATAAGTCAGGCATTGTGATTAGTCATACCAAGATACATAACCTAAGTTAAGATTGGTTCTACCATCTCACACATATTAGTCATCCAAAGATTTGCAATGAATAACCGGACCAATAAGGCTAATGCTTTCCCTTTCGATTTCATGAAACAAGTTCATGAATGTATTTCCTTTAAACAAATGTAAAATATTGTTTCCTAGGATGACATCTTCACCATAACACATTCACATAATCATAACAATATATACAAGATTATGTCGATGTCATATCTACGAAGTTCAAAAGATAAGTGTTATACTTCGTAGTTCAATTCCCTAAAACTATGATCATACTATTATGATCATGTCACATCACTAGAGTATTACACAATATGTACAGTATATATATCTTCGCAGTTATGTTTTTGATAAGTGCATAATTCATATGATTTTAATGTCCATTTCATACTTGTTTGAGCTATTATTATTGCATATTTTCGTATTATTACTCTTGTTTTGTCTTATTTGTATCTATTAGGCGAATCATCTAAAAAGGATCTACAAAGTGCTAAAAATATCTAGGAAGAGAAGTATTCCAAGTATCCAAGTGCCCAAGTCCAAGAGAAGTGGAAGAAGTGCAACGAAAAGGAGCAAAACGCTCAAAATCAAGAGACGGGCCAAAGACCGGGATTAACTAATTCAAATTCAGGGTTTCCCATCACCATCTTGAAGAGAATTGAAATATGAAAAGAATGCATAAAGAATGAGGTCATTCCGAGTTCGGATGAAGAAGTTGTGGGCAAAAAAAGTTTTTTAACGAATACCGAAGACAAGAAAAGTATGCAAACGACTATGCAAACGGATTTTCAATATGCAAAAGGGTATGCATACTTGCTTCCCTGGATTTAACTTAAATTTAAGTATGCAAATGGGAATGCATATTGTTGAAGGCCAAAATTCACGGTTAGGGTCTTTATTTCGTAGTTTTGGGTCGAGTTCCTTAACCGACTAGGATACTTGAAGGCAAGCAATGTAAACCTATATAAATAGGTAATAGGCCTTCCAAATAAGATATCATCATCATCTCATATTAGAATCTAGGGTTTCTTGCACATCAAAAACCTAGGGTTTACCCCTTTACGGGGGAACCACCATTCTTCATCTTTTTTGTAATATGAGTAGCTAAATCCTTTGTTGATCAAGGATGAATTCAATGTTCTAAGTGTGAAGCTTTATTAATAATACACATATATTCGAAGTTTTTATCATCATCGTTTGTTTTCACTATATTTAGGGTTTATGATTGATTTCTATATTGTTCAAGTGTACAATTGGATTAATCTTTTGATCATTATATTGCTAGTAAAGGGTTAAGATATTCGTGTAATCGTTGAATAACCCTTACACAAGTAGAGAACGTGAGAGCTCTCAAAGGGATTCTGTGGAGAAATCATGTGTGAAAACAACACTAGTAAGTGGACCTTGCGCTAAGAGTCTTCTAGATGGTGGATTTTCAACAAAGGGAAAAATCGTAAAATCATGAGGCATGTTTTTGACACGGCTTTCAAGCATGCAACGATTCATATTTTACGAAGCCATGACGAATATGTTTTCGAAAAGCCTCCACTAGCTGAGCATTCGATCCCTGGCATTTCGTCGTGCCCTCTATGCAGAATAACGTATTTGGGCGGTTCTACGTATATTGAGAACTTAACGCCTTCAAGACGTCGGTGATACTCACTGTTCCCTGACTGTAGGAGAGAGACCCACCTCCACATAGAAGAATAGTTGGGCAGCGGACGCCTTCAGGACGTCGGTGACACTCACCGTTCCCTGATTATGTGGAGAGTGTGCATAGATTCAGGCGGTTCTCCGTAGATTGAGAACACTAACGCCTTCCGGTCGTAAACAACGCCGTGACTCCCTGACTATGCACCATTCAGAATGGATGTGACGCTTTAACTGGCTAATATCTTTTCTGAAATAGATTACTTCTGCAGTGACATTCACTACTGAATTCCCAGAATAATCTATCATTGCTCCTATTCCATGGTCGAATCCACGGCCTGATCCCATGGAATGGAAATAACATTGCTCCTATTCCATGGTCGAATCCACGGCCTGATCCCATGGAATGGCAATAACATTGCTCCTATTTCATGGTCGAATCCACGGCCTGATCCCATGGAATGGCAGTAACAATTGCTCTGATTCTATGATCGAATCCACGACTTGATCTCATAGAATGGCAATAAAACACAACTGTTTTATCTCATTACTCTGATTTCATGATCGAATCCACTGATCTCATGAAATGGTAATGGATAATTTTAATTACTCTGATTCTAAGGTCGAATCCACGATCCCATAGGGTGGTAATGCTCATTTTATTATTCTGAATTCGTAGTCGAATCCATAACTGATTCTATGAATTAATAATGAACAATTATTCATTTTATATTACTCAGTTTCATGAACTATTCTCCACTGAATTTCATAAATTAGTAATAAATACTCAGCAATCGGGCATCTGGACCATCACTGAGTAAGCCCCACAAAAATGTGCGAGTGTACTCGACAATGATGCACGACTGAGCACCCGGATGCACAAACGAGTGTCCAAAAACATGAAATAATGAGGAATCCTACACAAAAACAGGAGAGAGGAAATAATAATAAAACAATGGAGAAGCGCCCATGGGCCGGGCCCACCGGCCGGCCAGCCGTGGCCGGTCCCATGCTTTCTCCATTATTTTTACTTATTTTATTTTCATAAACTCATGAAGGTTTCTCCATCTTAGCAAAATTCCTTATTTTGTGCAAAACTTGTGAATTCTCCATGACATGGTGGATTCACCAAATAATATTATAAAATAAGGAAAGGTGTGCGGGACCGGGCAACGTAGTCGGCCGACCATGCCCATGGACGGTCCCACACCTCACAATCCTAAGCTTTTTATAATTATTATTCTCAATCTCACGAAACTCTTCTATTTCAACAAAAACTCATGGATTCTCCATATCTTCAAGGATTCTCCATAACTTCAGAGATTCACGAAAAGAATAATATTATAAAATAGGAAAAGGTGTGCGGGACAGGGAAACATGGACGGCCGGCCATGCCCTAGCTATGGTCGGTCCCACACATTGCAATCCATAATCTTTCATAATTATTATTTTTCTCAACTCGTGAAACTCCCGGATTTGAGCAAATTTCATGATTTCCTCATATTTTCTCAAATATTGCTCAAATCACGAAAAACCAAAATCCAACATGATCACACGACTGGCTAGCCTCCCACGACAATTTTAAATATTAAAACACTTTTATTTTAATATTTTCAAAATATTGATGAATTGAGCATACATGCTCATTCCACCAAAAAAATCGAGAATTCTCAGTCAAGATGAAACTCTTCTGAAAACTCGCAATATTGCTCAAACGCGCATCAGAAAATACTGAAACTCTCGGTATGGAGACACGGGCATCATGGCAACACGTATATGCCTCCATGACCGACCAGGTCGTTCCTAGGGCTTGCACGAAGCCGGTCCCACACATTTTCGCAATTGTGACCTAATTTGCTCAATTGCTCATACTGGGTCCGAACTCTCTCCAACCAACTGGGGATTCTCCAAATGACCAAAAACTGGTCCCATGACCACCAAGAGCCGGTCCCATTCCCCTTGGTCGGTCCCATCTCTCATACTTAGGTTTTACCACCTAATGATGAATCCATGAATATTTTCAGTAAATGGTGAAACCACCATTTAATCATCATTCTTTCACCAACTCTCAAACTGAGAATCCTGGTGCGTGCTCACTCGAGCACTGGGCATCACATGGGCGTTCATCATCCCATGTGGTCGGTCCCTCTTCATTCATGACTAATTTTCAATAATTCGCCAATTGATGGAGGATTGATCGAAAATTAGGGTTTCGAATAAACGCTCTGTGAAACCATCATTCTGAGCAATTTCAAACACTAATAAATTTATGTTGATCCACCAATCAGCATAAAAATTAATTATACAATATTCAATAATCTACCAATATTTTAATTAATATTTTATTGGGTCACGTCACCGGTAAATAATTCGCCGAATCGAGCAATACTTGCTCAATTGCTCGAATATTGATCAATATTCAGAAACTCATCAGTAATTTGTCGAATTGAGCAATACTTGCTCAGTTGCACGACAGACTATCAAAAATCACTAATTTGGTGAATTGAGCAATGCTTGCTCAGTTGATCATCAAATCCTCAATATTCAGTAATTCGCAGAATTGAGCAATACTGCTCAGTCGCTCGTCAGTAATTCATCAGTGAATCAACAATACTGACATCCTTTCAGAGAACTACATGTTCAACCCGTGAATCGCTGAGCATTCATAAATCATGCTCGATTCAACGAAACTCAGACTCATTTTCAACAATTGACTAATCAAAACACGTCTGCCCTGCAGACTCCACGACTTGTGAGACATCAATCACGTCACAAATGGGGGATATCACGTAGGGTTTTGGTCTGGCGGTCTACGGAACGTGGATTCATCCACAACGAGAAATGTGTGTAAGTCGTGTAAACGGTTGAAGGAGTTAGCAAAGTAGTGGGTGCACGATCAGAAGTCTCCACACGACATGGAACTGACTTTACCACGATCTCCCACTTTCCCACTCTTTCACTCAAGAAACCGTCACACTTACAGGGATCAAGGTGTTCACGACTCTGGCAATATAAATAAGTCTATGAAACCATGATTGAAAAGACAAACTCTCTTTTACGTAGAATTTCTCGAGCTATCACTCTCAGGAATTCATCAACCCATCAGAACTTATTAGAACTTATTAGTTCACCATTATTGCAGAAACCTTAAACACACCCACAATCCTCGATCATCACTGATCCCACACAATTCTCAGCTTGCCTCTTACAGATCAACCCATCTCCCTCTTTGCGACCGAATTGACTCTGGAACGGCCATTGTCTTGGTTTAGGCCGGAGTCATACTGATTGATTTCCCGAATCTAAGCACCCCTTTTGTAGCGGTGCATCTGTGTGAGGATTAACATTTTGCCCGGCTGAGGAGTCTCGACAGCACGCTCGACTCTCTAATTTCCCGAAAAACCGGCGACCCGTTTTTCCCCATCCACATATTGGCGACCACAGTGGGAGATTAATCTCTCGGTTGCAATCTCTTATTTTTCGCAAGATGGTCGATCTTAGGTCAGGTTCAGTTACAAATCCCAACACCAACAACGCTATCACCAGCAACAATAGTGGTGGTACTCCGGAAACCATTCCTGCTTCTAATAATGGTGGCGACATTACTCCTCCTCACACCAATGTCGAAAATCGTCCTCTCTTCGGGCAGCATCCGGAACAAATCAGAGAAAATCCGCCTACCATGGGCGATCTCATGAAGGTCCAAGAAGTTCTCGCTAAGAATCAAATTGACATGGCTGCTACTCAGAAGGAACTATTTAACTATCTCAAAACTCTCACTGACAAGATGTCAGACAAAACTCAAGAGAAAGGAAAAGACAAGGAAACATCTCCAACTGCCGATCCCGAAGTTATTCCATTCCCTAACGATGATGAAACCCATAAAGCTGCAGATCTGAACCTGCCAATTTCATCACTCGTGAAGACCTGTAATGTTTTATGAAAAATCGAGGAAGAGGCCATGCATCGTCCGTGCACCGTCACCAACCTCCATATCCCGCTGCTACGCAAAAAATCCCTCTCCAAAAGGGTTACACTTCTCCAACGTTCACACTCTACAATGGGACGGGGAATGCTCGAGAACATGTTTCTCGGTTCCTGGAAGCATTAGGAGAACATGAACATAACCATGTTGTCCGTTTGAAGGAGTTTTCAAAATCCCTGACGGGTCGAGCGTATACTTGGTACAACAACATTGCACCAGGGAGCGTAGCTAATTAAGGAGAAATGATTAATGATTTCTACATGAAGTATTTCTTTGTTTCTGAGAAAATTACTCTTTCTGACTTGGGAAGGATGGATCAGAAAGCTGTCGAAAATCCGAATGATTATGTGAAGAGGTTCCGAGTTCAATATTTGGACTGTCATGATCCCAACGTTACTAAACAACAATTGGTGGACTTGTGCATCAATGGGATGATCCCAGTCTACATAGCTTTGATGGAAAATCTTCGTTTCCAGACCTTCTCAGAACTTCATGAAGCGGCCAAGCGATCGGTGACTACTGCTCCGGCCTTGCTGGAAAGAACTAAAACTGTCAAAGTAGAGGAATCGAAGGACAATCGAAGTAGCACCTCCAGGCGTCTGATCAACAAGCAGTACAACGTCGAAACTTCCATGAATGTTGCTGAAGGGAGCAAGAAAAAAGCCGAGGCACATCAACATAAGAATGCTGCTCCGACGTCTCACTCTCCGAAAGCTCCAAGGAAGGACAACCAGACTAGAAATGCACAACCTCAGCAGAATGATCAAGAAGTTCCTGACTTCCCTTTTCCCATTGAAGAAGTAATCGAACTATTAGAATTCTGGATCCAAGATGGTGCAAACAAACTACCTCATGTAAAAAAGGAACCAACTGCAGCACAAATGGAAAATGCACGCTACCGTGATTTCCATAGGTATGTCATTCATCCAACAAGTGATTGCAGAAATTTGAAGCGCATTTTCAAAGAGAAGGCCGACTCAGGAGAACTGGGGACTGAAGGAGTGCACAGAAATCCTACCCAATCAGAACGTTCGCACTCTCCGAGCAGCCAGTCAAAGAAGCAGTTCAATCCTTAATTGAGCACGTATGCGAGTTGTTGTACTTGTCAAAGGCTCAAAGAAATGGTATGTTTGCTGTACTGAACCATATTGTGTCAGGAAAACGACTGACAATTCAGAAGACACTCCCTGAACCGCCAGTGACGGACAAAGAGATGTACGACTGGAGACTTCTCACTATGGTGCGTCTCAAGGGAAATGAATTCAAACGAGCATTGATCGATGTTGGCACTACTGTTAACATCATCCCTTTGAAAACCCTCAGAGTTGCTGGAATTACTCGACAAGAAGCAACTCATGCCCCTATTTCAATCCGAGATGATGAGGGAACCTCCAGGGAGGCTTATGGTTACATCATTCTCAACATAAGAAATGATTCAGCCTGGACCGAAACTAAATTCTTCATAATTAAGAAGGATCCTGGATATAACATGGTTCTGGGGCGAGCATGGATTCATGATGGAAAAGTTGATGCGATATCTTCATCATCTTCAGTTGCACAATTCTCCGTCGAAGAAAGCTCTGACTCGGAAGACGATCAACCTTTCGAGCATTTGGGAAAAGTCAAAGCTTTGATGGAGCTCGCACAAAAACCTGGGGAGAACGCCAACGAGTTTGTCGGAAGGTTTCGCAATCAGGCAAGTCTTATTCCTCATGATGCATATGTGTTACCAACTTTCAAATATGCTACTCTGATCCGGTGACTCTCTCAAAACCTAGCCATCACCAAACGCTATGAGTGGTTAGTCTCACCTCAGCAATACTTCACCAAATGGTTAGACGTAGAGCCCCTCCAAATTCATCATCTCACTAACACGGTCATTGCTAGGATAATGACTGAATTTCACAATCAATATCCTAAGTATTATCCTTTGCATGAGTGTCCACATGTGCCGCAAAACTGGAAAGCTCTACCAAATCCATGAGGAATTCCAAACCAGCAGAAGATATTCAAAGCACGTACAACCAAGCCTAACAAATTTCATGAAGGAGATTTGGTTCTTAAGGAAACCAGACGCAATTTTCACTCCACAAAGAGTTCTAACTGGGAAGGACCTTTTATGATTACTAAGACAGTTGCTGGAGGATACTACAAATTGGCTGACATCAAAGGCAAGACAAGTGTACTAGTGATTCATGAGAATTGGCTCAAGATTTTCGATGCATGAAGCATTCAACATTGGATGTTTTATATCCAAGGCAAACGCTCAAAGTATATGGCGTTCACACCTTAGGATTTTCTTTTACTTGTATTTTTCAATTCCTCCAAAACGTGTGCATACTTGCACATATCAAAGTCTTTTATTTAAGAAAATCTCTATCAAATCCAAAATCCAAAAGAAAATCCTCAGCCACTCATAAATTCGAAACTTATCAATAAAACCTCACGTCTCTCAGAAGATTGTCAAAGGAAAACTAAAGGAAGTCAGCAAAGAAAAATTTATGCTCATCTGCCTCCTCCAAGACTTTCAAGGATGCCTTTTCCGCCTCCAGCTTCTTGGTTAGTTCAGCAACTTCGTTCATCTTCTTCAACACAACATCACTAGTGGAGAAAGGAGCATCACCCTCTGCCGCTTTCCTGATAGTCTCAAACTTTTGACGAAGCCACTTCAGATTGAAGCCAGGTTCTTCAACATTCTTCAAGTTGTACTCCCAATCAAAGAGTACATCTCGGGTAACAACATTTCTGGCTGTGATCCGGATATCATTTATAACACACAAGATGGCTTCTACTTGCCTCGTCAAGAAATAACTGCGTCCTGGATCCTGAGTAACAACGATGTGTCCATACATTTCCCACAGTCTCTCGTACATGGCAGCATATCCGATAGGAACGCTAAATCCGCCAACAAACTGGTTATATGGGAGCAACTCACCAAATTGAGGAGAAAAAGAAATCCCTGCAGTGGGATGCTCGTGTACTATCATACGGTTCTCAGTTACTGGAGCAGTGTCAACAATCATGGGGACAACTTCAGTTGGAGTAGCTTCTACCATTCTCGATTCGGATTCCACAGTCTCAGGCAGAATTGGGGTTTCCGCCACCTGCACGGCATTAACAACCATCACTTCATGACCCTGAGGTGCAGGGATGGAAGTCTCATCACTGACAGCTCCAGGATTTCTCAAACCATCACCATTGGATCCGTTACTCCCAACTTCGGCATTTGGCACCTAATGTGAAGATTACATGGGATTAGAATGGTTCGAGCATGGAAACCCAATAAGACCATAAAATTAAGAAACTAAGTGAACTAAAATCATCTAAGTTCCTTATTATGCATCTAATACATGCACAAGTAGTGCGAAAGTTATGAAACACGTTTTCAAAACAAGCTCAGCTGGAAAAAGTTTACACTGCCCTGTGTTCAATGACAAACTCGGAGAAATTGGTAAGGAATATAGAGTTGAGTTATACACCATTATATTTGTATGGAAGTCCTCTACAATATGTCAAAATTTCATAATAATCGGAGGAACGAGCGAAGATATGTGGCCAGAACATTGGGCAACATGCAATCTGGGAAAATCCTGAAAGTCTCCTGGAACTTTACTGTTTCGCCTTTTTCAGGCCCTAAACATGCTCAAAAGTCAAAAAGCTTCTTTGATTAATCTTGGTAATTTCCTGGACTTGAAGATGCATATGCAGATATCGAAAATCCGACTCCAAACGAGGATTCTACAACATTTTTACTAAAAGACTGAAGTCTGAAATTCTCAGGTGACGTATTTCGGAAAAATTACTCGTATATTCACATGGATTTTCACTCATTCATTCATTCATAAATAAGCAATATCATATATCTATGAAGAGGTCACAGGAGGTATACTTACTAGGGGAGTCTCTAAACCATTTGAAGGCTCGGCAACGTTGAAATCCCAGTTGGCAACTCCGTTATCTTCATTCTGTTCGGGATTTCGGGAACTCTCCATATCTCCATGACTCAAAGAAGAGTGTGCTTCATTAATATGCTGCTTGTCCGCAATTATTTCCTCCTGAATACATCAACAACAATCATCACTAATTCTTCCAAAAGCATGTTACAATGATTAACGCGAAAAGAGAATACTTACATCGACTTCTTCAGTGCTGGATCCCTGAATTATTCGACCAGGAGCAAAACGAAGACCATCAATAACCAATGGAGAAAAATTCTGGAACGAATTGAAAATATTCTTTCAAGATCCTAATTATATGGACAAGAAAGTCACAATGGCAAAGAAGGCGCTAACAACTCACCAAAGAAGAGACATGGGATTGTATATTGTTCGGTATCATCCTATGAGTTGCCCTGATCCTGCCTTCTCCTCCTTGAGGACTTTCTTGAAGGTTTGGAGAGTTTACATCAATTTGAGGTCTCACAGCACGACCATCCTATCACAAGGTCAACAATACAATTAAAAGTGTGATTGACATACTTTGGCTGAAATCGCAAAAAAGGGACTTACCTGTGTCGCACTTGGAGACGTTTTCCTCTTGTCTCCACTGGAAAGGTATCTCAGCCTGGGTCGATCAGAAATCATGTCAGAGGAAGGGAATTCTCTAACTGGGGACTGAACATCCATTGCAAACTGGTACACACGCTCAAGTTGTTGACGCCAAAAGTCTATGTAACCAGGGGTTACGAAAGTATCCTGGTCAGAACATGGAAACAAATAATCGCTTCCTTCCACACGTGTGCAGTCTAAGTGAGCCTTCAGGTACTCAATCTCTGGCTTATTTGTATGATGACCCGGAATACACTGATCAAGACCCATTTGTCTAGCTGCTCTATCAATGTTTTATTCTTCTACCTGGAATTCTCCATTCATTAATGATATCAAGAAACCAGGAGTACAACTCAAGACAAAAGATCTCTCTCCTTCGCTCAGACCAGCACCAATACTCAATGTGATATTCTCTTCAGCAGTATTAAAAGTGATCAACTATGAGAAGAGAGAAGGAACCGACACCCAGGGGCGAAAGTTGAACTCGGATTCAATGTGCAAAACGTCAGTAATGCATATCTTATATTGAGGCTTCTTTCTAGACCAGCGCATGATCCTGGCATTGTTCTTCTCAAAGAAGGCATAACGAGTGTCGACCTTGGGACCTTGCAAGATACTACGGGGAATGGGGGCATAACTCTCAAGATGCTCCCACATCAAGGCTTGGAGGAACATGGTATTGGCATATGTCTCGACTTTCATGAAGCCGTCAGAAATACTGGAGTCTATAACTAAAGAGTCTAAATTGGCGAACAATGAACCCAAGAATAGACTGCCAATGAGAATTTTCTCACCTTTGGCTATCTTTATGGCAAAGCGAATCACAAACGGCTTCATCAAGTGTCCACGATCTTCAAGGATATCCCTGGATATCCACATACATAAGAAAGCAGCAATTGTTAAAGTGCCATCAACCGGTTCTTCAGGAATTCTATCTCTCGGCCACCAATGCGATAACCATTGAGCATAGCAGGATATGGGTGACTCATTGAATTCGTGCATCTTGGCCTCCAATACATTAGATATCTCTTTCTCCTCTGCTGAAAGCTCTTCAGGAAATTACCGGTAATTGGAAGGTGCAACAAAGCAACTACATCCTCTAAAGTAATAGTAAATTATCCCCATCTGCATATGAACGTGTGAGTAGGAACACACCAACGGGAGAGCAAAGCTACCATACCTGGTATATCATGATTGATGATCAAATCTCCAGCAACTTGAATGGCTCGTGTCACCTCAGCACAATCCAACACGGTCCTCACACGGCTATGACCCAGCATATGTCTTGCCCATCCAGAGAAATGCGTCAGAGGTTTTCGTGAAAGCTTAAACTCCACATGAGAAGCTGAGAAGTGTTTCCCTTGCAAACAAAACTGAATTACTGCTTGAGGAGATACCAACTTATTCTGAGTAGTGCTCCTGGGATTTATCAGCAACCGAAATGAGGAGCCTAAGGGACGCTTTTCAGGTCTATACAGATACACAAAGAATTTTTCCTCAACAGTTGGAATGTTCTTAGTCCCGGGGCTCTCTGCTTTCTCCTTAGAAATCTCAGAGTCATCATTTCTGGAGGAACCATCATCTCTGGAAGATGCGTCTGTGGAAACATCCTCTCTAGAGGAAACATCATCTTCAGAAATGCTACGGGACTGAGTCATCTCTGCAAAGTTGTTGTGACATCCATACACGAATTTCATCAACACAATGTAATTAAAGCAACGAGACAATTATGATGCTCATATTGACGTCTGCAAAAATGGTAATCCTCAACTCTTACCTATTTACGATTTCACTTACTTAGTGATAACAATGTAAAACCCCAAATTTGCTCGTTCTATAAAACCTGCAAAATCGAGCATAAAACATATTATTCAAGATTCAACACTGACTTTTCGAGAAACTATGAGTAATTCACATAACCCTCTATGTGGGCACTCGCTGATTTTTACGTGTACATACGCTATAAAATCACTGGATTCACACATACACTGTGAATTCACCAATTCATAAATTGTGTGTTCTCAAAACTCGATTTCTATTTAATAAGATGTGAATAAGTCACGCGCATAAAAAAAAAATTGTGAGTTAACAACTCACGTAAAAAAAAAACTTTTTTTGCTCAATCGAGCATTCGTCTGCGAAACGAGGGACTTTTCTATTTTTGAAGAACTCTCCATACATCAAATAAAATTTAGAAAGTTCTCAAAAAAAAATTCATCATGAACTCCAGGTCTTTTTCAAAATTCCTTTAACCATAAGGATTATCATTTACTACTTTTACGAACAAACCTACGTTCTCAAAAGTATTTGCGAAATTCATGCTGCAAAAACAAACTTGGGTTTTCATGAAACCTAATAAACAAAAATTTTGCTGTTGCAACTAGACCATGTCTATTCAAAAATTTATGTGTCTCTTCCATATTAGGGATTTTTGCTCGTTCCTTCAACTAACGGACAAACGGGTATATACGTACGTTTTCTAAAAAACTTTCATAAATCCTACGCGTGCATGCAACCATGGGATTTTTGGTTTTTTCAAAAACTCATGAATCATAAAACTTATAGAAAAAAAAAATCGCACGGACTTACCTGCCGGCGTCTGCCGGAATTCTGCCAGACGGTAGACGGACGTCGGCGGAGCTGACGTGAACTTTTCCTGCTGCTGCTGAACTCGTGAGGGTGATGAAGAAAGAGAGTGCTGGTCGGTCAATAATTTTTTTTTTTAGGGCTTCTTCCATTTTATGTCAAATTTATTTCCAAAACCTAATAAAACATGGGTTTCCTTTTTTGGGCTCGGGCCTGCAAATCCTAAACCGACCATAACTAAACTTCCAAACGCCCAAATCAGCAGTGCCTCATCTCTCCACGCTCAGATGACACTCCACCTCACTTTCAGGATCCTTATCTGTGCATTTGATCGTACATGACACCATTGGGGTAAATCGAGGATTCTGAAACTACCTTTGTAGACTGAGTTCAACCACTGATCTCGTTGATTGAAAATCACCATTTAATGCATATTGCGGAACATGACTGTTCCTCACTAAGCAGGGGACTTAATGTAGATGGTGGATTTTCAACAAAGGGCAAAACCATAAAATCATGAGGCATATTTTTGACACGGCTTTCAAGCATGCAACGATTCATATTTTACGAAGCCATGACGAATATGTTTTCGAAAATCCTCCACTAGCTGAGCGTTCGATCCCTGGAATTTCGTCGTGCCCTCTATGTAGAATAACGTATTTGGGCGGTTCTCCGTAGATTGAGAACTTAACGCCTTCAGGACGTCGGTGATACTCACTGTTCCCTGACTGCAGGAGAGAGACCCACCTCCACATAGAAGAATAGTTGGGCGGCGGACGCCTTCAGGATGTCGGTGACACTCACCGTTCCCTGATTATGTAGAGAGAGTGCATAGATTCAGGCGGTTCTCCGTATATTGAGAACACTAATGCCTTCAGGTCGTAAACAACGTCGTGACTCCCTGACTATGCACCATTCAAAATGGATGTGACGCTTTAACTGGATAATATCTTTTCTGAAATAGATTACTTCTGTCCTGACATTCACTACTGAATTCCCAGAATAATATATCATTGCTCCTATTCCATGGTCGAATCCACGGCCTGATCCCATGGAATGACAATAACATTGCTCTTATTCCATGGTCGAATCCACGGCCTGATCCCATGGAATGGCAATAACATTGCTCCTATTCCATGGGCGAATCCACGGCCTGATCCCATGGAATGGCAATAACAATTGCTCCGATCCTATGATCGAATCCACGGCTTGATCTCATAGAATGGCAATAAAACACAACTGTGTTATCTCATTACTACGATTTCATGATCGAATCCATTGATCTCATGAAATGGTAATGGATAATTTTAATTACTCCAATTCTATGGTCGAATCCACGATCCCATAGGGTGGTAATGCTCATTTTATTATTCTGAATTCGTAGTCGAATCCATAACTGATTCTATGAATTAATAATGAATGATTATTCATTTTTTATTACTCAGTTTCATGAACTATTCTCCACTGAATTTCATAAATTAGTAATAAATACTCAGCAATCGGGCATCTGGACCATCACTGAGTAAGCCCCACAAAAATGATGCGAGTGTACTCGACAATGATGCACGACTGAGCACCCCGATGCACGAACGAGCGTCCAAAAACATGAAATAATGAGGAATCCTACACAAAAATAGGAGAAAGAAAATAATAATAAAATAATGGAGAAGCGCCCATGGGTCGGGCCCACCGGCCGGCCGGCCGTGGCCGGTCCCATGCTTCCTCCATTATTTTTCCTTATTTTATTTTCATAAACTCATGAAGGTTTCTCCATCTTAGCAAAATTCCTTATTTTGTGCAAAACTTGTGAATTCTCCATGACATGGTGGATTCACCAAATAATATTATAAAATAAGGAAAGGTGTGCGGGACCGGGCAACGTAGCCGACCGACCATGCCCATGGCCGGTCCCACACCTCACAATCTTTAGCTTTTTATAATTATTATTCCCAATCTCACGAAACTCTTCTGTTTCAACAAAAACTCATGGATTCTCCATATCTTCAAGGATTCTCCATAACTTCAAAGATTCACGAAAAAATAATATTATAAAATAGGAAAAGGTGTGCGG
This sequence comes from Papaver somniferum, assembly GCF_003573695.1. Classification (NCBI taxonomy): domain Eukaryota; kingdom Viridiplantae; phylum Streptophyta; class Magnoliopsida; order Ranunculales; family Papaveraceae; genus Papaver; species Papaver somniferum. Next base: position 139,118,326 of record NC_039360.1, on the reverse strand, counting down.
GACAGGGCAACATGGGCGGCCGGCCATTCCCTAGCTATGGTCGGTCCCACACCTTGCAATCCATAATCTTTCATAATTATTATTTTTCTCAACTCGTGAAACTCCCGAATTTGAGCAAATTTCTTGATGTCCTCATATTTTCTCAAATATTGCTCAAATCACGAAAAACCAAAAGCAAACATGGTCGCACGACTGGCTAGCCTCCCACGATAATTTTAAATATTAAAACACTTTTATTTTAATATTTTCAAAATATTGATGAATTGAGCATACATGGTCATTCCACCAAAAAAATCGAGAATTCTCAGTCAAGATGAAACTCTTCTGAAAACTCACAATATTGCTCAAACGCGCATCAGAAAATACTGAAACTCTCGGTATGAAGACACGGGCATCATGGCAACATGTACATGCCTCCATGACCAATCAGGTCGTTCCTAGGGCTTGCACGAAGCCGGTCCCACACGTTTTCGCAATTCTGACCTAATTTGCTCAATTGCTCATACTGGGTCCGAACTCTCTCCAACCAACTGGGGATTCTCCAAATGACCAACAACTGGTCCCGTGACCACCAAGAGCCGGTCCCATGCCCCTTGGTTGGTCCCATCTCTCATACTTAGGTTTTACCACCTAATGATGAATCCATGAATATTTTCAGTAAATGGTGAAACCACCATTTAATCATCATTCTTTCACCAACTCTCAAACTGAGAACCCTGGTGCATGCTCACTCGAGCACTGGGCATCACATGGGCATTCATCATCCCATGTGGTCAGTCCCTCTTCATTCATGACTAATTTTCAACAATTCGCCAATTGATGGAGAACTGATCGAAAATTAGGGTTTCGAATAAACGCTCTGTGAAACCATCATTCTGAGCAATTTCAAACACTAATAAATTTATGTTGATCCACCAATCAGCATAAAAATTAGTTATACAATATTCGATAATCTACCAATATTTTAATTAATATTTTATTGGGTCACGTCACCAGTAAATAATTCGCCGAATCGAGCAATACTTGCTCAATTGCTCGAATATTGATCAATATTCAACAACTCATCGGTAATTTGTCGAATTGAGCAATACTTGCTCAGTTGCACGACAGACTATCAAAAATCACTAATTTGGTGAATTGAGCAATGCTTGCTCAGTTGATCATCAAATCCTCAATATTCAGTAATTCGCAGAATTGAGCAATACTTGCTCAGTCGCTCGTCAGTAATTCATCAGTGAATCAACAATACTGACATCCCTTCAGAGAACTACATGTTCAACCCGTGAATCGATGAGCATTCATCATTCATGCTCGATTCAACGAAACTCAGACTCATTGTCAACAATTGACTAATCAAAACACGTTTGCCCTGCAGACTCCACGACTTGTGAGACATCAATCACGTCACAAATGGGGGGATATCACGTAGGGTTTTGGTCTGGCGGTCTACGGCACGTGCATTCATCCACAATGAGAAATGTGTGTAAGTCGTGTAAAAAGTTGAAGGAGTTATCAAAGTAGTGGGTGCACGATCAGAAGTCTCCACACGACATGGAACTGACTTTACCACGATCTCCCATTTTCCCACTCTTTCACTCAAGAAACCGTCACACTTACAGGTATCAAGGTGTTCATGACTCTGACAGTATAAATAAGTCTCTGAAACCATGATTGAACAGACAAACTCTCGTCTACGTAGAATTTCTCGAGCTATCACTCTCAGGAATTCATCAATCCATCAGAACTTATTAGAACTTATCACTTCACCATTATTGCAGAAACCTTCAACACACCCACAATCCTCGAGCATCACTGATCCCACACAATTCTCAGCTTCCCTCCTACAGATCAACCCATCTCCCTCTTTGCGACCGAATTTACTTTGGAACGACCATTGTCTTGGTTTAGGCCAGAGTCATACAGATTGATTTCCCGAATCTAAGCACCCCCTTTGCAGCGGTGCATCTGTGTGAGGATTAATATTTTGCCCGGGTGAGGAGTCTCGACAGCACGCTCGACTCTCCACTTTCCCGAAAAACCGGCGACCCGTTTTTCCCCATCCACAAGTCTAACTGCTAGGATCAATCTAAGTTCACATAACTTAAAGCTTCTGATTGGGTTACACCTTGAGTGCACTACTACTTGGTGGTTCGGTTGGATAAAACTAATATGCGAGATCTTCGTTATCCGGCTACATAAGGAACTTTGGGAATAACACTGTTGTAGCTGTTACTCCACGGTTGGTGATGAATGGTTCTAACGGAAGATATATAAGTATTCTAATCTTGCTATCGCTTGGTAACGGCGAAGGATTCCTTGATCATCTCTTTTCTTTATTATTGTGTTTATATTTATCTCATAAACAACCACCACCCCCACCACCCCACCCTTGTTATTTATTTTGTTTTGCTGATACAAATAACTTATCAATTACACAGCTCTATGTGGGAAAGATCTCTTACTATCGCTATATTACTAGTTAATTAGTAGGAAATATCTTTATTAATTTGTTGAGCCTATGACAGTCCATACAAATTTTGGCGCCGCTACAGGGGAGCGGTTGATAATTGATTTGTTATTTATTTAGCTTGTTTTTATTTTTGTTTTTAGATTATTGTTTTGATTTTCTATTTCTCGTGAGTCGTCATGTTTCCTTATGGAAATAACATGTACGGAGCACAAGATTACACATACAACAGTCGTAATCAATATGGTTTTCAATCTCAATATTATGACAACTACCAACCATTCCATGGGTATAATCAAAACCAATCTTTCGGCTATAATCAATATCCTACGGAACCTTATGGTTATTCTCATGCATATCAACAACCTTATGACGGGTATGTAAGTGAAAAACCACAAGGATAGGGGGATAGTTATGCTTCTAATCACGATTCTTCTAGTCTTACAGATCTAATGCACCGATTTATGGATAATATGGATCGGGAAAAACAAAAGTTGGACCAGTACATTCAAAAGATGGATGAACGCGATCAGACTATGGAAAGATATGCTTCTAAAGATAGTTCTTCTAGTCTAGAAAATCTAATGCACCAATTTATGAATAATTTGGATCGGGAAAACCAACAACTAGATGAACACAACAAAAACACTGAAGATACACTTCAAGAACTTCAAGAGGTTATTGACAACTTGAGAAGAGACATGGATCGAATTAAAAAGGAAATAACTAAGGAAGAAGTTTGGCCTCAAAGCCAAATCAATTCCGACGTTCCCATGGTCAATAATGGATATACGATTCATGAGTAACTTGAAGATGAGCAACAGATGAGTGCCAAATATTGCATATTTTTACACCTTTTTATTGACAATTATCTCATCTTTTGTGCCTTAAAAACATATATTATCCCAAATTCTATTTTTTACTGTTTTCAAGAATAATTATTTTTACTAATTTATTTTGTGTTTTTAGCCAGTAAATAAAGCGTGGATGAATTAAAGAGAAAAAAGGTAGTGACGATGGAAGAGAGACGATAAAGACTCGCGCTAGAAGGCAGTGAAGAATGTCTTTTGCACCTCTTCCGGCAAGCGAAAAATGTTGCTTTCACGTCTCAAAACTATATTGGCTTTGAAGAAGACATGGGCCTAGAAGAGATAAAAATTCAAGACCAAAGCCCGTCCCCATCCTGAGCTGTCAGATTTGATACAGATGATTGGTACATTTGTTGCATCTGCTTCATATTCTAGCGTCATTCCTTCCCCTATTCGAACAGAAAGCCAAACACTCCTTCACGTCAATTTTTTCTTCTCTCCAAGCTCTGCAAAACCATCAGTTCACTTCCTCCCTCCATCACTTCCATTCCCGACCACCTCTGAGCATAGCCACCTTCCCAGCCGCCATCAGTCAACCTCCTAGTCTCCATCTATCTCTATCTTAGCTTCTTCTCCAAAACAGTAACTCTAGAAGCTAGGATTGAGAGAGATAAGGCTAGGGTTATCATCACAGCTGTAGAACATCAAATCAAAGAGCTGGAAAGTTGAATTGAGGAAGGGGTTTGTCAGAAAACATGTATTGGGTGAGTGGGTATTCTCTAATTACTAATTTCTAGTGATTGAGAAGGAAGTTGTGTATAAGTAGGAGCCACTGTTATGTAAAAAGGACATCTGAATTTAGCTGGATCAAATAGTTATCTTAATACAATTGAGTTTTAATCATCTTCAGTATATTCTAATTTCATTTGCTAGGGTTTAGATGAAGCCCTTGATTGTATGCTAGGATAGTCAGTCTTCATGTTGTTGATTCTTGTTGTGCTTAAATTGATTTAGGATTGATAGTAAGCTATTTGATCAAATGAACCTGTGATCAGTTGTACTGTAAGAAGACAGTTGATACTAGGGGTGAATTAGTGAGATTAGTTGATAAATCATCCATTGGAGTCTTCCCTGGAAATGAACAAGAACACAATTGGAATGAGTATTGCCTTAGCATAGGATTATGAGGTGGATTCAACTACCTAGTACTCTTTAGCCTTTTGTTTACAATCTGCTTTATTACTTGTTCACTATCAAAATCTTGTTGTATCGACGCTCAACAAACCCTTTTTGTTACTACACTTTTGAATCAGCTTAGTGAGACTTTGGAATCCATTATGCACTCACCTTGTCTCTGTGGGATCGACCTGTATTTGCCCTGTCTACAATAGACGTTGTGCACTTGCAGTTAGGCATAGTCCTAGGCTTGTTTAAAGACCTATCAAGTTTTTGGCGCCGCTGCCGGGGACTCGGTAGCGGTGTAATTGTTTCTTTGGTTCCATCTTACTGATTTCAGCTCAAGTTCTGTACATATTTGTTTCAATTCTAGTTGTAGCTTGTCTGTCAGTAGTGTTACTTGTTATTTTAACCATCTGTGTACGTGAGTTCCATCTCATCTCTTTATTTTCTGTTGAACTGTGTTAACTAGTGTATGAAATCTGTAGCCTGCCATTGTAGTTTAACTGTGTAAACTTTAATCCATCTGTATATAGACTGCATCATTGTCTTAAAGTTTCAATAGTGTGTCATATTTTATAGTGTTCATCAAGTTGCATCTAGTCTTAATAACATTCCAGTCTGTAGCACTTGTAAAATTTCTTTGAGATAGCTACAATCTATAGTTTCATATTGTAGTGTAGGTTTTCTTTTTTTTTCTCTCAGTTCATTAGTCACTACAATCTGTAGCTAGTTTCATTCTGTAGCTTTGCTCTGTGACATTTTAGCTATAATTCTTCTTTTTGCCATTACATTTTGTTTAGCTGCATTCTATAGTCGAGCTGTATATCTGTTAAGTCTTATGTTGCTTTTGTCTTTGTTAGTTTAGAGGTCTTTGCATCTGTAAGTTTCCAGTCCGCTTTCATTATTTCAGTAGTTGTGTATACTCTAGTATAACTTAGCCTTTGTAGTTTTTCATGAGAATCGCATCTGTAAGTTAAGCATTTGCATAATTAGATTTGTTAATCCACTGTTAGTTTAGACTTTCATTCCATGTAATATATCCATCCTATCATTCTTGCATCTTAGCCATATCTGTAACTGCATTTCATGTTTAGTTTACATATGCTTATCCCTGTGGCTGTATAAAGTAGCTCATAGTCACCGTCATCCTGTACAATATCAATCCCAGCATCCTGCATTCATCAATTTTCTTTTTGAAGTTTGTCCATATTGTTGTTCCATTCTGTCCTATGCAAAGCTTTCAACTGGATATAGTTCAGTTCTCAGTCAATCCATCAGTGTAGTTCACAGCATATGTCCTGCAACGATAGTTGTTAACTATCAGTGACACACAACTACTCTCTGTGTTTTACCTGCACTTCTGGGCACTAAAAATACTCTTTGAGCTCACAGGTGCCTGCGATATATCTCCGCGAAACAAGGAAAGGAAGAAAACGGAGCAGGACAATTTGTGGAATTCCTAAACCCGGTTGATATCGGCGATTCATTCTTCAACTTATTTTTTTACATTTGATATTTCTGTGATTAGCATACCAACCTTCTTACTGAGTTAGTTGATATCTGACAACTATAGAGCTTCTTCAACTAACGGTATTGATTAATCATAGGACATCTGAGTGATATTCTGGCCTGCTAAATTGTTAAATTCTGAAGAACAGTGCGTTTGTGTGGGTCTGTTACCATTTTCATTATGTGGTTTATGCATATGGTGTTTGTTTCTCACCGCAACATAAAGTGTTAGTCAACATGACCCTGTAATTTTGAGTAACCCATGTGCTAGCTGAATTGTTGTATCATTGTGCGTAATTTAATCTCGGCAGAACTATCGTCTGTGTGCTTTTGGCCCTGAATCTGATTGCCGCTCACCCATTCATCTAAGCTTTACCTCCCTGATTTACGCATTGCTGTTTATCTGATCAATACAACTTGTTATATCTGTGCGCATACTTATGTGTATCTACTCCATTTCCACAAGCATTGCTTCCCTGGTTTGTTCACCCGCTGAATCTGTTGTGTGCTGTGTACTATCCAGTCTCTACAACATATTGGTTCTATGTGCATAATATAGTTCTGAGTATTATCTTTTGATTCTAGTGGCACTGTTTCCCTGAAGTGTGATTTCTTGGTTATTTGGGGTATTATAACATGTTGAATAATATGCATACTAGGCTATGATTGTGACCTTTAGAGACCAAACAAATCGACTAGTTAGAATCAGTCAAGAGGATACTATTGAGATACCCACTTCTGAAGAGAACATCCCTGACCAATTTGAGACATTGGGTGAAGAATTAAACCAAGAACGTAGTATGAAGGAGCACATGTACCCCAACTAGGGCAAGCCAGCCCCCGTGTATTGTTTTACCAGCTGATGCTGGTCAATTTGAGCTAAAAGCTAGCACAATTGATATGTTGCCTATGTTTAGAGGGGTTGATGTTGAAAACCCTTACCACCATATAAGAGATTTTGAAGATATCTGCGAGACTCTACGATTTAACCAAATGCCAGAAGAGTCCCTCAAACTGAGACTATTTCCTTTCTCTTTGAAAGAAAAAGCCAAGTCCTGGCTGCATGCGCTACAACCACAGTCCATTAGAACATGGGAGGATCTCACTAAAGAATTTTTAAAAAAAGTTTTTCCCTAACCATAAGACTGCGACAATTCGTCAAAGTCTGAATAGTTTTGTGCAATTAGAAGGTGAAACCTTGGCCAAATACCTGGAGAGATTTAATGAATTATTGCTCCAATGTCCTCACCATGGTTTTGAAAAATGGAGACTTGTGCAAATTTTGTATGAAAGGTTTAGATGTCAGAACCCGAACCACAATTGAGTCAATGTGCAATGGTGCATCTATTGACAAAAGTGCTAATGAAGCTTGGACTTTCTTAATTGAAGTCGCTGAAAAGACTCAGCAATGGGAGTCCATCCGTGAACCTAAAAAGACTGCCCCTGTAGATATTGTCCATAGAATTGAGTCATACTTTGAGGGAAATGCAAATATTGCATCCTTGGCTAGGAGAGTAGAAGCGCTAGAGCTGCATAAGAATGTGAAAACTACTGCCCCTATTCTCCGTGACCAAATCGAAATGGACACTTGTTCAGCATGTCACAGTTCAGACCATCTAGTGGATACTTGTCCAATCCTACATGCATATCAAGAATCTAAACTTGAGCAGGCTAATGATTTATGTCATAAGCACAGAGAACAACCCTTATTCTCAGACCCACAACCCAGGGTGGAGGAATCACCCTAATTTTTCATGGTCTAAAGGGCACGTACAAGGGGGTGCAACGAGTAATGACCAAGGATATTTATATCCTAGAAACCCCCAAGTACAATCACACTCTCAATACCATGTAGAGAAAAATCATAGCTTTGAAGACAATGTCGGTCAGTTGACTCAAAATCTTTTACAACTTCAAAAGACCACAGACCAACATTTCACAAGTCTAGAACTTAAAATGGGTCAAATCCGTGATGCACTAAATGAGAGAGAAAAAAGAAAACTCCCTAGTTAACCTCAACAAATTCAGAAAAGTGCATTTCAGGCAAACACCTCAACTTGTAATAAGACTCCACGTGATCATGTGAATGCTGTCACTACTCTTCGTAGTGGTAAAGTTGTTAGGAACAATGTAGGTGTACAACAGTCACATGAGTCTAAATCAGACTCACAATTGCACACAACACCGCAAAAAACATCTAGTGTAGAAAAAGAATCTGAACAAGATAGTGACTCTAAGAATTCTACTGATGTTAATGTTCCTATGCGATCTATGCACCTGTTGCTCCATTCCCACAAAGGTTGGTGCAGCAAAAAGAGGGTAACCAGTACAACGAGATATTTAAATGTTCAAACGAGTAAACATAAACATTCCATTTCTCGAAGCAATCAGGCAGATACCCACATATGCTAAATTTTTGAAAGATCTTTGCACACAAAAGAGAAAGCTCCATGTGCACAAACGTGTTTTTCTCACTGAGCAGGTAAGTTCCATAATTCAAAACAAGATCCCAACTAAGGTTAGGGATCCAGGTTTTCCAACAATCACGTGCACCATAGGCGACCATGTGGTCGAAAAAGCTTTACTAGACTTCGGAGCAAGTGTCACTCTGTTACCATACTCTGTATATGTGCAGTTAGGACTCGGGGAGATGAAACCCACTCCTGTTACGCTACAATTAGCGGACAGATCTGTGAAAATCCCTCGTGGTATTGTTGAATATGTGTTAATCAAAGTTGATAAATTTTTCTTTCCTGTGGACTTCATTGTATTAGATACTCAGCCTGTGCAAAACTCAGATAATCACATTCCTGCCATTTTAGGACGTCCTTTCCTGGCAACGTCGAATGCCATCATAAATTGTCGTAATGGAGTGTTGAAATTGTATTTTGGTAACATGACTGTAGAACTGGATGTTTTTAACATTAGTCAATAACCCATAGATTGTGATGATAATGAATTGCATGAGATTAACATGATTGAGAGTCTGATTCAAGACTCATTGTCTGATATCTTATCTGTGGACCCTTTGCAAGCATGTCTAGATAACTTTGACTTAGATCTCTTCGATTCTGAGTACATTAGTGAAGTTCACTCTTTGCTTGAATCTGTGCAACCCATGGACATTGCTAAATGGCATACTGCAGTGGAACCACTTCCACTCTCTGATTCCAAATTTGCCTCATCTGTTGTCGAACCGCCTAAGCTTGATTTGAAACCATTGCCCGATACTCTGAAATATGCTTTCTTAGGTTCTTCTGATACTTTGTCTGTTATTATTGCATCATGTTTAGAAACGGAACAGGAGAATAAACTTTTAGAAGTGCTTAAAGAACATAAAGAGGCCTTAGGTTGGACCATCTCAGACCTTAACGGTATAAGTCCCACAATTTGCATGCATCACATAAATCTTGAAGAAAATACTAAACCATCTAGGAAAATGCAAAGGAGGCTTAACCCCAATATGAGAGATGTTGTTAAAAGTGAGATTTTGAAATTGCTTGATGCGGGTATCATATACCCAATTCCAGATAGCCAGTGGGTCAGTCCCGTTCAAGTTGTACCCAAAAAGTCTGGCATTACTGTAGTTCAAAACGAAATGAATGAGCTTGTCCCCACTCATGTGACCACAGGGTGGCGAATTTGTATTGACTATAAGAAGTTGAACACAGTAACAAAGAAAGACCACATTCCTCTTCCCTTCATTGACCAAATGTTAGAAAGGTTGTCAAGACATAGTCACTATTGTTTCTTAGATGGCTATTCGGGTTATAACCAAATTGAAAAAATGGGGGTACAACAACCACACCCAATATTTCGCTTAGCAATCTGTATGGACAAACTCTAATATACTTTCTAGAGAATCAACTAGACAGTCAGACTCAATCTAAATAAAAAAGTATATCTAAGAGTTTATATCTCAATCTCTCGATTTGATATATACTCAAGCAAATAGAAATCTACGAGTCTTTATCAAATACTAGAGAGATAACTTGGATGCTACCAAAGACCAATATCCAAGTGTCAATCAATTTAAATAAACAACCAAAAGGTCGGATATTCTAATTGATTGAACAACACACAACCTGTGATATTTCAATTATATAAAAAAATATAATGCGGAAAAGAAATAACACAGATGCCAGAATTTTGTTAACGAGGAAACCGCAAATGCAGAAAAACCCCGAGGCCTAGTCCAGATTGAACACACACTGTATTAAGCCGCTACAGACACTAGCCTACTCCAAATTAACTTCGGTATGGACTATAGTTGAACCCCAATCAATCTCACACTGATCCAAGGTAAAATTATGCTCCTACGTCTCTGATCCCAATAGGATGCTACGTACTTGATTCCGTTAGCTGATCTCACCCACAACTAAGAGTTGTTACGACCCAAAGTCGAAGACTTTAATAAACAAATCTGTATCACACAGAAAAGTCTACGGTAATAGATAAATCGGGCACCCACGAATATACCTACGAGTTTTTTTTCGTCTTTTGATAAATCAAGGTGAACAAGAACCAATTGATAAACCAGACTTATATTCCCGAAGAACAACCTAGTATTATCAATCACCTCACAATAATTTTAATCGACGCAGCGAAAAAAGATATTGCGGAATCACAAACGATGAGACGAAGTGTTTGTGATTTCTTTTATATCTTGCCTATCGGAGATATCAATCTCAAGCCAATTATTACAATTGTACTCGTACGATAGAAACAACAAGATCATATCACACAACTACAAGAAAGTAGTATCGGTCTGGCTTCACAATCCCAATGAAGTCTTTAAGTCGTTAACCTGGTTTAGAAGAAGAAACCAAAGGTTAAAGGAGAATCGACTCTAGCTTAGCACAACTAATATCACACAGAAGGTGTGGGTATTTGGTTTCCAAGTTGCTAGAGTTCTCCCTTATATAGTCTTTCAAATCAGGGTTAAAAATCAATGTTAGCTTGGTAACAAAGCATTCAATATTCACCATTAGATGAAAACCTGATTAGATTCAAGCTAATATCTTTCAACCGTTAGATCGAAAACTAGCTTGTTACACACAAATGAAATGCACGTTTCTAGGCTTGTGTAACCGTACCCAAACTTGTACATTTGTTGGTTCAATAATAGTCAACCAAATGGTTAGCATATGATCACTTTCATATCAACCATATTCTTCTTCACCATAACTAGTTCAAGTGACTCAAATGAACTAGTTAGATAGTTGTTCAATTGCAAGGAAATCTTATGTAACTACACAAGACACAATCGAAGCAAAAACGACTTGATTCACTCGAATCGGTTCATGAACTATATAGCCACGGTTTGCAATTTGCATTCCTTGGTTTATATAAGAATAAGTTCACAAACATCATTTTTTGATATAACCTACTCAAGTTCGCGGACTTAAGTTCTCGGACGGAGTTCACAAGCTCCAGCAGAATTTCTCGGGATGAAAACTTCCCCCGGTTCGCGGACTTGGCTCACGCCACCATTTCGGTTCTCTTGATCAATAAAGTTCACAAACTTCGGTTCAAGGAATAAGGACTTATACACATATGTGCTTCCACAACAATGCTTATATCCTCCAATGGTTATATAATCTAAACTCTCATTTCAATTATTGAAACATTCTTAGAGGACGTTGATATTCTATAGTTGTTATTCACAAACTATTTTTCGTCAAAGTAAGCAATTTTCAAAGTGATTGAAACTTGTCATGACTTTAGTCACTAGGTAAAGATGAACTTGGTTAAAGCGAAAGCTTACCAACACATATTTCGAGAAATAGATAGGCGAGATAAACTCGGCTCGAAATAGCAAATGTGTATAATCTAAGTCTATATAGCAAAACGACTTTTGTCTCAAGATAGGAGATAAATATACTTTTGAGTGATAGATAAGTTCAAGTCTCCACATACCTTTTAGTCGATGAAGATCCACCGGTTCCTTGAGTAGTCCTTCGTCTTGTATGATGATTTTCATGGATTTCTTAAGCTCAACTACACTTTCTATCCTAGTCCGAGACCTTAGCTATAATATACTAGAAATCAAGACTTATAGTTTTGATCACTAACATTGAAAAACATGCTTGAGATAGCAACGCATCCGAGTTCGACCGAGCAATGCTCTAACAACTTCTGGAAAAAGGATCCACCTCATTCATGTCGAAACAATATATGTTTACATGAAGGTAGTTCCCCTGCTGAACGTTTCCAGAAGAAAGGGAAGGAAATAATTTTTGCCAAAAGAAACAATCAGGAAAGATTTTCAATAATTGTTTCCGATGATCTAGCTGATGTGCATAATAAGGAAATCCTTAGAATGAGAAAATCTTATGAAAATCTCATTAACAGAATTAAGAGAGATTTATCTATCTCTGAAAACTCTCGCATCAGTTCATTTTCTCCTCATGATCCAAATCTCATTGCGATTAAGAAAGGTCAACTTTTTGGGAGAAAATATGTTGGACAGAAATTTCCGAAGAGAAACATGAACTATGTTTCTGATACTCGTTGTAAGCTAGATAAGGCTTACTCCGATACAACCTAGTTGTATGGAGGTTGTGCACCCTCATCCAAGTTCGTGCTCATAAATTTTGGGACTAGGAAGCACGTAAAACGAGAGCACATGTTTTTGTGTTTGTATCAGAAAAATCTGTGACAATTATTGGATAATCTGCGAATCCATGTTGTCTAAAAAATTATTTTTCGTGTTTATCATGATCTTTTATAATTAGGTTTTATTTGAAATTTTTGAGTTTTAAAAAACCTTCCAGCATGATAATCTCGGACACAAGAAACAAAATATATTGTTAATATATTTTCTGAAATTCCTGGATATTTCTGTCCGAAAGTTGTCTCTTCTTAAGAGAAACTTTCTCTTGCTTGTATTGAGAAATCCTGATTATTTCCTATTTAAATTCGTGAGCATGCCTCCAATAACTCGCAGTATTACAAAGGTAAATAAGGAGGAAGCTCAAAGAGTTAAGGATTGTCAAGGAATCAATACAGAAAGGAAGAAGAAGATCATATCAAAAATCATGTCTGATTATGAATCTGATAGTTCTACCGGATCCCAAGATGAGTCATGTATGTTGGCTTACAACCTTCAAGATCCAAAATAAACCAAGTGGATACCTTCAGATAGTATGATAAACTATATTCACGATTTTGAAGAACTAAGAATCAATCTCATAATAACAGTTCGAAATCAAGATTGGCTGAAGGATAAGATTGAAGAAACAAAAGCTGATCTTGCAGACATGAAGGAACAAGTTGAAAAGCTTGAAAAACAAGAAGTGGTTGCTGACAAGTCTCTCGAGACATGCTTCAAGAGTTTGAACACTGAAGAAACCTCAGTGAACAATCAGAGCACCACTAGGGATTAAGTTATATGTTGTAATACTTGATCCAGAAAATATACATCAATGTTTTGATTTACTTCAAGGTTTAAAGTCTGTTTTGAATAAAACTATCATTATTTATGAATAAAATTATTATTTTATAATTTTTTGTGTGATAGTTACCAATTACATAGCTTGTAAATGAATGTCTATATTTTTGCTATGTGATGTTAGGTTATGATATGTCTTGATTTCTTTTTTCATTAACCTTAATATTCGATCTCATATGGTGTAACCCTTATGATTCGGGTGGCTGTTTTAGGGGGATTAAGTTCTATCCCATGTTGGTAGGCTTTAACAAAAAACCATAAGGAGTTCCGATTGAAACTCATATGTGAAAAGTCACAATATGTTGAATCAATTTGTGTTTACATGAGTTGTGTTTAGCATAACATATGTGTTTCGGGTTTTCAACTTTTGTTATTGGCACGCATTAGTTAAAATTGTTTCAAACTTTCTCTGGTAAAGGTTGCCTTTGTTGTTGTTCTTTTGTTCTTGCGAGAGGATGACAACACACACTGGGGGAGAGTTCTTATTTGAACTTGCGCTTAATGATATATCTCTCTGGGGAGAAAAGGCTGCGGAATTTGAGGTATCAAATTTTTTAGTTACTTGTTTTCCTGTTTATATGGCATATAGTTTGCTTTTGCTTAACGAAATTTCGGTAAAATTGATATGTTCCATTATATTGTATATGGATGCATGTGTGTGATTCAATTGTTTCCGGTTAAGAAAAACTGTGCCAATTTATTTGGCTTATTGTTTGGTATCTTCTTTATTGTTGGGTATCAAGTGTTTTTGCTTAACAAAATTCGGTGCAATTGCGGTGCTATAATGTGTATGTTTGTTTCAATTGCTTCCGGTTAAGAAAATAATTGTTCAAGTCAACTTATTTTGGTTTGCATGTATTGTTTAAAGGTTAACAAAATACGGGATCATTTGTTTAGTCCAATTGATTCCAGATAAGAGAAACTAAGTTAATTCTGATCTTAGTTAGACTTATCAAATTGGAGGATTCGATTATTCAAGTATAATCGGATGCCGTGACAAGAAAAACTAGTTAACTAACCTAGTGTTTGTCCTGTCTAAAGGGAAAGGTCTAAGTTATTGTCTGAATTATTAGAGCTTGATGAGATAAATAAAGTTAATTCTAATATTTATTTTGGTCTTATAGAAATAAGTGATTGTGCATATGCAATCGGTCTAACAAGGGAATTAAGTTTCTTATTCGACTTGTTAGACTATTAGGGAAAATTGCTTATGGAAATTGTTTCTTTGATATTATATTAAAAATAAATTACTTGTAGTTCGGTTTTAATATTGGACATTTAAAGTGGTATGTGAAACCTTCGTGCTAAACTCTTATAGGTTGTTTACAAGTCCTCTGGATTTGTAAGATCCTTTCGGTTTGTCCTTTATTTGCTCGAACCTTTGTCATTTTTTGAAAAAAAAGGGGAGAAATATATGGAGTAAACAAGTGATTTTTTAATCGCTAAGGAAAAGACAATTATGCTTAAACGTTATATCTAACGAAAGAGTAAAGCATTGACTATCATATTGTTGTGTAATAATACTTACTACAAAGGGGGAATAACAAAGATGTTCGGATTGAATATTTACCTAGCTTACCTTTAGGGGGAGTAAAAGATTTTGTTTTTCAAATGTCAACAATGACATTTATTGACTGAATACATGCAGATTATTGTGTTGTTGAAACTTGGAATCAAGCGTATGAAGAATGAGTTATTTTGTAATTCGTTTAGCTCCATATGTAATAAGAGTTTTGTCACTAAAATTGACAAATAGGGAGATTGTTAGAGCATAGCTTGGTTGAACTCACCAAGCGTTGGTATGTCAAGTTTGCTTGTCATATTTTAATATCAAAACTCATCTAGAGTCGCTTGATTAAATACTAGAGTCAACTTCGTTTAGGTTAGACTAGAAAGTCTAGGAATGTTGAGACATACAAGTACTACTCTGAAAACCCTGAGAATGCGAAGAAGTAACGAACTACAACGACGGTATCATCCTTCCGCTTGAGGTTAATAGTACTGACTTGAACTTTTTTCATTCCTAATGTATCTTTCAAGTCGTGCATATTGAAAACTGTATGGGTTGTCGTAGGCTTAACAAATTAATAAAGATATTTCCCACTAATTAACTAGTAATATAGCGGTAGTAAGAGATCGTTCTCATAGAGAGTTGTGTAATTGATAGGTTATTTGTATCAGCAAAAAAAAACTAAATAACATGTGGGGTTTGTTTATGAGATAAAAATATAAACAAAATAATAAAGAAAAGACATGATCAAGGAATCCTTCGCCGTTACCAAGCGATAGCAAGATTAAAATAATTATCTATCTTCCGTTAGAACTATTCATCACCAACAGTGGAATAAAAGCTAGAGCAGTGTTATTCCCAAAGATACTTATGTAACCGAATACCGAGCGCTCGCATATCAATTTATATCCAACCGATCCACCAAGTAGTAGCGCACTCAAGGTGTAACCCAATGGGAAGCTTTAAGTTATGTGAACTTAGATTGATCCTAGCAGTTAGACTCTTAGCGAAAGGTCCACTTACTAGTGTTGTCTTCACACATGATTGCTCCACAGAATCCCTCTGAGAGATCTCACGTTCTCTACTTGTGTAAGGGTTATTCAACAATTACACGGATATCCTAACCCTTTACTAGCAATAGAATGATCAAAAGATTAATCCAATTGTACACTTGAACAATCTAGAAATCAATCATAAACCCTAAATATATTGAAAACAAACGACGATGATAAAAACTTCGAATAGATTTGTATTATTAATTAGGCTTCACGCTTAGAACATTGAATTCATCCTTAATCAACAAAAGGATTTAGCTACTCATATTACAAACAAGATGAAGAATGGTGGTTTCCTCCTAAAGGGGTAAACCCTAGGTTTTCGATGTAGAAGAAACTCTAGCTTCTAATATGAGATGATGATGATGATATCTTCTTTGGAAGACCTAATACATATTTATATAGGTTTACATTGCTTGTCCTTAAAGTATCCTAGTCGGTTTAAGGAACCCGACTCGAAACTACGAAATAAAGACCCTAACCATGAATTTTGGCCTTCAACAGTATGCATACCCCTTTGTATACTTAAATTTCAGTTAAAAAGTATACAAATAGGTATACATACCCGTTTGCAATCCAGGGAAATAAGTATGCATACCCGTTTTCATATTGAAAATCCGTTTGCATACTTGTTTGCATACTTTTCACGTCTCCGGTATTCGATAAAAAGCTTGTTTTGCCCACAACGTCTTCGTCCGAACTCGGAATGACCTCATTCTTTTTGCATTCTTTTTCTGTTTCAATTCTCTGCAAGATGGTGATGAAAAATCCCGAATTTGAATGAGTTAATCCCGGTCTTGGCTCGTCTCTTGATTTTGAGTGTTTTGCTCCTTTTCGTCGCACTTCTTCCACTCCTCTTGGACTTGGGCACTTCGAATGCTTCTCTTCCTAAATCTTTTTAGCACTTTGTAGCTCCTTTGTGGATGATTCACCTAATCGATACAAATAAGAAAAAACAAGAGTAATAATACGAAAATATGCAAGAATAACAGCTAAAACAAGTATGGAATGGACACTAAAATCCTATGAATTATGCACTTATCAAATTCCCCCACACTTAGATTTTTATAGTCCTTGAGGAAACTGCATGAAACTAATCCTAAATACAACAACTCCATTTCGTTGAGAATACGGTTACGCTTAGCTAATGCAACATTCTTTTAAACCCCTAGGTGTCCCTAGTGGACGAGTTATAGTCTCATGAGGGTTTACAAGAGGCATACCGACAAAACCTACTCCAATTTCTTTCCTTGGAAGAAACACTAAGGATAGACACAAAGTAGTAGCTAATAAGATAATCAGTCTACATATGTTCTTTAGCTGCAAACATCCCACATACATTCCAATCATCACACACAAGCAATTACTTACGTGTGACATTCAACCTGATTGCAAAACTTTACTAAGATCGTCATCGTACTTGTTGCAATGTTTCTCAACATTTTTTCTGCAAAACTCGCGTACTGAAATCACGTGGATAGATGAGAGAATGGAAATAGAATAATGAAGTGTGCAAATGTTGACTAAAGTGAAAGATCTTACCCAAAATACTTGTATGAATGTCGTCAAAGGATTTTTATATATTTAGCGCAAGAGTTGAGAGAAGCACCCATTTATCTCAACAACATGATTAGATAATCTAAGCGTATGTTTCCTTTCAGCAAATATGTGATAGTTCCCTTGGATCCTGCGTTCAACGCTTGTTTAGGAGACAGAGACAGGGAAAATGTTTCACACATACTGCTATCCAAGTGTCGAGAACCTCATCAATAATCTTTTTGACTTGCTAAATAATGATGATAGGTTTCACTCATTTCATCTACTACATGATTAATTCCCATGGATCATGCGTTCCACGCTTGTTTAGGCGACAGAGACAGGGAGAACCTTCTCTTTGTATTATTAATAATGTCGGTATATGAAGAGGAACCTTATATATATTTTTTGATTTTTGATTTTTGGCTCACCCTTTATGAGTGTAAGACAATTGTTTATTACCTTGATACAACCTCCATGGAAGTATTAGGATCCCTCCAAATCACTTAGAAAAACATATAACTGCAAAAATAAAAAGAAAGTGATCAGTAATGATAAATTGTGAGGACGAATCTTTCAAACGACTACCATGATATTGCTAGCATCTGAGTTTCGCATTCAATTATGAACGTATATAATTAAGTATTGTAGAATGACAAAGTGGGACTCAATCCATAGCCGTAAGAACTTTTTCAACCTAAAAAGGTTTAAAGTGTCATCCTAAATAGTTCATAATTAACTCCAAAAGATGAAATCTCAAGTATGCAAGAAACCAAGGAGTTTTTATTTTCTATTTTTTTATGTGCACACTAAAATTGGCCTAAGAAAGTAAATACTAATATAATATTCTAGCCAAACATGCTTAACTAACCCCCCACACTTAAACTCAACATTGTCCTTAATGTTCAAAACCGAAATTTTTGATTTCTGACATATCCTGGAAAACATCGAAAACTGTACAAATGGGCAGGGAACTAGGAAAAACATCCTAAACAAAAGTTGTTCGCCTACGTCTTTTATATGAGGTGTCAAAAGGGAACAATATTTAAGTAAATATTCAAAACGTTATGGCCTCCGGACTGACAGACATGCGGTCTGAAAAAGTTCTGGAAAAATACCAAAACTCAAATGTCCAGGCCTATCGCTCCAACTTAACAGACTCCGAATTCAAATTTTATTTTTGGAAAATAAAGGTGAGTCTGTCTTATTTAAAATTTGGGTTCAACCACTCAAATCGGACTCGGTATGAAGTTTCGAGAGTTGTTTTCGTGACAACTGCGCAGTCAGAATTTTCCAGACGAGAATTCTCAAAACTTTCATTATAAATATAGGACTTCGTAAAATCTAAGATGGGAATGCAAGATATGATATGAAAAACTAAGAAAAATAAAAAAAATATAATGGATAGAAATACAAAACCAATGGGTTGCCTCCCATGTAGCGCTTGGTTTAATGTCGTCAGCCCGACATTATTGTTATCATCTGTAATCCTTCCAAATAACAATCCGCAGTTCAAATAACAGCTTCACAAAACCATTAGCACAAAACATAATATTGAAGCTATCACTTTATTGAAGTTTTTCCCATACTTAGTCCTTTCTACACTCGAAAGTGGGTAGAGAACATAGAATTCGGGAACTTCAAAAGGTTCCTCTTGGTGAACCTGCACAATGCTAGAATCAAACACATCAAGTGGTAGATACTTAGAAGCAAAATAATCCGTTAAAACTTTGTAAGCACACAACTCCAATCCTAAGTGATATGGATCAAAAGATTAAGAAATATGCAAAGGATTAGACAAACCTTCCACAATATCTTGTATTACAGGATCCTCATCATTCTTAAAGAATTGCGAAGAATTATTTACCTCGTTTGTATCATGGTCCTCTATCAAACTATTTATCCATTCTTCGTTAGTTTCTGCTTTGATCGGAATCTCAGCATCATTAAAATATGTAGCAAATTCAATTGGGTCTTCCATTAAATCAATCAATTTGGTTTCATTCTCAATCATCTTCTCGTCAACAACCTCGTCATCGGAATCGTAATTCTCTCCTGGGAAGTCTAGTTCATTGGTGCAAATCTTAAAATCATTGTTTGAGTACGTTACACCATTTATAACAATGGTTATGTCATATCCATTCTCCTTCTTTTGAATAGGCGAGTGATCGTTATAATGATCCGGAGCTGGAATAACTTTACCATTTCCAAAGGTTGCCGGTAGGTCTTTAAACAAGCCTACGACTATGTCTAACTGCAAGTGTACATCGTCTATTATAGACAAAGCAAATACAGGTCGATCCCACAGTGACAAGGTGGGTACAGAATGGATTCCAAAGTCTCACTAGACTGATTCAAAAGTGTAGTAACAAAAAGGGTTTGTTGTGTGTCAATACGACAAGATTTTGGTAGTGAACAAGTAATAAAGCAGATTGTAAACAAAAGGCTAAAGAGTACTAGGGTAGTTGAATCCACCTCCTAATCCTATGATAAGGCAATACTCATTCAAATTGTACTATGTTGCTTTCCAGGGAAGACTCCAATGGATGATTTATCAACTAATCTCACTAATTCACCCCTAGTATCAACTGCCTTCTTACAGTACAACTGATCATAGGTTCATTTGATCAAATAGCTAACTATCAATCCTAAATCAATTTAAGCACAACAAGAATCAACAACATGAAAACTGACTATCCTAGCATACAATCAAGGGCTTCATCTAAACCTTAGAAAATGAAATTATAACATATTGAAAATGATTAAAACTCAATTGTATTAAGATAACTATTTGATCCAACTAAATTCGGATGTCCTTGTTACATAACAGTGGCTCCTATTTATACACAACTTCCTTTTCAATCACTAGAAATCAGTAATTAGAGAATACCCACTCACCCAATACGTGTTTTCTGACAAACCCCTTCTGCAATTCAACTTTCCATCTCTTTGATTTGATGTTCTACAACTGTGAAGATAATCCTAGCATTATCTCTCTCAATCCTAGATTCTAGGGTTACTGTTTTGGAGAAGAAGCTAAGATAGAGATATATGGATACTAGGAGGTTGATTGATGGCGGTTGGGAAGGTGGCTATGCTCAGAGGTGGTCGGGAATGGAAGTGATGGAGGGAGGAAGTGAACTGATGGTTTTGCAGAGCTTGGAGAGAAGAAGAAATTGGCGTGAAGGAGTGTTTGGCTTTCTGTTCGAATAGGGGAAGGAATAGATGACGCTAGAATGTGAAGCAAATGCAACAAATGTACCAATCATTTGTATAAAATCTGACAGCTCAGGATGGGGACGGGCTTTGGTCTTGAACTTTTATCTCTTCTAGGCCCATGTCTTCTTCAAAGCCAATATAGTTTTGAGACGTGAACGCAACATTCTTCACTTGCCGGAAGAGGTGCAAAAGACATTCTTCACTGCCTTCTAGCGCGAGTCTTTGTCATCTCTCTTCCATCACTACTTCTCTGCTCCTTAATTCATCCACGCTTTATTTACTGGCTAAAAACACAAAATAAATTAGTAAAAGTAATTATTCTTGAAAACAGTAAAAATACATAATTTGGGATAATATATGTTTTCAAGGCACAAAAGATGAGATAATTGCCAATAAAAAGGTGTAGAAATATGCAATATTTGGCACTCATCACGTGACGGACCAGAGAATCTGGACTTCCAAGGAACCGTGTTTCGTCCCGCTTGACAAGCTCCGACTCCCTCGTAATTCTCTGCAAAATTTGTTTTTCTTGAATTTGACAAGAACAAATTGCAGACGGAGAGAACAAGAAAAAGAAAGAAAAATGAACAGATCCCTCTCCGGAAATTGATTTCTCCTTTTCCTTTTTAACCCGGTTACGAAAATGACCTTGCTAAATCCAAGTTGACAAGTGTTGAGATGCATGTTAGCTATTATGGCACCCAAAGGTTTCGACAAGGCAGATTTTTCTATTTTGGCACCATAATTATGATTCAGGCAACCCTAAAATTGTAAAAGACAATTGAGTGTTCAAGCTCAGAATTAGCCTAACAAGTACACTTAAACCCGAGAAAATATTTCGGAGTGTCACACATCAAATACTCCCAAACCTGAATTTTACTTGTCCTCAAGTGAAACAGAAATTAAGAAATCCTAACTACACCACTGTCGCTGGTCTCTCGAATGCATTTAGCATATGTACTAAGCCTTTACCCTATGTGTCCCTAGCGGACGAGTTATAGTCTCGTGAGGGTTAACCAGAGGTGTACCCACAAAACCTTCTCCAACTTCAGAGCGTAATGGAGTCCTAAACATCCAAGGAGCTATGAGGACATAGAGTTTCTGCATGCTAGTAATAAGAAGTTAGAACTACCAAAGAACGCATTCTCATCCTTAAGAGTTGAGCGAGAAATAACTATACCATATGAAAGAATTCAGGTTCAAGAGTGATCACAAGCCTCGACTTCTGCCTCACCATTAGGGTTTTATGATAATTGCACTCAAAAAGACCGCTTTTTAGTCTCTCATGTGTGCAGACAGGAATAAAGAGAGAAATCCTGCACACGTTGAATTGTGGGAAGGAAAACCTTCCGAAATAATTTCTGGAGACTCCACAAAATTGTGGATAAAAAGAATCTTTTTATGATGATCTCTAAGAAAGGAAATCAATCATTAGCAAGGATGGGAGTACTCACTTACCTTCACATCTGATCGGCAATCAACACCACTCTCACAGCATCCATAGAAACGTCTTCAATCTTTGGTTTTCGGTCTTCAACTGTTCATGATGAACTTCTTGAACTTCTTGGAACCTTGAAAATTTCTAATTCTTTTCTTCAATTTCCTTGTTGCTTGGAATTTCTTCTAAAATTCTGTTTCTTTACCATGGTGTTAACAAAACTAAGAAAGTAAACTACAATAATTTTTTGTTTTTTTTATTAAAAATATACAACAAAATAAATAATGAAACTACTAAATCCATGGATGAAGGAATTTATCACTCAATTTTCCACAACTTGTATTGTCTTGATTTCATAAACTTCACTAATTCTCATCTTCTTTTCTTTTCTTTGCTCTTGTAAAATACCTCTTCAAATGTGTATAGAATTCTGCTCTTTGTATTGTATCTTCTTTTTGAGTAGGAACTTTTTAATTTTCCTTGAATTGTTGCATGTAAACCTTGGACTATTTCAACTTCCTTCATAGAATTTGACATTGCTCTACTTGTTGATGATGATGTGTTTCTATGGATCTGTTGATGTTATCGAGAGAGAGAGAGAGAGTGGTGCTAACTGCAAATCAAACTACAAGAAGGAGTTTTCATCTTTAGACGTCATCCTCATGATTGAAATAATTATCTCTCAAGAGATCAAAAATAGTGTTGAAAGTGGTGCGAAGTTGGGTAGCTCACCATTCCTACCCGGAATTTACTTATGGTGACACACACTCTAAAAGGACTTTTTAGATAGTCATAAAAATTGAAGGTCAGTACCTCGCTTGATGTAAAAATAGGTAGTCTCCACTAAGGGTGATCACAACTCTAATACCAAATATCTTTGCTGCACCTAATTCGTCCACCGGCATGGTTAAATCCAACTTTAACACTCTAACAACTAAGAAACCCGATTGTGTTCTCTAGTACTTCCAAATTTATTTCGGTCAGACTCTCTATGTAAACATAGCTAGAAGCATGCTAGTGACTCTAAAATCTCTAAAAGTTGGAGGTTTTATGCAAGTATTTACAATTTTCTTTTTTTTTGATTAAGGTGCAAAAGACTAAAAACTCTATGGGCAAAATCTCCCCCAAACCTAAATCTTACATTGTCCTCAATGTTTCAACTTATGAGTAGAATTACAACAACATACCAGGAGAACAACGCATAGTAGATTTTAAGGGAAGATATTACCAGATGCAAAAAGGATGATGTTAAACCAGAAGCGGATGAATGCTTTGAAAGCAAACAACAAGATATAGAACGATAAGACAAAAAAAAAATCTGGTTAGCACACATAAAAATTATGGAAAAAGAAAAAGAAAAGGGAAAGAGAATAAACTTTTAATACATATGTACGTACACAGGTGAACCAGTTTAGTCCACATAGACGGAGTCTTCCAAGTCTATGGTCTCCACTTCTGGTGGAAGATACTCCATAAATGGTTTTAATCTCAGACCATTGACCTTGAAGATGTTCTTGTTTGTTGGATTTTCTATTTCAATGGTTCCATGAGGGAAAACAGTACGTACCAAGAATGGACCTGACCATTGAGAACGTAATTTTCCTGGAAAAAGATGCAAACGAGTGTTGTAGAAATAAAACTTTTTGACCAGGTGTGGAAGACTTGCGCAAAATGCGTTTTTCATGAAACATTTTCATTCTATTTTTGTACATTTTGGCACTATCATATGTATCATTTCTTAATTCATCTAACTCATTGAGTTGAAGTTTCCTTTGGGTGACAGCTTTATCAAGATCTAAGTTCAATTTCTTAACAGCCCAATAAGCACGATGTTCTAGCTCTACGGGTAGATGACATGCTTTACCATACACAAGTCTATAAGGGGACATGCCAATAGGAGTTTTGTATGCAGTTCTATAGGCCCACAAAGCATCATTTAAACGTGAAGACCAATCTTTCCTAGTAGGATTAAAAGTCTTTTCAAGAATATGCTTAATTTCCCTATTAGAAACTTCTACTTGGCCACTGGTTTGTGGATGGTATGGTGTTGCTATCTTGTGAGTGATTCCATACTTGCGCATAAGTGATTCAAAGGGTCTATTGCAAAAATGAGTACCACCATCACTGATTATTGCTCTAGGTGTTCCAAAACGAGAGAAAATGTTTTCTTTAAGAAAAGAAAGAACTACTTTATGGTCATTTGTTTTGGAGGCAATGGCTTCTACCCACTTAGAGACATTATCAAAAGCAACAAGAATGTATAACATACCTTCAGAGTTAGGAAATGGACCCATGAAATCAATACCCCATACATCAAATAATTCAACAATCAAAATAGGTTGTAAGGGCATCATGTTTATTCTTGAGATACTTCCTAATTTCTGGCATCGGTCACAAGCAACACAGAATGCATGACTATCTTTGAACAACGATGGCCAATAAAAACCACTATGCAAGATCTTTGTAGTAGTTTTCTTGGCGCTAAAATGGCCTCCACATGCATGGTCATGACAGAAAGAGATGACATCTCTTTGTTCAGAATTAGGGACACATCTCCTAATGAGTTGGTCAGGGCAATATTTAAACAAGTACGGTTCATCCCAAAGGAAATATTTCACTTCAGCCAAGAATTTAGAACGGTCTTATTTAGACCAATGCAAGGGCATTCTGCCAGTAACAAGGTAGTTACTTATAACAGCAAACTATTTGTTACAAACCAGAGAACTACGACCCTCAGTGACAAAATAAGACTGCTGCAGCTGTGTCGCAAATGCTGTAGCAAATAAGTCTGCCTGATGTGCGACCCACAGGTGTGAGTCGTTATCACTGTAGAAAAACGACTGCTGGTGCAGGTCTGTTCTTCGTGTTCTTCATGTTCTTCAGCAGTAGCAGCAGCAGAAACCGAGTTTGGGAAAACTCGAATTTCTTCTTCTCTGGCTCTCCTCAGCCCCCCAGACTCTCGACAACCTTTCTCTGACCTCCAAGGACTCTATTTAAATCCGAAGCATGCATCGAATCTCCTCCATAACTCCACAAATACTCGGTAGTGAAAGAAAATATTTTCGGATATTTTATTTCCTGTTTTAGCTTTTCACGCGTTTTCTCTGGTCCAACACGCTCCAATTCGACTTATTCACGCCTCAAGACTCTTCCAACGCCAGCATAACTCCCCCATGCACACAAGAACTTCAATTTTGCTCGTGTTACAGTCCACGTGCTCTGTTTTGGGTGTGTGAATCATACCTAAAATTCCAGCCAAATTTGATCTATCATGTCACCCATACTATGTTCCTTAACCTATATCACATCTCTATACCAAATTTCAGCCATTGAATCGACCCATAACCCCTTCATTTTGACGATCGAAATTCTGCTAGAACTGTTTAGAAATTTCCCGCAAAAATCGTTTCAAATGGGGAAGAAACTGGTATCCCCCTATCCAGAGTAGGGGTGCGAATATCAGCTTCCTTGGGGGTGACCTGGGGGTGCGCCTTAGTAATTAGGTTACCCCTTATCCAAAAGCGAGAGTCCGAATAACACTTGTCCTCCGGGTGCCAAAATCAACTTTTCGAGCCGAATTTTCCAAAAATGTTTATTTCCTAAAAATACATAAAAACACAATATTAGTACAAAAATAGAGTTCCAACAATACGGACATTGAGGACAAATTAGACACAAAAATGTGTCTACCAAATACCCCCAAACTTATTATTTGCTAGTCCTCGAGCAAAACTAATAAAAATAAATAAATAAAACCGAGTTAATCTCGGGAGGGTTTACCAGAGGTGTGCCCACAAAACCATTACTCCAGACCCTAGCTTATCTATGCAGAACCTTGGAAGGCACTAAAGAATCTCCTTGGTTGGCTTACAATCACTGACTACAGGAGGAAGTACCCTGATGCGAAATTCCAATTGTTGTACACGAGTTTGCACTCAAGCATACTAAAATTCATATAAAGTGACAGAGCTCTACTAAGATAGTTGCACTATGGACATCATATTCGGAGTCAAACTAATCATATGGATAGAAAAAGGAGATGGAAATAGAAAAATGTAGATGGTTTTGATGTTAAATAAATGATCGATGTTTCACATATCTGTTTGAAGGCCACTGCCAGAATGAACCTATCCTAATGGACTGAGATACCAGTCTGACTAATATCAACACAACTGCAACATACAAGGGAACCAGTGGTTAATAACTTAAATCTAGATCAACAAATTGGCAAATACAATGGAACCAACAGTTGACTACACAGAACAATAACCATTTTTTTTTAACTTAACGGCATGAGTAGATCTTTTTGATCCAAGCGCATGCTTCTTGTCAGCAGATTACACGATAGTTCCCACGGGTCCTGCATTCCACGCTTGCTTAGGCGACGGAAACAGGGAGAACACACGCATATTGCTATCCAAGTGTTAATACTTATTCCGATTGGTCTAACTGGTCCGGTATTTATTTTTTTTATTTAGTAACTCAGTCACTCTAATTCATCCTAGCAGTGGTAACAACTTGAATCGTGTGCCCCACCTAATCACTTAGAGAAACATAGTTTAAAATGAAAAAATAAAATGAAAAGGACTCAACGAGATATGGTCTAACTATCAAGTTATTTCTAACACCTGAGCTCTGTGCTTTTATGAATAAACTCTATAGATGTTTCCATCTAATCAGATTGGTTCCTCAACTCCTACAACCAAGATGTTCCCATCCACTT
This sequence comes from Papaver somniferum, assembly GCF_003573695.1. Classification (NCBI taxonomy): domain Eukaryota; kingdom Viridiplantae; phylum Streptophyta; class Magnoliopsida; order Ranunculales; family Papaveraceae; genus Papaver; species Papaver somniferum. The sequence continues at coordinate 139,091,428 of NC_039360.1, read as the reverse complement.
AGATTGGTTAGTGCAAACCTTAATAGGCATAAATTTCTAGGCTCTGGAGTTTACTAATTGCAACTAAAAAGTTTCTCCCATACCCCCAAACTTAAATCTAACATTGTCCTCAATGTTCTAAAGATGAAACTAAAAGCATGAATAAGGAGAAACTGTTACCATTTGAAGCGAAAGAGTTAAGGAAAGATATTACCGTGTTTCATGAGCATGGGATACCTCCCAAGAAGTGCTAAGTTTAAAGTCTTCAGACAGACTTAGGAAAGGATTAGTCAACTCGAACCATAAATTAACAGTCGAAATAACTGTGGGTCTTCAAAACTAAATAGAGCTGGCCAAAGGAAACTGCAATGAACCAAGAAAGTGGACAAGAATAGCATGCCCTTACCTAGTTTCCTGAAAACTATCGCTAATTGCGGTTCAGGTTCAGGTTCTATGAAAGGGTCTAAATAGAATATTTTCATTGGCTGCGTTTCTTCATAGATGGGATCCGAATCACTAGGTCTTAGAGTCTGTAAAAACTCAAATACGAACTTAGAATCACGAAGTAATAACCTAAATAATTGCGAATCCTCTAAGTCAATCAGATATGACTTACATAGTTGACCACAGTGAGAGTAGTGGTCATTCTTAGGAAAATGTGTCGATTTTATTAACCTAAAGTACTTAGGCTTAGTCTCAGAACTTAATATTCGACTCATTTGAAACGTTCCCACAGTTGGAAGAAAACTATTCAGTGGGAAAACAAAGTCAATCTGGGTATCATAGCCTGGGCAAACCACATCAACCAGAGGATGGGTTTCTAATAACTGAACTCCTTCATGGACATCATTAGGCTCGGGAAAACGAGTATGAAGGTAATCTTGTAAAATGGTCGAGGCACATATATCAAGTCCTAAGTGTGGGGACTTTCTGAGAGTTAAAGGTAAGGCACTAGGGAAGTGATAATCACACCCAAACTTAGAGTTTTCAGTGTCTCTAGATAGACCTCTAATTATTTCTTGAATTTCCGTATCTTCAGAGTCCTTAAAATATTCAAGAGATTCTTCTAAGTTATTATCAGGTAGTGCCTATTTACTCATCTCTACGGGTCTATCTTCTTCTTCCAAGACTATTGTTTCTAAGTCGCTAGACTCTAAAACAATATTTTCGAAATGAACCCGTTCCTCTAAACCACTATCGGCTTCGTAATCAAAAGGAAAATCTACATCGTCTAAAACGGTGGTATCCCTAATCAAATCCTCGTCCTTTTGAGTAGGTGAATAATCATAAAAATTATTTGGATTTGAATTAGAAATAATATAATCATTATACAGCTCAATTGGATTACTAGACTCCTGATCACTATGCCTACATATTTCAGATTCTTCATCAATACTATCCTCATCATAGTCCTCATTATAATAACATGAAAAAGGTCGAACCTCATCAAAACAAGTAGTGTTACCAATTCTAACCTCGTCATCTTTATTATGTGAATAACTATCTTCATTCTCAAGGGTATTATTGGAAACACTATATAGGCAATTCAAGTAATTTAGAGCAATTCTTTCGTTCGTCTCAGCTATCCGCTTGAGGTGGTCTTCTAAAGAAGGTTCACTCATTATTGTAGTTCTTTCGTCTATAATTATACTATTCATCTCAGCTAACTTACGCGTCGACTCAGCTAACTTCCTGAGGGACTCTTCTAAAGGAGGAATAGGAACAGAGGGATCATAAAAAGGACAACTTTTCAATAGTTTGATTGTATCCTCTAGAGACGAAGAACTCGTACTATAATCTTCTTGCTCGTAAGACTGATGCATGTGTGGATAGTTTGGGCTCACCAGGGTATGACCCATATCCTTCCAAAGGATGGCGTTCCCAACCACTATATCCAACATGGTCATAAAAAGGATGATGTCTATATTCAAATTCAGGTCGATACTCATTGTATTGGCTTCTATCATACCATTTCGACATTCTTAATTGCAAGGGAATTCTACACAATCACAAACAAGGCTGACTCGACCAAATCAAACCTATAAAATCTAGCAAACAAAAAGCATGATGTCTCCACTTAGATTGTTTCTAGACCAGCTTCTATCTTTCGAAAGGGAATTCGTTGCAATTTGAGCAAACCCCTCTGGAATCAATCCGAGCTAATGTAAGTTGAATCGAGGCGAGGGAATCTTAGTAGAGCTTTGATACCCAAGGCCTCACTGCATTAGAAGGCGGCGCAGTCACGCATTCAACTCACAGAAACCATCATGAACTTTGAAGTGTGCTTAAAGAGCAACCAATATTTTTCGAACGAGTTTCCTATTAAGCTCGTTACCCTATCGGTCTCGTTCTATTCCAAATTTTAAAGCTTGGGTTCGCGTTAGGTTTCGTTTTCCTAAGGCGGGCAAGAAGGGAGCGGTGATGAAATCCGAACCCTTATCTTGTATTGGCCAGGCCTTGCCCTTTACTAGGAATTTAAAAACAGTCCAAATTCGTCCTCAATCAATGAATCACCTTAAGGAATACAGTAAACCCGCTGACAGGAGATTCGCGAGTGTTTCGATGGACTTACCTCCCGTACCAGACGGGGGATGAACCGTTGAAGTCGACTCGGGCCACGACTCCTATGTCATGTACGAACCCGAGGGGACGAGACGATATAGTAATCATCGTCCTTCCTGCACACAGTTTATAGAATTTTTTTTTTTTTTTAATAATACCCTTCCGTAGGGTTAAAAAAAAGAATAAAGTCCAATTGTCCAGAATAAAGTCCAAATAAAAAGTCCAAAAATTACAAAAATTATGAAAAATAAAGCCTATTTACAAATCCTAAAAAAAAATTATGTTTTTTTTCTTCTCTTTTAGCTTTTAGCTTTAAGCTTTTTGTTCCCAAGTCCTTAGTATTCCACTTCGAACCTGTAAATCAAAGACACAAAAAGAAACGTAAAAAGGAACAAATAATAGTAAAAAAATAATAAAAACCTAAAAGTTCTACCTAAGCACAAATCCCCGGCAGCGGCGCCAAAATGATTAATGATTTTTCGTGGTTGTAGTAATGAGGTTCAAACTCTCGGACTTGTGAAGATTAAATTTAAAGGTTTAATAAAATTATATACAAAATTATTAACAATGGGTGCGAGAGGTAACCAAGACACTAGATTCCACTATTATGCAAAATTGAATGATAAATATTTCAAAACTCTATTAAATTCTTAAGTCCTCTTTTATCTTTAAATTCACTATCAATCATACAGATTCTCAAACATTATTTGTAAACCTTAAGCATAGATTATCAAGAGATTAAACCAAGCATAACCTATCAAACTGAATAACAAATAATTAAGACAATCATTCAAATAATTTAAAACTCTGCAAAAGCAGCGATTAGGTGAATTATATAATTAAATGAAATAGTTACCGATTTATGTTGCGTGAATAGCTTCCTCCATTGCCTTGGTTACGAGGTAATTAGCCGCTCATCATGTTGGAAAACCTCTCAAAATATTTCATTGATGCTCAAAAATGGTTTACAAATAATGAGAATATGAGAAATACAATAAAACCGGGTTTGTAACAATTATATTTGTTACAATCCAGAGAACTACGACCCTCAGTGACAAAATAAGACTGCTGCAGCTGTGTCGCAAATGTTGTAGCAAATAAGTCTGCCTGATGTATGACCCACAGGTGTGAGTCATTATCACTGTAGAAAAACGACTGCTGGTGCAGGTCCGTTCTTCGTGTTCTTCATGTTCTTCAGCAGTAGCAGCAGTAGAAACCGAGTTTGGGAAAACTCGAATTTCTTCTTCTCTGGCTCTCCTCAGCCCCCCAGACTCTCGACAACCTTTCTCTGACCTCCAAGGACTCTATTTAAACCCGAAGCATGCATCGAATCTCCTCCATAACTCAACAAATCCTCGGCAGTGAAAGAAAATATTTTCGGATATTTTCTTTCTTGTTTTAGCTTTTCACACGTTTTCTCTGGTCCAGCACGCTCCAATTCGACTTATTCACGCCTCAACACTCTTCCAACGCCAGCATAACTCCCCCATGCACACAAGAACTTCAATTTTGCTCGTGTTACAATCCACGTGCTCTGTTTTGTGTGTGTGAATCATACCGAAAATTCCAGCCAAATTTGATCGATCATGTCACCCATACTATGTTCCTTAACCTATATCACATCTCTATACCAAATTTCATCCATTGAATCGACCCATAACCCCTTCATTTTGACGATCGAAATTCTGCCAGAACTGTTTAGAAATTTCCCACCAAAATCGTTTCAAATGGGGAAGAAACTGGTACCCCCCTATCCAGAGTAGGGGTGCGAATAGCAGCTGCCTTGGGGGTGACCTGGGGGTGCCCCTTAGTAATTAGGTTACCCCTTATCCAAAAGCGAGAGTCCGAATAACACTTGTCCTCCGGGTGCCAAAATCAACTTTTCGAGCCGAATTTTCCAAAAATGTTTATTTCCTAAAAATACATAAAAACACAATATTAGTACAAAAATAGAGTTCCAACAATACGGACATTGAGGACAAATTAGACACAAAAATGTGTCTATCACAAACCAAGGCATTTCAGATACAAGCATCAATTGTTTGTTAGGGAATGATTCTCTAATAAGCAAGGATTCATCAACATATTCAACATTCAACCTAGACAAGTGATCATCAAAAACATTTTCAGACCCTTTCTTATCTCAAATTTCGAGATTGAACTCTTGTAACAAGAGTATCCATCGAATTAGGCGAGCTTTAGCATCTTTTTTAGACAAAAGATATTTCAATGCAGTACGGTCATAATATATTATGACTTTGGATCCTATCAAATAAGATCCAAACTTATCCAATACAAACACAACAGCTAGTAATTCTTTCTCAGTTGTTGAATAATTTAGTTGAGCATCATTAAGTGTTTTACTAGCATAGTAGATCACATAAGGGAGTTTGTCTACCCGTTGTCATAAAACAGCTCCTACAACATAGTTAGACGCATCACACATAATTTCAAATGGTAAGGTCCAATCAGGTGGTCTGACTATATGGGCAAATGTGAGAAGAGATTTCAATTTCTCCCACGCTTCCATACAAGCATCATCAAAGACAAATGCAACATATTTTGCAAGAAGACTACACAGGGGCCTTGAAATTTTACGAAAGTATTTGATGAATGGCCGATAAAAACTGGCATGGCCCAAGAATGACCTTATCTCCCTCACAGAGCGAGGTTGAGGCAAGTGTTGAATGAGATCAACTTTAGCTTTATCCACTTCTATGCCTTTTTCAGAAATGATATGCCCTAGAATGATGCCTGAGTTAACCATGAAATGACATTTTTCCCAATTCAAAACCAAATTCTTTTCTTTACATCGAACCAGCACAAGAGTAAGATGATGCAAATATTCATCAAAAGAAAACCCAAAGACAGAAAAATCATCCATGAAAATTTCAAGAAACTTATCTACCATGTAAGAAAAGATGCTCATCATACAACGTTGAAAAGTAGCGGGTGCATTACACAACCCAAAAGGCATACGACGATAAGCAAATGTACCATAAGGACAGGTAAATGTGGTCTTCGGTTGGTCTTCGGGTGCTATGTTAATTTGTGTTAGAGCATTGCTCGGTCGAACTCGCATGCGTTGCTATCTCAAGCATGTTTGTCAATGTTAGTGATCAAAACTATAAGTCTTGATTTCTAGTATACTATAGCTAAGGCCTCGGACTAGGATAGAAAGTGTAGTTGAGCTCAAGAACTCCATGGCAATCATCATACAAGACGAAGGACTACTTAAGGAACCGGTGGATCTTCATCGACTAAAAGGTATGTGGAGACTTGAACTTATCTATCACTCAAAAGTCTATTTATCTCCTATATTGAGACAAAAGTCGTTTTGCTATATAGACTTAGATTATACACATTTTCTATTTCGAGTTGAGTTTATCTCGCCTATCTATTGCTCGAAATATGTGTTAGTAAGCTTTCAGTTTAACCAAGTTCATCTTTACCTAGTGACGAAAGTCATGACAAGTTTCAATCACTTTGAAAATTGGTTACTTTGACGAAAAATAGTTTATGAATAACAACTATAGAATATCAACGTCCTCTAAGAATGTTTCAATGATTGAAATGAGAGCTTAGATTTTATAACCATCAGAGGATATAAGCATTGTTGTGGAAACACATATATGTATAAGTCTTTATTCCTTGAACCGAAGTTTGTGAACTTTGTTGATTAAGAGAACCGGAATGGTGGCGTGAGCTAAGTCCGCGAACTGGCGGAAGTTCTCATCCCGAGAAATTTTGTTGAAGTTTGTTAACTCCGTGCGGGAAATTAAGTCCGCGAACCCAGTCCGCGAACTTGAGTAGGTTATATCTAAAACCGATGTTTGTGAACTTATTCTTATATAAACCAAGGAATGCAAATTGCAAACCGTGGCTATATAGTTCATGAACCGATTCGAGTGAATTAAGTCGTTTTTGCTTCGATTGTGTCTTGTGTAGTTACATAATATTTCCTTGCAATAGAACAACTCTCTAACTAGTTCATTTGAGTCACTTGAACTAGTTATGGTGAAGAAGAATATGGTTTATATGAAAGTGATCATATGGCTAACCATTTGGTTGACTATTGTTGAGCCAACAAATGTACAAGTTTGGGTATGGTTACACAAGCCTAGAAATGGTGCATTTCATTTTTGTGTAACAAGCTAGTTTTCGATCTAACGGTTGAAAGATATTAGCTTGAATCTAATCAGGTTTTCATCTAACGGTGAATATTGAATGCTTTGTTACCAAGCTAACATTGATTGCAAACCCTGATTTGAAAGACTATATAAGGGAGAACTCTAGCAACTGGGAAATCGAATCCCCACACCTTCTGTGTGATACTAGTTGTGCTAAGCTAGAGTCGATTCTCCTTTAACATTTGGTTTCTTCTTCTAAACCAGGTTAACGACTTAAAGACTTCATTGGGATTTTGAATCCAGACCGATACTACTTTCTTGTAGTTGTGTGATTTGATCTTGTTGTTTCTATCGTACGAGTACAATTGTAATAATTGGCTTGAGATTGATATCTCCGATAGGCAAGATATAAAAAAAATCACAAACACTTCGTCTCATCGTTTCTGATTCCGCAATATCTTTTTTCGCTGCGTCGATTAAAATTATTGTGAGGTGATTGATAATACTAGGTTGTTCTTCGGGAATATAAGTCCGGTTTATCAATTGGTTCATGTTCACCTTAATTTATCAAAATACAGAACAAAACTCGTAGGTATATTCGTGGGAGACGGATTTATCTATTACCGTAGACTTTTCTGTGTGATAAAAATTTGTTTATTAAAGTCTTCGACTTTGGGTCGTAGAAAATCTTAGTTGTGGGTGAGATCATCTAAGGGAATCAAGTACGTAGCATCCTGCTGGTATCAGAGACGTAGGAGCATAATTGTACCTTGGATCAGTGTGAGATTGATTGGGGTTCAACTACAGTCCAGACCGAAGTTAATTTGGAGTAGCTAGTGTCTGTAGCGGCTTAATACAGTGTATGTTCAATCTGGACTAGGTCCCAGGGTTTTTCTGCATTTGCGGTTTCCTCGTTAACAAAATTCTGGTGTCTGTGTTATTTCTTTTCCGCATTATATTTTGTTATATAATTGAAATATCACAGATTGTGTGTTGTTCAATCAATTAGAATATCCGACCTTTTGGTTGTTTATTTAAATTGATTGACACTTGGATATTGGTCTTTGGTAGCATCCAAGTTATCTCTCTAGTATTTGATAAAGACTCGCAAATTTCTATTTGCTTGAGTATATATCAAATCGAGAGATTGAGATATAAACTCTTTGATATACTTTTTATCTAGATTGAGTCTGACTGTCTAGTTGATTCTCTAGAAAGTATATTGGAGTTTATCCATACAGATTGCTAAGCGAAATATTGGGTGTGGTTGTTGTACCTCCACTTTTTCAATTGGTATCAGAGTAGGAAAACACTCTAAACCTAATAAGTTTGTGTTTGTTCGTTCCTTAAAAATTGTCCCATGGGAAATTTCTTTGGAAAACTTGCTCTTGGCATCTGTAACGCACGCCAGAAGTCCTTAAAGATTGCTCAAGGATTATTGTGGTTAAAACCTCCGGGTTCACATGATAATCTCATTCCATCTAAAAAGGAAAAAATAAGAAGAAGGAAAGATTGAGGAAACGTTCGTCACGCTCAAGGATAAGAAATCTCACTAGATTAACTCTTGATCTCTTTGAGGAATACTATCGTAATGGATCAATTGATAAATATCTATTTAGAGCGTTCGAAGGCGTTTTTAAACTCTTAGAAAAACTTAATTCTGTTAAGTCTAAGAATCCTTCCGAAAAAGGTTAAACCATCAAATAATATTCTACCACCTAGGAATCGGAAGAATTTTCCTTCTAGCCAGATCAAATGAAGGATAGAAAGCTCTGATTGCCCTGATTATCATCATTACGTTGATCATATCATGGGGACTGTTCACACATATCAACCAGAAATGTTGCATGAGAATTCCTCTGCACATTATGCCTATTGGTAACAAGCCTGGCACTACCCCATTTGTATATATCTTGGAATAGGGCAAGAAACGGATGAGTTGTGTACAGTTTTGTTATTCTCTTTTAGAATACCAAATAAAGCTTTCTACTGCATCCATTGTCTCTCACAAAAGTGTGTTGTCACGGGATGCATAACCTTTGATGTGCAAACGGCTAAGAAAATTCCACTTTCCTTGTGTGGGTCGCGGTTCACAAACGGGTCCAAGCCCATTATTGGTCTATTAAAGAAGAAGTTCGCGCACCCTCTTCTTCATCACCCATCCGCGTACGTGAACCTCTAGGGTTTTGTGTGTTTCCTCCATTGAAGCCTCTTTGGAGAAATTGAAAGAAAGGGTGTTCAAGATTCACTCCAAGTAAGTAAATTCCTCTTGTTCCTTTCAATTTCTTAGATCTCATGATGAATTCTAAGGGCTCAAAAAGAAGCTCCAAAAGCTCAAATACCTCTAGCATGGATTTTCCTTGTGACCAAAATTCTCTTAGGATTAGGTTTGTGGATGATTCTTGTGCTAGAATTTTTGAAAAGATTTCATCTAAAGGTTTTATCCTAGAAAAGAAATTGGATCCATCTAGTGGGCATGAAGAGGATTTAGCTTGCTTTAAAAAAATTCAAGCTTGGAAATATCTTTGATGGTCATGGTCAAGGGTTTGATTCTCTCTTAAGAATTTTCTATGCCAACATTCATGATGTTGATCTTAATAAGATGGAATTCAAATCCATGATAAATAGAAAAAGATTTCTTGTTGATAGAGAATTAATTTCAATGATCACCAACATTCCGTTGGGAAACGTGCATCTTCTTAGACCAAGTGATGAACGTCCATTATGTGATGAAATCTCTCTTGGGATTTGTGGCAATAAGGTAGCTTGGAATCAAGGAAAGTTTCCTTCTAATGATCTTAGTATTGCGTTGATGACATTTGGAAAACTTGGTATCTCGAATCTTTGTCCCTCCATAATTGAGAATTCTTGGTGGAGTCATGAGTTTGCGGAATTGGTATATTTCTTTGAATCGGGTGTTCAAAGTCTCGATATTTGTGGTTTTATCATCTTTCAAATGACTTCGATGACTTCACCCATCAATATGTTAGGTTACCCTTGCTTGATTGGTCAAATTTGCCGTGATCGTGATTTTGATCCAATTGGCAACTCTCTCGGAGTTCCCAAACCGGTTCGTCCCTATACCTTCAGACGCATAAGGGAGAATGTGTGCAAAAGACAAAGAGATGCTTCACTTAACGATTGTGACCCTACCACCTTGAGCCTTCTTCAAAAAATTTACAAGGGCGTGTGTAAGGTCGATTCAAGGGTGAAGTGTGTGCAAGAACAATTGTCATTGGTTGCAACTAAGTTTCCCGAGCTCAAGGAAGAGTTGAAAATAATTCAAGCATCTAGGAGTATTTCCGATGAGGAAGACAATGAGTAAAAGATGATCGTTTTGCCTAGTAAATCTTCTATTTTCCTGTTTTGTTAGAAGAATGACTAGAGTTTAGAATAGCCATTATTGTGATTACACATAGTTATGTCCAACGTTTTCATCTTCATGTTTTTAGATTTATTGGTTTAAATTCTAAATTTGTTTAGAAGATGATTTTTACAGTATTAATCTTTCTGGTTTTATATATTGCAATATTGTTATGGGATATGTGTGTTTATGTTCGTGAACTATGATTGTCCCATACCTTATCAAAAGTAAAGTCTTTCGCATGTCAATATGCATGTATTGATAAAAGAATGAATAGACTTTTGACAAATACAAAAGTTAAGCCTATTATGTCAATTATTGACGGAAGATAGGTTGAAATCTTTTGTTTACAAGGATTATGTCTATTGAATGTCGTTGTGCAAATAGTGATGGAAAATAAAATGAATCCTTGTGTGTTCCGCGGTATTGATCTCCCCTGATCCCTATTTTATGTATTACTGTGAGGCTCTGTAAAGTGTCTTATGTTGAGCATTAAACGACCAAGTTGATTATTTTTATGATTAGCTATGTTGTTGTTCCGTGAGGTACTTTATGTCGAGCATTTTCAACTAAATTAATCATCTTGTTTGGTTATTTAGTTGTTGCTTCGTAAGTCTTCTTATGATGAGCATGACCAATTAAATTGATTACTTTTGTGATTAGTTTGGTTGTGTATTTCGATTAGATTAATTATGGATTCTCTTGTGATTAATCTAATTGTAAGTCCACTTATGTTGAGCATTTTTCGATTAAATTAATCATGGGTTCTCTTGTGATTAGTTTAATTGAATATTTTGGATTCAATTTCATACTTATATGTGATTTGTTATGTCCAAAAAAATCCTTCTTTTCTTTCGAAATTAAGGTCGCTCTTGTTGTTCTTTCGGGAATGACATTTTATGGGGGAGAGTTCTTAATTGAACTTGTGCTTAATTGCCAAATTTTTGTGGGGAGTGCGGCAGTGGAATATTATAGGGGTTATCTAGTATCTTTATAAACTCCTTGATGAATGCATTTAGCTTCGGGTTTATGATTGCATCTAAATAAGATGATATGTGTTTCTTTCTTTTGTTCATGAAATGTCTCTTTCGGAAATTTCATTAGAATTCCGTTCTTGTACCTTTGCCAATTCTATTGACAAAAAGGGGGAGAATTTATATGTAGTTCACACTACAAATACATATGGTTTTCAGATCATTATGTAAGGGGGAGCGGTTTCCATGTGAGATGGAGTATTGACTAAGGGGGAGTGATACATATCACCATAGTATTATTGTTGAAGTTGTGATACAATTGAACTTTGACGCTGTGAAATGATACTATGACACTGTATAACAATGATTGAGAACTCTTGTTTTCTCGTTGTTATAGCTAGGAATTTTCAACAACGATGATGCGGAACTTACAACCTTTTGGATCATTGGAGTACTTGGAAGTAACGAAGATTTCGAGTAATGTTGAAGATTAAACATGTGTAATAGGAGCTACAAAAGTTAAGTTATTTATTTTTTGTATTCCATATGTATTGATATTTTTGTCACTAAAATTGACAAAGGGGGGGAGATTGTTAGAGCATTGCTCGGTCGAACTCGCATGCGTTGCTATCTCAAGCATGTTTGTCAATGTTAGTGATCAAAACTATAATTCTTGATTTCTAGTCTACTATAGCTAAGGTCTCGGACTAGGATAGAAAGTGTAGTTGAGCTCAAGAACTCCATGGCAATCATCATACAAGACGAAGGACTACTCAAGGAGCCGGTGGATCTTCATCGACTAAAAGGCATGTGGAGACTTGAACTAATCTATCACTCAAAAGTCTATTTATCTCCTATCTTGAGACAAAAGTCGTTTTTCTATATAGACTTAGATTATACACATTTGCTATTTCGAGCCGAGTTTATCTCGCCTATATATTTCTTGAAATATGTGTTGGTAAGCTTTTTCTTTAACCAAGTTCATCTTTACCTAGTGACGAAAGTCATGACAAGTTTCAATCACTTTGAAAATTGCTTACTTTGACAAAAAATAGTTTGTGAATAACAACTACAGAAAATCAACGTCCTCTAAGAATGTTTCAATGATTGAAATGAGAGTTTAGATTATATAACCATTGGAGGATATAAGCATTGTTGTGGAAACACATATATGTATAAGTCCTTATTCCTTGAACCGAAGTTTGCGAACTTTGTGGATCAAGAGAACCAGAATGGTGGCGTGAGCCAAGTCCGCGAACTCAGTCCGCGAACTGGCGGAAGTTCTCATCCCGAGAAATTCTGCTGGAGTTTGTGAACTCCGTCCGGGAACTTAAGTCCGCAAACTTGAGTAGGTTATATCTAAAAACGATATTTGTGAACTTATTCTTATATAAACTAAGTAATACAAATTGCAAACCGTGGCTATATAGTTCATGAACGGATTCGAGTTAATTAAATCGTTTTTGCTTCAATTGTGTCTTGTGTAGGTACATAAGATTTCCTTGCAATTGAACAACTCTCTAACTAGTTCATTTGAGTCACTTGAACTAGTTATGGTGAAGAAGAATATGGTTGATATGAAAGTGATCATATGGCTAACCATTTGGTTGACTATTGTTGAGCCAACAAATGTATAAGTTTGGGTACGGTTACACAAGCCTAGAAACGTGGATTTCATTTGTGTGTAACAAGCTAGTTTTCGATCTAACGGTTGAAAGATATTATCTTGAATATAATCGGGTTTTCATCTAACGGTGAATATTGAATGCTTTGTTACCAAGCTAACATTGATTGCAAACCCTGATTTGAAAGACTATATAAGGGAGAACTCTAGCAACTGGGAAACCTAATCCCCACACCTTCTGTGTGATACTAGTTGTGCTAAGCTAGAGTCGATTCTCCTTTAACCTTTGGTTTCTTCTTCTAAACCAGGTTAATGATTTAAAGACTTCATTGGAATTGTGAAGCCAGACCGATACTACTTTCTTGTAGTTGTGTGATCTGATCTTGTTGTTTCTATCATATGAGTACAATTGTAATAATTGGCTTGAGATTGATATCTCCGATAGGCAAGATATAAAAGAAATCACAAACACTTCGTCTCATCGTTTGTGATTCCGCAATATCTTTTTTCGCTGTGTCGATTAAGATTATTGTGAGGTGATTGATAATACTAGGCTGTTCTTCGGGAATATAAGTCTGCTTTATCTATTGGTTCATGTTCACCTTGATTTATCAAAAGACGGAACAAAACTCGTAGGTATACTCGTGGGAGACGGATTTATCTATTACTGTAGACTTTTCTATGTGATACAGATTTGTATTTTAAAGGCTTCGACTTTGGGTCGTAGCAACTCTTAGTTGTGAGTGAGATCATCTAAGAGAATCAAGTACGTAGCATCCTGCTGGGATCAGAGACGTAGGAGCATAACTGTACCTTGGATCAGTGTGAGATTGATTGAGGTTCAAATACAGTCCCGACCGAAGTTAATTTGGAGTAGGCTAGTGTCTGTAGTGGCTTAATACAGTGTGTGTTCAATCTGGACTAGGTCTCAGGGTTTTTCTGCATTTGCGGTTTCCTCGTTAACAAAATTATGGTGTCTGTGTTATTTCTTTTCCGCATTATATTTTTTTATATAATTGAAATATCACAGATTGTGTGTTGTTCAATCAATTAGAATATCCGACCTTTTGGTTGTTGATTTAAATTGATTGACACTTGGATATTGGTCTTTGGTAGCATCCAAGTTATCTCTCTAGTATTTGATAAAGACTCGCAAATTTCTATTTGCTTGAGTATATATCAAATCGAGAGATTGAGATATAAACTCTTTGATATACTTTTTATCTAGATTGAGTCTGACTGTCTAGTTGATTCTCTAGAAAGTATATTGGAGTTTGTCCATACAGATTGCTAAGCGAAATATTGGGTGTGGTTGTTGTACGCCCACTCTTTCAGAAGTGATCATCGACTCTTTTATCTGATTCTTTTGATTTGATTTCGTTGGATTGGGGTGTATTCTGTCTTTCTATTAAGGAATGATCTTTCATTTTTAAGACTAGAAACTTCTTTTAACACTTTTACAACAGTATTTTGAAGAAGTATAAGTTTCTTGTCAAGTGACTGAAAGTTGTATTCCTTAAGATCTTTCTCACGGAATCGGTTCAAAGTTTCCTTTGGACAAGATTTCGTTTGATCATCAGTAGTTGTAGAAGATGGTTTTTCATTCGCTGCTGACTTGATGTAGTTGGGCAGACTACCATCATCATGATATGTTTCAGACGTGATCATACAAGTCTTGTTATCACAATCTGTAAAGTCGAGCTAGGACTTTTGGTTTCCTCATCAGAAGAAATTTTAACAGAATCATTAGTCAGATTCATAGGATGAACTTCTTGTTCTTGAGTAAGAGTTTTACCAAGAGAATCTACTTTGACAGTGAGATCCATATTCTCTTTGGCTAGAATATTTAGTTGAATGTCTTTTTCTCTGATCTCTTACTTAATAATATTAAATTATGTCTTTAATATTAACATCCTTGTAGACAGAGATCTTATAGGATTTAGGAGTTTCACCAACTTTTTATCAGCATCTTATTTTCCATCAGAGATGGACTCAGAGGTACTCTTAATTTTCGTAACTCCTAGATCATGAATTAACGAAGTAGTAACATCCTCAACTTTTGAGTATTCGCAATCTTGCACAACGTTAACTGAATCATCCATTAGATTGAATTCGTATAGGTTGGATCGAACCAAACGCAGATTGTTAGATCTTTTTGCGTTTGCCTGCTCAGATACCAATTGAAAAGAAGAGGGTACCCAAATACACCACAATCTTTTTGTTTTAACCTATAAGTCATGTACCTAATGTGATCGTCTATGGACAGAGTCGAGACAATATGACAATTCGGTTCACACTTCGTGTAATTGTCTATGGATACAAGATCGAGAAATACAACAACAAGATAACTTGTGTGATTCACTATGGATACAAGATCAAGACAATACTACAACAAAGTGTGTTACTTGATAATAGGTTCGGTGATAACCAAACTCTATAGGATCACTATCAAGTAATACGGAGTTAATGTATATGTGTATTTTACTTTATTATAATAAACAATTATAATGCGAAAATCAAAGTAAAAGACACAACAAGATTTTGTTAACGAGGAAACCGCAAATGCAGAAAAAACCTCGGGACCTCGTCCAATTTTGAATACTCTCAGAATTAAGCCGCTATACAAAATCTAATACCAACTTCGTATATTTGAGATCAAGCAGACTCCTGGAGATACTTAGTTCCCTCAGTGTACACCTTCGACTTCTAGAGCCACACACGTGAATAGCAAGTCCTTTGGATCGTATTCCAAACATCAAAGGAAGAATCTGTTTGGTAACCACTCTAATCAATCTTGCTACAAGATTTAGATGATTTGTTGACAAAGGCTCTTCAGTTTAATCTAATAAACTCCTTTGTCTGGTTAGATCAATTTATCCAATAACTACCAAAATAATCAAGTTTAGATTCACACTCAATCAAAATAAATCTCAAAAGAGATATATAGAGAATGCCGATCTCACGCAACTAATCAATCGAATAAATCCGATTCTAGTTGGATCCCAGCCGATCAAGGTTTGTGCATACAATTCACAAGATATGAACACTAATAAGAAATCTTCTTTGTCTTCAAATCTTCTTTAATTTTCAATAACCTGCACAACACCACTTGAATCTCTTGTAATCAATCACGCACAAAACGGAGTTTGTTAGCAATGGATTATCACATGATGTCTTTAGATCTACAAACAGTTCTAAAGATCTCGTTGATACTCTGATCTAGTTTGAGCGAATCTTATATCAGAAGAGAAGATTCTCAAGCATAAACAAACTAGGTGCAATCAAAGTTTCAACAACCATTAGTCAATCAAATCAATCAAAAACTAATAACCTAGTTTCACACTAACGGTACTCGCAGAGCTTCTTGATCCCGTAAAAGTTTTTAAACGAGCGGTCGTAAGAGATTTCACTTAATTAGGATACTTTCCTCTCCGAATAGACGGCTCCACTAGAAACAACAAGAAATGAAGTTTGCCTGGCTTTTAGGATAGTTTTCTAGAAATTCAAACTTAGGTATTTGTAGACCAAGGATGTTTGGACAACAAGGAATTTCCAAAACCGAAAATATTCTCAAGATATGCAATGAATGGCAAAATTTGGTTTTCATAATTCCAATAAATGCTTGTCCAATATTTCTGAAATCTGTCAATAGAAAATCTCCAACGAGTAAATGCACATTACTAATTTTTGGGCCGATCGAGCGAAGCGAGGGAGGACCTTTATATGGCCACTTTTTTGTAAAATGTAAGTGATCAATTGACACAAAAAGATTGGAAATGGTTAGGGCCGAAAAACCAAAAATGTCCCTCCCTTTTTTAGTCCAATTACTATAACTCCTTGTGTATCCTATCTTTTCAGGGGTATAATTGGAAAGCAAACTTTAATATAACATATCTAAAAATCCGTGCCTTGGAATTTTACAAATTTTATCTCGTTGGAAAGGTTATAAAAAACTCTACGTAACAAGTACAAACAACAATATCAAATTTAGAGTTTTTACGAAAAAATGGGAGGTATTTATCATTTTAGGCATAATTTTAGAAAATTAAATGTATATTCATTATGCAAACCACAATGGATACATAATACTTTATGTAGCAAAATTTTGGTTTATGCATCAATTAATTTTCCGTTGCAACTAATAAAATGATGTACTCCCTCGTTTCAAGAAAAATGATACTTTCATTTTAGGCACAATTCTCGAAAATTGAATGCATAACCATTATGAAAACCGCCACAAAGAATGCCTAACACATCATGCAACCATATTTTAATTTATGGATTGGCTAATTTTCCGTTTCAGAAAAAATGATACTTTCGCTCCGTTCCGGGAAAAGTGATACTTTCACTCCGTTTCGGGAAAAAATAATACTTTTGCTACATTTCAGAAAAAGTAAAGTATCACTTTTTACGAAACAGGGAGAAAATGTCACTTTTTCTAAAACGGGGAGAAAGTATCACTTTTTCTGAAAAATAATACTTTTTTCGGTCGGCCCTCCCACCGTGGCAACGGTCCTACTAGTTATTTTCTAGAGCTATACATTAATTACTGGTAAATAATGTATATAATCAAAAACCTTAATTAAAAGATTCTTAATGGTTATTCCAAACCCTAGTTATCCTTCTTAAAAACACAAGAAAAAAATTCTCATAAGAAGTTTCATAGACATTGTGACCTCTGAAAAATTCTTTATCGTCCCCGAACTCATTGTCTTCAACAACCATTTGAACATACGGTTCGTGAAGATAGGAGTCAATTACAACAAACCTTCTAGGCTGATGATGTCGAACCAGGGCCTTCTGAATTTCAAGAGTTCTCATAGCAAAAGCCTTTATATGTTGTGTCTCCTTCCTTGTTTCCTTCAACTCTTCAAGAACACCAGAAAACTTCTGAGAGTTTGAAGGAACATCTCTTGGCTTTCCTCACATTCCTTCTTTTTCTTTTCAAAGTTGGAGGTAACAGAGATCTTTCTTTTTCCTTCATGATTGATGGCTTAACAATCATATTCACATCTTTCCCATCAGAAGACATGATGCTTGGAGTATCCATATGCATACGGGTTTGTGAGAGGAATTCATAATTTAAACTCAACAAGCAGTCTTAACAGCAGCGAATCCAGAACAATAATATAGTGGGGGCACCCGTTATTTTTAAAGATTGTACGTACGACTACCTCCGTTTCTGGAAAAGAGGTACTTTCACTTTTTCATTTTAGCCTAAAAAAATAACACTTTTCCATAAATGAAAGGAGTAAGATGTAGCGAGAAAAAATCTCTTAATACGTTACCAAATAAAACATTAAGGTGATCATTTCATTTCTGGGCAAAATAGGATTGAGATGAACTGGATCTCATCGATTTTAGATACGTTTTCAAATCTTACTGGTAATGAGATGTACAAAGTTAGTTTTCAAAATTACACAACAAAGTATAAAGATAATATAGGGACATATTTATATTTATATTTTTAAAATTTTATGGGGGCCAAGAATAGGTTCAAGGATATAATTTTTTTTTAAAAATATATGGGTGTTCTTATAATTTTGAAAATATTATGGGGGGCCTGCGACCCCACAGGCACCCCCTTGGATTCACCACTGAGTCTTAAGATAAAAAGAGTTTCAGAGAAGGAAAAAACAAATGTAGGGTTACGAAACCTTTAAACACAGGTTCGTGCACGCACAACTCACAACCCTAAGAAGAGTAAAATTGTCGAGAATAAACCTCTTTTATTGATTGACCAGGGAAGTCCTTTCCAATATCAATTAGATATGGAAGGATTCCAAATTTGCAAAACACAGCAAAGCTAAGAAGAAACAATTTTTTTTTCTCTTTTCTTAAAGCCTGAGGTGTGCACAATCTTGTCTCTTTGATCAGGCACATGAGACAAGATGCACCAAGCAACACAATCAAATTGTGCTGCGTTGAACAACAATCTGTCCACCATAACCTTTTTGAAAGGAATTCATAGAACCCTGTCTCTCAGAATGTTTAGATCATACTTTCTTCTCTAGTGGTCTTTTCTTATCCTTGGAAACTAACTTCTTCGAAGAAGATAAAGTCTAGTGATGAAGACCATACCGGAAGTTGTTTTTTTTTTACATTGCCGGTATTGTATTAGTGATGAAGACCATGCCGAAAAATGGTGTCGTCGTGCTCGATATATAACTTACAATGCCGACACTGTAAGTTGGGAGTACCCATTTTCAGTATATTTTGTAACATTTGTCGGCATTTTGTATGTTGGGAGTACTCATTTTAACCAAATTCCTATTACCTCAAAAAAATTCCTTTTACTCTCACCAAAGTTAAGTGATTATGATTTATATTAATCATTATCTAACTAATCTATTAACTTAGCTAATTATAATTATCACTAAACATGATTAGTAAGGGGTAGATTAGGAATTAGTTAAAATACATGGATCGGGGGTGACTCTGGTTTACTATTTAAATCCCTATTTTATTCTATTATCATATCCCCCAATTACTTTATATATCCCCCAATTGTGCTTTCCTAATTCGAGGCCTACCAAAATTTGTTCACATCCTAAAACTAGGATATGGGGTGTCTAAATTGAGCAAAAATACTGAATTACCCCATATCAACCCCGACTTTAATTTTATATAAACTGAAAATACTTTCTATTTTCGTCACTTCTCTCTAAACAACAAAAAAAAAATTACAACCTTAAACAACAAAAACTTTCCATTTTTATCAAATTCTGAAAACCCTAATCTCATTTTTTTCAAACTTCAACCGCCGTGTATTTAAGGTAGTTCTCATAGTTACTGATCTATCAATAACATTGTTTCGTTCATTTACACATTTAAAATTCGTTTTTTGGAAATTATTTTTTTTTGAAAACTATCCAGAATCACTGTTCTCCGTGTCCATGAAGAACATGCAGTAGAATCAGTACATGAGATATTTCTACAAACACAGATATATTGATGCTCTTCATATCTAAATAAGATAACCATAATCAGTTATTAAGATGCTTCAACATCAACCGATTCTTTGTAATATTCCCCCCCCCCCTAGGATTTTGTGTTGTGAAAATTGGTTCATATACATGTGGCTTATCACCTGATTGTGTTAACTAGTCTTTTGAGTTCCTCACATTGGAATCAATATATATTCATATGTCTTATCCACATATTCTTTCAGTTTCAGTTTTTTATAGATTTTTCTGGACATAATCGGATTTATGTGTCATATCCGCCGATTCCGTGAGTTTTATTTTACTAGATCTTTATCCAGTCAGAATCGGTAGATATGCATGTCTCTTATCCACCGATTATGTAGATTTCATTTTGAATCTTCTCTTCTTTAGTTATACTTATATGTTCGTGTTTTGTTTTTATAGATATGGATTCGAACCACTTGATATTTGACCATCGAGAAATCTAAGAAGATGATGTTCACAGGAGGACATGGGTTATAATAAGGAGCTAATACAATTTCGTATTTGGTCGAGAGACCAGACTAGAGCAGGCATTGAAACTGGAAGATAAACTTGCATATGAAAAACTTGGGAGATCAATAGATTTGCAAGAAAGAGGTGAAAAGAAATTAAAGCTAGGATGGTACACAATGAGGATATGGAAGATTTGTATCAACTTGGTGAAGATGCTTTGACAGAACTTGTTGCTACTGATGTTATTAATGTTGATGTTGCTAACGCTGCCAATGTTGGTGTTGATGGTGGTGTTGCTGCTGGTATTGGTGCTTCAAATGCTGCTCTCAATGTTGATGCTCCCTAATGCTTTATTATGCTATCTAATTAATACATTATAAGTTTAAGTTTTTAAGACTTTTAATGGTTTGAAATCATCATAAGACTTGTTTGGATGATGATGTTTTTTAATTATGGTACCATGGTGTTATAATACAATAAACTTATGGGTTTTAATTATGGTATGCAACGGGTTTATGGTACAACGGGTTTATGCATCATTCAACTTATGTTTTGTAAATACAAGCATACAATCAATTTGTATGGCCTTACCTATTAACTGATTCCGTGAGTTACATCCTTAATCGGTTGCTATAGGTATTCATATATACTGATTCTTCAAGCCTTCAAAATTGCTAGTTTTTGATTGATTGTGTAGACTACAATTGGTCTACGTGATTAACACCGATTCTGGTAAGTTGAAAGTTCAACTTTTTTTGTTGATTTTCAAATTTATAATCGATAGATGTTGACGATTATAAAGATCGATTCTAGTTGGTATTAAGGAATAATCAGTCTTTACAGAAATTCACGAGCACCGATTTCACCTAATTATTTCGCCTCTTACAAAAAAACTTGTCGTTGGGTCTTCCTCTATATAAGAAGGACCTCTTTCCCATACCCAATTTGACCCAAACTTGCATATTTTATTCACTCTTATTCTATCGACTACTCAAACAACACCGACACGCGCACGTACATACATACACACACACACACAAAATATCATTATCTATTATTCCCTAATTCACTTCATACCCTCTACATACACGCATGACATCATTTGATTCGTATGAATATTTGACCATAATCAAAGCACGGTACAATGAAACCCGACTTGAAGATGTCCTAGCCGAAAGGGTTTCACCCGAACCCATTTGAGGGAGGGTGTAACAAAAACGCAACACTTGGTTGAAATTATCCAGGTTTCTTTTCGAGCCCAAATCCAAAAATACGAGAGTTTTGTCTACCCTTGGAAAACCCAAGTTATTTTCGTCATTCCAATATGTACACACAAATAAGGAAAATTTAGTTTCCTATCCTTAAATGAATGTGAGACTGAAGTGTGTCTGAGCTATATGAGCCCCCTCGTTGAACGGTAAGAAACCCACCTCTACCTCTAGCAATGAATAAAATCCACCCTTCATATTCAGCCGCCCAAATTTTACGCCCGTTTATATTAAAATTTATTTGGGGAAATTAGGCTAAGGCCCAACCCATGGATGACCCATAATATGAGGCCCCTGGTTAAAAGAGTTTTAAAACCAGGCCCGAATTAAAAATAAAATTTAATAAAAACAAAAATGACCAGATTGACCTTCAGTATTTATATGACTATACCTACCTTTTTCTTCACAACCACCATGTTCGACTGTTTTGGAGAGAGAGAGAATTGCAAAGAGAAAAAAAAAATCAAATCGAAAACCAAAACTTCCAAATCCAAAAACCTTAGAAAAATACAATAGATTATCGATCTGTTTGCTGAGAAGAAAGAAGAAGAGAGGTTTGCATCTGTTTTCGATCTTCTCATTTCCTCTCTGGTTTTAGGTTTCGATTTCACATGATTGTGTTTTGATTTTGTAATTATTTTTGAAATGAATCGGTTCTGCAGTTGTTTTCCGTGTGACTGGACGGAGCACTGTCGGTGCAGATCTCGTTCTGTAGATATCGGTGTTTAAGCACATCACTAATTTGTTCAACTTTCTTCATCACTACGATGTAAGTATTTCTCCATCTTCTATGTTCATTTGTATTTCAACGATTTCATTTATGTTTTTTTACAACTAATTTTATTTCATAGGTGTTACTATTTCAAAACCCTAGAAACTCTAAGTTGAATTAGAATCAACTAACTTGATTTTATTACTACAACAACTGCAGATTCAGGATCAATTTTTTTTTTGTACTAAAATGGTGAGAGGAAAAAAGAATCCCCCTGAAGAAGATCCTGCCATAACAGGTATTAAGATGTGAAAACTATACAAAAAATTGATTGTGATGGTCTCATGTTTATTTCTCATGTAGTACTTGTGAATATGTAACTATACAAACAAGGACCTGTGTAACTATAAGTTACACAATCAAAATCTTACCACTGACTGTGTTGTGGTTTCTATATTGATTGTGTAACTTATAGTTACACATACAAAATGAGCCTGTGTAACTATAAGCTTCACATTAAAATCTCACCACTGACCTGAATTCTTGATTGTGAAACCATTGATCTGGATTACTGGTAGATAAACGCAATCATATGAACAAACTAAACATCTAGCAAAAATAATACAATATTTATGATATCATGTTATGGTGGTTAATTTTGCTTGTATAATTATACAAATAGAGTTTGTGTAACTATAAGTTACACATTCAAATCCACTGACTTGTATTGTGATTTGTGTCTAGCCTTAGGTAGTATTTAGCTTATGTAACTTATAGTTACACATCAGAAAATGAGGTCTGTAAATTGAAGTTACAGCTTCATATGCATGTGTAACTTAAATTTACACCACACATTATGTAACATGATTCAGTTTATGTTCTTGGAAAAAGATAAGCATGATTATACTTGGAAAGATACACATACTGATTCATGCTATTTTTTGTGTGATGTGTACAGGAAAGTTAAGACATTCATTCAACGCGATTAAGGATTTGGTCAAGGAGATAAAACCAGTAGGCCTATCTAAGAGAGCTGTAAAATATGTTAGGGATGCAGCTTATGGAGAGCTTGTAATGATGTATTATGAGGAATACGATGCGAAAGTGAAAGTGAAACAAATAACTACTAACAAGCACGGGGTTGCGAAGCTTCTAAACTGCTTTGACATAGATGGTGACATGCCGTATTCGTTCAAGTTTGGTGATAAGTATATAAAGTCTACACCGGAAAAGTTTGCAGGTATACTTGCGATGAAGAGGACTGGAAGTAGAAAGGGTCAAAAGTTGCTAAGAGAGTTTAAGATAGGTGATTTGGAAGATAACCTTTTGTACAAAAAGTACTTTAGTGATATTAAACAAACATCACATACAACGTCGGTGACCAAGAGGAACATCATAGACAAGATAAAACAGGTTATAAGCAGAAAGAAGATGAGAATGATGATCAGCATGTAGTATGTATGATAGGATTCTATCTTTGTTGTGTACTCTTTTTTGGGGACATAAATGCAAGCGCGGTAAATGTGAAATATCTTGCTATTGTCGAGACTTATGAGACTGTGCTCAAAGTGTCATGGACCGATTTAATACACGAGTACTTGTTTACCCAACTTCTAGAAAATGCTGGTAGTGTTGCAAACGTCAAAGCTTGTGTGCCATACCTACTGGTATGGATAATATTTTTACTTTACTGTTGTTAAATTAGTTTTACTTTTTTGTTCAATCGACTAATTAAATTTTTTATGTTGAAGATCTTGTGTGCTGAGCACACACCAGCAGGTTTAATCCCCAAAGTTCCGAACCACGAACAACAAATCCCAAGGGTTGGAAGGTGGGACGTACAACAGATTTCAGATTTTATATCTAGTACAAACATGACGGAGTTTTCAGTAAGTGTCCTATGTTACTTGGTTTATATTTTTTGTATAATTATGGTACAAATGCATCTGGTAGTTGGACATAACCAAATTTTGCCATGTGTAGCTGTAAGTTACACATGCAAATGAGCTTGTGTAACTCCAACTTACACATATAAATGTGCTTGTGTAACCTTAAGTTACACATGCAGATACCAGTGAACTCATCTACATTTTGTATATTTAGATTCTGTAACTTTAAGTTACACATGCATTTTTCCTTTCTCTTTTTTAGTCTCTCCATATTTTAATTGCAGCCAACTGCTAGCCTTGTAGAAAAGTTTTCACAGCTTGAAAAGCAGCTTGGTATAACAACCATGGAACCAAGCAAGGAAGATCTGCAAAGGTGGATCCGAGAGAAAACAATTGACAATGGAAACTGAAAGAGAAACTACAAGCAAAGCAAGAAATGTTTGATGCAGTGCATGTATTTGCCAGAGCACGGATAAAAGATGAGAACCTCTCTAACACAGAAAATTATGAGAAGCACATTATATGTTGCGAGATTATGAAAGCAATGGGTATTGAACCTTACCAAGTGACCCAAGAAGAGTTTATGCAACAAGAAGATGGTGGACAAGGACATGGAGTTACTGAGCATCAGGAAGAGTTTATGCATCAAGACATGGAGGTACTGAGCATGTAGAAGAAGAGTCCGAGGAAGAAAGTGAGCAACACAAAGATGTCGCGGAAACTTCATTCCAAGAAGAATTTAAGTAGTTGTTCTTCATTTTTTTTTTAATTTAACGTCATCATCATCATCCTAAATAAACAAGTTTATCATTTCGATCCTTGTGCAGATCCACGTATCAGTCTTGCAGTTGGAAATACGCCCAAAATTGTGCAAGCTCAAACTGCTGCAGAGGGGAACAAAAAACCTTTGAAGACATACAATTTGAGTATGAAGAGTGTGACAAAATGCAAGACTCCTCCAAAGAAAAGGCATGTTGCAAAACAAAAGCCCGCTCCTGCAAATGTTGTTGATGAGGCGCAGAAGAAAGCTGATGAAGAGACACCTGTTGCTGATGATGCGCATAAGAAAGTTGCAGAAGGTAGTGATGTGGATGAGCCGCAGGTGATGATGTAACTGCAAATGTCGAAGAAGAGACACCTGCAACTGTTGGTGACAATTTAGTTATGACTGCTCCAACTCAGCCAACACCTGAAACTTTTGATGACAGTTTTGCTTCAACACAGTTTGATGACTCTATGGTGATAACTGCTACAACACAACAAACTCAGTCTGACAATCCTGAGACCTACAGGTTGGTGCGACTAGGAGCTAACCCTAGCGATATGTCGAATGTTTAACTGAGTGAAATGCTAGATGCGGTTATCAACGACATTAACCAAGGTAAAGGAATTTCTGAACATGGACCTGCAGAGATGGAGATTCCAGAACCTAGCTGCAGTGGTAACCTATCTTCCGGTGTGTAATTTCTTATGTATTTTTTTTCCTTCTGATTCAATCTTTATTTTTTGTTTATAATGCAAGTGTAACTTCAATTTACACGTTGTATGACATGTGTATCTTAAAACTACATTGTGTACAAAGCATGTGCAATACAAGTGTAGATTTCTGTTACACATGCTATGTAATGC
Source organism: Papaver somniferum (assembly GCF_003573695.1). NCBI lineage: Eukaryota > Viridiplantae > Streptophyta > Magnoliopsida > Ranunculales > Papaveraceae > Papaver > Papaver somniferum. The sequence goes on along the minus strand of NC_039360.1, from coordinate 139,065,876 downwards.
AAGTGTAACTTCAGGTTACAGAAGCTGAGAATGTGTAACTTTTTTTTGATTCTGCCTATTTTTTTGTTGCATAACTCAAACTCAGCAGAACCTTGGTAGTGGTGGAACAAATTTTAGCCTTGTCTTAGATAAAACTCTGAAACCCATTGGAGAACTAGTCAAGCAAGCTGAAAATGAACAAAGACAACTAGGATTGATTCAACAACGCGTTTTGAGGAATAGAATAATTGAAGAACAAGATCTGAAATAGTATGAAAGAAAGTCAAAGAAGATTAAAAAGACTGCTAATGAAGAAACAATGGCTGCAGTCCAAGAAGTAGAAGAAGAAAGAATGACTGAGGTTGCTGAAGAAGATGACGAGACAATGGGAAAGGATGTGAAAGGTTCCCCAGTTATTGAAAGGCTGGATGGCGATAAAAAGAAGAAAGTTATTGAATATTTCAATACTCATCCCAAAACGTGAGTAGCTATAACCAAAACTCATGCTTGATTCTGATATGGTGTTTAAATGGAGACAATAATATTGAACATTGTATTTTACTACTTGATTATGTTATTTTGTTTAATTGTTTCCTTCTTTATAATGTAGAGACATTGCTTGGATGGAATTCAAAGAATATGGTAGCCCGCTCTTTGATATAAGTGGAGAACTAATGCTCCAGCTTACCAAGAAAGAAGCCTACTTGGAGTCAGAATTCCTTGATTTCTACATTAGCAGGTTGAGGACAAAGATGAACTCAAACCCCAAATATGAAAAAGCGATATTCCTCTCCCCGAAAGCATATGTAAGTACTTCGAAAAATTTAAAATCTTCTTGTGAATACCGATATTCTGTGGAGCACGTGTCACGATCTTAGTGGCCGCACATATATTCAACTGTGTATCCTTCGCTAAACTGAGAAGCCTAAGTAACAAAGGATACCTCCGCAGATCTACTTTATCTCATCCCAAGAAAGAAGGCCTAAACTGTCAAGATAAGAATGGTAAAATCCTAGTCCACAAAGAGGCAGCTGGCGAGGGGACAGAGGTAGATGACGCATCTAATCAGCATTAAATGTTCAAATCTCTTATCTACACGCATGAATCAAGGCACGTGGAGAGAGAAGGCGTGGCAGAACCCGATTGGTAGAAGCTGGCGGTGAACGAAGGTACAACCTGTACTAAGGTTGGGTAGTTCCCGAAGGAACGTGGGCCAGCTGAGGTGGCGAAATACGACTGGAGAAGGTACACGGTGGACGAAGGTACCATTGGTACGAAAGGTATATCAACAGACGATGGACCCGGAGGCAGCAAAGATATACCTGGAGAAAAAGGGGCTATAAATACCAAGCCTCACCAACAAACTAAAGGCATTCAATATCTAGGAGAGAAGATCTAGTCTTAAGCTTATACTTCTTTAATGTTTAGAACTTAAGTATTTACTTCCACTTGAGTTCTCTCTATTACTTTGGGAAGCATTTAAGATCTTTGTAACCACCTCAAACTTAATACAAAATAATCACTCATTACCCCGTGGACGTAGACAAATGTTGAACCACGTAATCTCTTGTGTCTCATGATAACTCAGAAGCTTTTACGTTATATTTGTGTTCTTCGTTATTATTGCGATCTTAGATATCATTTATTACTTAGCATTATCAGTTCAACAGAGGTATCAATACTGCTTAGTATAAGATCCTCAGAGATGTATACATTACGTAGACTACGGGAAAACGAGTAGTCACAGTTTGGCCCACCGTGTTTTGCTCACGAACCTGAGTTTAGACACAGTTTTACATTTTACTTATACATCTTCTGAAACGAAGGGATCTGTGTTCCAACGATGAATCTCACTCTCTAGTGATTCGTTCATCCATTATTTGTGTATGTTTTTTTGAGTTCATAGCCTCTAAAAACGTGCCTCGTTACAGATCCACAATTTTTTTTCAAAAAACATACTCACAAAACTCCAAAATGTTTGTTTTATACTAAAACAACCCTTCTTAAACAGAGTATATTTTAGATATGAGAACCTTTGACTGACAGAGGAATCTCAATCGAATTTTAAAGAAAAAAGATCTTCTAACGCATTTAATAGCCTTGTTTTTCGCAAGATCTGACACCCTTTTCATTAGTTTTCAATGTTTTAAGGTTGTTTTTTCCAAGGGTGTCATAAGCATTTAATACCCGTCTGTCAAAAACGTTATCTCAGTCCTTTTTCTGAAAAAGCTGCTTAGCCGTCTTCCATGTCAGAGCATTAATTTCTACTTTTAACGAAGATACCCAAGTAGCAGACTTTTTCGCCTTTTCTGTGACCGCGGGATAACAAAAGCCGAAGGCATGCAGAAACCAACTGATGTACCAACAAGCTCACGACCAACTATCACAAGAGGGAGATCCCAAAAGCCGTCTCAAGCAAACCAAAGGAATGAAGCGGAGGACCGACAAAGCGAAATGGCAAGAAGAACAATTGCTAACAAATCACCTATTCCTACTGAAAGGATGGGGCAGACATCGGGAGCCCAACCAATCTACGACATGCCATTACCGGAGCACGCTATAACTACAAATCCACCTGCGGCCAACGCAGGGTTACCCAGAACCTTAGCTCCTACGGGACGAGGGTTGGGAAACCTAACCCCAATTCAGATAGATCCAGACGCGCCAATTGTAAACGAAGGAGTGGAAAACTCTAAAGATCCAGCCGACAGCACTTCTCAGGGAGGTGGAGCCCACAACTAAGACCAAATGGCAGCACAAATAGCAACTTTGTTACTCCGTAACAAGGAAAACGAAGATGCAATGCACGAGATGGCCCAGGAGAACCAGAACCTCAAAGGTATGCTAGACATACAAATCGAAGGTTCCCAAACTCACCCTCCGCAACAGAGGCGTGAAAACGGATCTATCTCAGGAAGACGAAGGGTGGATCTCAACCCACCAAAGACGAATCAACCTAAGGGAGCAAGGAGAGCGCACTATGATCCATACGAAACGGATTCAACATACAAACCCTCTCATACCTACTACAACGAAGCATTTTCCAAAGATGCTCACAATGTGAACATGGTCATGGAGCAAATGGAGAAAATACGGAAGGAGATCTAAGGTCTAAGAACTGGCCACGCAGGCGCAAGACTAGAAGAAGTGCTACAAGAGGCAACCACGTCCCCACTATCTTTTCGCATTTTGAGGGAATCCATCCCTCCGAAATGCCTGGTGCCTACGTTCCAAGCATACAACGGTACCTCAGATCCCGCAGCCCACCTATGGTATTAAACTCGTGTCCTTGCCCATTGGGAAAGAAACGAGGTGGTACTTTGTAGGTACTTCCCAGCAAGCTTAACGGGATCAGCACTAGCCTGGTATGACAACTTACCAGCGAACTCAATTGACTCCTTCGAGCAATTATCTACGGTGTTTTTGGAGACATACATGTACAACAAATCAACAAAGGCAGGGTTAGATAGGCTAGTTGCTTTATCTATCGGACCCCGGGAAACACTGATGCAGTATACAGACAGGTGGCAAAAGACATGCCAAGCAATTAGGAAAGTCAATCCAGAAATTAACATAAACTGCTATAAGTACGGACTTGATAGAACCTCAGCCATCTTCGTGGAGCTTCTCAACAGAGCCCTCGATTCCGAAGGCAAGCTCAGGGTTGTCCAAGAACGTTACATCATACTCGAAGAAATCCAGAAGGACAACCCCAGGGCACAAGCAAAGACAACAACAGCTCCACGGTGAACTAACTCTCTGGAACCAATTCCGAAGGTACCTAAGCGACAAAACGAAGCCGGGGGCAGGACCAGCTCTCGAGACAAGCGATCCAAACACGAAGATGGAAAAAGAGGCAAAGGAAGAGAAGAATTTATGGATAAAATCTATACGAAGTTGAATACAACTTTCTCTCACATCCTAAGCAAGGAGGGAGCAAAGCCAGGCTTTCCTTCCCCTAATACTAGGGGAAAGCAGCCAGAAAAGACAAAGGAAACTAAGGAGTATTGTGCGTACCACCAATACTACGGACATACTACTGATACATGCTACTACTTGCGCAATGTGATCCAAAGATTCATCGACGAAGGCAAATTCATGGAGTACGTACAGCTACAGCCAGCGGAGACTGGGGAGATCCCAAAAAAAGGGTAGAACTACCTCAGGATGGAAAATACATCAACATGATCACCTTCTCCAGTGGAAGCCAAGAAGAAATGCTCGAAAACATACTCGAGTTAGCTCGAAACAGAAAGAAGATTGAATCCCATGAAGTGTTCAAGCTAAGTGGACCACCTACTAGCACTTGGGAGGAATGGATGGCCACGCCATTAACCTTTTCAACAAAGGACGTCAACCAGGAGGTTGAAATGCACAATGATCCACTAGTGATCACTCTTCCAATACACGGATGGAATGTTACGAAGGTCCTCGTGGATGGGGGTAGTTCGTTAAATGTGCTATTTTACGAACCCTACCTACGCATGGGTTTGACAGCAGAGCAAATGGATTCTTCCACTTGCACAATATATGGTTTTAACGGAGCAGTCTCTAGACCAAAGGGAGAAATCGTCTTGCAGATACATGCAGGACCCTTAGTAACCAATACACGCTTCTGTGTGGTAGAAGCACCTTCGCCCTACAATGTAATCATGGGCAGGCTATGGGTCCATAGATTGCGAGGAACAACTTCGATGTATCACCAATACCTACGCTTTCCTACACCTATGGGTGAAATGAGAATCAAAGGCGACCAGCAAGACGCAAGGCTATGCAATCTAGCGGAAATCAGACTCAACGAAGAAAGAACTTCTGCTCAACAACATGAAAGAAAGAGACGCAAGGCAAATATAAAGGAAGTGCAGGACGTAGCCTCCTTAGTACCCAAATCCGTCTCAGCCCCGGAGACAAGCACCTCCGCCACTCCAGGCGCAGATGTCTCTGCCAAATGACAATTACAAAAAAGCACTCCTCAACGACCTCAGCAACAAATCTGCTCACCAGTGGAACCAACAAAGAAAATCAACATCGGGACGGAGGCAGAACCAAAGATGCTCAATATCGGAACTTTACTTGAAGAGGAAGAGGAGGTGCAACTACAAAGGTTACTAAAAGAGTACGTAGACGTCTTTGCATGGTCAATGAAAGATATGCCAGGAATTGATCCGAATTTGGTGTCACACCACCTTCGGCTCAGACCGGAAATACCACCATTTAAGCAACGCATACGTAAGGTGGCGGACATCTACCACGAAGGGGTAGAAAAAGAGTTGCAAAAGTTACTTGCAGCTGGATTCATACGAGAAGTCAAATATCCCACGTGGATATCCAACATGGTCATTGTTCCTAAGAAGAACGGAGGCGTGCACATTTGCATTGACTTTAGCAATCTCAACAAAGCGTGTCCCAAGGATAGCTACCCACTGCCAAATATTGACCAGCTGGTCAATGCAACTGAAAGCCACCAAAGGCTATCTTTCATGGATGGATACTCAAGCTATAACCAAATATCCCTTGCGGAAGAAGATCGGGAGCATACTTTGTTCTTTACCCCACGAGGCCTGTATTGCTATACAAGGATGCCTTTTGGACTAAAGAACGCGGGGGAAACATACCAACGATTAGTAAACAAAATCTTCAAGCCATGGATAGGCAAAATACTGGAGGTCTACGTGGACGACATGCTCGTCAAGAGCAAAGAAGCAAAAAACCATCTCTCAGACCTAAGGGAGATATTTGAAGCCATGAGGAACTTCCACATGAAGGTGAACCCGGCAAAATGCACGTTCGGAGTTACCTCAGGAAAATTCTTGGGTTACTTGGTCACCAAACGAGGAATCGAAGTAGACCCTGAAAGGTTCAGAGCAATAATGGAGATGCCATCTCCACAAACTCTAAAAGGAGTACAAAAACTAAATGGAATTTTAGCTTCCATGGGAAGATTCATATCAAGGTCATCAGATAAATGCAAAGCATTTTTTGACACACTAAGGAAAGGAAGCAGGTTTACATGGACCGAAGAGTGCGAACAAGATTTTCACAAGATCAAAGAGTACTTAGTATCAGTATCCATCCTGCAGAAACCGGAGCCAGGTGAAATACTCACCATATACCTAGCAGCAACAAGCTACGCTGTGAGCGCAGTATTAGTACGAGACCAAGGGCAAGGAGAAAAGCCCGTATACTACATCAGCAAGACACTCAGTTCAGCGGAGCATAACTACACCAAGGTGGAACAACTCATATATTCCTTAGTAGTGGCAACAAAAAAGCTGAGGATATATTTCGATGCATACACCATCCGAGTTTTCACAAAGGCTCAAATAAGTCAAATCCTCGACATCATGAAGAAGATTGGAAGAGTGGAAAAATGGAATGCCATGATCAAACAGTTTCACATAATCTTCGAAACCAGGAAAGCGGAGAAATCACAAATCTTAGCAGACTTCTTGGCGGACCTACCTCTGAATGACGAAGCAGAGATAGTCGACATCCCAGGAATGGAGGAAGAAAAGACGGAACCAGAAGACCTCTTGGAACCACAAAACTCACGAAGGTGGGAGATATTCGTAAATGGCTCCTCCAACGGAGAAGGTGCAGGTATAGGGATCGTAATAACAACCCCTAAAGAATATCGACTCATCTATGCATTCAGGTTAGAATTTGAACAATACACTAACAACATCACGGAATATGAGGCATTCATACACGGCCTACGCCTAGCACAAGAGCTGGGCTTATCAGATGTTCGTTTGACTAGTGACTCGCAATTGGTCATTAGACAAATAGAGCTTAAATACCAAACTCTGGATCCAATACTATCCTCGTACTTAAATCTAGCACATGAGCATGCATCAAAGATCAACAAGGTCACATTCAGACATGTCTGCCGAAAAGACAACAGACACGCAGATGCCTTGGCATTTATATCATTAATGCTGAGGAACAGAAACACTACCTCGGTCCAAATTGGGAGAATTTATGAATCTTCGATAGAAGGACTAACCTCCGTCACCGAGGAAACCTTAACCGTCTAGACCAGGGCCATGAGGGAAGCAGAAAAAGAAAAAGAAGATGAAGGAATGGAAGAACCAGATAACGAAGCCGACGAGTCTGACAAAGATCAACCCATGTCAGGCGGAAGCAACGAGGACAAAGTTGAGGACGATTAGAGAATTCCAATTCACCAGTACCTTGACAAAGGTACCTTACCCGCAGATGTCAAAGAAGCTCGAAAACTCGAGTCAAATGCAACAATGTACAGCCTACGAGACGGAATACTGTATAGAAGATCATTTCTTGGACCTTTGATGCGGTGCCTCTCACAAACCGAAGGTAGAAGAATACTGCATGATATACACAGCGGAGAAGCTGGCAATCATAGCGGAAGAATATCTTTGTCAATCAAAGCAAAAATGCAAGGATATTATTGGCTAAGCATGGACGAAGATGCAAAGAACGTAGCAAGGCGTTGCGAAAGATGCCAACGCTATGCCAGGAAGATTAAAGCACCAGCAACGGAGCTTAACTCGGTCATCAACCCATGGCCATTCGCCAAATGGAGAGTTGACATTGTTGGACCCTTGATAGAGGGGACATCAAAAAGAAGATACCTTATCGTAGCTACAGATTATTTCACCAAATGGGTGGAAGCAAGGGCTTTGGCAAGAATTAGGGACACAGATGTCTTTAAATTTTTGTTCGAGCAAATCATCTGCAGGTTCGGGATACCAGCCGCCCTAGTCTCTGACAATGGAAAAAGTTGGAAGGAAAGAACATGGACATGCTCTTTAACGCCTTCAACATTCAGAAAAACAAGTCTACTCCAATATATCCTAAGAGCAATGGACAAGCGGAGGCCACTAATAAGACGATAGTAATGAACTTAAAAAAGAAGCTGGGGGCATACAAGAAAAGATGGTGCGAGCAGCTGCACAATTTCCTATGGGCCTACCGCACTACAAGAAGGGCATCCATGGGAGAAACTATGTTCTTGCTAACCTACGGAGCCGAAGCAGTCATCCCAACAGAGATAATACTGCCAACGACAAAGACAGAGGCATGAGAAAAGAATCTGACAACAGAACTTATGCTGGAAAAGATTGATGACCTTGAAGAAAGGCGGGAAGTAGCTTTACAAAGAATGGTGAACTACCAACGAAGGCTGGCTCGTGAATACAACAAACGGGTAATTCCTATAAACTTTGTGGTTGAAGAATACGTACTACGTCAAATACCACCATATCAAAGGAAGAAACAGTGGGGAAAGCTAGCTCCGACAGGGGATGAACCCTACATTATACACGATATTTCCGGAAGGGGTTCATACTACCTAAGGAATCTCAAAGGAGAAGTATTGCAACACCCTTGGAGTGCAATGTACCTAAAGAAGTATTACCCGTAAGAGAATGGTTATTACTCAGGAGAAGACGGGAAGGGGCAATGGCCCACCATGTTCTATCCCTGATCAAAGGTATTATAAAACCTAACTAATCAATGAAAGAAACTTTTTGCTAAGAAAAGTGCATGTTGATTAAATACAAATTGGGTTAGAATAGACACCCTCCGTCAGAATTGACAATGAGGCAAGGCACAGAATAACTGCGCATATGTCAATCTCGGATCCTAAGGGCAAATGAATCCCACTAAAAGGAAAATAATAAGCAATACATCCTACAAAGAGGGATACCTTGTCGAAGTAAAGCAGCCATCGCGCTGAACGCGTAGGGTTACAGGAAAATTATTACCCACGTAAGAACCCTCGCCACCACGGTACCTTCTAGACAAAGGATACTTGGGTAAGATGATGAATGTTCCACCAAAGGTTAAAAACACCTTAGCACCTTGTGATGACTCGAATGTGCAAATAATTAGACACAATACGTCTATATATAATGACAAAGGTACCATAATAGTACTACCAAAATAATACTAACACATCTCAAAAGTTGCAGATGACGAAGGTTCAGAAAGTAACGAAGCATTGTTTCAAGGAAAGGGGACAACAAAGGCCCCTCGGATGGGGGCATAATACAACAAAGGAGTTCAGTTGAAAACAAAGTCAGCATAACATAATCATGGGTAAGGAAGACGATGGAAGACAACACCCTCAGCTTGGAGCTCAGCCTCCGCAAAAACATCACTAATGCAATCAATGGCAGAGCGCTCGAGCTGCACCTTCATTTGAGAAGCTTGCGCCTCTATGTCCGAAGCCGATTTCTGATGGAGCTCCCTGATCTGAGCGCTAAGCTGATCATTAGCTTGCTGAAGTGCCTCAACTTTAAACTTAGCAGTAGCATCAAACTCGCGAGATATTTCCAACTGAGATATCTGACCCTCAAGGCGGCTAATCTTGGCGTTTTCACCCACCAACTGCTCTTGGAGACATGCGGATACGAAGGGTATCAGCAACAAGAAAAAACAGCTAAAGATACAAAGAATTCTACGGAAAAAATAATTATCCTAAGTTACCTTCTGCATGGCTAAGGGACTCTTCTAAACTAAGTTGAGCCTCAACAAGATCCACCTCAGCCGCATCAAGATCTTTCACAAGGATATCCCTTTACGTTCGAAGATCATCAACATCTATCCGGAGCGAAGCATTCTCAGAGGATAAAGCTTGGTACACATTCTCTAACTCTTCAAACCTTTTTACTAAGGATGCATGAGACATGGAAGAAGGCACGGAGCTGGCATCAACAAGTTTGTTCTTAAGTGAACAGACCTCAGAAGTTAATACATTACGCTCCGCAGTAACCTTAGCTAAGGAAGCACAAGCATCTTCAAAATCGGCGTGATATTTCTTACGAATAATTTCTTGGGCTGAGAGACGTTTCTCGACTAAGGTAATATCTTTCTTTTGCTTTAAAATAAGACTCTCCTTCCAGCTAAGAGCTTTGTCACACTCCTTACGAAGCGAAGCCATCTGCTTCACTAAGTCTGCATTATGGGCGGACTCAAGGGAAAGTTGGGCCTCATTATGAACAGTTACGTTCATCAGCCTATCAGACTTCTTTTGATAATACCAAACATCGGAGAATAACTTGACCACTTGATCTTGGAGACATCTAAGTTCACTAGAGCTGCCGGCTGGCAGACGAAGGTTGTATTAGGACTATGCAACCAGAAAGTAAAGAAAAAAGCTAAGGAGAAGAAGAAACGAACCTATGGCTTTAGAGGACTCAGCAGCTAAGGCAGTATCAGCAGCTTTGCAACCATTCTCGGCAACCTTAGCAGCATTGTTAGCTCTCTCAAGATCCAATAAATAAGCTTCCAGAGACCTCTGAGTTTTCCTCATATCATCCTCCAACGAAGATATCTTAGCACCAGAAGTAGCATCACCCGACGAAGGCCGCTGAGCAACAGCAAGAGCATACTCTTGACGAGAACGTTCCAACAGGGCACTCAAATGAGTGCACTTAGCCCTATAAACCTTGAATAAGGTATAACCAACATCGATCTGCTTGCAAAGCTGCAAACAAAGGAGTATAAGGACGGACGAAGGATCAAATTAAGAATAAAAACGATAAGGTAAGAATCACTTACTGAGAACGCTGAAAGACGAGGGAGGAAGTTGGCGTAGGTTTCCATGAAAGCCTCCATCTCTTGGATGATACCCCTATGGATCTCACCAAAGCCTTGACTGGAGCGGAGACAATCAGGGTCAAAGAACAAGTCTTTGGCAGCACGATACTGGGTAGATAACACGTCCAGCTGCGAAGCTATCTCGAAAGAACTACCAAGATGATGATGATCAACTCCAATAGAAAAGGGACCCTTGGAATCCCGTAGGATGGTCTCAAGAATAGCGTCATCAGAACTACCTAAGCTCAAGCTCTCCGGAAACCTACCTTGGCTAGATTCAGCGGCAACTCCCTCGTTTGTATGAACACGAGCAAGGGGCACGACTGCTGAGCCCTAACCACGACGAAGAAATGGCATGGTGGATGAGCTAGGAACATAAAGAGGATCTTGAGAGCCGCCCAAATCCATGTCACCGGCAGAAGGAAGATTACCCAGTATGGTCCAATCTGGTGACGAAGGTGGGAGTCCAATAACTTTTCTAACAGGGGCAGTAGAGACAGACTGAGCACCAACACCAACAAGAAGGTTCTCACCCTCAACTGAGGCAGCTCGGACGGGACTAGGGTTATCTTTGGAAAAATCCTCCTCGATATCATCCAAATGAGGGTTGAGGCCAGTATCCTCGATATTCTCCATGTCTTCGTCACCTGGTACCTCACCGAAAGCCTTAGGATCATCATCCAAAGCATCAAGATCAATGACGGTCTTCAACTTACCCTTCCTCTGGGAAGACTATAAAAAAACACATGCTTCAGCTAAGAATCAGGGGCAAGGTACTAAGGAACTTACAAGCACAAAGGTATGATAATGATCCTTACCTCCGCAGGCGTTTTAACCAAAGCCTTTATCTTCCTAGTCCTTGTGGCCACAAAATTACCAGCAGAACCTAGAGCAGTCCAGCAGAAGAAGCAGGGGCAGTATGCAAAACAAAACCGTCTGAACAAAGGTATCAAAGCAGACAAAGATATCAAAGTGAACGAAGATATCAAAAACGAAGGTACCTCGTGGGAAGGGGCAGGATTAAAAATCCAAGGCCGATACCCATCATACTTCTCGGGCAAAGAACGAGCTGAACGAGGAAATGAGGGATCTGCGGTGGTAAAACCATAAGCCCAAGGACCAACCACACAAAGAGGAGTACGAGACCAACGATCATTGTGATCAAGACGAATGCGATCAGACTTTGGAAAAGGCAGCCTAGCAGAATAGGGGATGGTAGTCAAACCAGTCTTATCAATCTCCTCCAGCAAGCGAAGGCTATTACCTTCCCTAATATGCCTAGCACTAACATGGATACGACGAGGACCAACACTCCAAGGAAGAAGATTACTCTTTTGAATAGCATCAACATACGTAGCATTGAAGTTGGCAGGGGTATAATCTTCCCGCTTAGATCTCCCCTCAGCAAAGGGGTCATAAGACTCCAGGGTTGTTTTTCCCTTGCTACGGTACCAGCTTTCGCGAAAGGCACGCCAGCAATTACCAGTATATTTCATAACTCCTCTAACCTGAGTCTTGTTTGCTGGGTCATCCCTCGAAGACAAAACATCATGGTAGAAGGGATCCTTTCTACTAAACAAAGGGAGGAGCATATCTGCGGCCAGTTGGCAAACACTAATGAGGAGGTTATTCTCATCATAAGAAAAATCCCGGATGAGAGACTCAGTGAGAACATCAGGGCCATTGACGAAGGAAATCTCGAATTTATGGAGGCGAAAAGACTTGGTAATCTCAGCAATAGACAGATGAGCAAAGATGTTCTTGTCACGCAGTTGGAGCCTCTGAAACTCATAGTGAGGAGGAGGAGGAGGAGGAGGCGGAAGGTCTTCAACATCAACTTCTTCAACATCAGGGTCCGCAACCCCCTCAGTAACCGTAGCCAACTCAGTACCAACAGGCACCTCAGAGTCCTCATGAGGAGGAGATGGCGTAGCATCAGGATGATCCATTCTCGGAGGGGGATCAGTCAACGAAGATATCTTCAAAACTTTACGCGTAGGTTTCTTTGGAAGCCTCATGATACCTAAAAACATCAGGAAGAACATCTCCATCAACAATGGCGGAGGAAAATCACAGTTCATTCCAAAAGCAGAAAGGGGCAAAAATCGACATACTTTGGGCATGGGTTTCACTAAACCAAACAAAGGAACGGTTTGAACACACCATAGGGAAAAAAATGAATATCATACATCACGAAAAGAAAAATTGCAGGCAAGGAACGATCATGGCAGAATTATCATCAAAAATCAAAATGGAGTGAAACCCAAGTTCCATTACAACACAAGCAATTAAAAGAGATCAAAAACTCTCACATGCAGATATTAATCGCAACATCAGTAATACCCTATTCAAAGAAGAAAACACAGGGCACGATATGAAGAGAATCAACATTAAAGAGATGAGCATCACTTACTTGCACGATCAACTGTGAAGCCAAAGCACTCGAAAGATCGAAGGAGAGAAAGAGCAGTTGGCAGTGGAAGAATCTTAATGAAAGAGATGGAGGGCGACAGTTCGAAGAAGAAGGAGAAAGTGAATTAATAAAAACTCCTTATCTTTGTTCCCTTCTTATAGGCGGCCGGAGAATCCAAAAATTTGGATGTCCCGAAATTCAAGGGGAAGTTATTGCATGAAAGGACATGTGGGGCCACCCAATCGGTACGTGCAAAAATGACGGCGTAACGGAAGTTTTCTTCCACTTCTACCAAACGGTAGAATATGAAAGAAAAGGGGCAAACTGTGAATACCAATATTCTATGGAACACGTGTCACGATCTTAGTGGCCGCACATATATTCAATTGTGCAGCCTTAGCTGAACTGATAAGCCTAAGTAGCAAAGGATACCTCCGCGGATCTACTTTATATCATCCCAAGAAAGAAGGCCTAAACGGTCAAGATAAGAATGGTAAAATCCTAGTCTACAAAGAGGCATCTTGCGAGGGGACAGAGGTAGATGACGCATCTAATCATCATTAAATGCTCAAATCTCTTATGTACACGCATGAATCAAGGAACGTGGAAAGAGAAGGCGTGGCAGAGCCCGATTGGAGGAAGCTGGCGGTGAACGAAGGTACAACCTGTACTAAGGTTGGGTAGTTCCCGAAGGAACGTGGGCCAGCTGAGGTGGCGAAATACGACTGGAGAAGGTACGTGGTGGACGAAGGTACCATTGGTACGAAATTTATATCAACAGACGATGGACCCAGAGGCATCAAAGATATACCTGGATCAAGAGGGGATATAAATACCAAGCCTCACCAACAAACTAAAGGAATTCAATATCTAGGAGAGAAGATCTAGTCTTAAGCTTATACCTCTTTAATGTTTAGAACTTAAATATTTACTTCCACTTGAGTTCTCTCTATTACTTTGGGAAGCATTTAAGATCTTTGTAACCACCTCAAAATTAATACAAAACAATCACTCATTACCCCATGGACGTAGACAAATGTCGAACCACGTAATATCTTGTGTCTCATGATAACTTAGAAGCTTTTACGTTATATTTTTGTTCTTCGTTATTATTGCGATCTTAGATATCATTTATTACTTAGCATTATCAGTTCAACAAAAGTATCAATACTGCTTAGTATCATATCCTCAGAGTTGTATACATTACGTAGACTACGGGAAAACGAGTAGTCACAGTTTGGCGCCCACCGTATTTTGCTCACGAACCTGAGTTCAGACACAGTTTTACATTTTACTTATACATCTTCTGAAACGAAGGGATCTGTGTTCCAACGATGAATCTCACTCTCTAGTGATTTGTTCATCCATTATTTGTGTATGTTTTTTGAGTTCATAGCCTCTAAAAACGTGCCTCGTTACAGATCCACTGTTTTTTTTTTCAAAAAACATACTCACAAAACGCCAAAATGTTTGTTTTATACTAAAACAACCCTTCTTAAACAGAGTATATTTTAGATCTAAGAACCTTTGACTGACAGAGGAATCTCAGTCGAATTTTACCTATTGACGAAAGTCATGATATGTTTCAATCACTTTGAAAATTGCTTACTTTGACGAAAAATAGTTTGTGAATAACAACTATATAATAACATCCTCTAAGAATGTTTCAATAATTGAAATGATAGTTTAGATTATATAACCAATGATGGATATAAGCATTGTGCGTAACATATATATGTATAAGTCCTTTTTCCTTGAACCGAAGTTTGCGAACTTTGTTGATCAAGAGAACCGGAATAGTGGCGTGAGCTAAGTCTGCGAACTGGCGGAAGTTCTCGACCCGAGAATATCTGCTGGAGTTTGTGAACTCCTTCCGGGAACTTAAGTCCGCGAACTAAGTTTGCGAACTTGAGTTGGTTATATCTAAAAACGATTGTTTGTGAACTTATTCATATTAACTAAGGAATGCTAAATGCAAACCGTGGCTATATAGTTCATGAACCGATTCGAGTGAATCAAATCGTTTTTGCTTCGATTGTGTCTTGTGTAGTTACATAAGATTTTCTTGCAATTGAACAACTCTCTAACTAGTTCATTTGAGTCATTTGAACTAGTTATGGTGAAGAATAACATGGTTGATATGAAAGTGCTCATATGGATAACCATTAGTTAACTATTGTTGAACCAATAAATGTTCATGTTTGGGTACGGTTACATAAACCCAAAATAGTACATTTCATTTGTGTGTAACAAGCTAAGTTTTCGATCTAACGGTTGAAAGATATTAGCTTGAATCTAATCATGTTTTCATCTAACGGTGAATATTGAATGCTTTGTTACCAAGCTACATTGATTGCAAACCCTGATTTGAAAGACTATATAAGGGAGAACTCTAGCAACTGGGAAACCTAATCCCCGCACCTCCTGTGTGATACTAGTTGTATTAGCTAGAGTCGATTCTCCTTTAACCTTTGGTTTCTTCTTAAAAACTAGGTTAACGACTTCATTGGGATTGTGAAGCCAAACCGATACTACTTTCTCGTAGTTGTGTGATCTGATCTTGCTGATTCTATCGTGTTGAGTACAATCGTAACGATTGGATTGAGATCTTTATCTCCGATAGGAAAGATAGAAAAGTAATCACAAACATCTTCGTCTCATCGTTTGTGATTCCATAATATCTTCTTTCGCCGCGTCGATTAAGATTATTGTGAGGTGATTGATAATACTAGGCTGTTCTTCGGGAATATAAGTTCGGGTTATTAATTAGTTCCTGTTCACCTTGATTTATCAAAAGACGGAACAAAAACTTGTAGGTTTATCTGTGGGAGAAAGATTTATCTATTCTGTAGACTTTTCTGTGTGATACAGATTTGTTTCTTAAAATCTTCGACTTTAGGTCGTAACAACTCTTAGTTTTGGGTGAGATCAGCTAAGGGAATCAAGTGCGTAGTATCATGCTAGGATCAGAGATGTAAGGAGCGCGACTATACCTTGAATCAGTGTGAGATTGATTGGGGTTCAACTACAGTCTAGACCGAAGTTAGTTTGTAGTGGGCTAGTGTCTGTAGCGGCTTAATACAGTGTGGTGTTCAATCTGGACTAGGTCCCGGGGTTTTTCTGCATTTGCGGTTTCCTCGTTAACAAAATTCTGGTGTCTGTGTTATTTCTATTCTGCATTATATTTTGTTATATAATTGAAATATCACAGGTTGTGCGTTTGAATCAATCAATTGGAAATCCGACCTTTGGTTGTTGATTGAAATTGATTGATCCTTGAACTTTGGTCTTTGGTACCGTTCAAATGATTTCTCTTGTATTCAGTTAGACTCGCAGATTTCTATTTGTTTGAGTAAGAATTGAATCGAGAAAGAGAGATATAACTCTTTGATATACTTTATTAAGATTGAGTCTTATTGATTCTCTTGAAAGTATATTGGAGTTTGTCCATACAGATTGTTAAGCGAAATATTGAGTGTGCTTGTTATACCCACGCTTTTTCAGTTACACATCCATATTTTATAAGTGTAAGCCAAAGTTACACATGCATTTCCCTAATGTGTTCAGAAGACACACACTGGGAATTAAAACACATTTCACCTGTGAACTCACCAAATATAAAATCTGAAATAAATGACCCTTGCACATAATCAACGTTCCATAAAAATAAAAAGGTTTGGTCCATGCAAACCAACATAAAGAAAACTAAAAAAAAAAACAATCAAAGACACATAAAAACCACACATAAAAATCAACACTTGCAGAAACGAACTTCGATAGCTTCAAGCTAGGGGGTGTGTACTTCGGAGGATTCTTACAACCTTCCCTGTTGTGACTCGCTTCCTTGCAATTGCTGCAATGAACTTTCATCTTTACTTTCTTTTCACGTTTACTAATAATCCTTTTTCCTGGGGGTCTACCTGGTTGTTTCTTTATGATAGGAGGGTTGATGGTGTTGTCTTCATCAATATCAACATGCATGTTGTAGTTTGGAATCGGTTGGATGCAATGCAGATAAGTTTTCCTAAAATGGTCACTCGTAAAATACGGTGAAATTAAATCAATAGCTTCATGTT
The DNA here is from genome assembly GCF_003573695.1 of Papaver somniferum. Classification (NCBI taxonomy): domain Eukaryota; kingdom Viridiplantae; phylum Streptophyta; class Magnoliopsida; order Ranunculales; family Papaveraceae; genus Papaver; species Papaver somniferum. The sequence continues at coordinate 139,048,824 of NC_039360.1, read as the reverse complement.
TAATCTTCCGTACGGCTGCAAGAGCGTGAGCACAAGGGAAACCCTATACGCACCACCTTCAAAAAAAAACAAAAACAAGAATATAAACACTGATCTAGTTACACAAGCAAATCATAAAACACACAAAAATCATCTAGTAACACATGCATATACAGAATGTGTATCTTCCAGTTACACATGCAAAATAAGATGTGTAACTAGTAGTTACATATCCATATATTCTAGTGTAACTAGAAGTTATACATCCTGTAAACTTTCAAAAAAATGAACATACAAAAAGGAAAAAAAAACATAAGAAACAAAACCTTTGACAGGTGCAAGTCATGTGTTCTAGGTCCACTTTGTGAGTTCTTTCGCTAAAAACTTCAAACACGGTAGGACTAGCCACCAATACTTGCCAAGCCAAACCTTCATCTTGAAGTGCCGCAAGCTTCTCCTCATACTCTGGAGTTAATGGAGTCATCATATTCGTGCCATCATCACGACGGTCTTCCATCATTACCATTACTTTCATCCTAATCTGAAAAATAAAAAAACTTATGAATTACAAAGTGACGAAAAAAGAAACAAAGACAACAAACAAAAAAAGTACTCTACTAACCTGATCAAGAAGAGCAGATGCAGGCATCTTCTTGTGAACCAGAATCCAGCTATTGAGTGATTCTGCTAGAGTACCAGATGTGCGTCCATACCGACAACCTTTGGAATAGGCATTCGCATATGATTCCGGTGGGATGGTCTCGATATAATCAGCCACCCAATCGCAGTTCAAATCTCGAATCTGTATGGCCTTAGCATGGTTTTCAGGTGAGAGTACGCATGTCGCTTCTTGGAAAAGGTCCAGCACAAGCGTGTACCTGGGATCTGAGCCAGTGATGGGCAGATTATTCTTCAAATGATAGTAGAAGAAGTTGTGGAACTGATCTGGAAAGACAGGTGGAACACCACGCAAGAGTCCTTCATGGTGATCCGAAAGTAAGGCGATTGGCCTCCCATCACCAACAACTTGAGTCAAAATCCTTAAAAACCACTCCCAGTTGTCGACATTCTCAGAATCGACTAGTGCCACAGAAAGTGGGAAAAATCCTACAAAAAAGTGTGCAGAACTGAAGAAATAATAAGTTTCACAAAAACAGAAAACAATGTGTAAATACAAGTTACACATCCTAAAACAAATGTGTAACTTAAAGTTAAAGATGATATTCCCTTAGTTACACACTGAGTAAACCAATGTGTAACTGAGAGTTACACATGTGTAACTCTTAGTTATCTGTCAACTAAAGTTGTTCAAAAAAAACAAACATACCTTTACCACCATTGATCCCAGTAGATGCCATCAAGCAACCTCTGAATTTACCAGTAAGGAAAGTAGCATCCAAGTATACCATTGCACGACAAAACCGGTACCCTTTGATGCATGCAGCAAACACGATGAAAATCCGTTGGAACTGTTTCTTTGCAGGATCAAATTCGAACTTTATCACACTACCAGGGTTGGTTTCCCTTATAGCATTAATATACCATATCAAGTGCGAGTATGACTTCACATCGTCGCCATAAATGGTCTCATAAACCTTTTCCCTACCATTATAGGCCTGATAGTACTCCATGGTAATCCCATAGTTGGTCTGGAAATCAGCTGCAATTTGCTTTGGCTTCTTGTGAGGATTTTGCCGAACTTCTTCCTCAATCAAACTAGACATGAAGCTGGTGGAGTATTTTTGATTCAAGTTGGGCCCACTAGCACCACAAATGTGCTCAAGGTTATAAGACCTGACCTGAAGAGGTTCATACAAAATATAAACAAATCAACCAAAAACAATATGGTGCAAAAATCATCATGTGTAACCCAAAGTTACACATACTGTAACAAAACATAACATATGCTAAGCATAAGATGACAAAACACAAAAAACCTACCTGAAACATTTCGTTCCTTTCATCAATAGAAGCTGCATGAAATTTCCAGCCGCATTCTTTTACTGCACACTTAGCCGTGAACCCAGAACGCTCATTGTATGTTACAACCATGTTGAAACCAGTGCGAAGACGATACTTGGTGTAAGCAATCCTGACTTGCTTAACTCCTTCAACAAACACATGACCAATCTCACCAAGAACCTTGGGCCAACCATCCGATAACAAAGGTTTTGCAGGCTTGCTTTTATCTTCCAAATACATTGCAACAGAAAAATTATTTCTTGACGAAGACGTACTAGAACCATCAGAAATAAAAGAAGCCGCCCTAGAGCTAGATGAAGAGGCCACATGAGTGACATTTTGCAAGAAAATATCAACACTGGTCTTCTTTTTACTATGTGAGATGGATGCAAGAGATTGAAACGAAGAATCACAGTCAACCGGAAATTCTTTCCCACCTTCTCGGAAGAAGAAACAAATACCAAGTGGAGTAAATTGCTTCAATTCCTTGCAAACTTGTTCCTTAAACTCATCAAGTTTAGTTTCAACATTAACACGGATGGTAATGAAATTTGAAAAGTAGCGAACAACAACAATGCAACTAACAACATCCATGACAACCTGGAAACTACAAACATACAATAAAAATATCAAACTAAAAAAACGAACGCAATTCAGTCGGGGGCGTTGCCCCCTCGTGAGAAGTATATTCTATGCGGCAAGCTAAATAATACAATGAACAATCAACATACTAAACAAAAAGGAAAACAAGAGATACAATGTGTCTTAAAGATACAACTGCTATAACTGTTTACAAATAAACATGCTACAGGACATATATGTGTAACTTCAAGTTACACATGCTAAAAATACAACAAGATATATATGTGTAAACTAAAGTTACACATGCTGTAACTAAAAAGCAGCATCTCTACATCAATTGTTTTCCTTCTAAAACAAAATTGTTGTTCTTCTGAAGAAAAAAATTGTATCTTCATCCTCCTTACACATGTAAAATACAACAAGATATATATGTGTAACCTCAAGTTACACATACTGTAACAAAAAAACAGCATGTCTACATCAATTTGAAGTTGTTCTTCTGAAACAAAACTTTTTCTTCATACTCCTCTTAGTATCAACAAAAAGTAAACAACAAATTCTCAGATCGAACATGCAAGAACAACAAATAATTAAAAAAAAAAATAAAAAAAATTTTGAAATCAAACCAAAATAAAATTCTTACCTAAATTTGTTGTTTTCTTTCTTCTGAAACAATGTTTTTTCTATTCCTCTTCTCAGTATCAACCAATCCTGTTGTAAGTATCAACCAAATCATGCTCACTATCAACCAAATCACAAACTTAAAAAACTAGATCCAAATCATAAAATTCGAAAATCAATGGAATTGAAAACTAGATCGAAAACACACCTTTGTTGATTTCTCTATTCCAACCTGTCTTCTTCCTCTTCTCAGACTCAACAAAATCGAAACAAAACAAAAATCGAAAATCAGTAGAAGATCGAAATCAAAAAATCGATCAGAAAAACTAATGAATCAAACCTATTTGATACAAACAGAAAAGATAAATTTATATAAACCTATTTGTTGTTCTTCAATGCATTGTCTCAATCTCGTCAGATCTGAAATCCAGTGAATAACATCAACAAATTGAGAGGAAAATATAACGAATTGTTGCTCTTCCTCTCGTCTTCAACACAACAGCAAACAAACAAATCCTTGTTCTTCAATGCAACGATTCGTGTAAAGAAAAAAATCTAATTCTGTTTCTGAAGAAAAAATAAACGAGAGCAGAGAGAAGAGAGAACTAACAAACTGATTTGATTTTATGTTTCTGTTATAAAACGAATATAAATACTAGAGGTTAATTTTGGTATTTTTGAATTTACTAAAAAAATTGTTGACGTCAGCAATCCGGAAGAATTCAAAACCTGGACCCAAAAATTAAAGTTCTGGGCCTAGAAATGTTAAAAAGTGAAAGTATGGAGTTGGTAGTGGAGGATCCATTTAGTGGGGATTCTATATATTGAACCCATATAGTAGGGGGTTCTAGTATTTTTCAGGAAAAATTACGCTAAGGCCCAACCCATGGATAACCCATAATATAATGCCCTTAATTAAAAGAAGTTTAAATCTAGGCTCCAAGTTATTAAAAGACATCCATGCCCTTTTATATATTGTCAAGCCCCAAATTAAATAAAATTTTAATTTAATCCCAAAATTTAAATCTAGGCCCAAAATTATTAAAATATAGTGTGAATGTGTAAACAGAAGTTACATATGCATATGGCATGTGTATCCTGAAGTTATACATCCTTATGCCATGTGTAATGCAAAGTTACACATCAAAAAAATAGACATCAAAAAGAATACATACAAAAAATACATGTATTACTTTAATATTCATTTACAATATTCATTTACACAGGCATCTGTCTAGTGTAATTGAGAGTTACATATGCATTGATCGCTGTCGTATGCGTCAAAAATAATATTACTTTCTCACAACTTAAAATATTTAATATAGCAAGGGTAAGAAAGGATCGTTCCCACAGAGAGGATCTAGGTTGTCAAGTTTTTTCGGTTTCCTATATAAACAAAGGGGGATTTCTGATTTTTATGTAAAGGAAAATAAACTAAAAGCAAATAATGAAATAAACAAGCAAATCAATAAGATGAAGATATTGGTCAAGGATTAGTTTTCATTCACAAACATGAATTTGTAACAATAACTAGAATTGATATTTAATCTCAACTTTTATCAAAAGTCCTAGGATACCTTGATCGCAAGAATATCCCGCTAATTTCCTCTTGTCATCAACAAACACATTAAAAGATGCGAAAGTGAATTCTTCTTAAAAAGCAACCTAAAGTGTAAAAGCACAATTAAGTTTAACTCCCTAAGAGCACTAAGTTTTATGAAATAAGACTAATCAATGCAAACGAACGTGTAAAAGCACTAATCCGTTTTAACAAAGGTTATGATCCACATGTGACTACTAGGATGTATCAGTACAAGCAATAATCACAATTATGCTACGTGTATTCAAGGTGTATCACGTTTACGTATAATAAACCCTAAACTAGCAATAGATATGATTACGAGTTCTACCAATTTGCAACTTGACAAAACTAACAATCAATTATACATGGCGATATTTCTAGCTAATCATAATCGAAAAAACATGGAGACAAAACTAATTTATTGAATGAAAACCCATATTTGGTAATCCAACTTATTCCTTAACCAATGATAAAAACTAGATACTCATATTCATGGAGTTCATAACAAGAAGAAGCAATAAAACTATCATGTTCAATCCCTAGGCAAAAAAATAGAAGAAGAGATAATAGATCTTCTTGGAGATCTCTCCCAAGTTGGAGAAAACTCTCTCCTTTTTATATGTCGTCTTTTCCTTTACGTCCAAAAGTATGTTGCTCCCTTCTGCCAAAATCAGTCCTTGCAACAGCCCATAAGTCAAGCCCAACAGGTCCAAGTCCATCTGAGTTGGATTGGTAATCACTGAGTCGACTCAGTGGCAAGAAAATCCACCAGAGTCCCAGCTGTTTTTGATTGCTTTCCTAGCCAAATTTCGGCTCTTCCCTGCACAACTCAATCCTAGCATTCATCTATTCTCATTCACATCACCACTTCCCTGTATAACAACACCAGACTTCTATGGCCTAGCCATCTGAAACAACCATTCAAACGCCTGCAGCTTCAGCTCCTCAACTGCACTACTGCCTCCAGAAATTGTAGTTGCGACTACTTTTCCATATGCATCAGCATCATACACTTTTTAGATTGCCATCGAACTCAGCTGCACTTGGACTCCTAACAGCTGCATCTTCGGTTCTTCCTGCAGCACAATTAAGCATTACTGCAATGCACATCACCATACTCGAGCCATCTCTTCCCTGGAAGCAAGCACCAATACCAACCATCTCAGCTGTATCGAACCAACAGCTCACAACTTTGCAGCACACTTCAATGCCTTTTCCATCATTGCCAACATTCTCGTGAACTCCTCCTCAGTTCCTTGCTTTATTCTCGTTCTTTAACTTATTGGCAACAAACAATCAAACCACAAACTCAGCCAGGTAATTCACTCCTTCATCGCTGCCATCAGCTTCTCGTCATCATATCTTATTTACTGCCATTTACTGCCAAAGACTATCGAGATTCCATCACTGAACTCCCTTCATCCCGAGCACCTCCTTATCGATCATGGAAGCAGCACAATTATCAACAAACTCCTTCCAGCAATCACTGCTCCAAGCTATCTTGTTCATTACTCCCATTTGCATCTCAGTCATACCACCAATGTACATCCAACTCCATCTGCTGCGACATCAATTCCTATACATGCATCTACATTTCATTCTCTATAGTTCAGCTTCATTTCTGTCAGTCCATCGAAACTATTTTCTGCAGCAGCAGGGTAACAAGCAACCCATTCATTGAGCCACAGACTAGCCAATCCACCTGCAATTCAGCTCCAGTTGCAGCGCCATTCTGTACCTGCTACTACCATCTGTTGCAGCGACTGCACTTCAGCGCACTCTAATCTCATTGCCTGCAATGTTTCGATCCTAACATTCATCTAATTATGCATCATAAACATCAACAGCAACAGCAGCAACGCTTCCGCTGAATCATTCATCCATACACCCGCAATTCAATTAACACATGCAATTATACCCAGCTTCTGGCAGTTGCTCTCTCTTCATATCACTTCAATTGATATTCAACCATCACCACCAGGGCCATTTCTTCCACAACCCTCATTCTCAGAACCCTAATTTCTTAGCTTCCTTGTTCACCCGTGCTTCACCATTTCCTTGAGTTTTGCACTGCAACATCAACTGCACCACCTGCTCCATCATCTCCAGCTTCTATAATCTTCTCAATATCAACAGCAGAACCTGCTCCATCCACAGAGTCTCACCATTCTTCAAGCATTAGTTACATGACCAGACCCATCATAATTCATCTCTTAACAGCTCTAGATGAACTTCAATTCTCATCACAACTCTCAAATTCATATTCAAATCTTCCTCCCTGAGTTCTCTCGGCTTCAATCCCATAATCCGCTCAACTCCAACACCTTGTCCACCAGCAAACCCATTTCTGCAGCTGCAACTCCAATTCAAGAACCCATTACAAATCAACACCAGATCTACTTTCTCATTCACATGGACCCAGCTTCATATCTTTATTTCTTCTCGGCTCTGTTTCATAATTCCACTATCTCAAATTCAGCTTCAGATCTCCTCCACTGATCCCTGTAATCCTTCTACAATCGATCTGCTTATCACTATTATTCTTCAATTGAATCAACCATTAACCCTTGATTTCAGAACCTAATTATCAGCATAATCAACACATCCCCATGAAAATATTCTCTTCAGTTCATGAACCAGCAATAACTTTTAATCTTCCATCACCTGATTGTCCAATTGATTTACTGCTCCATTTCGATTTCAGCTTTATCGCCATGAAATTCAGCAGCCGAACTGCTGCCTCTCCTTCCTCTCTTTCTCAGACAAACCAAATGATTAAGAAGAGAGTGTTTCTCGATTTAGGATTATAAGGGGAATGAGTGGATAATTGACACCCACTCATCAGGATAAGGGCCACCAACAGAAGTAACAACCCCTTAGTGATTTCATTTCCACGGTCAGTCCTGCGAGACTGACAGTTCAACTCAATTCAGTTAACAAATTCCGCAACTCTGCTATACTTCAAAAGCTCGCAGCTTCTTCATATGAAGTCGAAATGGTCTCATTCTTTCACCGGTGACTTCGTCTTTTCGTCCTCTTAAAGTTGATGAGAAGAAATCCTGGATTTGAGCTAGTTCCACTACCTTTTTGCTCAAATGACTCCAAAGTACGTAAATAACTCAAACACACACATAAGATACATAATTTACACGACAATAGCAAAGAAAGCATAAATACTATGTATAAAATTAGGTGTTTTAGACACCTATCAAATTCCCCCACACTTAGACTTTGCTAGTCCTCGAGCAAATCAGACAAAACTTATTCTAAAGAATACATACAACTCCGTGTCGTCGAGGATATGGTTACTCTTAGCATGAATAACATGCCTTTAAACCCCTAGGTGTCCCTAGTGGACGAGTTATAGTCTCGTGAGGGTTTACTAAAGATATACCCACAAAACCTATTTTCCAACTTACTAGTTCTCCGAAATGATAGCATCCAACGCGCTAAGAAGACATAGAAATTCTGCACACTAGTCATAAGAAGTTAGACACATAAATGAACACAATCTCATCCTTAAAAGTTGAGAGAGAAATAACCATCCCTTATCGAAATAAATTCGGGTTCGAAGTGATCAAAAGCCTCGACTCTGCCTCACAAGAAAGGGTTTTATGAAGTTGCTGTCAATAATAAACAACTTTTTATGGGTCACACATGTGTCCAGGTAGGAATGAAGAGAGAATCCTGCGACACGTTGAATGGTAGGAAGGCAAAACCCTCCGAATTGTTTTGAAAACCCACATCTTTTATTCATTTTGAAAACCCTTTTTTCTGACGATCTCTAAGAAAGTAAATCAACCACTTAACGAAGGTGGGAATATGCTTAGTTACCTCATTATCCGTTCGGCGTGCAGTTAGCACCACTCTCACAGCGTCCCTAGAAACTTCTTCGGTCTTCAATCCTTGTCTTCATCTTCGTCTTCGGTCTTCAACTCTTGATGATGAAATCTTGAACTTCGTAGAATCTTGACAGTGTGATTCTTTCCTCTAATTCCTTGTTGCTTGAAACTTCATTGTGGATATTCCTTCTTTCCATTGGATTTATTGAAAGAATACAAAACTAAAAACAAACCAAAATATAATACAACACATTTTTTTTTGAGACAAGAAAAATAAAAAAAATACAAAACAAAACAAAATAAAATAACAAAACTAATAATGAACCTAACAAAATTTTCTCTCGTCTCTTTTTTCTTTTTCATTTTTTTTTTCATTTTTTTTTTGAATATATATACTTTTTTTTATTTGAGACAAGAGAGATAAACACAAACTGAAAATAAAAATAAGATAAGTACAAATGGCCATGGTGTAAGTATTTTACCGCATGATTCTTCACGACTTGTATGTCTCGATATCATAAACTCCTTGAACTCTCATCTTAATAATCTTCGCTCTTGTACAATAGTCTTCAACTTGTAAAAATATGCTCCTTGTCTTGTTGCTTTACTTGAATCTGAATCTGCTCATTTCTGTACTGTTGCTTGTAAACCTTAAACGTCTTCAACTTTCCTTCGAATTTGTGATGCTCCTCTTGTTGATGATGATGGTGTTTCTATGGACCTGTTGGTGTAGATAGAGATAAAGTGGATGGTGCTAACTGCGAACAAGAATACAAGTGATATGTAAGTTAGCAATTCGATGTCACCATCATGATTGATAAAATATCACTCAAGAGATCAAAATAGTGCTTCTATTGGTGGGAGGTTGGGTAGCTCACCATTCTACCCGGAATTTACGTACGGTGACACACACTCTAAAAGCACATACTTAGACAGGTACAAAAAATGAAGGTCGGTGCCTCACATGATGTAACAATAGGTAGTCTCCACTATAGGGGATCACAAATCTAATACCGAATTCAGTCTGCACCTCATTTTCCACTGGCATGGTTAAATCCAACTTTAACTCTCATACAAGTAAGAAACCCGATCATGTTCTCTGTCATCTCTAAGTTCAGTCACTCTTATGAGAATCTCGATGTAATCTTAGCGACATGTATACTATGTGACTCTAAACTAACTACAAGTTGGAGTTTTTTTATTCAATAATTTACACAAAAGTTGAAAATTTTGAAAATTTTACAATGCAAACGCTTAACCACTCCCCCACACTTAAACTTTACATTGTCCTCAATGTAAATTGAATCGTCCAAAGAAAGTCAAGGTGGGAAACCTTATAATGATATGTGACAAGAAATCAGAAAAAGTAAATACGAGATAAGAAAAAGCTAAAAACAAGACAAGAAATAAATACAAGACAAGAAATACTCATCCTATGGGTTGCCTCCCATTTAGCGCTTGGTTTAAAGTCGTCAGCCCGACTATAACCTTGCAAGATTCATTCCCCATATACCAACAATCTGAAAAGTTGGGGATCCTTCCACGTAACTTGTTTTGAAAACACTAGCTTCACACAAATATCAGTTTCATAAAACATAAACGAAGCTATTAACCGATAGAAGCTTCCCCCACACTTATTCTTTTCTACACTTGGAAGTGTATAAAGAACATAAAAATTAGGAACTTCTATGGTTTCTTCTTTGCAAACATCCATAGTATGAGAATCAAATGTTTCTAATAGCGGAAATCGAGAAATAAAGTCATTCAACAATATTCTCGAAGCACATACATTCAAACCAATAAGAGGTAAAGGAGAAGAAACAATATGCAAAGGGTTAGACAAACCTTGCACAATCTCTTGTATCACATAATCCTATTCATCCTTGAAAAACTCAAGTGAATTACTCACCTCTTTTATATCATGGTCCTCTATCAAACCTTGCAACCATTCTTCATCCGTTTCTACCTTAACTAAAGTCTCGGCATCAACATCTTCATTATAATTCTTTGCAAGCTCAATTGGGTCTTCCACAATATTGGTCATATCGGTTTCATTCTCAACACACTCCTCTTCGTTGTAAGGCACATACTCTTTTGCGGATCCAAATTTTATTATAAGAAACTTTTTTAGAACACTCAAAAATGCAGCATCCTCAAGCTCCACCCTTTGAATAGGCTCTTGATCATTATTAAGATCAATGCTTGAGTAATCTACACAAGTGTCATCATAGTCCTTTTCATCTTCATCTTGATCCCAGAATTCCATTCTACACCTTTGGGTAATGTCACCATGAGTTGCTTCAAACGACGTATCTTCATAATCATCGTCAATTTCATAGCTAACATAAGATTGGTTGTCGCTGAATTTAGTGTTGCTAACCTCAAACTCATCCTTTTGAATAGGCGAATGATCATTATTAAGATCAAGAGTTGAGTTAGCTACACAATTATCAACGAAAGTCCCCAAAGGTTGGTTTTTTTCAACATTAGCATCAATCAAATATTCATCACACACCACAGGCACATTAGAATAGTTATTGTTTTTAAAGCAAAGTTCTTCCTCATACCTTTCTTCTTTGATTTGATCAATACCTCTTTGTAAGTTAGCAACACCTTCACTAATACAAAACATAACATATGCTAAGCATAAGATGACAGAACACAAAAAACCTACCCGAAACATTTCGTTCCTTTCATCAATAGAAGCTGCATGAAATTTCCAGCCGCATTCTTTTACTGCACACTTAGCCGTGAACCCAGAACGCTCATTGTATGTTACAACCATGTTGAAACCAGTGCGAAGACGATACTTGGTGTAAGGAATCCTGACTTGCTTAACTCCTTCAACAAACACATGACCAATCTCACCAAGGACCTTGGGCCAACCATCCGATAACAAAGGTTTTGTAGGCTTGCTTTTATCTTCCAAATACATTGCAACAGAAAAATTATTTCCTGACGAAGATGTACTAGAACCATCAGAAATAAAAGAAGCCACCTAGAGCTAGATGAAGAGGCTACATGAGTGACATTTTGCAAGAAAATATCAACACTTTTTTTTTTTACTATGTGAGATGGATGCAAGAGATTGAAACGAAGAATCACAGTCAACCGGAAATTCTTTCCCACCTTCTCGGAAGAAGAAACAAATACCAAGTGGAGTAAATTGCTTCAATTCCTTGCAAACTTGTTCCTTAAACTCATCAAGTTTAGTTTCAACATTAACACGGATGGTAATGAAATCTGAAAAGTAGCGAACAACAACAATGCAACTAACAACATCCATGACAACCTGGAAACTACAAACATACAATAAAAATATCAAATTAAAAAGATGAACGCAATTTAGTCGGGGGCGTTTCCCCCTCGTGAGAAGTATATTCTATGCGGCAAGCTAAATAATACAATGAACAATCAACATACTCAACAAAAAGGAAAACAAGAGATACAATGTGTCTTAAAGATACAACTGCTATAACTGTTTACAAATAAACATGCTACATGACATATATGTGTAACTTCAAGTTACACATGCTAAAAATACAACAAGATATATATGTGTAAACTAAAGTTACACATGTTGTAACTAAAAAGCAGCATCTCTACATCAATTGTTTTCCTTCTAAAACAAAATTGTTGTTCTTCTGAAGAAAAAAAATTGTATCTTCATCCTCCTTACACATGTAAAATACAACAAGATATATATGTGTAACCTCAAGTTACACATACTGTAACAAAAAAAAAAACATGTCTACATCAATTTGAAGTTGTTCTTCTGAAACAAAACTGTTTCTTCATACTCCTCTCAGTATCAACAAAAAGTAAACAACAAATTCTCAGATCGAACATGCAAGAACAACAAATAATTAAAAAAAAATTGAAAAAAGATTTGAAATCAAACCAAAATAAAATTCTTACCTAGATTTGTTGTTTTCTTTATTCTGAAACAATGTTTTTTCTATTCCTCTTCTCAGTATCAACCAATCTTGTTGTAAGTATCAACCAAATCATGCTCACTATCAACCAAATCAAAAACTTAAAAAACTAGATCCAAATCATAAAATTCGAAAATCAATGGAATTGAAAACTAGATCGAAAACACACCTTTGTTGATTTCTCTATTCCAACCTGTCTTCTTACTCTTCACAGACTCAACAAAATCGAAACAAAATAAAAATCGAAAATCAGTAGAAGATCGAAATCAAAAAATCGATCAGAAAAACTAATGAATCAAACCTATTTGATACAAACAGAAAAGATAAATTTATATAAACCTATTTGTTGTTCTTCAATGCATTGTCTCAATCTCGTCAGATCTGCAATCCAGTGAATAACATCAACAAATTGAGAGAAAAAAATAACGAATTGTTGTTCTTCCTCTCGTCTTCAACACAACAGCAAACAAACAAATCCTTGTTCTTCAATGCAACGATTCGTGTAAAGAAAAAAATCTAATTCTGTTTTTGAAGAAAAAATAAACGAGAGCAGAGAGAAGAGAGAGCTAAAAAACTGATTTGATTTTCTGTTTCTGTTATAAAACGAATATAAATACTAGAGGTTAATTTTGGTATTTTTGAATTTACTAAAAAAATTGTTGACGTCAGCAATCAGGAAGAATTCAAAACCTGGACCCAAAAATTAAAGTTCTGGGCCTAGAAATATTAAAAAGTGAAAGTATGGAGTTGGTAGTGAAGGATCCATTTAGTGGGGCTTCTATATATTGAACCCATATAGTAGGGGGTTCTAGTATTTTTCAGGGAAAATTAGGCTAAAGCCCAACCCATGGATAACCCATAATATAATGCCCTTAATTAAAAGAAGTTTAAATCTAGGCACCAAGTTATTAAAAGACATCCATGCCCTTTTATATATTGTCAAACCCCAAATTAAATAAAATTTAAATTTAAGCCCAAAATTTAAATCTAGGCCCAAAATTATTAAAATACAGTGTGAATGTGTAAACAGAAGTTACACATGCATATGGCATGTGTATCCTGAAGTTATACATCCTTATGCCATGTGTAATGCAAAGCTACACATCAAAAAAATAGACATCAAAAAGAATACATACAAAAAATACATGTATTACTTTAATATTCATTTACAATAATTTCTTAGCATGTGTAACTAGAAGTTACACACGCATCTGTCTAGTGTAATTGAGAGTTACATTTGCATCTATCTAGTGTAATTGAGAGTTACACATGCGTCTGACGTCTGATTTGTGCTTTTATGAAGTTTAAATATTTGCCTTTCCTTCTTGTCTTCCTCCCTCCAAAATGCTTGCATATCTACAACGAAGTAAACATCCATAGATTACGTTGGATGAACAAAAAGCAAAAATAATAATATTATAGAACAATTGTAAGGCAAAATTATAGAACAAAGATCACAGAAAAGACACATGATAACCTATCTTAGCATGTGTAACTGGGAGCTACACATGCATCTGTCATGTGTAATTGACAGTTACACATGCATATGACTTGGATACCTAGCATGTGGAATTTTTTGGTTGCAAGTTTGTTTATTTTAGCATGTGTAACTAGGAGTTACACGTGCATCTGTCTAGTGTAAAGAGGAGTTACATGCATATAGTATGTGTAACTAGGAGTTACACATGCATATATCATGTGTAATTGAGAGTTACAAATGCACCTGACTTGTGTAACTGCGAGTTACACATCCATATAAAGAACACATTTTCAACTATAAAAGAGCTAAAAGTCATCACTTCTCACCTGGACAGTAGCCAACATCCTTATCTATCCAGCCATAAACTGCAAGAATATTGGTTATCTTGGTAAGCTAGTTTCTTATCAGTTCGCGCAAACCACATCGAGACCTGCATAGACATCAATTGATATAGAAAAGGTTACAATTATTTAGAAATTACTTCCATAGAAACATTGAAGTACCATAGTCAAAACACCCCTAAACAAGCATGTGTAATCAGCTGAGACACATACAACATCCATGCGTAATTCGGAGTTACACATGAATCCTTCTAGTGTAACTGGGAGTTACACATGCATGTCATAGTACCTAACTTCTGCATCCTAAACCTGTAATCCTGTAAATAAATGCATAATCCATACCCAGTCAGTTGCTCCAGAAATAGCCAATCCCCAAAGGCATGTAAATACCATTCATTTATAATCATCCTGCATAGAACCAAAACATGCAGAAACTTAACTAAAATCGATTAGATACACTTTTGATACCATACTATCATTCACATATTATACGCACGTTTTAGAATGAAAAGAATGCAACCTTAATGGAAAGAATGCAATCATTTTTAATCATTAACAACCATTAATATGTGTAAGTAAAATCTACGTAACCAGAAGTTACACATTCAATCAGTATGTGTAAGTAAAAGTTCCACATCTAATTAGCATGTGTAACTAGAAATTACACATCTATTTAGATTGTGTAACTAGAAGTAGATTACTCAAGGAGTAGTACAAGGCAACCTTGTAGTATTTGACATCCCAGCCCTTTGAACTCCCTCACAAACTTTCCAAGGCATTGAATAGAAGGAGATGACATTCTTATTCTTTCTATGAATAACCTGAATAAGATGTTCAAAAACTGAAACTAGTTAAGATATATTTATCATCTATCAATATTTGCATAAAATTTGATCAAAGCAGTACTTGAAAACCTAGAGCAGTTATCAACGTTAAGATCGACAAACTAATTGAAACGATTACTTTTATATCGGAGAATGTCTTACTTGAGTTTTAGCCAGCATATCAAATCTGTTAGATTCTTAATCTGATAAACACAATACATTATAAACTTCTAGTCTAACCAACACAATATCAGATTGAACCTACTAGTAAACTGCACAAAGCATCATTTCAACTACACCTTCAGGTTTTGTAGCCTGTGCAGGATATTTCGCAGTAATTAATACGTTACTAGAACTCATGCTTAGTAATCTACAACAAAATACGGGCACATAACCGCCAAAAACCTAATATCAATCTACGACTGATTTTACACATTCGAACGGGACTGAATTCTGACAGATATAACTGTAGAAAATTTCCCATTTGGGCTACTTACCATGATCCATTTGTTTTGAAACTTTTACATATCAATCATCACATAAATGGGTTCTACATATCCAAAACTCAGACAAAACCATGAAGTTAAAGTGCTTAATTAGAGGTCTCGAAACTCTGCCACGTTATACAAGTTCTACAGAATGTGTCTCTGTAACACAGCAGTTTCTGCCACTTTCCTTGGTCCGATTATCCTGAAATTTTAGACGAGTTTTCCTGACAAATCTTAGTATAACATATTCAAATTTCACTGAGTTCTAACGGTTAGATCTCGATTTATATCCTTAACCGTACATATGTTCCAGACATTAGAAAAACAAATTCGTAGGTTGTGCTAAGGTTTTATCATCTAGACTAAGTTTCCAAGTAACTCAACATTGAAACTCAAGTTCCAGCAATAATAAAGGTTGGGGAAAGAGTAATTTGCCTTCGTTTATGCTTCACCCACCCATACCACATAAAACTCCTTCACCAGTCCTTTGGAAATAGGTAGCCTGCTTGGTTCCCTTCAAACACTTTGCGTGGAGTTTTTAACGCAAAAATAGTCTAGCATTGTTCCTAGGTCATGTGAAAAATGATTTCTAGTAGAATGAGTGTAGGTGCAAGTGTTCTTTGTGTCTTATTATTATTCTTAGCTACTTACCATTGTAGCAGACTAGGAGAAACATCTCCATGTCATGAGAAGCTCATGCCAAGTAGCTTACTGTTAAGTTTATTGCTCCACAACACAGGGTTGACAAGGAACTCTCACCTTGCAGAAAGACATAGAAATGTTTAACCTTGATGTAACTTATATTAACAATATAATACACAAGGTCAGTGACTATTACTTTCCATGACCATAAAAAATGAGGACAATACACTCAAAAATGAGAAATGACTGAAGATAGAAAAGAGTTAATGTTTGATCGTGGTGCTCCATCTTTTACAATTACTGACAATGGTGTCATGGATCTAGTACGTGAATGGGAACAACGAGATTTTGTTGCCGAGTGGAAGGAGAAATTTAGTTCTAAACATAAATTACCTGCAATAATTTACCGCCTGCAACAAATGGATGTTCCGGTATCCGCAGGAAAGGGAATATAACAACAAAAGAATGGTAATTAGTTCCATGAACCATGTCATCACTAATGGATGTTCTGTGAGAACATAAACTATTAACAAAAATTTATACAAATACTCAAGATTAGATATATGTTTCAGTTCTTAAAACCAGCTAATTACCTGTGACAACCACCACCACCAGTAACACCAGCAGTAGAAACTAAAATCGGTTCATCCTCTTTCATGTCACATTATCCTTCAATTATATCCCCTTATTATTCAATGTACCCATGAAAATTATTACCACTGCCATTAATCATCCCTGTAAAATCAAAATTGAAATATAAAAAACAACCAATCGAACCTCAAACAACAACAAGAAAAACATCAACAATAACAAACAAAAACGTACCTAGATTCAAAATACATGAATCGATTGATTCAAGAAAAAATGTGTTGTTCCTCTCTCCGATCTCATTTGACGGGTTACGGATATTAAGATGCTCTGAGTTCATAAATAAACCTAGATTTTCGATCGGAAATATAAATTAAAAGTTAAATCGAATTCCAATTCAAAACCCTAGAAACTTTGTTTACAAAATTTTTCGGAAATTTCGATCTTAAAAGAGAGATAAAGATGAAATAATTATAGATCTTTGTTCTAATCATATTTTGAATACGGATTTCTAAATGAAATCATATCGATTTGGTTTTCAATAATAAACCGAGAATATTTTTATTTCTGATATTGATTTGGAAATCAAAAAACTAGAAGTTGAAATCAAATGAAAAGATGAAGATATATTAAACTTATCTTTCTCATCATGATTTGATGATTAAAACCTTCATTTCTAGTTGTTGATGACAATTTTGATTAAGATTTCTTCATCAATATGCACTGCAACCTCAAGAACAAGAGTTTTGGATGATGTTTTTATGTTTGAGAACTTGATTTCGACAGAGAAATCTTCTTTGATCTGAAAATGAAAAATCTGACCAGAAACTATTTTTGCAGAAGAAAAACTCGTCCGGAGGAGAGAGAGATGAATTCTGAATTCTGAAAATCTATTATGTTTTTTTCTCTTGTATATATTCAAAAGGGTAGTGTTGTCATTATTGAAATTAATAATAATTAATTATGGGCTGGATCTGAAGAAAATTTGATATTTTGGGCCTAGCAATATCATTTTCCTAAAGTATGGAGTTGACAGTGTATGATCCATTTAATGGGGCTTCTATATATTGAACCCATATAGTAAGGGGGTTCTAGTATTTTTCACTTTTCCCTTTTCAAAACCTTAGATGGGCCAAACGTTCACAAACATTAATAGACTGCTCGGATTTAGGGCGTGCCATGTGTGGATGGTTAACCTATTAATTACTAATTTACCATCTAAAGCAAACCGCATGCACCTCACGAGCTGCTTAGAGCAGCCGTTGTGCGGTACATATACCGCATATGAAAAATGCTCCATATGACCATATTCACTAGCCAAAAATGAACATATTTTTATTAAATGAATAACAAAAGTTATACAAAAATTACAACTCTAAAAGTTATACCAACTTTGATATTTTTTGACAAAAGGAAATGAATCAGACTAAAATAAGGAGCAACCTAGCAAATCTGTAATATGGTGTGTCAGGCGTTTCAATTCTCTTCAAGGTTTGAGGTCTCCCCAAGTGGCAAATTCTTTCTCCTGCAGTCAAAGTTGCATCCTTCTTTGCTAATGAATCAGCTGAGAAGTTGATTTTCCTGTAACAGTGCTGAAAAATAACATCTTCAAATTGTTTGATGACTGCCTGCCATCTAGCTCTGATATACCAAGGTGCTCTGTTATTGTCAGCTAGAATGATAATTGCTTTAGAGTCTGATCTTATAATGTCTTTCTTAAGATGTAGATAGACTGCCCATTCTAGTGCATACAGAACTGCATAAATCTCAGCAATGAAATTAGTTGTTATCCGCACTCCACCTGATAATGTACCAATTACTTGACAGTTACTATCCCTAGCAATTATTCCAAATCCTGCATTTCCAGGGTTGCCAAAAGAAGCACCATCACATCTAAATTGTATGTAATTTTCTTTAGGAGGATGCCAAAAACATTCTTTGATGCAAGTAAATTTAATATACCTGGTACCCAATTTGAAGAATGTTATAATCCGAGAATCATAATCTTGTCCCCATCTATTACCTTTCATTCTACCTCCTCCTTCATGTACCACTTGATAGATTTTGCACTTAAATGTGTTTATATTAGGTCTTCCTTCTTCAAAAAATATTGCATTTCTTTGGAACCATAACTCTCTCATTGTAGCACATGCAGCTGTGACCCAAACTTCTTTTATCAAGGGACTTTGATTTCTAGCAGCTTTACAGATATCACTGAAAGATAATGGTCTGGGAAAGGTAAAAATGGCACACAACCAGTCCCAAATTTTCACACTGAAGTTACACTTCCATAAGGTATGCTCCATACTATCCTGTTCTTCAACACATACACAACATCTGGATGGCATTTCATAGCCCTGCTTCCTCATTGTTTCATCATCAGTATATATACCTTGCAGCAGTTTCCAAGCATTGCAAGCAATATTAGGATGTAAAAAGTGTTTCCATAAAACCGATGCCTATGTAGGTTTTTGTTATTTTAGCCTTATTTTTTCCACAACCATTGATGTACTAAATTTACCACTTGCATTTCCACACTACACTGTTGTATCAACACCTTCACCTATATTTGGTATTCTTTCCATATTCAACACAGATTGCAGTTCTATAGGAATGTTCCAGATTTTTCCATTTAACAGTTCTGCAACTTTCATCTGCATAATGTTTTTCACAAAATTTGTATAGCCCAGGTCGTTGATAAGAGGATGTGTTCCAAACCATGTATCAAACCAGACTGAAGTATTTGTTCCATCACCCAAGCACCATCTTATGTCTTCTTTTAAAGAATTCCAAGCCCATTTTAAGCCTGACCCAACAGAGGATTGTCTCCAATTTCCAAACCATTGTCCATTTTTATTTTTAAATTTAGCTGCAAAGAATAATGCCCATTCCTCCTTGGAGTTCAATATCTTCCACATCATCTTCATTAAGAGTGCTTTGTTAACAGTTTCTAATCTTCTTATTCCAAGACCACCCTCACTGTAAGGAGTGCATACCTTTTTCCATGACAAAGTTTTATACTTTCTAGATTCACTGTCTCCAGACCATAAGAAATTTCTTATTAGTCTTTCACATATCTTGATAACTGAAGCAGGCCACTTGTAGATGGCCATATTATATAAGGGAACACTACATAACACTGATTTGATAAGCACAAGTCTATCTGCAAAGGATAGCAGCTTCCCTTTCCATGTAGCTAGTTTTTTCTGTATTAACTCCACGACTGGCCAGACCATTGCAGAAGTTATTCTTCCAGGAGCAAGCATCACACCTAAGTATTTGTCAGGGAATTTAGGTATTTCCATATTAATCATATCACAAATCTGCTGCTTCCTGATTGAAGTAACACCATCTACGAAACATTTGCTTTTATCTTTATTTATCAGTTGACCTGAACTGGCTTGATACTTGTCTAGTAAGGAGAATAATTTGTCTAAAATTTTCTTGGCACCATTACAAAAGATGAAGACATCATCTGCAAAAAATAGGTGAGTTGGATGAATTCCATTCTTAATCACCATTGGAAGTATTTTACCCTGGGACACTAAATGAGAGATATTCCTGCTTAATACATCCTCCATCAACACAAACAGAATTGGAGACAATGGGTCTCCCTGTTTTAAGCCTTTACCCATTGAGAAAAACCAGAAGGACCACCATTGATCATAACTGACATTTTAGCTGACTCAAATAATGTTAAAAGCCAATCACACCATAAATTAGAAAAACCATATTTTTGCAGAACTTGAAATAAAAACTTCCAACTTACTGAGTCATAAGCTTATGAGATGTCTAATTTGAGAGCAACATTACCTCATCTTATTTTTTTCTTCATCTCATTAACCATTTCAGAAGCTAATAAAACTTGTTCATGAATGCTCCTACCTTTGATGTATGCAGCTTGTTGTGGAGATATTAGTTTCGCCATCAGTGTATTCATTCTTGTTGTAATGATTTTAGTGAAAATTTTGAACAAAACATTGCTTAATCCAATGGGCCTGAATTGATTTGCTTTCTTTGCTCCCTGAAATTTGGGAAGAAGTACCAAGAAATTAGACTTAAGTCCTTTTGGGATGAATCTTCTTTTCCAACAAAATTGAATTGCTGCTACTAAATCTTCATGAATTATTTCCCAGCAAGTTCTGTAAAAGATGCCAGAGTAACTGTCAGGACCAGGAGAGCTATCTGGATCCATTTCAAATATAATTCTTTTAATTTCCTCTGCATCAGGTACGGAATCCAACACTGCTTGATCAGAATCAGTCTTAGCTGCAGGAATGACATTCAATAGATCATCATCAATATTAACTTCTTGGTATGCAATTTTTTGCTGAAAATGTTGGACTAGAGCTTCAACAATTTTTGATTGGTCTGAGATGATGTTGCCATTGCCATCATCAAGTTCACTAATTAAATTTTTTGCTTGCCTCAACTACATCTTGGTATGAAAATAGTTGGTGTTAGTTGCTCCTTCTTGTACCCATTTTTCTCTTGACTTTTGTCTTAGAAAAATATTGGCATGCACCTCCCTGTTAGCATGTTCATTTTGAGCCTCCACTAAATTAGTGAATGCATCTACATCATGAGGATGACTATCAGAAAATTGCATTGCAGCTTGAACTTTTTCCTTTGCTTCCTTTATTTTAACTTGAACATTACCAAAAACACTCCAGTTCCAGTCATTAAGTATTTTCTTTAAGTTTTTTAGTTTCTGCATAAATATGAAAGCATGATCTCCAATAACAGTTTTTGACCAACATTGTTTTACCACAGATAAAAAGGTTGGATGATATATCCACATTTTCTGAAATTTTCTTGGACTATTAAATGGCTTGGGAATGTTAGCACATCCTCCCAAAAGTGGTGCATGATCTGATACAATTCTCAATCCAACTTTGTATCCCTAATCTCCATGTAAATCTAACCATTGTTGATTAAAAATTGCTCTATCAAGTGTGCAGAGTATTATGTTTCTTCCTTGTTGACAGTTAGACCATGAGAACTGCAATCCTGTTTTAAGAGCTTGAATTAATTCACACCTATCTAAGCAGTTTGAAAAGTCCAACATTGAAGCCCTATTTGGAGATTTACCACCAATTTTTTCATCTTGTGAGATAAAAGCATTAAAATCTCCTAACGCAATCCATGATTTTTTTAAATCACTAATTATTTCCATCTCTGACCATAAGAATCTTTGAGTCTTTTTCACATGAGCATGAATACCAGAAACCAAAAAATCACCAATGCTGACTGTTATCATTTGACTAGACATGGATATTACCTGAGGAGTAGAAATACCTTTATTCCAAAATAACCATATATTACCTTTATTATTTGAGAAAGAATTATGAATTACCATATATTTTATTCCTGGAAGATTCAGTTTATTACAGAATGAAGCAGTACACTTAACTTTTGGTTATGCTATCCAAACTAATGAGGGATTAAACTGATTCACCAAAGTCCTTAGTTTATCTTGAGCCCTAGGTCTTTTCAAGCCCCGGATATTCCAAAATATGATCTTCATTTAACATGAGGAGGGTTTTTAGAACCCCCTTTTCCTTGATTTTTCCTGAATTTATATTTGTTGCTGGTAGGAGCAAGTTTAGTTACCTTTTCTGGAGTTTGAGAAGCAGATGAAGAAGCGGTGTTGGCTACCATTTCTTTTTCTACTATCTTGGACCATGAAGTAATATTAACTGCTTCATTTGAAACTTGACCTGTATTTCCATCCAAAAATTTGATAGTGCTATTAAGTGAGCTATTTGCTTCAACAATTTCCAGAATTCTGGGAATTTCCATGATAACAGATTCAACATTTATTTTACCTTCTTCACTTTCTAGTGCACTAAATATCCCTTTCTCTGTTATTTTGGCTTAAATGTTTACTTTAATAATTGGTGTTTCATGAATGGCATTGACTATAGAATCTTCACCATCCTTACCACAGATATCAAAAGGAATATGATTATTGATAGTCTTTGGAGTTCGTTGATGAGTAACTGACTTGATAGAAGGAGTTTGTTGTTGAGTGTTAACTGAATTGATAGAAGGAGTTTGTTGCTGAGGAATTGATGTACTCTTGATAGTATTTTGAGACTTGCCTACTGGATTAGCTTTGTTTTTCTCTACTCTGCATTCAGTGACCAAATGACCAACTATCTTGCATGTAGAGCAAAATTTTGGACATATTGGAATTGATATACTTTGAAAGAAGCTTCCATATTTGGTACCAATCCAAATTTTATTTGGAATAGTCTTAGCAAAATCTACATCAACAAGAACATTCGCATAATAACCAACTTCACATTTAGTTGTTGCTTCATCTAACTTAATAGGATTTCCAAATTCTCTACATATTGCAAATAAAATCTTCTCACTCCAAAATTCAAGACCAAGCCCTGGAAATCTTACCCATAATGTATCCCTAGACGTTCTTTGACTTTCTGGTCGAAAATTAGATATCCAATTTCGAACTTGCAAAATTTGATTTGATACTTCCCATTTTCCTTCTTTGATGTATTGACGATCAGTTTCATTATCTAGCTTAATTGTGAAAAAACCCCTTCCCAATGGAATTAGTTTACAGTCTCCAACCAATTTCCATTGTTTGCGAATGATAGTAACAGTATCAACAAACTTGATATTTTGTAAAAGTAATCTTCCTATAATTGAGAATTTCCAAGGATTCAAACAATCTTCAAATAAATCATCAGGTAATTCGATTGAAGGAATTATCTGTGAATTTGTTTCTTTACTAAAACCTAACTTTTCAGACATAGTTGCTTCAATACAAGTAGTTTTAGGACAAGAATCCATGAACCACCTGAATTAAAAGCTACTAATCATGATAAAATTGATGAAGAATTATTTGTAATGATTTTTTACCTGAAATCAATGGATCTGATTACGAGAAACGAAGATGAAGTTGAAATTTTTTTCGTCGAGTTAGTCGCCCGAGTTGCAGAACTTAACTCGTCTGTTTTATTTTTTCGCAAGCCAAAATCAAAAGGTTTAACCCCAATCATGGTACGTACGTCCATCCATTCAATATCCTTTTCCTTTTCCATCTTAACAACAATAATACCAGTATACTAACCAAATCAAAAATTGTTAACCAACCTGAAAATTGTCATCTGGTGCATAACGCAGGTTATATGTGCATCACCTTGACACACCAAATTAAAAAATGCATCGTGACTGGGCTGGGCGAAACTGCACGTGGGCCGGGCGAAGCCAAATAAAGCTTCGCCGCCGCACCAGATTAAAAATGCATCACGACGAAGCGAAGCCGCACTAAATCAAAAATATGGTTAAAAGAAAAAGTCGCCAGATGCGTAGCACGTGCAAAAATCTAGTTGGAGTGTATGCTTGGAATAAAATATCTTGGAGCTTCTCCAATGGTTGTTGTGTGTGTTTTCTAGGTGTCAACATAAATAAGACATCCTCATTCCAATTTTTCCATAAGTTAAGGAGAAAAAAGTTACTCATCTCGAATGATGTTGTTTGTGATCTTTTTTTGATTAAATGTAAATTTCATTTTTAGTAATTTTAAGATTTTATTACAGCTAAAATAGTTAATTTTAGCTAGACAAAAGCTTATTAGGATAGTTTAACATCCTTAAATTGGATATCTAAAACTAGACATTCATTTTGAGGATGTTTCACAAAAATTAAACCATATCATCTTCATATTAATTTAAAGAATTGAGTTTAGAGAAATTTTTTAGGAAAAATGAATGTCTATTCTGGATTTTGACGTTTATCTTCGCATACGATCCAATGGAAAAGCCCTTCATGTTTGCCCTTACATTTGTTGCAGGCAGGAGGACTAGTAGAGCTCCCGCAGATGTGTCTCGTTTTCTTAGTTAGTGGGACCCACATCATGGCACATCACACCCGCCGTTAGATCTTCAAAATCTTACAATTTTGTAAGAGTTTCTTTCTTTCCTCTCTCTCTCTCTCAATCATTTTATTTTACTTGTATTAATTTCTTTTTTCTTAGGGTTTTATTTTTCTTCTTCCTCTGTCTCTCTCAATCTATAGTTTTCATTTTCTACTACTTTTGGGTTCAATTTTTTTCATTCACTGAGCTTCAATCAAGATCTAACCATGTCCAATAAACAGTGAGATCTCTTTCTCTTTGTCCTTCTCTCCCTAGGGTTAGAGTTCTTTTACTCGTATTTGTTTTTTTCCCTTTCCTTTTCAAGATCTCATTTTTGTTATTTGGGAATATTCTTTTAGGGCATTTGATATTGCTTATGATTATATCAGTTGAATTAAAAAGTGGGTTTTTGATTTTTTTATTTTTTGGTTGGATTTGCAGGAATTTGAAGTTAAAAGGTGGTGATAGATGAATTGCTTTGTGGGCTTAAAGTGAAGTATATAATTTGAGCTTAGATTTTATCTGGTTATTACTTAGGAAGTGTTTTTGGAATTTGGGGGCGAACTTTTTGTTTGTGTCGATAGTGATTTTGATCTACTGGTACTACTGGGTTTGGCAATGTGTAATAACTAAGGGGTCCTCTTATTTGGAGGATCCCAAATAAAAAACAAAGAAGCTTAAATTTTGCTGATTTTGTTATCTATGGATGGATTAATACTTATTAGGGTTTTTCAGTTAGTTGACTTGAAATGAGTTCCTTATTCAACTATTTGGGAGTTATTCCAGTTTGTAAGCAGAAGAAAAAAGGATTAATTTAAGTTTGGGTTTTTGAATATTTCAAGTTTATTCTTCTGGTATGGATTCTTCAGTGCCAGAAACTAGTGGAGTTGTAGGAGGTCATGTTCTTGTTCCAACACGTTTTGTTTGGCCTTATGGCGGTACAAGGGTCTTTCTTACTGGTTCTTTCACAAGGTGAGATAGAATCTAATCCATTACTATTATGAAATGTAAATTCACGTATGGTAGGGATACTAATTCCTGAATCTTTTTCCATGCAGGTGGTCAGAGCATTTGCCAATGTCTCCAGTGGAAGGTTGCCCCACGGTTTTTCAAGCTATTTGCAGCTTAACACCAGGGTATCATCAGGTCAATATCTTTTTTTTTTTAATTCTTCCAGAATGCTTATTTACTGAGCTGTATCAGAATAGATGAAATCACCAACATATGAGTTGTGTGAGTCTTTAATTTTTGGATATTGAATTGAATTTTGTTGCCTTGTTTTGATTTTACGCAGTACAAGTTTTTTGTTGATGGAGAATGGCGTCATGACGAGTCTCAGCCTTTTGTTACTGGCAACTATGGGGTTGTGAATACAGTCTTGCTAAGTAGAGAAGCTGAGCCAATTATAAATGTTGAGTCACCTGGCTCTAGATCTAACATGGATGTGGATAATGATGCATTTCAACGTGTGGTAAGTTTGGCTTTTGAAGTTTCAATTAGTAGGGCACATGGCAGCTTCATGCCTATTGCCTCTCTCTGGTCTTGTGTTTGTTCTCATACTCTTAGTGCTTTTACGACGTGTGAGTTCCTTCATTGAGATATGAAAATACTAACAAAGAATTAGCTTAGCTTACTGCTTTCTGTGTTCATTTTTTGATACGAGACAGGTCAAAGTGTCAGATGGTTCATTACCTAGAATCTCAGAAGCTGATTTAGAGGTCTCTCGTCACCGTATTTCTGTATTCTTGTCCACACACACCGCCTATGAATTACTTCCTGAGTCAGGCAAGGTCTGGATGCTTAACCCTTATCATTCTTTCGAAAATAATTACATATGCATAGCAAAAGAGTTTCTGATTTGACTCATATATGTCAATTGCAGGTTCTTGCATTGGATGTTAATTTACCTGTGAAGCAAGCGTTTCATATTCTTTACGAGCAGGTATGTTATACACCCACTGAGGTTTTAGGAGTCCATAAGTCCAGTTCACATTTGCATAGCCTTGGTTGCCAATTTCCGCAGTTCCGATTTTCTTAGTTCACAGCCCTATACATGATCTGAAGCTTAGGGCATTTTCAAACAAAGGCACTATCAAGATAAGTTTCATATGATCCATCGAGACAATAATCTGATCTGAAGTAATTGGCGAAGAAAGCTCTGTTTATATAGGTGCTGAATTTGTAGCGTCTTAGATTTGATTTCCTAGGCTTTCCATCATTTTGTTGCCTTGAAGCAATGTAACTTCAGTTGGACGGACTTATTCTGCTTCTTTCTAAATTCTTTTGTTGGTGGGGTATACTTCCCTATTCATTTTGTCTGACAAGCTCTTTCCAGGGTATTCCTGTGGCTCCTCTGTGGGACTCCTGCAAGGGACAGTTTGTTGGAGTCCTTAGTGCTCTAGATTTTATCTTAATTTTGAAAGAGGTATGTGTACACTAGAGTTGTTTCTATTCGAAACTGTTATGAATTATGGCATCTAAAACCTTATATTCCTTGATAGAATATCGTTATCTTCTTTAATTGCAGCTTGGAAGTCTTGGCTCAAATCTGACAGAAGAAGAGCTTGAGACACACACTATATCTGCTTGGAAGGAGGGCAAATCACATCTTGAGAGGCAGATTGATGGTCATGGAAGAGCGTTTCCCAAAACTTTGATCCATGTATGTGCTTTTCTGTGGCACTATTCAAACTAGATTTTCTGTGCATTTATACAGTCACTACCTTAGAACAGAGGCGCGGTAGGAAGAAAAAGGAATTTAAAGTACTACTTTAGGCCTGGTTCATCGAGAGTAAACAATTAGGAAAATGTTATTTTTTGCAAGTTAAGTAAAATTCTCCCCCAGCCTTAGTATCTTGTTTACACATCAAGTCGTTTTCTCTAATGCACATGTATGTTACATACTAATAATAATATGATATTTAAGCCGGTCAAACAGTGTAACCAACATTTATGTGGCTACCAACACCCTTGTCATCAGTACCAGTTGCAGTGCTACTAAGGCTATCACCACCTGTGTCATTGAACATAACGGAAAACAGTGAAAGCCGTCCTGCCACGTTTCTTGTTATGTATATGGAATTTTGAACACATTCCTTCTTGGCACATATTAATCATTCATGCAGATGAGCCAACAAACGTCTTGTGAAATAAGTATGCAGACTAAATGGTAATGTCCACAGTTACATAGCACCCTGTATAATGCATTTCGTAGTATTGAGGATGGTTAGATTGATATTATTTTGTTTACATTGGTAATAATATATGTGCTCCTCTCCAACATACATTACATTATTGTACTTCAGATACAGGATTGTTATGTAATTTCACCTGCCACCAGAATAAACATCTGAATACCTTACATATAATCTCCACATACAAGTAATCTGTATCGTGCAGTATATAACATCATTTACTCTGGGGCATGTGATTTAGGCTGGGCCATATGATTGTCTGAAAGATGTTGCCTTAAAGATATTGCAAAGCAAGGTGGCTACAGTACCAATTATCCATTCTTCTACACAGGATGGTTTGTTCCCACAGCTGTTACATCTTGCTTCTCTCTCAGGAGTATTAAAATGTAAGCATTTTAATCTTCTTGTCTTGGTTCCATCTGTGTGTATGTAAGTGGAGATTTTTAATTGATTTATTACTGACAGATTAATTTTCTTGTTAAATTCCAGGTGTATGTAGGCATTTTAGACATTCTTCTAGCTCGTTGCCTATCCTGCAACAACCAATCTGCTCAATTCCTTTGGGTACATGGGTTCCAGAAATTGGGGAACCAAACGGACGACCATTGGCAATGTTGAGACCAAATGCACCTCTTAGTGCTGCCTTATCTTTATTACTTCAAGGTACATATGCATACTATACAATGAAGTTCCCATTAATTAACTGATTTGGCAGTGGTGTTTGTTTGATTTGTCTAGAGGAGAAGCTTTAACTCTTTTAAGGAAAATTTCTGACCATTGTTTACTTGTGTGCATTTTCGCTTAATGTTGTTGCAGCTCAAGTAAGTTCCATCCCAATAGTGGATGACAACGATTCATTACTGGATATATACTCACGGAGGTAATTATTTCCCTCTATCTGTCGTTTGAACATTATATTTTAAGTCTGACTGAATTCTGAAACCATATTGAAGGTTGTAGGGTTTTGTGTATTTCTCTTTCGCAGTGACATCACAGCTTTGGCGAAAGATAAGGTTTATGCTCAAATTCATCTTGATGAAATGAGCATCCTTCAGGTAACTGTTTTTTTTTTTCCTCGTGATTTTATGATCATGTCATAATACTGTACTTTTGCCTTCATGGTTACAGGCATTGCAGTTGGGTCAAGATGCAAATTCTCCCACAGGCTTATTTGAAGGACAGAGATGTCAGATGTGTTTACGGACTGATTCTCTACACAAAGTAATGGAGCGGTTATCTAATCCAGGTAAATTAAGAACACTGTTTTCTTGGATAGTGGATTACTTGCTAACTTAAAAGACCGAGCTCTATTTGGAATCATGATATTCCAAGCTTAACTTTATGTCTTTATGAATTCCAGGTGTAAGAAGACTTGTCATTGTAGAAGCTGGAAGCAAACGAGTGGAAGGTATCATTTCATTAATGGATGTATTCAGGTTCTTACTTGGGTAACTGGGATTTATTAAAGAGATTGAGAGAAGATTTTTATGCAAGTCATTGAAGAGAGAAGAGTTGTATGCAAAGTGTAAATGATCCGAATTGTCTTATATTGTTGGGTACCATTCTTTAATGTTCTACGTAGTGCGACCTCGGAAGACCTGTTTTTAGGTGACATGTAATTTGTCCACAAAGAAAACAAATTGACATGAAAGTAACATTGGTTATGCGAGC
The DNA here is from genome assembly GCF_003573695.1 of Papaver somniferum. Lineage (NCBI taxonomy): Eukaryota > Viridiplantae > Streptophyta > Magnoliopsida > Ranunculales > Papaveraceae > Papaver > Papaver somniferum. The sequence goes on along the minus strand of NC_039360.1, from coordinate 139,019,208 downwards.
TAGATCTATTTTATTTAAAACAGTTTGGTTTTATGGTCTCTGTGTTGATCAATTAAATCTTATTTGCTTTCTCTCTTCTTCTGTTACAACCTTTAGATATAAACACGGGAAAGGATCATTGTCCTGACAAACTCCCCTGCTGGTGCGCATCGAGTTCTAGTTAACTCTATATCAAAAGGCTACTTTAGATATCGACTTTCAGAATACAGTAAGGTGACCCTCTTTTATTCTTTTTCGAAGTAATCCAAAGGTTGTTTTCGGATCAAAGTCTACTTTGTTAGGCCTATTCATATGAAGGCTATTATTGGGGCGTCGCACTTCAATAGATGGGCTTCATTTGGATTCTTAATGTACAAAAAAGTGGTTATGAGATATCCTAACCCTATATACAAATGTCTAGATTACCTTTTAACTAGAAGTGATTTTACGTCCAGGTTTGGATTAATTCCAACCGTAGAATTTTATTTGCATGTAATTTTACGCCCATGTTTGGATTAGTTCCAACCGTAGAAGCTCATTTTACGTCCAGGTTTCTTTTAATTCCAACCGTAGAATCCGATTTTACGGCCAGTTTTCTTTTAATTCCAATGGTAGAAGTTATTTTACGTCCAGGTTTGGAGATTTTACGTCCAGGTTTGGATTAATTCCAACCGTAGAATTTTATTTGCATGTAGTTTTACGTCCAGGTTTGAATTATTTCCAACCGTAAAAGCTCATTTTACGTCCAGGTTCCTTTTAATTCCAACCGTAAAATATGATTTTATGTCCAGTTTTCTTTTAATTCCAATCGTAGAGTGATTTTACGTTCAGGTTTGGATTATTTCCAACAGTGGAAATTTATTTTACAGCCAGTTTTTCTTCCCACAAAAACTTTGTCCCAGAATTGACCAAGTATACAACAAAATTTATTAATTTAATTTTTATCTGATTAAATTAAATTAAAATTAACTAAATAAGGGTTGTTTAGTCATTACAAAATTATTTGAGATAAGAGGTTTTTGATATTACTTATGGGTGACCCGGTTTTGTCCTATTAGGTGACGCCCCTCTAATGGAATGTGACGCCCCATTAATAGCCTTCATTCATATGCACATATCAAGCAAACTAATTTTGCCACTTAAGCACCCGCTATGGGTATGCCAAACATATTTGTCTAAGTGTCAAAAATACCACTTAGACATACACGATAGAATGTCTACCGAACGATAGGGTGTCAGCTATATGGTCTTATGATCGCTCGTTGGTCATTCCAGCGCCAACGATAGTCTTGTTATCGCTCACAAACATCATCGCTTATCAGTGATTTATCCAACGGCCATAATTTCCCCCCCTTTGTAAATACCCAATTTCAAACAAATTTCAACTCACACCAGAATTTCTAAATCTCTTAAGAATTTCTCAATCTCCGATTCTTTTCATCAGTCTTCCGATTCTTCAAAGAGCATAACTGATAATATGAACATGGTTGAGTTCGTAGCAAACCAACATGATGCCTAAAATCAAAGAGTTGCGATCGTGCCAATGTGCAAAGTCGAATCAGGAGACGATTACCAAAATTTACTACTGAGGAAAATGAATGTAGTTGCAGGAAAAGTTGAAAAAATAAATTAGATTGAGAAAGAGAGAAAGGAAGGAATAAAGAAATTAGATTGAGAAAGAGAGAAATAGAGAAACTTTTTGTGTAAAAGTTTTGGTGTAATTTTTTAATTTGAAAATTACATATTCATAGGCGACAAAGAACTAGTTGTTGGCGCTAGACTTTTTATCAAACGATATTCATGGTAGCGCTGACGATGGAGACTTTATTGCTAGCGTTATTATTTATTTCGCTCGCTAGAAACTCTGTCGCTCAGTGATTTTCCCATAGTGACGTAACTCATTTGCCATGCCACCTGGCACGTCAAACAAGTTTTTTTAACCTTGTACATATAAAGCTTTTTTAACCTTGTACATAGGAATATACCTTAGTTAGAGTTGATACGTAAACAATACATTACAGCTAGTAGCATTACATTACAACCAGTAGAGGATGCAAAAATGTAAACACTTAAAGCGCCCCGGCTACGATGTGGTCGGGCCACATACATTTTGCATGTGACCCCTCTTTGTTTTGTGACACCTATTCAACTAGAAAACCTACCCCCTCAAAATCCCTTAAATGTTCTACTTTTTGAGAAAAAGTAGGAAGTTAAAGAAAGAAAAAAGAAAAAAGAAAAACAGTTAGGTAACGCAACTGATTTTCAATTTTTTTTCTTGCTTTATAGAACATATCAACATATAAAGAAGGGTCACATACTTGAAGTATGTAACTCGACCACATCGTAGCCACACCGCACTTAAAGCTCAGTCAGTTCAATTTCAGTTTTAAAAAAAAAAAAACTTTTACTTTGTTAACAAAATTTTTTATCACGTGATTGACACTGCATAGTGACCAAAACTACCAAAATATGGACTCAAAATCTCTATTTCAACCTAAAATATGGTGTAAAGTATTCCCCTTGATCCGAAACCAAACTGTGACTGTGATTCTATGACATGAGATCTGCTATTACGAGTCAAACTCTTTTTGTATGACCAAAAAACTTCACATTGACTTTAAATCTACCGTTGTTGCCAAAACTTACCCCTAATAACCTAACTTAGTCAATGTGATGAGTGCTTGTGACCCAAAAGTGGTTGTGCATCCCAATTGTGCCGCGTCGCCTGAGATTTTTAGGGCGTTCGGACACACCAACAGAAGTTTCTAGAGCAAAAAAAGTCAGAAGTTAGACCGGGAAAAAAACTTGAAAATGATTCTAGAAGCAACAAATCCTTTTTCTGAGATAATTTTTTTGACTTTTGAGACTTCCGCTTCTTGATAGGTAGAAGCACTTCCATTTGTGGTATTCAAAAACCTTTTTAAATCGATCCATAATAGTATGCTCGGTGACCCAAATATAGTTAATGGTCTAAGTTTGGCAATCTAGAATTGCTGCCAAGTGACTCAAAATTTGAAAAATGACACAATCTGCCAATAGCAAATTGTTTGTTCCGTGATCCAAATTTGAGCGATCGCCCAACTTTTTCGTTCGGAAACCTGTCAAACTTGTTACAATCAGCAAGTATAAATGAACAATAAAGATCTTTGTACCTGATTTGTAAACAAGTTTACTTGGACGATCTCAAAACTCAATATCCAAAAATCAACCTAGTATGTACCCAAAATGTACACGGACCGAATTCTAACAAAAGCAAGTATTATAAACTATATTCCAAGACAAAGATATGCAAGAGCAAGTCTTATAGATGTTATATATTTTGAGTTTAAATTTTTTAGGTTGATTAACATACTAATATTATTAATATAAACAATATAATGAAGAAAAGAAATAACACAAGACACCAAAATTTTTTTTAACGAGGAAAACTGCAATACGCAGAAACCCCTGGGAGCCAGTCCAATTTTGAACACCATCTTGTACTAAGCCGCTACAAGCACTAGCCTACTATCAAACATTAGATTGGAAAGTAGTTGGTACTAAATCGACCCTCCAAGCAATAAATCTTCAGTCGTGCTCCTTATGTCTCTTGGTTATCGCAAGACCCTACGCATTTGGTTCCCCTACCTGACATTTTTATAGCCCCAGGAGTTGCTTCATCCAAGAGATTTTTAACTAATCCACCTCTTACAGATATCTATTGATTTCCTACAGAAAGTTATACAATAATGGTAATGGAAATATGTTTGTTGATGAGGGTCTTCAAGGTAAACAAGTTTCAAGCAAACCTCAACAATTAGGATGTCTTACTTTATTCAAAAGGTTATAGAGATGCATAATTGAATATAGCTCACAAGATCAATCCAATAGATATGATACTTGTGAAATTATAAAGTCTTAGACGAAGAGTACATACTTTGTAATTTTTTTCAATTTTATTCTTGATCGATAATTCTTGGATGACTTTATAGCATAAGAGACAAACCTTTAAAATAAACAAGAATTCCGATGATAAAGATAAAATTTCGGATATCAAGAACTATCACGTAAAATATAGTCTGAATGGGCTTCACGAATCCCTTCGTCAAGATTTTAAAATGCGTAACCTAATAAAGTTTCACAAAGAAACCTAGGTATTTAGAGGATGATTCTTGATGCAACAAGGACACGAAAGTGCCAAGATTAAGATTCTAGTATGCATAGATTCATTTATTTATAATGATGTACAAGGTTAGGTAGCTTATAATCAAAGCTGAGTTCGTGGACTATTTTCTAATGTTTACGTATAAATTTGATACCAAGAAAGCTTAACTTCTCAATACAGATTGATCATGCAAGCATGTTTACAGAGAAGAATGTGCGACTTCATGTGGTCGAAATAAGCTTTAAGCACCATGTTTTTAGCCTAAGAATAAAGGTTGAGTCATTCTTGGAGTTTAATAAATCTCTAGACCAAAATAGTTCACGAACTATGCAAAACAGTTTAAGAACCTTTTATATTCATAAATTCGCGAACTCAGATAGAAAAAGTGTCCAAGAACCTCTTAAACCAACCATTTCGCAAACTGACCAAATTATATCGTGCACTTGATGATTCAAAAGTGTCCAAGAACATCTCAAAATTAAACCAGTTTGCCAATTGACCAAATCAGTTCGTGTACGCGTGTTAATTATTGAGTAATTAATCAGATCTTATTATTCGGTAAGCTCCAAGTCTGTGTACTGACCAAATCAGTCCGTGAACATAAAAATAAACTCATATGAACTTAATATGCAATTAAAATATGCCGAATAATAAAATGCTCTCAACCTATTATGCAATAAAATCTTCATTGCTTGAATTTGTGATTCGAGTTTTATCAAGTACTAGCTTATACTCGAGATTTCATCTTTGTAAAATTCATTGTAATACTGAAGTCATATGACATTGTCTCAATAGATAGAATGGTAGATAATATGAGTAAATAAGATAGTCAATCTTTACATACCTTTGTTGATGAAGTTCATGTAGATGTCTTCGTTATGCTTCAGTCTGTTATGATTCAACAAGGTTAAGATGATTCACACATAACAGTAACCTTCTCTTCCAAAGGAAAGAGCCTGATTTTGATTATTTTCTTTCTTACCGAGTTAATACAATCATTGGGTTATAAATATAACTCACCAATCTTCACTCTCCTGTCCAATCACAAACGTTGATCGCCACTTAACCTAATCAAATAAAAGACTCAATTAACCCTGTTAATTAACTAAAGTACTGAAATGTAAACAAGGCAACAAACTAGTCCCAATTCCAAGGTTCGAGCCACGAGCCACAGGTACATAACAATACCCTCCCCTTTTAAGCATCCTTGTCCTCAAGGATGAAGTCACGGAATTGCGCTTGGATGTGAGCTTTATCTTCCCATGTTGCATATTCAGGTGGGGAGTTGGACCATTGTACTAAGAGCCGTGAGATAGAAGTACCTGCACGCAAAGTTACTCTAGTATCCAAAATAGCCACATGAACCACTATAAATGTACCATTAGTATCCACCAGTGGCAAGGTCGGAGAAGAAGTAGTATGGAGACCAATCTTCTTCTTGAGTTGTGAAACATGGAACACATGGTGAATTCTGGAACCCACTAGAAATTTCAGTTTATAAGCCACAACTCCGACTTTCTGGATAACTTCAAATGGGCCATAGTATTTAGCAGAAATTTTAAAGTTTTTGCGCAAAGCGACTAAGGACTGTCTATACGGTTGTAGCTTCAAAAATACCCATTCACCCACCATAAATGACCTATCAGTTCTAGACTGATCTGCAAAGAACTTCATTCTTTCTTGGGCCTTTGCTAAATCCTCTTTCAGTAAGTGAAGCATATGGTCTCTTTGCTGAATGTAATCTTGGACAGTTGCTTATGAAGTAACGGTATGAATAGGAAACACTAGATGAGGAGGTGTGTATCCATATAAAGCTTGGAATGGTGTCATTTTAAGGCTTGAGTGATAATTAGTGTTAAACCACCATTCAACAAGTGCTAGCCATTTTGACCAAAGTTTAGGTGTTGTACCTGTCATACACCTCAAGTATTGCTCCAAACATGCATTGGTTCTCTCAGTCTGTCCATTTATTTGTGGGTGGTAGGCAGTGCTGAGCTTCAGTGTGGTGCCTAATGATTTGAATAACTCTTGCCAGAATGTGCTGATTAATATTTTATCTCTGTCTGAAACTATTGAAGATGGCAGACCATGAAGCTTGAAAATGTGATGTAGAAATTCCTTAGCTACAGAAATAGTTGAGAATGGGTGGCCAAGGGCAATGAAATGACTGTATTTGGTTAACCTGCCCACTACTACTAGAATGAAAGATTTTCTATTGGAGAGTGGCAGACCTTCAATAAAGTCCATAGAAATATGTTTCCAAGCAGAGTCTGGGATGGGAAGGGGTTGTAGAATACCAGCTGGAGCCACGTGGTCATGTTTATTGCATTGGCACACATCACAGACATCTACAAACTGCATAATATCTTGTTTCATCTTAGGCCAGTAAAAGTATGGTTTTGCCTTGTTATAAGTACCATGCATTCCAGAGTGTCCACCTACTGCTGAGCTGTGCATTAAGTGGATAATGGAGTGCCTAATGTTGTTGGCTGAGCCAATGTATAGCCTGGACTTGTACCTGATGACACCATCCTGCAAGGTGTAAGACCCGTGAGTAGGTGTAATGAGCAATTGTTGCAAAATTTGTTGAGTTGTAGGGTCCTATGCATAGCTACTTAAAACATCTTGATCCCATTGAGGTTGAATAACTGAAATAGCCATACAAGCTGTAGCAGAGTGAGGTATTCTGGACAATGCATCAACAACTTTGTTCTCAAGCCCTTTCTTGTATCTGATCTCATAGTCCAAGCCAAGAAGCATCATCAGCCATTTTTGTTGAAGTACTGAAGTAATCTTCTGCTCCATGAAAAACTTCAAACTTTGATGGTCAGTATGAATAATGAATCTAGTATGAGACAAATAGTGTCTCCATTTTTGCACTGCCATCACAATGGCTAGAAATTCTTTTTTATAAGTAGACAAGGCTAAAGCTTTAGGGCCAAGGGGTTTGCTAAAGAAAGCAATTGGCATGTTGGTCTGCATTAACACAACACCCACTCCCCTGGAAAAAGCATCAGTCTCAAGAATAAAAGGCAATGAGAAATTTGGCAATGCAAGCACTGAAGCAGTAGTCATCACTTGTTTGAGAGTCTTGAAAGCTTCCAAAACAGTAGGAGACCAACTGAAGCAATTCTTTTTGAGCATGTCTGTGAAAGGCTTGCTAATAGTGCCATATCCTCTAATGAATCTTCTATAATACCCATTTAGGCCACAAAAAACCTCTTAACTACTTCAAATTTGAGGGTTGAGGCCAGTTTTGCATAGCAACATTTTTCTTAGGGTCAACAACAACACCCTCAGCAGTAATCAAATGACCAAGATATTCCAATTGTGGTTGAGCAAAACAACAATTACTCATGTTGGAATATAAGGAATGATCTCTTAATACTTGCAAGGTCTGAGAAAGACGGATAATGTGATCTTCAAGTGAAGGACTATAGACAAGAATATCATCAAAAAAAAAAAACAAGAACAAACCTCCTAAGAAAAGGTTGGAAAATTTTGTTCATAAGAGCTTTAAAAGTAGCAGGTGCATTGGTAAGCCCAAAAGGCATAACTCTAAATTCAAAGTGACCATGATGAGTTTTAAATGCAGTTTTGTAGATGTCAGATAGATGCATTCTAATATGGTGATATCTTGATCTTAAGTCTAATTTTGTGAAGATAACAGAACCATTTAACTCATCCAACAATTCCTCAATGAGTGGAATATGGAATTTATCTTTAATGGTTATCTCATTCAGCTTCCTATAATCTACACAAAACCTCCAAGACCCATTTTTTCTTCTTAACCAACAAAATAGGTGCTGCAAAAGGCTATGACTGTCTTGGATGATACCTGCTTCTAGCATATCCTGAACCATTTTTTCAACCACAGCTTTTTGCACATAAGGGCATCTTTAGGGTGGTTGTGCAGAAGGAGTAGCATTAGCTTTTAAAGGAATTCTATGGTCTAATTCTCTGGAAGGAGGAAGTGCAGTGGGCTCAGCAAACACATCAGAGAAATTATCTAACACAGAAACAATGGCAGGAGGGACCTCAGAAGTAGGAATAACAGAGACTGAGAAGAACTGACCAATGATAGCAGGGGCTTTTCTTTTGAGAAACTTCAAGAACGAGTCACCACTAATCATACTGCAAGAAGGAGTAGAAGTACTTCCATGTAAGGTGATTTGCTGACCTTGACGTAAGAAAGAGATTTTTAGTTCAGCCAAATTAAACATCACATCACCTAGTTGTTTTAACCAATCCACCCCCAAAACCATGTCACAACCACCAAGTGGAAGGAATCTTAGATCTCCAATGAACTGGTAGCCTTGCATAGACCAATAGAGCTCAGGACATACACCCTTGCTGATAGTTGTATCTTCATTGGCGACAGTAACAAGCATGTGACCAGTTGGAGCTACATGAAGATGTAATTGTTCTGCCAAAACAACATCTACAAAGCTGTGAGTACTACCAGTATCAATAAGGACCAAAATCTTGCGCTTATTAAGTTGTCTTGGTACTCTAATGGTGTACCGTGTTACAAGTCCTGTTAAAGCATGGAGAGAGATCTCCATTGTTGTGTCACTAGAAGTAGTTGGTGATGCTGCTTCTTCTTCTGAATCTTCCACAGACATTGGTGATTTTTCTTCATCGGATGCCACCAGCATAAACAATTGTTGGGTCTTGCAGAAGTGTCCTGGCCTGTAGAATTCATCGCAATTGTAACATAGACCCTGATCTCGACATACCTTCATTTGAGTTGGAGTTAGTTTTTTTTATAGGAGGAATAATTGGTGTTGTTTTTGTAGGAGTAGGTGGCATAGTGACAAATGGTTTAGAAGATGAAAAGGATGGTTTAGGTGGAGTAGTGAGAGATGGCAAAGCATGTATGTATGGAGATGCAGATAGGGTAAAGGATCTTGTAGAGGTTTGGAAGGGGCGAGTGTATAGTTTATATGGTTTAACCTCTGAGTCTACTGAAGCTTGTTAAATACGAGCTAGATAAAAAGCATCAGTATCGCATTTGGGTTTGAACATTTGAACTGGGTTACAAATTTCTTCCTTCAGTCCGCTAATGAAGCTCATGGTAAAATACTCATCTGATAAGGATTTGTTATTAGCTTTCATAATAGCCTTAAGGGATTCATATCTTTCATAGTACTCTTCGACTGTGGTAGTTTGAGACAACTTGGTGAAGCTACCCACATAATTATCAAAAGCAACATCCTCAAATCGCATACAAACGTCAAACACAAATTTAGTCCATTCAATAAACAATTTACCTTCCTGGTATTCTAAAAATCACGAATCAACTTTGCCATCTAAGTGGATAAAAGCTAATTCCTCTCTCTTAGCCAGCTCAATAAAATTAAGGTGAAAGTATCCTTCACATTTCCTTATCCATCCTCTAGGATTGGATCCATCAAATCTAGGAAAATCAATTTTAGGGTAGCGATGAAAGTTACATGTAGTGAGATGAAACCCATTGTTCTGACTCGATTCACCAAAAGGATTACCAATCTCAGATTCAGATTGGAAATTCGGGTTTTGAACAAAATTTATAGCTGAAACAATAGCGATCGATGCTCCCAAGTACTTCCATAGAGCAGTAAACTGAATAGTGATATTATCTGTGAGTAAACCCATATGAGTTTTTAGATCAGATAAATATTTTTCAACAACTGATAATCGTTCTCCATCAAGCTTCTGTTGATGAGCAACGTCCTTCACTGTAGGTGCTTTATCAACTCCTCCCGTCATGAGTCAGGACACGGGATCGACCAATCTGATACCAAATGTTATGATTCAACAAGGTTAAGATGATTCACACATAACAGTAACCTTCTCTTCCAAAGGAAAGAGCCTGAGTTTTGATTATTTTATTTCTTACCGAGTTAATACAATCATTGGGTTATAAATATAACTCACCAATCCTCACTTACTCTCCTGGCCAATCACAAACGTTGATCGCCACTTAACCAAATCAAATAAAAGACTCAATTAACCCTATTAATTAACTAAAGTACTGAAATGTAAACAAGGTAACAAACTGGTCCCCAATGCCAAGGTTCGAGCCACGAGCCACATGTACATAACACAATCTTCAATCTTCAAGGTCCATTGGTGAATTATGATATTTAACTACAATGCTCTATTTGTAGTCCAAGACTGACCTTGGTAGACTATGAATCAAAATATAGCTTTGATTAACTAAATTTGACAACAAGGTTGATATACTAAAACTTGTGAGTTTGACTAGCAATATCCCCCTTCGTCAATTTTAGTGGAAAAATAATCAATTACATATGGATTTAAAAATAAGTAAACTTTCCGCTCAATATCAATAATGCTTCTTTATTTATTAAATACTAATATATGACCCGTGTCGTAACGGCCCAGGTTTCGATTTATTGTTGAGGATATTTTCCTCATGTATACTTGGACCACCCAAATAAGAGCAAGACATTTAGGATGGCTCTTATCGAGACTCAAAGGTCTTTCACATTTTCCACCCACATGGACAAATTTTTTTCCTGACATGTGTTGACATTCTACATTTTTTATTTTTATGTGGAACGTATAACTATTATGGTTTTGTAGATTTGCAAAATTTTAATTCCAATATATAAAGTGGACCCTGCTTTTAGCCCGAAAATGCATAACCTTTTTATGCGTCTTCTTTATTTTTGTTGCGCATGATGATTATGCATTCGAGAATCGGTTCAAGCAAAGCAAGGAATTACAGCTTGATTCCTGAGAAAAGACGATGTTTTTCTTTTGCCACTTTGGCCAATGTGAACAACATCCATAAGAGCTACCCTTGCAACCCAAATAATCATGACTAACAAACGTATCATCGGTTCACTATCAAAGGCATGCGGGCTTTTTTGAGCCCTAGATGTTGCCTACAATATTAATTTCTGACGTCATTTGACTCGCGACTAAATATAGTACGATATCCATCGGTTTGTCACTCCCGAGAAACAAAATGAAGTTATTCTGAAATGTCTTTTGAAACCAAGAACTCCAAAAAAAAAGTAGGAATTACCAACAGGTACTAATATAATTGGCCTATTTAATGGCTGGTCCACCCATTAAGAAGCTATAACAAGAGGTCCACAGCGGTAAAGAAAAAAAGAATTTGGACCCAAATTTTTAATACCAGGTCCTACACACATGCGAGTCTATTGCCGTACATTTTTAAAATACCCAAATTAGCCCTTTGTGTGATATAAGCATCGAACGTGTCAGTTTTTTCTAGATTTGTTTTTTTCTTCTCTTTCCTCTCACTGCTGCTACTGCAGGATTTTAATGAAATCAATTCATTTACTTCATTCTCTCTCGTTTTTTTGTATTAGGACAAAGTTTGGTGATGAAGATTTTTAGAAGGTCTTGATCGATTCAAGAACCCAAGATCGATTCTTTATATGGAACTTTTGGTAAGTTGATTTTCCTTATTAATCTTCTTCTTGTTATGTTTATTCGAAGGTTTCAAGATCTAATCATTAATTAGTGGATGTAAAATTATGTTTTTCGATTTCCATGCTTGATTAATCAAGTGTTTGCTTCGTTTTCATGAAAATAATCCAGATCTAGATGAATAATTATGTTTTTTATTCATTTCGTTACTAAATCTGATCATACTAGTTTTTTTTGTTGGTTTTAAGTTTGTTTTCAGTTGTTTTTCTGTATGAACCATCAATACGTATATGTTGTACTGACAAAAAACTTAGTTAATTGTTTAGTTTTTGTTTAACTAATGATTTTTTTGTTGTTTAACCCAGCAGTACATATATCGCATACTAAATAATTACGTTTTTTATTCATTATATTACTAGATATGATTATACTAGTTTTCTTTTGCTGGTTTTAGGTTTCTTTTCAGTTGTTTTTGTGAATGAACCATCGGTACGTATATGATGTACTGACAAAAACCTAGTTAATTGTTTAGTTTTTGTTTAAATAATGTTTTTTTGTTTGTTTGATCCAGCAGTACATATATCGCATACTGAAAATAAGATGCTTTGATTTTTTTTTATTCATAGATTCATCACTTATTTTGATATTGTTATATTCATAGATTCCTTACTTATTTTGACATTCAGTTTATTTTTAGGTTATGAATCAACAGTACATATATTGAACACTGAAAAAACTGCTTTGATTCTGTTTTATTCATAGATTAATTTTATTCACTTAAGTCGTATGATCTGGCAGTATATATATGGAACACCGAAATAAAACGATTTGGATTCTTCTTCTTTTTTGTCATGAAGTTGATTTAGATAGTGAATCAGCAGTACATATATTGAATACCGAAGAAACTGCTTTGATTATGTTTTGTTCATAGATTTTATTCACTTAATTCGTATGATCTGGCAGTACATATATGGAATACTGAAGTAAAAATGTTTCTATTCTATTATTTTTTTGTATGGAGTTGATTTAGATAGTGAACCAGTGATAGACGCATTTATGTGTCTAATATAGCTCATTTGTATATATTGTTGGTGCTCGATATCGTACTTATTTGGTTATTTTATTTATTTGTAGGTGTTTTTGGAAGAATAAGGCTTTGTGGCGAAATTGGCTAAAAATGCGGCATTTGGACCTCCGTTGATAACTACCAGAAGCACCCCAGAAGTATGTTGGAGACACTCAGAAGTACCCCGGAGGAACCCCGGAAAAGTCCGGAAAACATCCAATAAAAATTACTAAAGGCACCCAAGATTTGGTTATTTCCACCCCAAGAATTTTATTTCAACCCCACTTGCTATTCGCACCCCATCAGAGGATAGGGGGCATTCCTTCTCAAAATTCAAAAATGGGTTTTTGGCGGGAAGACTTGTTACAGCACTGGCAGATTTGGTGATCGAATTTTGGACGTGATTTTTGGAGATTCAATTGCTGTATTTGCTACTAATGGGCTGTAATTGAGTAAACAAGTCTGTTACGATCGGTTGGACCCAACCAATTGGGCTGGAATGACCGGGAGAATGGATCAAAGTCCAAACAGGACAGTACCGTGCTGTTCACTTTCAAATATTTGTGAGAGATTTGTGGAAGACTTTTACGCTAGATAACTATGCACGTAGTCTTGTTCAAGTCTTAATAGAAGTTTGGAGCGTAATAACTGGCCAGAGGACGCGTACAAAGCAACAGAAAAGAGATTATTCTCTCAACTGCTCGAGAAGAAAAAAAAGAGAGATACTCTCGGATTTGCACGAGAATTTTGGTTCTGTTGGCTATATAAAGCATTGCTTCGAGTCTTAGAGGGGTTAGAAAAGTTTGGAGAGAAATAAGAGAGAGTTCAGAGCCGAAACGAGGAATATACCATTGATTGTTGCTGCTTCTGCTGCTGTTCAAGGAGGAAGACGAAGAACGAAGAACAGACGCTCCTGGAGCGTCGTTCTTCAATAGTACCTACAACAACATAACTGTGTCGTTGTTTTGCTGCAGTTCAGAAGTATCGTTTACAGGCAGTCTTTTTTCGAACATTGTAACAGTCACGCTGTAAAGCGTTGCAAAAATTCTGTTAAACACCATATCATCAATAAAAACACCTATTAAGCAATTTTGAGCAAGTTTTTGATATGAGGATCTAAACCCCTTAGCCAAGGCGACGGAGGAAGCCATTGGTCCTTATTTATGGTATAATTCTAACTTTATTATTTATTTGCAATATTATTATTTGATTATTTGCATGGAATTGAATTTGAAATATTAGTTTTTATTGAATAGTTGTGAATTATTTTGATGAAGCATGCTGGGTTTTAAAAACTTTTGATGTTTTATACTTTGTGATTACAATTATTACTTCAAAAATATACAAAAAGGCATAATATTAGAATCACTCTAAAAGAAAAATTGCATGAATATTAATTATTAGAATTTATCAAATAATGGGTCAATGGTGGAATCCAAGTCTTGGTGTTTTTCCCTAAAGTTTTCAAACAAATTTATTTGCCTGTTTAAATTTAAATCTAAAAAACTGTTTTCTTCACAAGTCTGAAAAGACCCCTTTTTACCACTACAACTACAATCAAAATTGAAATACCATCAATTTTTGGCGCCGCAGACGCGGACCTGTGTTTAGTTAGCATTTTTTTAGATTTTTTTTTTTATTTATTTGTTCTTCTTTACGTTTCTGTTTTTTTTGTCTTTTTCTTTCAGATTCTTGAAGTTGGAGTGAAAGAAATTTTTGCCAAAGTTTTTGGTGGACATTTAAAGACTTGGAGTAAAAGGCAAAGCAAAAGGAGCAAAAGAAGAAGAATTTTATTTATTTTTTTGATAAAAAGAGAAAAAAAAAAAAAA